>NC_072401.2:116517500-117767500 GCF_028858775.2 Pan troglodytes | reverse complement strand
ACTAATTTAATTATGCATGCTTCAAATTGCTGAAAGTTTTACGCCAGACTTGCATAGGTCAGGAGAAATATAGTTCCATTATTTGCTGATGCAGAAACATGTGTTTCAGTGGGATTTTAAGTCAGGTAACTTTAGGAATAATTTTCTACCAGAAGCTAGATAAATTTTTTATTAGATATTATTTCAAGGGCCTGAGGAATGGACTGATACTGGTCAGAACATAAAATGCATACACTACAAGCAGAAATTTTCATATCTGAATGAGATTTTACAAGAATTAACATTCTATAGGGATTATGCTTGGGATTGGAATTTACACATCCCATGAAAGATTCAGAGTCCAAATCACTGAATGTCAAGGTAAGCAGTAACTTGTACTGTATTGACATGTATTGATGTCATCATATCTAAGCAATACTTGTATTATATTGACATGTATTGATATCATTACATCTAAGCAAGAGAAAGGGGGAAAATATGCTACTATTTGCACAACAGATAAACTACTCTTCTCCTGGGAGTGGTAGAACACGGCCTAGAAAATCAGAAATAACTAATTCCATACAGTAGTGACACAAAGTCAATGCTGATTTATAATCGGTATTGTTTGTTAAGAAGTGGTTGACTTGGCCGGGCACAGTGGCTCTCGCTTGTATTCCCAGCACTTTTGGAGGCTGAGGCAGGTGGACCATGAGGTCAGGAGATTGAGGCCATCTTGGCCAATATGGTGAAACCCCATCTCTACTAAAATACAAAAAATTATACAGGTGTTGTGACGTGTGCCTGTAATCCCAGCTCCTTGGGAGGCTGAGTCAGGGGAATTGCTTGAACCCGGGAGGCAGAAGTTGCAGTGAGCCGAGATTGCACCACTGCACTCCAGCCTGGTGACAGAGCAAGACTCCACCTCAAAAAAAAAAAAAAAAAAAAAAAAAAAAAAGGAAGTAGTTGACTTAACTACAACTCAAAAAAAGGCTTGTGGATGTTATAATGTTGATCAAGCAGACTATGTATTAGTCTGTTTTCACGCTGCTGATAAAAGACATACCTGAGACTGGGCAATTTATAAAATTTATTTATTAGACTTACAGTTCCATGTGGTTGAGAAGGCCTCACCATCATGGCAGAAGGTGAAAGGCATGTCTCACATGGTGGCAGACAAGAGAAGAGAGTTGTGCAGGGAAACTTCCCTTTTTAAAACCGTCAGACCTCATGAAACTTATTCACGACCATGAGAACAGCATGGGAAAAACCTGCCCCTATGATTCAATTACCTCCCACTGGATCACTCTCGGAACACATGGGAATTCAAGATGAGATCTGGTTGGGGACGCAGCCAAACAATATTATTCTGCCCCTGGCCCCTCCAAAATCTCATGTCCTCACATTTCAAAACCAATCATGCCTTCCCAACAGTCCCCTAAAGTCTTCACTAGCTTCAGCATTGACTCAAAAGTCCAAAATCCGAAGTCTCATCTGAGACAAGGCAAGTCCCTTCTGCCTATGAGCCTGTAAAATCAAAAGCAAGTTAGTTTTTTCCTAGATACAATGGGGTTACAGGCATCAGGTAAATATAGCCACTTCAAATGGAAGACATGAGCTAAAATGAAGGGACTACAGGCCCAATGCAAGTCCAAAATCCGGCAGGGCAGTCAAATCTTAAAGCTCCAAAATGCTCTCCTTGGACTTAATGTCTCACATCCAGGTCACACTGATGCAAGAGGTGCCTTCCTGTGGCCTTGGACAGCTCTTTCCCTGTGGCTTTGCAGGGTAAAGCTGCCCTCCTGGCAGCTTTCATGGGGTGGCATTGAGTAACTGTGGTTTTTCCAGGCACACAGTGCAAGCTGTTGGTGGATCTACCATTCTTGGGTGTGGAGGATAGTGGCCCTCTTCTTACAGCTCCACTAGGCAGTGTCCCAGTAGGGACTCTGTGTAGGGGCTCGAACCCTACATTTCCCTTTTGTACTACCCTAGCAGAGGTTCTCTATGAGGGCCCACCCCTGCAGCAAACTTCTGCCTGGCCATTCAGGCATTTCCATACATCCTCTGAAATCTACATGGAGGTTCCAAATCTCAATATTTGACTTCTGTGCATCTGCAGGCTAAGGCTAAACACCACATGAAAGCTGCCAAGGCTTGGGACTTCCACCCTCTGAAGCAACAGTCTGAGCTGTACTTTGGCCCCTTTTAGCCATGACTGGAGTGGCTGGCACATAGAATAACCAGTCCCTAGGCAGCACAGAGCAGGCAGGCCCTGTGCCCAGCTCATGAAACCATCTTTTCTTACTAAGCTTCTGGGCGTGTGATGGGCAGGGCTACTATGAAGACCTCTGACATGCCCTGGAGACATTTTCCCCAATGTCTTGGGGATTAACATTTGGCTCCTCATTATTCATGCAAATTTTTGCAGCTGACTTGAATTTCTTATCAGAAAATGGAATTTTCTTTTCTATTGCATTGTCAGGCTGCAAATTTTCCAAACTTTTATGCTCTGTTTCCCTTTTATAACTGAATACCTTTATGGCACCCAAGTCACCTGTTGAATGCTTTGCTGTTTAGAAATGTTTTCCGCCAGATACTCTAAATCATCTCTGTCAAGTTCAAAGTTTGCAAATCTCTATGGCAGGGGCAAAATGCCACCAGTCTCTTCGCTAAAACATAAGAAATGTCACCTTTGCCCCAGTTCCCAAGAAGTTCTTCATCTCCATCTGAGACCACCTCTGCCCGGACCTTATTGTTCATATCACTGTCAGCATTTTTGTCAAAGCCATTCCATAAGTCTCTAGGAAGTTCCAAACTTTCCCACATTTTCCTGTTGTCTTCTGAGCCCTCCAAAACCTCTTCCTGTTACCCAGTTCCAAAGTCACTTCCAATTTTTCACATATCTTTTCAGCAAAGCACTACTTCTGGTGCCAATTTACTGTATTAGTATGTTTGCACACTGCTGAAAAAGACATACCTGAGACTGGGCAATTTACAAAAGAAGAGGTTTACTATACTTACAGTTCCATATGGCTGGGAAGGCCTCAAAATCATGGCAGAAGGTAAAAGGCACATCTTACATGGAGGCAGACAACAGAAGAGAGCTTGTGCTGGGAAACTCCCCTTTTAAAAACCATCAGATCTTATGAGACTTATTTGCTATTATGAGAACAGCATGGGAAAGACCTGTCCCCATGATTCAATTACCTCCCACCGGGTCCCTCCCACAACACATGGGAATTCAATATGAGATTTAGGTGTGGAAACAGCCAAACCATATTAGACTACTATGGCAGTTCACTAAAAATCAGATCAATTAATGAAATGCCAGATCTGAAAGACTAATAGTGTTCATATGCTAAAAATAAGAAATTCAGTTGTTGCATAGTAATAACCAGCTTCTTCATTTCTTGACAAATATTTCTAAAACAAATGCTCTTTTTCAGTTTGGTAGTTGTAATTGTTCCTTAATTTCAAGTGTGTTAAAATTGATTACCAATATTATCCAAATATTATCTGCAATATTTTGGCTACATATCCCAAAGTATTATTTTAAACCTAGGAAATTAAAAAGAATCTCACACTTTTTAAAGTTAAGATAGTGAGAAATATCTTGTAGCCAATTAGCATAGCACCAAAAATAAAGCAAAAACTAAAATATTGAGAAGGAAGGACTTGTCGTAGTTCTTACATTACCAAAGAAACTTAGTCTAATGTTGGATACCAACTTTTACCTCTCCTCAATGGCTCAAGATGGGATGAAATGCCTTTTTCAGACTGTAAGTATCCTAAAAGGGAATGAGGCTGGAAAATTCTCCATCATCTGCTGAGGAAATACTGCATTTTCTCTACTATACTTATAAGCAGTGTGTGGGGGTGGAAGAGGTGCTATGTACATTTTTAACAGTACTAAAATATATCAAAAGTATGTGTTCATGTGTAAGAGCTCCAAGCCTTCTTCACTAGGTTTGTTGTTAATACATATTTGTGCTTGAAAACCAGATAAATTGGTGTAATAAAATAAAAAAATATATTTTTCAGGATCTTCTCTGTTGGAATCCAGATAATAGAATAAGAATAGAAAAAAATGAAAAGAAAATCAACGAGTATACTAAACTGACTTGTATGATGAGTGTAAAGGTAAAGAGACTAGGAAGAGTGAAGAAAATGCCTGTTCTTTCATAAGCAAAGACTCGAATGGGCAGGTGTTATTAACTGGACTCCCTATAACATTCATTGCTCCACAAGCAAACACACTTGATGATGAGGAAATTATTGGCCCAGTTTAAGGATAAAGGCAAGTTCTGTATGTACTTAAGCATTTCTAGTGAATCATGTGAATGTTCTGAACTGGGAAACTTCAAAAGCAATTTGCCTTAAAAATATTAGGTAATAAATTATAGTCTATATTATAATAAAGGTCCATTTTTGTCAGGTCTATATTAGAATTCTCTAGTGTCTATATGGTAATTTGTCCAATATAGTCCTTTTTAACAACATTTGAGCTTAAAAAGCTTACCATCGTCTTCATTGGAATATAATTATTAATTTTATGACTATGTTGTAAGTTAAATGCTTAGCATGGGAAATTTCCCATGTTTCAGACTCATTTCTTTATGAGAGCTATGAATTTTTATGTTGTCAGAAAGCAGTAACTTTCTTGCAGTACGCCATATTAAATTGCTGACAATAACAGATTCATTTCTCAAAACAAATGCAAGTGTGAATTTTTTTGTCATAATTAGACATTAAAATGTGTTTTCAATGACTTTTGAATGATGGACTTAGTTTCAAAATGTCTTTTTGCAAAAATTGGTACACATGATACCATGAATTTTATTAGTTATGTAATAATTGAGCATATATTTAAAATCTGCACCTCCAGAGTGGGGAAGGACTAAATGGTGCTGATACAATTGATCGAATATGAGAGTCTCAATAGCAAGGGTAATGTGGGAGAAAAAAATCATATATAACTACAAGTCATAGATAACAGAAAACTACTCAAATCTAAATTAAAATTGATTTTATATAAATGTTTTGATTTAAAATACATCATACCCTAGGAGCATATGTACCATTCTAGACATGTCATACAGAAACATAGAGATAAAACAACAGTTGAAATAACATAAAGTCATGAAAAGTGTACTACTTCCATGATGACCAGGCAAGCTTCTGGTCATTGAAATGATAGAGCTGTGGCATGACCAGCATTAATGACAGTCTCTTTCAGGGTATTGTACATGTACATGGTACATGTGAATTTGAAATAATGGTAATTTACATGATGTAAACTACCTTACATGTATATATAGAAATATATATGATAAATAAGATTAGTTTTCTAGATTTTTGTTGCTTATATAAGTTATCTGTAAACATTTTTCTATTTTTCTGCTACATATGTCTACATTGAGAAAAATACTTTTTAGTAATCTTAGTGGTTTTGACAATATATGAATTTTTCTTTGCATGGAAGACTATATGGAGCGAGGGCACTTTATGAAGTGGGCCCTATTTCTCTTGTCCTTTCATACTAAGATAAATGTTATATAGATAGAAACTGACCTGGATTACTCAGGTCTGAACTCAGATCACATAGAACTTTAACCGTTAAACAAACGAACCCTTAATAGCGGCTACACCATTAGGATGTCCTCATCCAACATCGAGGTTGTAAACCCTATTGTCAATACTTTTATCCGTAGGGTAATTTATTCCGTTGATCGAATTATTTGGTCAATGTGTACTAACTCGCTTAGACTACTGCAGTCTTAGTTTAGGTTGTTCGGAGGTTGAACTATGCTCCGAGGTCACCCCAACCAAAATTTTTAATGCAGGGATAGTAGGCCAGGGCCTCTAGGCATGTTTGGGTTTTTATTTGCATTAATGAATTAAAGCTCCATAGGGTCTTCTAGTCTCATTTGTTTATATCCGCCTCTTCACAGATAGGTCAATTTCACTGATTAAAAGTAAGAGACAGCTGAACCCTTGTGTGTCCATTCATACAAGTCCCTATTTAGGGAACAAGTGATTATGCTACCTTTGCACGGTCAGGATACCATGGCCGTTGAACATATGTCACTGGGCAGGCAGTGACTCTAATACTGGTAATGCTAGAGGTGATGTTTTTGGTAAACAGGTGGGGTAAGATTTGTCATGTTCCTCTTACTTTTTGCAATCTTTCCTTAGAGCATACCTTAGTTGGGTTAACAGTGTAAATAATAGGGTGCTTATTATATCATTTATTAATATTAGGTTGTTAACTGTCAGTGGGTTATTCCAGTCTGATGTAAACTTATGCAATGGAGAATGTTTATATTAACATTATTGGTTCTATTAAGTAATTGATTAGTCCAGTATGATGTTAGGAGTTCAGTAGAGTGATTAGAATTGAAGATAGTTAGATGTTGAGCTTTAAATGCTTTCTTAATTGGTGGCTGCTTTTGGGCCAACTATGGTGGTAGTATTTTTTACTCTCTGTAGGAACGTCGTTTCGTAGGGTCTACAGAGCTGTCCCTCTTAGACTAACAGCTAAATTTACAGGGAGAGTAAATAATTCTGTGGGTAAGTTTAAAGTTGAACTAAGATTCCACGTTGGACAACCAACTATCACCAGGCTTGGTAGGCTTGTCACCGCTAGTCATGAATCTCCCAACTATTTTGCCACATAGATGGGTGTACTCTTCAGTTGTTCTTGGGTAGCTCATCTGGTTTTGGGGGACATGGCTATAATCCTCTGTGTAAAGTTACTTCTAGTTAATACATTATGCGGAAGGTATAAGAGCTTGTCTTTGCTTTTTAGTGCTTTATATAGTTCTTTCACCTTTCTTTTACGGTACTATTACACCACGGTAAAAATTTCTATCACCTATACTTTTGTTTAATGTAAATGGTTTGATTAAGATAGTTTGATAATATTTTTAGTGAGGTTTGGGGCTAGCGTTGGCTCAAAGTGAACAGATCATGATGAAATCTTCCAGGTGTAAGCCGGATGCTTTGGGTTAAGCTACACTTTGGTATGTCCAAGCGCACTTTCCAGTACACTTACCATGTTACAACTTATCTCCTCTATATGTGCATAGAAAGTTTTTACTAATAGTGATTTCTAGAGTAATATCTGAGGAGGGTGATGAGCGGTGTGTGCATGCTTCATGGCCTTATTCAACCAAGCACTCTGCTCTTGGTTTACTACTAAATCCTCCTTGAGCCCTTAGATTTCATAAAGGTTGTTGTGAGATTTTCCGGATATAGAAAATGTAGCCCATTTCTTGCCACCTCATAGGCTATACCTTGACCTAATGTTTTTATGTGTGTACTTGTGCTTACTCTGTAACTTTTTTAGGGTTTGCTGAAGATGGCAGTATATAGGCTGCGGGCAAGAGGTGGCAAGGTGGTTGTATCGGAGTTTATCAATTATAGAACAGGCTCCTCTAGAGGGATATAAAGCACTGCCAAGTCCTTTGAGTTTTAAGCTGTTGCTTGTAGTACTCTGGCGAATGGTTTTCTCAATGTAACTATTAGAGTTTAGGGCTAAGCATAGTGGGGTATCTAATCCCAGTTTGGGTTTTAGCTATTGTGTCTTCAGGGTATTAAAGCCACTTTCGTAGTATATTTTATTTCAGCTGTAGTTTTTTACAACTCAATTGGAGTTTAGCTTTATTGAGGGTAGACCTTAAACACTCTTTACGCTGAGTTCTGTCAGCTCGGGTTAATCATATGGTCGCAGTGGCTGGCACGAAATTGACCTACCCTAAATATTAGTATAGCTTAGTTAAACTTTCGTTTATTACTAAAGATTTATCACTGCCGTTTCCCATGGGGGTGTGGTTGAGCGAAGTTGTTTTGAGCTGTATTCATGCTTGCTTGATACCTGCTCCTTTTGATCCGGGTGACCTAGAGGGCATTTTCACTGGGGCAGGGATGCTTACATGTGTAATCTTACTGAGAGCTAGTAAAAAGGCCAGGACCAAACCTGTCTGTTTATAGGGTTGTGCGGATCCATCTAGACATTTTCAGTGTCTTGCTTTGAATAATTAAGCTACATTAACTGCATAAATTCTTAAGTGTAAATATTAAAATATGAGAAATAAATAAATAAATAAAAATAGTCGTTTACAGTTCTGGAAATTCAGGGTCTTTAAAGTTGAATTGGCAGAGGTTTGGCTGAGAAGATCACTCATAATCAGAATATGATTGATTTAGGAGATGATATATGGGGCAACGCTTTCAGGGGATATGCTCAAGGTATTATATTAGTATTAGGGCAGAAATTTAGTTATTATATTTATTATACAAAGTGGAGGATTAATTTAGTAGGAGGGTGTTAAGATTTTTCAGAAAAATTACATCAATCGAGGGGTAGCTGTTGAGGCGTTCACGGTTAAAATATGATTTCTGGGCTCTGACTGGGCTGCATTTTAGTCTTTTGTTTTTGGGGTTTGGCAAGGATACATTTACCTAGGTTGATAGTAAAGTCAGAGATGCGGGGAGGGGGTATTGCAGATTTAATCGGAAATAGTTCTTGAAATTCAGAGTGCATGCGTGAGCGTCGGTACGGGCGTGAGCGTCGGTACGGGCGTGAGCGTCGGTACGGGCGTGAGCGTCGGTACGGGCGTGAGCGTCGGTACGGGCGTGAGCGTCGGTACGGGCGTGAGCGTCGGTAGGGGCTTGCGTGTCTATTAATTGTTATGTCCTTCAAGCATGAATTAAGTAACACCTTCTGGTTATAATGCCAGCCCGGAATATGAATATAAGGTTAGCTTCTACAATTGATTTGGCAGGAATCAAATCCGAGTTCCTCTACTGCGGATTCGGCAGGGACCAGGCCTTCAGCGATGGTGAGTGATAGCATCCCCCAAAGTTAAAAGTACCAAATGCATGACATGACAGTGCTCCTGTGACTGGTTAATAGGGTGGTAGTCATTAGTCCATGGAAATGTCTTATTTAAGGGGAACGTGTGGGCGATCTTAATTCTATGGCCCTGAAGTAAGAACCAGATGCCAGGTATAGTTTCAGTATAGTCACCCGCAAGTGTCATGGGCCTGGAACCAGGAGGGTGCCACTCCTGAGAGGGATGATGATTTCTCAGAGGTTGGTAGATTAAGAGAGCAAAATTTGGTAGGGGATATACATGTTGACGAGGGATTTCTTGACTGAAATGTGCTATGTCCGATGAACGAATGTATGCACTGTGATTTACAGTATGGGTCAATATCCATGTGGGTTAGATTTTATTGTACAGTCAGTAGTAGATGTGTGATAGTTGATTAAGAGGTTATTAATATGTGCTTCTATGCATGTGGACTATGCATGTGGAAGATCATAATTTAGGAGGTGTTAATATTAAAAAAAACCCTAAGAATTATGTAAATATCAGTAGATAGAGGAAACAACATACACAGGAATAAACGTAACATGATGTGCAATGAAATTGTCTTCTCACTGTAGAAGAAATTAGCATTTTAAACATCAGTATACATAATAGGAAAAGATAGGTTTATATATTTTATGATTTTACTTAGTTTAGTTCGCATAGTAAAATACAGTATATCTGAATTCTCATTAAACTTTTCCAGTTAACTATTAAAAATAGACGCTAGTACATTACCAAGTGTATGTTTTTTCAAGTTGTCCAAATTCATTAAAAAGAAACCTCCAAGACTGGACTGTGTTTATACTGTAATGACTATTCTCCAAAATTCTTTCCTGATTTTGTTTCATATAAGTGTTCCTATTCCTAAACCTTTATTTTTCATCTCCCTATGCCTTTGATACTCTGAGAGTGAAATAATCCATTAATTACAGCATCACCTAAAAGCTGTATCATTAGGTCCAATCATTTCTAGAGCTTCATTTCCATTTTATATATACTTATAAAATATTAGACTGCTTAATATGTACTGTCTCAAATCTGAAGTTATCATTCTCTCTTTCAAAATTGCCAAGGAATATGAATTTCCTGTTATTATGACTAGCATGATAGTTTATAAATGGTTTCAGACAAGACAAATAATCTAAGGCCTTCTGCTCTAGTAGAAAGCACAATAAACTTTCAGCAAAACATTTCATGTTTCATTTATGGATCTTCTGCTAGTAGGATATGTACTGTACAATTATGTGCTTAAACAGTATAAACTTGAGTCTCCATATCTCTGTAATATTAATGATAGCACCTATAGATTATGTTATGTGATAATAAAACACTATGTATTACAGTAAACTCCTCCAAAAAATGTTAAGAGCTATGAAGATGTTTATTATTAGTAGTAAAGTTTCTATAATACAAATCAATGTAAGTTGCCAGAAACTACTGTACTAATGCATGCTATTATGATTTGAGATAATATAGCACACTTAAAGGAAAAAAAAGTATGATTTGTATTGACCAGACTCAATCAGAACTTTTAAAAGTCATCTATACCAATTCTGTGGACTTCCTCCACTTCTCCCCAAGCATAAATGAAGTATTTGATTTTATAAAGTGCTAATATGTAAGGAGATTATTTGGAGATTTTGCAAGTTATGTTATAATCAGATCAGATCAATTTTCATCTTTCTCCTGGAAAGTCATGAATCAATAATAAGCTCACTTCTATGGAAAACAAAAAATCATCGTTTAAAGGCTACTTATTCACACAGCCCATGAATTATAAAGCATCATAATAAAAGCAGTAAAAATGATAGCATTAAACCATTTTTTATAAAATTATTACACAATGTAGTTAAAAAACAGGTATGGGCTTTGTGAGGTATGCTCTGGAAACTTAACTCAGGGAATGTAAAACTAGTAATTTCAAGCTTAAGAAACATTACATGCTGCCCATCACATCCCTGTAAGCTCCTACTGAATAGAATTTGAAAGCTGCACAACCAAGCTAGAGGCACCAGGACTGCCTCAGAATTGATGATAGCAAGTTGGAAAAGTAATCAATGGACTTCGTTACATAATACTTGACATGCATGTGTTTGAAAACCAAAAAAAAAAAAAATTGAAAGTAGAAGATATACTAAAATTGATAACAGATAGAATAAGGGAAGAAAAATACAGTAAGAGATAAGAAAATCAAAATAGACAAGAGAAATATTGAATGAGAAGTTTTATGTGATGATAATCAAACTATCAGAAATTTCCAAGGAAGGAAGAGAGAAAATCTGTGTAATAAAATGATAGCTCAGGAAATTGGAGAGGTAGTTATTACAATGTTCTCAGCAAAAGAACTAAACTTCAGGAATGTTACTGGAGATAGAAAGGGGCCATGTTAACTAGTGCAACTGTGTGTAGTTAAGTAGGCTGTAGGCTGTAGTCTTCACAGGGTCACCTTGTTGGTGTGCCATGTCAAGCAATGAGCCGTGGCATGAGGCTACATCAGTCCTGAGGAAGGGGCTTCATTTTCTAATTAGTCCTCCCCAAAGAGGAGCTTTTTATTATTATTATTTTTTCATCATCAATCCACCTAAAAAATAATGCTTTCTCCTGCTCCTGTTCCTCCTCCTGCTCTTCCTTTTCCTCTTCCTCTTTCTTCACACAAAGTTACAGTATAAACTCGGTGCAGTCTTTCCCCCCACAAAATGGAACAAGGTTACAGAGGAGAGTGAAAAAATGTTTAAAGCCGGAAAGTGATCAGAACTTTGAGAAAATGCATTTTGTGGTATGGGTCACAGGTGGGTAGATGATTTAAATTTTCCAGTGGATAATAATTAAGCCAGGATAGAAATTGATAGAAAATACAAGGAACATGTTGCACATATCATTCAAGCTGGATTTGGTAATTACTTTTATGTGGAGATTATAGAAAAGAGGAGTCATTTAAAAATAAGGCTCCTAGCCAGGAAGATATAGTACCTAATCAAACAATGGTATAGTATAAAAATAAGTACAAATGTTAAATATAAGTATAAAAGTATAAAATATTATTTTAGTATAAAAATAAGAGGAGAGAATAATTTTGTAGGAAATGTCATGTGAATTAAGTCTCTTATTAGACTTAATAAGGACACATGAAAACACTCCATAAAAATTAAAGGATGTATTTTGAAGCCAACTGTATAAATTTGGGGGTAAACCACCTAACATAAATCTGATAAAAAATTTGTTAAATACTAAATCGTTTTATTTAATTATTTTATCTCTTCAAACAATTTTGAGGTCTTTTATATGCACATCATCGAACAATGCTCTAGATATTTACAAATAAGCACCCAACAGTGCCATTGGGTAGATATAGATCCATCTTGTCACTCACATAATAAGCTTATGAAGTCCCTAGTTGAGAATCTACCAAGGTTATATAATGTACTGTGCCATTCTAAGATTTCACTCAAAGTGTATTTGACTTTCATCTGCATTCATTAAAAATTGATATGATAAATAATAAGCTTTATTGTTAAATTATGAAAATTTGTAGCTAAATGATCTTAAGAGTATAATGTGTCACGTTCATTAAAAGCTCAAAAAATAATGTGTTTTGAAATGTCCTAGCGTCTTCTCAAAATTTTCAACCTAGTTTCTGTGGGTAAATGCAATTTTAAATTTAAAATCATTACTATGAATTACTGTTGAATTTTAACTGACATGTCATAAGTGAGAGACTTTCTACAATGACTTTAGGACATCCAGGAGTATGAAATTTTATTTAAAATAATGTAATAATTACTGTCTACATGAAACCTCCCATATTTCTTCTAATGATAATTTATATTTTGTCTGTTATATTTACACATTGATTTAAAACAAATATCTTGTAAGATATAATTTCATTCAGTTATGGTGAGTACCGAGTGATGGTTTTCCGTCATGCTAACAGAATAGAAACAGGAAAAAAAGAAGACTCATTCAATTGTGCAGAAGTACCTCAATGGTACCACCACCTTTATAGTCGATGACAACATTTTTGCTTTTCTAAATGACCATCGTACTATGCCTTAAAATTACAGATATGAATGAGTGGATAGAGATACTGTCTGGAAATGATTTGATGACCTAGTATCATCTTTTTAATAGCAATTAGCCTCTGGAAATGGCACTGGTGAGACTTCCCTGAGTCAATGGATGATAAACAGTCTTTACTCAGCTTGTAAATGTATTCTAAATCATACACCCCAGGAATGTCTAGAAATTCTTATTAAATATTAGTACTATATTTTTCCATGTGTTTAAAGTGGAACATGTGCATGAGCAATAAATCTGAACTTATGTTTTTTAATGATTAAGGTAAAATAGTCCATCCTTGGGAAAAAATGAATTTATTGACTATTTGGAGTTCCTTCTGCATTTTATGTCTTTGATAATAATAATGACACTCTTAAGTGATTATTATACTGCGTCTTCAAAATCAAACTATATCAAAGAGAGAAGAAAGTAAATGGTCCAAGTCTATTCTTTGAATGTTGTACCAGAATGATATAAAAGTCTATTTGCATTTTATTTGCTGTGCGATTACTTTTTGTTTTAACAAGTTACGTATTATACTGATTCAAAATTCGGGTCTATTTCAATTGAGATATTGTAATTTTGGTTTACAGATCGGTTGGCTTATCTAAATTTTACGTCAATCTCACTGGTACTTTACTTACCTCCTGTAGATTTTAACAACAAAAAATAATTTGAAGTAAGAAAATTATACTTCTTCAAATCATTTGTAAGCACTGACATTTACAAATTTTTCACAAAATGTTAACTGAATCTCATTTTATAACATAAATTCTCCGAACACAATAGGTTTTCTTGGAAATTATTGCACATTGATTTTAAATTGCTAACAATGTGGTTTCATATTAAGAATGCTTGATGGAATTACAAGTAAGATTCAAAATCCAAGGTGTTTTATTTTGCCTATTTAATGGCAGTCAACTAGAAAATTTTACTTTAATGATGGTGAATAGACAAGGACTCAACTATAAATTATAAATAAATATCTTGTATTCTACCCAAAATACAATCCAGTGTTTAGGTTAAAGTTGAGAGTGCCCACTGATGGATAAGATAATGAAATTCTTTTATATAATATAAAACTAATCTGTCAAAATTTAAATAAACTATGTTAAGCCTTTGAGGAGTAAAAATATTGATCAGTGTGTCGTAAAACTGAGTAATAGATATATATCTATTTTAGAAGGAATTTTGTTTTTTTCTGATATTTCATTAATATTTGATTTCTTGCCTATACTACTGCTTAAGACAAAACCTCTAGATAATAAGCAATTCTATTCAAAATACATAAGCATAAAATATTCTATATTGTGTTCACTTTTAAAATTTACCCATTACTGTTATTTTCAAAACTAGATGTTAAATGTATTTCTAAATAAGGTGATAAAATCATGGTATTTCTACAATAAATTCATTTTTTCCCAAGGATGGACTATTTTACCTTAATCATTAAAAAACCTAAGTTCAGATTTATTGTTCATGCACATGTTCCACTTTAAACACATGGAAAAAATCAACTGAAAATAAATACATATATATAATTAAGCCCTATGGCATACATTTCTTTCGAGCCAAATAAGGTTAGATCCTGATGGGGTACATATTTCTACATAATTCTAATCTCCTAGGCAAAATTATGGACACATGATTTTATAACCACTGGTTTCTTACTTGGAATAGCATGTCAGATTGTTGTTTTTTAAGGCATCTCAGAAGTAAATTATACACTGATGTTTAGGAAGAAAGACTAATCAAAAAGAGAAACCAGGCAAATCCTCCATGTTTACAGGGGTAGACTGGATCAATAGTGTATGATTAGGAAAGCAGAAACTACTCAAGATATCTCTCAAAACTATTGGAAGGGCTGGGGAAATAAGGTGATGAGAAGCAAATAAATAAATGAATACATAAATAAATAAAAGTAAAGAAAATCTTCAGTTAACCTTTAGTTGACTAGAATGAAGAATTATTTAAAATAAATATTTTACTGAATTGAGTGTTTATTGCCTTAGAACAATATAAATACCATGATAAGTTCAGTAACTAAGGTTAGCATAATTTCCTCTAATAATACTAATGGTTCAATCACAAGCACAGATCATTAAATTATTAGTTCAATTTACAAAGTAGAGAATACGGAATTTTATGAGCACCAGAGATCTTTTCTAGCTGAGTAAAAATATTCATTCTCGTGATCCTTCTGGTATCTGATTTGAAATAGTGGGTGAGATGTTGGTCCCACCAGATTGCATGAGTGAAATTGGTTCAATGATTGGAAGAGTGTGGCTCCAAGAATATATTATGTGGGAGGATCTGGGTAACTAAGTGCTCCCTGAACCTCCATGCCATCAAGCTTGCTTTGCCAGAAGAAGCAGTAGTGCTTCCCTTGAATGATGAAACTCATATCTTGCTTTAATAACAATTATCTTGCCTAAGGTAAGTTCCCTACAGTGGGGAGCTGATGCTTCCCATGCCCCAAACCCCATTTCCCCTAAGACTATCAGTAGAATTAAATATTAGCCTGTCTCTGTGAGAGGTATAAACACAGGATTAAAAACACAAACCTCAGGAAATTGCTAAATGTATAAATAAACTCTGAGGATAATGAAAACAAAAAAGAGAGAATATTACAATTTTACGCTAGAGTCAGTTTTAAAAAAATGAGTACTTTCCTCCACAATCCGGATTCAGTGGACCAACTGGGACATCAGTATGTGGTTCCAATTATCCCAGTCTTTACTTGCTTCGTTAACAGGAACATGGCCTCAAAGAAGATTGAGGTGAATAGGGTGGCTGAATATACATATTTAATAATCCATAAGTGGAGTCATAATTATAAAAGGAGAAATGTGCACCTGTGCAATTGAGCTTTGTGCCTCTTCATGAGTCGAATGATTTAAAAATGGCAGCGTGAGCATGATCTAAGAGTGGAGTTTTCAACACACTGACATCAAAAGGTGAAGCCAAGGATGCAAAAACCATCTCTGTGCATCCTTTCCAAACTAGTCTGGTGATCATGGTCAGTTTTTAGGAAGAGATGCACTGTAAATCTGGTGAGCTGTCACATCTGCTGTTGGCTTCAGATGACTGGCATAAGGAGTCAAAGGAATGTGCTTTATATTTTTTGTTTTTCAGAGCTGGTTTGTTTACTCCTTAGGAAAGCGCTCTGGTTAAATATTAATAAAGAGGGGTCATACTGAGGTGTATCCAACCTCCCATTCTGTCATGGCCAGGAACTCAGTTTGTAAAGTTTCTCTGGGTTCCCCTTGGCCAAGATGGAGATTAGGATTCATTCAGTTGATTGGGAGGTTTAAGATTTTATTTTTATGTCTCAAGTGAAAAAAGCCACACCAAAAGAGTAGATATTTTGGGATTTTGTTTATGTAAAATTCCATAAAATGCAAACTAATCTAAACTGACAGAAGCAGGTTACTCATTGCCTGGGGAAGAGGATTAGCAGTGGGGAAGGGGATGTGCAGAGATCTGACAATATGCAGAAGAAAACTTTTGGCTGTGATGGATTTGTCCATTATCTACATGTAATAGTGGTTTTATAGGTGTATACATGTACCAAAACTTATCGAATTGTTTACATATTTTTACTTTATTTTATGACAATTTTATTTCAATAAAGACATTATAAATGTAAAAACAACAAAAAATATATAGTCTTCAGCAAAATTTAAAACTTCCTTTACAAATCCCAATTTTAAAAATGAAAAGTCACCCTATTCACAATAAATTCCGGTCTTATTCTTCCCTCACTCAAAGTGCTTGTTTCTAGATTCTGTCAGAGACTGTGCTTCCTAGCCTGTCCGAATGGCCACTTTGCAGGATGCAACCCTTTAGAAGAAACAAAGTTCTCCTTTGCAAATTTTTTAACCTTGTGATTCTTCAGTCGACATACTTAATATAATTATTTTGAGAGATCCAAACTATAATTATATATATCAATAATTTATTCTTTTTATTGAAGAATAGTATTCCATTATATGGAAATGCAATTTGTTTACTCACTTACATGTTGGTAGACTGCATTGCTTCCGGTTTTTGACTATCGAAAATAAAAATAAAGCCACTACAAGTATTTATGCAGAAGGCTTTGTTTGAAAAAAACACTTTCAGTTTTGAAATACCTAGGAATGCAATATCTGTGTCCTATGGCAGGTGTATTTTTAGCTTTTAGTTAAATGGCGACTGTTTACAAAGGTAGTTGTGCTACTTTATATTCCTATCAGCAATTTCATGAGCATTTCATTTGAATCACATGTTCACCAAAATTTGGTATGGTTGGATTTTTTTTAATTTTAGGCATATATATATATATATATATATATATATATATATAAACAATTATATTATTGTGGGTTTAATTTGGGTTTCCTTAATAACTAATTATATTAGGTATCTGTTTATGTGCCTATTTTCTGTATGTGTATATTATTTGGAAAAATGTCTATTTAGACATTTGTCCATTTGTTTTTTAGTTTCTTTGATTTCTTATTGACCTTTCAGATTTATTTGTATATTCTGAACTCAAATTATTTTTCAAATATGTGATTTGCTGGCCATTTATATTAGCCTGTGACATGTCTTTTTATTCTTTTAAATCGTTTATATTAGTAAAAAAAAGAAGATTAAGGTGACAAATTAGAGAAAAATTATTAGAGAAAGCAACAAGAGATTTTGGATATATCCACTCTTGCCCAAACTATATTTGAGGAGAGAGCCCAGAGATAATCATCTTGAGAAACATTTAACCAAGGGGGACACTAGTTTCCGTATATATCACTGTATTGATTATTTTCAGTGGGTTGTGATCCTGTTGGGAGATGGTGTTATTAAAATTTACTCCTAGGTTTTTAGTAGAAAGAGATCATCTGGTGCACCAGAGACTACATATTTGTATTACAGTGCCGAAGTAGTGGATCCAAAAAGAGATAAAGCCAGTTAATAACAAGAATTTACATCAGAAGGAATCTTTAATTTTGCTCAAATGTGCACAGCATTCCCGGACCAAAATAAATGGATACTAATGTGGTATGCTACTAATTGGTATGACTATAACTATTTCAGTCATGTTAACAGAAGTCTGACCTGGAATTAGATATTGAAGTCATGGTTTCTTACACAGTTTTCAGAATTAAGTCAGTTCACATACTCAGGATCCACCGAAATAAGTAAATGTTCAATATACTTGAAATTGTATCTTACAATAACATCACCAGTATATTTTTAAAAGTTTTTTCCTACATCCTAGATTTATATGAATAAAGAGTTCACAGTTTGGACACTCATCTAGGAGAAATTATTCCCCCAAACACAGACTACTGTGATAAAGTTAGTTTCAGAGTTCCTCCCTCATTCTCCTGGGCTATCTAATCCAAGTTTAACCTAGGATAGGGAAAGCACCACCTGTAAACTTTATAGGAGTGTCAGAATGCTGTCAAGATTGAAGTGACTAAAATGTGTTTCTGCCTTATTTTGTGGTCTAGTGATAGAATAACAGAGGAGATTTAAAACATTGTGGTGTTTTTTGCAAAGCAAAATGAGAGTCAAGTACAAGTGTTAAGTAGCCTCATTGGAAAAGAAAAATAGCATTAGCAAAAGAAGCTCTTTAATCACATGGTGAACAATTGTCCTTCTTACTGTCAGAGCCAGAGAGGAGTAGAGAAAACCATTTTTGGGAGGCAGGTTCTGAATCTACATAGTATACATAAAGAAAATTATCTTGCCAATAGAGAGCAAGACAGCCAATAGTGATCATAAACTGTGTTGTTTAGATGATGTTTTTCATACTGAGGGTGGTGAATTATTAGTGTGTTATAAAAACAGATTATGTGAGCCATCAAATATTTTTGCATGGAATAACTAGAGTGGATTAAAATTGAATAGAATAAATTGAAATAGAATCAATCTAGTACATATAATATTTTAAATCTTCATTGGGATATTAGAAATATACTATATTAATAATTGTGATTACAAAAAAACACAAGAACTTATTCCCCTAGGCAATGAAAACAATTCATATATTACAAAAGAGTTTTAAATTTTTGAATTTAATATATTGTCTCAAACATGCTAATTTGGTTACAGAATTAAATAGCAATAACTAGCCAATAAAAAATGGATGTTGATATTGTAAGACTTTTTCAGTACTTTACTTGTAGTACCCTTAAAGCGAGCTAGACATTGCATTTAAGGAATCAATATGTTGATTTGGAAATTGTAAGGCTAATACTTTGAACTTTAAATTTGTAGTTTGATGAATAGTTGTTAAATATTTATTCTTTGATGATTTACTCCCTTGATTAGTTTGTAAAACGTATTCTACTTAAAGAGCAATCTGGAAGTATTGATTTCCTTTACATTGGATTATACAAACATTCTTTAATGCTGGGCAAGCAAAAAAAAAGAAAGAAAAAAGAATCATTTGGAAAAAATATATAAGGGAGCTTAATGTTTATTTTATTCTGTCATAAATTTTGAGGTGGTAAAAGATAAAAGGGCAAGAATGAAAAATGCTTGTAGCCTGTGTTTTAAACATTTTTTGTTTGACATTTAACATGTATACCATGCTGTTTGGAATAATGATGAATTTGTAAATATATAACTGTCTCATTCTTTCTTCACTTGGTCAACTTTTATCCTTTTTTACATTGTGTTCTATTAAATATGCAATGATTGCTTTCTTTAAAATACTTGCAATTATAGAAAAAGATTAAAATGAGATATTTCGTGAACTAATATATATTACACAAGGAAATAATTAGTAAAACATCCCTGAGTCATTCTATTTTAAAATAGCAAAAGCATCATTTCCTGAATTATATAAAACAAAAGGATAACAATGAACAGGTAAAATTTTGTTAGGGAGTAACTGGGAATCTATACTCAATCCCTGAGAAGAGAACAGGTGTATGGCCTAGGTAAATTTTAGTCTTCACCGAATGCTCTTTTGCCTTTGTTCCTTGAGGCAATATGGAAACAGTCTGAAATTTTTAACAAATAAGTTAAATTCTCAGTTTGAGAAAGGATCAAACTGATTTGAAAAGGGAGAAAAACTGTCTGGCATTTCCTACCCAAGTTAACCTGTTAACTGAAGTTTCAGATGGCCCACATTTTTTTTTCACAATGGTATGAAGACTTGATGCACCTAAATTCTTCAAAAAAAAAAATCTCAGGATATTGAGAAAGAAGGAAAAATGTTTTCATTTTTTTTAACACAAGATTTCCCAAATGAATCTTAAAATGAATCTTTTTTTTGCCTTCTTGTTATTTTGTAAGAAATTCATTTTTTCCTGAAAATTTATCCACATAGAACTTATTTTATATTTCCAATTTTTATTTTTACATTTCAATATTCTCGGTTTAGGCTTCCTAATATAGCTACAATACTGAAAATAATTCTTACACCAGCCACCTGGAGTTAGTTGCAAATCCATAAGTTAAAGACTGCCCACACTTCAGATGACAGCTACAAATTTGGGGTCCCCAGGCCACCTGAACTTCTAATCAACTGGTCACGCATCCAAGGAGTTCTCATGACCCCCTGAAGCTTGATAGTTTCTAGAAAGACACACAAATCAGGAATCTGCTATACTTATGATTACAGTTTTATTATAAAGAATACAAATTAGGAGACATATGAAATGAAGAGACACATGAGGCATGGTCTGGGAGAATTCCCAATGAAGAGCTTCTGTGCCCTCTTCTCATGGAATTGCAATGTATTCTGAATTTAAGACATTAAATATGAGCCGAGATTGAGTATACCTTACCTTTGAGATAAAGATAAACTACTGGTTCTGTGGGAAATTGATTTTAAGGTGGCTGTTCTTGATGAGAAAGGGACTTCATTCTTCAGGATGAAAATTTCCAAATAAAACAAAGAAGTCCTCTGTGAAATTTACTCTATAATCTTTTTTTTGCAGCTACACTTAACATAGTAAACATTTATTTTTCAAATAAATCGAACCAGCACCACAGAGGTATGTTGTTTTGTAAAGCCATTCAGCAACTGAGGGTGATGGAAGATTTGACCTCTTCAGTATGTGGCTTCCAAAGTAACTCAGAGTATTGAAACCAAGCTGGCAAATGGGATTTATGAGATAGAATGAATGATTAAGAGCCTAGAAGTTTTATACATTTTATAACGTATTATATGCCAACTTTTCATTGGATAGAACCAAATAAATTGGCTAAAACAGACATTCCTAATTCCCTTTCCAGAAATGCATTTTAGCTTTTAATTCTGAAATACTACAGAGGGTTTTTAAAAATAAGAAGCTACACAGAGATATTTTTGTTAATATTGTGGAACACAAACATTTGGCTTCAAATAAAAAAGCATAACACTAATAAATCAAGCAACATGTTTATCTTAAATCCCATTCTTTTTGTAGTGACTAACAAAAATAAGTATAATTTGAATCTCCATACCCTACATATATTTGTTTTTAATGTTTCTTGATTATCAATAAATTGTTCCTAAAATTATAGCTCTGAGAAACATACTTTTGATAATGTTAGGAAGATTTAAAGATGACAAGAAGAGACTATATCTATATTTAATATAAAAGACATAACCACAATGTGCTGCTATTGACACAGTACAGAATAAAATCACACTAAATATTAAATGATACCTATGATTCAAAACTCATTGGTAAGCTGACCAGACCTCAGTTAACCAGGTTGTCAATCCCTCTTACTGTTAATAAAGACCAATGTATTTCACCTGAGATCCAAATAAATGAAATACTTTTAAATTCAAGTGATTTGCTTTACTTATTTTTTACATAAAGATGAGTATGTATCTAAAAGGAGACATATTTGTAATTCTGTTTTTGCATTTTCTGAGAGAGATCTCAAATATATTTGTTTGCCACAACTCAAAAAAGTGAACATATTTTAATGAATGCAATAGGCATTCATTAACGTACTTTTCCTGTGACTTCAGCACAACATTGCAAGAAGAAAAGATAAGAAGATCTAGGAGACATGAGGCAACAATCTGATTAGACAGTAAGTTTGGCTGAAAAGAAAGTGTGGGAAAATCTTCTCTTCTGAAAGAACAACTTTGTCTGTAATCCCAGCCAGCACTATAGGAGGCTGAGGCAGGTGGATCACGAGGTCAGGAGTTCAAGACCAGCCTGACCAACATGGTGAAACCCCGTCTCTACTAAAAATACAAAAATTAGTTGGGCATGGTGGTGTCTGCCTGTAATCCCAGCTACTCAGGAGACTGGGGCAGGAAAATCGCTTCAACCCAGGAGGCGGAGGTTGCAGTGAGCTGAGGTCACGCCACTGCACTCCAGCCTAGGCAACAGAGCAAGACTTTGTCAAAACAAACAAAACTATCAAAAAGTACAATGCAGACAATTCTACTTCCAATTATGTGTGTGTTTATAAATTTAATTTTAAAATGCAAAGATGCTATGTAAGCATAATCTCACAACTCTTAAATT
Source organism: Pan troglodytes (assembly GCF_028858775.2). Taxonomy (NCBI): domain Eukaryota; kingdom Metazoa; phylum Chordata; class Mammalia; order Primates; family Hominidae; genus Pan; species Pan troglodytes. Next base: position 117,745,113 of record NC_072401.2, on the reverse strand, counting down.
TACTCTACCTGTAATTAGGGGCATGCTGGTAAATGCATACCAATTGTTTTTCAACAACAACAACAAAAATAGCTCTGATTTTCAGTTGTAACATTTGCTCATTTCTGGAGTGTAAACATTTTTACTATGGGTGATTTCAGCATAATAACATAAAGTCATTGAATGCAGAATTAGGAGGAAAGGTGAAGTAGCACACCATTATAGAGTAGTTCCAAAAAAAAAAAAAAAAGTAAATATCCTCAAGAACATAGAAAATAGTACAGTATAGTAGAGTAATTGTAAGGTGATTCTTTTTAAGTATTTATTAATTTTATTTTAATGTAAATTGCTTAATTGTAATTTTTATAATTTAATTTTCAATAATGGCCATCTTCAACATCTTCAACAATCGATCAGCTTGCAAAGTTTTGCAAAGATTTTCTCCTTATCTTTACTTTCTAGCAGTTTGTCTATGGAGTATGTGGCAGACAGACACTAAGGTTACCCCTCAATAATTTCTGGCCTCCTGATGTTCAAACTGCTGAGTATTATTGTCTCCTTATGTCTGGACAGGATCTGTGGTTTGCTCTCACCAGTAGAATATGGAAAAAGTGATAAAATGATACTGTCCTGATGAGTTTTTATTATATCATGCTATATAGCAAAGGTAATGAGATGTTATGCCTATAGTGTGTTAAGTTAAAAAAGATTCCAGCAGATTAGAGCTAGAGTTTTCTTGCAGGTTCAATGCATTAAGGAACCACATTGAAGAATTTCACAGAAGGATCTGGAGGCCAGTTGCCTCTAGGAGTTGAAGGCAGCTTCCAGCTTACAGTCAGCAAATAACTGGGGACCTTGTTCTTACAACCACAGGAAATGAATTATATCCACAACCTGAATGAGCTTGGAAGCAGGTAATTCCATAGATAATCCTTTGGAAGAGGAGGCAGTATGGCTGACACCTTAACTGTAGCTTTGTGAGATCTGTAACAGAAGACTCAGTAGCTATGCCTGGATTCTTGATCTGCAGGTACTCTGGATATATGTGTGAACATCTTTATCCAGAACTGAATTAGTGCTTTATTTTGATTATGATCTACTTTGCTGATACTTGAAGAAGAAACAGGACCCAAAGCTAACCACACAATCCCTAAATACACTTAGAACTCATATAGTTAATATATTATGTTTTATTTCTCCTATTCCCATTTTGTTCATTATATACCCTCCTGAAGCCACATGGCAGAGAATACACTTTAATTGAAATACACATTTATATATGCTTGTGTCCATCCTTTTACTATGATAAGTAGAATTAATTATGTTGTGAACGTTGCTAAAGTCATAAAAAAAAAGCAATATGTTTGGTTTTTCCTAGATCACATACAGAAGCAGATGAAGAACATACATGTATGATAATACACATATATTGGGCTTCTGGTATTCTGAATTTTCTTGAATTTGCACAAAAGCTCCATTTCATTATTTTAAAAAATTCAAAAGTAAAATAATTTTGCAACTGTATGAGAAGCTGATGAGTTGTTTTAAGTAATTTGAATTCCTAAGCCTCATTTTCTAAATGTTCAAGAGTAATACATACATGCAGAAAAATGAAATTATGTTTTGTGCCATGTCAAAAGTTTCCTATTTCATCTATATCTATCCACACATTATATTTTGTTAGTTGCTTCTCAAATTTCTCACCTTTCAGAAAATGACTGGACATTCATGCCTTTGCTGAAAAAAATAACTATGTTGAAATAGAGAATCATCCAATTTCAAGAAAGACAGCATCATTACTGCAGTTCTTATAAATATGTAGTTCAGGCCGGGCACAGTGGCTCACGCTTGTAATCCTAGCATTTTGGGAGGCCGAGGCGGGCATATCACGAGGTCAGGGGATCAAGACCATCCTGGCTAACACGGTGAAACCCCGTCTCTACTAACAATACAAAAAAATTAGCCGGGCGTGGTGGCAGGAGCCTGTAGTCCCAGCAACTCGGGAGGCTGAGACAGGAATGGTGTGAACCTACGAGGTGGAGCTTGCAGTGAGCTGAGATCACGCCACTGCACTCCAGCCTGGGCAACAGAACGAGACTCCGTCTCAGAAATAAAATAAAATAAATGTAGTTCATTACTTCAGAAAATAATAGATGTACTGTCTATTTTAGTAATCTTCTATAATAAACTTCAGTGAGTTATGCCAAGTATACTATTTCCCATTACCACATATGGTGTAATAAAGGATTAAATATTGGAAACTCCATTTTTTTTGTTTTGTTTTCTGACCCCAGTGTAAAAAGGGACACTAAAAGGAGCTAAACATCCTACTGCAATTACATTTTTGCTTAAATGAATCTTTAAAAAATGTAGCTTCAATGTCACATAGGATAAATATCAATATGAGCAAAATTCTCCTACTTTACTACATTCCCACACTAAAAATTATTACAAAGAGACTAAGACTTATCTTTCATAAGTTATCATTTTATGGACACTTGACATTAAAGGCAGTTAATATAATAAGCTATTTCACAGTTAACAGTATTCATAGCAGAAATTTTGAGTAAGCACCAAGCCCTTTGTTTCATTTGTTTGTTGCTTTAGATTCAGAGGTACATGTGTCTTTGTTTACATAGGTAAACTTGTGTCACAGGAGTTTGATGTATAGATTATTTTGTCACCCAGGTACTAAGCTTAGTATCCAATAGTAATGTTTTCTGAGCCTCTCCCTAATTTCACCCTCTGATAGGCCCCACTGTTTGTCGTTCCCCTCTCTGCGTCCATACATCATTTATCTCCCACTTACATGTGAGAATATTTGGTATTTGGTTTTCTTTTCCTGCATTAGTTTGCTAAAGATAATGGCCTCCAGCTGCACTCATGTTCCTACAAAGGACATGATCTCATTCTTTTTTATGGCTGCATTGTATTCCATGATGTATATGTACCATATTTTCTTTATCCAGTCTATCATTGATGGGCATTTAGGTTGATTCCATAACTTTTCTGTTGTGAATAATGCTACAATGAACATGCACATGCATGTGTCTTTCTGCTACAATGGTTTATAATCCTTTGGTCATATGCCCAATAAGGGGATTGTTGTGTTGAATGGTAGTTATGTTTTAAACTATTTGAGGAATTGTCAAACTGCTTTCCACAATCATTGAATTAATTTACACTCCCACCAACAGTGTGTAAGTGTCCTTTTTCTCTGCCACCTTGACAGCATCTGTTATTTTTCTGACTTTTTAATAGTAACCATTCTGACTGGTGTGAGGTGATATTTCATTGTGGTTTTGATTTGCATTTCTCTAATGATCAGTGATATTGAGCTTTTTTCATTTGCTTTTTTGGCCACATGTATGTCTTCTGAAAGTGTTCATATCTTTTGCCCACTTTTTAATGAAGTTCTTCAGTATTTCTTGTACATTTGCTTAAGTTCCTTGTAGTTGCTGGATATTAGACCTTTGTCAGATGCAAAATTTGCAAAACTTTTCTCCCATTAGGTAGGTTGTCTGCTTACTTTGTTGATAGTTTCCTTTTCTTTGCAGAAGTTCTTTAGGTTAATTAGATCCCATTTGTCTACTTTGCTTTTGTTGCAGTTGATTTTGGTGTATTCATCATGACATCTTTGCCCATGTCTATGTCAAGAATGCTATTACCTAGGTTGTCTTCCAGGGTCTTTATAGTTGTGGATTTTACATTTCAGTCTCCATCTTGAGTTGATTTTAGCATATGGTGTAAGGAAGGGGTCCAGTTTCAATCTTCCGCATAGGGCTAGCCAGTCATCCCAGCATCATTTATTGAATAGAGAATATTTCCCAATTGCTTGTTTTTGTCAACTTTATTAAAAATAAGATGGTTGCAGGCATGAACCTTTATTTCTGGACTGTCCATTCTGTTCTATTGGTCTATGTGTCTGTTTTTGTACCAGTAGCATGCTATTTTGTTTACTGTAGCCCTGTAATATAATTTGAAGTTGGGAAGCATGATGCCTCCAGCTTTGTTGTTTTTGCTTAGAATTGCTTTGGCTATTTGGGCTGCTTTTTGGTTCCATATAAATAGTTTTTTCTAGTTCTGTGAAGAATGTTGTTGGTAGTTTTGTAGGGATAGCGTTGAATCTGTAAATTGCTGTGTGCGGTATGGCTATTTTAATGATATTGATTCCTCTGATCAATGAACATGGAATGTTTTTTCCAATTGTTTGTGTCATCTCTGATTTCTCTCAGTAGTGTTTCATAATTCTCTTTGTAGAGATCTTTCACCTCCATTGTTAGCTATATTCCTAGGTATTTTATTCTTTTTGTGGCAGTTGTGAATAAGATTGCATTTCTAATTTGGCTCTTGGCTTGGCTGTTGTTGATGTATAAGAATGCTGGTGATTTCTGTACGTTGATTTTGTATCCTAAATTTGCTGAAGTTGTCTATCAGCTTAAGGAGTTTTAAGGCCAAGACTCTGGGGCTTTCTAGATATAGAATCATGCTATCTGGAAACAGGGATAGTTTGACTTCCTCTCTTCCTATTTGGATGCCCTTCACTTTTTCCTTTTGCCTGACTGCTCTGGCCAGGACTTCCAATACTATGTTGAATAAAAGTGATGATAAAAGGCATTCTTGTCTTGTATAAATTTTCAAGGGGAATGCTTTGATCCATTCCATATGATGTTGGCAGGGAGTTTCTCATAGATGGCTCTTATTACTTTGAGGTATATTTCCTCACTACCTAGTTTGTTAAGAGTTTTCAACATGAAGGAATGTTGAATTTTATCAAAGGCCTTTTCTGTATCTATTGCGATGATCATGTGGTTTTTGTCTTTTCTTCTGTTTACATGATGAGTCACATTTATTGATTTGCCTATGTTAAACTAACCTTTGCATCCCAGAAATAAAGCCTACCTGATTGTGGGGATTAGCTTTTTGATGTGCTGCTGGATTTCATTTGCTACTATTTTGTTAAGGATTTTTGTATCAATGTTCATCAAGGATATTGGCCTAAAGTTTCTGTTGTTGTTGTGTCTCTACCAGGTTTTGGTATCAGGATGATGTTGGGCTCATAGAATGCGATGGCAAGGATTCCTTCCTCATCAATTTTTTTAGAGTAGTTTCAGTAGGAATGTTACCAGCTCATCTTTATATATATGGTAGAATTTGGCTGTGATTCCATCTGCTCCAGGGCTTTTTTGGTTGGTAGGCTGTTTATTACTGATTCAGTTTTGGAATTCATTATTGGTCTGTTTGGGGATTCACATTTCATCCTGCTTCCATCTTGGGAAGGTGTATGTATCCAGGAATTTATTAATCTTTTCTAGATTTTCTAGTTTGTGTGCATAGAGGTGTTCATAAGTGTCTCTGGTCATTATTGGTGTTTCTGTGGGGTCAGTGGTAGTGTCTTCTTTGTTGTTTCTGATTGTGTTTATTTGGGTCTTTTTTTCTTCTGTGTTAGTCTAGCTAGCAGTTTATCTATCCATATTTTTTTTTTCAAAAAAACCAGCTCCTGGATTTGTTGATCTTTTGAATGGATTTTTGTGTATCTCCTTCAGTTCAGTTGTGATTTTGGTTCTTACTTTCTGCTAGCTCTGGGATTGGTTTTATTTTGCTTCCTTAGTTCTTTTAGTTGTGATGTTAGGTTGTTAAACATCTTTTTAACTTTTTGATGTGGGTGTGTAGTGCTAAAAATTTCCCTGTTAATACTGCCTTAGCTATGACCCAAAGATTCTGGCAGGTTTTATCTTTGTTTTCAGTAGTTTCAGTCCTTTTGATTTATGCCTTAATTTCATTATTTATCCAAAAGTCATTCAGAAGCAGGTTGTTTAATTTCTATGTAATTGCATGGTTTTGAGTGATATTCTTAGTCTTGAATTCTGTTTTTATTGTGCTGTGGTCTGAGAGAGTGGTTGGTATGATTTTTGTTCTTTTGCATTTGCTGAGGATTGTCTCATGTCCCACTGTGTGGTCAGTTTTAGAATGTGTGCTATATGCAGATGAGAAGGATGTATATACTGCTGTTTTGGGTGAACAGTTCTGTAGATGTCTGTCAGATTCATTTGGTCCAGTGTTGAATTCAGGTCCTGAATATCTTTGTTAATTTTCTTCCTTGATGATCTGGCTAGTAATGTTAATGGGGTGTTAAAGTTTCCCACTATTATTGTGTGGGAGTCTAAGTCTCTTTCAGGTCTCTAGGAACCTGCTTCATAAATCTGAGTGCTCCTGTGTTGGGTGAATATATATTTAGGATATTTAGGTTTTCTTGCTGAATTGAACCCTTTACCAGTATGCAATGCCCTTCTTTGTCTTTTTTGATCTTTTTTGGTTTAACGTCTCTTTTGTATGAAATTAGGATTGCAACCTGTGCTTTTTTTCAGTTTTCCGTTTTCTTGGTGGTGTTTTCTTCATCCCTTTGTTTTGAGCCTATGGGTGTCATTGCATGGGAGATGGGTCTCTTGAAGACAGCATACCATTGGGCCTTGCTTCTTTATCCAGCTTGTCACTCTGTGCCTTTTAATTGGGAGCATTTAGCCTATTTACATTCAAGTTTAGTGTTGATATGTGTGAATTTTATCCTGTCATTATGTTGTTAGCTGTTTATTATAATGACATATTTATGTGGTTGCTTTATAGTCTCACTGGTCTGAGTATTTAATTATGTTTTTGTAGTGGCTGATAATAGTCTTTCCATTTTTAGTGCTTCTTTCAGGAGTTCTTGTTAGGTTGGTCTGGTGGTAACAGACTCCATCAGCATTTGCTTGACTGAAAATAATTTTATTTCTCCTTTGCTTATGAAGCTTGCTTTGGCCAGATAGAGAATTTTTAGGTGGAATTGCTTTTTTTAAGAATGTTGAATGTTTATTTCTTCTGGTTTGTATGGTTTCTGCTGAGAAGTCCACTGTTAGTCTAATGGACTTCCCTTTGTAGATGACTGGTCCTTTCTCTAGTTGCTTTAACATTTTTCTTTCATTTTGCCCTTGGAGAATCTGATGATTTTTTGTCTTGGGTATGATCTTGTGGAGTATTTTGTGGGGGTTCTCAACATTTCCTGAATTTGAACGTTGGCCTCTCTAGCTAGGTTGGGAAATTTCTCATGGATGATATATTGAAATATATTTTGCAACTTGCTTCCATTTTCTCCATCTCTTTTAGGGACACCAATGAGTCATAGATTTGGTATTTTTATATAATCCTGTATTTCTTGGAGGCTTCATTTGTCCTTTTTATTTTTTTTATTTGACTGTCTTATTTCAGAAAGCCAGTCTTCAGGCTCTGAGATTATTTCCTCAACTTCTTCTATTCTGCTGTTAATACTTGTGATTGCATTATGAAATTCTTGTAGAGTGTTTTTCAGTTCTATCAGGTCAGTTACATTCTTTTCTATATTGACTATATTGTCTGCCAGCTTCTGTGTCATTTTATTGTTATTCTTAGCTTTCTTTGGATTGGGTTTCAATATTTTCTTGAATCACGATGATGTTTCCTATCCATATTCTGAATTATATTTCTGTCATCACAGCCATCTCAGTCCAGTTCATCTCATCTCTCCTTGCTGGATAAGTAGCACAGTAATTTGGGGGAAAGAAGACACTTTGGCTTTTTGAGTTGTCATAGTTCTTGTGCTTGTCCTTTTTTTGTCTTTGTGTGCTGTTATTCCTTCAATCTTTGAACTTTCTGTCCTTTGGATTTTTTTTTATCCTATTTGATTATCTTGGGGGTTTGATTGAGGTATAAGGTGGGTTCATGCAACTGTCTTCATTACTGGATGATTTTAGGGGGGCAGCGTTCAGCTTAGGACTCCTGTACTGTGTGGTCTAATTCTGGCGGAGTGATATCAGGCCTTGGCTTTGATCTCTGGCTCCTACAGTTTAGGAACCTGCTATGCTGGAGAGGTCAAGTTTCTCCTGGGCTGCTGATCACAACATTCCAATGAGTGTTGCCAGCCAAAGCACTTCCTGGGGCAGTGGCAAAGGGATCCATCTTGGTTTGCATGTGCCAGCAGCAGCAGAAGCAGCAGCACTGTGGCAGGCTTCACATTTGTTAGCTGTGGTGGGGTGCTAGCCTGTAGGCATGCATTCAGAGCAGTGGTGGTGGCAGTATGGCTCGAGGGAGGGGGCCCATGCCGACAACTGTGCATGGGTTCACACCCAAGGTGGTGTTAGCTTGGAGGTGGGGCACTGGTGGGAATGGGGCACTGTGGCCAGTGGGGCTGGTAGACTTTGTGCCTCCTAATATTCAGAAGGAAACAGTGGTGTGGTGCTGAGGGTAGAGTGCACTCCGGCTGGCAGCAGTGGCTGGGAAGGGAAGGATGGTCTGCCCATGCAAATGCACTGGCAGAGCAGTATGGGGGGTGGCTGTGGGTGAATGCTTGCAGACAAAGTGGCATGGGGGAGACTCTGGGTAAGGGGAGGGCATGAAGAAGCTGGTGCATGTCTTTGTGGTGCTCTGTTGGAGCACTCTGCTGGTCAGACATGGTCCAGCAGTGCAGGAGCTATGGTGCAGACTCCCAGGAGGTACCTGGGAGCTGCACTGCTGACAGGCACAACCAGGCTGGGGCTCAGGAGGGGCCAGCAGACCAAGAAGTGCTCAGGTTGGACTGGCCGCATGTCATGGGCAAGACTGCCATGCAAAGTTCAGGTCCAACAGTTCCCTAGGACTAAAGTCTTTTCTGGGAGCAAGTTGAGCCTAGGGGTTGGACATCCCTGGCTATGCTCCACTACAGACACTCCTGTACCAAACCTTCTGGGTTCTGCCCAGGCTGGAATTCTGCCTCTACCTCTTCTCTAAGCAGCTTTCCTTACCAACTCAAGTATCTGTGGTAGTCGAGGGGTCTCTTCCTGCCAGGAATCCAAAGGCCTATGATGACAACAGGTTGCTCCTTGCCTGTTCGATTCACCACCTCCGCAGTAGTAATTGGGTGCTAGGAACAAATCCCAGTGTATGGTAGCCCCATGTCAGGTTCCCAACTTTCTCCCTCTTCAGCCAAGCCTCTGTGTCTTTCCTCTGTGTGCTCTCAGTGCCATGCCTCTGAAGATCTGCTAGAATTGCACCAGTCTGCACAATGTTTCTGTCCCTCAGTGTGAGATGTGCCACTTGGCTGTGGCTAGTCAGCAATCTTGGAGAAGAAGGAGTTTTGTTTTTTAAATTTAGTTTTGCCGTTAGAAAGATGTATAGAAAATAAAATATTTAGTCATAAAAGTTGGCATTTATTTATATTTTCAAGACTGTCATTTCATATGTAAAATTTAAGACTAATACAAAGTATTTTTACGTCAGTTACTTAAGAATGAATAACTTCAGCAAACTGAAAAAGTTTAAAGTAACAAATAAGAAATGTTTTGTTATGTTTGTCTCTGGATCCAATTGTATTACTCCTAAAATCTCAGTGCTATTTTAACAGTCTGCAAATACAATAACTAGGACTAAAAACTAGAATTAGTAAAGCTTTTACGTAAATGATGCATGGATAATATGGAGGGCTGCAAACCAGTGGATTTTTCACAGTCTACTATTTTGAAAGTAAGTTATAAATGAATATGAGCAGACTGGGGTGAGGTATGATACCAAATATTTGATTCTTGAATATCATGATGCGATATACAATTTTCTATAAAACTGTAAGACATAAAATTGCGAGTGAGAGTTAAAGCAAACATTTATATACTCTACTCGTATACGTTTTTCACAATGTAAAAGAAGAGAGATATGCAAATTTATACTTAAATTACATATAATAAGAAACAATTTTATTGAAGTCTATAAAACACTTTAAAAAAGTATTACCTGAGAATAGGGCTTTTTTTTTTTTTTTTTTTTTTTTTTTTGTGCTAGACCTGTGAAGTTACTCAGGGCTCTTGCTTAGAAGGTCCCATTAATATGCATTATACACAGTCAGGTATACAACTGCTGCTTCTGTTTAACATTTTTTGTTTCTTAGAGGTAATCTTTCTATAATACTTTAAATATCCAACTTTTATACATTTAAAAAACTGAAAAGAATAATTCATATCAGTAAAACAATGTTATTCTCAATTTCAAACAATGGGACTAGTTGGCATATTACCCTTGCTATAATAAAACATATAGTTTTAAACTGCACACACTAAACAAAATATTAATAGCAATAAATATAGCTGGAGGCCGCAAATTTAGTTGCTATTAAAGTTTTCAAGTAGTGACATACATAATGTTTAACTAGAGTTAACTCTACGTACAAATCTCTTGATTGCATTCCTAAGACCTTACCTCCCAAACCTAGCTACAAAATGCTATAAAATAGCAAATAAAAAGATTAAATGAGTTATTAAAAGGAATATTAAACTATTTTATGAGACAGGGTCTGTCACCTAGGCTGGAGTTCAGTTGTGCAATCTCAGCTCACTGCAACCTTGACCTCCCAGTAGCTTGGACCTCAGTCTCCCAAGGAGTTTAAACTACAGGTACACACTATCACACCTGGGTAATTTTTTTTTGTATTTTTGTAGAGATGGGGTTTTGTCATGTTGCCCAGGTTAGTCTCAAACTCCTGGGCTCCAGTGATCCACCTCAGTCTCCCAAAGAGCTAGGATTGCAGGCATGAGCCACAATGCTTGGACTAAACATGTTTTATAGCATGTTTGTTAGTATAATAGTTAACACATTTATATTTTTCAAAAGATACAAATTCCAAGTGTCTAAACACTTTTTCATATCTCTTTCTTCTGAAAAATTTATTCTTATATTAGTCATCTTTATGTTAAAAATAAAATTCCAGTTTGAAACATTACTCATGTATACAGAGTAGCACACTTCTATGAAGTATGAGTCAAAGAGCCACTAGTGAAAGACTAATCAAAATCAGTTACAAATTCCTAGACACATACAATCTACCAGAATTGAATCAAGAAAAAAAAAAAGAAAGAAAATCTGGACTGACCAATAATGAGTTACCAAATTGAAGAAATAATAGAAAGTCTCCTGTAAAAAAAGTCCAGGACTGTTAGTTTAACTGCTGAATTCTACAGAACATTTAAGAAAAAATGAATATCAATTCTTCAAAAAATATTCCGATAAATTGAAAATAGGAGAATCCTTCAAAATTCATTGTGTAAGGCCAGTATTACCCTCATGCCAAAGCCAGACAAGGGCACAACAACAACAAAAGAAAATTATAGGTCAAAAAAAAAAAAGAAAATTATAGGCCAAAAAAGAAAATTATAGGCCAATATTCCCAACGAACATACATGCAATGCATCAATAATACCCCAAACAATCTACAGATTCAATGCAATCTCTATCAACTTTCCAATGTTGTTCTTCACAGAAATAGAAAAAAGCAATTTTAAAATTTGTATGGAACCACAAAAGACTGAATAGCCAAAGCAATCTTAAACAAAAAGAACAAAGTTGAAGTCATTACACTATCAAATTTTAATCTAAACTATAAGTCTGTAGTAACCAAACAATATAGTATTGACATACGAACAGACAGGTAGACCAATGGAACAAAACAGAGAGCCCAGAAATGAATTTGCATATATAAAGGCAATATTTTTTAAGCTAACAGCCAACTCTATTTGACAAAGATGCCAAGAATACAAAATGAATAAAGAACTGTCTCTTGAGTAAAGAGTTATGGAAAAACTTGATACCTACATGCAAAAAAAAAAAAACAAAACAAAACTGGACCCTTATCACCCTCCACATAAAAAGTCAACTCAAAATGTATTATAGGCTTAAATGTAAGATCTGAAATTGTGAAACTATTAGAAGGAAACACAGGGGACATGCTAAATGATATAAATTGGAGCAAGGATTTTTTAGACAAGACTTCAAAAGCATGAGCAACAAAAGCAAAAATAAACAAATGGGAATGCAGTAAACCAAAAAGCTTGTGTATAGCAAAAGAAACAGTCAATGAAGTGAAAAGACAGAATGGGAAAAAGTATTTGCAAGCTGTACATCTGACAAGGGGTTAATATCGAGAATTTAAAATAAACAACTCAATAGCAAAAATATAAATAACCTAATTAAAAAATGGGCAAGTAACCTAAATAGACATCTCTTCTAAGAAGACCTACAAATATCCAGTAGATACAGGAAAAAAATGCTCAACATCACTAATCATCAGGGAAATGCAAATTGAAACCATAATGAGTTATCACCTCACACTTGTTAGGATGGCTTTTATCAAAAAGACACAACATAACACATGCTCCTGAGGATGTGGAGAAGGTTGAACTCTTATATACTCTTGGTGGGAATGTAAATTAATATATCCATTATGAACACAGAATGGAGGTTCCCAGAAAAAGTAAAAATAAATGCCTGTACACATTATGAAATAATCAAATCATGATAAAAAAAAAAGACTACGTGATCCGGCAATTTCTCACCACTGGATATATAGCCAAAGGAAATGACTATGTTAAAAAGACATCTGCAATAGCCAAGATATGGAATCAACCTAAGTGCCCATCAAGGGATGAACGGATAAAGAAAATGCTATATACGTGGGGAATGCAATGGAATACTGTTCAACCATACAAAGGATGAAATCTTATCACTTGTGACAAAATGGGTAAGTCTGGAGGATATTATGTTAAGTGAAATAAGCCAGACACATAAAGACAAATACTGCATAATCTCACTTATATGTGAAAAAAAAATTAGACGAATGGATAACTAGAATAACCAATGCAGAGAAGTCCTTAAAGGACCTGATGGAGCTGAAAACCAAGGCACGAGAACTACGTGACGAATGCACAAGCCTCAGTAGCCGATTCGATCAAGTGGAAGAAAGGGTATCAGTGATGGAAGATCAAATGAATGAAATGAAGTGAGAAGAGAAGATTGGAGAAAAAAGAATAAAAAGAAACAAACAAAGCCTCCAAGAAATATGGGACTATGTGAAAAGACCAAATCTACATCTGATTGGTGTACCAGAAAGTGATGGGGAGAATGGAACCAAGTTGGAAAACCCTCTGCAGGATATTATCCAGGAGAACTTCCCCAATCTAGCAAGGCAGGCCAACATTCAAATTCAGGAAATACAGAGAACGCCACAAAGATATTCCTTGAGAAGAGCAACTCCAAGACACATAATTGTCAGATTCACCAAAATTGAAATGAAGGAAAAAATGTTAAGGGCAGCCAGAGAGAAAGGTCGGGTTACCCACAAAGGGAAGCCCATCAGACTGACAGCTGATCTCTCAGCAGAAACTCTACAAGCCAGAAGAGAGTGGGGGCCAATATTCAACATACTTAAAGGATTTTCAACCCAGAATTTCATATCAAGCCAAACTAAGCTTCATAAGTGAAGGAGAAATAAAATACTTTACAGACAAGCAAATCCTGAGAGATTTTGTCACCACCAGGCGTGCTCTACAAGAGCTCCTGAAAGAAGCACTAAACATGGAAAGGAACAACTGGTACCAGCCACTACAAAAACATGCCAAATTGTAAAGACCATCAAGTCTAGGAAGAAACTGCATCAACTAACGAGCAAAATAACCAGCTAACATCATAATGACAGTATCAAATTTACACATAACAATATTAACCTTAAATGTAAATGGGCCAAATGCTCCAATTAAAAGACACAGACTGAGAAATTGGATAAAGAGTCAAGACCCATCAGTGTGGTGTATTCAGGAAACGCATCTCACATGCAGAGACACACATAGGTTCAAAATAAAGGGATGAAGGAAGATCTACCAAGCAAATGGAAAACAAAAAAAGGCAGGGGTTGCAATCCTAGTCTCGGATAAAACAGACTTTAAACCAACACAAATCAAAAGAGACTAAGAAGGCCATTACATAATGGTAAAGGGATCAATTCAACAAGAAGAGCTAACTATCCTAAATATATATGCACCCAATACAGGAGCACCCAGATTCATAAAGCAAGTCCTTAGAGACCTACAAAGAGACTTAGACTCCCACACAATAATATTGGGAGACTTTAACACCCCGCTGTCAACATTAGACAGATCAACGAGACAGAAAGTTAACAAAGATATCCAGGAATTGAACTCAGCTCTGCACCAAGTGGACCTAATAGACATCTACAGAACTCTCCACCCCAAATCAACAGCATATACATTCTTTTCAGCACCACACCACACCTATTCCAAAATTGACCACATAGTTGGAAGTAAAGCACTCCTCAGCAAATGTAAAGGAACAGAAATGATAACAAACTGTCTCTCAGACCACAGTGTAATCAAACTAGAACTCAGGATTAAGAAACTCACTCAAAAGCACTCAACTACATGGAAACTGAACAACCTGTTCCTGAATGACTACTGGGTACATAACGAAATGAAGGCAGAAATAAAGATGTTCTTTGAAAGAAATGAGAACAAAGACACAACATACCAGAATCTCTGGGACACTTTCAAAGCAGTGTATAGAGGGAAATTTATAGCACTAAACGCCCACAAGAGAAAGCAGGAAAGATCTAAAATTGACACCCTAACATCACAATTAAAAGAACTAGAAAAGTAAGAGCAAACACATTCAAAAGCTAGCAGAAGGCAAGAAATAACTAAGAAGATCAGAGCGGAACTGAAGGAAACAGAGACACAAAAAACCCTTCAAAAAATCAATGAATCCAGGAGCTGGTTTTTTGAGAAGATCAACAAAATTGATAGACCACTAGCAAGACTAATAAAGAAGAAAAGAGAGAAGAATCAAATCGATGCAATAGAAAATGATAAAGGAGATATCATCACCAATCCCACAGAAATACAAACTACCATCAGAGAATACTATAAACACCTCTATGCAAATAAACTAGAAAATCTAGAAGAAATGGATAAATTCCTGGACACATACACCCTTCCAAGGCTAAACCAGGAAGAAGCTGAATCTCTGAATAGACCAATAACAGGAGCTGAAATTGAGGCAATAATTAATAGCTTACCAACCAAAAAAGTCCAGGACTAGATGGATTCACAGCCGAATTCTACCAGAGGTACCAGGAGGAGCCGGTACCATTCCTTCTGAAACTATTCCAATCAACAGAAAAAGAGGGAATCCTCCCTAACTCATTTTGTGAGGCCGGCATCATCCTGATACCAAAGCCAGGCAGAGACGGAAAAAAAAAAAGAGAATTTTAGACCAATATCCATGATGAACATCGATGCAAAACTCCTCAATAAAATACTGGCAAACTGAATACAGCAGCACATCAAAAAGCTTATCCACCATGATCAAGTGGGCTTCATCCCTGGAATACAAGGCTGGTTCAACATACACAAATCAGTAAACGTAATCCAGCATATAAACAGAACCAACAACAAAAACCATATGATTATCTCAATAGATGCAGAAAAGGCCTTTGACAAAATTTAGCAACCCTTCATGCTAAAAACTCACAATAAATTAGGTATTGATGAGACGTATCTCAAAATAATAAGGGCTATCTATGACAAACCCACAGCCAATATCATACTGAATGGGCAAAAACTGGAAGCATTCCCTTTGAAAACTGGCACAAGACAGGGATGCCCTCTCTCACCATTCCTATTCAACATAGTGTTGGAAGTTCTGGCCAGGGCAATTAGGCAGGAGAAGGAAATAAAGGGTGTTCAATCAGGAAAAGAGGAAGTCAAATTGTCCCTGTTTGCAGATGGCATGATTGTATATCTAGAAAACCCCATTATCTCAGCCCAAAATCTCCTTAAGCTGATAGGCAACTTCAGCAAAGTCTCAGGATACAAAATCAAGGTGCAAAAATCACAAGCATTCTTATACACCAATAAAAGACAAACAGAGAGCCAAATCATGAGTGAACTCCCATTCACAATTGCTTCAAAGAGAATAAAATACCTAGGAATCCAACTTACAAGGGACGCAAAGGACCTCTTCAAGGAGAACTACAAACCACTGCTCAAGGAAATAAAAGAGGATACAAACAAATGGAAGAACATTCCATGCTCATGGGTAGGAAGAATCAATATCGTGAAAATGGCCGTACTGCCCAAGGTAATTTGTAGATTCAATGCCATCCCCATCAAGCTACCAATGACTTTCTTCACAGAATTGGAAAAAACTACTTTAAAGTTCATATGGAACCAAAAAAGAGCCTGCATTGCCAAGTCAATCCTAAGCCAAAAGAACAAAGCTGGAGACATCATGCTACCTGACTTCAAACAATATTACAAGGCTACAGTAACCAAAACAGCATGGTACTGGTACCAAAACAGAGATATAGACCAATGGAACAGAACAGAGCCCTCAGAAATAATGTTGCATACCTACAACCATCTGATCTTTGACAAACTTGACAAAAACAAGAAATGGAGAAAGGATTCCTTATTTAATAAATGGTGCTGGGAAAACTGGCTAGCCATGTGTAGAAAGCTGAAGCTGGATCCCTTCCTTACACCTTATACAAAAATTAATTCAAGATGGATTAAAGACTTACATGTCAGACCTAAAACCATAAAAACCCTAGAAGAAAACCTAGGCAATACCATTCAGGACATAGGGGTGGGCAAGGACTTCATGTCTAAAACACCAAAAGCAATGGCAACAAAAGCCAAAATTGACAAATGGGATCTAATTAAACTAAAGAGCTTCTGCACAGCAAAAGAAACTACCATCAGAGTGAACAGGCAACCTACAGAATGGGAGAAAATTTTTGCAATCTACTCATCTGACAAATGGCTAATATCCAGAATCAACAATGAACTCAAACAAATTTACAAGAAAAAAACAACCCCATCGAAAAGTGGGCGAGGGATATGAACAGACACTTCTCAAAAGAAGACATTTATGCAGCCAACAGACACATGAAAAAATGCTTATCATCACTGGCCATCAGAGAAATGCAAATCAAAACCACAATGAGATACCATCTCACACCAGTTAGAATGTCGATCATTAAAAAGTCAGGAAACAACAGGTGCTGGAGAGGATGTGGAGAAATAGGAACACTTTTACATTGTTGGGGGGACTGTAAACTAGTTCAACCATTGTGCCAGTCAGTGTGGCAATTCCTCAGGGATCTAGAACTAGAAATACCATTTGACCCAGCAATCCTGTTACTGGGTATATACCCAAAGGATTATAAATCATGCTGCTATAAAGACACATGCACACATATGTTTATTGTGGCACTATTCACAATAGCAAAGACTTGGAACCAACCCAAATGTCCAACAAGGATAGACTGGATTAAGAAAATGTGGCATATATGCACCATGGAATACGATGCAGCCATAAAAAATGATGAGTTCATGTCCTTTGTAGGAACATGGATGAAGGTGGAAACCATCATTCTCAGCAAACTATCGCTAGGACAAAAAACCAAACACCACATATTCTCACTCATAGGTGGGAATTGAACAATGAGAACACATGGACACAGGAAGGGGAACAACACACAACGGGGCCTGTTGTGGGGTGGGGGGAGGGGGGAGGGATAGCATTAGGAGATATACCTAATGTTAAATGACGAGTTAACGGGTGCAGCACACCAACATGGCACATGTATACATATGTAACTAACCTACACGTTGTGCACATGTACCCTAAAAGTTAAAGTATAATAAAAAAAAAAGTTAAAATTTAAGTATATTAAATCCTAATATGTTTTAGTAATAATACTTGGATGAATTAAGAATCTTTCTTCCTAAAATACAATTTATAACAGATTATATTGAAGATTATTTAATTTAATATGGTGAAATATTTTGGAGACAAAACACTGGAAACATTAAAATGCACTAAATACATTTAAGAATTATATCTGTATTAAATGATTTATTCTGATTTAAAATTTTTACTTGCTTTACATGCTTGTTTTTTCATTTTGTTTATGTGTATCGTATACCTGAAATTAACCTTAAGAAAATAATGCTGTAAATCAATTGATTTTATCATCGGTATAAGTTCTTTAGAAATAATTTTCTAATTTTTTCATGTGCTGTTGTTCTCCTGGGAAGCAAAAGGTGAAAATTAATATTCTCACATTGTCAGAGAATTATATAATGTTTAAGCTGCAATGATTTCTAGAAATAATTTGGCCCTATCCCTAACTCTTGAGATTAAAAATAGTCAGACACAAAAATCACTTCAATTATTTATCAATATCATTAGCATTATTCACTAAATCGTCAGATAAATTTAATAATTAAATTCCAAAGTCAAATGAAGAACAGTAAAAATGAGAGTTTGTGAATTCCTTGATTATCCTAATATCTTAACTTTAAAGAATAGAACCAAACCTTCACCAAGAAGTTAATTAAAATGATTTCTAATTTCATCCGAGTTCTGCCTGACTGTATTTTTACCTACCAATCATGAGCTGGAAGGTGACGGAAGTTGAGCAATTTTATTATGTCAGGTTTACTTTCTAGGCAATCTTCTTGATAGGTTTTCTCTGGTCATTGCTAATCAGATAATCCATTATTTAAATGAGAATCTGAATAGTTTGTATGTAATATATTTCAAGGTTTTTTCCATGCTGAAATCCATTAACTCATTTCATTAGAAGTAAGAGGCATTGATTTTGTAACAACAATTTACATTAAAAGCAGTGTAGCTTTTAATCAGGGATTTTTTACTAATCAAGGATACTAAGTTACTGTGATGGCTGGCTAATTATTCAAGTACTGTAAAGGAGCAGAAAATGGGATAATAATTATGACTTTAAATAACATTTTTTCTAGATTCATACTGAATATAAAAGATTACATTTTAATAAAACAGTGACAACTCTATTTTGAAATATTTAATGTGCAATAGTATAATTTTAAAAATTTATAAAATTCATTTATAAGTACGTGTAATTGTACCTCTTACTATAGATTATTATTATTATTTTTCAAAAGAAAGTCTAATGTCACAAGCCTAAATTTTCATATATGCTTTCTGTATTTTCCCAGAAATATGTTAAACTGAACACCTTTCTTATCTAACTGGGCTTCAGAGTTACATTATATATTATAGTATTCAAGAGTAGTCATAAAACAAATACGTCTAGTTAATGATGACAACTTTACAGAGTTAGGCATAATACTTCAACTTGATTGGAAAATTTTACTAGCTTGATTTTTTATACCTTGGTTTTTACAGCACATTCTTGAAGTATTTGTAGATACAGCTTCTAGGAATGCTACTCTTGAGTCCAATAGTGTATATTTAATAACTTGAAAATGCATGTCTTCTTCCATAAATTAAAAAAAAATTCTGACTAAAAAACTATATAAAGTATATATACACCATGGAATACTATGTAGCCATGAAAATACATGACGTCAAGTCCTTTTGAGCAATGCAGAGGAAGCTGGAGGCTTTTATCCTAAGTGAACTAACTCAGAAGCAGAAAATCAAATATTGCGTGTTTTCATTTATCAGTGGGATCTAAACAAATGAACATAAAGATGGAAATAATAGTAGACCCTAGGGATTTCAAAACAGGGGAGGGAGAAAGGAAAAGAGGGGAGTAAGGTTTGAAAGATTAGCTGTTGTACACAGTGTTCAATATTTGGGTGGCAGGTATACTAGAAACCCAATCCTTATCATTTTGCAATATACCCATGCAGCAAACACACACATGTACTCTCTGAATCTGAATTTTAATTTTAAAAAAACACATAAGAAAAATAATTGTGATGAAAATATCTTTGATTTCTATATCCCCCTTTTGAAAATATCTGGCTGGTTTTTGTTATGCACTGTGTACACTGTTCCACCAGGACAACGTTATGCTACCATCCAAGCATGGAGCTTCTTTGTCACTGCAAGGTGGGATGGCACAGTCAACACACAAGCAACTTGATATTTGCCCAATAGCCACTGGTAAGTGTCCATATTCTTGCCTACCATTTTCCAAAAATTTAAATATTTAGTTTATTCAAAAACAACAACTATGTTCTTTGTTTTATAAAAAGCAAATCAGAAATGTTCCATTTTTAACAGTCCCTCTCAATGGCTATTTGGTTGATATATTATCAAGTGGTTCTTCTTATGAAGAATATTTTGTCTACTAAAAAAACTTTCAAGAATATTGACTGATACCGCTTGTCTTTTATTTATTAGTTATTTAATACTTAAATGATTAAGTGTAACTTTAGGTCAAATAAATATTCAATATTGGATAATAACAGATAATGTTCTATGCCATTCAAATCAGTGTAAAATATTTTATATTCTTAAACAATATGTTTTCCTTCTGCAACAGTCATAATTTTGTATTTGTTTGCATGAATATTCTGTCAGTAATCTCTGCTCCTCAGTACTGTAAGTTTATAGTTGTGGAAACTTCATTTACTATTTGATCATTTATCACTTCTCTGTCACCTAACATAGTGACTGGCACATGGTAAGGCCATATCAAAAAATATATGAGTTGTAGATATCTGAATGGCCCAAATCTCTCAATTCTAATAGAAATTTCAAGAGGGCAAATTTGTTGGTGTTTCTATAAGAACTTGCAGGGCTATATAAGTCACTTATTCATTAAAAATGACTTTTTATTTTGTTTAGGATACCAAAGTTGCATTTGGTTAAGTGAACAGGGTCATCTTTTCATCATGCCACCTTTACTGTAAATAGACTAGATCAAGGTTGTGCATTGTACTGCTATGTTTACACTTAAATTTGTTAAGGTAGATCAAACCTCTCATGGTAAGAACATGAGAGAAAAAAAAGAAAAGAAAAGAAAAAAAATGATCGGCTTTAAGAGTCATTCGCTTATCTAATTTCATTGGTTCTGCTACAAATGAAAAATAAAGATGAATGGAAAGATTCAGTATAAAGAGATGAAACAGTGCTGAAATTAAGAATCAAATAAGCTGAAACTAAATGATAAACTATCAAAACTACTAAGATTTAATAAATGTAGCTATACTGAAAACATATAGAAAAAGACTAAAATGCCTTTGCAACAATAAGGAAATATAAAAAATTAATATACTGTTCATGATAGCAATAAAAATTTTAGTCTAAAAATCAATTATTTCTAACAAATATATCCATTGCATCTTAAATGAAAAAAATAAATAACAAAATGCTTATCTAAATAAACATTCTAAGGTCTTGAATAGGATGACAAAATTCTATTAAGGCACTTCCCCACAAATTAATTTATGAGTAATTTCAATCCATAAATATTTGACTTCAACTTTTTTAAAAATTTCATTTATTTCTTTTAAATTGACAGCTAAAATTGTATGTAGTTATTGTGTACAGCATATTTTGAAGTATAAATGCATTTTGCAAATGAGCTAATTTGCACATATATTACCTCACATAGTTATCATTTTTGTGGCAAGAACACTTAACATCAATTCTCTTAGCATTTTTCAAGAAAACAATGTATTATCACTAACTATAATCACCATATACTGTACAAGATATTTGTTGAACTTTTGAGGAACTTGAATAGGTTATGATAAAATTTATATGGAGAAGAGATGTCATCTCTTCTTGAGCCAAGTAAACTTTAAGAAAAGTTACAGAGGGTCTTCCCTACCATGTATTAAGATATACGACAAAGCCACATTCATAAACAATGTGGTATTGGATTAAAAATAGAGGAAGAGACCATTGGAAGAGGGTAGTGAGGGTAGGACCAGATTGCATATACTATGCTAATTAGAAGCGGCAGGGGTTTTATTATGCTTCAAAGCTGAATTTGATCAAAGGCTGTTAATGCATCTGTTATGACCTTATTTTTATTTCATTCACTTAAATGAAAAATGATATTCATAGATTTTTTTCTAATGTTGCAATATGATTGTAATTTTGAGACATAGTCATGCTGATTATGGTATATTTTTATATTTTGTGAATATTTTGTTGAGAAATTTACATTTCTGTTTGCAAGTGGGATTCATCTTTTCTTGTTCTATCTTTGTCTGAATTTATTTTCTAGATTATACTAGCTTCATAGATTCAATTGGCTAAATTTTTCCCCAGTTCTTTCTCTGGAAGAGTTTCTATAAGATTTGAATCATCGATTACTATTTGAAAGAATTCCAGTTTCAATATCATTTTAGTGAGAAGATTGTTGCTAGTAAATAAATATTGTTAGAATGTATCAGGATTTTGTTATGCTATATTCAGTAGCGGTAAATTTGATATTTTGTTTTAAGTATTTTTATATCTCTATTTTACGTCACAAACAATGATTTTCACTCTGGTAAGTGTGTTTCTTTTTTGTCTAAAGTTATCCATTAATTTTCAGTGATTATTGTTTTCAAATGCATTCTTTAGATTTACCAGATACATTTTAAGATGATTGCATTGTCTTCTTGTTTTATTTCGATATATTTTACATAACAATTTATTTACATTATCCCCAAATATACAGAGTATATGGAACATCTTTTTTACATATAATTGTTTTTCCTCATTTGCACTCCTCCCTGTAGCATAGAGAAAAGAATAAAACATACAACAAATACGTTTGAACAATCAAATTAGACAAACATACTATTATTCTGAAGTGTGAATATAAGCAACGCCTCTTATCCTCTGCAATCTTATCTTTCTTACTAAAAACTAAACAAAATCTCTTTTCAGGCTTCTATCTCTAGAGAGATGATCAGAACATACAAGTTTTACTCTTGGTTTCTTATTTTTCTGCCTTCTTTCCCAATAATATACAGAAACTAGCTGTAGATTCTCATTATTTCTACATAATTTTCCTATAGGAAATATCCTAAAACTAAAATGACAAATGGCATCAAAAAGGTAGCATAAATCAATGGACATTGAAAATGTATTAGCCTTTTAACACCTTGTGAGCAGAGTCATATTCTCTAATTTCGTTGACATAGTAAAGCATTTGTAGTCTAAGTACTTTCTCTTAAGGGAGATAAAAATAAGTTTTCTTTTTAACTTGCTCGTTTTCTTTTTTATTGTCTTAATTTTTTATTTAAGCCTATTTTTATTTGATGGAAACCCATTTAGGATATCTGTTTTACTCCAAAATATTGGCATCATTTTTATTTTATTATTTTCCACGTTTACAAAACTATTTTTATCCTTTTTTCAAATCATTTCAGTGAGCACTGGTGTTGTTATTTTCCTGTTGTTAAAAAATACTTTCTACTCTCTTATCCTAGTGAGAAGGACTGGTGGGCAGAAGCAGTTAGTACATCTGTGTTTCTCTTCATTCTTTGTATGCTCTGTAATACCTCTGCATTATTTTCCTTTTCATCCAGGGCATGGCTAAAGTCATAGAATGCTCCTTTAGATTTTGGATTAGTCTCCATGAGAGAGTAAACTGGCAGAAGAGACTCCATTGTGTAACCTAGAATTTGTATTATTTTCTTCCCCATTTCCTTATATGTAAGCTTTTATTCCATTTATTCTACTACAACAATCTTTACTCCCTTTTTTTCTCCTTTTGGGGAAGAAAAAGTCCTAATTCTAAAAATTTACGTGAGCATTAAATTATATTCATCTGCCCAAAAGCTGTACTCTACTAGGGTACCTAGTTTATATCCTAAAACCTTGACCCCTTAACTTTCTTACTAAAATGGGTTGGTGATAGAGAATTATGTATGAATTCCAGAGTTTAATTTGATTTGAAATAAACAATTTGGATTTTGCATAATACTTCTCATTTTTTAGTTTGAAGTTATCTTTCATTAATTTCAGAAATGCTACCATACCGTTCGCTTTATCAAATGATTATTTTTAGTAAAGATTTGGAAAAATAAGTTCTACAAGATTGTGTGTGTTTAGTGAAATGTAAGATTGGACATTCCAAGTTGTTTGGCAGAAAGTGTTAATCCAGAATAGTCCAACTCCAGCTACAAACATAATAAATGATGGAAGTAATTAAACCCCAATTATTTTCAAGTGTATGTGCTATCAGAAGAAAGAAAAATAATAAAATATGCATATACAAAAAAGCACCTAAAGGTATTACCAAAATCTTGTGTGAGAAGCAGTAGTGGTGAATGTGGTGACTTACAAGGTGTTGGATTAGGTAATTGGTTGACGTTTTTGTATCCATAAGGTTAAGTTAGCCTAAGGCAAGAAGCAGAAACTGAGTTCACAGGAGAGGGTCAGGAATTCCAAAGGAATCTTATCCATTATTTTTTAAAATGAACCAGAAAAACCTGAACCCACCCAAGAAAGGGTAATGAGATATGACATTTATCTGGAGTCTAGAGTGGAGTGAGAAAGTTATGCAGAGCATCTCATTCATACCCTGATATGCATGGGAAGGGGGAACTCAAACCTCATTTATGTGGTGAATTGAGGAAATCTGAGACAAGAAGTGAGTTCCAGTGAAATAAAATCCCAAGGACCCCAGCAGAAGCAAATGGAAAAATCTCACAACCCACAGGACAAGGGATTCCAAAAGGGAAAAACTCATGGTGGAGAAAACACAATGGAATAAAATCTAATGTAGAAGAATCAGCCTATTCAATAAAAAACAGAGACGGTAACCAAAGAAGACGACATAATAGAGCCATGTAAAGGAGATCAGAAAAAATGTATTTAAAATCATTAAAGAGAACAAAGAAAGAATAGAAACCAACACGGTCATAATGAAAAATCATTGCATTCGTCCATTCTCACACTGCTAATAAAGACATACCTGAGACTGGGTAGTTTATCAAAGAAAGAGGTTTAATTGACTCACAGTTCAGCATGGCTAGGGAGGCCTCAAGAAACTTACAATCATTGTGGAAGGGGAAGCAACATGTCCTTCAACACATGGTGGCAGCCAAGAGAAGTACCCAGAAAAGGAAGAAAAGCCCCTTATAAAACCATCAGATCTTGTGAGAACTCACTCACTATCATGAGAACAGCAGCATGGGGGTAACTACCCCATGTGTGTGGGAACACAGCCCAAATCATATCAATCAAAATAGTACAAAATTAAATATTAAAAACAGAGACAAAATTGAAAGATGAATAGAGAGGTTAAAATACAGATTATTTTGATCAAAGTTAAAATAAATAATAAATGGTTAGTTTTATATTTCTATTTTATCCCCTCATTCTCACTTGTTCACCTAGTTTTTTTTTCTTTTTATCCCACCTAAAAGCAGAAATAAAAGTCCAAAGAATTTCTTCACCTATATGTCAGAAGAAAGTTAATTGCATTTGTTCTCAGGATAAGGCTTCTCTTCTCTTTGGTACTAGATAACCCTGAATCTGGGAAATAGGATCATAATTGTTCATGATATTAAATATCACATAAGTCATTCTCACTTCACAATTTCATGGAAAATGAAACAAAAGTTTCAATTCAACACTTAAACATTTATTAATCATTTGCCACATTCCTAATTAAGTGATAAAACCAGATTACAGAATGAGAAAGTACAATATTTAGGATGGTGTTCTGGCATCACTCTCCTTATGCCTCCATGATGAATGACCTCTCTGTGTTGAAATATTCCTCAAACTCTAAAATATAGAGGCTGGCCAAATTTTAAGTACGATCACTTCATTCTAGTCAGCCTTCCATGAAATGTCTAATGTGACCCATCTTTGCCAACCTGCAGATCTCAGTAGATATTATTCACATTTGTCCTTTTTTCAAAAGCAAGCATGTTAGACATGAATAATCTCATGACATTTCACATTAGAAACAAGATTATTGCATCTTGCACAACTACTGATTAGCCTTGCTGTCTTTGGCTCTAGGTTTTATATCATGCCTGGATAGAATTTTTGAGTGAAAATATAATGCTGTTAAGGGATCATTCATAAACAAAATCAGCACTTTAAAAAAAGATAAAAATACTGAAACATGATGTTGTAAAGAAAAAGTCAAATTCAGACATACTGAATGGTAGTACTAGGGCTTCCATGTGAGTTATCTAAAAACATACTTTAGTCTTCTAATCTTTAAGCCTGACCAGACACAAATATCTGTTGCTGTCCAAGGTTCTGAGACAGGGGAGGCATCTTGGAATATCTAATTCCTCTGACTTATTTTCTTTTATTTTGCTTTCTTCTCCCTTCTTATCGTTTTTTAAGGTTAAACAAGGGAAATTTATGATGTATCCTTAATTATGATAAAATAGTAACATATAATATATAACAGGAAACTATATATGTTACCCTAGGGATGAGGACAGTATCCAAGGAAGAACAAACTTGGAAGGAGTTCAGAAGTCATGGGAGATGTGTTTGGTTTTGCTTGCCAAATAGCATAAGGTCACTGGTTTAGCCAGGCCAGAGCTGTTTTAAGAACTGTGAACACAAATTTTCGTGGCCAATTAAAATGAATGCAGATGTCCACAGTAAGAGCCAGTTCTCAATAAGTTGTACTGAAATTACTCTAATAAAGTTGTTGTTCAAACCTGAACTGACCAGATCAGTACCCTTAAAACCTGGATCCATAATTGCATCAGATATGCAATGCATTTGTCATCATAGACTGGGCACAAAATAAATAACTATATGTTTCTGATGCAGAAGACACCAATGCATTGCACACTTGTGATTCCTGCCAAAATGTGACCTTCTTGGGCCCATGGTAGAAAAAGTCACATTTTATGGGACTTTTATCCTGCCTGTTCTTTGAAGATAGATTGCACTCTTGACATCTGAAACACTCCCAGAACTTTCAATACTAATTTCTGTGGGCATTCTTTTACTTTAAGGTGTTTGTATACCAAAATAATCAGCCAGCTTACACCACACAATTGTGACCATTGAACTTAATGTGTGGTATGTTTCTGGCTTTCCAGACCATCCACAGTCCCACAAGTCTGTGCCTTTTGTTGCAAATGCTGTGCAACAATGGGCCAGTATTCAAGAAATTTTACTGGTAATTTCAAGCCCTCTACCATCTCCAGGTATATGATATTATTGAGCTATGTTATGAATTCCTAAAAAATCAACTTAAAACATTGCCTGACTCTACCTCCCATACTTTACTTGTTCATACAACTTAGTTAAACAATTTAATTACTAAGTGTTGGTATACCCAGAACAGGTCAGCTTGTTTTGGCTAGGTTTTGGCTAATGATTAGAATACAAAAGTGTTACAGTGGTAAAATTTGAGATTTTGCCATTACCATTGTTGGGCATGATGATTTTCCATATATATGTAGATATAGATATATATACTCTAATGTCATTTGTATATTGGAATCTAATACTGTGCTTTGCATGTAATGGATGTTTATTAATAATTTATTGAATTACACGTGACCAGATATAATTGAAATTAAATTCAAACAGCAACTTATCAAATACATACCATAATAGAGTAAAAAGCAAAGTTTTTAGGAAAATATATGTAGTACACAGATAATTAATTCATATATGTTTAATAATTTTATTATTTTAATGTCTTATGGTACAATGTAAAATGTGAAATATTTTAAAATAAATTAGTTTTTTTCAAATGGAGTATATAGACTAGTTGAAAAGCAGATAATTAAAGAGTTTATTGCAATATAATATAAAAACTATTTTGTGGAGGCACAAAATAGCAAATAACATTGCATCATTGAAGGAAAAGCTTGACAACTGTCTGACAAGTTTATTTAAATTAGTTCTATGCAATAATTCATGTGTGGTGTCCCTGAAAAACTCAACATATTAGGGGAAGAATAGAGAAAAAGAGGTCAGAAAATCAATTGGGAAGAAGATGATTTCGTAAAAATTGAAAGAGGAGCAATCATACACAGACAGGAGGGGCAGAGCAAGGTGGCCAAATACAAGGCCCCAACAACAGTCCTTTCTGCAGGGACACCAGTTTAACAACTATCTACTCAAAAAAAGCACAGTCATCAGAACCAAAAATCAGGTGAGCACTCACAGTACCTGGTTTTAACTTCATTCTGCAGAAACAGGCACTGAAGAGGGTAGGAGACAGTTTTGAATTCCCAGGGCCACTCTTGCCCCATTCCCTAGCAGTGTCCACATGGTACAGAGATCCGTGCCCTTGGGGAAGAAAGAGTACAGCAATTGCAAGAGACATTGCATTGAACTCAGGAGTTGCCCTGTCCCAATAGAAAGCAAAACCAGTCTGAACTTGGCTAGTGCCTGCCCATGGAGGGAGAATTTAAACAAGCCCTAGCCACAAGAAAACTACCCATCCCAGTGGTCGAAACTTGAGTTCTGGCAAGCCTCACCACCATTGGCAAAAGTGCTGTGGGTCCCTCAATAAAATGGACGTACATGTGGTGGGTCTTGGGGCAACTAGTCTGCAATTCCTAGGCGAATCCTAGGCAAGTCCTAGTGCTGAACTCAGCTCAGAGCTAGTGAACTGAGGTGACACAGAACCTACTGAGACTCCAATTGTGGAGGCTAAGGGAGTACTTGTGCCACACTTATCCCAGCTCTAGGCTGTACAGCTTGCGGTTCCAAAAGAGATTCCTTCCTTGTGCTTGAGGAGAGAATAAAGGAGACTAAAGAAGACTTTGCTTTGCATGTTGGATTCCAGATCACACACAGTAGGATAAGGCACTAGTCAGAGTTGTGAGGCCCCATATCCAGGTCCTATCTCCCAGATGAAACTTTTAGACACACGCTGGGCCAGAAGGTAACTCTTCTGCCTTGAAGGGAAGGATCCAGTCCTGGCAGGGCACATCATCTGCTGACTAAAAAGCCCTTGGGACCTGAATAACAAGCAGTGATACCCAGGAAATATACCATGGGCCTTGGGTGAGACTCTGAGACTTGCTGACTTCAGGTGAGACTCACCATACATATTCCATGTTCTGGTGGCTAGGGGAGAGACTCCTCCTACTTGAGAAAAGCAGAGGGAAAAACAAAGGGAACTTTGTTTTGCACTTTTAGTACCAGCTCAACCACGGGGAGCAGAGCACCAAGTGGATTCTTAGGATCCCCAATTCCAGGCCTAGGATCTTGGACAGCATTTTGAGACCTACCCTGAGCCAGAGGCGGAGCCCAATGCCCTAAAGGGTATGTCCCAGGCCAAGCAGCATTCACCACAGCTGACTGAGAAGCCCTTGAACCTTAAGGAAACATCAATGGTAGCCTGTCAGTATTCCTTCATAGGCCTGTGGTGGTGGCCACAATGGGAGCCTCTTTTGTCTGGAAAGGGGAGGAAAGAGAGGAAAAACTACTTCTCGAAGTTTGAATGCCAGCTCAGCCGCAATACAATAGACCACCAGATAGACTTCGAGGTTTTGGACTGTAGTCCCTTGTTCCAAGAGGACATCTCTGGACCCTCCCAGGGCCTAGGGGAACTCACCTCCCTGAAGGGAAGGACACAAGACTGGCTGACTTCACCATATGCTGCTGGAGAGCTCCAGGGACTTGAGTACATACAGGCCATACCCAGGTAGTAGTTACAGCAGGCATTGGGTGAGACACAGTCCTTTGCTGGCTCTAGGTCTGACCTAGCACAGTTCCAGTGGTGGTGGCCACAGGGGTGCTTGTGCCACCCCAGCCTAACCCCAGGTTCAGGCAGCTCAGACCAGAGAGCGCGAGAGAGACACTCTGTTTTGGAGAAAGAAAGGGAAAAGAACAAGAATCTGCCTAGTAATCCAGGAAATTCTTATGGATCTTATTCAAGACCATCAAAGCAGTATCTCCATGATGCTGCAAAAACCACAGCATTACTGGGCTTGGAGTGCCCCTAATGCGGATACAGCTTAGATCAAAACACCCAAGTCCTATTGAATACTTAGAAAACCCTCTCAAGAAAGACAATTACAGACAAGCTCAGACTGCAAAGACTACAATAAATACCTACCTCTTCAATGCCTAGACACTGAAGAACATCCAGAAGCATCAAGACCATTGAGGAAAACATGACCTTACCAAATGAATGCAATAAGGCACCAGGGACCAATCCTAGAGAAATAGAGATATGTGACCTTTCAGACACAGTATTCAAAATAGCTGTGTTGAAGAAACTCAAAGAAATTCAAAATAACACAGAGAAGGAACTCAGAATTCTATTGGTAAAATTTAACAAAGAGACTAAAATAATTTGAAAGAATCAAGCAGAAGTTCTGGAGGTGAAAAATGCATCAGAGTCTTAAAATAGCTTAATAGATCAAGCAGAAGAAAGACTTGGTGAGCTTGAAGACAGATTAGCTCACGCCTGTAATCCCAGCACTTTGGGAGTCCGAGGTGGGCGGATCATGAGGTCAGGAGTTCGAGACCAGCCTGACCAACATGGTGAAACTCCATCTCTACTAAAAATACAAAAATTAGCCAGGCGTGGTGGTGCATGCCTGTAATCCCAGCTACTCAGGGGGCTGAGGCAGGAGAATCGCTTAAACCCAGGAAACAGAGGTTGCAGTGCGCCAAAATAACGCCACTGCACTCTAGCCTGGGCGACAGAGTGAGACTCAATCTCAAAAAAAAAAAAAAAAAAAAAAAGAAAATAGACAGTAGGAGGAGAAAAAAGAAAAAAATGAATGAAAAACAATGAAACACACCTACAGGATCTAGAAAATAGCCTCAAAAGAGCAAATCTAAGTTTTTGGCCTTAAAGAGGAGGTAGAGAAAGAGACAGACAAAAAGTTTATTCAAAAGAATAATAAAAGAGAACTTCCCAAACTTACAGATCCAAATACGAGAAGGTTATAGAACACCCAGCAGATTTAACCCAAAGAAGACTACCTCAAGACTACCTCCCAAAGGTCAAAGTAACAGTCCTAAAAGCAGCAAGATAAACAAAACAAATAACATACAAAGGAGCTCCAATATGTCTGACTGCAGACCTCATAGGCTAAGAAAGAGTAGCATGATATATTTAAATTGTTGTAGAAAAAAAAAAAAAACCTTTACCTTAAAATAGTATATCCAGCAATAGTATCCTTCAAATATGAGGGAGAAATAAAGACTTTCCCAGACAAACAAAAGCTGAGGGATTTCCTCACCAGGCCTGTCCTACAAGAAATGCTAAAGGGAGTACTTCCATAAGAAAGCAAAGGATGATAATGAACAATAAGAAATCATTTGAAGGTACAAAATTCTCTGGTAGTAGTAAGTACACAGAAAAACACAGAATATTTTAACACAGTAACTGGTGTGTAAACTATTCATCTTTTAAAAAATCTTTTAATTTTAAAAAAGAATGAGATTCTGTCATTTGTAACAACATGGATGGAACTGGAAGTCAATATGTTAAGTGAAATAAGCCAGGCACAGAAAGACAAACTTGACAAGTTCTTACTTATTTTTGGAAACTAAAATTAAAATAATTGAGCCCATGGAGAAACAGAGAAGAAGGATGGTTACTAGAGGCTATGAATGATGCAGGGGGGTGAGAGAAAGTGGAAGTGATAAATGGGTACAAAAATATTTAGGTAGAATAAATAAGACCTAGTATTTGCTAGCACAACAGGTGACTATAGTTAAAAAAATTTAATTATATATTTTAAAATAACTAATAGAGTGTAATTGGATTATATGTAACACAAAGAATAAATGTTTGAGGTGGTGGATACCCTATTTTACATGATATGATTGTTAAACATATATACCTGGATTAAAATATCTCATATAATCCGTAAATATATAAACCTACTATGCTCCCACAAAAATTAAAAATTAAAATTAAAAATAAAAAAAGTACATATAGAAAGCTGCACAAAGTCTGTTTGTATGTAAGCATCTCAAATATTTTCCTGTAATTTTAATGTATAAAATGGGAGCTTTATAGGAGGAATTTCAGATTCTTCATTAATATGAGTAAAAATATGCATAATCTATGTGGCTGCCTAGAATCCCAGTATGAAAAGTCATGCCCAAATAAACTTAATGTCAGTAGTTAGGCTTTGGTGAGTTATATTTTTCTATAATTTTTAATTTTGTATTTACAAGTTATGTAGTTTATATAATTTCTTTTTTTTTTCTTTTTTTTCTTTTTTGAGACGGAGTCTCGCTCTGTCGCCCAGGCTGGAGTGCAGTGGCGCGATCTCCGCTCACTGCAAGCTCCGCCTCCCGGGTTCACGCCATTCTCCTGCCTCAGCCTCCCGAGTAGCTGGGACTACAGGCGCCCGCTACCACGCCCGGCTAATTTTTTTGTATTTTTAGTAGAGACGGGGTTTCACCGTATTAGCCAGGATGGTCTCGATCTCCTGACCTCGTGATCCGCCCGCCTCGGCCTCCCAAAGTGCTGGGATTACAGGCGTGAGCCACCGCGCCCGGCCAGTTTGTATAATTTCAAAAATAATCTGTCTCAATTTACTTTATTGTATTTTAAATGGAAATAAATAGAAATGTTATTTATATGTGGTTCTCGAAAATGGAGCAATGAACTATATTACAGTTTTCACAGCTTTACTGATTTAATATTCGTTACTGGCAGTGACGAAAGATCTGCTAGATAGATAAGTGAACTCTTATTGCCAGACACTTAGAATAAACTTCTTAGCTCTGTCTGGGTGTACCAGACTGCTCTCATACTTCTACAGCACAGGAATTTTAGCTTTTATTTCCTTTTTAAATTAGTTCTGCTTTACACTTTATAGTTCAGTATTGTTCTTTATGCATACTTGTTTCTTTGTTTCCACTTCCTGTCCCTGAGCTGATCTCTGCGTGTTTTTTCTTATTTGTTTGTTTTTAGTTTTTTTGTATAGATGCATTGTCCTTTGACAATAGAAAATATGGAAGTTGGGATTGAATAATCACGCTGCTTTATGGTTTGCACCTGATAGTTTCTAGCCTTTCAACTAATTTTTCAGTTAATAAATAATATGTACTGTGCTATAGAAATAGAGAAGTTAAGGCCTTTAGAAATTTGTAATCCGTTTTTAAAAAAACAGACTTAAAACAACAATAAAAATAATACATAACCATATGAAATACATATGCACATAAGAAGTAACTGGATTGAGGCAGTCTTGGCATCAAGAAGGGACTTCAGATGAAATTTAGCAATGTTTATTCTTGAGGAATATATTTTAGTTATTTCAGAAAAAGTACATACCAGGTGAGGGAATGGAAAACATAGACATAAATGCCAGTATTATATATGTATGAGGAACTACAAATGGTTTAGTGAGGCATAAAGTAAAAATTGGTTAATGGATTACAAACATGACATGAAGATTTAGGTGCAGCCAAAGTGGCATATATACCCTCTAAATATATTTGTATTTTATTCTGCACAAAAAGAGAAATTTAAATAGAAGCAGTGTAGGTCTGTAAACATATTATAGAAAGATATCCTTGCAAGTAATTTAGATGAAGAAATTGGAAACATGACATTATGGAGGACTGAAGACAAATCTAGTAGTAATTTACAAAATATACCTGAGAAATATGGAATTCCTGAATTAAGGTAAGAATCTGTATGAAGAGAGAGAAGTTATTTATTTCAATAGAAGATATTTGGGAAAATGGTTTGATTGGGAAAAAATGTTTGGACTTTGAAATCAGACTGCTTGATTTGAATTCAAATTCACTATTTATACCAGTAGGATTCTGGGAAGCTGACTAAGCATTTAACTGTCATTTTCTCACGTGTATAATGTGTCTAACAATATTGTAGACACTTATGGTTGTTCCTAATAGTCATTCACATCCTTTCTATTTGTACGTCTTTCTATATTTCTCAATATGAAAAAAACAGTTATGAGAAGAGGTAATTGAAGCATCGATACTAGGCAAATTTGTTTCTATAATTTTTTAAAAAATTAAATCAAATTAATATATATATGCATATACACGCACACATACATACAGCCCAAAAGTGGTTAAACAGAATTTAGAGCATAAGGAAAAATATTTTGCCTACTAAGGTAATACTACAGTGTTCTCATACAAAATGGATGTTTTTTTTTTTTTTTCATTTCTTTCTAGACACCACAGTCTGTAAATTTTCTGCCCATCTTTGTGGTACCTCAGCTGATTTTTTCCTATTCTTCTTCTGGTTTTCCTGGTATAACAAATAATTATTGAATTAATAAAAATGTGGGAGGGCTTTCAGTACTTGATCCTCTTCTCTTCTCTTTCTATACTCAATCCTTAATAGTAGAATTTAGTCTCATGACTTTTATAAAATATCTTAATACCAACTCTGAATTATTATTTTTAAAATTTCTGTATTTATCTCTATCTAACAACTGAGTGAAATATTCTAATGTCTACTCAACATTTCCAACTTGGCTATCTAATCAAGTTTTCAAATGAAACTTCTGGACCTATGAAATGGATCTAC
Source organism: Pan troglodytes (assembly GCF_028858775.2). Classification (NCBI taxonomy): domain Eukaryota; kingdom Metazoa; phylum Chordata; class Mammalia; order Primates; family Hominidae; genus Pan; species Pan troglodytes. The sequence continues at coordinate 117,711,071 of NC_072401.2, read as the reverse complement.
GTCTATACATCTATAATTTATCCCATTCCATTTATAATAATAGCAACTCTTCTCAGATCTAAAATTTGTATAAATCTTTATTCTGCTTTTCTGTTGTGTTTTATCCAGTAGAAACAGGAAATCCTTCAGAGTCAGAGTATGCTCTCAAAATACATCCAGAAATTGAGCGTATTTCACTGCCTTTGCTGCTATAACCATTGTCTAAGCTATATTTCTTACTGGAATTATGTTGTATTCCTGGACTCCTATCTGGTCTCCTGAATTCATATTTTGTGCACACCCTGCCTTGTTTATTATCAATAGGATTGTGAGAGCACTCCGGCATTCATTCAAGGAATATTCACAGGAAGTCTACTTCTATTAATAGACATTTTAAAGACTTGCGTTAGACCATATAATCCATCTGCTCAAAACTCTGCAATTACTCTTCTTTCCTCAATGTAAATTGTAAAATTCTCATTATGGTATATAAGTGGGTGATTATACATTATAGTTTGCTTTGGGGAATCACTGTTTATACCTGATTCTCTGCATAATTATTAGTAACTCAGTTCTTAAAACATGTACTATTTGACATTCTATGTTCTACCTCCATAGCCCTGGCCCACTTTGCTCCAGATTTTGTTGTTATTGTAACACATCTGGTATTCTTCCACCTTAGATATTTTGTTCTGGCTATTAACTTTTGCCTAGAAACTCGTCCTTCGGATTCACAACCTCTTTATATCTATTAAGTTTTTGTTCAAATATTACCTTTACCTTATAGCCTATCCTGACCACTCTAGTTAAAATGGTAAACCTACACTCCTGAACTCCTTTAACCTGTTTGAACATTTTAACAAGAACACTCAAAATCTTCCACTATACTGCATACTTTCTGTGTTATATTTCTATTTATTTTTGTGTCATTCTTGCTGGAATATAATCTATTGGAGAGTCAATATCTTTAAAAATCTGTTGATGTTATTCTACTACCTAGGAAAGGGTTTAACAAGCAAATAATTATTTTACAAAATGAATACATAATGCCATAATATTACCTACTCAGATTTCAGGATGATGAAGTGTTCATTCATTGGGCATTGCCCTCATCAGTCTATAATAAGATAAAAATGAAAGATTCTTGTACATTAATGTAGAAGTCATTAAAAGAAAAGATGAGGTGAAGGGAATGACTTGCCTGAATAGAGAAAAGCAAAATGAAAATGAAGGTAAGGTTAGAAAGCTGGAAAGACTTCCTGTTTGTTTTCCCTAACATGCAGGAGAGTAATGGAAAGAATATAGATGCTTCATAGCATCATTGAGAAGCTAAGCCCTTTAATGGAACTAAGGCTGATCTGCTATCTGCAGATTCATTGCTGTACTTGTTACTGAAGAATAAGTAATAAAAATGTGTCCCTTACTCAATAGTGATTTGTCAAAGTTTAAATAAAACACATAAATTGCATGGGAAAATGTTTATCACAGTGTTAAATAATTGCTAGTTATTTTTATATGAATACAGTAAAAACATGGTTGTTTGTAGGATTGAGGGACTGAAGGGATTCTAAAATGACATGATGGTTTCTGGCTTTTCCATTGGAATTGTATAACTTTTATGTTGTCATGTAGCTATTTTGTTTCTTTATCATACATACATGTTTCAGGGTTTATATCTAAAAGTTAACTATTAAAATCACAAGTCACACATATATGTGCTGCTATATTACATCACTCAAAAAAGTAATTTTTTTAATGGCCAAGCCAAATGGTCTAGGCAAACATTGCCTCAGCATATTGGAAAGGACTATGGATAGCATGCTAAGAATGTGTTGAAGCTCTTATTGCTAGGGAGAAAAAACTCAAATGAATGACTCAAGAATTTAGTGATCACCATTGAGTAATGGAATAGTTGTTGCAAATTAGGTGTTGCAAATAGTTGTAGTCAGAATCAGGAACACCTAATCAAGGCATGCTTCAGCTTTCTTACCTTTTTAAGTCTATCAGAATTAGGTTGGGATATATTAACATGCAAGTAAAAGAAATAAGGGAACCTGACCAGAGGAGCCTTTAGGCAAAGGAAATGAAGTAAGAGTAATTAGCAACACATACCATTAAAATGTCCTTAGCATTTATCTTTAGATTTGCTTGAATTCAGTGTCTTCACTCCTTTCAACATAAGCTGACAAATAATGCAATTTTCTTTACATTCCTACTGACAAAATTTGATAAATAGGGTACTCACTATTGTAAATGTCACACAGAATTACAAAAGTGTCTTCTAAAACATTTCATTAGCAAGATAAATTTAATCAGAAATAACATCTATTTACTTTGAGCCCCTGTTCCATGAGTCTGAGCACCATAGAGTTTGGGTGGATTGTCACAAGTAATATCTAGTAAATTCCACGTCTAGATGGTATCATGACTAAATGAACTTGAAATTAAATGCACTAGCTTCAATCTGTTAACAAAAATCTAGGTTAACATGGGTCATAATAATAGTAAGTTTAACTGAGTTTAACACCAGAAGAATTGGTATTAAAGTCCATGGATTCATCATAGAAAAAAAATAGAAGTTTAAGCTGAGTCACACAGCTCTAATTTAGCTCTCTTAGTATTAATAACTGGCTGGAAGATACTAGTGTAAATCCAAGTTGACAGCTTGAAGAATAGAATTGGCATCTAAAACTATCTAGATTAACTGGCACTTTACTGGTTCCAAAGAAATGTAGGCAACATCATCAAAAAATAATTCTTATGTAGTCACTCCTGTAGAAAGTCTTTGAAAACCAATTTAAAGCTTAACTACTACAGTTAAATAATTAAAGACAAAATCCTCAGAAACTCTGCATTAATGACACATTAAAAATATATATTCTTAAGTTTAAATGATCCATAAGTAGATCATCACAAGTAAGAAATCCATTAATATGAGTATCAGTAATAAGGCCACTAACAGAGGTGAAATAATTAAAATTGCACAACTAAAGTGCTCATTAATACACTAAATACTATAGTATTAAAGAGATTGAGAAACGTTTTTGAAAGGTATACTTAATTTAAAAAAATATTGTATGAAGAAAACTAGTAACTTCAGGCAATTCTCTAAAAATAGTTAGATAGCAACATTTTTAACCATGAAGTTTAAGTAGCACATTTTTTTCCACACAAAGAATAATTTACACACAACTTCTCATTTGGAGTTAATCTGAGAGAAAATGTGGTAATGTAGACAGAGCAGTGACCTTGAAGTCAGGGATTATAGAGTACAATTTTAAATATCAAAATCTAACTTTATGACCTTGGTCAAAGACTCCAAATTTTCATTGCCTCTTTATCTGTCCATATTGTAATATATTAGGAATAAATTGCAAATAGTACATTGAAGCTTTAAAAGTGATATAAAAATCCATCTTAAATAAAGGCTTGGAGTTTTTTAATAGCAGTAACAAGAATTGTGATTTTACTTTTTACTGAAATTACTAGATGTATCAATCAAAACAATTACTAATATTTAGAAAAAACTGTGGTGTATAAATAATAGATGGCATTTAAATATAAATTGTATTAGGATCCACCAGAGAAATAAAATTAATAGGATCTGGATATTAGTATAAAGAAATTTATTTTAAGGCATTGGCTTACAGAATTATGAAGTCTGACAAGTCCAAAATCTACAGTTCAAGTCCCAGAGCCTTCAGGCTGGATTCCAGGAAAGAGACAATACAGTCTGAAGTCTGAGGTGTGATAATTTAGGGAAGAGACAAGGTTGCAGTTCAAGTCTGAAAGCCATCTGCTGGCAGAATTCTTATCCACAGGAGGTCGGTCCTTTGGTCTATTCAGCCCTTCTGCTGATTGGATAAAGCCGACTCATCATTGTCAGCAAACTATCACAAGGACAAAAAACCAAACACCGCATGTTCTCACTCATAGGTGGGAATTGAACAATGAGAACACATGGACACAGGAAGGGGAACATGACACACTGGGGCCTGTTGTGGGGTGGAGGGAGGGGGGAGGGATAGCATTAGGAGATATACCTAATGCTAAATGACGAGTTAATGGGTGCAGCACACCAACATGGCACATGTATACATATGTAACAAACCTGCACATTGTGCACATGTACCCTAAAACTTAAAGTATAATAATAATAAAATAAAATTTAAAAAAGATTTAAAAAAACACCTACTCATATTAGGGAAAGTAATCCGCTTTTCTCAAAAAGTCCCTTGATTTAAGTGTTAATCTCGTAAAAAAAATACCCTCACAGAAACATCCAGAATAATGTTTGACCATATATCTAGGCACTGTGGACACGCAAAGTAGAGACATATAGTTAACCATTATATAAACTAAATGTGATTATAAATTATGAATCCAATATATTAATTATTCCTTGTTTAACTTTACAAAATGGTCTTGGAATTTATATAAGGCAAAGTAGTTACCAAATAAATGTCAGAAGAATCCCAAAGTTTCCACAATCCTTTGTCCTTATCAGATGTATATTCCATGTACTTATTCTTTTGCCCTTTAAAGTTCATATAAAGACTTGTACATAGATAAAACATTGTAGCTTCCCCTGAGTTTTCATTTGAAATACTCCCTTGCTTCTTTCTTGCATTTCCCCACATCTTTTGTTTTTCATGTATGAAGTACTTACATCCAAGTCTACTACTGTGGCCTAATAAATATATATATTTAAATTTAATATTTAATATATAATAAATATATAAATAATAAATGTTGAGTTAAATTTCTTCTTTACCAAGTTTATTGAGTATTTTTATCATAAAAGAGTATTGAATTTTATCAAATGCTTTTTCTGAATGTATTAAGATGATTATGCTCATCTGATTAGTATACTTTGTTTTTGATAATGTGGTGTATCATATTTGCATATATTGAAATATCCTTGCCGCTCAAAGATAAATCTCACTTGAACATACTGTATGATGTTTTCAATGTTCTGTTGGGTTCAACAGCTATTCAGTTTGCTATTATTCTGTTAATAATTTTGGAACTATGTTTTATCAAGTATATTTCTAGCTTGAAGTTTATTCTTCTTGCAGTACTTTTGCCTAGCTTTGCTGGGCAATGTCGCCATCATAAAATAAGTTTGTAATGCTGACATCATAAAATAAGTTTGTAAATGTGTCCTTCTCTTCAGTTCTTGAGAAGCTTCTCTTCAATTCTTGAGAAGAGAAGGAATGGCATAATTCATTTCAAATATTTGGTAGAATTCACCTGTGGAGCAAATTGGCCCCGGGCTTTTCTTAATTGGGACATTATTGTTTACTTATTCAATCTCCTTACGTGTTGTAGGTCTGTTCAGGTTTTCTGTTTCTTCATAATTCATTCATAGCAGGTGTATGTTTTTAGAAATTTATCTATTCCACCTAGATTATCCATTGTTTTGATGTACCGTTGCTCATATGTTCACAGTAGTTTTTATGTATGCAACATCAGTTATCATATCTCCTTTTAATTTCTGATTTTGTTTGTTGAGTTTTCTGTCTTCTTTCTTATTTTAAGAAAGTTTTGTCGTCTTATAAAACCCCAATACCTAGTTTTGTTGGATTTTCTATTCTCCATTTTGTTTATTTCTGCTTTAATCCTTCTTCTTCTAATTTTGGGCTTAGTTTGTTCTTTTCCTGGTTTCTCTAGGTATATACGTAAGTTGTTTATTGATGCTCTTTCTTCCTTGTTAATGTAGGCCATTTATTGATATAAAATTCCCTCTTAGTACTGCTTTTGCTTCATTCATTAAGCTTTGGTGTGTTTTGTTTTCATTATCATTTTTTACGAAGTATTTTAGAATTTCTCTTTTCTTTTTTCACCCATTGGTTGTTCAGGTGTGCATTGTTTAATTTCTACATACACCCTGATGTTGAGTGCATATGTTTTGGATTGTTGTAATTCCCTGATGACTTGGATCTTTTATTATTATAGATTAACTTGTCTTTTGGTCTTTTGAGATAATTTTTGATTTAAGTCTATTTTGTTTGATATAATTGTAACCTTGACTCCTTTTTTTTTCTACTGTTTGCATGGAATACCTTTTTTCATCTTTTTATGTTCACCGTTTCTATGTTCTTAAATTTAAGTTGAGTCCTGATATGGTTTGGCTCTGTTTCCTCTCCCAAATCTCATCTCGAATTGTAATCCCCACACATCAAGGAAGGGACCTGTAATCCCACATGTAGAGGGAGGGAGGTGATTCGATCATGATGTTCTCATAGTAGTGAGTGAGTTCTCATGAGATCTGAAGGTTTTATAAGTGTTTGTAAGTTCCTCTTTCACTTCTCTCTTTCCTACTGCCTTGTCAAAAAGGTACTCGCTGCTTCTTCGCCTTTCACCATAATTGTAAATTTTCTTAGGCCTTCCCAGCCATGCAGAACTGTGAGTCAATTAAACCTCTGTCCTCTATAAATTATCCAGTCTTGGGCAGTATCTTTATAACAGTGTGAAAAGAGACTAATACAAGTCCCTTATAGATATTTTCTTTGTGGTTATCATGAAGATCTCATATAAGTTCTTATTCTTATAATAGTCATTTTAAGTTGAAATAATTTATCATAAATTGCATATATGTAAAGCTACACTTTTACTTCTCCTGCAAACACACTTTATGCCACTGATGTCACAGTTTACATCTTGTATATTGTGTATCCATTAAAATTTTATGTAATTGTAGTTATTCTTAATATTTTTGTCTTTTAACTTATGTACTAAAAATTACAATGTATTTACATGCCCCCATTACTGTATTCTGTATTTGCCTATATGTTTGCTTTGCCAGTGAGTTATACTTTCATATACCTTCATGTTTCTATTTAATGCCCTTTTGTCTCAAACTGGAGGACTTCCTTTAGCATTTATTATAAGAAAGGTTAGTGGTGATAAACTGTCTCAGCTTTTGTTTATATGGGGAAGTTTTTACTTCTTCGTGTTTGAATGGCACTTTTACCAAATACATATTCTTAGTTGGCGGATTTTTTTCTTTCAGCGCTTTGAATCTATCATCCCACTTCTTTCTGCCCTGAAATGTTTCTGTTTAGCAAAGTGCTGATATGGAAGCTCTCTTGCATATGATGAGTCTCGTTTCTCTTGCTGCTTTCAAATTCTCTGTTTGTCTTGATTGTTTGATGATGTGATTGTGATGTGTCTCAGAATAGATTTCTTTGAGTTCCTCTACTTAGAGATCTTTTGGTCTTCAAGATCTGAATATAAATTTTTCTCCTTAGGTTTAGGGAGTTTTCTTTAAATAATATATCTGACCCTCTCTCTATCTCTTCTCCCTCTGTGACTTCCATAAGGCATTCATTGGTCACTTAATGATGTTTTGTATGTTTCTAATTTTTTTGCCTGATTTTTCTTTCTTTTTTTGTTCCTCTGAGTTTACTGATTCTTTTCTCTGCTTGATCAAGTCTGCTTTTGGTACTCTGTATTGATTTCTTTTTGTTTCAGTTGTTGTATCTCTAGCTCTATAATTTCTGTTTGGTTATTTTATGGCTTCTATATTTTTATTGATATTCTCATTTGTTCATGCATTATTTTCCTGATTCCATTTAGTTGTGTAGTGGGTTCTCTTATAATTTACCAAGCTTCTTTAAGACCTTCATTTTGAATTCCCTGTCAGACAATTCACAGATCTTCATTTCTTGAAGGTCAGTTAGTGGAGATTTATTTTGTTCATTTGTCATGTTTCCATGATTATTCATGTTTCTTGTTGCTTTATGTTAGTATTTGTGCATTGAAAGGAGCAGCCAATTTTTCCAGTTTTTACAAATTAATTTCAATAAAAAAGACCTATAGCAATAAACCTACTTAGATATTCTGGAAGCCTCTAAAATCTTTTCTGTGACATGTATGCTCTACTACTCTTCCTTCCTCCTTTTGGTGATGTCTCAGTGTTCTGTGCCTTCTCTAGATCTCACATAGCCATATTAGCTACAATAAGCCAGGTTCTCTCTTTCCCTATAGAAGTGCTCTAAAAGCCTGGGGTGTTGGATACAAGCTTCCCTCTTCTCCTTTCCTCCTGGACCAGAAGTCTTAGGGTTGTCCACCTTGTCCCAATCTCACATAGCTGATCTGACAACAGTAAGCCATCTGCTACTTGTCGTTATTCTTAGATCCCCCGAAGGCAACCAAACTAACTTGTTCCATCCATTATGTTCAAAGGAGAATAATATGTAGTACTTATAAACTTGAAGTTGCAACTGATGTGGCAGTATTAGTACTTACCATTCATCACTGAAGTACATGTTCTATGTAAGTAACCCTGCTTTCTTTTTCTCAATATGAATAAAATTTACATATTTGATATGATCCAATAATATAGTTCAAAAATGTCTTTTAAAAAATTAACTGTCTGGAAACATAAGCTGAAAAATATGTATTTGGGACATATAGGTGCAGAACAATGAATTCCTTAGATATGCAGTCTATTTATACAATTCAAAGAAATAAATTACAGACCCTATAATGCAGAGTCGTAATAATTATACTTTTAGTCATAATGTGGAAATTAAAATACATTAACATCTTTTATTTTGCCTAATTATTTGATGTTAAATGTGTGTGTGTGTGTGTGCATGTGTGTGCATACATGCATGTTTGTACAAATAGCTAATAACATAACCTTAGTCAGACTCTTTCTACTGGTCCTCTTTGATTAACCTGCCATGTTATTTCTTTTTATTCAAACATTAGGAGTAAACCATAAAATGTGAGTGAAATAAACAGATTTTTCAAAAATGACAACAGTTTTACCAAAAGATCCAATCCAATCAGAGTAGACTCTTCCTTAACACACATTCTTAATGTATATTTTTAATTATTTAAAAATATTTCTACAATTTTTTCTTATTATAACTTTATACCCATAAATATTTTGTACTTTAATGCCAGTTTGGCCTTTGGCTATTTGAATATTCAGATGCAGTGACCTATATGCTATTTGCAGTCTTGGCTCTACTCACTAGCTGGAGCTAACTTTCGTGATGGAAGAATAGTGGTATCCTTTGAGATTATAAATCATTGCATCTAGCATATTTTCCAATAAACATGTCTATTGATAGAATAAATTTTAGAGCAGAAGTTTATAGATTTTGTTTAATGTAATTCTCTAACTATGTAAATAACTAAATAGAAGCACAGAGAGTCAAGTGTCTTTTCCATGATAACAAAAGTTTATTTTGAAAAATCTAGGTAACTTCAAGCTTTCTGACTTTTAATTCAATATTTGTTTTTTAAATGTATCATACTACATAAGACTAAATTTTCTCTCACTTAATTTTTTCTCCATCATTTTAACTAGCTTATAGAAATAAAGAAGCAAAAGTAGTAATTCAACACTTTATTATAAAACAGGCTAATGTAAATATTCTGTGCACATTTAAGGTAGGCTAGGGTAAAGTTACAATGCTCAGTAGGTTAGGTATAGTTTTAAATGCATTATCTTTTGCTTTTTTTTTTTGGCCAAAGAAAGCTTTTTTCTGTTTTTATTTCTTTTTGGCCCCCAAAAGCTTTTAATTGGCCTCTCTTATGTTTCTTTCTTTCTTTTTTTTCCAACTTTTATTTCACTGTCATGTGGTACATGTGCAGGTTTGTTACATGGGTAAATTGCATGTCACTTGTTTGGTGTACAAGTGATTTCATCACCCAAGTAGTAAGCATACTACTCAATAGATAGTTTTTCAATCCTCATCCTCCTTTCACCCTCCACCCTCAGGTAAGTTGCAGTGCCTATTGTTCCCCTCTTTGTGTCTATGTGTACTCAGAATTTAGACCCACGTATAAAGGAGAACATGTGGTATTTGTTTTTCTGTTCCTGCATTACTTCACTTAGGATGACAACCTCCAGTTGCATCCATTTTACTTCAAAAGAAAGGGTTTCATTCCTTTTACGGCTGTGCAGTATTCCACTGTGTATATGTACTATATTTTCTTTATCCAGTCAAATATTGATGAGCATCTAGATTGATTTTATGTCCTTGCTATTGTGAAAAGTGGTACAATGCAAATTTGCATGCATGTGTCTTTATGATATAAATACATATATACTCGTTTGGATATATACTCAGTAATGGGATTACTGGGTCAAAAGGTACTTCTGTTTTAAATTTTTTTGAGAAATCTTCAAACTGCTGTTCACAGTGACTGAACTAATTTACATTCCCTTCTGCAGTGTATAAGGGCTCCCTTTTGTCCACAACCTAACCAGCATTTGTTATTTTTTGACGTTTTAATAATAGACATTCTGACTGGTGTGAGATGATAATTCATTGTAGTTTTTATTTGCATTAAATGTATTTTCAACTTGGCAGCATTTTCAATTTAAAGATGGGTTTATTGGGACATAACCCCATCGTAAGCTGAGGAACATTTTATGTTACAAAATGTAAACTTACTCTTTCAAATCAAAAGATTTTACAGTTTTCCTTCTTTTTAAAAAAATATAAAACCTTGTTATAGCAATATCTTTTTTCACATCACACTTAGATTTTGAAAAAATATTATGAGTAGCTCTTTGTCTAACAAATCAAGTTAAAGGAATTATTTGGACCTCAGTATATTCAGTCATTGAATATCAAATTATTTTATATTTCTCAGTCATGTGAACTTCTCAAAGATTATAGAGACCTATAATAAACTTTCTTTTTTGCATCTTATCCCTCTCATAAATATTCACATTTTAGAACCAAACTTTGTGAAAGAGAAATTAAAGCAAAAATACCACTTGATTATTAACATTCTATAATATTGCATATTTGTAAAGAAATGCCAGAGAAAATAATTATACTTGATTTTATAGTAGTAAGTAAAAAGAAAATTTCTCCACTGTCACTGCATATTTTAACTATTTAAAATCTGTATATGACTTCAAAATATTTAAATTTCCCACACCTGCTTGCATATTCACATGCATATATTCATTTGATTTAGAAAACATTTGGAACAAATGGTAAGACTTTAATTTAATCATAGAGAAGCATATCATCTAAGCACTTAGAGCCATGGCTTTAAGTCTAGGTTGATAAAACTCATCAGAAATCCTAGCTTAGTATTTCTGTTACTCTTTCCTAAGTGAAGTCTAATATAAGAATAGACACTTCAAAACATTTGTCAACTAAGAAATAACAATGACTGTAGAATTTTAAAAAGGACTAAATTTGGCCAGGTGTGGTGGCTCATGCCTGTAATCCCAGCACTTTGGGAGGCTGAGGCAGGTGGATCATCTGAAGTCAGGAGTTTGAGACCAGCCTGAACAACATGGTGAAACTCTATCTCTGCCAAAAAATACAAAACTTAGCCAGGCGTGGTGGTGTGTGCCTGTAGTTCCAGGTACTGGGGAGCCTGAAGTGGGAGGATTGCTTGCACCAGGGATGGGGAGGTTTCAGTGAGCCGAGATCACACCACTGCACTCCAGTCTGGGTGACAGTGTGAGAACCTGTCTCAAAAAACAAAAGACCTAAATTTTTATAAATTTATCAAAAAACCTTCAATAAATATTAATAAATGAATACATGGTCTTATGGTATGTTAAAAAAAGAACTCTCAGAAAAATGTAAAAGCATTTTTTCCTATGTGTAAGTATTTTCATGGTCATAGGAGACTCATTTGGCATAAATTATTGAGTTTGATCCTTCTACTGAACTTAATTCTTTCCTTTCACCTATTTATTCTAATTTTCAAATAAATAGTGATGTTAACAGAATTTAACATTGAACGAGTATATAGTACCTACATAGATTCAACCATTACAGTTGTTTTATCACACATTATTCCTCATTTATTCCTCTATTTATCTTGGATTTTAAAATTTTTTAAGCAAACTTTTTATTTTAGAATTGTTTTAAATTTGCAGATAAATTAAAAATATAGTACCGTGCTCCAATTACCCCACAGCCAGTTTTGTTTTGTGTAATTAACATCTTATTACATTATTATGGTATATTTGTCCTATTGATGAATGTAATGATACATTACTATTTACTGAAGTTCATACTTTATTCATATTTTCCTTGTTTTTACACAATGTTCATTGTTCTGTTCCAGAAATCCGTCCATGATACCACATTGTACTTACTTGTTATGTCTTTTTAGGTTCCTAATAGACAGTGGATTTTTTCAATACTTTGTTTTGGCTTATGCCAACAGTATTTTTAGAATATCTGTAATATGAATTTGTTTAACACTTTCCCCATGATTATAAGACTGAGGATTTAGGGTTTGGGGAGGAAGACCACAAGGATTAAGTGTCATTCTTTTCATAGCATATCAATATCAATACTAACATGACTTGCCCCTGCTGTGAACCTCTATTGCCTGGCTGAGGAAGTCTGTGACAGGTTTGTCACTGTCAGTTTACTAAAGACATCATTCTAGGCAGCTCACACTTAAGAGATAGGGAATTATGCTCCATTTCCCTGGGGGCAGAGTATCTACATAAATGACTTAAAATTATTTTGCATAGGATATCAATTTTTCTCATTTATTTAGTAATATACTATTTGTAGGGGCTTGATATATATTTTATACTCTGAGCTATAATACTAATTTCTTTATGTTATTGCTCAAATTGTTCCAGCTTTAGCTGTAGATGTTACTGTAGGTAGCTCGTCAGGCATGAACCGGGCAGGAGAGGGCTTTCCAACACAAACACACCAGGAATTGTCAGATGTCCATAAGGTGATGGGCAGGCAGTCATTAACTGTGTCACTAAAATAATAATTGGTCACAGCTGGTGCCAGGGAAAGGCTGTCTCTTAATAGATAGAAACACGTGATACTGGTGATCGGCAGCTTCAGGATAAGATCTCAGGAGGGGGGTGGTGAGTGGGCTCAGGCATGCGCACTAAGAGGAAAAAATGGAGGCGTTTAACTGGCATATGACCTTCTTCCAGGAATGCTAGACTAGTAAGGGAAGAACACTTCAAATGAGCAGACATACAACTCCAGTAAACACACGCACATACTCAATTCCCAAGTGCTATCATGCCACTGCACATGCAGACAGCCTACCCCACGGGAAGAATCAGGGGAGAAAATGGCAAGACCACAGAAGTACGCCAACATATAAACCCGAAAGTCAAAAGGTCAAACCACTCACTTGATCTTTCAGGTAGCTGCTTGGCCCTCTTCCATGCATACTGTACTTCCTGTCATTCCTGTCTTAAAGGTTTTTAATAAACTTTCACTTCCGCGTTGGTCTCTCCTTCTGTCTTATGCCCCTCAGTCCAATTCTTTCTTATAGGAAGGAAAGAATTGAGGTTGCTGCAGACCGTATGGATTCGCTGCTGGTAACGTAGGCAGATCTTTCAGTTGGCTCTTATTTCCTTTTGAGATACCCCTATCAGTGTGTGTGTGTGTGTGTGTGTGTGTGTGTGTGTGTGTGTGTATGTGTTTATGTACCTCCTTACTTTCTGCTACTAAAAGATTCTCCATGTTCTTCCTATGTATTTCTTGTCCCAGTGTAAAAACAGCCACAGTATTAGAAACCATAGCTATGTGCTAGATATGCTCATTGTTACTGAATCCATAGCTTAACTTTTAAAAACAGTGATTCTAAAGGAAAAGCATAGTAAGTGATTTTGCATTATGGACAGTTAAATCGACTTCAGTTTTTAAAACATATAAATGGTTTGTCATGAAACTTGCAAAGAAATCCCTCTGGAAAAACATGTAAAAAGCCTTAAACAGCCAGGCGTGGTGGCTCTCGCCTGTACTCATCTCTTTGGGAGGCCAAGGTGGGTGGATCACCTGAGGTTGGAAGTTGGAGACCAGCCTGACCAACATGGAGAAACCCTGTCTCTACTAAAAATTCAAAATTAGCCGGCATTGTGGCACGTGCCTGTAATCTCAGCTACTCAGGAGGCTGAAGCAGGAGAATCCCTTGAACCGGTGAGGTGGAGGTTGCAGTGAGCCGAGATCACGCCATTGCACTCCAGCCTGGGCAACAAGAACAAAACTCCATCTCAAAAAAAAAAAGCCTTAAACAACAGCACAATAGTTACTTTAAAACAATAGCTTGATTTAAATGCCTAAAAAATTGTTTCTTTTAAATATTTTACTTATATTTATACTAAGCAGTTTGCAAACCTTAAGCATACAACTTGATGTACTGTCACAAGCTGAACCCATCTACACAACTACCAGACAAGTGAGTGCCCAGAATTATGGACACCTTTCTTGCTCCCCCAAGCATGATTACACATTTGTCCTAAATCTTGTCTCCTCAGCTACTCTTGTGCCTAGCACTGTATTCCCATTTCCAGCAAAAGCAAGCTGTGGCACTGGTCAAGTACACAACTGCAGGTCGCTCTGTATGTCAACATATAAAGCCCCAAGTCAAAAGATCAAACCATGCACTTGATCTCTCAAGTCACCCACAAGATTAATTCACTTTCTGAGCAACTGACCACACAAAATTTTATTGTTTTTATTGACTGAAATTCATATACCCAATAGCAAGTTCCCCTTTCCTGACACCATTTAAGTGGTATAGTGAGTGGAATAGCGCCCCCCCCACACCAAAATAAAGACAACCTATGAATATGACCTCATTTGGAAAAAAGATCATTGTAGCTATAATTAAAAATATTGAGATCATCCTGGATTACTCTGGTGGACCCTAACTCCAATGACAATTATGCTTCTAAAAAAGCAGAAAAGGAGAAGACACAAGAAGAGGACAAGGCCATGCAATGAGAGAATCAGAGATTGGAATTACCCAGCCACAAGTCAATGAGTGCCTGAAGCCACTAGAAGCTAGAGAGGCAAGGAGGAAATATTCCTGACAGAGCGACCCTGTTAACACACTGATTTCAGACTTCTCGTCTCCAGAGCTGTGAGAGAATGAATTGCTGCTACTATATGCCATCAGGTTTATGGTAAATTACTATGGCAGGCCTACGACACTAATACATGAGAAAAGACCTGAGGATTTGCACAGATGTTACAATCTGGGCAATAAAGAAAAATGGCTAAAGTAATGTGCAAAAAAAAATAAAGGGGAAAATTAATTTTATAATTCTTTCTAGGAAAATGAAGGAAATATAGGAAAACAGAAAAGTAAAGAGGAAGAAGAAGAAGTATAAGTGTACATAAATGAAGGGCCAATGATGTTTGCCCTGTGGTGAAGCAAAAGGTCTTTATTAGGCACATGTTTAAAAAGAAGTCAGGTGTCTTCCTTAATCTTTATATTTCTTCTGAATTTTAATAAATGTTGGTATATTCAATATAAAGTATGTAAGGTCTTATGCATGTGTGGATTTAGGGTGGATTGTCTCAAAAGAGTTTAAAATGTGGATCAAAAAGATGTGGGGCAGTGATAGACTAATGAAAACAGGCTTCCAGAATTTTAGGGAAATTTATGGATACGAAATAATAATTCACAGAAATATTAGGGCATTTTTTGGACTTTTCTATGGTTTGTAATTACTTCAACTTAACAATCACAATATTACATTCTCCTCCTAGTGGTTTTTATATTACAGCTTTACGATTGGCTAACCACTCTCCCTAAATTAGATCTGTGGTTATCTGTTTCAGCACTTGTTTACCAACTTATTCTGCTAGAATGATGAAATTTAACAAGGAGAAGACATGGCAAATGGTTTATATCTGTCACCTGCAATAATATTCTATTCAATAGAAAGTAACCAAGAACAGGAAAAAAAATTCTAGTAATCTTTACACCTGTTTAAATCCGTAACTACCCATGTGGCACTTCTTTTTCTAAGTGAGTAAAACATTTATCTGTTATAGTAAGACTTCAGTAACTAGTATCACAAGGAACCACTTAATATCATTCAAACTGATTACTACTGACAGCAACTCTTTTAATATTACCACACAAAACAAGTTTAGCACTAATGAAAAAAATTAGTGAAGGGCACTTTCTGGAATGTTAAATATATATTTAGATTTAACAACTAAGTGGAAGAGTAACCACACTTTGAAAAATTGTTTTGGCTAATGTATTTTGAAATGATATTTGGAAAACGTTTGTGTGGAGGCTGCTATAACAAGATACCATAAACTGGATGAATTAAACAACAGAAATTTATTTCTCATAAATTTGAAGGTTGGGATGTCCAAGATCAAGGTGCCAGCAGGTTCTGAGTTTGGTGAGGGCCTGTTTTCTGGTTATGTTCTCCTATGCTGGTGAGAGACAGAGGGAGAGAAAGCAAGGTCTATGGTATGTCTCTTGGAAGGGTACTAATCTAATTATGAGTTACACCCTCATGACCTAACTACCTCCCAAACCCCCATGTTACTATCCCACTGGGGGTTAGTGTTTTAACATATGAATTGTGGTACATTCAAGCAATTCATTATGGTCCTACTCAGTTTGGGATGCTATAACAAGGTACCATAAACTGGGTTGCTTATACATAACAGCATTTTATTTCTCAGAGTTCTGGTGACTGGAAATCTAAGATCAGGGTGCTAGCCTGCTTGATATTTGGTGACAACCCCCTTCCAGGTTGCAGACTGCCTCCTTCTTGTTGTATCTTCACATACCAGAAAACGGGCAAGAGAGCTCTGTAGGGTTTCTTTTAAAAGGACACTAATCCCATGCATGAGGGCTCCACTCTCATGACTTATTTTTTTCCCAAAAGCTCCACCTTCTAATACTATCATATTAAGAGTTGGGATTTCAACATATGAATTTGGGGGACAGGGAGACAAAAATATTCACTCCATTGCAAGGACAAAGGTATAATAAAAATATTTGAAATGTGAAAATTTTGTGATATACTTTACTCAAATTCAGCAAAGGTAACAAATCAGTGTCAGTGTTATATACTAGATATAAAACATGACCAAAATTCTACAGTAAACATAGTACAACTTAATTTATATCTGAAAGTGCACTTTAAATTTGGAGATAAATGGGGAAAGTTTTAATTGTTAAATAATGATGTAAATTTTTCATTACTCAATGCAAAACCAGGTGTGATGATGAATAATTTAACAATGTAAGCTTAACTTAGACTATTATTTAATAAAAGTATCCCAAAATATGTTGTAAATTGAGATACCTTTTCCAATTATTTATATTAGAGGTTTTTCTTTTCACATTCTTTTAAGTATTAAATATCTCCTTTATTACTTTTAAACTGGGTCGTGCCACACTGGCCAAGAATTAAGAGCTGAACAGTGTTACGTATTAAATACAGAACTGCATTTGCACATATTAAGAGTTAAATGTAAATATTCTGGAGACTTAAGAATAAGTTTTATTGATATAGTTCAGATAATCACTTTATGTGATCATTAAACTAAAATTACAAATTAAGATGCTCAGTATGGTTGCTTTTGAATGGTTGGAAACAATTTTTATAACTATAAGAGTATGCTTTGTGTTTTTCATTTTTGAAAACATGATAATTATTTTATTCATAGAGAAGTTTTATACACTTCAGTATATAATTTATAAATATATTTATTTGCTTATTCTTCACAATTTAAATCAATTTTAATTTATTCTAATTTGTTTTCGTTTCCTACTTAATCTTTTGATCCCTTCTCCTTATCTCTCCTTCAGCTCCTCTGGAGAAAACCAACACTCTGAACACCTTTGGATTGTTTATTGTCCAAATTTTAATATGCAAAATATTTAAATTGCAGCTTCTCATCTGAAATCACAGACATTTTTCTTTCTATCTCAGCTACTCAAATCCATTAACCACCATTTTTTGTCTTTTTTAACTCTCTCAGTCCTTTGAATTCTCAGGTTTCTATTTGTATCTTCTAGTATTTATTTTCCAATTAGATAGAGTCATTGACCATAAGGAAAATCAGTCCTTTGGAAATATTTTAAACTTTGCTCATTTCCTCCGTTTCTTTACCTGGCAACATCTAATGGATAGAAACTGGGGTATAATAATTTCTGCTCCTTGAGCTAACTCTGAGTCATGTCCTGTATTATCTGCCAGAGATCCCTAACAAAACAGATAGCCCATTTCTCCTAGTGCTAACATGCTCATTAAAATACATTGAATTTCTCTTAATTTCCCTTTTTCATTTCTCCATCCCCTCTCTGGTGATTCTTGTACTTAACTCTCAAATAGATTACTTGCATTTGAATCTTTTGCCTTAGAGTATGTGTTTGGGGAAACCAAGAATAATGCACTTGGTACTTAAAATGCTCCTAAGAAGAGACCCTTAGAATGGGAACAGGCAATGTGTCACTTGCAGGCCAGATGTCAGCAACTTTATTGAGACTATGTGGAGAATATTACTGCCTAGCCTGGCATATTGTAGCACCAAGATTATTAAATGATGGATTGGTATCGGCTAGAGATGGAAGGGGTTATACTGTCTGTCCTAAGTAGTAGCTCATGTGCTTGAAAAATATGAAAGCAATGATGATTTTCATGTTTGTGGATTTAGTTGACTGTTATTAATTGCCAGAGAAGTGCCAAAGTATGAAAATATCAGACTCAATTCAGTTGGCTAAGAATTTAGTATACGAAGTGAATGCCACAAATATTTTAAAGCAGTATTTAAAATAACTTATCTCATGCAGTGAGAGAGCTGACTCTATTGTAAATTAAATGGACCAAGAAATGATTACGAGTATGACAAAGTTATAATTGAAACCAAGTCCACAGTCCCTACAAGTTTCCTACGCTGAAGTAAAGGAAATAGAAGTAGGTCCTGAAGCAATGCATTGAGACATTTTTCTGTATGTATATGAGAACTTTCATTTCCCAGGTGCCCTTGAACCTTTGGGTTGAAAGGAGCTGACCCCTGATAACCTCCAGAAGAGAACATCCTCCCAATATCTAGAGAACATTCAATATTTTACTTGAGAAAGTTACTTTGCAGGATAATAACTTTCTACTGGTTCCCTTCCATTTCCACACTTATTGCCTCTAGAACAATAACTAGCTCAGATTTCAGAATGATTTCAGTGGCCATAATCCAGAAGAAAAAACATGACATTATCCAAAAATTTATAAGATCTAGCTAACATTCCAGGAAGAACCATGAGGACACGCTTGTGAATAAACTTTGAAAATACTACATTACAGAATGTGGACAATAAGCCTGGGTAAGTGAAATTTTGTTGATACCAGGACATTTTTGATTCAGGGAATATGATTTTATATAATTTTTATTTGCCATTATCATGACTGTTTAAAACTTGGAAATAATAATGGCCTTTATTAAAAGAAATGAAGAGAGAACTGTTAGCAGAATGTAACTATCAGAAACAAGGCAAACAGAATTACTGCGAGGATCAGTAAACTGACATTGCAATTAGAGATTCTTGACTCGCAAGGATTTATAGTGATGGCTGATAGACTATGGTGTTCCTAGGGATGAGAGAGATGCACAACCAACTGTTGTTTTGTGTGTGTGTGTGTGTGTGTCTGTGTGTTTTCACTTATATAGCCATAAAATACCAAGAGTGGGTGAGTCAATGTCTAATATTTATTGCTACAATGGAAAAATCATAATATCTAACTCAGTCTCCTCACCTGAGCCAAATCTCAGATCCAGAGTCAGTTGATTGAATAAAAGACTTATCCACATGTCTTTTTGAACAAAGACCCTGAAATTCTGCAGAGTGTATTTGGTGGCTATTCCCCCAAAAGAGTAATGTATATTGAGGACAGCAGATGAAACAGAAACGTTTATGAGCAGCCAAGCTGAATGTAATACCAGGTGAACCAAAATGAAATCAATGTCTCCCATTAGAATAGGAGTATATGGATACAAGGTGGTAAATGCACACCAGGCCCAGGTCTATCTCAAATGTCCAAAGATTCTGGAAACCCATCTTGCAGTTATTTCTCCAGTTTCTATGTGAATAATTGGCATGGATTTACTTAACAGATGGTCGATTATTGCATTGGTTCTCTTTCATGTGCAGCAATGAAAGATTATGTTAGGAGAAGTCAAGTGGAAGCCTTTGAAACTTATTTTACAGCCAACATTGTAAATCAGAAACAGTGCCGCATCCCAAGTAGAATGGCATAGATTAATGCCACACCTAAAGGCTTAAGGAATGCAGAGAACCACACTTAATTCAATGGCTTTCATCATATAAATGAGAGGAGATCATGAGAGATGATTGTATAGTCACTACTGCAGCTGCTTCTCATTTTTCTACTTATCTCCACTACAGGATCTTGCAAGTTGGGGATTTCTATTTGCTTTTTCAACTTTGCTGATAATCCCAGAATTCTGCCTGCCTTATTTCTGGTGGATAGGTGTTGCCAACAGTTCTTTCTTCTTTTATTGCAGGCCGTCATTGTTTTACGGTTTCAAGCATATAATGTAGAATCTTTTATACATATTCTGACACTGTATTCTTTGATCTAGTCAATATGTTTCTTTTGATTTTCATCAAAACTGAAGACAAAGTAGTTTGCAGTCACCCAAGGCCTTTCCCCAGGACAAAGTAAACTCTTTTGTTCTCTATCAACATAAAAGAAAGGGGATTTAACCATCTTGACATAATAATGAAAAATGCACTGGTCTATTATAATGATGGAATTTGGTTAATTTGGCTTGAGAGTAAGAAGTAAATACTTTGGATGTCCTCTCCTGATACGATGTATGTAAACAAGACAGTGAGAGATCATCTGTACAGATTTTCATAGATCTGCCACATCAAAAGTTTTAAGGGATCAATTTTTCTTGCATATGCTTGGGCATGTCTGTCCTCCAGTTTGAATTAAAAGTTAATACACGCTGTACTTCTTATCAAAACAAAGGAGCATAGAACTTGATAGGCTGCTTTAGAATGTGGAAACAGCAAATGTCACATTTAAAGTACTGCCTGGATTTTGGAAGGCTGGCAGTTTTAAGTGGAACCTATAGAAAGAGAGGATAATGCTCTAGGTTTAGCCTGAAGTTCAGTTAGCTCTAACTTGTGGGTCATGTGACCTGGTCGAAGCCGTATAGTGTTATCTGTGTCATAAGGATGATGCATGGAGTCTCTGACAATCCTCAATAAAGAAATCATAGCATAAAACCCTAGGTTATGCTATCTTCAAAAGAAAACTTTTTATAATTTAAAAAGCAGCTTCCAGAATACTGCTGATACCTCATGGAGATTGAATGCCTGACTGTAGGATGTCAGGTGACTATGATTCTGTTGAAGCTGCTTGACATGAGTTGAGTGTTGTCAGATCCATCAAACCCAAATGTTGGATGAGGATAGTTCAAATACTTTACGTGATGGAGATGGCATATTCAGGATTGGTTCTGAGCAGGCCCAGAAAGAGCAAGTAAAAGAAGTAGCAGGAAATGGTGGTGTGGAAATGGCACCCCTAGTGTCAATAGGAACAGTTAGTATTGTTGAGTTAATTGTCATTTACCTTCCTTGCTTCAGTTCCTCTCTTCCTGTTTGTATCAGTAGAATCTGAGTGATTTTCTATGAAGAACTGATAGTGAAGGATGTGCTAGGTATATTGGTGCCTGTGATGATTAATATTTTGTCAACTTGACAATACAGTAGTGCCCAGATATCTCATCAAACATTATTCTGATGCTTCTATGAAGATGTTTTCTGAATGAGATTAACACTTAAATTGGTGGACTTTGAGTAAAGTTGATCATCCTCTATAATGAGGGTGAGCCCCATCTGATCAGTTGAAAGTCTTAATAGAACAGGCTGACCTCCCCTGAGAAAGAGAAGATGCTGCCAGAAGATTATTTTCAGACTTTGAACTGCAACTCTTCCCACGATCTCCAGTCTGCCAGCCTACCTTGAAAATTTTGGATTTACCAAGCCTCCACAATCGTGTTACTAGTTTCTGAAATAATAATCTCTCTCTCTCTTTCTCTCTTTCTCCTTTCTCCCTCTCTCTCTGTTCTGTTGCTCTGGAGAACTCTGATCAATATAGTACCTTGCTACAGCTCCTCTTAGGGTAGTTCTAAAAGGCATTGATGAAGAGATATATTACCAGGAACTGAACTCTATAAATTTAGTTGTAGGAAGAGTTTTTTCTCATAGTAGCACATAATTTGGACTGATGATAAGGGGTCTGGAAAATGTGAGACTGGAAAACTGGAAACAAAAAAAATCTGGAGGAAAGGCAGGTAGATGGACTCTGAGGAACACTATTCATTCCCAGCTCACGCTCTCTCTATTTTTTTTTGTTGTTGTTGTTGTTAAGACAGAGTCTTGCTCTGTCACCCAGACTGGAGTGCAGTGGCGTGATCTCGGCTCACTGTAACCTCTGCCTCCCAGGCACAAGCGATTCTCTTGCTTCAGCCACCTAGTAGCTGGGATTACAGGTGCCTGCCACCACGTGTGGCTAATTGTTGTATTTTTAGTAGAGATGGAGTTTCACCATTTTGGCCGGCAAACTCTGCCTCCTTGAGTCAAGAAATTCTACTGACTCAGCCTCCCAAGTAGCTGGGATTACAGGTGCGCACCACAATGCCAAGCACATTTTTGTATTTTTAGTAGAGACGGGGTTTCACCATGTCTGCCAGGCTGGTCTTGAACTCCTGACCTCAAGTGATCTGCCTCGGCCTCCCAACGTGGTGAGAATACAGGCATGAGCCACCAGGCCCACAGCTTTATTTCTTACATCACTGCCCACCGAGCAGCATCTGTTGCAGAGGAAGCACTGAACCAATAATCACGGACAGAGCCTGGCCGAGTAATCAGTTGTTTAAACATCTTGATTGTATACATGTAGCTTGAGACACCAGACAAGCAAACTTGATGATCAGAAATCCTGGCCAAATGTAAAGCAAATCTAGAATGATTGTTGAGGAGGGTGATGATAAATACCAATTTTGGTTTAGAGGTGAGCTATGGCAGTGAGAACTGTAGCTTATCTAACTACTCTTCATTTTTTTTCCTTTTATAAGGTTATTTTAGAAATTATAACCAGCCATCACCTGAAAGAATCAGTGTCCTTAATGTCAACATGAAGTATCACCAGTAGATCTTAGTGGTTCAAGGGGTAGATTGTAGCAGACACTATCAGTGCCTTATCTACACTACTTTGTACCTATTTTTTTCAACCATATTATGGGCTTCTTATTGCAAACACCAGTGACTATTAGCCGGTGGGCTTTGCTCAGCCCATGCATGAGATAGGTCTGGAGTATCAGAGTATTAATATCCTCAGAAGAAGTCCTCAATGGTGAACCCCAGCCTCTTCATGCTTAAGGTGGGGAAACTCACAGGGTTTGTCTAATCAGTCCCAGATGTCCTTGGCATGAGTAAGCCTTACTTGACATAATGATAACTTGCTTTTCCATGCAACCTGTCTTAGCGTTCTTCGCTGCCCTGTCTCACTTCTAGACTCTACTTTTAGATCTTTCAAATATCACTTTCAAAGTAAATTACTTTTATTTAAATTTTATTTTAGGGCATGTTTCTGGGAGATCTCCTCTCATAATGGAAATTTTTGATCATATCTATCTGAGAGAATGGGGTAAATTTTGAAAGATAGCTTACATTTTCAGTACTCCATATGTTAATATAAAATTTAAATTTTAAAATTTATCTGTATTTAAATAACAAAATTTCCACGGATTACATTGCAATCAGTACAGATTCTTTATACAATTAATTATATTCAGTGTAAGAAAATGCACTTTGAAAAATATAACCAGTAGATTCATGTCATTTTCTGTCTAAAGATTATAATTTTTTTTCCAATTTAGTTGAAATCCCACTACCTGGGATTTTCTTATAAATCTACAACATTTTCTGTGTATTCTATAGGGTATGCATCACCATCTCAATTGTAGCTATGAATATCATAAAAAATCATAAGTAAAACATAATACTAAAAGTATAACTGTTGATCAATGAAATTGATAAGCCTCGAGCCCTGCTAATGAAGAAAAAGAGTAAAGACCCAAATTATTAATATCAGAATTGAAGAAAGGGCTAACGAAACTGATCCTCACAGACATTAAAAGGATAATAAAGAAATATTATGAGCAACTCTCTGCCTTACAATTTGATAGCTTAGATGAAATAAATTTTTGAAAGACAAAATCTACCAAAACTCACACAATGACATAGAGATCCTCTGAATAAATGAACCTACATATATTTTAAAGAAACTGAATCATTAATTAATAACCTTTTCAAACAGAAAGTACCAGTCCCAGAATTGTTCACTTGGGAATTCTATCAATCATTAATGAAAGAAATGATAATAATTTTCTACAATCTTCTCCATAGAATAGAAGCAGAGACAACACTTCGTAATTATTTCTGTAAGGCCAGTATTACTATAATTCCAAACCCAGACAAAGACATTACAAGAATAGAAAACTACAGACCATATTTCTCATGAACATAAGTGCAAAAATCTTCAAAAATTTATTAGCAAATCAAAGTTATCAGTGCATTAAAGATTATACACTAAGACCAAATGAGATTTGTTCCAGTGCAAAACTTGTTCAACATTTGAAAATCAATTAATGTGTAATCCATCATATCAACAGGCTAAGAGGAAAAATCATATGATTGTACCAATAGATGCAGAAAAATTATTTCACTCATCCATGATAAATGCTGTCAGTAAATTAGGACTAGAGGAAGTATCCCTCAAATCGATAAATAATATCATCTACCAAAAAAGTAGAGCTAACAGCATACATCTATTCAACATTGTACTGAAGTTCTGCCTAATGCAATAAGAAAAGAGTAAATAAAAGTTAAGTATTATATACAGTTTAGGAAAGAAAAATACAGCTGGCTTTGCTTGCAGATGACATGACAGTCTATATAAAAAATCCTGAAGAATGCACAACAACAAAACTGCTTGAACTAATAAGAAATTATAGCAAGGTTGTAGGATGCAATGTTAGTATACAAAGTCAATTGCTTTCTTACATTTTAGTAATGAGCAATTAAAATTTTCTTAAGACATTTTTTTCCAAGTGGTGTTAGACTCGCAGAAAAAAAATCAGAAGGAAATACAGAGATTTCCCATATAGCCCTGTCCCCACACATGCATAGCTTACTCTATTGTCATTATCCCCACTAGGATGGTACATCTTCTACAATTGATATACCTACATTAACACATCATAATCACCCCATGTCCATAGTTGAATTTAGAGTTTACTCTTGGTTTTATACATTCTATAGGTGTGGATACCAGCATTTGGTGGTGTTAGTGTTCTAGGTTTTGGTACCTACCATTCTAATGGATGTGTAGTGTTATCTCAAAGTGGTTTAAATTTTCATTTTCTGATGACATAGGGTATAAAGCATGTTTTTATGAGCTTACTAATCATCTGTATGTCTTTTTGAGTCAGGTGTCTCTTAAGATCTTTGGCCCAGTTTTAATCAGGTAGCTTGTTTTCTTATTTTGAGTTAAGAGTTCATCGTATATGAATATCTTATCAGATGTGTGTTTTGCAAATGCTTTCTTCCAGTCTGTAGCTTGTCTTCTTATTCTCATGACATGGTCATTCACAGAGCATAAATTTCAGATGTTTATAATAAAGTGCAGTTTATCAATTTTTTTTCATAGATTGTGCTTCTGGTGTTGTAGCTAGAAAATTACCACCATGCCAAGGGTCATCTAAGTTTTCTCTTATGTTAGCTTCTAGGAGTTTTATAGTTTTGCATTTTACATTTAGTTTGTAATCCATTTTGAGTTAGTTTTATAATGAGTGTAATGTCTATGTCTAGATTAATTTTGTTTAGCATATGGATATCCAGTTGCTCCAGCATTACTTGTTGAAAATACTATATTTGTTTTATTGTACTGCCTTTGCTCTTTTGTTAAAGATCAGTTGGTCTATTTCTGTGCTTTCTATTCTGTTTTGAGATCTATTTATCTATTAATTTGTCAATATCACACTATCTTCATGACTGCAGATTTATAATAAGTTTAACGTTGAGTAATGTCAATCCTCCAACTTTGTTCTTCTCCTTCAATGTTGTGTTGGCTATTCTGGGTATTTTGCCTTTCAATAAACTTCAGAATTAATTTATTGACATCCACAAAATAACTCTTTGGGGTTTTGATTGAGATTACATTGAATCTGTAGATCAAGATGGGAAGAACTGATGTCTTGACAATTTGAGTCTTTTTGTCCAAGAACATATAATATATTTTTAAATATTTAGTTTGTCTTTGATTACACTCATCAGAGTTAACGGTTATCTTCATATGTGTGTTATACATATTTTGTTAGATTTATACCTAAGTATTTTATTTTGGGGGCTGCTAATTTTAAATAGTATTGGGTGTGTAATTCAAAGTCCACTTACATATTGCCAGTATATATAAAAGTGGTTGACTTTTTAATGTTAACCTTTTATCCTGATATCTTATTATAATTATTATTATTTCTAGGAGAATTTTTTGTTGATTCTTTAGGATTTTCTACATAGACAAATATGTTAACTGTGGACAAAGATGTTTTATTCATCCTTTCTATTCTGTATACCTTATGTTTTTCTTTTCTTGTCTTATTGTATTAGTTTTAAATTTCAATAATCTTTTAAAAAAGTGACCGGGGGGGGACGTTTTTTTTTCGTACCTGATCTTAATGAGAAATCATTTAGTTTCTTACTATCTTGGTCCATTCAGGCTTCTAGAACAAAATGCCATAAAATTCTATAGCAAAATGCCAAAGCACGTAGCTAATGAACAACAGAAATTTATTTCCCACACTTCTGGAAGTGGTAAGCCTAAGATGAAAACATCAGCAGATTTTGTGTTTGGTGATGGGCCACTTTCTGATTCATAGATGGTACCTTCTCACTGTGTTCTCACATGGTAGAAGGGGTGAGAGGACTCCCTTGGGCTTCTTTTATAAGGGAACTAATCCTATTTATGAAGACTCAGCCCTCATGACCTAATAACTTTCCAAAGGCCCTGCCTCCCAATATCGTTACTTCAGGAATTAGGATTTCAACGTACAAATTTTTGGAGGTCATGAGTATTTGGTCCATTGTACTCAGCTTTAAGTATGATGTTAGCTGTAGAATTATTTTTGGAGATACTCTTTGTCAAGTTTTCAAACTTCCCCTCCATTTCTAGTTTCCTGAGTGTTTTCACCATAAACGATTGTCAGATTTTGTGAAATACTTTTTCTGCATCTATTGACATGATCAGAATAATGAAAATTTGAAATTTAAACATAACACCATTTACATTAGCACCAACAAATAATATAATAGGTATAAGTCTAACAAAATGTGTACCAGTTTTCAATGAGGAGAACTACAAAACTCTGATGAAAGAATCACAGAATACCTAAATTAATAAAAAGATATTGCATGCACATAGATAGTAAGATTCAATATTGTTAATAAGTTAGTTATTTCCATCCTGACCCACGAATTCCAGGAATCCCTACTCATAATTCCAGCACATTAGTTTGTAGACATTGATAAACTGATCCTACAATTTATATGGAAGCAAAAGTCTAAAAATAGCCAAGATGATAGTGAAGAAGAGCAAAGTTTGAGGACTAAAGCTACTGTACTTCAGTTTTGTTATAAAACTATTGTAATTAAGACTGTGTTGCATTGGCAAAATAAATAAATAAATAAGTAAACAAATAGATCAATGGAATAGAACAGATAGCCACAAAATAAACTCAAATAAATATAGTCAACCAATCTTTGACAAAGAAGCAAAGGTGATCAATAATGAAAAACTAATCTTTTTATCAAATGATGCTGAAACAACTGGACATCCACATGCAAAAAAAAAAAAAAAAAGAACCTAAACATGGACCTTAAAACTTTCATTACAATTAACTCAAAGTAGCCTGGGCACGGTGGCTCACACCTGTAATCCCAGCACTTTGGGAGGCCGAGGTGGGAGGATCGCCTGAGGTCAGGAGTTCGAGACCAGCCTGGCCAACATGGTGAAACCCCGTCTCTACTAAAAATACAAAAATTTGCTGGGCATTGTGGTGCACACCTGTAATCCCAGCTACTCGGGAGGCTGAGGCAGTAGAATTGCTTGAATCCGAGAGGCAGAGGTTGCAGTGAACTGAGATTGTGACATTGCACTCCAGCCTGAGCAACAAGAGCAAAACTCCATCTCACATAATAATAATAATAAAAGTAATGTATCTAATTTGGCTCAATAATTGTAACAAATACACAACACTAAAACTTCTCAAAAATAGTATATTAATTTTAAAATGTGACAAAAAAACTTTTGGGACTGATGACTATGCCAATTTTCATGATTGTGTTAATGGCTTCGCAGGTGTATACCTCTATCAAAATTTAGTGACAAAAAGAAATGAGCCATCAAGCCACAAAAATACACAAAGTAACCTTAAATTCATATTAATAAGTGAAAGAAGCCAATCTGAGAAGTACTTAGTGTACCATTCCAAGGCTACATAATGTATGACATTCTGGGAAAGGTGAAGTTATAGACAATAAAAATATCCATAGTTGCCAGGGGTTGAGAGGTTGAGAGAGAGGGATGAATAGATTAAGTCAGGGAGTTTTAAGAGCAATAACACTCTATGTACTGTGTATAACCCTGTAATAAAAATTTGAATTTTTAATGATACTGTTATGGCGGCTATGTGATATTATGTATTTGGCAAAACCCATAGATGTGTTACAACACAAAGAGTGAACCGTAATAGAAGCTATAGATATTAGTTATAACATCTATAGTGTCAGTACTTTTTTTTTTTTTTGCCAGAGTCTTGCTCTGTCACCCAGGCTGGAGTGCAGTGACATGATCTTGGCTCACTGCAACTTCCGCCTCCCAGTTCAAGCAATTCTCCTGCCTCAGCCTCCCAAGTAGTTGGGACTACAGGTCTGCACCACCACACCTGGCTAATTTTTGTATTTTTAGTAGAGACAGGGTTTCACCATGTTGATCAGTCTGGTCTCGAACTCCTGACCTCAGGTGATCCGCCCACCTCGGCTTCCCAAAGTGCTGAGATTACAGGCGTGAGCTACCGGGCCTGCCCGTCCACTATTGTTTCAATTGTAACAAATGTGTCACACCAATGCAAGGTATCAATGATAGGGAAAACTAAGGGCAGTAGGACAGAAAGTATACGGAACTCTTTCTACTTTCTGCCCAATTTTTCTTTAACCCTGAAACTGATCTGAAAAAAAAAAAAGTTTATTGATTTTTTAAAGAAAAGTAGATATGAAAGAGTAATCAAAACTAATCTTAGTTTTGTTTTTTTTTTCTTGTTGTTCTTTTTTGAAGGAATCAAAAACAGGCATTTTGTTTTTTCATTATAAACCACAAAATTTATTATTTCCATAACTTATTTTGTCAAGTTAGTCATAGAACACTTCATTTCAAACATTGCAGAAAATAATAAACTTTGTTCATGAATACTGTTTATTATTTCATTTTTAAGTTAGTAAAATGAAATAATATGTTAGGCTGTGCTCTTGGCAAATTACTGCAATGGACAGATAGTTTTTTATTATCTATTACACAGAACTAGAAGGACGGTGACAGTGTGTTTGGTAGGGATGCTTATTCATCTGTGATAGAGTAATTTTTGAGCTGCTTGGCCAGAGCACATCCTAAATCTTCCTCTCTTCCCTTGCCTCTGCAAAAACATCTGCCTAAAACAACGTGTGTGTGTGTGTGTGTGTGTGTGTGTGTGTGTGTTTAGGAAGATACTTTCCATCTTGTGTCTTCCCAAAGGCAAAATCGTATGAGTGTAAAGTGGGCTATTTAAAATAACTTTGAGGGTTATTTTTAAAGTGTATTCCTCTTTTTGCTTAAAATGTAAAATCTTATTTGGCACTTATTTTGCTTTGCTAGCATATGTTTCTAATGACTAACTTAGAAAAAGTAATTTCTCTTTGAAACAGCTTGTAATGGTAACAGTTGGTATACTAGCATGGTTATTTATCTAAATAGTGTATTTTATAGACAGAAAAAACCTTCAGTAAATAATACAATTTCATACTATATACTTTAAAAAGATAAACTTATCTTGTGCTTAAAGTAAAACATAATTTTTTATGTTTAATAAATGCTGTTTTCAAGAAATATTAATTTGCACAAATTTAACAACTCAGTAAATTAATTTCATTTAAAAATATACTGAGAATCTTATTTTGTTATGCAAAAGTGTGCTCCTTTAAGTTGAATATTATTTGTACCTTCAACTTGTTCTGTTTGACTTTTCTTTCTGCATTAATCTTTCTTAAGTAGTAATTACTGAAGCAGTAGACGTATACATATAATCTAGTATTTGGAATACATATAGTAGCTTGATAAGTGATAACTACAAGAGTTATTTACAGTGTTTTTTCTCTTTTCCTCATGAATCTAAGTTTATTTTTCTTTTATCTGGTGCTTTCCCTGACAGATTTTCAAGGTTACAAAATTGGCTGCTTGAAGTCAGATGTATAGCAAAGGCCATTTGTCATGTTCACTTTCACATTAATAGGCCTTATCAAAGAAGAAAATCTGCTCAAACCTCTTAGAAAATTTCAAATGAATTCATTATGTAAGAACTGCCGGAAATCAGATTAAGCATGGGAAATTACCCTACAAAAAGTTCTGACTCAAGTTGTTTAAATTGTTTTTCTAATCTTCTAACTTGCCTACCTCTGTTTTTTGCATATAATCTGATCATATCCAAATAATGTAATTACGTGAACATCAAAGAGAGCCAAACATGCTAGCAGAATGATGTTTTAATTAACTTTTTATCAGAGAAGAGTCAAGTGCTTTCCAACAGTGGCATCCTTAGGTTATCAGATAATTTCCCAAATTCATTTCCATGAAATTAATGACAATAGATAAGTTTAATGCTCTCCAACTATCTAAACATGCCCAGATGATAATTTTAAAAATATTGGAAGTTAATTTCACCAAAATATTATATTTTTAAGTCATCAAAAAGAGTAACCTATAGCATCTAGGCATGTTTGTCTTGGATCAAGGAAAACCGGGGGAAATCAGGAGTTGATTCAAACAGTTAGGACCAGATGTAGGAAACCTCTCCTGGTAATGAATATCAAGGCAAATTTTAATTCATATTTAAAGTTAGTACTTAAGATAGTTTGCATCTTGAGCCATAATGAAATTAATTTAATTTTCTAGAACTTAGCATAAGAATGGTGGAGAGTGACAGAAAATAAAAATCCAAAGAGTGAGAAAAAATATTCTCTGTTAATCACATATAATCAGATTATATCGTCAGATAATATATTATGATATATTATCTGTATGAAGTTTCTTTTACTTCTCTCTATTAAAATGCAAATCTGGATTAATAGGGAAATGACTTCTTACAAATTTTGGTGTCCTTATTAAATCTGATAGATATTGATAACAAGTCGAATCCCAAGATTTTTGTTTCACTTTTACGTCAGTAGTATCAATTTTTGTATTAATGCAAGAATATGTATCCTTAAAAGGCAGATACTTGTGTCTTAATAGGATTGCACTGAGCATGAGTTTCTGTGGCTAATGCACATTTACATAAAACTTTAAAAATTAGGTTTTTGTCATCATTTTGAACTAGTAAAATTCAAATCTTGAATTTTCCACTAAATCTTTTCTTCTACTTTATTTCTTATCTCTGTTGCACCATTATCCTCCATTCTGTATACAGCCATAACATTTCAAGTTATCATTGACTTTCTTTGCTATATAGTCAGTTACAAAGTCCCATACATTTAAGTTTTTCTATCTTTCAAGCTCATTTTTTATTTCCAAGCCAATATTTATCTTCCTTCAACTGTCCAAAATCCCTTGTCAAATGTTGTGAAAACTTAGAGAAACTTTTGATATTGAACTATGTGCTTAAAATGTTAATATTCAAGATAAATATCTTTAATAATACTAAGTAAATACTATGTAATAAAGAAAATGTTGGTATTTTCCTTAAGTTTTGCTGTATTTCATGTGGATAAAATAAAAATGCACACATTGATGCTAAATATGTACTATTTTCATACAATGATCTAAATGCTTTCTACAAATTAGTTTAACTTACATGAAATCCCATAAAATTTAAATGATTATTTTATAGATAAAGAACTTGAAATATAAATAAACATAATATTACATTTCTAGATCCTATATAAAATATTCTGTATTTTCATAAACAAATATATTGCTGTAGTTAACGTTGTTTCTATTACTCATAGCCACACATCATCAAGTAAAGTTTTCAGTCTGTAGCAGCATGTAATAGCTTTCATATTTTGCTGTGATGAACAACATATTTTCTCATAGATACAATTATAGCATATAGCCACCAATGTGGCTGAATAAGTTTATGATCAGTATATATGTATGTGTGTGTAAAAAAATAGTGAAATGAACAGAATATATGTAACTTTAGTAAAGTCTATAAATATATTTGAGGTTATACTAAAATCTCTAAAGTCTAAGTGCATATTCTTTTGCGATATAAATTGCTGAATATTACATTGATAGATTAAAAATTTCAGGCACAACCGAATTAACTGAATCTCATTATTAAATATTTCAGGAAGAATTATATTGAACTTTGCTTTTCTTTGAAATAAGGTAAATAATTCCTCATAACATATATAAAGCATTTGGACCATCACGTGGAAACAGTAAATATTAAAGGTATAACAGTTCCCATTTATTCACTCATTCTTTTCTCAGAAAGATTGACCTTCCTTTCTTTTGTCGTGTGATACAGCCTTCTCCAGTGGGAAGAGTATGCCTCCTTCCAGAATTAGTGCTGGGCTTCACCATGTAACTTGATTTAGCCAATGGCATGTGAGCAGAAGTGATAACTACGACAGCTTTTAGAGCCATAGCTGGTTTTTGCCTGCTCTCTTGCTTTTTCATCTTGTTACACTTGTAACCACTGATCTTTCAGTTAGGGCCTAAGAGAGAAGAAGACATATAGATAAGCTAAATAGACGCAGAAGCAAAGAACTGCAGCTTACTCTTAGCTGCCAAAAGGTGACATAAGTGAAAAATATCATTATTATTGTAAAGCCACTGAGAAATTTTGGAAGTTTTGTTATTCACCCTTGCCTGGGGAAGATTACAAATGCTCTTAGCTATTTTATGTGTTGTCTCAAAATTGTTGGGGCATTTCTCATGTGGCAGCATGCTGTAATCTCTTAAGAGTGAAATAATCCTGTAAATTTGATTACTTAAATAATCAAACTAAAATCATAGTAATACGCAATCTGGAAAAGAGGCCGTGCTGTAAGGAAACTTTGGCCAAGGGCCAAAGGTATGGCTGCTTAGAAAGGGGTAACATAGAAAGCCTGAGGTTGCTGTCCTTATAAAGACCTGCTGGCGAAGTTGCCTTTTGTCTGGCATGTGGGAACCTGGATTTTGGGATAGTTCCTACTATTCTCAGAACTGAAAAGAGTGGCTCACCTTGCCTAAAATACTTGTAAAAACTATATGGCTTATACTGAACATCTAATTTCTTTCTGCAAGTCTGATATTTCATATATGCTAGGAATAGGGTTTTACATGACTAGACCCTAATAAAACTGTGGACATTGAGTCTCTACAACACATGGTGTCACAACATTTGTTGGAGGAATTGAGCATGCATTGTGTAACTCCAGTAGGTGAATACTCTTTGTAAGCTGCACCTGTTCTCCTCCAGACTCTATCCTGCATCTATTCATGTTGCTGATGTTGCTTTGTATCTTTTCACCGTAATTAGTAATAGCCATGAGTATGACTATATTCTAAGTCCTATGAATCCTCTTTGTGAATTATCAAACCTGGGTGTGGTCTTAACAGTCCCCACCACAACAATCATATTAATTATATTGAAATACATTAATTAAATATAACAATTAAAGAGCTGAGATACTGGACAAATTTTAAAAAAACAAAATACATGCTTCCTACATAAGATATACTTAACATTTAACAACAAATTAAGAGCTAATTAATTTTATTAAGACAGAGTGATACTCCATCTTAATAAAAATGTATGTTAAAAATTGTTTAAGAAAATAATTAAAAACCAAGTAAATAAAATAAACATGTAACTCAGAAAATAGGAGAGTTTTCAAAAATAAAGAGGTTTTTATTTATGTAAAAGAGGCATAACTTACCTAAAAGAAAGGTATTACTTACACTAAAGATACTAATAAATTAAGACAGATAAAAATGAATGCTTTGAGAAATAAATGCTACAGTATGTTCTTTGGAAATAAAAGAAAGTCTAAATTGTTCATCTATTATTGAACAAGAAAACAATATATAATTCATCAAATACAAATTGAAAGTATAAAGCACACAATTAAACATGTCATATACACTTTACAAAATGCAACATATTTCACATTTTATGTGTGTTTCTTAAGAGAGCTATTTTATTTTTCCATATATATCATTTATTCAATTATTATACGATTAATAGATATGAAGGTCATAATAGCAAAATAAACTATTATATACACTTTATATATAAACTTATATATTATATATATAGTTTACTTTGCTATTATTTTAAAAATTATGTGCAAATATGTCTACAAAATCTGTTCCTGGAAGTGAGATTGCTGAGTCATAGGCTGTGAACATCTAAAGAACTGGTTGCTGGTGACTAGCTAACCCATTATCATCTATGGGTATATGGGTATATCCCCAAGTAAAATGTATGGAGTACCTACTTATGTCATCTTTCTTTTCATCACTTTCTATGTCTTTTCCTCTCTCACTGGGAAAATGTGTTACTTCATTAAATATTTACTTTGCAATAATTCAAATATCCTTTTTTACTTATTCTTTCTTAATTGGTGAGGTAATCTTCCATTCTACACTGTAATAATTCACTAAGCTGCATACTTATGACTTGTGTACATTTCCATATGAACATTTGTGAAATTTATCGATGTTGTGAAAATAGCTATAGTTTATTTATTCCATTGCCCCCTGGCATTACACAATCTACTTCTCCATTCTGCTATTTAATAACAGTTTTAATCTTCACTAAAATGCATTACTATGGGCATATTCTTTCTTCTCATATTTCTTCTTAAATATTTCAAAAAGTGCAATTAAATTTCTAAATAAAAAATTATGTTAACTGCAGTGGCCTGAACAATTGTGTCACCTTGGAATTTATATATTGAAATCCAAATCCCCAGTGTGATCGTTTAAAAGATGAAGTCTTTGGAAAGAAATTACTTGGTATGGTGGTGCCCTCATGAATGGCACTAGTGTCTCTATTAAAAAAAAAATAAAGAGAATTCTCGAGCCTTCTTTCTGCCACAAGAGGATACAATAAATATACAATGAGAATTCTGCAATCTATAGTCCAGAAGAGGACCCTCAGCAGAACCTGACCATGCTAGTGCCCTGATCTCAGACTTCTAGCCTCTAGAACTCAGAAATAAATTCCTATTGTTTATAAGCCATGTAGTCTACGATGCTTTGTTATGGCAGCCAAAATTAAATAAGACAAAAACAGTTATTAGAATAACACACTTTTATTTATTACATGTTTATTCTCTCAATTATTGACACAATTGAGTATCTCTTTTTTATATTGGGGGTTTGCCATGATCACTATGCTAATATTTTATGGGTGTGGAATAGGAGAAACTGTAGCGGCCAGTGGATAAATAGTCTTCTCCTAGTTTTTACAAAGGTGACTAACTTCAGGCTACACAGGAATGACAACAGAAGAACTTTTCCTGACTCCAAATGGAAGATTTCAACAAACATTCTGTAGACATGGAATAATAATTATGATAAATAAGAATAATAGCACAATTTTGGTTATAGCTTCAGGATAATGCTTCCCTGAGTACTATTAGATGATGGATATATATTCTGTCACTCAGTCAACTACAAAACAGGCAGGTGAGTTGGTGAGACAGATTTCCTCCCTATTTCGAAGAGATTGACAGGATATATATTACTTCTCATCCAAGAAAAATAAAAATGTCATCAGATCATCCACATCCTGTCTTATTAATTTGCACTATTCCACAGTGTACCCTGGTACACTAGTATGAGCACATGTGTGCACTCGTGTGTGTGTGTGTATACAGACACACATATATAGTTATCAATAAATGTTTCACTTCCAAAATTATTTAAAACATTTAGCTACTGTTTGCATTCATCTGTTTTTCAAGATTACTTACTCTAATATTCTCACTCCAGATACTATTGCAACACTTTGCATCATCTAATTTACTGACACTAACAGTTTTTAAACTTCACCACACCTATCATTTTCTTCCTTTCTTCTTTACCCAACATAAAGACAGGGCTTCATCATTTTCTTTCCCTGCTCTACATTTCTTATACTTGCTGGGAAAATCTCTCATCTCTAATTTTAATGATTAAAACCAATTAATTTCCTCTTCAGCAATTGTATGCAAGAAGAAGTATACAATTGGGAAAAATTGAAACAGCTGTGCTCACTCTTTTCATTTTATGTGAATGGAGATACTTAATCTCACACAATTTATAATTTCTACTGAGCAGTCCTCCTATTTTCCCCTTAGGTTATGAACTCTCAAATACTTCCAATATGAACGTTTTCTCTCATCAAACCTCTAACATCTCCTTGCCTCTTGCATCAAGCTGATACTCTGCCATCTATTTTACAGAAAAGGGAGTAACAGAAGAAAAAACTCACCTTTCTTCAAGAAATATTCCAACTGCTCTGCATCTGTGAACATGCTCTGCCTTCACTCCTGTCACTGAAGATCCTTCACTGCACAGCTCTTTACCTCTACTCAACGTGAGTCTTAATGTCTCTTTAGTTAATTGTATAATGGCCATAATCCTCCCAGAAATTTATGTTGATACTTTGTCACACTGTTAAAATAAATCATGGGTCTTGGTCATAACTTCAAGATAGTACTTGCCCAAGTTACTTATTAATTAGAAATGGAAAGATAGTAATATCAAAGAGCAGAAGTCACACACTACCTGAACTCAGCAAAACAAGTTAACCTCATCAGTAATGGGACAAATAGAAATCATGTGCTTCCTATCATTATGCTCAGAGAAGGATGAAATATTTCATCTGGTAACCCTGCCAAAAATGTTTAACTTGAATTTAATCATAAAGAAACATCATACAAATATGTAAATAGATGAACATCCCACAAATATCAAGGACATCAAAGACAACAAAAATCCAAGGAATTGTTCCAGATTACAGGAGATTAAAGAAATATAACAACTCAATGCAAGTTAAAATCTTGCCTTGGATCCAGGATCAGATTTTTGTCACTTATAGCAATGGAACAATAGGAAAAAATTAAGTAAGGTCATTAAATAAGATACTAGTACTGTATCAATGCTGATACTACAGTTTTTATACTTGCACTATAGTTAAATATAATCTTCATCTTTTTTCTTAAGAAAAAATATTGAACATAACAGTATAGATTTAAAACACTGTAAGATGGTAACAGAAAATTCAACAGGTTTTTGACTTGTTTGCTACAGTATGTGGAGGTACTGACCTGAAAAATACAGAAATTCACCATTCTGAATTATCTTGTATTTTATTTCAAATCCATTTAATTAACCTTTCAAACATACGGTTTTAAATATCCATGTCTTATATAGAAAACTGCTTGAAATATTTCTGTGTTACTTGAATAACCATTATGTGTATATGCATAAACCAGGAAAGGTCTAATTGCTATTTGCATGGATTATTTACAGCTAAGTGGCCCATGAAAAAAATGAGAGTCCATAAAAATGCTATTGTGTGCTAAAACCAATCTGTCTTGCTCATTTTAATTGTGAATGAGAATATCAGTTTATAGATTTTAGAAGCATAGGCTTATAAATGTTTCTCACAAACAAGAACAAAGGTTATAGAAGCAATCTGTCAACTAAATGCTTTAATAAACCTTCATACAGAATGCTTTATTTCCCCCAGAAAACTGGGTTTTCTGTTTCCAAAAGGCGGATCACTAAGATGCTTCTTTTATTCTGTGTAACTAACTTATTATCATTTTAACTAATAAAGTTGTAATATGTATGTATGTATGTATTTATGTATGTGTGTATGTATGCATGTACTGAGACAGAGTCTTGCTCTGTCGCCCAGGCTGCAGTTCGGTGGCATGATTTCAGCTGACTGCAACTTCCGCCACCTGCGTTTAAATGATTCTCCTGCCTCAGCCTCATGAGTAGCTGGGACTGCAGGAGCGTGCCACCACGCCTGGCTAATTTTTGTATTTTTAGTGGAGACAGGGATTCCCGATGTTTAACAGACTGATC
Organism: Pan troglodytes; assembly: GCF_028858775.2. Classification (NCBI taxonomy): domain Eukaryota; kingdom Metazoa; phylum Chordata; class Mammalia; order Primates; family Hominidae; genus Pan; species Pan troglodytes. The sequence continues at coordinate 117,672,922 of NC_072401.2, read as the reverse complement.
TGGAACACCTGACGTCAGGTGATCCGCCCGCCTCGGCCTCCCAAAGTGCTGATATTACAGGCCTGAGCCACCATGCCTGGCCCGTTGTAGCATTTCAACAGATCTAACGTGGTGACCGCCATGGAGTTGATTTGTTGTTGTTGTTGTTGTTTTCAATCATTTGTATGGCATATATATTCAGGGCATTTAAAAATAGAAGTTTCTAGGTTGGTGAGCACATGAAGGTTCTGGAAGGGTGGCATGCCCTGAGAGGGCATGAAAGCTCTATGCCCCTTCCCACATACCTTGCCCTGTGCATCTCTCCCATTTGACTGTTCCTGAGTTGTGTCCTTTATAACAAGTCATGACAAATCAAGTGTCTTAACTCCTTTTCATAATGCTTTGGAACTTGCAATACGTCTGAGAGAAATTCAGCATGTCTGTCTGTATGAAATCGGTTGGTGCCAAATGATAAAGCTGAATTGCAAGGATAAATTTGATTCCTTAGAGAGGCTGAAAAAAAATAAAGGGTTCAGACAGTCCCAGTGCTATCTGCCTGTTTAACTGCAGTTTGTCAGGAATCCACTGGTGATGTGGGAGGCACAGTTTGTCTTTAAAGAAGTTCACAAACTCTTCAAAAGGAAAAACAACCAAATTGAACAGTTCTCTGTGAAAAAGTCAGAGGGAGCTTGGAAACAAACCTTAACCAAACTGCCCTGTATGCTGGCATCTACTGAAGTGTTATACTTATAGAAAGCCCTTCCAAACTGTTCTTTTCCCAACCTATAGAGGAATTAGTCAAATTTCACCAGTGAGTGGATAATTCATCTGTTGGATTAAAGTATTTGCTTCTTGGTGCCATACATAAATCTCTAGGAAACTCAGAAGATGTTGTTATTTCAGTAAGCAATTAAAGATGAGTTGTGTCATCAGTATAACTTACATGTTCAACTGTATGCCTGCTGTGAACTTGGCTATTTTCTATTAGTGAAAGCAGAGACTAGAGAGAAGCAGAATTCTACTTCTTAAGAAAAATACGATTGCTCTGGCTCCATCTTTGAAAACGGATTGCATTTTTACATCGATTCCAGTCTTTCTCAGAAAATTGGTTTCTCAGTGACAGATCTGATATTTCTGCTCTGTCACTCTCCACCCAGGTTCTGTTTTTTTAAGATCAAAGCAGAGGACAAAGCTCTTGTAAAGATGAGCTTTTGTTCTGAAAATCACCTATGCCAAAGACACATTTTTCCAGTTAGGCTGACATATTAAATATCTCCTCTTTTAAACATATAACTAAAACGTAATAATAATAATAATAATAATAATAATAATAATAATAACTACCTGGGAAGACAGTTAAATGAACTTGTTCATTTTAATTTTGTGATTTATTAATTTTAAAACAAAATTAAACTAAGTATTCAAAAATAAAATACAGAAGCGACTAATCTCAGTCATTATTGATCTCAGCATATTCACACTTAAAGAGAACGGGGGGCAAGATAGCTATACATTCTTCATTTTTATTTTTGTGTTTGTTCGTTTCAATGATAAAAACAGATGAGTCTATTCTTCTAGATACCAGAAATTGTCATAGCACCATAAACTGTAAGTTACTAAAGTTCTTAATTAATTGAACAGCTTTTACCTGTAACACACTCTAGATGAATCTCATTTTAATTTTCTTTATACTACCTGTCGTTTGAAATAGAAAGTAAATAATGTTCTCTTGGCAACTGTTTTCCCTTATTAACTAATTATGATTATATTTATCCAATATTTATTGGACTTTTACCACATATAAAGTACTGTGGTAGACTCTGACAATACAATAGTAAATGAGTGTGGTAGGCTCTGACAATACAATAGGAAATGAGATATGTTCCCATCTCCATAAATGAATATATGGATCTCTAGAAATGGTAACTAAGTAAGCAGGATATCAGAATAAGAGACAAACAGGATAAAGTGAAAATATAATTCTGAGGATACTTTTGAACTCCGCATTGTAGTTTTGTCCTTGTTTCATACAATATCCAGATATCCATGTTTATTTACTATTAAATGATGAAAAGAATCAAAAATATGTGACTCATGTGAAGACAGATGCCAAGGGCAAAAAACCAACCAAACCAAACAAACCTAGACTTTTTATTTTATTATTTTTTTTAAATTGCTGCTTTCACTGATTTTTTAAATATAATTACAACAAAGGTAATCTTTGCTTATACAGAGAAGAATATTTAAGAGAAAAAAGATGATAAATTTGAAATCAAGAGCCAACTTATTAGAAAGTTCAGTGCATCTGTCTTGACATTCAATTAAATGTCCAATTTGAATATTAGATTTTTTTTAAAAAGCATGCCCATTATTGAAAGCTCAATCGAAATTAGCCAAATTCTTTAGAATCTTTAGAGATGCTTAACATAATATAATATTCCTGTACTCAATGAGAATATTTCATAATTTTTGGCTTAAAAATTGAACATAATCTATAGCCTAAAAATGTAATGAAATGAAAGTAGGTAGAAGCTACCCACAGTTGCAGTCTTGGCTGTGTCCTAGGCTCCTCTTGATGGGCATTGCTCATATCTGTAGCATACAAATACTTTTACAATAGGTAGATCTGCTTCAGTAAGAATGTTATAATTTACATAGTTTTTTTCTTCTCTGAGAAGATTAATTTAAGGTTTTTTTATTTGCAGAGGTCCAACCTCATGTAGTAAATTTTTCTTTTCACAATATTTCTCCAGCTATCCTCTTTTTCTTCATTATCATCAGATACATAGCTTTTCACCTAATCTAATTCAGAAATTGCAGTGTGTGGTCATTTCATATTTTCTGTCTTTCTTCTCTAATCCATGAAAACCAGCATCCAATTTAAATTCTTAAAACTTAAACCCGACACAAACACTTTCCTTATTTGAAATTATATAAAAGCAAACAAAAATCTCAAATTACCCCATTCCTTCCATAATTAAATGCGTTTTTCTCACATTGACAGTTCATGCTTCACCCACCAATTCTTATTCTGCATTCATTATCTGCTCCCAACACCTTTTCTGATAACCAAATGTTTCACTGAACACCCATAGTATTATTTAGCTTCAGTATGGTATCAATAATGGCTAACATTGTCTCTTGGAGCTTTATATATACCAGGCATCTTCCACAGTATAAAGTAAAATAAGGGTAACTTTCATAATATTAAAGTTCTGCAAATAATAAGAGACAGTGCCTGGCTTTGAATCATTCTTCTCCATTACTATATCTTACCTTATTTTATAATTATTTATTCAAGTGAATTAATTTTCCTGTTCCTACTCCCCCATCTGATTGTTAGTTGTAACAAGTAGAGATTGGCTAACCATCTTCAAATCCCATGTCATCAATATTTGAATATTTATTGACTCAATAAGACTAACACAGCTGTATAAATATATAGAACACAGGTGAAATAAAACCACATGTGTAAATGTTTACACCAATACTAATAACTAGAATTATGTTAATTAAATACTTCTTTGTGATGCAAAAGAGTAATTCTACCTTAGTTATCTTGATATTATTCTTTACAGTAAATTATCAAAATCTGAATTTCCTAAATGTGTTTATTTATAATACAACAGATATGAATTAGTCTAATCAACCATAATTATAGTGAAAATTTGAGCATGTCAAAGAATGTATGCAATAGTGTATTGAATGATTATTACAATAATGAGCAAACTAATTAAACTCTATTCAACCAATTTTAAAAGTCACATTAGAACCTTAACAAATAATGCTTCTCTTGTTGACAATTATGAGGAATAATGCTTTCATTTATTTAAACTAGTCATTTTTGAGGAAAGTATTAAAAATAGCTATTACCTATGGACTTACAATGTTTATAGTGTACAATTCTGAGTCCAAGAAGTCAGACTAACGTATTATATTTTCTTAGAAGTTGCGAATTAAATAAATTGTGTGAAAGAGCTCAGAGAGTGATGAGGTTATAACACTGGGGCTAATACCAAAGAGTATCCCAGACAATTTTTTAAAAAATATTATTATTATTATTTTAAGTTCTGGGTTACATGTGCAGGATGTGCAGATTTGTTACATAGGTAAACCTGTGCCATGGTGGTTTGCTGCACCTGTCAACCCATCACCTAGCTATTAACCCCAGCATGCATAAGCTATTTTCCCTAATGCTCCCCCCACCATCACCTGCCATCCCTCGACAGGACCCAGTGTGTTGTTACCCTCTCTGTGTCCATGCGTTCTCATTGTTCAGCTCCCACTTATAAGTGAGAACATGCAGTGTTTGGTTTTCTGTTCCTGCTTTAGTTTGCTGAGGATAATGGCTTCCAGCTTCACCCATGTCCTTGCAACATTCTAAGAAAAAATTTGAGGTAATCTTTTACATTTTCTTTTCAAATGCTCTAAGAATTCCAGTACAAAGGATCCAAACCTGAAGATACTTCAAGAAGTCTTTCATCTACTATCAGTTACAAAACCCGAATTTCCAAGATTTTTTTTTTCAAAGTTATCTTGACAAAAACACCATCCCTGGCATTCAACAAGGATGGTAGATGGTTAAATATACATTCAGTATTTTATTGGAACAACATAAATACCTTATTGCCTGTAGTTCTTTACTATTGTTCATTTTGATCTCTTACACTACCTGAGCTCTACCCTGCTTATTTTATCACTCTTTTTTATGCATTTAAAATGAGATTTCTCCAATTACTAGGGATTTCTAATCTTTTTACATTATAAAATAATATCTATTGACTTCAATAGGAAATACAAAGTTTGTCAATCTTAAGTGACTCTACCTCACCAATAAAACAGTTTTGGGGAATCGTTACATATATCAATTTCCTTTTGGGAAATTAAGTCACCATGTTACACATGATGGTAACTTATACAGTAAGCAAAGTATTTACTTTTGAATAAACCAATATTTAAGGCATTTGACTATGCAACAACTTTTTTCTTGCAGTATATATAATAACATCTTATAAACCACTGCTTTATTAAATAAAATATGGGAGAGGCAGAGACAGAAGGTTATTCCCAAGGAACTATTCTCTACTTGTTTTAAAAAATTAGCATTTTCTTTTTGTCCATGCTTCTCAGCATGAAATAAATTTTTTTAAAAAGGGTATAATTCCAAGCTTCAATTACTTGTGAGTGTGGCTATGATCTAATATCTCTCTGCTGCTGGTAAAAAAGAAGTGGCTAAAATTGACTTGTATATGTGTGTGATTAGCTTATAATAAGACAAATTTGCTAAATTATTACAAATATTAACAAAATCTTAAAAGACATAATGGTATGTATAATTCTTTGTTCTTTACAAAATATTTTTGGAAATTTGATTCTACTCATATCTAATATTTATTATCATTGTAAAGTTTTCAATTTGTAGGGAATGTTTGCATCATTTATGGAAGTAAGTATTGTGTTTTTCTGCATTTTAACCATTAAGTATCATAGGTAAATTTTTATTTTTTGATATGAAAATTTTTTTCCAGTGACATCTTTTATTAAACTTCAAACATTTTTCCTCAAATTTTAACTTTGAAATGCCTACTGGCCTTATTTCCCAGAGTGCTAATAATCTGAATAGTGAGCCCTTATTATTTAAAAAAATTGTGGCCTTTCAACCTCTAACTTTATCTTTATTTTATTTTATTTACTTTTAAACTTTTATTTTAGGTTCAAGGGTACATATGCTGGATTTTATATAGGTAAAATTGTGTCATGGGAGTCTGTTGTACAGATCATTTAATTACCCAGATACCAAGCCTAGTACTCAATAGCTATTCTTTCTGCTTCTCTCCCACTCCCACCCTCCAACCTGGTAGGCCCCAGTGTTTGTTGTTGCCCTCTATGTGTCGATGTGTTTCATCATTGAGCTCCCACTTACAAATGAGAATATGCAGTATTTGGTTTCCTGTTCCTGTGTTACTTTGCTAAGGATAATGTCCTCTAGCTCCATGCATCTTCTTGCAAAAGACATGATCTTGTTTGTTATTATGGATTCATAGTATTCAATGGTGTATATGTACCACATTTTCTTTGATCAGTCTGCCATTTATGGGCATTTATGTTGATTCCATGTCTTTGCTATTGTGAACAGTGATGCAGTGAGCACACACATGCATGTTTCTCTATGATAGAATAATTGATATTCTATGAGAGGGTAATTGATATTCCTTACTGGGTATTACCCAGTAATTGGATAGCTGGCTTGAATGGTAGTTCTGTTTTTAGCTCTTTGAGGAATCATCACATTGCCTTCCACAATGGTTGAGCTAATTTATACTCCCACCAATATTGTATAAATGTTACCTTTCTCTGCAGTCTCACTAACATCTGTTTGTTTGTTTTGACTTTTCAGTAATAACAATTCTAAATGGTGTGAGATGGCATCTTACTGTGGTTTAGATTTGCATTCCTCTAACAATTATTAATATTGAGCGTTTTTTCATATGCCTGTTGGCCACATGTATGTCTTCTTTTGAAAAGTGTCTGTTGCTTTCATTTGCCCACTTTTTAATGTTTTTTTTTCTTGTAAATTGGTTTAAATTCCTTATGGATGCTGCATATTGAACCTTTGTAAAATCTATAGTTTGGAAATATATTCTCCCATCCTGTATGTTGCGTGTTTACTTCATTGATAGTTTCTTTTGCTGTGCAGAAAGGCTTTAGTGCAATTAGATACCATTTGTCAATTTTTGTTTTGTTCAGTCTTCTTCCAGTCTTTTCCCTCTATATTTTCTTGAAATAAAATCATACTAATTATATTTCATATGTTGTTTATTATGTTTATTTTGAATTTTATTTTATTATATAGGCAATATCAGAACTGTAAAAAAAGTGTGTAGTCTTTTTTTCCTTACAAACCAAATACTCACAAAGCCAATACCCAGATCAAGAAAAAGAATATTCACAGAATTCCAGATATCCCTTTGTTTCCCTCCTTCTAGACACTAATCCCCTACAAAAGTAAACACTAGCCAAACTCACTGTGCCATAAATTAGATTTTCCTCTTTCTGACATTTATATAAACTGAATCACAAATTTTAATTTTGTTTAGTGGTTTCATCCATTCAACCTTATGTTTGTGCAGTTTAACCTGGTGGTTGAAAGTAACCATGATGCATTTGTTTTCACTGCAGTTTATCCATTCTGTTTTTCACAGACCTTCAGGTTCTTTCCCCTTCTGGGTTATTATGACTAATACTGCTACTGATGGCTTATGTAGGGATTGTCATTGTATAGATACATAGAAATAGAAGAGCAGAGTCTGCAGGTTGTAGTGAAATGTATCCAGTAAACATTTAATAGTATTCAATTCTATCATTAAAAATAACTAGAACATATATATGAAACAAAAAAGAAACAAAACATAAGACAGTTGGATGAATCTAACTATACAGACAAGTAGCTTGTGAGAAAAGTTACACATAAATTATGAAATAAATTTTAGTTGTCAACATAAAAAAGAAGGATGGAAGGACTAAGAAGTCATAGGGATATTCATTAAGTATATGAGGAACTTTGATACCCCAAATTATGCATATAAAACATTAAATATTCATGATACAGTAAATATGCAAGCCACATGAGTCATTCAATATTCACGGAGTTTTTAACCAGCCACCCATTAGTGATGCCCATCTTCATTCGTTTGTCCTCTGCCATATAGTACCCGTAACTGTTTATCTGGCCAATTCGTAAGGCTCAGCTACAGGCATGCACCTTCCTGAGTGTCTTCAAAAGAACAAGAGTGTTATGGTTACAGGCCCCTCTATCTGCTGACTTCCTTTTTTTATACCTTAACTCTGGTTCTTGTATCCCTGCCATCAGTAGGAAAACCTGATGAAGCAGAAAGAGATAGGATATATGTACATTGCATAAAACAAGACTCAGGTAGCTTGGTCATTCTACTCTGCTTGCATGCTATCCTAAGTGTGTAACCCTACCTTCTTCTCTTTCCCCTTGATTCTTACGGTGTGTTTGAAATAAATTCGATAAACCATGAGATTCATTTATTTCAATTTTCTCAGTGAGTCTGTTCTGTGACATTAGCAATACACTTGTATCAATTTTTCACACTTCCACAAGGATAGAATGCAATTATATAGGCATTCCAATTAAATTAATAAGAGGATGAATTTGTGCTCTAAAAAATATTCTCTAAAATGAAAGCAATATCCAAGATGAAAAAATCTAATTTAGAAGGGCTATCAAACAACACACCCACAGTTTATATTAAGAAGTTAAATATTCAGACCCAAACTCAATTTAGATTTAATAAGCCTCCCAAAAAAGGTCTTGAAATCTAAAAGAAAAAGCCCAAGTCTAAAGAAGATAACTTTGATATTGTTGGAAACTTTAACAAATGACAAATGACAGAATATAACAGAAAAAAGATAAAATATAAAATGCCCAAGTATGAGGAAATGACCCCAGAAATTATTTTCAATAGAAAGAAACTCAAAGCCAAGGCAGATAGCTTAGACATTATATAATGATGTCTCATCAAAGAATAGGGCAAAAAATTAAGATACAATAGCCCAGCTCTGGAAAACAGAATACATAAATTTGTATTTGCTTCTCCCTTCTCAGTCTCTCCCCAGAGGATAACAAAGTGAACATTATGATCTGCTGATGTTTACTTACAAATCCTAAGAAAGTGCTGGTGACCATTGAACTTTAAATTCAGGAACTAGGAACTACATCAGGTCAAAATTTCTATAAATTAATTAGAGTGTGTAACTAAAACTAGGAAAAAGTAATGAATGGATAGAGCTAATTAGAAAACACTCTATTCAGAGCCACTCTTCTACAGGCTGCAGGCAGTAAACGTTGGTGGCAACTGCACCATGCCATCTCCACTAGTGCACAGAGTGCAGAGCTGTGGGTGCATGGCTGCCTCCACTTAGATTTCAAAAAATGTCCTAGACAGCCTCAGGGCCCAGGCAGAGAGCTGCCACAGGGGCAGGGCCACTTTAGAGAACTCCCACTAGGGAAATGTCTAGTGGAGGTTTGGGAACAGGTCTACCCTCAAGACCCCCACCTGTGTTAAACTCCAGCCAAGGAGAGCCATAGACTTCGTGTCACCACTGTGCCTGGGACCACTGGAACCACACGTGGGACAGTTGAATATTGGTGTGCCAGAAAGCAGGGAGCAGAGATTTGTGGTGGTACAGGAAAGGGAGGAGAGTGTGGTGGCCAGTAGGGACCTCAGGTCTCTCATGATATTTTTCTGTCCCCCAGGCCTTGGAATTCTAGACCTATGATAGAAGTGACAGACCTGATGCTCTCCAAAATGAGTTTGAGGTCATTCCTCCATTGTCTTGATGAATAGCACCTAGCTGTCTTCATCCATAGGAAGGACTGCTTGTCCATGCCCTTGGTGTAATCTTGTAAACAGCCTTTCTCATTCTTTGCAACATGGGGAGACTGTGGTTTTTCCAAATCCTTCAATTCTGCTTCCTTTTTATCAATTTCATGTTTACATTTTTTTCTCTCGTCTGGTATTTTATTATAAGTAGTCAAGTGAAGCCAAGCTGCACCTTCAACATTTTGCTTAGAAATTCTTTTGTCAAATATCCCATTTCATCTCTCACAAGTTTCACCTTCCACAAAACACTAGGACACGAACACAATTCAGCCTAGTTCTTTGCCACTTTATAACAAGGATTACCTTTCCTCCAGTTTTCAATAACTTGCTCCTTACTTTTTATCTGAGCTTCATCAGAATGGAAATACTGTCCATATTTCTATCAACATTCTATTCACGCTATCTTAGAAAACATCTAAGAAGACTGAGGCTTTCTCTCTAACTTTTCTCTTCTTCTGAGCCCTCACCAGAATTACTCCTAATGCTCCCCCATTTACGGCAATGTGGGCTTTTTCCTAGCATGTACTTCCAAAGTCTATCCATTACCCAGTTTCAAAGTCCCTTCCATATTTTTAGGTATTTGTTCCAGCATCAGCCTCACTTCGGGTAGCAATTTCTTTCTTAGATTATTCAGGCTGCTTTAACAAAATACCTTGGATTGGATAATTTATAAACTACAGAGATTAATTGTTCACACTTCTGGAGGCTGGAAAGGCAAAGGTCAAGGTGCCAGCAGATTCAATGTCTGGTGAAGGCTCACTCTCTTCCTCACAGATGGTACCTTCTTGCTGTATCTTCACATGGTAGAAGGGGCAAACAAGTTCCCTTGGGTGGGCCTCTTTTATAAGGCACTTATCCCACCTACCTCATGACCTGATCACCTCCCAAAGGCCTCACCTCTTAACACTATTCCACTGAGGATTAGATATCAAATATGAATTTTGGGAGAACCAAAACATTCAGAGCACAGCAAATAGTGTATCAAATTAGTATTCCCAAAAACTGAATCAAATATTACATAAAAGAGGTATCAGTGAAATAGGTACTTTAATAAAATATGGTTATACATTTAAAATATATAACCCTAATATCCTTTCCATAATATATAAATAATTTTAATCACTCTAATTTCACAATGCATGCAATCTCAAGAGCTAATTCCTTTAAAAATCAAGTGAATTGTTTTAGATTAATGCATAAATAAAGCTTAGATCCACATATCTGTTGGCAAATAAATAAAACATCTTAAGAGATTTTAATATGTCAATTACCAGGCTTTACAGTACTGCATATCTACTCTCAAGTAGCATTTAAGCTACAATTTTTTTTCTGGTTTTGGTTAATATTTGTCATCTACATTTCTCTAACTTTTACAATACATATTTTAAAAAGTTAAGCAGAGTGAAAAATAATGTCAATAATAATAATTATAGTGTCTAGTACTTTTCATAACTTGGCTATAAAATTATTTTCATATGCATCATCTCATTGGATTATCGCCAAAAATGAATATTATTATCATAGATATACAAAGAAGTGAGGCAAATATAATTTTATGATTACATGAAAGTAATAAAGCCATTAAATTACAGAGCTGGAATTTTCTTCAAGATATTTTAACTTCAGTTGAAAAGCTATTTTCCACAGTTCACCTACTTCATAGGGAAAAATGAGAAGAATCCCACTCATAGTAATATTTGTCACTGTAATGCTATAAAATTTGTTATAGAATCAAAAGTTGTTAGAACTTTTATATTATTTATACTTTCTGAAATATTTTCATTCATATGCCCTGTGAACTTGTTCCTTCTAAGTTACAATAGTTTATAATCCTTTTCAAAATCAGTTTTTATTTATAGAATTCCCTGTTTCTTCAAGTACATTATCTTTTCAGAACTAAATCATGTAACATATTATAATAACTAATCCATAGAGTAAATTATTAATGTTGTTATTTTTGTTAATTTATACTTATGCTGCATTCCTTGTAGGCTTTCTTCCTTCATTTTTTGATTGTATGTAGTGAAAAATTTCTGCTTATTGTCCCAATAATTTAATTCTCCTTCCTTCCTTCCTGATTTCCTTCCTTCCTTCCTTCCCGCCTTCCTTCCTTCCCTCCTTCCTTTTATAACTTATTTCTCTAACAGATGCATACCTGACTGTTATTTTTTTCATTCTCTATTCCTTATAAATCATTCTCCAGTTTCTTACTTACTAAAATTCTAAAGCCCTCACTTCATCTTATAACTTGGGTAACTACTTGTTAAAACTTTCCCTAGACTGACATTCAGAATCTGCAAAACTCTGAACGAGCCTTTACTATTTAATCTTATCTGCACGCCATAATACTTCTGCTTAAGTCTTAAGGCACCATATGTTCACTTAACCCTACATGTGTTATGCTTAAGCTCCACAGCAGGTGTTTATACATTACTGTCCTCTTAACTAAGCACATCACATCCATATTTCAGATAAAGTTGGTGAAACTTTCAATAATGGTCCCAGCCATCTTTTATTTTGCCTACTCTCAACCCCTGAAACAATTATTTTGAAACGTAAATCACCTAATCCCTTCATGGTTACCTAGCTTCTGTGTGTGGATTTTATATAATTCAAAATTGCATTAGGACAACAGTAATATGTCTTATGAGTCTTGTTTACCTGAGATGTGTCATTTAATTTAAAAAGAGATCATCTGCATCAGTCAACTAGGATTTGTTTTAAAAATAAGTATGCCTAGCTTTTTCCTACTTTCAATCTACTGATTTAGAGTTTTTGGGTTATCTTGACTAGAAATCTACATTTTTAACATGTGTACTCAGGTGAGTTTTACATACATTGAGTTGTGAGGACTACTGGTATTATGGAGAATGATGTTGGAATTAACAGCTGTGAAGACTTTACTTCTCTGTAAGCTTGAGTTTTTTCTGCTGTGTAAAACATATATAATAGCTATTGCACTGGTTGGGTGTGATAAATGTGTGTAGGCTAACATAAAACTCCTACACATAACAAGTTCTCAAAAGGTATTTTGTTGTTGTTGTTGTTTTTGAGATGGAGTCTCACTCTGTTGCCAGGCTGGAGTGCAGTGGCGCAATCTCGGCTCACTGCAACCTCCACCTGCTGGGTTCAAGTGATTCTCATGCCTCAGCCTCCCGAGTAGCTGGGATTACAGGCACGCGCCACCACACCTAGCTAATTTTTGTATTTTTAGTATAGATGGGGTTTCACCATGTTGGGCAGTATGGTCTCGTTCTCCTGACCTTGTGATCTGCCCACCTCGGCCTCCCAAAGTGCTGGGATTACAGGCTTGAGCCACCGTGCCCAGTCGGCATTTGGTCGTTTGTATATTCAACTAGGAGAATACTGCCAAAATTCATCCACTACTTATATAAACTTTTCATACAAAAAGATCAACAATTTTATTTGAAAAGTCTTGATGTAAATACATAATTTTTATTACATTCATATCCAAGTGTTATAGATTGTTCTATGCCCTGCAAAATGATACATTGAAGTCAGGACTCACAGTAACCCAGAACATGACCTTGATTAAAAATTGTGTCATTATAGGTATAGCTAGTTAAGATGAAGTCATACTGAGCTAGGTTAGACCTTTAAATTAGTGTATCTGATGTCCTTATAAGAGAGGAGAAAGTCCACTGAAAAGCCAGATACAAGAGAGATATGAGGGCACACAGGGAGAAAATAGTTATATAACAATTGTGGCAGAGGTTGGAGCATTGCTGCCATAGCCAAGGAATGCCTGGGGCTCGCAGAAGCTGGATAAGCTAAAAAGAATCTTCCTTTACAGGTTTCTGAGGGAAAATGGCTCTGCCAAAAACTTGGTTCTTCTAGAATCAAGACTTTTAACCTCTAGAACTATAGAGAACTAATCTCTGTAGTTTTAGTCCACCCAGTTTATAGTACTTTGTTATGGAAGCCCAAGGAAAATAATACACTAGGAATAGGGAGATAGGTTTTATTCAAGTGATTTTTTCATTCTTTCTTATTTTTTATATTTAATTTTTTAAAATTTGTGTCAATATATTACTTAACATTTTAAATTTTAATTTTTATTACTGTACATTATTTTCATAATAATCATTCTAATTTTATACTTCAAAATTTTATCAATGAGGTATATTTGGACCATATCTTAGAACATATTATCATTCATCTATGACACAACAGAATATGAAGTCAAGAGAAAATTTGGTGTTACAATTGAAAAAAAATTTGTCATTTTCCAGTTTGAAATTCAATAGAAAAATCATGTTTCTGTTATAAAAGATTCTCCAATTTATTCTCCTAAAAACTTTATTTTCCCCTTTTAAGCTGTGTCCTGCAATTTGCCTTTGAATCATCATGAAGCACATAATGTAATATTGTTTTGTTCTTTGTCACTTTAAAAAAATGTGTTTGTGTTAAATGAGTTTTATTGGCAGTGATAGATGGGAGGATTTTGATCATTAAAACATCACTGAGAAAGCAAAATTTTCTGAACCATATTTTATTTTTTGTAGAAAACATTACTCTAAACACTGGCCTAATTCAATATATGTTGAATGAAAACATGTAACAATTAATTAACAGATTAATTAACTGATTGGTTAACATGTGAAGGGGAATAGGAAGGGAAATGCGTCAAGGACAAGGTTGGTTTAGGAGTTTAGAACGATAGGAAGGAGGATGCATATTGTGAAAGCCGTGAGGAGACCATTTTAATTATAGAGACTATATTGAGGGTAAGAATGATTACACAAATACAAGTATTAAGAGAAAGTTAGCATCTGGACATGAATAAAAAATGATTTAAAACTATAAGTAGCATGTTTAATTTATTAAGCCTTACTGGGTGCAAATGTTATATTGCATTTCTATTGGCCTTACAAAAACAATTGTAAGATAATGCCTCCAAATTAGTTACAATTTCCAGAATAACATAGCCAACTGAAAAAATAAGCAAACGAAGGAAGTAATATAACCCCTGCAATACTGCACAGTGAAATAGAAAAGGTGAACTGTCTGCCAGAGTCAAATGGGGAGCTAAAATAACAGAGGAATGTTCTACAGAAAAGGCACAGGATTTGGTAAAAGATTGCTTAAGGACTGTTTTAAGCCATGGGCTATCTGTCTCCAGAATCCTGGTAACAGAAAATACTTGACTATAGAATGTAAACAGTCTACTGTTTGGAGTGTGAGAAGAGCAAATGACTGTAACTCTTCGGGAGGAGGAAGACAGGAAAAGCAAGCAATAATATCTATTCATATTCCCAGGCAGTCTTGCTGTTTCTGAAATACTGAGAAAAATGTAGAAGGGGTACAATATGTTCATAAAATATATCTTTATTAATTATACCACCACAAAAGAGAAAGTAGTGATGCATCTTTTACCCCAATCATGAAAAAACAAAACAAAAAACAAGAATATCTGTTGCAAGGGCACCATCTGCTGGAAGATCAGTAAACAAACATAAACCAGCTCAGAGGACAGTGATCTGTTCACAAAATTATAATGCCAATGTCCTCCATCTAATCGAAACTGCAGGCTATTAAAATATATATGTAAATGTTTAATGATCCTCTGAGGAAGAAATAATAACAAGACAGCTCATTGCATAATGAGAAAGTATAATAAAATCTATGAAGTAATTAGATTGAGTCTCTTGTTAGATACTTTAGTTGCAATTTGCTTTCCGAAGAATGATATTTTTACACAAAATAAACATACATACTAATACAACTGACTATAATATTGTATCTAATTGTATCTCAACAAATATGTTTGACAGTTTGTACAAACTTTGGTAATTAAATTTCTATTTTGTGGTACAAAATGGGCTGTATACTCTTTCATAACAGATTTTACACATATTTTCTTTGATTATATACATACATATAGAGATAGAGAGAAAAGCAATTAAAAAAAAATGTAATCAGACACAGGATTATATTTCTAGATTTTCATAATTTTATCTCATAAGGTTTTGCAAGCTCTCATTTTTTATTCCTTTCACAGCCTTGCTGACACCCATACATCTAAATTTTGTTTCCTCCTTATATCCAGAATTGAACTATTCAAGGATAATTTTTCCCATAATATTGGATTTCTAGTGCTTAGATATGCTTCTCCCACCTGTAGTTAAAATAATGGTTCCACTTCCTGTTTTCAACCCTCTGAAGTCTTCACTTTTTATTTCCAGATCTGGGTAGTCTTTCCTCCCATGCAAGCCCCTATGTGTCCCTCCTATCACACTCTCTTTCATCTACCACACACTTTACATTCTGACCTATAAAAAAGGAAGGAAATCATTCATCAGAATTTCCCTTGAGTATAGAAATACTGTATTTATTTATTTGTTTAATTTATTTGTTTTTGAGACAGGAGTTTGCTCTTCTTGCCCAGGCTGTGCAATCCAGGTTGTGCAGTGGCATGATCACAGCTCATTGCAGCCTCAGCACAGCTCATTGCAGCCTCGGCCTCATGGGATCAAACGATCCTCCACTACAGCCTCCCAAGTGGCTGGGACCAAATGCATGTGCCACATGCTTAGATATTTTTTTTTTCTTTCTTTCTTTCTTTTTTTTTTTTTTTTAAGAGACAAAGTCTCCCTATATTGCACAGGCTACTTTTGAACTGCTCAGCTCGAGGAATCCTCCTGCCTCAGCTTCCTAAATTGCTGGGATTACAGGTGTGAGCCAGCACACCTAGCCATTTTGTGTTTAGAACAAATATTCAATAAGTTCAGTATTTTGGAGGTGAAGACACAGAGAATACGCACCACTAAACATTATTAAAAATGTGCTTTCTAAAACATGTGGACACTGTTGTTTATATGATTATTTGGTTTTGCTGACCAACAATATGAGCCTTTGGATATGCATTATAAGAAACAACAGCAGAGTTAAACTTATTTTTAAAAAGTATTTCTTTTTAGAGATAGGATCTCACTCTGTTGCCCAGGCTGGAGTGCGGTGGCATAATCACAGCTCACTGCAGCTTCAAACTGCCTGGGCTCAAGCAGTCCTCCCACCTCAGCCTCCCAAGTGGCTGTGACTACAGGCATGTGCCACAATGCCCAGTTGAGTTCAACTTATTTTTAAGGTACAGCAGAGCAAAGCCTGTCCTAGACGCTGTATGACCATGAAGGGATTTTGGAAAAGATAAATAACTACTACTAATTTTGGAATTTATCTGCCGTAGAGAGGGCTATATTAAAACAAACAAACAAAAAACACCTCCTTTGTCTTTGCTATGTAATCTTTCTTTCTTTTTTTTTTTTTTTCTTTTTTTTGAGACGGAGTCCGCTCTGTTGCCCAGGCTTGAGTGCAGTGGCGTGATTTCAGCTCACTGCAAGCTCCACCTCCCAGGTTACGCCATTCTCCTGCCTCAGCCTCCTGAGTAGCTGGGACTACAGGCACCTGCCACCTCGCCTGGCTAATTATTTTTTGTATTTTTAGTAGCGACGGGGTTTCACCGTGTTAGCCAGGATGGTCTCAATCTCCTGACCTCATGAACTGCCCACCTCAGCGTCCCAAAGTGCTGGGATTACAGTCGTTTGCTATGTAATCTTATGATGAAAAATCTAAATTGCTTAGTAAACATTTTATATGATGATATTATATGGAAGACTCAAAAAAGTGCTATTTCTACACCAAGGTTAGTATAGGTCATAAAGACAGAAAATAATATGCTCTAATAGGCCTTGTCCTGATTGCTAAAGAGCAAACACTTGGCGAGTTCACAATATAAAGTGAGAGTCTCAAAGACACATTCCCTAACCTACGTCAAATGGTTTAATTTTATTTAATCCTCTTTTCTGAATACAGCCTTTTCTGAAGTTAATGAATTGGTTTTACTTCATGAAAATAGAATTGTGTAACCAACGCAATGTTGAAAATGTAAAAATCTACTTATCATCCACACACACATACAAAAACACACATTTTATGCTTAATTATTAATTTTCATTACTTTAAAAAATGTTCAGTTTTTGTTCCACTAAAGACTGACATGCCTCACCCATTGGTAGAATTCAATCATTCATTCATTTAAAAAAATATTGAGCATTGCCAGCTCAGTAGACACTGAGTTGACTTGATTATACGGGATAAGCATTAATATATACACAAGTTCTAAAATATTTGCTGATAAATATAATTAATGCCAGAAAGGAAAACAATAAACAATTCTCTGAGAGTAGGAAGTCACACAAAACTTATGGATGGGATGAGTAGGTTCTTCCTAAACTTCATCTTAAAGAAGAGAAACTTGAAGGGAGGCTAAAAGATTGATGTGGAAGATCTTTTGCAAAAAAAGCTGCAATGACTGCTTTAATCCCTTTGTATACATCTTTTTGTGCTGTGACTTTGCCACTACTTCCCCTATTGATGAGTGGGGTTGATTTCCGCATCTTCCAAGTCTGGATTGGCATATGACTTGCTTTTGCCAGTGGGGCAATAACAAAAATGGCCACAAGCAGAGATTTGAAAAGTGCTTACAGGAGAAGTGCCAGACGCTAATAAAACCATTTCATGAAAACTCACTCACTATCATGAGAACAGCATGTGGAAAACCACTCCCAGGATCCAGTCACCTCCCTCCCTTGACATGTGGAGATTACAATTCGAAATGAGATTTGGATGGGGTCACAGAGCCAAACTGTATCACCCAGATATGTAAGTGAGTTAGTGGGAGAAACCTCTTAGCCCTTCCACAGAATCACAGAAACATGAGAAACAGTAATTTGTAGTTTTGTACTACTGTGTTTGGGGCCATTTATTTAATAGTAACAGCTAACTGAAAAAATTGTGCAGAAGCAAGAAAAACAGCACTAAATATTCTGAGCTGAAGGACTAGCATGCAGCAACTCTAAAGTCTAACTGGGGGTTTTCAATAATATAAAAACTGCTGCATATAGCAATGGGGAAAGGATTCCCTATTTGATAAATGGTGCTCGGAGAATTGGCTAGCCATATGCAGGAAATTGAAATTGGACCTCTGCCTTACACTTTATATAAAAATTAGCTCAAGATCAATTAAAGACTTAAATGTAAAACCCAAAACTATAAAAACCCTCAAAGAAAATCTAGGCAATACCATTCAGGACATAGGCACAGGCAAAGATTTCATGACGAAACAAGGACCAATAAGGTTTGAGAGTTAAACAGAATTTTAGGTAATATTACTCCCAACTAGCCATTTATAAAAAAAATAAATTTATAGAAACTGGAATGAGAAATTTTTGCAATCTTAAATTGGGATGTGATAAGATTTGTCAGTTTTGCAGAATCAATTGACATGGAGAGGTCAAGATTAAAATGAAGGACAAAGGATGCTCTTGTTTCAATATAGGTGAAGCATAATTGCAGTTTGAAGGATGATAGCAGTGGCATGAGTGTATATACACTTTAAATCTCTTTCTTTCCCTTTGCTGAAGATATGAATATTTTTAAATAATCTTCAAAGTTGAAGAACATAACTAATCTGTTGTCACTGAAATACTATGGTATTTTCTATTGAACTAATGGTGTTAAATTTTAGAATGATAGCATTCTGCCTTATTCCAGTAGTTACAGAGTTGTTTGCAAGTAACCTGACAGTTTTCAATTATTTTACTTTAATCTACCTATTTGTCAAAACTCTCCCCTATAATAGATCTGCTTCCCTCTGCACAAGGTGTGAAATGGTCTGGAGATCAGAATGTACAGCCAAGTAAAAAGCCTGCTGACAAAAGAGCATAGTGCTGGGGAATGAGATAAACTTTTTGAGATCTCTGCACTCTTAGTCTCACAGAAAAAGAGTGAACCTACTCATACACCCAATACATTGCTGCTACAATCAGCATTTGAGAAATCTATTGCACAAAAGCCATCTATAATCAAGGAACTCATACAGACCCAAGGCCCCCTGAAAGGATCTGGAATCAAAGCCAAGCAATAATACACAACATACATTACAGTCACACCATGAAAAGGAAAAAACATAGTCCTATTGAAATGAGAGTAAAATCAAAAATAAGAAGTGACAGCTCCTCCAGATGAGAAGGAATCAGCACAAGAACTATATCAGCACTCACACACGCACACAAAACAGTGTTTTGACATCCTACAGGATCACACTAGCTCCTTAGCAATGGATCCTAACCAAAGTGAAAATTCTGAAATGACAGATAAATAACTCAAAATACAGATTGTAAGGAAGTTCAACGAGATCCCAGAGAAAGTTGAAAACAAACACACACACAAAACAAAACAAAAAAACCTCATAATATGAATACAATGTTTACTAAATAAATAGATTTTTTTTAAAAAACCACAACTTCTGGGAAAGAAAAATTCATTGAGTAAATTAACAAAAAATAGTTGCAAACTTTAACAATACCAAGGAGAAGAAAGAATATCAGAGCTTGAAGACCGATCCTTTGAATTAACCCAGTCAGATTACATATATATATATGTATATATATATGAATTAAGAAATGAACACAAACTTCAAGAAGTATAGAATTGTGTAAAGTGACCAAACCTAAAAGTTATAATCACTTCTAATGGAGAAAAAGAAAAATTAAAAAGCTTTGAAAATGTATTTGATGGAACAATTCAGGAAAATATCCCAGGTCTAGATAGAGAATTAGACAGAGAGAGAAAAGCAGCACAGAGAATGCCTGACAGATACTCTGAAGAGAAAACTCAGCAAGGCATATAGTCAGACTATCCAAAGTAAACATAAAGGAAAAAAATCTTTAAACAGCAAAAGAGAACCATCTAATTACTTATAAAGGAAATCTCCTCAGACTAAAAGTGGACTTCTCAGCAGAAACCTTACAAACCATTAGAAAATGAGGGCCTATTTTCAGTCTACTTAAAGAAAAAATAAATGCCAACTGAGAATTTTATATCTTGCCAAACTAAGCCTAATAAATAAAGGAGGAATAAAGTATCTCCCAGACAAGCCAAAACTAAGGGAATTCACCAACAAGAAATGATCAAAGGAGTTCTAAACATGAAAATGAAAGGAAGATACTTGCCATCATAAAAGCACATGAAAGTACAAAGCTCCTATAAATAAATTACACAATTAAGACTACAAAGCAACAGGTGACAATTAACATTATGACAGAAACAAAACTTCACATATCAATATTAACCTTGAAGATAAATAGTCTAAGTAGTGCACTTAAATGATATAAATTGCCAAATTGGATTTACAACACAAGATCCAACCATTTGTGGCCTACAAGAAACTTTACTAATCAGTAAAGATTCTTAAGATAAAGAGGTAGAAAAAGATGTACCACACACATTTTTTTTAAAAAGCAGGATTAGCTATACATATATCAGATAAATCATACTTTAAATCATCAGTGAAAAAAGACAAAGAAGGTCGCTGGAAAATAATAAAGGATTCAATTCAAGAAGATACAATAACCATAAGTATATATGTAACCAACACTAGCACACAAAGATTCATAAAATAATACTACTAGACCTAATAGAAGAGACAGAAAACAGTAAAATAATACTGGGGAACTTCAACACCCCACTGACAGCACTAGAAAGATCATCATCACTGAAAATCAACAAAGAAACATTGGAATTAAATTGGACTCTAAGACAAATGCACCTAAGAGGCATTTACATCATATAATGTATACTCTGTGATTGTTTTTCTACCCAACAATCATACAATATACATTTTTCTCGTCTGTGCGTGGAACATTCTTTGAAATAGACCATATTCTTGGAGATAAAGCATGCCTCATTATATTTAAAACAATTGAAATTATACCAAGCATCTTCTCTAACCACAGTGGAATAACATTAGAAATTAATACCCAGAGGAACTCTCAAACAAATATATGGAAATCAAACAACTTACTCTTGAATGATCTTTGAGTAAACAATAAAATTAAGGCAGTAATAATTTAAAAAAAGAATCAAATGAGAATAGAGACACAACATATAAAAAAAAAAACCTCTGGGATACAAAAAAAGTAATGTTAATAGAAAAGTTTGTAATATTAAATGCCTGTATCAGAAAGCTAGAAAAATCTATAATTAAAAACCAAATGTTGCACCACAAGGAACTGGAAAAACAAGAATAAACCAAACCATTAAAAACAAAAACTTATGACCAAAGCAATAGATGTTGAAAAAACATTTAAAAAGTCCATCATACTTTCATTATCAAAACCCTCAACAAATTAAGCATCAAGGTACATCCCTCAAAATAATAACAGCCATATAAAACAGACCCACAGCCAACATTATCTTGAATGGGGAAAAGTTGAAAGCATTTCTCATAAGAACTTGAACAAGACAAGAATACCCACTCTCACCCTTCCTATGCAACACAGTACTGGGAGTCCTAGCCAGAGTAATCAAACAGAAGAAAGAATTAAAAGGCATCCAAATTGGAAAAGAGGCAGTCAAACTATATTTGCTCACTGATGGTGCGATCTTATACCTAGAAAACCCTAAAGACTCTTCCAAAAGACTCTTAGACTTGATAACTTACTTAAGTAAAGTTTCGGGTTATAAAATCAATGTAAAAAAGTTAATAGCATTTCTCTATACCAATAATGTTCAAGCTGAAAACCAAATCAAGAACTCGATCCTATTTACACTAGCCACAAAAAAAAAAAATACTTATGAATATATTTAACCAAGAATGTGAAAAATCTCTACAAGGGTAACTATAAAACACTGATTAAAGAAATCATAGATGATACAAACAAATCATAGATGGGTACACTAGAAAAACATTCCATGCTCTTGAATTGGAAAAATCAATATTAAAATGGCAATATTACCCAAAGCAATATAGAAATTTAGCACAATTCCTTTAAAATTATTGTCATTTTTCACAGAATTAGAAATAAGAAACCTAAAATTTATATTAAAATTTTTAAAAAGCCCCTATAGCGAAAGTAATCTTAGGCAAAAGGCACAAAGTTAGAGGCATTACATTACCTGACTTCAAATTATACTACAAGGCAATGGTAACCAAAACAGCATGGTACTGTTACAAAAATAGACAGATTAATCAAAGGAACAGAATACAAAACCCAGATATAAAGCCATATACCTATAAGCAACTGATCTGTGACAAAGTCAACAAAAATATACAATGGAGAAATGATATTTTATTCAGTAAAGGTGTTGAGAAAATTGGATAGCCACACACAAAAAAATGAGTCTGAACCCATATCTTCCACATATATAAAATTTAACCAAAGGTACATATATAAAAATTACATATATAAAAATTAACTGAAGGTACATTAGAGACTTCAATGTAAGACCTGAAACTACAAAAATACTAGAAGAAAGGCTAGGAAAAACTCATCTGGACATTCGCCTCAGAAAAGAATTTATGACTAAAATCTCAAAACCAAATGCAAAAAAAGCAAAAATAGACAAATAGGACTTAATTAAACTAAAAAACTTTTGCACAACAAAAGAAATAATCAATAGACTAAACTGACAATTTACGGAAGGAGAGAAAATACTTGCAAACTATTCATCTGATAAAGGACTAATATCTCAAATGTACAAGGAACTCTAGTTAATGACAATTTAAGGACCCCAAATGAACCTATTGAAAAGTGGGCAGCCAAACATGGTGGCTCATGCCTGTAATCCCAGCACTTTGGGAGGCTGAGGTGGGTGGATCACCTGAGGTCAGGAGTTCGAGACCAGCCTGGTCAACATGATGAAACCTCATCTCTACTTAAAATACAAAAATCAGCCTTGCGTGGTGTCAGGTGCCTATAATCCCAGCTACTAGGGAGGCTGAGGCAGGAGAATCTCTTGAACCTGGGAGGCTGAGGTTGTGGAGAGCCAAGATCGCACCATTACACTCCAGCCTGGGCAACAGAGTGAGACTCCATTAAAAAAAAAAAAGTGGGCAAAAGACAAAAAAAGATATTTCTCAAAAGAAGACATACATATGGGCAATAATCATGAGAGAAAATTCTCAACATCACTAATAATTAGGGAAATGCAAATTACAACCTAAAGTAGTTAACATCTCACATCAATCAGAATGGCTACTATTAAAAAAACAAAAAATAATAGATGTTGGGGGAGGCTGTAGAGAAGAGAGAATACTTATACACTCTTAGTGGAAATGTAAATTAGAACAACCCTTATGAAAAAAAGTATGGAGATTTCTCAAAGAACTTAAAATAGAACTACTATTTGGTCTGACAGTCCCACTACTGTGTATGTATCCAAAGGAAAATAAATCATTATATCAAAAAGACACCTGCACTGGTATGTTTATTGCAGCAGTATTCATAAGAGCAGAGTCATGCAATCAACCTAAGTGTACACCAACAGCTGATCTGATAAAGAAAATGTGGTATATATACACCACAGAATACTATGCAGCCATAAAAAATAATGAAATAGTCTTTTCTGCAGCAACATGAATGAGGCTAGAGGCCATTATCCTAAGTAAAATGACTCATAAAAAAGGGAAAATCAAATGCTGCATGTTCTCACTTATATATAAGAGTTAAACAATGGGTACACACCAACATACAGAGGGGAGTAATAGACACTGGGGACACCAAACGTGTGAGGGTATAAGAGTGTGAGGGTTGAAAAATTACCTGTTGGGTACAATGTTTACTATTCAGGAAATAGGTACACTAGAAGCCCAAATCTCACCACTACAAAATATGTCCATTTAACAAACATGCACATGTATCCCCTGACTCTCTAAACATATTAATAAATAATAAATTAATAAATAAGTTTATTGCCTATCAAAGATTTCACCCCATTTGTCAACCTCTAAAATAAGAAAAAAGTAGCCATTAAAAACTTATTGGATACTTTTGTTTCTGTTCCAATACATAAAAAGCTTGAAAG
Source organism: Pan troglodytes (assembly GCF_028858775.2). Classification (NCBI taxonomy): domain Eukaryota; kingdom Metazoa; phylum Chordata; class Mammalia; order Primates; family Hominidae; genus Pan; species Pan troglodytes. The sequence goes on along the minus strand of NC_072401.2, from coordinate 117,648,647 downwards.
TTATCATTTTTGATCCTAAAACAAAACAGCAACAACTAAACCTAAATAAACTAAAAATCATTGACTTTTCCTAGGTCCATCAGAAAGTTGAGGTCACAGAGAAAAGTCCACTCTGAAAAGTGGGTAGACAGGCAAATACATATAATCACAGCTGAGATCAGTTTATCCTGAGCAGAAGTCACTGGAGCCAGTACCTGGTAGAAACACTGAAATTTAAACTGTACTGACGAGTTGCTGGAGACTGTGGACTGCTTTAGAATTAAAAGCTTCTGGGGTCCCAGTCTTAAGGGAATCCCCCCTACATTTTCATGAGTTTTACCTTCAGGAGCTTCACAAGATTCTTGCGGTTGGATGGAGAAAAATTCCCTTGTGATTCAAGCAGGGGAAACACGAAAGTAAGTCATCATTTAAAAATATGACAAGATCTTTCTCCAACAAAATCCTGCCCCTAAGAGAAGCTACCTTACCAGAGCCTTATTTGCAGCTACAGCAAATATTAAATGTAGTCCCATTCCTAGACAGATCAGAATAAAACTTCAAATAAAACTACAGCTCTAATTACTTCAGTTTCTATTACCAGATAAATTAGTTTAGGTGTTTTTTTTTTTCAACAATTTCAACTTTTATTTTAGATTCAAAGAGAACATGTGCAGGTGTGTAATATTGATGTGATGCTGAGATTTGTGATATCAGTGATCCTGTCACCCAGGTAGTGAGCTAGGACCCAACAGTTTCTAGGTATGTTAAAAACCAAGAAAAAAGTTTGGAGAAACAAAGCATACATCAGAGCTGATTCAGATACAACACCAATTTGAAATTACTAGATAAGGGCTTTCAAATGAAAATTATTATTATGCTAAGGTCTCTAATAGGAGAAGTAAACAACATATAAGAATATATGGGTAATGTGAGCAGATAGATGGAAAATCTAAGATAAATTAAAATAAAACACTAGAAATAAAAAACACTGACAGAAATAAAGAACACCTTTGGCGGGATCTTCAGGTGACCAGACATAGTTGAGGAAGGAGTCAGTGAGCCTGACGGTATAACAATTGTCATTTTCAAACAAAGAAGAAAAAAATAATAATTAAAAAAATGAAAGAGAATGGCCAAAAACTATAGGACCATCACCAAAGGTGTGACATATGCATAACAGAAATAACCATAGGAGAAGAAAGAAAAAGGAACAGAAGAAATACATGAAGTATTAATGCCAGAAGACTTTCCAAAATTAAAATTAATGACAGACACCAAACCACAGACCCAGGAAGCCCAGAAAACCCCAAGCAGGATAAATAACAACAAAAAAAAGTAACAAAAATCTACATCTGTCCATGTCATACTCACACTATAAAAACAAACTCAAAGAGAAAATATTGGCAGAAGCTTAGGATGGGAAGGTGGGGGAGCACAAACAGACCTTACTTATGGAGGAGCAAGGATGAACTTATATTGCCTTTCTGTTCCAAAACCAGGAAATCAAGAAGAGAGTCAGTGAAATATTTAAAGTGTTGACTGAAAACAAAACAAAACAAAACAAAAAAAATGACCAATCTAAAATTCCATTTCCAGTGAAATTCTCCTCAAACGTGAAAACTATTAAGGCTTACTTAGACAAATTAAAAAATAATATTTTTCCAAACATATTCTTTGTGAGAAAAGTTAAATGATATAGGTCAGAAACTCTAGCATACATGCAGAAAATGGCATACGAGAAGGAATAAATGAAGGTGATATGGTTTGGCTGTGTATCCTCACCCCAATTTCATGTGGAATTTTAATTGCCCCATGTCAAAGGTAGGACCTGGTGGGAGGTGACTGTATTATAAGGGCAGATTTCTCCCATGCTGTTCTCTGTGACAGTGTGTGAGTTCTCACAAGATCTGATGGTTTAAAAGTGTAGCACTTCCTCCTTCACTCTCTCTTGCTGCTATGAGAAGAAATGCCTTGCCTCTCCTTTGCCTTCTGCCATGATTTTAAGTTTCCTGAGACCCGCAAGTCATGCTTTCTGTTAAGTCTGCAGAACTGTGAGCCAATGAAACCTCTTTTCTTCATAAATTACCCAGTCTCCGGTAGTTATTTTTAGCAGTGTGAGAATGGACTCATACAGAAGGTAAAATAAAATCATGCATTATTTTTAATCTTCATTGAACTAGTAAGTGGTTCTGTGCTCAAAAAAATAACAGCAATAATGTATTTGGTGATTGTAGCTTATAGATAAGTGAAGTGAGTGACAGCATTATTATGAGGGCTAAGAGGAAATAATTGGGACTATTCTATTTTAAAGTACCTGTGTTATCTATGAAGTGGTATAATGTTATTTGAAAGTAAAATTACAGCATTTTTAATTGTATGCTTCAAACTCTAGGGTAACTACTAATATGTATTTTAAGATATGTATAATAAGTCTTCACTTAATATCATCAATAAGTTCTTAGAAATAGTGACTTTAAGTAAAATCGAATACAACAGTTTCTGGAATAGTGTCATCTTGTTCAGTTTTTTTTCTTATAACATTGATGAGAAAAAATTTGCTTCAATTAAAATCAGTGTTTCCAAGAGCCTATCAGTGACATTAAGTGAGGACTTAATATGCTAAGAGGGAGAAACTATGAAATTGTATAAAATACTGAATTAAAACCAGAGAAGGCAGAAAAAGAGGCATGTTTAAAAAAAGAAAAAAAGGAACAAGTATTATGACTAGAAAAGTTAAGAACACTTAGATATTAATACCTCTATACCAGTAATCACTTTACATGTGAATGATCAAAATATGCTAATTAAAACGGATTTTCAGAGAATTTTTTTAAACCCAACTGTTTATTGTTTTAGAAACCTACTTTAAATATCAAGATACAGGTTAAAAGTAAAGCAATGGTAAAGGTTACATCATGCTAACACAAATCAAAAGAAAGCTAGCATAGGTGTATTAATTTCAGACAAAGCTGACTTAAGAACAAGGAAAATTATCAGGAATGAAAGAGGGCATTACGTAATTATTAAGAAATCAATTCTCCACAAAGATATAACAATGATTAATGTATAGGTATCTAAGAATGAAGCATCAAAACATTTGAAGCAAAAGTGATTGAAAGGCAAGAAGAGACAGGCAAATGCATGATCACAGCTGAAGCCTTTAACACCCTCATGTTAGTAATTAATAGATCCATTAAACAGAAATTATCAAAAGTATAGTTGAACTGAACAACATCATCAATCAATTGTATGTAATTGACATTTATAGGATACCCCTTCCCAAAACAGCAGAATTCACATTCTTCTTAAGCTCACATGGAACATTGCCCAAAATAGAATACATTCTGGGTCATAAAATAAACTTTAACTAGTTTAAAGGAATAGAGCTTACATAGGGATTCGGGCCAAGGTGGCTGAACTAGAAGCAGCTATGGTGTGTGGCTCTCACAGAGAGGAATGAAAGGGACAAGTAAATACATCACCTTCAACTGAAACATCCAGGTAGTCGCACTGGGACTAATCAAGGAAACAACTCGACCCATGAAGAACAAAGAAAAGCAAGACAGGATAAAAGCTCACCCAGGAGCAACACAGAGCCAGGTGAACATCCCCCGCCCAGGGAAGCAGTAAGTGAATGTGCAACTCAGAGAAACCAAGCCTCTCCCACAGATGTTTTCAACCCTCTGGTAAGGAGATTCCATCATGAACCGACTCCATCAGGGCCTTCAGTCTGACCCACACAGCTGCCTGGAGTCTTGGCAGAGTAGCCACTCAGGCACACGCAGAGACTCAGGAGCTTAACATACTCCAGCGCCTGGCTTCCAGGCAAAACTGACTGCAACTCTGGCAAGGTGGAAGGTTGGAACTTTGTACATACCACTAGGAAGGGGGCTGAATCCAATGGGCTGGTCAGCGACAGTCTGGAGCCCCACTTCCACAGTGCCTCATAGGATTAGACCCACTGGTGTGAAATTCCAGCCAAACACCAGCAACAGTGTCACTCCTACCTGGGACAGAGTTCCTATGGGGAGGGACAGGCCACCATCTTTGTTATGTGGACGACATTCCAACCTGTGGACTTTGGAGAGTCCAAACTGAAATGGGGCAGAAGGGATCCCCTACCACAGTTCTACAAAAATGTGGTCAGACTGCTTCCTTAAGCAGGTCCCTGATCCATTTCTCCTCACTGGGTGGGACCTCCCAACTGGAACCTCTAGAGTTTTGAAAATTTCCTGGAATAGAGCTCCCAGAGGGAGGGGAATAGGCTCAAAATAAAGGGATGGGGGGAAAAAAGGAATCCCCAAATAGACCAAAAACAAGTTTTGAAATTGAGGCAGTAATACATAGCCTACCAACAAAACAAAGTCCAAGACCAGACGGATTCACACCTGAATTCTACCAGATGTACAAAGAACTGGTACTATTCCTGCTGAACTATTCCAAAAAATTGAAAAGGAGGCACTCCTCCCTAACTCATTCGATGAGGCCAGCATCATCCTGATACCAAAACCTGGCAGAGACGCAACAAAAAAAGAAAACTTCAGGCCAATATCCTTGATGAACATCAATGCAAAAGTCCTCAACAAATTACTGGCAAACTGAATCCAGCAGCACATCAAAAAGCTTAGTCACCATGATCAAGTAAGCATCATCCCCAGGATACAAGGTTGGTTCAACATCTGCAAATCAATCAATGTGATTCATCACATAAACAGAACTAGAGGCAAAAACCACATGAATATTTCAATAGTTGCAGAAAATGCTTTCGATAAAATTCAACATCCATTCATGTTAAAAACTCTCAATAAACTAGATATTGAAGGAACATACCTCAGAATAATAAAAGCCATTTATGACAAACCCACAGCCAACATCATACTGAAGAGGCAAAAGCTGGAAACATTCCCTTTGAAAATCAGCACAAGGCAAAAAGGCCCTCTCTCACCACTCCTATTTAACATAGGACTGGAAGTCCTGGCCAAGACATTCAGGCAATAGAGAAATAAAGGGCATTTAAATTGGGAGAGAGAAATCAAACTGTTGCTGTTTGCAGACAACATGATCCTATATCTAAAAACCCCACTGTCTCAGCCCCAAAGCTTCTTAAGCTGATAGACAACTTCAGCAAACACTCAGGATACAAAATTAATGTGCAAAAATTCTAGCATTCCTATACACAAACAGCAGTCAAGCTAGAGGCAAATCATGAACAACCTCCAATTCACAATTGCCACAAAAATAATAAAATACCTGGGAATACAGCTAACTAATAAGGTAAAATATCTATAAGGAGAATTACAAACCACTGCTCACAGAAATCAGAGATGACACAAAAAAATGGAAAAACATTGTGTGACCATGGATAGGAAGAATCAATATCATTCAAGTGGCCATACTGCTCAAAGCAATTTATAAATTCAATGTTATTCTCATTAAACTACCATCGACATTCTTCACAGAGCTAGAAAAACACTATTTTAAAATTCATGTGGAACCAAAAACGAGTCCAAATAGTCAAGGCAACCCTAAGCAAAAAGAACAAAGCTGGAGGCAGCATGCTACCTAACTTCAAGCTACAGGGTTACATTAACCAAAACAGCCTAGTATTGGTACAAGAGCAGACACGTAAACCAGTGGAACAAAACAGAGAACCCGCACACCTACAACCATCTGATCTTTGATAAACCTGACAAAAACAAGCAATGGGGAAAGCATTTTTCTCTAATAACGGCACTGGAATAACTTTCTCTTCTATAAATGGTGCTGGAATAACTGGCTAGATATATGCAGAACATTGAAACTGCCCCTCTTCCTTACACCTTATACAAAAATTAACTCCAGATCAATTAAAGACTTAAAAGTAAAACCCTAAACTACCAAAACCCTGGAAGACAACCTAGGCAATACAATTCAGGACATGGGCACAAGAAAAGGTTTCATGACAAACACACCAAAAACAATTGCAACAAAAGTAAAAATTGATAAATGAGATCTGATTAAACAAGAGCTTCCGCATATCAAAAGAAACTATTAACAAAGTAAACAGACAGCCTACAGAATGGGAGAAAATTTTTGCAAACTATGCATCTGACAAAAATCTAGTATCCAGCATCTATGAGGAAATTAAACTAAAGTACAAGAAGAAAGCAAAAAAAAATTTACAGTAGGCAAAAGACATGAACAGACACTTCTTAAAAGACGACATACATGTGGCCAACAGGCATATGAAAAAAAGAACTCAACATCACTGATTTTTAGAGAAATGCAAATAAAAACCACAATTACATATCATCGCACACCAGTCAGACTGACTGTTATTAAAAACTCAAAAAATAACAGATGCTGGTAAGGTTGTGGAGAAAAAAAATGCTAATACACTGTTGGTGGGGGTGTAAATTAGTTCAGCCATTGTAGAAGACAGTGTGGTAATTCCTCAAAGACATAAAGACAGAAATACCATTCGAGCCAGCAATCCCATTACTGGCTATTTCCCCAAAGAAATATAAATTGTTCTATTATTAAGATGCATGCACATGTATGTACATTGCAGCACTATTCACAATAGCAAAGACATGGAATTAACCTACATGTTCATTAATGATAGACTGAATAGAGAAAAATGTGGTTCATATATACTGTGGAATTCTATGCAGTCATAAAAAGGAATAAGATCCTTTGAAGGAACATGGGTAGAGCTAGAGGCCATTATCTTTAGCAAACTAATGCAGGAACAGAAAACCAAATACTGGAAGTTCTCACTTATAAGTGGTAGCTAAATGATGAGAACACATGGACACATTGGGGAACAACACCCATTGGGGCATATCGGAGGGTGGAAAGTAGAAGGAGAGAGAAGATTAGGAAGAATAACTAATGGGTACTAAGCTTAACGCCTGGGTGATAAAATAATCTGCACAATAAACCTCCATGACATATGTTTACCTGTTTAACAAACCTGAACATATACCCATGAACTTAAGTTTTTAAAAAATGAACTTACATAATATATGCCCTCAGACTACAATGCAATTAAACTGGAACTCAGTAACAGAAAGATTGCTGGGAAATACTAAATATTTGGAGATGAAATGACAGTTTTCTAAATGACACATTGGACAAACAAGTCTCGAGAGAAATTGTAAATATTTTGAACTGAATTAAAATGAATATACAACTGATCAAATTTCTGGGATGCAGAAAAACCAGTAATTAAAGGCGTATGTATATAATATTGCATGCATGTATAAAAAACACTTAAAATCAATAATGTTAAGAAAAAGGAAAGAGCAAGTTCAATGCAAATAAAATAGAAGAAAATATGAATATTAAAGCAAAATTAGTGAAATTGAAAAAAATAATTATAAAGAAATTCAACAAAACCAAAGCTGATTCTTTGAAAATATCAATAAATGTAGTGGACCTCTGGCCATGCAAACCAATAAAAAAGGAGAAGCAGCACATTTTTTAATACTAGAAGCAAAAAGGAGACTTCACTATTGATCTCATGCATATTAAAAAGATACTGAAGGAATGCTAAAGAGGAAAAATCATAGGAAAATATCAACATACACAGAGAAAAGTGTTTGATAAAATCCAATACCCATTTATGATCAGAGCTTTCAGCAAACTGAGAAATAAATGGAAATTCCTTAACTCAAAAAAAAATCTCTAAAGACAAAAAGACAAAAATACAGCTAACCTCAAATTAATGGTGAGAAACTAGAAGGCTTTTTCTTATGATTTAGAACAAAGAAAGATCCGTACTCACTACTCTTATTCAACATGATACCGGAAGTCCTAGCTGAGGCAATAAGACCAGAAAATAAAATAAAAGGTATATAGAAGGGAGGAAATAAAAGTATTGTCCTTCTCAGATGTGTCTGTAATTCCAGAAAATCAACAAAAATATTCCCTTATTCTCTGAATCTCTTATTATTTCTCCTGGAACTAATAAGGAATTATAACAAACTTGCAAAATATAAGGTTAATACACAAATCAAAATTCCTTTTTTATAATCTAGCAATGAACAATTGGAATTTGAAGTTAAAATGCAATGTCATTTACAAATGAAATATTTAAGTATAGATCTAACAGTATCTTTATGAGGACAACTGCAAAACTCTGATAAAATAAATTGGAGATGATCTAAATAAATGAGATATTCTATGTTCCTGGACAGAAAGACTCCATAGTTTTAAGATGTCATTTTTTTCCCGAATTGGTGAATAGATTCAACTCAATATGATTTGAAATTTCAGGAGATTGTTTTGTGGATAACAACAGACTGATTATGACTTATAAATGAAACAGCAAAAGACACACAATACACACACAAAACTAAATAAGAACAAAGTCAGATGACTGGTATTATCCCACATCAAGACTTACTATGAATATCACAATGGTGTGATGTTGACAAAAGGATAGACAAGTTGATTACTAGCACAGAAAAAAGAGCCTAGAAAGAAGCCCACACAAATGTAGTCCACTGATCTTTGACAAAGGAGCAAAGGTAACTCCATGGAGAAAGGGTAGCCTTCTCAATAAAAGGTGTTTGAACAATTTGACATGTATATGCAAAACAAAAGAATCCAGATATACATCTTATATTTTTCACAAAAAATACTTCAAAATGTATCATCAACCTATATGTAAAATATAAAATTATGACGCTTCTAAAAGATATCATAGAAAAAAATCTAAATAACCTGAGATTTGTTGAGAAGTTGTTAGTAATTAATACCAAAAATGAGATCCATTAAAGAAACAATTGATAAGTTGAACTTTATTAAGATTAAAGACTTCTGTTCTGAGAAATACACTATTGGAAGAAGGAAAATAATACCCATAATGTGGAAGAACATATTTTCAATACATATATCTGATACAAGTATGATGTCTAAAATATACAAATAACTTGTTAATCTCAATTTTCAATAAGAAAACAAACAGTCCAACCAAAAAATGAGCAAAGGATCTGAACAAACAGTTCATCAAAAAAGGTATGCAGGTTACATGCATATGAAATGATGCTTAATATCATATGCTATTATGAAATTGCAATTTAAAAAAATAATGTGATACGAGTATACACACTCTAGAACTGGTAAAATCTAAAACACTGCTAATTCCAGATGCCAAGGAGGATGTGGAGCAACAGAAATTCTCATTCATTGTTGGTAGTAATGCAAAATGTTGTAATCACTTTGGAAGACAATTTGACAGTGTTTTACAAAGCTAAATATACACTTCTCCTGTTATCCAGCAATCACATTTTTAGGCACTTGCCCAAAAAGTTAAAAATTTATTTTATAAAATTGCCTGCACACAAATGTTTATAGCAGCTTTATTCATAAGTGCTCCAAACTTGAAGCAACCAAATGTCCAATAGGTTGTTTCAACAGGAGAATAGTTAAACAAAGCGTTAGAGTTTTGTTTTGATCTACAATCAAATTATTCAGTGATAAAAAGAAATGAGCTCTCAAGGCATGAAATACACAATACAAAATGCATATTACTAAGAGAAAGAATATCACCTGAAATGACTATATCCTGTATGATTCCAACTATATGACATTCTGGATAAAGCAAAACTATGGAGACAGTAATCTGTGTAGATCTACAGTTTTCCAGGGTTTGGGACAGGGGAATGATAAATGTGTAAAGCATAGAGGATATTTATAGTGGTGAAACCATACTGTGTGATACCATAGTGGCATACAGATGACACTATGCATTTCTCAAAACACACAGTGCGGAACTGTATAACACAAAGAGTTAACTTTTATGTAAACAATGGAATTTCATTAATAATAATTTATCAATAGTGATTCATTAATAGTAACAGATGTAACACGCTAATATAAGATATTAATAACAGGGAAAACTCTGTGGGAGAGTGGGATATGTGGGTAAACTCTACAGTATTTGCTTAATTTCTTTATAAATCTAAAATTTTTTCTAGAAAATTTTTAAATTACAGAATAGCATTAAGCATTAACAAGATTTTCGTTTTTTCTCTATTTAGTTGATAATTTATTTTCCTAGAAGCTAGAAATAATCTGGAAATTATACTCATTATTGTTTAATATTTTACCATTCAGACTAAAACTGAGCAAAAGTTTGACAATTATGTCTACACATAGTTTGTTCTCTCGTGCACTTGTGCACGTGTGTGCGCGTGCGCGCGCGCGCACACACACACACACCCCATTGAGAATCTAAGGAGCTATAAGATTCCTTTGGAAGAGTTTTTATTTGCCAGCTCAGAACTCCTGCAAGTGCTCAAATGGTCGTGAAATTTATACTCTATTAGGCCACTTAGTATGTATTTTTCCCCTTTTATTCTAAATTCTTAAGAAAATTTTTACTTTTTATACTGAAAGAATATAAATAAGTTATTACTGTTGCCTGGGAATATTAGAAAAAAATAACAGAATATACAGCTGTAGAACTAGGATGGCAGTTCATTAATATAGGCCTATTAAATAGTAGAAATATTTACTGGTTGTATTCTAAAAGCTATTAAACATTTTTCAGTTTCTAATAAAGGGGTAATATTAAAATATTCATAAAAATACTTTGATTCTGAGATATGTGTATATACAAATCTCTAATAATATCATTTGTAACAGTTTAGTAGTGATAACTAGCTTTTTCTAATTTAATTTTTATTACATTTATGGGATCCTTATTCAATATAATCAGATGCCTAACACAGTGAGTTGTTCTCTTTATACTGCAGCGATGATGGCCCTGAACTGTTATGACACTCAGTCTGATGTACTGAGTTCAGCCTCACATTGATTTTAGAATTCCCACTGGGCTTTTCAAATTTAGGTTCTTCCAATCTCTGGATACATAGATTTAGTTGGATGCCACCTGTGAATGTTATCCATCTGTTTTTTTATGGTTCTGAGATGTATTGCCATCTGTGATAGAAGGATGATACTTGGTGGTTATATTACACTTGATACTAGCAAAAGTGACCCTAGGGTCATCTGATTGATGCTCAGCTACAAAATAGAAGCCTTTAGGCTTAAGTGGTTTGGTGAGTATGTACTTCAATAGCAATAGTAGTTTCTTTGTGACATGCAAAAATCTCTGTAGGAGAGGCAGAACTGTAAAATCGATTGGGGAGGTCTTCTTATATATCACCACACTTATAAAAAATTATATAAGTTTCAATCTCTGTATTCACTTGAACAAATTTGTCCAGATTCTAGGAAGAGTAACAACTGACAGGACTCCGTAGGTAACTCAGTAAAGGAACAATTTTTTATGACAACCAAGCAAAATTTCTGATAGCCAAAAAAAAAACACAAAAGAGAAGCTCCAAAAATTAAATATCTTCTAAGATTATACTTAATTATTTTATCATGTAAACAAGAAAAGCTAATGTGACTGAAACATTTCAAAAAATTCCCATCTCAACTTGGTAAATCTGATTGCATGTAAGTAAATAAACATTCAAGAAAAATCAAGTCATTAATTTTACTGTGAAAATAATATTATTAAAAATGCTGTATGCTCTAGTGCATAAACTTTAAGCATTATTTGGGCTTACTATTTAGAATTTTCTCTCAGCATATTAATAGAAAGACATTTTTGCTCAGTGTTCAGAGAATTCACAATCTACCATTTTCTCTTGGTATAAAATATAGTTTTTTGCATATTGAAAACAAATCTGAATATATCTGCTTCTTTAGAGCCCACGATAAAATCATAAGCATGTAAGATCATAAGAGGATATATGGCAGGAATTCACTGCCTGGATCTCCTTTCAAGAAATAACATGTCTTTCAACTTTAAGAGGTGTGTATTTCACAGACAGCTTTCAGCTACGCTGCCCTTTGGATCTGTCTCTGATTTTGAGTTGAGGTCATGCGCTTCCCAGTCATTTGCTCCCAGCAAATTACTGTGCACAGTGGGCTAATTAGGGTCTGGCTATTGTTTTTACTCCAGAACTGCCTGTTGGGTTGTTGGGACATTGTCAGAAGTACATTGCAGGCCGAAGCTCCCTGGTCTCAGTTCTGCTTCCTTTTCCAATTTTTCTTTTTTTTTTGAGATGGAGTCTCGCTCTGTTGCCCAGGCTGGAGGGCAGTGGCGTGATTTTGGCTCACCGCAGCCTCCGCCTTCCAGGTCCAAGTAATACTCCCACCTCAGCCTCCCAAGCAGCTGGGATTACAGGCACCCGCCACCATACCTGACTAACTTTTTCTGTATTCTTAGTAGAGACGGGGTTTCACCATGTTGGCCAGGGTGGTCTCAAACTCCTGACCTCAAGTTATCTGCCTGCCTCGGCCTCCCAAAGTGCTGGGATTACAAGTGTGAGCCACCGCACCTGGCCCTTCCATTTTCTTCCACTTATGTCACACTCGCTTCACAATCAGGATTTTTTCCCCACCTTGGCCTGCTTCTTCTGCCCTTTTCATTTCACAGCATTCTCTCCCCAATAAAATTCTCACACTCAAACTCCATATGAACATCTGCCTCCAGTAAGTCCTGAATTGGCATAGTTGGAAAGTTTGTAAAAGCAGGTGGTAGGTGGAAATTTGGGGACTAAATCATCTCTGTCTCATTGGCAGTAGGACTCCTCCCAGGCAGTAGGTGGGACATTCATTTCTGCACAATGTGAAAGCTCTACTCTTAAAATATTCACTGGGCAATTTGGAATATTGTCCCAGTGGAGGGAATGTTCTGCATTTTGCAATAAATAAGGCTTTGAAAACTGGGACAGTGCATTCAAGGACAACAGAACTGACTGGTTGTTATTGAGTTGCATTGATGTCCTCAGAGGTATAATAAAAAACTGAAAGCAGTTAATGAACAATGAAAATTAAGTGTGAAGGGCAAAGGAACATTGTGATTGATAACAAGAGATGGGAGAACACAGAAACTGAAGGCGAAACTCAGGATTTAATAGACTTATCAAGCTCCAAGAAGAATATCTGCTGAGATCTGTCATACCACTGTGATGAAAATATCTGGGTAAATAACTCCAAAAACTGAACTCTCCTAGACTGCCCTCTATGCTTAGAACTTGCAGAAGTGGCCAGTGCCTCCCTATTAAGAGTAAAGAATCTCCAGTGTGAGAAAATGCTAAGGAAGTCTCCTTCCTACGAGGCAAAGAGATCCTTCCTCAGGATCTCTGTCCTCCTTTTCTTTCCTGGATTCCTGGATCATAACTCTGGTTAAATGGCAAATATCACAGGTGAAGATAATGAAAGAAAGAACTATACCCCAAAGGAGGTCCAAGAATTTAGTCACTGTGTACTGGCAGTAGCCAGGGGAATATGCATGGGACTGGATTCTGAGGTTGCTTGGTTAAGGGAAATAGAACATAATATTTGATACTGAAAAGTTTTTGAATTGGGAGTAACTCTTTCAGGCTGTGATTTAATACACTAACAAAAACCCCAGTTTTTAAGGGTAGATTAATAGAGCCTTAACTACATGATATATGGCCATGGATTTGTAAGGTCTGAAGTCAATAAGCTCACTGGGGTAGTAGTTCTTAGGAGCGACGGCCCATACTGTGTGAAGTGGAAATGCCTGAACCACTGTGGCAGACGATGGAGGAAAAGATAAAAATATAGTTGGTATACTAGAATGGATATATGGTGCAAAGCCTGAAAATCCTCTAGAGTACTATGTTTCAAGGGAAATCCCAGAAGACACACTCTTCATTAAGCGCATCAAAAATGCACTGGTGAGTGGGATACCAGAATTGCAAAGTTCTGTGGTAACGTTCCTCTGCAGGTCAGGAGTGATAGTCGAAGACATGGTCACAAAGCTGGGCTTGTTAATATCTTTGGTAATGATAGGAGCTGGAATGGTAGAGGCCAGCTGTTAATACTGTCAGAGGTGTTGGAACCAGAGCAACTCCATCTTGAATAAGAGCTGGGTAAAATAAGGCTGAGACCTACTGGGCTGCATTCCCAAGAAGTCAGGCATTCTAAGTCACAGGATGAGATAGCAGCTGGCCAGAGCAAGGTACGGGTCACAAAGATCTTGCTGATAAAACAGCATGCGATAAAAAAGCTGACCAACACTCACCAAAACCAAGATGGTGACAAAAGTGATGTCTGGTTGTCCTCACTGCTCATTAGATGCTAATTATAATACATTAACATGCTATAAGACACTCCCACAGCTCCATGACAGTCTACAGATGCCATGGCAATTTCTGGAAGGTTACCCCATATGGTCTAAAAACAGGAGGAACCCTCAGTTTCAGCAATGGCCCACTCCTTTTTTTGGAAAACTCATGAATAATCCACCCCTTATATTTAGCATATGATCAAGAAATAACCATAAAAACAGCCAACCAGCAGCCCTCGGGGCTGCTCTTCCTGTGGAATAGCCATTCTTTATTCTTTTACTTTCTTAATAAACTTGCTTTCACTTTCTGGATTCATCTCAAATTCTTTCTTGCTCGAGATCTGAGAACCCTCAACTGGGGTCTGCATCTTGACCCCTTTCCAGTAACAGTACCTAACCACCACCAACAGCCTGCCAGGGGGTTGGAATTATGACACACAATTTGGCTTGACCCACACAAATTTGTAGAGAATGCAGTACTAAAAGCAAAATAGTCAGGCAATGATGGTGACAATGGTGTAAGCGTGTGTGTGTGTGTGTAAATTTAGGACATATCAGAATCATTGGACGGTTTGTTAAAATAAAGAAATAGAAACTGCTAGGCTCCACCCTAGAATTTCTAATGTAGTAGGTCTTGAGTGGAGGCATACACATTGCAGACACACAACATAGACAAAAACAGGTTTACTTGGCATGGTTTCAATAAGCTGAAATCCCAGTTAGTAGAGTTGAGTTAAAGAATCCTGTTCTCTCTACATATCAACATTTAAAACACAGAGCAGCAAGCATCTAAATCATCAGATAAATAGGAGAGCAAAGGTGCAGCACTAAACTGAACATATCAGGGTCTAGTGAAATTTACATAACGGTGGGCACGTTTTTTGTATAAATATATTTAATAATACAATAAGATATAGTGTAATACATTTCCACAAATTAAGGATCACAATCAAAATAATAGTAATAATAATGTATAATATTTTGTAATGTAGTTCTACTAATAAGAAGAATAACATTATTCTGGAGGGAAGGAGTTATGGATTCAATTGCATCCCTCCAAAACTCATGTGTTGAAGTACTAATTCTCAATATCTCCCAACGTTACCTTATTTGAAGATAGGGGATTTACAGAAGAAACTAAGTTAAAATGGGGTCATTAGAAAGGGCCTTAATCCTGTATTGTTGGTGTGTTTATGAAAAGGGAAAACTGAAGACAAACATGCATCAGGGAGAAAGACTTATGGTCATAAGTCATGAAGGGAGGGTCCTCATGCACAAGTGCCTGATAAAGAGAACTATCACAGAAGTCTCTACAAAACATCACAGCCTTGCACAAAGATCATCACAACTTCATACGAAAAAATACTTCTGAGAGAACATCTGCCCAGCAGTTGCCTATCCAGCCTCAGACTGGTGCCTCTCTTATTGTTGATCCTCATAGCAAAGAGTAATTATCTCAAAACATTTAAGTAATTCTCCTCATTTTTCCTTTAAAAACCTTTATCTTCATTTACCTCCCTAAATATGCATATAGTTTACTATGGCATGTGTGTTTGCATTACAATGCCTATTCCTGAATAAACATCATTTTTTTAGAGAGTCTTCCTCTCTGTTTGTTATTTAGGTTGACACATTAAACAGATTCTTTCTGACAGTTCACAGAAGGAATTAATTCTACAACCCCTTGTTCTCTAACTTCTGTCCTTCAGATCTATGAGATAATAAATCTCTGTTGTTTAAGCCACCCAATTAGAGTTACTTTGTTACAGCAGTCCTGGCAAACTAATACAGGGTGTAACATTTCAGTTAATGAAAATTCAAAGTTAGTGTACCTTCTCATCAGAATAGATTGCAAATATTCATCTGTTAATGATGATCTGTGGCGAGCTTTTTTTTTTTTATTTCATCTTTGAAAATATCTTTTAACAAAGATAGGTAATGACAAATACTAACATAAATCCATGAACGTAAGATTTTAATTAAGCTTATTTAAATCTTGGAAGGAACTTGTCAAATTCAGATTCTTCTATTGATATTTGCCTTTTAGCATGTTATTATGTTGCAGATTAATCACTTCCAATTTCAGGTAAGGAGGATGTTCTTCAATTGAATAGTTAAATGTATTTTGAAATATGGAAATTTCCTTTGCACTTGCATCAGGGTCTGAAAAAAGCTGTTGGAACTGTAGTTTAAGTTCAGAGAATTTATCTGCTGCAAATTTTTGAGGGAATGATGATCTTACCTTTTGTTTTAACTTTTGACAGCATGGTAGTTTGACATTACTGGTGATTTAAATAACATATGTTTTCATCTAAATGACGTTATCGTAGTATACATTTTGCCTGTCAGAACTTTTTTTGGCTTTACAGTTTTAGTTTGAATTCATTTAAAGAACATTATCAAAATCTGCAGCAAAAACTAATTTCCAAATCCATTCAGTGTTGATAATAGTGGTTGAGAGCTGTTTTTCTCTTTTGTAAAGATTTCAATTTCATTCCTGATCCCAGAAAGCTGCAAAAAATTTACCACTTCTACTCCATCAAACTTCTCTGCAGTAGGGAAAATCCAGATATTCAGCTTCTACTTCTGACCAAGAGAAAGTAAGCAACTGATGTTGCTTTGAGTCCACAAGATCAAATGAAGTTCCCCCACTGATCCAGCTGGTTCGATTACACATTTTAGATTCAAATAATTTCTGCAGTAACTTACTGATAAATAACACAGTGAACACCATAGGCATTAAATATTTTAAATTCTCACAAGCTTTTAAAATTTGACCAATTAAGTTTTTATATAATTTTGTCTCCATCAGTTATAATTCATCCCAGAAAATTCCATTTGTTTGTACTAAATTGTACTCAACTTCTTTTTTTTTTTTTTGGCAGTCTTGCTCTGTTGCCCAGGCTAGAGTGCAGTGGCGCGATCTCGGCTCACTGCAACCTCCGCCTCCCGGGTTCAAGCCATTCTCTGTCTCAGCCTCCCAAGTAGCTGGGATTACAAGCACCCACCACCACACCCAGCTAATTTTTGTATTTTTAGTAGAGACAGAGTTTCACCATCTTGGCCAGGCTGGTCTTGAACTCCTGACCTCATGATCCACCCGCCTCGGCCTCCCAAAGTGCTGGGATTACAGGCGTGAGCCACTGCGCCCGGCACTTGTACTCAACTTCTATGAAAATATTTTCACCTGTAGTTGTTCCATGCAGGCTATTCATAGAAGTTAACTCTTCAATCACTTCAAACTCAGAACTTCTCAAACAAATAAAAAACTGAGTAATAAAATCCTTCTTCTCTTTCTTAATTGACTAATGATGTTGCTCCTAATGTATACAACTGAAAAAGCCACTGTTATAACTGTAGGTTAATAGTCTTAAACAAATGGATTTTCTGTGAATACATGTCTTTAGCTTCTGCAATCAAATATTATGTAAGTCACCCTAAGTAAGTAGCTTTCACGACTGAACTAACAAGGGAGCCACTTGGCAACTTACTGTAGTTTTAGACTCATTTTGACTTTTAAAAAATTGTAAAGAAATTTTGCTGTGATGAAATATTCTGTCTCAAATTGTCTTATTTTTCTGACAATTTGTTTTGGAAGTGGGAAATATTGTGATAAGTTCTTAGTCTTCTTTGTGTCACTGCATGATAACTGAAATGCTTTGCCATGTAATTAGGTAACAAAATAATCCATATACCACTGTGCCTAAAAGCATGTCATTTGAAGTCCATTTTTCCTTATGCCAACACGATGAATATGCACTGATGATTAGCATGTGAAAAACTAGTGTTACTATAATATGTAACATATTGGAAATGCTTTCCAGTTGTAACTCCATCACTGTAACTTGTAGTAAGCCCAGCAGCAGTGTGAAGCAATGAGAACAACAAATATGATCTCAGACACAACTACTCAACCAGTAGTACACATTGCAGAGCAAAAGTAGCCATAGACAATGTGTAAAGGAATGAACCTGGCTCGTTTCTCATAAATTTTTGGTTTCTAATGAATTTTTGTTTAGATATTAAACTTTGAATTTTATATAGTGTGTGTCACAAAACACCTTATTTTGATTTTTTTGAACATTGAAAATCTTTCTTAGCTTGTGGTCAGTACAAAAATATATGGTGGTCAGAATGTGTTCCATGACCCTTGGTTTTCTGACCTCTGCACAATTTAAAAAACAAACAAACAAACAAAAACTTTGAGTACCCTTAAGACACTCAGCAAAACAGCTAAGTTTGTAACTTGCGTGCAGAACTTTAAAATTATAAAATATTTGTCTCTGGAACAGTTCTTCTTGTATCTATCGATGCATTTGGAGGGCTGTTCTGTAATCAGATGTCTCTGTTCCCTTTTAGATCTCTTTGTACACACGTAATACATAGACATAAATACAGTTCTTCCAGTTACCATTTTATAAAAAAGCAAACGAAAGACATCAAATGTGCAACTCTCTATCACAAAAACCCAAGTAATTAAAGGATCATAAAATAATTAGATAACAAGCATTTAGAGAAAAAAACACACTTAAGAAAATGTTGCAGAAAGTAGAAGAAAATAATAGAAAAAAGCTATGTAAAGAAAGAAATCATTTCAGGAGACACAATTTTCAACCAAAAAAGAGTTCAGGAAGTAAAGAGGAGAAAATGGAGCAAAATGTATCAAAGAAATTTTAGTTAAAATTTATTAGAACAGAACAGAAGTTCTAAGGTTTACAATCTGAGTAGACCAACTGTGTGTCTAATATGATAATAAGAAATATGACACCAGCCAGGCACAGTGGCTCAAGCCTGTAATCCCAGCACTTTGGGAGGCCGAGGTGGGCAGATCACCTGAGGTCAGGAGTTTGAGACCAGCCTGACCTGCATGGAGAAACCCCCGTCTCTACTAAAAATACAGAATTAGCCGGACATGGTGCCACATGCCTGTAATCCCAGCTATTCGGGAGACTGAGGCAGAAAAATCGCTTGAACCTGGGAGGCGAAGGTTGCCATGAGCTGAGATCGGGCCATTGCACTCCAGCCTGGGCAACAAGAGCGAAACTCCATCTCAAAAAAAGAGAAATGCCCAGAAATATGACATCATCCTTAGCAAACTAATGCAGGAATAGAAAACCAAATACCACATGTTCTCACTTATAAGTGGGAAGTAAATGATGAGAACGCGTGGACACATCGAGGGGAACAACACACACTGGGGCCTGTAGGAGAGTGGAGGTGGAAGGAGGAAGAGGATCAGGAAAAATAGCTAATGGGTACTAGGCTTAATACCCGGGGGATAAAATAAACTGTACAACAAACCCCCATGACACAAGTTTACTTATGTAACAGACCTGTACATGTACCCCAAACTTAAAAGTTAAAAATAAAAGAAAAAAAGAGAGGAAAAAATGTAGTATGTACATCATGATACTTACAAACACTAAATATAGAGAGGAGATCTAAGGCTTGAAATGAGAAAAACAGGAAAATTATAACAAAAACAAGAATAGAAACAATATATCTATACACAAATAATTGTGATTTATAATGGCATGCACATTGGCAAGAGCAAACATGAAAAAATAACAATTAAATATTCTACATTTCTGAGAAAAAATATTTCCAATGAGGAAACCTGTAATAAAATAACTTTACAATATGCAAGGTTTGTAAAAGATATATCTTCTATGATCTCTTTAACCGGAAACCATGGGATGGGATGGTATTTAAAATGAGTAAATAAGCCAACAAAATTAAAGATATATATGAGATCCAGTAAACGAAGGATTCGATATAGGGAAAAGGTAAAGAGAATTTTTCTGAAGATGTGAATGGAAATGTCGAAATGATGACTGTGCAGTAGGTCTAGTGAGTAAAGGCTCAGTTAGAAAAATGACAGGAGAATCTTTGAATCATGTCTGCAAGAAGTCAGGCATATAAAGACAAATTTCACATGTTTTCAATTACTGGTGGGAGCCAAAAATTTAAACAATTGAACTCCTGAAGATAGAGAGTAGAATGATGGTTACCAAAGGCTGGCAAAGGTATTGGGGGAGGAGGAAATGGGGATAGTTGATGGTTGCAATAATATAGTTAGGTATAATCAGTCAGGTGTAGTATTTGATAGCACAATAGGGTGACTACAGTCAACAATAATTTGTTTTACCTCTTAGAATAAATGAGGGTGTACAATTGGAATGTTCGTAACACAAAGAAATGATGAATGCTTGATGTGACAACTACCCCCATTTACACTGATGTGATTATTACATATTGTATGCTTGAGAAACTTGTTTAAAAGCTGCCTACCCCTCTAGATGTCACCATAGCAGAGCAAACCTTTGCTGACAGCTAGCAAGAAAGGTGGGTTCTCAGCTTTACAACCAACAGAAAGTAAATTCTTCCAACTTGAATAAGTTTGGAAGCAGATCCTGAGCTTCACATAATATATACACCTACTGTGTAGACATGAAAATTTAAAATAAAAATGTATAATCAATAAATCAAAAAATAAAGATAGGCAGGTGGCACTCTAAGTTATATTTCAGTTTAAATATGAAGAATTACCTTTTTTCTTTGTTTTCAAATGCTATAAAAGGTGACATTAAAGATATTTTCTTACCTCGGTATCCTGACAAAGTCATTCTAAGTCCATTTACCCTTGAAAAGGACGGATAAAATCAGTCTTAAATTAAGTTACCATTATATATTTGAAATCAATGTTACAAGAAGAAAAATAAGCAAAGTTATTGAATTGCATGTCCAGAAAAATTACCTAAATTAATCCAAAATATAAACATTCAAAATTTGATCTAGTTATTTAAACTGTTCACTCTTTGCAACATGATGATTAAAATAAAAATATATAACTATGGCTCTTGTTTTGAAAATTACATACTACTTTGAGAGGGGAAGTTAGATTATAGATTCCTTGGTTCTACCTTCAGAGTTCATGTTTTACTACAGGACTTTGGTGCTGAATTTTAGCACTCCTACAAATCTCTGGTTTGTGATTCTGATGTAGATGGTTCTTACAGCAAAATAGAAAACATCTGTAGAGTATATCCCATAATTCGTATGTTTCTAAACTATCTGCTCATTCTTAAAATTGCTCAACAATTCAACGAATATAACATAGACCCAAACTTGTTGGAAATAGTTTGTCCTCTAATAGAAAGGATATTTTCCCTTTGCACATATTTGATAAGGATAAATCAAATGCAAGTATATATAAATGCAAGAGTACCATACTACTGAGCAACCAGAAATTATTAAGCCTAATATAAATGCTATAACTCTAATGCATTGTATTAACTATCTATTACTACGTAATAAATTATCCCAAAATGTAGTGGATTAAAACAACATAATTTGTTATCTCACAGATTTTGTGCTTCAGACATTCAAATGTGGCTCAGCTGTTTGTTGAAAGAATTTAGTTTCTCATCAGACTTTAGACAGTGGCCTCCCTCAGTGCCTTGACATGTGATTTTTTTTTTTTTTTTTTTTTTTTTGAGACAGAGTCTCGCTCTGTTGCCAGGCTGGAGTGCATGCAGTGGCACGATCTTGGGTCACTGCAACCTCCGCCTCCCAGGTTCAAGCGATTCTCCTGCCTTGTCCCAGCCTCCCAAGTAGCTGGGACTACAGGTTTCCCGCCACCATGCCCTGCTAATTTTTGTATTTTTAGTGGAGACGGGGTTTCACTATGTTAGCCAGGATGGTCTCGATCTCTTGACCTCATGATCTGCCCACTTCGGCCTCCCAAAGTGCTGGGATTACAGGCGTGAGCCACCGTGCCTGGCCGACACGTGGATCTTTTTAAACAGCATCACTCAACAAAGCAGGTTGCTTCACCAGAAAGAGAGCTAGGAAGGCAGTAAGTCACAATTTTTATAACCCTATCATGAAAATGGCATTGTCTCACTTTTGTTATATTGTATTTGTCAGAAGCAAGTCACTAAATTGAGCCCATACTTAAGGGGTGGTGATTGCACAAGGATACACATAACAAGAGGGAGGCACTGTCATTGAGAAAAATGTTTAAAAGCTGCCTACCCCTCTAGATGTCACCAGAGCAGAGCAAACCTTTGCTGACAGCTAGCAAGAAAGGTGGGTTCTCAGCTTTACAACCAACAGAAAGTAAATTCTTCCAACTTGAATAAGTTTGGAAGCAGATCCTGAGCTTCACATAAGAATGCAGACCAACTGATTCCTTGCTTATAGCCTTCTGAGACCTTGAACAGAGACTCCAAATATGTCAGACCTGAAATTCTGACAGAAATTGCTAGATACTCAAAGGATGGGTTTTTTTTGTATGTTTTTAAGGGATGGGGGTTTTTGTCACCCAGGCTGTAAGGCAGTGGTGTCATCATGGTTCACTGCAGCCTCAACTCCTGGGCTCACACGATCCTTCTGCCTCAGCCTTGCAAGTAGCTGGGATCACAAGCATGCATCACTATGCCTGGATATTTTTTTATTTTTATTTTTTGGTAGAGACAGGGGTGGCCTTGCTATGTTGACCATTGAACTCCTGGCCTGAAGCAATCCTCCTGCCTTGGCCTCCCAAAATGCTAGGATTACAGGTGTGAGCCACCACACCCACCACAAAGGATGGTCTTTTAAGGCTTTTAGTTTGCGGTAATTTGTTATATGGCAATAGGAGAAATATACATACTGCTTCCAAGACAATTTCCTCAATCCCAGTAGCAACTACTTTCATAATATTTCAGCTGATTCTTCTTGTATCTTCCTATGCAACTGTGAATAGAATAATTTGTAAGTTTTAAGCATTTGGTATTAGTTTCCTAGAATATTTTCTAACCCTGTGCATCAAGGTATCTTATTTCTAAAAATTGTTATCACAACTTTTAGAGTAAAAAATACATCATATAATCTTATGTTTTGAGTAGTAAAATTTTGAAATATGTGTTGACTATAGTTATCGGGATAACTATTTAATACAATATTTTCAATCGCACTAAAAGTTAGTATAATTTATTATATAATTTTTATATAAATCCGTAAAGTGTTAAAAAATGACCGAAAGAGGCCAGGTGTGGTGGCTAATTCCTGTAATCCCAGTGTTTTGGGAGGCCAGGGTGGGGGAATTGCTTGAGGACAGGAGTTCAAGACCAGCCTGGGCAATGTAGCAAAACCCTGTGTCTACAAAAAATTTAAAAATTGCCAGGCATAGGATGCATGCGTGTAGTCCCTCATCAGGAGCCTGAGGCGGGAGAATTGTTTGAGTCCAGGAGTCTGAAGCTGCCATGAGCTATGATAGCGCCACTGAACTGCAGCCTCCGTGACAGACTGACCTTGTCTCAGAAACAAACAAAAAAACAAACAAAGGAAATGATTGGAAGACTGAAATTTTGGAATCTAACAAAATAAAATATAGTTGACCACTATGTTTAAAAGTTAAAATCTTGATTGACAACTTTCTGCTCTAATTATTGTCACATATTAACTAAAATGTTCTAATTGACTTTAAAGTATATTTGTGATTTTACTTTTATTAATACTTGCAAAAGCTATTTAGCTATATTTATTATCTTGCTTTGATATAAATACATAGATTATGTAGTAATAAAATATAAACAAATTAATTATACTTATAAGTAAAGGGCTGCATTCAATCAGAAAATAAAACTATCAATATAATATTTACTTCTCAGGATGAATAAAAATATATGTAAACCATATTTAAATGTATTTGAAGGTGAAATATTTAAGTTTATCACTTATTCATGCTATACCACTGTTTAAATCTGTGTATCTTTCACTTGATAGGCTCTGTGCTAGCTGAGTTAACCATAAAATATATAAATATAAAGTGATAGTCACTAGTAAGAAGCACTATATCTGCATTAAATTACCATTTAAGTTTTTAAAAAGCCACAGGTACAGAAACCTGCATAGTCAGATACTTGAAGGAAGAAAGATTTATTTAAAAACAAACAAACAAACAAAAAACAGACAATGCATTTGAAAAGAATAAAAACACCTAATAACTATTTGGTATTTTGAGAACTCTGTACAAATCAGATATGCACACTGAGAAATAAACTAAATTTTCTTTCTTTGCTCCACTGATTTCAAAGGGAAAATTCTATTTTCAACACTTTTATATCACTAAATTGCCCAAGGAAACAAAATCAATTAAATTTTGAATATAAACTTTATTTATGAACTTAGCTATTTTTAATGAAAGAAATCTGTGTAAAATATTAAAACCACAGGCTGAAGAAAAAACTCATTTATTTTGTGTTTCTGTATGCTTTTAAAGAACTATATTTATTTGCCTGGATATTGAAGACTTTATGTGGTCTGCAGTATCAAGGAGCCATATTGATCAACCCGATTAATATACCACATCCAGTACAACAGGTGCAATTGGAGCTATAGCTTAAGTTTGCATTAATACACTTGTATTTGTCATAATGCATCTCATTTCTCTGAGGCAATTTGAATGGATTAAAAGATGATATAATAGTGATCACCACTCATATCTCCTTTATGGTGGCACTAATGTCTGTGATTCCTCCTGAAATGCTGCATTGCATTTTTTTTTTACTATGTTGGTATGAGGCAATTTCAGATATTTACACTGGCTTTTTTTTTTTTTTATCATAATGGCCATTTATCTCCAGGTCAGAGAACCTAGGAGGGGATTTTGCAAGCTGCTAATGTAACCAAAATGCAGGTTCAGTCACTCGCTACTTGCAGAGTCCAATTAACAAGAGCAAGATCTGGTGTAAAGAAAGTGACTTTTTATTCTAAAGCTAGTTTAGGGGAAGAAGTACAGCTTCCTGTCTGAAGGATACTACTTCACTTTTGGAGGAGAAAGTGTGTACTTTTCAAAGGGGACGTAGCATGAAACGCATGCAGGGGAGGAGGTGGGCAGGTGCGGGGAGGCTCTGTGTACCAGTTTTGGTGTCTTACATGCCAGGACGTCAAGTTGTTACCTTTGTGGACAGCGGTAGAACTAGGTTGTAAAGGTGGCCAGGCATCTCCAGGTGGGACAAGGTTCCATAGGGACTTTGGGTTTTAAATTGCCTGTTATTTCTTGAGGCAGATTGCTGGTGGATGAGAGTGTCATAGCAGGCAGAATTTGCGTTGTAAATTGACTGTGGTCTCTTGAGGCAGTCTCCTGGTGGGGAAGAGCTCCATTCTGGAGCTTCTAAGCACATAGTTAGATGAACTTACCCCACAGGGATTATCTGGTGAAGGGGAGGTGAAAGATTCTAATTGCATTTCTGAAGGGCTAAGTAGGAGGTGGGGAATGGAGGAAACCGAGAAAATAGGAGAAAAAAAAATGATGCAGACAATAATAACTCATTCTCTATCTCTTAGAAAAATGGAGTACTTAATTATACTAAAGTTATTTCAATTTTACCTAGTTAGGAGCAAGGGAAACAAATACTGTTTTCAGCAATCACATTGGCCTCACTGAGAGAAGGATATGCCGCAACTGTTCATGAAAAACCAATATTTTATTTGGTGAAAATATTACTCATTAGAAGAATAAAAACAAGGGTATGGCACATTAAATTTTTTCCTAGTTCTTTGAGAAAATTTCTAATGTTAATAACTCCATAATGGTAAAAAAGAAGACAGTCTAATAATTATTGAGTATGAGGCTTTAACAAGGAGGTGTATATTGTATCGTTCATTTAACCCTCCAACTCTTCGACTTGGGTATTTGTTATTAAAAGCTCCACATTAAGAAATGCATGAGAGTTTAAAAAAAGAATGAGCTATTCCTAGATTGAATAAGCCCACAGGAAAAAATACACGTGTCAAATTATGAGAAGAATTTATTTTGAAAAAAATTAAAAGTCAGGTTTTAAAAAAAATACACTTTCCCCCAAAATACATGTTTTATATATTTGTAGGCCTTGAAATAGTTCATTATTTAAAAAATAATAAAGTAGTTTTTCAGCAGATGTAAAATAATACTTTTTTTCAGAGTTAGAAAAATCAACTTTGATAACTGACATTTCAATAATACCATCTCTCCCTAATGAATAAAACACAAAGTTGTTTGCTCATGTTGATACTGGCAGGCCTTCATAAGCACATTTTTATTCACATTTAATTGTTTATCATTTCAATTGTCGTTTTGTTCTTTCTTTCTTGATAAGAGTAATTAGCTGAAAGTGTCATTATATTGTGTCTAGTTTATGTGTATCCCAAGTTTACTTGTTTATGTACTGGTCTCTGTGCTTGGTGTATTCAACTCTCTTTCAATTAAATGATTACTACTTTGGGACTATCTCTATTGATAAGCTGAATTGGTAAAACGGCACCCTTAATCTTTGTTGTTGTTAGCACTGATTTCAACCAGTGGCATGATCTTGGCTCACTGCAACCTCCGCTTCCCGGGTTCAAGCGATTCTCTTGCTTTGGCCTCTCGAGTAGCTGGTACTACAGGCGCCCGCCACCACACCCAGCTAATTTTTGTATTTTTAGTAGAGACAGGGTTTCACCATGTTGGCCAGTATGGTCTCGGTCTCTTGACCTGGTGATTCGTCCGCCTCAGCCTCCCAAAGTGCTGGGATTACAGGCGTGAGCCACTGCACCAGGCCTTTTGTTTCTTATATTAGCTAGTTTCAATCCATGGGTTGATGAATGAAAGTGCTGAAGTTCACAATATTTCCAGGGTCCTCGTATAAAAATTAGATTATTGTTTGAAATAAACTTGTCCTGCAAAATATATATATATCAATCTGAAATAAGATATTTTTTATAAATTTCTTAGAGAGAAAAACAATTTTGTCCTAAATTTCTAAAAGTTTTATCTAAAGTGTTAGGTTACTGTTTGTATCATTTATAAAATATTTTAGCTAATAAATACTTTTTAAAACCATATTTAATTTATCATAATTATGAAAATATTATATACGTAGACTATTTTTATTTGCTTAATTTATCAAATTGTGTTTATTATTCCAATGCCTTTTTGATAGCCACATTATTTACATTAATACCTCTTAGATAAAATTCTTTTAGGGACAGTACTTGAGTTGGATTAATATATTTCTCTTAAAAGATCCAATATTAAGCTTTCATCTTAAGAATGTTACCTAGGTTGCATAATTTTAAAGAAAGAGGTTTTATCATAAGAAAACACTGATTAATAAAATATAGATCAACATTATTTCTAGTACTATGACTTTAAATTATAAATACTTACATATATTACCATTTTCTGTTAAAAATACTAAATACAATAATTTAAAGTTAATGGCAAGACTGAAAACTGTTCTTGCTCAAACACCAGAAAACAAAAATGTATGTAACTTAGAAATGAATACTGCCCACAGGAGGTAGATGAATAACGTGGATTATTGGATAAAAGTCAGACAGAGGAAATGAAGTAACAGCAAAATAGTAACCAATATTATCTATTAAGCCATAGTTTATTCTACATTAGAAATGGGTTCATAGAGCAATTTTGCTCAATATGAAAATTCAGTAATGAAAAATCATTGATAGTCTTTAGATTCCAGAATATAAAAGAGACATAGTTTTTCTTTTAGGATATTTTATAATTCAATAAATATTGAAACATTTGAGAATGTGTATATATTTCTAACCCACACAGAGTCATGAAACAAAATAATAAATTTAAGTAATAAAACTTAAAAGTAAAAATTATGATAAAACGTGGGATTTTCCAGAATTATCTAGTTATAATAAATAGGAAACTAGTACTAACATAAAAATATTAGAAAGGTTATATAATGGTACAGAATCTTAAATGAGAATAAAAATGATTATGTTATTAATAAAATAGTGGTAAGTTAATATTTCTTGTTTCTGTGCACATACATTTAGAAAAATTGAGTGAAATCAGTCTTAAAGTAAATATTTCAAAAATATATAGCAGAAAAATTAAACATGTTATTTTATATAAGATAATCTATAAGGCTTTAAGTAAATGTACCCCCTCCAGAAACCAAAGCATGGAAGATCCCAATACAGCTCAATGAACTTTTCTATAACAGATGATTCCAGTTATTTAAATTCAGACAGAGCATAGGGACACACTTGGTTCATGAGAACAGTATACTAGTGATTTTAAATTTATATAATGAAGGAAAACATAGAAGCTTATGGGCCAATATTATTCTTAAAGATCAACCCAAAATACCACATAGGAAAAAAAGATGTCTCACTCACTGTTACCTATCATGATCATATAGAGGTGTCAGAACTTTCTTTTTTACACCACCAACACTTGGGATTTATGAATTATATTTCAATTAATGAGGGTCATGTGTGTCTAGGCCTCCGGGAAAGAGTACATTCTTATCCATGTTTAGTGATAGAGATTAACCAAAATTAAAACAACAAAACACATGTAAATCTTGCAGTCTTTGCTGTAAACTTTAAAATAGTAACTAAGTTATTTTTCTGTAAATATAATAAAATCTTAAAATTTCAAACATATTTAAGATAATAATGCCTAATTATTATTTGGATTTAATATATACCATGTTTATAATAAAATCTCAGAAGTCATAAAGCAGAGAAAAAAATTCCATTATCTTATATAAAGGGTGATATAAAAATGTACAATGATTCTGAGGATTATTTATACTATTGTAAATTATACATATTCAGGAATATAAATTGAAGTCTAATTTAAAGAATAGGTAGATGGTATTTGAATAAATTCCAGATGCTATCTAGTTCAAATGTTGCTAACATTTCCCATCCTCAATAAATGCTAAATTATACTGCATGAACTTCTTCTACAACATCCTTGATTGATACTTCTAAGGCTTTTGACTTGCCCAATTCCTGGCTGAACTACATCATTGGCATCTATCAGACTGTCTTTTCTTTAGCTATCTCCTTCGGTTCATTCCTTGTACTATATTGTGTATTCCAGTATTTAAAAGGAATTATCCTTTTCTGAGTTGGATTTTCAGAGTAGATTGACACTGGAATGCAGACACACATTCACAAGATTGATACTAAACCAAACTGACTATTTATAAAATCTGCTATGATAAATAAAACTGACATGCAAAATAGAACAACTCATGTTGTCATAACTTAACATATGTTTTCCTGGCAGTAACAGCATGATTCCAGCAAGAACTATCTTTGTAAGCAAGAGCTCAAACGAGATTTTGTTAAATAGTAAAAAAGCATGAAGCATCAATTTTCAGTTAGTAAATATACTTCCACAAAATACTTAAGTGTGTACATCAGAGCTAATGTCTTCTTAACTTTATATTGGTCTTCTTTCAATTCTGTCTTCCCAATTAGATTGTAAATTTTATCATGACAGAGGTCACATATAACTTTTCCAATCCTCTCTCCAGCACATATCACAGGGCTTGCTATGAACTAAAAAGCATGTTATTCTCACTATTATTTAAAATCTTCCCTCTTCAAAACCAGTATCATACTGAAGGAAATAATGTATACACTGGTCCATTTCCAAGATAAAATGCCTTAAATTGGCTTAGGTCAGCAAACTACAGAAGAAACAGGATTTACTAGGCCCCTGCTTGGATGACAAATGCCTGCTTGTCACCCCCCCTTCCCCTTGGTTTCCCTCACTCAAACCAAAGAAGTTTAGTCTAAAATGAAAGTTTACTAGCTTGCGAAATAGCTCATTTGTCTGTTCTTGTCAGGCTGCCCGGCTATTTAGGTCATAAGTCAAATAGTTGAAGAGCCCCTAAGCTAATTAGGATTGTAATCCATTGTGGGCTGCAACAAAATGCAGCAAGGCAATCATAAAAAAGAAACATCTAAAGCCCCTACCTAACAATCAATAGGCAACATCCGGGGAAGACTGTAACCTCATAGTATGTTACAGCCTATAAGGAACGTGGGGAGGGACCTGAGCATTAGGGAATAAATTGCTTGTTAAAACTGTGCTGGGTGTGCCTGCCTATCAAACATCTCATCTTGTAAGACCATCATTAAAAATCTCACTTTCGCTGTTCTCTGGGTCTATGAGTCCATTCTGTAGGTTTGGATGGGTGACTTTTTTTCTCACAATACCTAACATAATTACATTGGAAAATGGATGTTTTGTCCCACTATAATAGAAAGATTGAATGATACTACATGAACCCCTTCTACAAGGATGATGCTGAATACCAGTATTTTGCTGATTTGATATAAGAAATTATAATATTTTTCATCTATTGGTTTCTATTATCTTAACAAAATAAAAGGAAATAATTTTTGGTGATGTGATAGAATAGGAGGGATGAGTAGAGCTGAGAAAATTTTAACAAACTGCTAGGGAGAGTCAAAGGAAAACTTAAAATGGTGAACTTTCTGAAAGCATTGAGAGCCTTCTAGATAGAAAATGTAAATCTGTGACTGTGTTAATTAAGATCTCGTGACTTTCCACTGCATTTGCTGAATAGTTTAGGTAACAAATATATTAAGCCAGCTTTGGGATATTGCCATGCTGGAAAATAAGTAAATTGTATAAAAGGGTTGAAAATAATGACAATAAATTGGTTGAAATAAAAATGAGGAGTCTGATATATTGTTGGATAAAAAAGAATAAGCAGAGCTATTCATCACAGGAGAGATATTGTTAACAGATATTTCCTGCTGAGTATAACAAAAATAAGTAATTAGAAGTCAAAGAATTAAGACCTGTGAATGTTAATGTTAGATTTTCTAATTTATGAAGTGAAACAGCTCCAAGAAATGACAAATTTCAAAATTTAGAGTGAGGTTAAAAGTGGTCAAGAACCTGAGGGTTCAGTTCTGACATCCTCTGACAGTCCCAGTGCTTATATTAGTTTCCTGGTAAATCCCATAGATCCTGCATTATTACATTTTGGAAAAAATCCAAACATTTTTAGTTCATTCATTATCTGTGGAAATAGATGTCATCATTGATGTTAGTTTACAGTGTTGTTTTTATTTTTTCTGCTTGCTAAACTCATAGCTGTCTATTTTAAAAAAAAAGTTTGGTTGCTTAAGAATATGGGAAAAATACTTAGAGTAATTAAAATACAGATGCTACTCAACTTACAATGAAGTTACCTCCCCAAAACCCCATTATAAGTTGAAAATGCGTTTAAGAAGCCTAACCTACCGATCACCATTGCTTAGCCTAGTCTACCTTAAACATGCTAACAACACTTACATTAGCTTACAATTGTACAAACTCTTCTGGGAACACAGTATACTGTAGACTGTTGGTCGTTTACCCTTCTGATCTCTTGGCTGACAAGCAGCTGCATTTCGTGGTTGCTGCCCAGCATTGCCAGAGAATATTGATATGGTTTGGCTCTGTGTCCCCACCCAAATCTCATCTTGTGGCTTCCATAATTCCCACATGTTGTGAGAGAGACTTGGTGGGAGGTAACCGAATCATGGGGGACAGTCGTTCCTGTGTTGTTCTCATGATAGTGAGAGTGAATATGTCTCACGAGATGTGACGGTTTTAAAAATGGGAGTTTCCCTGCACAAGCTGTTTGCCTAATGCCATCTATGTAAGACGTGACTTGCTCCTCCTTGCCTTCTGCTATGATTGTGAGACCTCCCCAGCCATGTGCAACTGTAAGTCCATTAACTGTAAGTCCTTTTTCCTATATAAATTGCACTGTCTTAGGTATGTCTTTATCAGCAACGTGAAAACAGACAAATACATTAAATTGGTACCAGTGGAGTAGGGCACTGCTGAAAAGATGCCCAAAAATGTGGAAGTGACTTTGGAACTGGGTAACAGTCAGGGGTTGGAACAGTTTGGAGGGCTCAGAAGAAGACAGGAAAATTTGGGAAAGTTTGGAAATTCCTAGAGACTTGTTGAATGGCTTTGCCCAAAATGCTGATAGTGATATGGACAATAAAGTCCAGCCTGAGGTGCTCTCAGATGGATATGAAGAACTTATTGGGAACTGGAGCAAAGGTGACTCTTGTTATGTTTTAGCAAAGAGACTGGTGGCATTTGGCCCCTTGTCTAGAGATCTGTGGAACTTTGAACTTGAGAGGCTTTAGGGTATCTGGCAGAAGAAATTTCTAAGCAGTAAAGCATTCAAGAGGTGACTTGGGTGCTATTAAGGCAGCATTCCATTTTAAAAGGGAAACAGAGCATACAAGCTTGGAAAGTTTCCAGTCTGACAATACAATAGAAAAGAAAATCTCATTTTCTGAGGAGAACATCAAGCTGGCAGCAGAAATTTGCATATGTAACTTGGAGCCAAATGTTAATCACCAAGACAATGGGGAAAATGTCTCCAGGGCATGTCAGAGAACTTTGCAGCAGCCTCCCCGATCACAGGCCCAGAATTTTAGAAGCTAAAAATGTTTTTGTGGGCCAGGCCCAGGGTCCCTCTGCTGTGTGCTGTCTAGGTACTTAATGCCCTGAGTCCCAGCCACTCCAGCCATGACTAAAAGAGACTAAGGTACAGCTCAGGCTGTTGCCTCAGAGGATGAAAGCCCCAAGCCTTGGCAGCTTCCACATGATGCTGAGCCAGTGGGTACAAAGAAGCCAAGAATTGAGGTTTGGGAACCTCTGCCTAGATTTCATAAGATGTATGGAAATGCTCGGATGCCCAGGCAGAAGTTTTCTGTAGAGGTAGAACCCTCATGAAGAACCTCTGCTAAGGCAATGCAGAAGAGAAATTTGGGGTTGGAGTCCCCACACAGAGTTCCTACTGGGGCACCACCTATTGGAGCTGTGAGAAGAGGGCCACCATCCTCTAGACCCCAGAACTGTAGATCCACTGATAACTTGCACTGTGCACCTGGAAAAGCTACAGACACTCAATGTCAGCCTGTGAAAGCAGCTGCGAGGGAGGCTGTACCTTGCAAAGCCACAGGGACAGAGTTGCCCAAGACCATGGGAATGGACCTCTTGCATCAGCATGACCTGGATGTGAGACATGGAGTCAAAGGACATCATGTTGGATCTTTAAGATTTGACTGTCCTGCTGGATTTTGGACTTGCATGGGCCCTGTAGCCCCTTGTTCTGGCAAATTTCTCCCATTTGGAATGGCTGTATTTACCCAATGTCTG
The DNA here is from genome assembly GCF_028858775.2 of Pan troglodytes. Classification (NCBI taxonomy): domain Eukaryota; kingdom Metazoa; phylum Chordata; class Mammalia; order Primates; family Hominidae; genus Pan; species Pan troglodytes. The sequence goes on along the minus strand of NC_072401.2, from coordinate 117,615,570 downwards.
TACCCCCATTGTATCTAGGAAATAATTAACTGGTTTTCATTTTTTGATTTTACAGGCTTATAGGCAAAAGGGACTTGCCTTGTCTCAGATGAGACATTGGACTTTAGACTTTTGAGTTAATGTTGAAATGAGTTACAAATCTGGGGGACTGCTGGGAAGGCATGATTTGTTTTGATATGTGAAGACATGAGATTTGGGTGGGGTTGGGGCAGAATGACATGGTTTGGCTTTGTGTCCCCACCCAAATATCACCTTGTAACTCCCACCTTTCCCATGTGTGTGGGAGGGACCCAGTGGTAGGTAGTTGAATCATGGGGGTGGGTCTTTCCCCTGCTTTTCTGGTGATCTGATGGTTTTAAAAATTTCCCTGCACAAGATCTACGTATATGTTATAGACACATCTATATGCATCTATATTTCATTATTAAAATGTGTTTACCAGAAAAGAGAACAAGTTTTCATGTAGAGTATTTTATAAAAGAGAGGATGATTTCATTCATAACAAGAAATACATTTTATTCTCCTAACAAAGTGCCCATGTTTGCCTGGGAATTCATTACACTAATAGTATATCCAGTGAAGTGTAATTTAACCTTTAATTAAAAGATCATTTATAGGATATAGCATTTTAATGAGACAGCTAAGGCAAAATAATTGCAAGTAAAGTAAATATTTATACTTTACTGTAGTGTATGATAGATTATAATTAGGTAATTATGCCCAATATTGTATATAAATGAAAGATGTTATTTAAATTATAACCTGAAGTTATTAACTTAATATATAACATGATCACAATAAAAATTAAGTAATTATTATATGACACTGAAAATATTAACAGCATATTAAAAATCATAGCCAACATCATTAATACTTTAAATATTATTCAGAATGTCATAAAGGATTAAAATAAAGCTCTTTTTAAGAGAATTTGTTAATGCGGTTCTTAATAATAAATTATTTTAAAGTAACTTTCTTTAAAAATTAATAATATATGTGCTTTTATATCCTGGATTGGAGCACTATTCTAAGAGTAGCCTAATATTCTATATTATTTAATTTATTTAAAAACATTTGGTTATAACATGTCACACCATGTAAATAATGCACATGAAATAATTCCATTTCCAAAGCACTTTTGCAGAGCAAAGAATTTTATCTGATGTGAAACAAGATGTTTTTTGTTAAATATTAAAATATGAATAATTTTATCTGAAATTGAATTGAGAAATTTATCGTATGAGTTAACAAACACAACAGATATAAATGGAATAGTAAAAAGAGAAAATGCTTAACATAATGTATAACTAAATACATTGGAGATAATATTATGTTACTAAAACCTGTAGATATTACAATAACTTGTTTAGATAGAAAAGTATGAAAACATGCTAAAATGTAGATTTTTAAATACAAATGAGTAGTCTTGGAAATCATTTGAAAAAAATTCGAGAAAACAATTTGAGAATTCGGTGATATTTTTCAATTGTTTTAATTATATATTCATATTGCTAGGATAAAATACAATACAATTGATCATAAATGAGGTATTAGAATGTGAAGAAATTACATTTTATTGAAATATTTGTGATATAAAAAATATGTAGTCTAAAAAAATGACAGCGACAACATAGAATTACCATATTTCAGACTTTATAAACCAATGTTATCATAATTCTTATAATGAATTACCTATGTGATATAATTTTAAATTGATGATTTACGTACTGGATCCTTTATAAAAACTGGTTAATTACATATGAAGTTAGTATTCTTAACAATATTGGTGTTTAATATGTATATGTGCATGCGCTTCATATGTATGCTCTCCCTTTTTCCTTTTCTCTTTTTTTAAGTGCCTAATGTATAAGTAGATGAGATTTGTTAGTAGTTGCATTTACTAAATATATTATTTCAATTATCAAATATATATGCATTTATATGAATTATAATTACTGAATGAACTGAACTGTAATACTATTAATATAGAGTCAAACTATTATGTGCACCAACACTTAATCTTGGCTCAACTTGAAAAAAATACCCAGCTTTCTTATTTTTATTTTATTTCTGTGTTTTTCTTACTTTCTTTCTGTCTTTTTTTTTTTTTTTGGATACAGAATTTCACTCTGTCGCTCAGGCTGGAGTGCAGTGGCTCAATCTCAGCAAACTCCACTTCCCGAGTTCAAGCAATTCTCCCACCTCAGCCTCCCAATTAGCTGGGATTACAGGCATGTGCCACCAGGCCCAGCTAATTTTTGTATTTTTAATACAGATGAGGCTTCACCATGTTGGACAGTCTGGTCTCGAACTGCCGACCTCAGGTGATCCACCCTCCTCAGTCTCCCAAAGTGCTGAGATTACAGGTGTGAGCCCAGAGGAGAAATATTTCTTCAACAAGCTCTGTGTATTAGGCAAAGCAAAAACAACAAACCCCCGTGACACAAGAATACCTATGTAACAAACCTGCACTTGTAATCCTAAACTTAAAATATAACTTAAAAAATAATTATCAAATAAAAAGTAAAAAGAGATAATAAAAAAATATTGAATTGACTTCTGCTTGTGGTCAAGATGGAATAATTGGAACTAGGCTTTATCTAACTAAAATATAAAATAAGCAAAATATGTGAAAAAATGTTAGCTAAACATGAGAGCTATCATAGAGAGAGATAAAATAAATGAATAAATGAGTTGAGCCTTAAAATTGCCTAACTTCCTCAATGGAAAGAGTCTCTAGTCCACAGCACGGTGAAGATAAATCCCAGTGTGTGTGAGAAGCCTCTCTGAGGAGAGGATATAAAGGTTGGATTCTAAGGAGACCAAGGAATCTGGCATTCAAATGACAGAATAATTTAATGGAGAGAGGTAAAAAGAAGAGGAGGAAGAGAAGTGGGGTGGGCAGAGAGACAGGGAGGGAGAGAGAATTGAGGTAGAGAGAAAAAGAGGGAGAAAGAGAGAAAGAGAGAGAATCTGCAGGTCTTCAGAGAATTCCCCTTGAATATTTAGTGGAGTACTGATCAGTTCATGCATATAAGAGAATTCAAAGTTGGGAAAAAGTACCTGGCCACAGTGAAGAGCACCTGTAGTCCTAACATTCAGAAGGCTGAGTAGGGAGGATTGACTGAGCCTAGAAGTTTAGGGCTGTAGTTTGCTATGATTGCACCTGTGAATAGTCACTGGACTCCAGCCTGGACAGCACAGTGAGAATCTGTCTTGAAAATAAAAATAAAAATATAAAAACAAATATATAATTAAAAGAAAAAAAGAAGCATAGAATCCCAGAACTCACACTGGACTGAGAATAGATTATTTTCCCAATGGCATAAGTAAAGAATGTAATTCATTAGGGATCTGGTAGGATAATCCAAATGTATTTTCTCAGTACTCAGGAAAAATGGATATTAGACAAAGGCTGCTTTTGTCGTGCAGAACCAAATGCTTAGGAATATTTCTAGGAATGTGAAAATATCCAGCATCAGAAAAGATAGACTTCACATTAATCAGCATCAATTAAAAAATTACTACACATGTGAAGAAGTAGGAAATGACCAACAATGGGAAGAAAAAATAAATCAATATAAGCGGACTCAGAAGGTATGGCTTTTAAACAGATGGTATGGCTAAAAAGATATAATGTTAGGTTAAGTATTTCTAATCCAAAAATATAAAATCTGAAAGGCCCAAAAATTTGAAACTTTTTGAGCACCAACATGATGTCACAAATTGAAAATTTCATACTTGACATCAACTGGCAAGTCCTAGTCAAAATTTGGTTAAAACTGTTTCATGCATACAATTATTTAAAATATTATATAAAATTACCTTCATGCTATGTGTATAAGGTGTATATGAAACAGAAATAAATTTTGTGTTTAGACTTGGCTCCCATTCCCAACATATCTCATTATATATATGCAAATATCCAAAAATCTGAAACAATCTGAAATCTGAAATACTTCTAGTCTCAAGTATCCATACTTCCGGTCAAGTATCCCTTGACTTCAGTCAACTTGTACATATGTTCAACAAGATGGAATTATGTGGGACATGGAAAATATATGAAAAATCTATACTGAACTTCTGGAGATTAAAAATATATTTGATTTAAAATATTCTGTATATAATCAACAGCAGGTTATACAACTTACAGAAAGATTAATGAAACTGAAGACGTAAAAGTAGAACATAACTGCAACTGAACATAGTAAAAATTTTCTGCCATTGAAAAGTAGGACATATTTATGGAAAATAAAATAGGGTAAAATAAATGAAAAAATGAAGACAACAGTGAGATATGGGATAACTCAAGCTTCCTAATATATATGCTGATGGAGTTACTAAGGAAAGGAGAGAGGAAGTAAGACAGAAAAAGAAGATACAATGGCCAAGAATTTTCCAAGATATAATGACCAAGATACAATAAAATTCATAAACCCACAGATCCAAAAAGGTATAACAGGCCCAAGTCCCTCCCCTGCCAAAAAAAAGTAACACTGTAGCAGAACATATCATAATAAAATTTCTTAAAACTAGTGAGAAAGACACACCTTAAAGTGAGTCAGAGAAAAGAAATTATACCTGGCTGTACAAAGAAAAAAATATTAGAATGACAGAAGACTTCTTTTCAGAGACAATGCATATTAAATACTATGAAGCAACATCCTCAAAGTACCGAAGAGTAAAAATATCATTACTATAGAATGGTAATAAGTTGAAAAAACTTTCTAAGGAGAACCCTTAATCTGTGGGAAATTACAGGAATACTAGCAAATAAATAATTTAATTTTTTTCAGGTTAATATATGTTAATATAAAATATGCTATATTGTTAATTTCTCATGTAAGTGTTGTTCTGTACATCTCTTTTATTTGTCACTCACACAGAAATAGGTATCTGTTAGTGTCACTATGTAAAGCTGAATAAGATGGTGGAACTACAGCAATTGTATTTTTCCCCAGCTCCCCCTGAGGAAGACTGTAGTTCAGGGAAGAAGGAGAACTACTCTGTTACTCTTATAGAACATAAGTCAATGAAAAGAAAACTTAAATAAAAGTAAGAACTCAGATTCAAAGACGAGACCCAGATGAAACCATGTTTCTGGAGAAGCTTCCTGATTATAACAATTATGAGCCTTGTTACTTTAAGAGGTGTATTAGTCTGTTTTTATGCTGCTGATAAAGACATACCTGAGACTGGGTAATTTATCAAGAAAAAGAGGTATGATAGACTCACAGTTCCACATGGCTGGAGAGGCCTTACAGTCATGGTGGAAGGTGAAAGGAGTGTCTTAAATGGCAGCAGGTAAGAGCGAAAGAGAGCCAAGTGAAAGGGGAAACCCCTTATTAAAGCATCAGATTTCATGAGACTTGTTCTCTACCACATGAAAAGTATGGCGGAAACCACCCCCATGATTCAATTATCTCCCCCTGGGTCCCTCCCACAACATGTGGGAATTATGAGAGCTACAATTCAAGATGAGGTTTGGGTGGGAGCACAGCCAAACCATATCAAGAGGTATGTGCATGTCCTGATAGCATTTTTGTTTTCTGAGCCAGTTATCAGTTTGTTGAGGCTAAACTCCAAATTCACCTTCTTTGGCTTGCATTGTAATACTGAAACAGTACCCTCTAAATATTTCTCATTTTCTGCTGACATAATGCTAATCTTTATCAGTAAATTTCGCTGAAGGGAGGGTCTTCTCTTTATACTCCAGCGTGCTGTTTCCTTCTTGCTGTTATGGCCTGTGATAACCAGCTGGGTATAAAACATGTAGTGGTCCTTACCCTTCACCAAGTGTCAGTGACATACTCATTGGTGGTTTGTCAGCAAGATTAATGGACACTTCAGTAGACAGCGCTTCCCAGGAGCTTTAATCAAAACCTTGCTCCCAAAGAGTCTCACCCAGCTGAGACACTTCTTGCTGTCCAAAGCTTACAGTACCTCATTCAACTTCTCAGCCATCCACAGGAACATAGTCACAACCCTTTCAATGAGATGTGAAGAATCTATTCCAAGTCCATTTCTTCCTGTGCCCTCTGCCTCAGCCAGTATACAGTGGCTGATCCTATATCTACTGTTTCCTTATTTTTTATGTTTCTCTTTAACCCACCCTCTTTTACCAATTAAGATAACTTTATATTAAAATGTCCAATTCAAATTACTGATGTGTTTTCTGTCTCCTGACAGAACCCAATTTAATGAAATTCTCCAGCTACAGTCATTCTCACTGCATTACTCAATGATTGCAATAGAAGTAGTGGTGATTTTAGGGTTTGCCAATCCTATACTTAGGAAAGTGAAACTGATTTCTAAGATTTCAAACTGTGCCCCAAGATGATGAAGGGTTGTTCAGATGTGCATCATTCCCAATAGAATATGTAATGTTGGAATCACTGCTTTAAAAATTAAAATCAGCTGTTATTAAATAAAAATCTATAAAAACATAAAATAAGTGGTAAAATAGCACTTTCTATCAACGAGCACAGAAAATATCCAGTTAAATATGCAAATGTAACAGCAGTCGATTTACTCTCCTTTCTGAATCACAGCAAAAACAAAAGTAGAGACAAATAATGGCATCATGAGAAATTATGTTGAATAAATAATTTTACAAACTTATACATAATTTCATACATAAAAATATATTCGATTACCCAAAAATATTCCAATGTATGTGCATGCTGTTTCTATAGAGCAAACATAAAAATTGAAGAGAAACAAATAATAGCAAGAAAATAACAACAAAAACAAGAAACCCTAAAAACAGAAAGAATGCTGTCATCAAATTTTGAGTAGAATCTGATAAATATGTCTCGAGAAATATAGAAAGATTGTCACTGATTTTTATCCTAGGCTTAACATTGAGCCTTCACTACTAACCATAATTCTAAGTTCTAAGGATAAAAATAAGTCAAATTCAGGGGAAAAAATACGGTATTTTCTTTTTTCTATATCATACAATTATCTGCCTCCAAAAAATACATCAAAATCTAAAACATAAAGAAAAATTATATTCAATAAATTTTATTTTCTTCAAAGGTGTATTTAAATTTTCTGAAGCATGAAAATATGCAGATAACATTGTTTCCATGAACCCAGGTTAAAAGTAAGAACTGAAGAACAAAATCCAACCAAGCAAAAAATAAAATATTGTCAATAAAGAGGTCTTTGTAAAAAACTGGTAAGTATAAAAACAGTTTAAATATGTTTTAGAAACCAAATCAAAGCCTGTAATGGTTTCAAAAGAGATAAGTAACAGAAATAGTGATAAAGTAAAAACAATATTATAATTTATATAACAGAATAATTATAATGTTTAGCTTCATTAATATTCCTAGTTTATTAGAATGAAGTTATTTGATGACTTTGAAAGAGGTAATTCAAAAAGCAGAAATTTATTCTTACATATTATTGTAAGAACTAATATATATTATTTTATTTCTGGACACACATTCATATACATACGTGCCACACATTTGAAAACCATGTATCCATTTGGAAAAAGGTTGCAGTATTTAAATTTTGAAGCCACAATACACATGGAATCCCAAATGGACTGTTTGAATGAGTGTCCATGACCTGACACTCCTTTTTTACACTATCCTTTGTCAAACAGGGGGATATATGGGACACACTGATTTTCGTATATTACACCCTTTGCTCAATTTGTTTAAGATCTAGTCATAGAAGTAAATGTTATGCCTACATTCACCTCAAGACTTCATTTCTCATTCTATTAATTTACCATGTAGCCATAAATATATACTTTAATGTGTACATTTCTTCTTTCTTAGGGAAAAGAAGAAATACACACGTTACATATATGAAGCTCATAATTTACATTTGCCTCAAATATATGAATCCATGTATTTTCCCTCCTTCTGCTTGTAATTTGAACAGGTGAATCATGTGTGTTATTTGAATATTATAAAATCCTATCCAGTTTTCAAAATAAATGTATCTTCAAGAATTTTAACACTTCCCGTTAAATATCAACTAATTACACATCTCATATTACTAATGATTTAAAATTAAAGTAACCATGTCCTAATTTAAAAAATATATTAAAATTAAAAATAACCATTTTGGTTATTCATGCAATTAAAAAAATCAAGTCTGTTTTTATGTAACTTCCATAGCAGTCATTGCTATAGACATTTATATAGTGTCCTTATAAAAGACACAAAGGACACCCTAGAGAAGATGATGTGAAGACAAAACAGAGAAATAGTTTCAGCCACAGGCAAGGAATGTTCACAACCACCAGGAACTGCAAAAAACAAGGAACAGGTTTTCCCTGAAAGACTGCACAGGGAGTGCAACTCCACCAACAACTTGATTTTACATTTGGCCTCCAGATCTGTCAGAGAATAAAGTTGATAAAGTAAAAGAAAAAAAAAAACAGTGAAAGCTACTCCTGGTATTTTCTATTTACTCAGTAGAACTATTGTTAACTAACTAATGTTAGTATCATTTACTACAAGTAACTACATACTATACTTACATCATTGTAACTTATTTATTGTCTTATTACACTTGAACATATTTGAACATATTTTCTTACCTGTTAATACAGACATACCACGTTATTTTGGACTCATATTTCTTCATAAATATATGTATGAGTATATAGGGGATGTTTTCTATATTAATATATATATATTTAGCTTGGGCACATTATTTATAGAATTTCTACTAATAAAGTATTACAAAATATTCTTGTGTAAACACTTTTACACTCTCACATGAGTATATAATGGAATGGAATACTGGAGCTGAAATTTTTTGCATCTATATGTTTTTAAATATTACTTACCAGTAATAATGTTACAGTACATATTCAGGCAGACATGAACAAGACAGGAGACAGCCTCCCCACCAGAAATGTCAGGTAACCATCAGGTGATGGTTAGGCAGTTATTAAATTGTCTCTCTAAAATAAGAATTCGTCACAGCCAGTGCCAGGGAAAGACAGTCTTTCAAAAAATAGAAAAAAAACCCTGATAGTGTTGATCAGCAGCTTCCCAATAAGACCCCAGGAGCTTGGTGAGAGAGCTCAAGCATGTGCACTAAGAGGCAAAATGGTGGAATTTAACTAGTATATGACCTTCCTCTAGAATCACCTGACTGGTAAGGGAACTCCTCAAGTGAGCATTTGCACAATTTCGGTAAATGCACCACGCATACAGCCCCTCCCAAGTGCGGGCAGGTCACTGCGCATGCAGATAGCCCACCCCAAATGAAGAATCAGAGGAGAAGTAAGTCGAGAACCTGGAAGCATGCCAATATATAAAACCCCGAGTCAAAAGGTCAAACTGTGTACTTGATCTCTCAAGTCACCTGTTTGGCCCTCTTTCAAGCATGCATTATTCCTTTCATTCCTGACCTAAAACTTTTTAATAAACGTTCACTCCTTCTCTAAAACTTGCCTTGGTCCCTCTTTCTGCCTTATGCCCCTCAGTCGCATTCTTTCTTCTGAGGCAAGAATGGAGGTTGCTGAAAGTTCTGTATATATTTGTGGTTAACAATAAAACGTTTTACTTACCATGATTATTAAACTGAAGATTCAAATACATGTCATAGGGATAGTTTGTTGGATTTTAACCACTGTTTAATAGTCACATTTTCAATGTAAATATGTCAGATAAATGATACCGATATATTATTAAGCATTCAAAATATGGAGTGATGTGTAGCCTGCTTTTTAACTTTGTTGTAAAATGTTTTTACTAATACTTACAAGGAGAACTTATAAAGTGTACTTTCAAATAGCCAACCATGACAAAAGTGAGACAATGATAATGATAGAGAATAAAATGTTAATAGACACAGACTTAGATTTAAAGCAAGAACAAACCATACAGGTTATCTGAACAATAATGAATTCACAAAGCAGGTAAACATTTTATCAAAATGTTGCTGGAGGGCTCAAGAGTGTCTCCAGATGCCAGTGAGACACCACCCCCAGCCAGTATCCAGAGAAAGAATTCAGAGATGAGTCAGAATGAAGCAAAAGGCAACAAGCTTTTATTGCCAAGCAAAAGTACACATTGAGTACAAAACCCATTCACACTCAAGAGCAGAGTGTGGGCATACTTGGAGGCGTGAGTAGTGCATAATGGAGTTTGGGTTTCTAATTTTATGGGCTCTTCTAACCAGGGGGTAGAGTAACCATGAGGTTTTCTAGGAAAAAAAGTGAAGTTTTGTTAGAATTGAGGTGTCACCCATTTTTAAACAAAATATGGCCATGCTGAGATCTGTCATGGCACTGGTGAGTTTCTGATTTAGTGTGTAATTAGGTCTGAGGTAGGGCATGGGTCATATCAAGGGCCATAATGGACCTAGCTTGTCTCAATCAGCTCAGCTCCTGTCCTTTCTGTTAGAGTCTTGTCAATCAGTCTCTTCCTTGTCCTTGTAGCTAATTTTAACAGTTCGTTTCTTATTGTTTTCTGAAATTACAGCTTGATATTTTCCTGCCTCCCCTGTGACCACCAAGCATTCCTATTTTAGAGTATTTCTTTAATTTGGGGGTATAATAATCATTAGTTATTCTGGAAAAGCAGGGGATTTCATGGACCCCCATTCCTGACCACTTTCTTCCTTGTTTTGATTTTTCTGGAAGAGTCATGGAGATGTCCCCCTGACCACAATTTTGGCCATTTTCTCTTGCATATTTTGGGTTTTCTGTTATCTTGTAGTTTCTTTGCTTACTTCTCATTTTAGCTGTTGTTTGTGTTTTTCCATCCTCCTGTGACTACTCAGTGCTATTCCTGTCTCAAAAGGTAATTCTGGTGTCCTTCTCATCCCTCATTGGACTGATAAGCCAATTAGTATTTGTATTTTCAATTAACTTATTTAAAACATCTGGTATCTACCTTTGTGTATGGTTTTTGTTAAATATACATATTTCCTTGTTTTATTTTTCTGCATGAAGGCATACTGTTTTCTAAGAACATGCACCAGTTTATAATTTGTTAATATGTAATGCTAAAATTATAAAACCTCAATTACATATATGACATATATAATCTATTTCAGAATTTTCCATTTTGCTTACATTCATCTATTTGTATATTTTTGAGCCAGTAAGAATAATCGTAATTATTACTATGATGGAATTGTATATTATTTTGCTATCAGGTAGTATAAATCCCCTGCATTTGCTATTTTTCTTCATATTTTATTTTACTATTTACAAACTTTTATTATTCCCTTTATGGCCGATTAATCACAAAATTTCCTCCAATTATTTCCCTCCTTGAACCTACAGCCATTGTAAAATGACTTTGCGCCTTCTTAATTTAAGATTTTGGAGCTTGTTTTTCTATTTCTTGACTCTAGGATTACTTTGTGACTTGCTTTGGCCACCAGAATGAAACAGATATAAAAATGTGCCAATTCAGAGCCTCAGAATCAGGCGGACTTGCACATTACAGCCTGCTTTTTTCTCCTTTTTTGAACGTGAAAACAAGGCTTTTTCTAGCATCACAAATGATAAGAGAGCACATATAGCAGAGCCAAGATATTTTAGCTGATGGATGCCATCCCAGACAATTGCCAAAATCAGTCAAGCTCAGACTAGAAAGGGAGAAGCTCTCAGAAAACACAATAAATGTTTGCTTGTTTAGGTTACTAATGAGTAGGGTAGTTTGTTGAGGTCCTCACAAAATTAAAAATTAATTTTAATTTATTAAATGTGTATATTAAGTTGAGGAAATTGACAATTTTATATTATGTTTTCCTATCCAGGAGCATGGGCTATCTGTTTTTCAGATCTTCTTTCATATTTCTTAAAAATGATTAATTCTTTATATAAATTTTGAACTGTTAGTGCTTTCTGTTTTGTATTTTTAGTGTAATGGTACTATGATTAGTAACTTTACAGGTATTCTTATTTTGTTCTTAGACTTAAGGGAAAAGTAAATGAAAGTTTCTCCATTAAGGGTATTTTGCTGCGTATGTGTATATACATGTAAATATTTATTTATTTATCAAAACTTACCCTCCTTTAAGGCCATAACCCAGCTTTCTCATTACTGTATTTCCATTTTGAATTTTACTGATGAATTTTCTGCTTTAAACTATATTTGAATTTTTGCTATCAATTTATATTTTCATGATTTTTATCTTATTTATATTTTTATTCAACAAATGTTATATTCAAGATATTTTATCTTCACTAGCTAAATATTTTTATAATTTTGGTTCCAACATTTTCATAAACCATTATGGGAGTTAAATTTGTATTAGCGTCATAAAATACGTTAGGTATCCATTCTTACTTGTCTGTTTTGTATGGTGTAAGTAATGAAATCCTGTATACTTAGGCTCTTAGAGAGGAAAGATTTTTCTTTCTGTTATGCGCATTGATCCATTCAAATTTTCTGTGTCTGCATATGCAAACAGTGACATTGAAATTTTTTCTGAATGTAGGTAGATGGCCTATAATTGAGGATTACTTCTGTTTAGCAGTGAATAATATGAGTTTTATTTGTTAATTTATTTTACATTGTAGATATTTCACATTGTGTTATATTCCATAACATTGGTAACATTTGATTCTTTCAACTAAAAATATATTGGTTGTCAATTAAAAAAATACCAAATAGGAAGGCTGAAAATTACCATAATATCTGTTGTATCACAACTAAAATAAATAAAAATGAAGATTAGGTATCTGAGCAAAAATATATATATTTTTCCAATTTTAATCCCTAGAATTAAACTGGAATATCTATCTAGAAATAGGCAGCTATAGAAATTGGTATTCCTCCTCTCATCATTGTCTTTCCCTTAAATATCAAATAATGGAGAAAAAAATTAAAATATGTATTATCTGCAGATAATCAACTTTCAAGAGAACGGAAATTGAGACTGAGAAACTAATGCCCAGTTCCACTTTCCAGTCATAATTATTTAATTTACTAACTCATAGAAGAAAGGGTTAGAGGAATAAGAGGCCAGGAAAGTTTAGCAAAATGTTTCTTTATGGAATCTTGTGAAATGGGAAAGAAGTACTTCACCAACATTACTGATTTTGATTACATAATCTTCACATCAGGAATAAAGCACTGTAAAATGAATGAGATATACTACTTGTCCAAGTCCATCTGGAGTATTATGTTCTGACTTCTGCAGTGATTATAAATTGCTTCTCCTACACTGTATGTGTATTTTTCTTTGTTGATGGAAGATATGAATGCTGGGAACAAAGAATTGCAATTATCCAATAGTAGCTTGTGGTTTTAGACAAACAGGTGCACAGGCACTCATGTTACTGTGATAGTATTTGAGGGTATTTCTTTAAAAATATTTGGCAGTATTTTAGAAGTTCACACATAAGTTATTTTCCCAATATTTTATTGAAGCAAATACACATAACATAAAATATACTAGTTAAGCATTTCTAAGTATACAGTTCTCTGGTTTTAAACACATTCATAGTGTGCAACCATATCACCATTTTTCTCCATAACCCTTTCCTCTAATAAAACTGAAATTCTATAGCCATTTAGCAATAACTCACCATTTTCCTCTCCTCCCCAGTTCCTGGTATCAATCCATCTATTTTCTGCCTCTATGGTTTTGATAATTCTAAATAACTCATATAAGTGGAATCATACACTGTTTGTCTTTTTATGTCTGACTTATTTCACTCAGAATAATGTCCTCATGATTCATCCATGTTATAGTGTATGTCAGAATCTGTTCCTTCTTAAGGGTGAATAATATTCCATTATATGTATATATCACATTTTATTCATCTATTCCACTCTCACCATCAACACCTTGGGTTGCTTCCATTGTTTAGCTATTGTGAGTAATGCTGCCATGAACGTGGGTACGCAAATATGTTTTGAAGACCCTGCTTTCATTTCTTTTGGATACATGCCCAGAAGAGGAATTGCTGGATTACATGATAATTCTATCTTTGGTTTTTTGAGGAACCACCCAACTGTTTTTACAGTGGATGCACTATTTATATAACCACCAACAGTGCACACATGTTTCAATGTCTCCACATCTTTTACAGCACATTTTCTGTTTCTGTTTTTGTTTTAAATAATAGCCATCCTAATGAGTGTAAAGTGTCATCTTGTAGTTTTGAGTTGCATTTACCCTATAATTGAGCATCGTTTCAGGTGCCTGTTGCCACATGTGAGTCTTCTTTGGAAATGTGTATTCAAGTCCTTTGCCCATTTTTATTTTTATTTTATTTTATTTTATTTTTTGAGACAAGGTCTCGTTCTGTCACCCCGGCTGGAAAGCACAGTGGCGTGATTTCAGCTCACTGCTACCTCTGGCTCCTGGGTCCAAGCTATTCTAGGGCCTCAGCCTCCTGAGTAGCTGGTATTACAGCTGTGCGCCACCACACCTGGCTAATTTTTGTATTTTTGTATTTATCTATTTAATTATTTTTAGTAGAGACAGGGTTTCACCGTGTTGGCCAGGCTGGTCTTGAACTCCTGACCTCAAGTGACCACCCGCCTCGGCCTCCAAAGTTCTCAAATTACAGACATGAGCCACAGCGTCTGGCCCCTCCTTTTCCCATTTGTGAATCAGATTGTTTGTATTTTTATTGTTGAGTTTTAGGTCCTCTATACATGAATATTAACTTCATCAAATATATGAATGGTGAATATTTCCTTTTCTTCTGTATGTTGCTTTTTTACTTTGTTCATACTGCATTTTATGCACTTTTTTTTTAGTTTTCACGACGTCCAATTTTTAATTTTTTTTTTTACTTTGTTGCCTGTTTCTTTGGTGTCTTATCCAAGACATCATTGATAAATTCAATGTAATGAATTTTGTCCTATGTTTTCTTTAAGAGTTTTATTGTTTTAGGTCTCACATTTAGGTCTTTCATCAACTTCGAGTCAATATCTGTGTATGGTGTTAGGTAAGGTTTCAACTTTATTCTTTTGCATGTGGTTATCTAATTTTTTCAGTACCATTTGCTGAAAAAAAAACAGTACTTTCCACATTGAATAATCTTAACATCATTGACAAATATAATTTGGGCTTATATGCAAGAGTTTATTTCTTTTATATTGGTCTATATTTCTGTCTTTATGCCAGTACCACACTGTTAATTGCTGGATTTGTAGTAGTTTTTGAAATCAAGAAGCATATGTCCTCAAGTTTTGTTCTTTTTGTTCAATATTATTTTGAATAATTTGTGTTCTGTTGAGATTCTGTAGACATTTTTGGGTGGGTTTTTTTAATGTCTAAAAAAGGGATTTTGATAGGGATTGCATTGAATCTGTAGATTGCTTTGGGTAACAGTGATATCTTAACAATATGAAGTCTTTCCATCTGTGAGGAAGAGATATTCTGATTTACTTATTTAATTTCTTTCAGCAAAGTTTTAGTTTTCACTGTATAGATCTTTTACCTCCTTGCATAAGTTAATTTCTAAATATTTTATTCTTCTTAATGCAATTACAAATATAATTGTTTTTACATTTTATTTTCAGATTGTTTATTGTTAGTGTGTAGAAATGCAACTGATTTTTATGTGTTGATTTGAATTCTGCTATTTTGCTGGATTTTTTTATTAGCTCTATTTTTTTATGTGTGGAACCTTTTTTTACTAGCTCTTTTTTATGTGTAAAGCCTTTAGTATTTTCTACAATTAAGAGTATATCATCTGTGAACAGAGATAATTTTGCTTTTTTCCTTTTCAATTCAAATGCCATTTCTTCTCTTTTCGTTTTCTGGTTAATTCCTTTGACTATAACTTTTGGTAATATGTTGAATAGAAGTGATGAAAGCAGGCAGACTTATTTTGATCCTGATGTTAGAGAAAAGGCATTTATTTTTTCACCATTGCCCAATACAGTGTTAACTGTGGGATCTTCATATATGAATTTGATTATGATAAGGTAGTTTTATAATATTTCTAATTTTCTGAGTGCTGTTTATTGTGAAAAATTATTGCATTTTGTTAAATGCTTTTTCTGCATCAATTGGAATGATCATGTGCTTTTTTTTCTTTTATCTCTTAATGTGGTTCATTATATTGATTTTAGTTATTTTTATTTTTATTTCAATAGTTTTGGGGAACAGCTGGTGTTTGGTTGCATGGAAAAGTTCTTTAGTGGTAATTTCTGAGATTTTGGTTCCCCCATCACTCAAGCAGTATACGCTGTACCCAATGTGTAAAATTTTATCCCTCACTCTCTCTCACTCTTTCCCCCAAGTCCCCAAAGTCCGTTGTATCATCTGTATGCGTTTGCATCCTTACAACCTAGCTGCTGCTTATATGTGAAAACATATGATGTTTGATTTTCCACTTTTGAGTTACTTCAGTTAGGTTGCTGCAAATGGTATTATTTCATTCCTTTTTATGGCTAAGTACTATTCATATATATATATATATATACACATACATATACATATATATATATACATACATATACATATATATATATATCGCATTTTTTATCCATTCATTGGTTGATGAGCATTTAGGCTGGTTTCATATTTTTGCAATTATGAATTGTGCTACTATAAACATGCATGTACAAGTGTCTTTATCATATAATGACTTATTTTCCTCCGGGTAGATACCCAGTAGTGGGATTGCTGAATCAAATGGTAGTTCTACTTTTAGTTCTTTCAGGTGTCTCCATACTGTTTTCCATAGTGGTTGTACTAGTTCACATTTTCACATTCCCACCAGCAGTGTAAAGTGTTCCATTCCGTTTTCACCACATCCATGCCAAAATCTATTATTTGTTGATATTTTAAAGTATGGCCATTCTTGCAGGAGTAACGTAGTATCTCAGTGTGGTTTTGATTTGCATCAAAAAGTGGGCAAAGGACATGAACAGACAATTCTCAAAAGAAGACATTCAAGTGGCCAAAAAACTTATGAAAAAAAATGCTCAGCATCACTAATTATGAAGGAAATAATTGATTTTCATATGTTGAATCACCCTTGCATTCCAGGAAAAATATCCCACCTGGTCTTGTTGTATCATCTTTTTAATATGCTGCTGAACTTAGTTTATTATTATTTTGTTGAGGATTTTTTTCATCAATGTTTATGAAAAAAATATTAGTCTGTAGTTTTCATGTAGTATCTTTTTCCAGCTTTGGTATCAAGGTAATGCTGGCCTCAAAGAATAAACTAGGAAGTGTTCCCTCCTATTCAAGTGTTTGAAAAAGTTTGAGAAAGATTTGTTAGGTATTCTTTAAATGTGTGTTAGAATTCACCTGTAAAGCTATGAGGCCTAGAGCTTTTCTTTGTTGGGAGGTTTTTAATTACTGACTCAATCTCCTTATTAGGTACAGGCCTATTCACATTTTCTGTTTCATTATGATTAATTTCAATAGCTTTTGTATTTCTTGGAATTTGTCTATTCATCTTGCTTATTGAACTTGGTACATAGTTGTTTGTAGTACTCCTTTATGGTCTTTTTTTATTTCTATAGAATCAGTAGTAATGTCCCAGTTTTCATTTTTTATTATAGTAATTTAGTCTTTTCTCTATATGTTTTTTTTCTTTAGTCTATCTGAATAAGGTTTTCCAGTTTTGTCAATCTTTGCAAAAGCAAAACAAAGTAAAACAGCTTTTAGTTTCATTGATTTTCTCTATTGTTTTTCTTTTCTCTTATTTTGTTTATCTGTTCTAATATCTATCTCCTTCATTCTGTTTTGGGTTTAAGCCGTTCTTTTTCTAATTTCTTAAGTTGTAAAGGTAACTTGTTGATTTTAGATTTTTTTAATGTAAGCATTTATAGCTATAAATTTCCCCCTGAACACTGCTTTTTATGTGTCCCGTAAGTTTTGGTGGCTTGTATTTTCATTTGTCTTCATCTCTCATTTCCCTTGTGATGTCTTCTTTAATCAATTGGTAGTTAAAGAGTGTGCTGTTTAATTTTCACAGTTTTTTAAATTTTCCAGTTTTACTTCTGTTACAGATTTCTAATTTCATTCATTGTGATTGGAGAACATACTTTGTGTGATATCTGTTTTTTAAAAAAATCTATCAAGACTTAATTTGAGGCCTGGCATAAGATCTATCCTGGAAAATGTCCACTGCACTTGAGAAAAATATGTATGCTGTTGTTAGGTAGAGCATTTTATATATGTGTATATATATATATTTTATATATGTGTATATATATGTGTATACATAATATATATACACATATAATGTGTATATATAAATGTGTATACACATTTTATATATGTGTATATATATATATATTGCTGTTTTATGTCTAAAGTTCTCTATTTGCTTTCTTATATTCTATTCAGTTATTCTATTCAGTATTGAGCGTGAGATACTGAAATTTCCAACTGTTATTGTAGGCCTGTGTATTTCACCCTCAATTTGTCAGTTTTGCTTTATACATTTTGATGGTCTGTTAAATTATTTTGGCCTCATGTAATGATGCCATCATGTAATGATGGTGTAAATGTTTGTGACTTTTATATTTATTTATTTATGTATGGAACCTTTTATTATTATACAATATATTTGTTTGTCTCCTGTAATCTTTTTGATTTAATGTCTATTTTATCTGGTTATTGTGCCTAACATGGAAGTATAGTAGCTGGAACTGTGTTGAGCTAAATTTGACTGAAATTAGTCTGAGTTTATGATGCAAGTCTGGAAATGGAAAGCCTCAAAAGACTCCAGAGTTTCAAAAACATTACATCAGAGTCTGACTACAAGTTTTCCTGGTTGGAAGGACAGATTCTTGGTGCATTGTACTCCGTCATCTTCTGGGAATTATCCCATATATCTTTTAGTTTGAGTAAATAAACTTATTCATCTAATACACTTGACCACAAATATTACCTACACATATACACACATGAACAAAGTTTCTATTTGTAGTAACAGTATAAGTCTGGAGCGAAGTCTAAAGATTCATAATCAGGTCACTTGTTACAGAGCTTGTAATACTCTCAGCTCAGCTTGTAATACTGAGTAAGTAATGATGAAATGATATATACCACAACATTGATGTGCCTTGTAAACATTATGGTAAATAAAAGAAACCAGTCCCCAAAATTCATAATTGTCTCATTCTGTTTATATGTAATGACTAAAATAGGCATATCTATAGTGACAGAAAGTTGCTAAGGTGAGGAAGGGGGATGACATAGGGTTAGTGATAATGTGTACTGGATTTTTTTTTTTTTTTTGCCATGATGAAAATATTCCTAAGCTCATGGTGATGGTGGCTCAACTCCTTGAATATAACAAAAAACACTGAATTGTGTAAATGAGTGAAAAACATAGTAAGTACATTATATTTTAATATGGCCATGAAAATGAATGATATATAATGATACATAGTAAATATCAAAAGGAAAAATGTCTAACTCCATTTACTCCATTTGGGAACATTTGATACATTATCTTTCTGTACTACCTAATTTTAGTGTCTACTCAGTATTACTGAGTATTACTGAGTATACTGTAATATACTCAGTATATTACAGTATACTCAGTAGTTTTCCAACCCATATGTAGTTTTCCAACCCATATCCTTTTCTCCTTCTCTGCTCTAGTAGTTTGCAGTGTCTGTTATTCCTATGTTTATGTCCATGTGTGTTCAATGTTTAGCTTCCACTTATAAGTGAGGACATGCAAGATATAGTTTTCTGTTCTTGTTTTAATTCGTTTAGTATAATATTATGGCATCCAGCTCCATCTGTATTGCTGCAAAGGACATGATTTCATTTTTTTCTTATGGTTGTGTAGTATTCCATGGGATATATGTACCACATTTTCTTTATCCAAGCCGCCATTGATGGGCACCTAGGTTGATTTCATATCTTTGCCATTGTGAATAGTGTGGTGATGAATGTACAACTGCATGTGCCTTTTTGGTGTAATGATCTATTTTCCTTATACCCAGTAATGAGATTGCTGGGTCAAATGGCAATTCTGTTTTAAATTCTTTGAGAAATTTCCAAACTGCTTTCCACAGTGGCTGAACTAATTTATATTCCCATCAACAGTGTATAGGTATACACTCTTTCTCTGCAGCCTTGCCAGCATCTGTTCTTTACTGACTTTTGAAAAATAGCCATATTAACTTGGGTGAGGTGGTATCTCATTGAGGTTTTGATTTGCATTTCTCTGATGCTTAGTGGTCATGAACATTTAAAAAATATGTTTGTTGGTAACTTGTATGTTTTCTTTTGAGAAGGGCTTGTACATGTACTTTGCCCTTGTTTTAATGGGATTATTTACTTTTTGAATGTTGATTTGTTTACATTCCGTATATATTGTTTACATTAGGTTGCATACTTTTTGAATATTTTCTCCCATTCTGTAGGTTTGCTCTTTGCTCTGTTTATAGTTTCTTTCCCTGTGCTGAATTGCTTTTGTTTAATTAGGTCCCTCTTGTCAACATTTGTTTTTGTTGCAATTGCTTTTGGCGACTCAGCCAAAATTTCTTCGCTAAGGCTGGTGACTAGAATGGTGTTTCCTAGGATTTCTTCAAGGATTTTTATACTTTGAGGTTTTACATTTAATGTTTGATTCATTTTGAGTTAGCCTTTGTATATAGTGAAAAATTAAGGTCCATTTTTATTCTTCTGCATACAGCTAGTCAGTTATCCCAGAGCTATTTGTTGAATAGATAATCTGTTCCCTATTGCTTGTTTTTGTCAGCCCTGTTGAAAATCATAAGTTTGTAGGTATGCAGCTTTACTTCTGGACTCTGTATTTGGTTCCATTGGTCTATGTGCCTGTTTTTATACCAGTACCATGCTGCTTTGTTTACAGCCTCATAGTACAGTTTGAAGTTGGGTAATATGATTCCTCTAGCTTTGTTCTTTTTGCTTAGGATTGCTTTGGCTATTTGGCTCTTTTTGGTTCCATGTGAGTTTTAGAATAGTTTTTTTATAACTGTGTAAAAATTGTGTTAGTTGATTGATAGTAATAGTGTTGACTCTGTAGACTGCTTAGGCAGTATCGCTATTTTAATAATATTGATTATTCCATTCCATGAGCATGGGATGTTTTCCCATTTATTTATGTTATATTTGAGTTCTTTTGGCAGTGTTTTGTGTAATCCTTGTAGAAATTTTTCATTTCTTTGGTTACCTGTATTCCTAGGTATCTCATTTTATTTGTGGCTATTATTAATGGAATTATGGGAATTATGTTCTTGACTTTACTCTCAGCTTTGCTGGTATTAGTATATAGATATGCTCCTGATTTTTTTACATTGATTTTTGTATTCTAAAACTTTACTGAAATTGTTTATCAGTTCTAGGAATTACATGGTGGAGTCTTTAGGATTTTCAATGTATAGAATCATATTCTCAGAAGAGAGAGATAGCTTGGCTTTTTCTTTTCCATTTAGATGTCTTTACTTCTTTCTCTTGCCTGATTGCTTTGGCTAGGAGCTCCAGTACTGTGTGGAATAGGAGTGATGAGAGTGGGCATTTTTGTCATGTTCTAGTTCTCAAGGGGAATGCTTCCAGCTTTTGCCCATTTATGGCTATGAAATTTTTATGAGTGGCTTTTATTATTCTGACATATATTCCTTCCATACATAGTTTCTTGAGAGTTTTTTTTATCATGAGTTGATGTTAGACTTTATAGAAAACTTTTTCCCTGCATCTCTTGAGTTGATCATATGGTTTTGCTTTTAATTCTGTTTATGCGATGTATCACATTTTTGATTAGCATATGTTGAATCAGTCTTGCATCACAAGAATAAAGCTTACTTGATTGTGGTGTATTAACTTTTTGATGTACTGCTGAATACAGTTCGCTAGTATTTGGTTGAGGATTTTTTTATCTGTCTTCATCAGAGATATTGACCTGAAGTTTTCTTTTTTCCTGGGAATTTTGAGTGACATAACTTACTAATACTCTGGTATTACAAATTTAGTAAATGTTAATGTAAATTAAATATACCTGACAAAAATATACTATAATTATATATTTCAATAGCCATTCCAGCTGCTTTACTTATAAGACACAAAAACCTAACCAGTATTCATTTTAAATTTAAAAAATAATTCATTTATATAGTCCTGCAAAAATATGGGCTTTACATCATGCATTGTATAATTCTTTATGTTTGCTTTAGAATTCAGGAATATGTGTGTAGGACATCGGTCAGGGTGGTGGGAAAAGTTATATGAAAAAGTTATAGGGAAAGATGCAAACCTTCTTGGAAGGCCAGGAGGCTTTGCAAAAGCTTTGGAAGAGAATTATAGCTGAAGGCAGCCAAATTCTCTTATGTGGAGGCTGAAAGCAAAGGGCAGATAACAAAGGAATGTAAAGGAATTATATAGATAAATTTGTTTACTCCTGTCTCCAGAAACCAACCTTTGATCATTCGTGTGCAGGACTGCTCTCTACTTGAGGAGTCAACAAAGTTTATTACCCACAAATTGTGTTCACTCCAAGCCTTTGTCATTAAGTCTGCACTAAATAAATGTGAGCGGGGCCAGCTTATGGGGGCAGCACTTTTGTCCGCGGTGCTAAGCCGTGCGGTCCCCTAGCCACACTGTCAGACAAAATACCTGTGTGTACCTGTGTCAGTGTACTTCTTTTATCTGTCACTCGGCCAGAGTCTGCAGGACAGACTCGGCAATGCAAAGCCACAAAGTGTTCTAACATATCTCAGTATCGTTTACATGGCTCTGACTGAGTATTCCATTTCCATAATTCACAGAACTTTGGTAAGTTACTCCACCTTTCTCTAGTCTATAGAATGTCACTTTTAGGCTAGATTCAATTTAATGTCTTTTATAAAAATGAAATATATCAATGGTAGAGTTATATCTATAAGAATGATTATTAATATTACAATTTTAGGAACAATTATTATTCAGAAAAATATGATTAAATATTGTGCTTAAAATTAATGCCAAGATTATGTATAAACTTGTTCTGCCAATAAAATATTTCTTTGTATACAGTATTTTAAATTGATTGAAATAGAAGACAAAAGGATGAAGTGCTAAAATACGTAAATGAAACATGCACTTGTATGTTAATTGCGGCACTATTCACAATAGCGAAGATGGAATCAACCCAGGTGCCTATTAATGGTAGATTGAAAGAAAATATGGTATACACACACCACAGAATACTATGCAGCCATAAAAAGAAATGAAACCATGTTCTTTGCAGCAACATTGATGGAGCTGGAGGCCATAATCCCAAGCAAATTTAATGCAAGAACAAAAAACGAAATACCACATCTTCTCACTTACAAATGTGAGCTAGTTTTTGAGCACACATGGATATAAATATGAGAACAATAGACACTGCGGACTACTAGAGAGTGGAAGAAGTAGGGGTTGGGTTAAAAAACTACCTGTCAGGTATTATTCTCACTATCTGAGTAACAGGATCCCTACCCCAAACCTCAGCATCAGGCAGTATTCCCTGATGTAACAAATCCACATGTGTAATCCTGTATCTAGAATAAAAGTTGAAATTAAAACAAACAAAATAATATTTTAAAATCAGATTCAATAATTTATTAATTTTGTAACCTTGTGAGAGTTATAGAAACTCTTCTGCTGTCAGTCCCGTTATCCACAAATGGTCAATTGTTAATGCCCTTGGGGATTTACAGTCACTTAATATATAGCAGCTATAATAACAATGCTAATAGTACTACTGATACAAAAAATAACTTTTATATTTATTGTATTTTGTTTGCTACTATTATGAACAACATAGTCATTGTAGCTTAGCAAAGGACATGAAAGAAGAATAGCGCACACACACACACACACAACATCCGTTCATGTCAATTTTTCCGAACTGGGGTTATCTAGAAAAGCTGGTTTCTTTAAATGTGACCATAAGAGTTTCTCAGCTGACCCTCTGAAGTGTTAGCCTTCGCTGATGGGCTACATTATCCCAGAACTAGACCTTGAATCTGGCAAAGGATCTTGAAAGTGATAGTTAACATGCACTGTAAAATATTATCAACTAGATCAACTGACCCCAAAGTGAAATTTGAAATTCTACACTATCCATCTTATGCCACTCAATTAGGCAAATTATCAAATAATTTTGACATTTTCACTTTATATTTTACTTATAAATATGTTAACAGAATTCTATGCATTATTTGATTTTATTCTTGGGGAAATTTTAGAGCTTTATGTGAATGAGTGACTTTCTAGTTTAGTTACCTTTATCTAAAATTTTAGGTGAAAATTTTGCATTGTAAACATTCTTTAAAACCAGTGTGGTTTCCTCTCTTCTCCAAAACCTCTGAGTATGCACGCTGAATAACGGAGGCAGATTAAAATTTTAGGTCATAGGATATATTAAATATTATCACTGTCCTCAGTGAGATGAGCATATAGTAAAACAATTTATATCCATATTAAGAAAAAATGCAAAAAGATGCTCTCTAAATTTTTAATATAATACAAATTAGAAGTGTTTTAAATAAAATATTTTATGATTATGTACAATATTCACAATAAGAACATTACTATGCATGGCAATTTACTGTGATAACACTATCAAATTACAAAAATATTCCCTAATTTTTCATTGCTCTCTTAAAAGTACATCTACCTTTTTTTAATCTGAAAAATGAATATAACAGGAAACATTCACATTGTCTTAATTCATCTATGTTTAATTTTGCAGAAAAAAAACAAATATTTTGAGGATTTAAAATCTGCTGTATATTAGACATCTTTTAGAAATGATTTCTGATGTAAACTAACACAATATACAACATAAATCTTTTTTCAGTTTGCAATGCTAGTAGTTGTTACAAATTTCTGATTTAAATATGATACTTTTGTTTCCTGTGTAAGTTTATGTAATATATAAGTTGGATTACAGATTTTTCTTTGTTTATGACTTTATTAATATTTGCCTTGTTTTTATACTGGGATATTAGACTATACATAAAATTTTTAAAATTAAACAAACTAATTTTTTAATTTTCAGTAACATTAACTAAGGGCTTCACAGATAAAACACAATCATCCAAAGTCAATGTCCTTTTAGTGTATCTTTGTAATAATGTTAACAATAATGAAAAAAATAGTCCCTACATATTTTTAAATATGATTAGTTTTATTTCATTGCCTTTTCACTTTGCTTCTTGATTTTTAGTATTCTAAACAATAGTCTCATGATTAGTTTTAAAAACAGTAAAACGTTTGGTTTTATGAAGCAGTTATAATGTAATTTTCATAACTACTAGGGTAAAATATTGACTATGTAACCAAGTGTTTTATTAAATACATATGACTCCCAAAAGCTATAATTTAATTGAAAAACTGTTATTGTTAGGTACTTCATAAAATCAATAATTGCTTGATATGGTGGTGGAGTTAGACTCTGTACGACTATAATATAATCATATAATATGAGAACTTTAAAGTACATAAATATTCAGTTTATCCTTTAACATTGCTTAAAGCTTACTACAATGTTTAACCTGGGGACTTTCCTTAAATATCATTCAATAATAGCTTCTTCATATTAGGCAGCTATGTAATTTTTTTAGACCACCCTATCAGAAAGTGTCTAATCATGTTAAAATCAAAGACCTTGCTGAGGCTATTGACCAGCCAAAGGGCATCAATAGAAAACCTTATTGTACTTTTCAAGAACAACTTTCTGGATATTGTGGGGTTAATATTGCGCCTTTTAAATCTTTTTTCCCTTAGGGCGAAACATACTATTTAAGACTCTATTATCATTAGCTGTATGACACATATCAATTCTCTTTATATTCTCATTGCTCTTGTAGATTAATTAATTCAACAAATATTTACTGAGAACCTACTACTATCTACCAAACTGCGGCAATACAATGTGCATTCCAGAAAAATGGTTTCTGCCAATTGAAGAACTTATATTTTGATGAAATATCACTGTGGCACTAGGTTTTGAGCTTTATGTAAGAGACAAAGCTCATGGGCATGACATCTATATCTTCATCTTCCTGAAAACTATATTGACTAGGGCAGGAATAAGGAAAGAATCTTGTAAAAAAAAAAAAAAAAAAAGAAATAAAAGCACTGGAGATTTCCTTTTATGGTGATATAAATCCATTAATTTCAGTTTCAAGTCCAGCTAATTCACTGAATAATTGATCTACATCTTCATTTTGTTTTCACTACAAGAGGGATGAGGCATTGTCAAATATGCTGTACATACACCGTGAGTAAAGAAAAGTAAAATAATGTAATCAACCATCAATAGATTTTTGAAATTTTAAGAAATATCTAATTCCAGAATGAGGCTAAGAGACAACATGCGCATTTATTCTGTAGCAAATAGTTTGAAGAAATTTGTTTTTAGCCTTTAGCAAAAGTGTAAATAAAATAAAATAAAATAAAAATCTAAATAAAATGTCAGCAAGAGTTATATTAAATAAAGATATCCTGAATAGCACAAATACGGTAACTTAGGAAAAATTGAATTCAATATATATAAAATTGTGTGCTAGCTTTGAATTGTCATTTTATCTGAAGATAATGAGGGTTCATAAATTAGGCCCATGTAACATAAAAATATGCTCAGTTGCCTGAGTGAATTTCTGTGTTTCTGCTATCAACCAAATATTGTAGTATGATCCTTTCTTTCCCCATGACTATTAGTACATAGAAGAGGGTGAATTAATAAGTTAATATTCATTTATTTTAAAATCATCATTTTAAGCTTGTTAAAAATAACTTAATAAATCACATCCCTTCCAATATCTTGAATGCCACTTGGGGTGAAAAATAATTATTCTGTGTCATTGAAGAGGTGATGCTCAATGAAACTGTTAAAATAAAATGGCTACTTCGACCAATTTTTATCATGTACTAGGGACCTTCAATGGTCAGTCATCAACAAGATGAATGATTTTAATAAAAATATAGTCTTCCATCAAATTCTAGTCTGTGAATTATAGATTAATATCACGTGTTGTGATTTTATGACCTATATTACTTAATTTACCTCATGTTGCTCACTTTGCTTACAGAAAATGCATCAGATTAATGTTTGTGAAAAAATCAATTGGGGACTTTTCAACAAATAAACTTAAATAAAACACAAAAATACCACTGTGCTACACACTAGGAGGTACATGCAAATTTCCAAAATACTAGAATACCATTCATAGTAGAATATATCATGTTAATAAAAAGTGCTAAGAAATGCATCTTAAAGCAATACCACAGAAAATAATTTGAATTTCCAAAATGCTGTTTAAATGACATATAAATCAAATAATTCACTTCCTATTCTTGAGATAAATATGTTTACCCAAGCATCTGAAACTAATTTAAATTAATATAAAGAATAAAGTTGAATACTCAACAGAATTGTATAGTTATGAGTGTATTGATTATTTTCCAAATATGTCTGTCTCTAAGTGTATCATATTTTATCTCAGTGTTAAGGAGATAATATGTCGAGGCATTTATAATAAGTAATTAAGTATTAAAACACTATAATATCACTAGATCCTTTTTTTGCTAGATATCATATTTAGAAAAGAGAAACTAAAACAAGCACTATTTAAAGCTAAAGGAAGGGAAAAATAAAACTCTCATTATTTGCAGATAGCATTACATTCTCTCCTGCTTTGATTAGCATTTGCTGTTTCTGAGGCGAGTTCTGCCACCTTTAGGCAGGGTCAACTGGCATCCCCAGGACAGTATCTTTCTCCTCACTCTTGGTTGAGACTAGTACTTCTCAAATTGAATATCCAGTTTGTTTGTTTTTATTTCCTTTCTTCATGTATTCTTTTTCTACTACTCTCTTTCTTTATGTAGATTCAAGTTTCTGACTTGTATCACTTTTCTTCTCTCTGAAGAGTCTTTAACATTGTATGAAAGAAAGTTCTACTATTGACAAATTCCCTCAGTTTTTGTTCATCTGTCTTCTTCACTTTTGCTGGATTCAAAGTTGGGCTGGGCGTGGTGGCTCATGCCTGTAATCCCAGCACTTTGGGAGGCCGAGGTGGGAGGATCACGAGATCAAGCTATCAGGAACACCCTGGCCAACATGGTGAAACCCCATCTCTACAAAAAATACAAAAATTAGCTGGGCATGGTGGCTTGCGACTGTAGTCCCAGCTACTCGGGAGGCTGAAGCAGGAGAATCGCTTGAACCTGGGAGGCAGAGGTTGCAGTGAGCTGAGATTGTGCCATTGCACTCCAGCCTGGTTACAGGGCAAGACTGTCTCAAAAAAAAAAAAAAAGAAAAAAGAATTCAAAGTTGGTATGTTTTGTCGGTTTAAGCTTTTAAATATTTTGCTCAGCACTTTTATTGCTTGCATAGTTTGTGAAAATAAATTTGATTTTGAAAAGAAATTTGATGTAATTTTTATCCTTGCTTAACTTCAGGTAAGGCCTTAAAAAAAATCCCCTCTGGCTTTGTACAAGGTTCTCTTTTTGATATTGGTTTTCTGCAGTTTGAAAATGGTATCCTTCGGTTTAATTTTATTATTGTTGTTATTGCCATTGTTTACCCTGCTTGGTGTTATCTCAACTCTTGGACTTGTGTCTTGTTTTCTATCACTAATTTTGGAAATATTTTTAATTATTACTTTTAATAATTTTGTGTCTTTTCTTTTTTTTTTCCCTCTGGTATTTTTTTTTTTTGAGATGGAGTTTCACACTTGTTGCCAAGGCTGGAGTGCAATGGCACGATCTCGGCTCACCACAACCTCTGCCTCCTGGGTTCTCAAGCGATTCTCCTGCCTCAGCCTCCCAAGTAGCTGGGATTACAGGCATGTGCCACCACATCCGGCTAATTTTTTTGTATTTTTAGTAGAGATGGGGTTTCACCATGTTAGCCAGGATGGTCTCGATCTCCTGACCTCGTGATCCGCCTGCCTTGGCTTCCCAAAGTGCTGGGATTACAGGTGTGAGCCACCACGCCCAGCCTCCTCTGGTATTCTTATTACAGACATGTTATACCTTTTATAGTTGTCTCATAATTCTTGAATATTCTGTTCCATTTTTATTCTTTTTTTTTCTCATTAATTTTGGTTAGGGAGTGTCTATTGACACATGTTCCAGTGTCTATTGACACATGTTCCAGCTAACTATTCTCCCCTCAGCCATGCTCAATCTATGGATAAACCTGACAAAAGCACTCTTCATTTTCTGCTACAGTGCTTTTGATTTCTAGCATTTCTTTTTTCTTTCTTAGAGTTTCCATCTCCCTGCTTATATTATTCATGTGTGTGTATTTTTTTTCCTATTCTTGAATATTGTCCACTTTTACCATTAGAATCATTAGACAATGAATTATAGCTATTTTGAATTCTTGGTCTGATCATTCCAAAATCTCTGCCGTATTTGTGTTTCATTTTAAAGCTTGTTTTGCATTTTCAGATTGTGTTTCTTCTTATCTTTTCTCAGTCCCTGTAATTTTTTATTAAAAGCTGAGCATCGGTATTAGGTAATAGAAACTGAAGAACATAGGTCTTTAGTATGAGGTATTATATATTAGGTTAGTGCAAAAGTAATTGTGGTGTTGCCATGACTTTTTAAAAATGGCCAAAGCCACAATTACTTTTGCACCAACCTAATGTATCTGCCTAGGAGTTAGTCAGTGTTTACTGTTTTCTTCAGGCATTAAATGACTGAGGTTTCTATGTCCTCATGTAACTTTGTTTTTGTTTCTATTGTTGTGTTTGGATTTTCTAAAAACTCTTTCATAAATAGATTCTGTCCCCTGCAGCTGTTTCAGCTGTAGTCCACTGTTAATAAGGAGGAGTCCTGTTGACGTGGTGAAAAAGTGTGTTTATGGGATTGGGGTTGGGGGAGAAAGGGTTTATAGTTCCCTGCTTAGTTCTCAGTCTTAGTAAGCCTGTGCCTCTGGGCTTTGACCTTTGCAAGCACTTCTCAGAATTTTTTTCTTATTTTTAATGTTTCTCAGATAATACAGAAAGGCTAGAGTGAGAATTGCTTGGGTAATTTTCAACTCCCAATCCAGTAATTTTAGTGATGTATATTTCCTTGTTGAGTAATATTTTGTTGTGAGAATTCCCTGGGCTTTTTAAATAATAGCTATTTTTCACCTGGTCGTAATTCAAAATAGTTAGTATTTCTACCCCCTGGATAAACATAAGGGGCTTTTTCTCTGATTTTACTGTGAGAAGGTAGTGGGTCTCCTGGATGCACAACTCATGAAAATGGGTGGCCCATTATAGGCCTGGTCCCCGGGAGTTTTTAGATCTCAAGTTTGTCCACACATATCTCCACTAACTTGATAAAATCATAATTTAAGGGTTTCCATCAAGAACTGGCTGCAGTGGTTTCTCACAGATCAGGCAAGTTGATGTGCATTCTCTGTATCTGCCTGTCTCTGCAGTTTTCAGTGATTTGTTCTGACTTCACTTCTCTGATGGACCGAAGAAAAGTTGAGCTTGAGTTTGTTCAGCATTTATCTTGTTGCAAGGACCTAATTCTTTTTTACCTTTGTTATTTTTATTCATAGTCAGTTCCTCCAAGGAGATGTCACATAATGAAACAGAGGCAATGTTTTGCTTCTACAAACTAAATATATGGTTATGGTTAAATAAGGAACAGAAGAAACAAAGAAAACCAGTCAAACACTCTCCACATTTTATACAGAAAATTGTGTTCCACGTTCTCTTGCTACTTAACTTTATGTTTGCAGGACAGGAAAGTACAGGGTCAAACAGAGCTGCCCCAGAGAAACCCAATGCCATCTCCATTTAGCTGAAAAGAAGTGTTTATAATATTTCTTTCCAATTGTCGACCATTTTTCTCATCTTGGCAGATCTGGATCACATCTTCAACTTAAAAAGCTGGAAAATGTAGTTTTCAGAGCTCTATCTTCTTTACTATAGGTATACTTATTTTAAAAAGTGCTATTATTAGAGCTGAGAGAGCCATTTCAAAATATCAGCCACAAAAAAATTATTATTTTGAACTTTCATTAATGTCTTAATGGTTCATGCTTATTTTTTCTAAAATAAAACCCTTATAGTCCTTTCTCTAATTGATTCTCCTTAAATAATATGTAGTTTTACTAAATTAATTGTAGAGTTGTTATTTGTGCATTCATGCTTACAAATTTTATGCTAATTGTTCTTATGGAGTCATTGGAGTCATTCTTAATTGATTATGTTTCCTTCCCAGATATAGCTGTAAAATTTTAAAAACTGAAAGAAAAACATATCTATCATTAGGTGGATGAAACTCAGACAGAAAATTCAGGAGCTGTTTGGAGACATGTATTCTGCCATGTAAGAAAAGACATTCTGCCAAATGTAAGAATAGAGTCCATACACAATGAGATACAGGAAAGACAGGGTCCTTACAGCTTTAGAAATACATTCTAGTTGATCTTCAAATCTGTTGGTTTCAGGGTATTCTTATAATAACCAGGATGCTTGGCAAGATCCATTTCTAAAAGAAAAACAGTGTTTAGATAATAAATTTCATAACAGTTTCCTGGTCACTAGAGAGGCACCCAGTAGACTCATCACAGTGAGTCAACTTTGCTTAATCTGATTCAGGAAGAGTTCCCATCACATTAAACCAAAGTAACATGACCACTTTGTAAGCAAAAAGGTGCCAACTATCATAGTTACTCATAGCTATGTTAATTTAACTTAAAAATTGCTAAAATACTAGTTCTAACTAATTTTGAATTTCCAAAAAATATTCTTTAATATGATTAAGAAAAATATCTACTATAAATAAAGAGAATTATTTATCATAAATAAATGATGATCATTCCACTTAATGTAATGAGGTAGCCCAAATAAAATGTAATGAACGTGTTTCAGCATATATACAAAAATTACCTTAAAATATATATTAAGTAATTGTATTAGTCTGTTTTCATGTTGCTGACAAAGACATACCCGAGACTGGGAAGAAAAAGAGGTTTAATTGGACCTACAGTTCCACATGGCTGGGGAGGTCTCAGAATCATGGCAGGAAGCAAAAGACACTCCTTAAATGGCACCAATAAGAGAAAATGAGGAAGATTCCAAGGTATAAACCCCTGATAAAACCATCAGATCTCAAGAGACTTATTCACTACCATGAGAACAATATAGGTAAAACCGCCCCCATGATTCAAATTATCTCCCACTGGGTCCCTCCAACAACACGTGGGAATTATGGGAGTACAATTCAAGATGAGATTTGGATGGGGACACAGAGCCAAACCATATAATTCTAACCCTGTCCCCTCCAAGTCTCACATCCTCACATTTCAAAGCAAATCATGCCTTCCCAACAGTCCCCCAAAGTCTTAACTTATTTCAGCATTAACCCAAAAGGTCATAGTTCAAAGTCTCATCTGAGATAAGGCAAGTCCCTTCCGCCTATGAGTGTGTAAAATCAAAAGCAAGCTAATTACTTCCTAGATACTATGGGGTATTGGTATTAGGTAAACGCAGCTGTTCCAAATGAGAGAAATTGGCCACAACAAAGGGATTAACAGGGCCCATGCAAGTCTAAAATCCAGTGGGGCAGTCAAATTTTAAAGCTCCAAAATGATCCCCTTGATGCCATTTCTCACATCCAGGTCACGCTAATGCAAGAGGTGGGTTCCCATGGCCTTGGGCAAATGTGCCTCTGTGGCTTTGCGGGGTACAGCCTTCCCCCTGGCTATCACGGGTTGGCATTGAGTGTCTGTGGCTTTTCCAGGTGCATGATGCAAGCTGTAGATGAATCTACCATTCTGGTGTCTGGAGGACTGTGGCCCTCTTCTCACAGGTACACTAGGCAGTGCCCCAGTAAGGATTCTTTGTGGAGACTCCAACCCCAATTTCCCTTCTGCACTGCCCTAGCAGAGGTTGTCCATGAGAGCACTGCCCCTGCAGCAAACTTCTGCCTAGACATCCCAGTGTTTCCACACATCTTCTGAAATTTAGGTGGAAGTTCCCACACCCCAGTTCTTGACTTCTGTGCACCTGCAGGCTCAACACAATGTGGAAGCTGCCAAGGCTTGGGGCTTGCACCCTCTAAAGCCATGGCCATAGCTCTTTGTTGTCCCCTTTCAGCCACGGCACGAGTGGCTGAGATGCAGGGCACCAAATCCGTAGACTGCACACAGCATGGGGACCCTGAGCCCTACCCACAAAATCATTTTTTCCTCCTAGACCTCTGGGTCTGTGATGGGAGGGGCTGCTGCAAAGGACTCCAACAT
This sequence comes from Pan troglodytes, assembly GCF_028858775.2. NCBI lineage: Eukaryota > Metazoa > Chordata > Mammalia > Primates > Hominidae > Pan > Pan troglodytes. The sequence continues at coordinate 117,582,440 of NC_072401.2, read as the reverse complement.
ACCTTGGAGACATTTTCCTCATTGTTTTGGGGAGTAGCATTCAGCTCCTCGTTACTTATGCAAATTTCTGCAGCTGGCTTTAATTTCTTCTCAGAAAATGAGATTTCTTTTCTGTCACATTTTTGGGCTGCAAATTTTCTGAACTTTTATTCTCAGCTTCTTTTTTAAAACTGAATATCTTTAACAGCACCCAAGTCACCTCTTGAATGCTTTGCTGCTTAGAAATTTATTCCGCCAGATACCCTAAATCATCTCTCTCAAGTTCAAAGTTTCACAAATCTCTAAGGTAGGGGCAAAATGCCACCAATCTTTTTGCTAAAATATAGCAAGAATCACCTTTGCTCCAGTTCCCAACAAGTTTTTCATCTCCATTTGATACCACCTCAGCCTGGATTTCATTGTCCATATCATTATCAGTATTTTTGTCAAAGCCATTCAACAAGTTTCTAGGAAGTTCCAAACTTTCACACAGTTTCCTTTCTTCTTCTGAGCCCTCCAAACTGTTCCAAACTCTTCTTGCTACCCAGTTCCAAAGTCGCTTCCACATTTTCAGGTATATTTTCAGCAACACCCCACTCCTGGTACCAACATACTGTATTAGTCCATTTGCACACTGCTGATAAAGACATACCCAAGACTGGGAAGAAAAAGAGTTTTAATTGGATTTACAGTTCCACATGGCTGTGGATTCCTGAAAATCATGGCAGGAGGTGAAAGGCACTCCTTACATGGTGGCAGCAAAACAAAATGAGGAAGATGCAAAAGTGTAAACCCCTGATAAAACTCAGATCTCATGAGACTTATTTACTACCACAAGAACAGTATGGGGGAAACCATCCCCATGATTTAAATTGTCTCCCACCAGGTCCCTCCCACAATATGTGGGAATTATGGGAGTACAATTCAAGATAAGATTTAGTTGAGGACACAGAGCCAAATCATATCAGTAATCATGATAAAGAATATCAAAATTAGAAACCACCTAGAGAAAGCTTTTAAAATATATTCTGAAGGAAAAATACAACCTGGGCAGTGTGAAGATGGAGGGCAGGCAGATGCTGCTGCCGTGGTGTGGGGGATGAGGTTGAGGTTCCTGTGGTAGTGGGAACCAAAGTGGAGCCAAGACAGAGTCCATGGCAGGCATCATCTGCCTGAATTGCAGGTGCCACGATCTCTGGGACTGCAATAATGTCTGTGGCAATTGGAGACAAAGCTGAGAGAACAAAAGGAGTCTGAGGTCTCAGCTTTAAACTACTTCCAGAGCTTCTGCCAGACTCTGTTGCAATATGAAAGCAACAAAATGCATGAGAGCATATTGTGTATCATCAGGAGGTATATTGTCTTGTCATCCAAAGCTTTGCCAGTGTATGTCCATATTTAACTAAGGAATGTGAGGATGTCCTCTTAGTGCTCGGCAGAATAGTACTGAGTTGTTTTTAATTATTGCTTTCAATGTCTGAAAATTAACTGCCATGTGAAGTCTGGGTGCTGTTCGTTCAGTCTCTACAGTAGTCACATGATGAATGACTGCAATCTGAGAATAATAACCTACAAATATTGGTTCATGTTTCCAAGGAAAGGGTGTGGAAAAAAAAAGTTTTTCTTAAATTCTGTCTCAACAGTCAGTAGAAACAGAGGGAAGACTATCCTGCAGGTCTTTTGGTTGGTGAAACACACTTTGAGAAATGCCTAGTTTAGAGGAAAGAGCACTACTGTCTTTAAAATCCTTGTCAATAAATTGATTACACAGGAAAGCCCTTCCTTTCTGCAAATGCAAATAAAACATTTCTTGAAATCTAACTGTATCCCCCAGGCTACTGCTTTATTAAAACTATGTGCCGAATCTAAAAAATTTCAAATGTGTCATTTTTTCAACAAGCCTTTGTAACATAATTATGTTCCATGCCTCTTAATGAATATGCTATTAAGGAGATTGCAAGGGTCAGCTGCAAGAAAGACATCATAGACGTCATACGTAACCTGGAATCTAAGGGTTGGGATTACAGAGGCTTTGTTCTTTGTGCTACTTACCTTACCCAGCAGCTCCAAACTGCAAGTGTGTATTGTTCTTAGGAACTGACTCTTTTGGAGTACTCTGCAAAGAGAATCAACCCTTCTTTAGATACTTTTTTGGACTGCTGTTGTCAGTTTGTAGCTAAAACACAGCAGCATTTATTTTGCCTCAGTAGATTTATACAAACTGAAGCACAAGATGCTGGTCCTGGGATGTCGATTTTATTGTGTCTCAGAGCTCTTCAACTCATATCAAGTAAGAATGACAAAAGGAAGGCATTAGTTAGTAAAACAATTGCCTGTTTTTTTACCAGAATATTTAGATGTTAGATGATGATCCTGTCAGCTTACAGAATTCTTAATTAAATCCAGTTTGGATGGATTTAATATGTTGGAAAAAACTGTATTTGCAACCAGATAAAAACCTGAGGAAGAAAATAGCTAAGAAATGTCTATTAATGCCACAGATGTTTTAGAGTTACTTCTTAGTGATGATAATGAACGTAAGGAAGATAAACAATATAAAAGATATTTGACAGATCAGCATAAGAAAAGAAAAAAGAAAGAAGGAAAGAAACAAAAAACCCATTGGTTCTTCTGAAAGATATCAGAGTTGGCTTTAGTACCTTGCACAGTTGGAGGCTAACCTTTTTTTCTGTGAGCTTCAATGATGCAAATATGAATTTGTGACCAGAGAGGCTTTGTTAATGCATTATCTTTAAAAGCATAATTATTAAAAAGGAACAAATCTTCAGTTTACCATGCCAATGTCCTATTTGCCAAAGGCCCATTTATTGCGAAAGTATACCTTAGAATTTATTATAAAAATAAACATCAAAATGAAATTTTCAGAGCAACTCACAAACTATTAGATAATAAAAAATGTGATCACAACATGCTTAGTAGATAGAGTAAAAGGTAATTGTTCTGCAGAACTTGGAGGTGATTGCACCAGTAAATCTGAGAAATCACACTGCCATTATAAAAAGGATAAATGCAATTAAGAAACAGGACAATTGCCAACATGAACAACGGCTGAAAAGCAGCCACACCGTTGTTTAGGTAGAATAGCCTGTGTATTTCTGGGAATGTACAATATCTATGTCAGCAGCATTGGCTGAGTCCGTTTGTTTTCCAGTTGTCTTACTGATTGAGTTTTTCTCTTTATTAAAAAAATGAAACTGTTCTCATTTGGCGCTAATTAATACATCAAAATATACCAGGGCTTTCTTTTTCAAATTAAGTGTGCATGATTGCACATGGAACAAATATTAAGATCTCAAGAGTGTGAGGGCTAGGGAAAGGGACATGGAGGGATTTTTTACTTGACTTGAATATGCACCTGAGGGTGCTTTGTGCAATTTATTGTACACTGAAGCACCTGATACTTTTTCAGTTGAGTTTCAATAAATTACAATTTTTTACCCTCCAACGAAAAGAAAAAGAAAATAACACATGGATGGTAGTAAAATATTCAGCTGAATATATTTTCACTACACACCGCTATTAGTATGCAAAATGTTTTGCAAAATGGTATGCAAAATATTTTACTAATGCACCAAAATGCATTTTGGTATGCATTAAAATATTTTACTAATAGAAGTGTTTATTGAAATCCTAGTAATTATTAAACATAGTGATGTAAAAATCAACAAAAATGAAGAAATATTCTGTATAGAAGCTTATTTTTAGAGCATCAAAGACAGAGAAGGAAAACTTAAGCAGTTGAATACTAAAGCAAAGCATCCCTTTGTGTCAGTCATTTAGATCTGGGGAAAGTCATTCCTTGAAGTAAAGTTAGGGAAAACTGAGATCCGGAGGTTTTTAGCATTGGCACCACATACGGATTATAAAACAAATCAGAAATACTTCACTATCAGCATATTATACATGTACTTGTAATTCTTTGCTTATAAATCCTGAGCAATATAAAGGTAGAAGAATAAGAATATTGATAAATTAAGTGACTGATGGTTATGTGAACACAAACACTTGAGCAAAACCTAGAAATCCTGGGTTTCTAGTAACATAGAGATCTAAGTGGAAATTTCATTTCTGTAAGCCTCTATTCACTCCATTTAAAAATTTATAAAACTTGCTCCTGTAAAATGCACATGCTATTTTGAAGATAAATTATAGAATTAATAGCCTTTCATAAAATTAAATGTTCTATTGAGTGTAAGATGAAATTGTTATCAAAAAATAGGACTAAAGAAAACAGTCTTCTGTTTCAGCACTAGAATTGCTGGATCACTCAGAATACTACATATCCTATAAGAAGTGAGCTCTAGGAATGAGAATATAGCAGGCCACACTAGAGATCTTTTCTATGGACAGAAATTTTACTCTGATTTTTTTTATCAATAATAGTTACTGTTGATAATTATCATGGTGATGATGATGGGATTATTATAAGCAAAATTTATTAAGCATCTACACTCTGTAATGTACAGCTTCAACTCACATTGAAAGGTACAGTAGTCCCTCCTTATCCATGGGGGAATACATTCCAAGACCCCCAGTGGATGTCTGAAACAGTGGATAATACCAACCCTGATTACATCAGTTGGGGCACATTTCTGTTCATGTCTCCCACACACAAATTTAATTCCTCCCCATCTTAACTAAGCACTTATCACACACTGTGGCCACAACTTTTGCAATTTGAAGTGCAACAGCAAAATTAGCACAAGTTTATTTTTCCTTCTTCATGACTAAGATTCATTCTTACCATAGTTTTTAGCAATCTCACCATAAGATTTTTGGTCTTTCCTTTTTAAATTGAGAACTTTTACCTTTTCACTAAAAGGAGGCACTTTACAGCGTTTCTTTGGCATATCAAAGTTGCCAGCATCACCACTCTGGCACTTTGAAAATTTTATTAAGTAAAGTAAAGGTGACTTGAACACAAGCTCTGTAATACTGAGACAGTTGATTTGATTGATCACCCAGCCAGATGCTAAGTGACTAACAGGTAGCATAGACAGCACAGATATGCTTGACAAACGGATGATTCATGTCCTGGGCAGGAAAGGGATAGTGTGATTTTATCGTTCTACTTGGAACAACATATTTTAAACTCATGAATTGTTTATTTCTGGAATTTTCTATTTATTACTTTTAAACTGTGGCCGACCAGAGGTCACTGAGTCTCCAAAAAGCAAAACAATGGATAAAAGGGGACTACTGTATGCATTAGTATCTTGATTTTATAAGTGATGACCATTCGTATGAGGAAGACTATGTGAATTACTGATTATCACTCAACTGGGAAAAGGCAGGTCCACTTCGTTCTCTCTACCACCTATGCTTGTTATATTACATCATGTTGTCTCTTTATATATTGGTGAGTATGTATTAGATTTACAAACACCAGTCAAAGAATAAGCATTACTGACTATAAATAACATGATATACATTAGTAGATAGCTTTGAAGTATATGAAGCATTTTCCTTTCTGTAATTGAAAAGCCATTTTTGAAAAATTTGAAACTAAAATTAGGTTAAAATGTAAATGAAAGTGTGTGTCTCTATAGAGGTGTGCACAAATTTATATGTGCATATTTACTTGTAACATACTGCCTGTGGGATTATGTACTTATAGGCAGTATGATACAAGAAAATATACACATACAAATATGTGTATACAAATGTGCATTGTATACACATTTGACAACATGTGTTTTCTTGAGTACCATACTGTTGTGAAAAGCCAAATACACTCAGTCAGACCAATTTATTAGTTGCATAACCTTGAGAAAGTTACTTAGATGCTCTGAGCCATAATTTATTTATAAATTTTAAAAAATCACCTACATAACAGAATTTAATTAGTTGTCCTATGTGCATAAGAGAATCTAGAACAATGCCAAATGCACATGTACTACATATTTACCTATCTTTATTTGCTTTACATTATATTAACTCAAACGTTGTACACATATCAGAAATAAAGTGCTATGCTACATTTTCTATAAAAGTAACATTTATCTTTTAATCACTGCTATTCTACAATTTCTAAAGGTAATAAAGCTGGATCAAAAACTTTTAAAATGATTACACGTTTAAAAATAAGTTAATAAATACAATCTGTAGTTTTCTTGACTAGGGTCATCACTGACAATATTAGTTTTAGATCACACTGCAGGTCTGGCACACTATACAATTCAACAATGACGATGATACTTGTTTTACCTTGGACAAGATAAGTAAAAATGAAGCTAAACATTTGTAACCTCTGCAGCAGGGTATGCAAGAACAATAATTTAGACTATGTTCATTTTGGAGGGCCTCTAATAGGAGTATATGAGAATTTGCCTATTACAGCTAGTGTGAAAAAATGCAAAATACTTTTGAGCAGATTTATATGAGTAAAATCAGTTCATTTTAAAATGTAGATTTTGATGTTTGATAGTGAGACACAATGATAAATGGCTAGATTTGCATGATAGAAGGTTGCTAGTTAATGAGGAAGATACAGAAATGTATTCTGTCTATATCAGAGGGAAAATTGTTAGCAAGGGGTGTGTATGTGTGTATGTGTTAATGTAGCTAAATATTTACTTTATGTGAAATCTGAAGGTTTTAAAAAATGTTTCTTAAACTAAATTTTCTAAGGTGATTCCATTATTGTTATGATTTACTGATCACAAGATCATATTATATGGATGAAGATACATTTTTACATTCTTAATATTATGTTAATACTAAAACTACAGTCATGTCCAGGGTAATAGAACTTTTCAAAGACAGTCACAAGACAAATGTAAGAAAGTTATGTTTGTGCATCTGTGTCATAAATATTATGAATATTTATATAATTTCTTGCTTCTTTTTAAGTGATTACATCTATAAATATAAAAATATTGTTCAAATTATGAAAATGATTTTAACAGAATATTACTAGAAAAACCGAACTATTATTCAGGCATTATTCTTAATATTGTATGGAATTGCAATTTATTAATTGATATACCTAAAATGTTATTGAATGTCAAACTTGTTTTTCGTATCTGCAAATGTTTCAATCTTTTGTCAATCAGTCATTTGCATACATACCTTGGAAATTAGTTCAGCAATGATGTTTAGACATTAGTGTTGACTGTGAGATATTCTGGCTCAGAGAAGCGTTTTATTAGCAGACACATATCAAACACTAAGGTGTGGTAACAGCTTCTGGTTTACTGAAGAAATGATCTCATTTTTAAAGTAATATGTGTCCATTTTATTCTATTTACTTAAATATATGGATAAGTACCCCCTTTTAACGTTGTTTTATATTAAAATAAATTTTATAATTTGCATGAATTCCGCTTTCAATTCAAACTGGCTATATGGAGGTCAATTCAAGAAGTAACTAATTTTGTAGCAAATTTAGCCTAAAATCTTTTTCTATGGAATTGTCAATTATATTTTAATTTTTTAAAATGTACTTATAGTAATATATAGCAGTATCTGTGTATATATCTATGTACAAATGGCCACTGAGTTTATTACAGTTAGGGCATGACTGATAAAACAATTACAGAAATAGGTAAGATCTAAACATTGTTAAGGAAATTGGCTTTGATGGTTTTCACTGTTTATTATTCTAATTCATAGACCTGATGTTATATGTGAGTAGTCACGATCTACATTTTCTTTATATAGGTGGAACTTAAGGAATGCACAAATAAAAGACACAGATAAATTTATATTCATATAGATTTATTAATATATATCTTTTTCTATAGTGAATTTCCCTTGCATTAACTCTTATTTATTTATTTATTTATTTATTTATTTATTTATTTAGAGATAGGGTTGTCACTCTGTTTTCCAGTCTAGACTCAAACTACTGAACTCAAGTGATTCTCCTGCCTCAGCCGCCCAAGTAGCTGAGACTACACCCTATGACATTGTGTCCCCAGCTTGCATTAATTCTTTTGTAATAGATGAAAAAATTATTTGAAGGAAACATAAGGTTACTTGAAAGTTAAGTCCCATAGCTGGAACTAGCACAGGCCCCCAGTTCCCTCTGAAGCAGAAACACTGAGAATGAAATTTGCTTAAGGTACAGATGGATACTTTGTGATTAGAAAAATGTAGATAGTTCTACTTTACACCACAGGAAGTTACATATTGAAAATAAAATTATTGAGGAAATAGATCCAATTTTGCATCTTAAATGCCCAGCAAACGTATATCCTAACATGTACTAAGTGCTCCATTTGATGATTTAATGAACAAATATATAATAAATAATAAGTGGGTACATATAAATGGACCCATGGATTTAAATATTCTGTTATCCAAAACATAAATAAAATGTATTCATCTAATCATTCTGACCATCATTTTTTTTCACTTCCCAAGCTTTTGCCTTCAAGTTAAAGTGCATATATAAGTAAATTGACATTTTTTGTTAATGCTATTCCTGTTATTTCCACAACTGTTGGCAGTTGTACTGTTCATTAGTACAACATGTCACGATATTGTACTAGAATGATCACAGTGACTTACTTGGCTTTGTTACAATACAGACAGTTGTTCTTTTGGGATAGAGCTGTATGCTAATATTATTTCATGAATCAGCTTGACAGCATTTTCTGTCACCCTAAATGGAAATGACTTTCCTTTGCTTATTTAATTATGCTTCCTTTCAGATCCCGTGCTAAGGGCTCATTCATTCTAAATGCCATTAGAAAAGAACTACCTGAATTAACAACAACAAATACTATAGACAAATGATAATGTGTTGTTAAATTTCGTTATACTAAAGAGCACTGTATTTTCTTAAATTACTTGCAGTATTATTTTTTGTAATTTTGAAATTGAGCTTTGAAATGTACTATGTTTCTTTTTAAATGATATAAATATACTTAAGCTATAATTCTGATATTAAAGTAAAATAATTGCTTAAGAAAATGGCTTAACCTAATACATATGGTCATATTTTATTGATTTTATTATTTTAAATTTCCCTCTTTTGCAAATTTACTAATACTCATTTCTATTATAAACTATAAAGCTATTATATTTTATTCTTTGTAGGTAGGTCAGGGACTGCTGTCAATCAGCACATTTATTTAGATTGTACAGTGGGAAGAGCATTCTGCAAATGTTGGCTGGCTTATAGTGAAATAAAAGACAGAAAAACTATAACCAGGAAGTGTGGCATGTTGTACTGGATGAACCCCAACAAATGCATTCTTCACAGTTGACATAAGACATAGTTTGACTGCAGCCCTGCTAGTAATTAGAGATAATTTAGTTTGGCAATCCATATTGTAAATGAATAATTACATATGTTTTACTTACAATTTTTTTAGTAATATAAAGTATATTACTTATTATTTCATCAACATATTGATTACATGTTAATGACTTTCAACACTTAGGCCTTTAATATGTCATTAACAAATTGAATCTTTGAAAACATTTCCTCCCTATTATTAATATAATTTCTGATAATTATAATACAAGGAATGGCTAAAGCCCTTCTATTTTATTGTTGAGAAGAAACCAGTGATTAAGATATTAATACTGTTTGGACCATTAGAGAAAAGATAATAGCTCAGAAAATGAATAGTCTAACGGGCAAAATGTACATTTTGTGAAGAGGATAGTTTGTGATAGTTCATTCACTTTAGTAAATTTAATTCATATTAAGAATGATAGAATTTAGAGAGAAAATAGGAAAATGATGCCAATATAAACAAAATTTCTTGATAATCATATCTAATTGTGTAATAAGATAAGCACTTTTCAAATTACACTGGAATTGCATAAACACATTTAAAAATAGCAGTTTATTATGCTGATCCATTTTCAAAACCTTAATTTTAAAAAACAATGGGTGGCTAATATATGAAAATAAATCACAAGAATATATTAAGGATGAAAAAAGCAAGTGTAGATACAGGCATTCTCATTACTAAGAAATAGTGTGCTATACTGAAAGAGCATAAGAGAATTACAGGAGATAGTCCAGAGGTTTAATAAGAAAAAAATTAAACCATTTAAAGTTATATAGAAAACTATGAATTTTATCTTTTCAGCTTCCCAGGCTGCTACCAGTCTAACACCCTGGATATGTTTATTTTTCCTAAATACAGATCTTAATAAAATCCTAGTTATGGATAAATACAGAAACATAGGTAATCCTACCATACCTATTGACATATATTGTGATGTACTTGTTCACACATATGTATGTAAATTCTATGTTAATCAAACAAGCATGACTCACAGACCATCATTATGAAGAAATATTATTTTTATTCTCATGATCACTTAAAATGTATAATCTGTGGACAAATATTTTGTGTTTTTCCCCCTCATCCCCTGGATGAAATTGTGATCATATTTTCAGTCACACTTAGTGGTTAAAAATTACTATGTCAATTTAAATGACAAAACATAATGATGATCACAATATCCAAATTGAGGTATGATCAAAGTTGAATTTGAAATATGAATTATCTTTCTTCCCTTAGCTTAAAATTGTTATTTAAAGGAAGACCATTGTTGAAATCACTGGTGAATTTTGAGCTTCCTTTGTCTTTGTGACACCTAAACTTTTCTACTTTTATGTTCTGACTCTGGAAGATGAAAGCAAGATATGAAATATTTTGCCCATTAGAAACCACTATTCCCTGGACTTGACCTGTGTTTGATATTCTCTTTTTCCTCTACCAGCTGTCTTACCTTTGGGTTCTTGAAATGAGCTAATGTATCTCAACTATAACTTGAAATGATTTCTGTACTCCTAAGCATTACCTTGCCCACCACTAGCTGCTTTGGGTGGAAGTCTAATTGCCTCTCAGGACAGGACCAAGAGTAATCTGCTACAATCTCTTCCTTTCCATGTGGCAGACAGAAAAAACATACCCTTTGCTTAATGAACTTGGAGTGGTCAGAACTGTCGCAATAAAGTCTCCTTTCCTTAGACCATTTCGTCTCGACCATTTTTCACACAAATGTATGTAAATTTACCTGTTTGACTTTAGCAGCAGCACATCATACGACTCTGGAATGCAATATGTTTACGCAATTTTTGCAATTGATGGATATTACTTGTTTCCAGTTGTTTGACATTGCAATTACAAACAATGATAGGCTGAAATTTCTTAACCATTTTGAATATTACTTCTGCTGCAAAAATATTTAGGAGTTGAACTTATGAAATTTATGGTTTCAAAATTTTGAATAAGTCAAATTTAGACATTGTTCTTTCAAAAACATGTATAACACTTCCACTTTCTAGCAACAGTATAATAGAATCACTGCTGTTTTGCATGGATATTTATAATGACCATTAGCTCACAGTTTTTTTCTTTTTGTGCATTCTTCCTTTGAACTTTTATTGTTTTCCATGTTTGCTTCATAAAAATAATTTTCTATTTACTTTCTTCAGTAATATGTAGTATTTTAAACAGCACCATAAATGGATATTTCTTAATAGTTAAAATAAGTTATTTATGAAGTGAGAAGGTAGAAAACAAATTATTATTGTTTTATAGGACCCACTTAAACAGTTATTAGCTCTTTTTTATTTGATAGGATTATAGGCAATTAATATACAGAAAAAAAGAGTAATTTTCTTCTTTTGATTATTATTCTCTATGACTTAACTTGTGATGATTACTGTTATTTGAATTTTGAGCTTTTAGTCTTATTTAGCCCAGATATTAGCAGAAAAATATGTATGAGTAAAATTTGAAGCTATCACTTTGCTTACAAGTGCAATACCCTCTACCTACTTTATTTCTTGAATTAAGTTTGACCCTAGAAAACATAAAGCATAGAGAGAAGAAACACAAATTAAAGTAAATATGTATATAACTGTGCCAGAAGTGATGAAAATTTATGAAGCATACTAGAATTACATTTTAATTTACAAGTTGTACGAATATCTTTATTTGTTCTTTTCATATGCTATAGATACATATTGTACACCCTGAATGTCAGAGAATATCAGAGAGAAGAATTCTTTGTAATTTTGTTTTAAGCCTAAATAATTATACAAAAAAATTATGATTTAGAATTATCAGCACACTTCTTCCTTATTATTGTCCTAGTAAAATGTGCGAGTAGAAAGACATTTCCGTGTATCTATAACAATTATATGATCTTTTGAATGCTATATATCTTTCAATTTCTATACACAATAAGATTCTAGAGCTCCTTGTTATCGTTATTCATTCAATGCAACTTATTAAAATAATTATCATATGTGAAACATTTACAATATTCCATTATATATTATGGTTATATATGTTTATCTTCTCTTAAATAACCTGCACTATTAGAGTAAAAATATCACATTTTGTTAATTTTGTATTTACTGTTTGATAAATACAATTCATAATATATGCCCAAAGAATGTCCAATAACTCATTTAAACTTGAAGTACTTTACAATAATAAGACAATTTTACATACAGTATTGCATTAGATACACAATTCTTTTAAGGAAGTAGAATGGGTTAAATAAAATAATAATTTTAGATGTAAAGAAATACTCCATCATGTTTTATTATTAATCTCCATGGCCTCAATATATGTTACTGGATATGAAAGCAAAAAAGGAGTTTACTTTAGCAAATTTTTAAATATTATTCTAGTTCATGACTCTTTTGTGAAAGACGAGCATTTATATTATACTAACTCTCTTTGAACTGACATTCTGTAAATATATTCAGTGAGGATAGAGTCATTAGGAAATGCAAACTGTGTTAATTTACACATACTCGATACATTTTAAGCACTATTTATTATTATATATCACTAAAAAATCCCATGGCAGACAGTAATGCCTTTAATAAATTGAGAAAATCATAACAAAATAACATGGTAAGTTAGTTATTAAAGGAAATATGATCAACACTTGTTGACTTTTAAATATCCTAATTAAGTATAGCCTATTTGTTTTTCTGAGTGACCTAATTTTGATGTTTATTTTAAAAGCAGAAATACAGTTTTTTAAAATCAATTTAAGCATAAACTTTCCCAGAACAAGCTATGAATCTAAACCATGGCTGGCTAATAATTGCATCAAAGTGTTAATGTACAGAAGAAACAATAATTTTAAAAGACCGTTCTCACAAAATTTAAAAAGAACCAGGAACCCACACTATATGGCTGTAATATTATGTATTTCTGTTTCTATCCAGGGTGAAAAAGATACATATACAGAGGATCTAGAAATATCTTAATCAGAGTTAATTCATTTTTTAATATCTCTAAAGTTTATTTACAAAATAAAAACACATACATTTAAAATTTGGGGTTTGGTAGTAATAATCGTTTTTTGATTAAGGCATTATATAGATTTCATAATTTCTTGATATTAAAATGTATTATTTTTAAATGTGATGCTATAGACAACTGATCATTTATACCATTTTAAAGATTTCATTTTGGTAAAAAAGAATAAAAAGAAAAGTTTATCAGTTATCACTTTATGTACATATATATTTGAAACATAGTTATTTGGAATTTATTCCCATAGTCGGGGGGCATAAATTCCCATATGCCCATAGAATGTGCTCAGTTGACTGTTCCTTTTTTTATATATTTTTGACGGATTATTCGCCTGGTAGCAATTTATTGCATACTATACATTTAATATGAAATATCTTACTTCACTAATTCAATTTTAGTATGTTTGAAATGAAATAATGACATCAATTGTTTATGTGCATTACTTCATTTTTAATGTAAATATTTCAATATGTTAATAATTATTTTTATATACTTATTTTAATTTGCCAAATTTTGAGGTATTTTGGGTTGTAGGGATTATTCATTTAATCTTCTCCTAAATAGATTAAGATATTTTGTTACAGAATTGAGATATAAAATAAGCTGAAAATATGAAAAGCAAATCTGCTCCTATGTTTCATCAAACATTTCTTTTCCCTTTCAATCATTATCTTTATTTAGAAGACTGTATAAAGTTTAGAGAATGTTAAAAACAAAAAATAATTGAATTATATTAAAATATTATAAATAATTCTTCATGTATTTATTTCTGTATCTATGCACCATAGTACTTACAGCCACAGGGAAGATTGAATTGTTACTTATGTCAACCTAATTGACTTCTATATTACAAATTATCAAGCACCTAGTTAGTCTTCAAATAAAATATTTTATTAACATCATAGAATTTAGAGCATGTAGAAAACGTATTTGTTAAATAATCTATTATTTTCAAAGATAAAAGGGAAAGAAATTAACGAGTTTTTCTAAAGTTAGATATCAATGATCTAACAGAACCAAGAGTCCATTGTCTTTGTTTGGGGTCTGATGCTTTCTGCCAATAAGTCACTGATACTCTATTTCAACTTACCTCATTCTATATTATATTGGACACATATAGTACTTTAATTTTTTAATCGATAATGAATATCATAATTTTACATTATGTTCCAAGAACTAAATAGCTATATAATAGTTAGGAACAATGAGAAAAAATAGTATTTACTAAAAATCTATGGGGAAATACATAGAAAATACCTTTGAATGGACAAAAATGTGGATTTTCCCCTCTCCACGTGGCTATTCTTTGCTTTTTTGCCTCTGAGTGTAGTTTCTTTTCTCTGTTCTCCATTTTCTGTTTTTCTCTGTATTAGAGATTTGTTCCTGGTCTCACTTGAGTTGTCAGAAAAATGTTACTACACCCTTGAGTTTCAACAGAAAAAAGAAAACTAAAATAACCAATAAATCTCTTTCATTTCTCTCTTTAGTCAGTCCTTCACACAGCCTTCCCATATACAGTGTGAGGTTTATATTCCATCACATTTTTATCTCTTCACCACTAAATAGGAAACAGCTTTAAGAAAAAGAAAAGTGGGCAAAGGACATGAACAGACACTTTTCAAAAGTAGACACAAAAGTGGCCAGTAAGCATATAAAAAAAAGTTCAACATCAGTAATCATTAGAGAAATGCAAATCAAAACCACAATACGTCATCTCATCCTAGTCATAATGGCTATTATTTAAAAGTAAAAAAAAATACATATTGTCAAGTTTGTGGAGAAAAGGAAACATTTATACATTGCTAGCAGGAATGCAAATTAGCTGTTCAGTCATTTTGGAAAGCAGTGTTTTCTCAAAGAACATAAAACAGAAGTATCATTTGACCCAGCAACCTCATTACTGAGTATGCACCCAAGGGAACATAAATCGTCCTACCATAAAAATACATGCACACGTATGGTCATCACAGTCGTATTCAAAAAAGCAAAGACATGGAATCTACCTAAATGTGTATCAATGGTAGATTGGAAAAAAAAAATGTGGCACACATACACTATGAGATACTATGCAACTATAAAAAAAGAATGAGATCATATCATTTGCAGCAATATGGTTGGAGCTGGAGGCCATCATCCTAAGTGAATTCATAAAAGAACGGAAAGCCAAATGCCGCATGTTCTCACTTCTAAGAGGGAACGAAGCATTGACTACACATGGACACAAAGAAAGGAACAATAGACACTGGGGCCTATTTGAAAGTCGAGGGTGGGAAGAGGGGGAAAATCAAAACACAGCCTTCAAGTAGTATGCTTATTACTTGGGCGATTAAATATGTACAGCAAACCCTCGTGCCATGCAATTTAACTATATAACAAACCTGCACATGTACCCCCGAATTTAAAATAAAAGTTAAGAACGCCTGTAATCCCAGCACTTTGGGAGGCCAAGGCGGGCGGATCACGAGGTCAGGAGATTGAAATCATCCTGGCTAACACAGTGAAACCCCAGGAGGCAGAGCTTGCAGTGAGCCGAGATCGCGCCACTGCACTCCAGCCTGGGTGACAAAGCGAGACTCCGTCTCAAAAAAAAAAAAACTAGATTATCAAATTTTATGCCAGAGTCATTTCAAATATAAACAAGAATCAATACACAATGTGAAAACTATTAATGAAGTAAATTACATTTTAAATTTTAAAAACACTGAAGTTTATTTTTATCACAAAATGTGGAATATGTTTTTAATGGAAAAGGCATGGGTATATGTCACCTAAAAAAAAAGTGCACAATATTTTGAGATTATTTTTTAACACGAGAGTTATGAAAGTCTCCAGCATATAGAATATTTTGATTTCTAAATTGGTAGCAATAGGAATAAAAAATTTCAATGTTGTATTTATGTGAAAAAATGTTTTTCTTATATGTAACTTTGCTTTTTACGATTCTTAATAAATTCACAGTTTGTCCTTTAAAAAAAATAAGCCAAATTACTTACTAGCAGAATAGTTAAAATTAGTTGAAAATTAGTGGATTAGATAAAATTAGTTGAAAATTAGTAAAACATCTACTTTTACCATAACAAAAACAATGCAAAAGAGAAGATGGTAGCTCCAGAAACCATACCAAATATTCCCATCAGAATTTTGTGTAAAATTAATATTAGATAAGTGTGTGGAAAAAGTACATTAATTCTGAAAAGTATTGTTTAAAAATAATTTTTAATGGGATTATGCTTGATTTAAAAATCAAAGAAGTTTATTAACTGATGGAATCATTGTAAAAAAAGTATAAATTTGCAATTACTCCAAATTTCTAAGCATCACATTTGCAATCTACTGATTTACTTGCCACCAAGGTTACTCAAACTTACTTGTAAGTTCGTGTTGACTTTTAATGCCATCAAGTTGGAGTACCCCCTTTCCTCTCTGGTACTTACGTATACAAAGATATTCCATGAAAATTGAAGTGAAAAAAGAGCAGAAACAACTATACTTATAACTGATAAAGTAGATTTCAAGATAAAAACTATAAAAAGACACAAAGAAGATCATTATATAATCATAAAGGAGTCAATTTAGGAAGAGTATGTAATAGTTGTAAATATATATGCACCCAACACTGGAGCACCCATATATAATAAGTAAATGTTATTTAGATGAAGAACTTGAATCCCTGAATACACCGATAACAGGCTCTGAAATTGAGGCAATAATTAATAGCCTACCAACCAAAAAGAGTCCAGGACCAGATGGATTCACAGCTGAATTCTACCAGAGGTAAAGGAGGACCTGGTACCATTCCTCCTGAAACTATTCCAATCAATAGAAAAAGAGGGAATCCTCCCTAACTCATTTTATGAGACCAGCATCATCCTGATACCAAACCCTGACAGAGACACAACAACAAAGGAGAATTTTAGACCAATATCCCTGATGAACATCAATGCGAATATCTTCAATAAAATACTGGCAAACTGAATCCAGCAGCACATCAAAAAGCTTATCCACCACAGTCAAGTCAGCTTCATCCCTGTGATGCAAGGCTGGTTCAACATACACAAATCGAAAAGCATAATCCATCACATAAACAGAACCAACAACCAAAACCACATGATTATCTCAATAGATGCAGGAAAGGCCTTTGACAAAATAAAACAGCCCTTCATGCTAAAAACTCTCAATAAACTAGGTATTGACGGAACGTATGTCAAAATAATAAGACTAGTTTTGACAAACCCACAGCCAATATCATACTGAATGGGCAAAAACTGGAAGCATTCCCTTTCAAAACCGGCACAAGACAAGGATGCCCTCTCTCACCACTCGTATTCAACATAGTGTTGGAAGTTCTGGCCAGGGCAATCAGGCAAAAGAAAGAAAGAAAGGTATTCGATTAGGAAAAGAGGAAGTCAAATTGTCCCTGTTTGCAGATGACATGACTGTATATTTAGAAAACCCCATTGCCTCAGCCCAATATTTCCTTAAGCTGATAAGCAACTTCAGCAAAGTCTTGGGAAACAAAATCAATGTGCAAAAATCATAAGCATTCCTATACACCAATAACAGACAAACAGAGAGCCAAATCATGAGTGAACCCTCATTCACAATTGCTATGAAGAGAATAAAATACCTAGGAATCCAACTTACAAGGGACGTGAAGGACCTCTTCAAGGAGAACTGCAAACCACTGCTCAACGAAATAAAAGAGGACACAAACAAATGGAAGAACATTCCATGCTCATGGGTAGGAAGAATCAGTATCGCGAAAATGACCATATTGCCCAAGGTAATTTATAGATTCAAAGCCATCCCCGTCAAGCTACCAATGACTTTCCTCACAGAATTGGAAAAAACTACTTTAAAGTTCATATGGAACCAAAAAAGAACCCACATAGCCAAGACAATCCCAAGCAAAAAGAACAAAGCTGGAAGCATCACACTACCTGACTTCAAACCATACTACAAGGCTGCAGTAATCAAAACAGCATGGTACTGGTACCAAAAGAGATATAGACCAATGGAACAGAACAGAGCCCTCAGAAATACTAACACACATCTACAACCATCTGATCTTTGACAAACCTGACAAAAACAAGAAATGGGGAAAGGATTCCATATTTAATAAATGGTGCTGGGAAAACTGGCTAGCCATATGTAGAAAGCTGAAACTGGATCCCTTCCTTACACCTTATGCAAAAATTAATTCAAGATGGATTAAAGACTTAAATGTATGACATAATACCATAAAAACCCTAGAAGAAAACCTAGGCAATACTATTCAGGTATTGGTGTTGGTGAGAGTGTAAATTAGCTCAACTATTGCAGAAGACAGTGTGGTGATTCCTCAAGGATCTAGAACTAGAAATATCCTTTGACCCAGCAATCCCATTACTGGGTATATACCCAAAGGATTATAAATCATGCTACTATAAAGACACATGCACACGTATGTTTATTGTGGCACTATTCACAATAGCAAAGACTTGGAACCAACCCAAATGTCCATAAGTGATAGACTGGATTAAGAAAATGTGGCACATATATACCATGGAATACTATGCAGCCATAAAAAAGGATGAGTTCATGTCCTTTGTAGAGACATGGATGAAGCTAGAAACCATCATTCTCAGCAAACTATCACAAGGACAGAAAACCAAACACCGCATGTTCTAACTCATAGGTGGGAATTGAATAATGAGAACACATGGACAGAGGGTGGGGAACATCACACACCAGGGCCTGTCAGGAGGTGGAGGCCTGGGGGAGGGGGAGCATTAGGAGAAATACCTAATGTAAATGACAAGTTGATGGGTGCAGCACACCAACTTGGCACATGTATACATATGTAACCTGCACGTTGTGCGCATGTACCCTAGAACTTAAAGTATAATTAAAAAATAAAAGCAAAACAAAGCTCGAAGTAAAGGCTGTTTATTTAAGCCAAAGTCTGAAAAACAAATGGCAAAACAACAGACAGCAGAAAATCTTTTGTCGAATACAAACCTTTTCCAGCCTAACACTAATAATAAAAATGTGTTTTTCTCCTTTCCCCATTAAAAGGCTTCAGCAGGTCTATAAAGGAAGTTGATCTTCCCCATTCCCACACTACTTCAAGGTAGCAATTGACATGTTCCAAATGTTCCCAGAATAGTGTTAATATGATCTAGCAGTAAGCAGAACCTCTACCACTATTCAGCAGCTGGGAAATTTAACAAGGTAGGTAGGGTCAGAAGGGAGTAGCTGTCTCTGCTCATAACCTCCCCTTCATTTCTGCTGGTTCTCCAACCTGGGATACCAACTGAAATCCAATGAAGAATTGAATCTGCAAACCCACCTGACAATAACAAGAGTGCATAATGCTGTGAGAATCAGGGCTAGTTGGCTCTTTAATTTCTTTACTTTATTTTTTCTCCACCTCACCTTATCAGTTGGACTTACTGGGCACCCAACACCAACAAGGCAGATAAAGATGGTATGAGGTGTAGACATTCCACTTCTCCCTCCACTGGTGTCAGAGAGGCACAGTTGGGAGCTAAACGTCCAATCTACCCACTTCGACAGCAGTACAACAAAGTAGTGGGAGGTAAGGATAGTTGGCACTGTGTTCCCATTTCCCTAGTGCCCCACTCTCTGCTTTTTTCAGCCCCAGGATAGTGTTAACATACTTTAGTGTTAGAGCTGTAATGCAGTGGTGATCATATACTTCTAATAAAAAGTAATGTGCAATTCAGTATTTCACTTTTCCAGCAAGCTGTCAGTGGGGCAGAGAAGAAAGCTGAACCCTTGGGGCTGGGCTTTGTGGCTCAAGCCTGTAATCTCAGCAGTTTGGGAGGTCAAGGCAGGCGGATCACTTGAGGTCTGGAGTTTGAGACCAGCCTGGCCAACATGGTAAAACCCCATCTCTACTAAAAGTACAAAAATTAGCCGAGCGTGATGGCACATGCCTGTAATCCCAGCTACTCAGGAGGCCGGGGCAGGAGAATCGCTTAAACCCAGGAGGTGGAGGTTGCAGTGAGCCGAGATTGTGCCATTGCATTCCAGCCTGGGCAACAAGAGTGAAGTTGTGTCTCAAAAAACAAAAAAAAAAAGAAAAAAGAAAAAGAAAGTAAAAAAAAGAAAATGGAAACTTTATTCCACTTGTCTGCAGCAAGGCAATTTGAGTCAATGATTCTTTTTTCTTGGGGTAATGTTGACAGAATCCAATAGGGAGGTAAATATGGGCACCCACCTAGACCTAGTGCCAAAACTGAATGTGGGCAGGGAATGCTTATCAAAAAGTTAAATGAATGGAATTCAGAGACTCATGATATAATATCCAAAATGTCTAGGATACAATAAAAAATCACTCATCAAACCAAGAACAATCAATACATGAATGAGAAAGACAATCAACAAACCCAAATATTTACATAATTCAGATTTTAGGAAAATCTGACATTAAAACAATCATTATAAAAATGCTTTGACAAAAATTAACAATTATCTTGAAACAAATAAAAACAGAGAAAATCTCATAAAAAACAAGTCATAAAAAAATGACCAAATGAAAATTATAGAATTAAAAAATACAATTACTATAATTAACATGCTGATTGGGCTAAACTGTAGAACTGACATAACAAAGGATAGGACATGTGAACTTGGGACCAGATTGTTGAATTTACCCATTTGAGCAACAGAGAGAAAAACAGACTTTTTTTTTTTTTAAGTAGCTTTAAGGACTTTGTGACCATAACAACAGAGTTAACAAGTGTATCATAAAAAACTGCATAGAAAAAGAGAGGGCCAGGCACGCTGGCTCATGCCTGTAATCCCAGCACTTTGGAAGGCCGAGATGGGTGGATCATGAGGTCAGGAGATCGAGACCATGATGGCAAACATGGTGAAACCCCGTCTCTACTAAAAACACAAAAAATTAGCCGGGCATGGTGGCCTGTAGTCCCAGCTACTCAGAAGGCTGAGGCAGGAGAAGGGCGTGAACCCGGGAGGCAGAGCTTGCAGTGAGCCGAGATCATGCCACTACACTCCAGCCTGGGTGACAGAGCAAGACTCAGTCTCAAAAAAAAAAAAAAGAAAGAAAGAAAGAAAGAAAAAGAGAGAGAGGTACTACAAAATATTCAAAAATAATTGTAAAGCACCCAAAATTTGGTGAAAGACATTAATCTACAGATTCAAGAAGTTGAGCAAACACCAAATAAGATAAAGCACCAAAAATCCACACTGAGACAGATCATAATGAAGTGTCTGAAAATAAAGACAGCAGCAGATTTCTCACTTTAAACCACAGAGGCCAGAAGAAAGTGGCACACCAATTCTCAAGTATAAAAGAAAAGAATTGTCAAGTATAAATAGTATGTCAAGTAAAAATATCTATCAGAAATAAAGGATAAATACATTATTCCACAAAGCAAAATAAGAGATTATTTTGACCAGGTGCCTGTAATCCTAACACTTTGAGAGGCTGAGGTGAGAGAATTGCTTGAGCCCAGGAGGTCCAGGCTGCAATGAACTGTGAACACACTACTGCACTCCTGTCTGGGTGAGAAAGCAAGATCCTATCTCGAAAAACAAAAAAAAGAAAAAAAAAAAAAGATTTTTTTTGCTAAAAGACTTACCCTTAAAAAAGTAGATCATTCTATTTCTCATGAGCTTTTAAGATTGTATTGGATGGTAGATGCAAAAATAACAAAACACCATCTAATGTGATGCTCAATGCATGTAAAAGAAACATTTAAGACAATTATATTAAGTAGTAGGGAGGATAAACGGACCAAAATAAAAGTAACATTTCTATATTGACTTGCAGTGCTAAAACGTCAAAACTAGCAGACTAAGTTACACATGCATATTCTAATACCTAGAAAATGATTGAGAAAATTAGACAAAATGATGCAATCAAACACACGTAAATAAATGAAGATGAAATTAAAGATGTTCAAACAACTCACAGGAAAATAAAGAGGGGAAACAAACAGAAAACAGAAAAACAAGGTTAAGTCCTAAATTATCAACAGTCACATTAAATATAAACAGTCTTAATAAATGAATAAAAGGCAGAGATAGGTAGAGTAGATTAAAAGCAAAGCAAAGCAAAACAAAACACTGTAATCAATATGCTATCAAATATTGTCGACAAAAACCATTTCAAATATAGAGACATCAATAGGTTGATAGTAAAAGGATTAAAAATGTAAACATTAAATAAAAAGTAAATAATAGCTATATTTTACTATGGCTATATTATACCAGACAAGTAGATTTCAAAAGGAAAAAAATTACTGTAGACAAAAATATTATATAATGATAAAAGGATTAATCTGAAAGAGACAACACTGAACAACACTCTCAAAATACAATTCTTATGTATCAATAAAAAATTAATAAAATACAAATAAATGGTTGAATTTTTTAAAACCTGGTATATCCAAAAGAAGAAATAGAAAAATCCACAATTACACTGTTAAAGTTCAACACCCTATTATCAGCAACAGATACAACTACTAGATAGGAAATAAGCAAAGACATAGAAAATTAACAACAAAGTCAATGAAAGGGCCTAATCAAGATTTATAGAATACTTTACCCCAAAACAGCATAATATACATTTTTCCAAGCACTCACACAACATTCACCATGAGCAATCAATTCCAGACTTAAAGCAACCTCAAAACACTTAAAATATTTAAAATTCTACAGCATATGTCTATAACCATAATGGAATAAACTAGAAATCAATAATATAAAGTAATAAAAAAGCTCCAAAAGTTGCAGATTGAGCAATACAATTCTAAATAATCAAAGAGTGAAAATGTCAAAGAAAATTTTTAAAATTAACCAACTGAAAGATGGAAATATAACATATATTGCACGTATGTTATATGTAGAATAAAACATGGAGAACATAGTAAAAGCAGTCAATGATACTTAAGAAGAGAAAAGGCTATAATTCAATAATTTAAGTTTTCATCTTTAAAAATTAATTAAAGATGTGCAAAATAGCCCAAGTGCAAGCAGAAGAAAAAAAATTTAAGAGCATAAATTGAAAAGAGGGAAACAAAATTCATGAAATAACAAACGGATTCTTCAAAAAGATTAATACAATTGGTAAACGTCTAGCAAGAATGACAAAAAATACAAAGAGAGAAGACACAAATCACCAACATTAGGAAGCACGGGATATCACTACAAATCCTAGAGCCCTTAAAAATATAAGAAAATATTAGAAACAACTTTACCTTCATAAATTTAATAACTTACAAGAAATAAAACAGTTCTTTAAAAGCCAGTAACTTCCAAAACACAAAGAAGGTAAAATAGGCATCAGAATATTCCTATACTCATTAAAGAAATTCTAATTAAAATATCCCTAAAAAGAAATTTGCAAGCTCGAATAGTTTCAATAGATAATTCCACCAAGCTTTTGAAAAATCAACATGCATTTTAGACAGTATCTCTAAAAAATATAAGCAGACGGAACTCTTTACTATTCATTTTATGAAGCTCTTATTACACTGATCACAAAATTTAAAAAAGAAGACTGTAAAAAAGGAAAATTAGAGATAAATATTTCTCATGGACATAGATGCTAAAATTGTAACTATTTATTAGCAAATATAATTTTCCAATATATTAAAAGAAGTATATATGATGATCAAGTATGGTTTAGCCTAGTGATGCAAGGCTGGTTCAGTATTTAAAAATCAATCAGTGTAATTCAGTATAGGAACAGGATGAGGAGAAAATTTTATGATTGTATAAATTAATGAATACTTAAGCACCACCTTCAGCAACACAAAACAACCTAGAATGAAAACAATCTAAAACCTAGAAGAAACACAGAATTTATATTATTTCAATGACAAATTTCACCAAAAAGACAATGCAAGACAAATCCAAACATAATGAAAGACAAATCCAAACATAAAGACAAATCCAAACATATTGAAATACTTTAAGAATAACAAAAGAGAAAGACTTCATATTGTTTTATGAGGTCAGTATTTTATGAGTTTTAGGAGACCAGTGTATTTATGGGACCAGTTTTATTACCAAAATCAGAAGAGGGTGTTTTGGGTAAAGTCAATTCATGATTATAGATTTCCAAACTTTAAACAAACTACTAGGTGAAAAGAATCCATATATAATCTGCTTCTTGGAAAAAGCCAAATTGAAGCATTTTAATATGAAGATTCCTATGAAAGTGCTTTGTGAAGAACTGATCCCAGGAAAATCCACAATGTGGTGAGTATGTGGGAAGGGAAACTCAAGAAAGTCAAGTAAGGATGAGATGCCAAACAATCTCCATCAGGATTTCTTTGGCTTAGTCCCTCAGGGAAACCAGGGAGACAGTATTTCACTTTTAAGACCTTTTCCAAACATCACAGAGTTGTCCAATCAGAGACACAGAAGCTGGGGTATGTACATTACCGTACATTCAGTCATTGGTTATTTTCTGTTTTATGATGATGAAGACAGAAATTCCCAGGTGCTTCTATTAATAAATATTGGAGCACTACAGGAAGAGGTGGGGTGACTCTTGGGAATGAAAAAATACCAGGAGATCCTGTTCTTGAGAAAAGTAAAGGGGATGAGAGCAGATAGAGGCAGATTGCCAACATCCTCTGCTATGATAATATACCATATATGGGATGGATTGGCTTCAAGAGTGCAATGCTAGTTAATGATTACAGTGTCACTCAATTAACTCGTTATGTGAACAGACTAAAATAGGAAGGGACTTCTAAAGAACTAGGTATTCAAGAGAACTCTCTCTCCATTCTCTCTCTCCCTCCCTCCCCCTCTTTCTCGCAGTCTCTCTTTCATCAATTGTCTAACTAAATATCTACCTACCTACCTATCATCAGTTATGGTTAAGTAACATATTTAATGATGAAATTTTTGAAACCCTTTTTTGATGTGGGTGTAATGAAGAATTATCTACTGACACCACTTCCATTCAACAAGAGCATAGTTTAGATCCAGTAGAATAAAGTAAAATGGAGGAAGAGCAATATGTAACTTGGAAGAAATAGGCAAACTCTCTTAATTTATCAGTGTTATAATTATGCACTGAGAACATTTAAACACATTTTTAAAGGTTGTTATCATGAATAAGTAAATTCAGCAAAGTAGTTGGATACAAGGCTAATATAGAAAAATCAATTTTATGTTTAGGTGACAATATCAAACACTTAAAAATAAAATTAATAAAAATTGCTATACCTATAGTTTTGGAAATATCACATACCTAGGATACAATTCTAATTAATGATGTGAAAGACCTATAAACATAAAACAATAATATGTTGCTGAGAAAATTTAAATAAATAAATGTAGAAATACAGTATGTTTATGGATCAGATGACTCAATATTTCAAAGACACCATTTCACACAAACTATATTATAGTTTTGGTGCATTTACCCAAAATTCACAACAATTTCACTATCTCTTTAGATAAATAAACAAGCTAATTTCAAAATGTATATGTATATTAAGGGCCAAAAAATAGTTGAAATATTGTTGAAGAAGAATGTGTTGTGAGATGTAAAAGTTTATTATAAAATGACGGTATTATGGTAATTGCACAACAAATGTAGAAAGATAGCCCAGAAATAAATCTACTTGCACATTACAAAATTTTCACTAAAGAGCATGGAAAAAGAAACATTTTATTAATAAAATATAGTAGCCAAACTGAAGATAAACATGAAATTTTTTCTACTACCAAAAAAAAAAGTCCCCATTGGATTCTAGACCTAAGTACAAATGACAAAATGAGAAAGCTTCAGAAGGCAAGATGATAGAATACATTCAGGAAATTTATTAAGAAAATGAAAAAACAAAAGCTGTAATATATATTTGTAGCATAAATAATGAAAAAGGGACGCACATCTAGAATGTATTGAGTACAACTAACTGTAAATCCCCCTGGTCCCCTGTAAAAATAAACATTAAAAAAGCAGACAATCAAATGGAATATGGAAAGAGAAAAAATACCCAGACATGTAAAAAAAGAGAGTATTTTGCTGGTCAATGAAACCATTCATCAACATTAATTGAAATAATTTATTTTCCTACTAAATGAATATAAAAATATGTAAAATAAATTGACATTTTATATGTGGGTCTGTTTCTTGATGCTCTACTGTGATCCGTTTGTGTATTTGTCTTTCTTTGTACCAACTGTATTAATTTATCTAGCTTTATTAAAAATGTCTTAATAGCTTATGGTGTATATTTTCCAAACCTCTCTTTCTGAAATACTGTCTTTAGCATTTTAAATTGTCCTATGAATTTCAGGTTCAGCTTATCAATGTCAAAACACTTCAGGATTTGATAGGTATTTACATTGAATGTATGGACAATTTGGAGACATTCACTGAGACTTTCAATTCATTAAATTAGAAATATTTTAATTTATTAAAATTTAATTGTTCTGAGTTTATGTATATGGTTTATATATAAATATATATATATACCTTTACAACATCAGTCTTGCACATCTGCCTTTAGATTTGTTCTAATGTTTTAATTTTATTTTACATTTCATTTTGTTTTCAATTAACAAATAACAATTGTGCCTAATTATGGAGTAAAGTGTGATGTTGCAATTCATATTTTCATTGTGTAATGATCCAGTCAGGGTAATTAGCAGATCCGTCACCTCAAACACTTGTCATTTCTTTGTGGTGAGAACACTCAAGACCCTTTTTCTGGCTATGTTGAAATAACAATATGTTATTGTTGACTATGTTCACTCTACTACGCAATCCAGCATCAAAATTTATTCTTCCAATCTAACTATAACTTTTTACCTATTGATCAACTTCTCCTCATACCCCCTTCTCCTCTATTCTCCCCAGCCTCTGGTAACCACGATACTACTCTCTACTTCCATGAGATCAACTTTTTTAGATTGCACATGTAAGTAAGATTATGCAGTATTTGTCCTCCTGTCCTTGGCTTACTTCATTTAACAAAATGTCCTCTAAGTTTATCTATTTTGTTGCAAATAACATGATTTCATTATTTTTGATGGCTGAATAATATAACATTCTGTATATTTATATATACCACATTTTAAAAATTCATTCATCCTTTTATGCACACTTAGGCTGATTCCATATCCTGGCTATTGAGAACAGGGCTGCAATAAACATGGAAATGTAGATATCTCTTTGACATACTGATTTAATTTCCTTTGGATATATCTAGTAGTGTGGTAGCTAGATCATATGGTAGTTCTACTTTTAGTTTTGTGAAGAATTTTCATACTATTGTCCACAATGGTTGTACTACTTTATATTCCCACAAACAGTTTAGAAGAGTTCCTTTTTCTCCATAGCATCACCAGCATTTGCCTGTTTTTTTATGATAGTCATTCAACTAGGGTGTGGTGATGTCTCATTGTGGTTATCATTTGCATTCCCCAGATGACTAGCAATGTTGAGCACTTTTTAAAATGTGCCTGCTGGTCAGCTGTACTTTTTTTTGAGAAAATTATCCAGATATATTTTTAATTTTATATTAGATTATTATTGATTTTGCTATTGTGTTGTCTAGGTTCCTTACGTATTCTGAAGATTAACTTATTGTCAGATACACAGATTTTGAATATTTTCTCTATTCTTTAGATTGTCTCTTCATTGTGGAGCTTTTTAGTTTGATGTAATTTCATTTGCCTATTTTTGCTTTTGTTACCTGTGCTCTTTGAAGTCTTACTCAAAGCAATCATTGTCCCCACCAATGACATGAAGCATCTCTTCAATGTTTTCTTCTAGTAGTTTCATAATTTTGAGTCTTACCTTTAGATCTGTAATGCATTTTGATTTTATTTTATTAAGTGGTGAGAGGGAGAGATCTAGTTTTATTCTTCTGCATGTGGATATCCAGTTTTCCCAGAACCATTTATTAAAAAGACTTTCTTCAATGTATGTTCTTGGCACCTTTGTCAAAAATCAGTTGGTTGTGAATATGTGGACTTATTTCTGGGATGTCTATTCTGTTCTTTTAGACTATGTGTCGATTTTTATATAAATACAAGTTTTTTTGGTTACTATAAGCTTTACAATATATTTTGAAGTAAAGTGTATTACTGTAGCTTTGTAATACACTTTGTAACATAACTTTGTGTTGGTAATTATAGCTTTGTAATATATAGTGTGATGCCTCCAATTCTGTTCTTTTTGCTTAATATTGCTTGACAATTCAATGTCTTTTGTGGTTACATGAAAATTTTAGGATTTTCATTCTAATTCTGTAAAAAATGTCATTGGTATTTTGATATGGATTGTAATAAATGTAGATTCAATGTCTATTGTATAGTATGAACACTTTAACAATATTATATTTTTCAATTTATAAATGTGGCATTTTTTCATTTATTAGTGCCTTCTTCCATTTTTAATCATTTTTTTGTACTTTTTATTGTAGAGATCTTTTACTTCTTTGGTTAAATTTATTACTAGAGGAAGAGGCATGGTAGCTCATGCCT
This sequence comes from Pan troglodytes, assembly GCF_028858775.2. Taxonomy (NCBI): domain Eukaryota; kingdom Metazoa; phylum Chordata; class Mammalia; order Primates; family Hominidae; genus Pan; species Pan troglodytes. Next base: position 117,553,689 of record NC_072401.2, on the reverse strand, counting down.
GTAATCCCAGCATTTTGAGAGGCTGATGAGGGAGGATCACTTGAGCCCAGGAGTGGATTATCTTTTTGATATGCTGTTGGATTCAGTTAGCTAGTATTGTGTTGAGGATTTTTGCATCTATGTTAATTAGGAACATTGGTCTGTAGTTTTCTTTTTTTGTTATGTACTTTCATGGTTTTGGTATTAGGGTGATACTGGCTTCACAGAATGACATAGGGAGGATTCCCTCTTTCTCTATCTTTTGGAATTGTGTCAATGGGATTGGTACCAATTCCTCTTTGAATGTCCGATAGAATTCAGCAGTGAATCCATCTGGTCCTGGACTTTTTTTTGCTGACAATTTTTAAATTACCATTTTAATATCACTGCTTGTTATTGGTCTGTTCCGCTTCTATTTCTTTCTGGTTTAATCTAGGGGTGTTGTATATTTCCAGGAATCTATCTGTCTCCTCTTGGTTTTCTAGTTTGTCTGCGTAATGGCCTTCATAGAAGGCTTGAATGATCTTTTGTATTTCTGTGGTATCGATTGTAATATTTATCATTTTATTTCTAATTGAGCTTATTTGGATCTTCTCTCTTCTTTTCTTTTCTCTTTTTTTTTTTTTTTTGTGGAGGGTGGGGGTGGTGGGTGGAGTCTCACTCTGTTGCCCAGGCTGGAGTGCAGTGGCGCGATCTAGGCTCACTGCAAGCTCCCACCTTCCGGGTTCACGCCATTCTCCTGCCTCAGCCTCCCGCGTAGCTGCAACTACAGGCCCCGGCCACCATGCCCGGCTAATTTTTTGTATTTTTAATACAGATAAAGTTTCACCGTGTTAGCCAGAATGGTCTCGATCTCCTGGCCTCAGCCTCCCAAAGTGCTGGAATTACAGTCTCTTCTTTTCTTTTTTTAATCTTGCTAATGATCTATCAATTTTGTTTAACTTTTCAAAGAACCAGCTTTTTGTTTCATTTATCTTTGGTGTTTTTTTGTTTCAATTTCATGTAGTTCTGCTCTGATCTTTGTTGTTTCTTTTCTTCAATTGAGTTTGGGTTTGATTTGTTTTTATTTCTCTAGTTCCTTGAGGTATGACGTTAGAGTGTCTATTTGTGAAGCTTAGTTTTGCTGGATAGAAAATTCTTGGATGATAATTGTTTTGTTTAAGGAGGCTAAAGATAGGACCCTAATCCTTTCTAGCTTGTAGGGTTTCTGCTGAGAAATCTGCTGTTCATCTGATAGGCTTTCCTTTTTAGGTTATCTGATGCTCTTGTGTTGCAGCTCTTAAAATTATTTCTTTCGTTTTGACTTTAGATAACCTGATGACTATGTGCTAGGTGATTATCTTTTGCAAGGAATTTCTGGGGTGTTTTTGACCTTGTTGTAGTTGGATGTCTAGATCTCTAGCAAGACCAGGGAAGTTTTCCTCAATTATTCCTTCAAATATGTTTTCCAAACTTTTAGATTTCTCTTCTCCCTAAGGAAGGCTAATTATCCTTATATTTGGTCATTTAACACAGTCCCAAACTTCCTGGAAGTTTTGTTCATTGTTTTTAATTTATTTATTTGTCTTTGTTGGATTTGGTTAATTTGAACGCCTTGTCTTCAAGCTCTTAAGTCCTTTCTTCTACTTGTTCAACTCTATTGCTGGGACTTTCTGGTGTATTTTGCATTTCTCTAAATGTACTTTATGTCCAGAAATTGTGATGTTTTTATTCATGCTATTTATTTCTCTGGATACTTTTCCATCCATATCCCCCATCATTTTTTTAAAATTTCTTTAAGTTGGTATTTATGTTTCTCTGGTTCCTCCTTGAGTAGCTTAATAATTGACCTTCTGAATTCTTTTTCTGGAAATGCAGAGATTTCTTCTTGGTTTGGATCCATTGCTGGTGGGCTCGTGTGATCTTTTGGGGGTGTTAAAGTACCTTGCTTTGTCATATTACCAGAATTGTTTTTTTGGTTCCTTCTCATTTGGGTAGACTATGTTAGAGGGAAGATCTAGGGCTCAAGGGCTGTTCAGATTTTTTTTGTCCCACAGGGTGCTCCCATGATATAGTGCTCTCTCTCTTCTTCTAGAGCTGGGGTTTCTTGCCAAACTTGCCAAACTGCAGTGATTGTTTTTTCTCTTCTGGGTGTCACCATCCAGTGGAGCTACTGGGCTCTGGACTGTTGTTTGTAGTTTTGTTTAGTGTGCTGGTTTTTTGTTGGTTTTCCTCCAACCAGGAGGTAGCACTTTCAAGAGCATCAGCTGCAACAGGGTTGCCTGAATAAGTTTATCAGGCAGTGGACAGAGCCATAGTGCTCCCAGGAAATTACGTCATTTGTTTTTGGCTGCCAGTGTGGGCAGAGAAAGACCATCACATGGAGGCGGGGTTAGGTGTGTCTGAGCTTGTACTCTACTTGTGTTGGGCTTGCTGTGGCTGCTGTGGGGGATGGGGTGTGGTTCTCAGGTTGATGGAGTTATGTCACCTAGCTCCCCCGCAGCCTGATAAGGCAGTCTCACTGGCACCATACCCCCGACAACAGCAGTGAATTTATTTCCAGGCAGTCAGCAGGACTGAGAACTTGCCGCCAGCTACAAGCCTCCCAGCTGAGAAAGCAAACAGGGGCTTTTAGGTTTTGCTCCTCCCTGCCTGCTGTGATTTCTGTGCTGGCATCTGCACTCCCCCTTCACTCTCTCTCCTGGATTCTGTCCATGAAACTTCATATTTGGTGAAAATTGTTACAAAGTTCAGCTGGAGGTTTTTTTCTCCCTGTGGTCTTTTCCCAATTCCACTGACAGCCCTTCCCTGGGACCCCCGTGAGACAAAATCAGGAGTAGCTCCTTGGGGACCGAGACTGTCCACAGGGCTCTTCACACTGCTTCCTCTAACCCTATATTTTGCTCAGCTGTCTAAATTCATCTCAGCTCCAGGTAAGAGCAAATCCTTTTCCCGTGATCTGGATCTTTGGGTTACTCAGAGAGGGTGTGTGTTCATGAGTGGACATCCCCTTCTCACCCCCCCGACCCCCCACACACACATTTTGGGCACTCAACAGTTTTTTGGCTGTCTCACAGAACCTGCAGCAGCAAGCTACTTCCTTCAAAGGTCTCTGAATCAATCTTTTCATGTCATCATTAGACATAACTTCTCACCAAGTATTATTATGCCAAGAAAATTTTATTTCATGTTATTTTCTAAAAGTTTTATAGGTGTTTTTTTTACATTTGATTCTATAATTAATTTTTGCTGTTAAGTGTGAGGATTAAGTTAAATTTTGTGGGAGGTTTTTGGTTTTTTTATTTTGCTTTTCCTATGGATATACAGTTACTCCAGGACTAGTTGTTGAAAAGCTACATTTACTCCATTACATTTCTTTTGTAGCTTTGCCAAAATTCATTTGGCTGCAATTCTATGGGCCTGTTTTTGGGTTTTCTATATTGTTCTATTAATCTATGTGTCTATACCATCACCAATACCACACAGTATGTGTTATGGTGGTTGTATAGTAGGCCTTAATATTAGGCAGAGTAATTTCTCCTACTTTATTCTTTTTTTATAAATAAAATTTAGTTTTATAAACATGAACTTTTTCTCCATTTATTAAGATCTTTGACTTCTTCTGTTAGTGTTATACAATTTTCAGTATACAAATTCTATGTACTTTTTGTTAGATTATACCTGAATATTTCATCTTTTTTAGAGAATCTAAATGATTTGATAAATTTAAATTTAATAAACCATAGGTTCATTTTAAACGTATAGAAATGTAATTAATTTTTGTGTGTTTATCTTGTAACTTGTGGCCTTGATAACTGAAGTTATTAATTCTAGTATTTGTAGGCAAATTCTTTGAGGTAACCTATGTAGACCATGTTATAACCTGGAAATATATGCCATACTCATTTTTCCTTCTAATATGTATGACTTTTTAAAAAAATATTCTTTCTTTTTTTCTGAAATACGTTAACTGGAATTTCTAGTTCTGTTTTGAATAACAGTATTGAAGATGAGCACATGCTTTATTTTTTATCAGCAGAGGAAAGCATTTAGTCTTTAATCATTAAATATGATGTTAGCTGTAGTAAATATGATGTTAGCTGTTGGTATTTAATAAATTAATTTTTCTTAAGTAATGCTTTAGTGAACTGCATTATTTATGGAAGATAAAAGTACATCATAACTATTATTCATTTTTCTATTTATTTTAAAGAAGCCACTTTTTCTATTCTAGTAATTTTCAAAATATGATAGTATTAACATTTTATAAGATTATCATCATACTTAAGCTGGCTCATGTGTTTAACGTAATTATACTTTTATTATTTAATTAATAGAAACTAAATCATAAAAAATAGCAAAGCATGTATAACAAAGAAAATATAGGCTTTGCTATCTTATATCTACTGAAAAACCTTGGCCTTATATAAATGGAATTTATTTGTTTGTGAAATAAATAGTTTCCTCATATTTTGACCTCAGTGAAGCTTTATACAAGTAGAATAACCAATTTTGAATTATGGAATGCAGTTTTGTAAAATGAGCTTTGTTTTTTTTTTCCTGTTACTACTTACCAGGAAGTCACAGCCACAAACAACAAGAAAAAATTAGATATTAATCTTCTTCTTAAAAAGTTGAGCTATCTTGCTTAAATTCAAGATAATTTTGAAGATCTTCTTAATGTTAGTATTATGGATAAACACTCATTCAAAGAAATAAGCCATCTTCATAGTTCAAGATTTTTATTCGCTTACATTTCTATATGGATGTGCTATTTTTGGTATCTTATGTCACTAATATTGGCAATGCAATATAATGAAACAAATATATGCCAATTCATTACACACATTAGATCAATTATTCAGGCTTACTATTTGTTCCTGTAGTACACATATGTGGTGTATGACCCAGGAGAATATCTCCCCTTTAAGGAATGAAACATGTGTTTCCCATTTGTTGGAAGTCTTCGCAGACAATAGCTCTCATTTGAGTCTCTCCTTGGAACCTCTTTTCAACTGAAGACAGCTTTTTTGCCCAAGAAAGATTACACATAATGACAACTGTTGCAGGGGTAAATAATTTGAGCTAGCTTGCCTAAATTCAAGATAAGTCTAAAAAGCCATCTCAACTCTTGATCTCTTCATAGTATCTGCTGAGTCTTGGTGCAGCAATATGGCAGCTAAATCTCTCCTCTGCTCAATTATACTTCCTCCACTTCTGTACTGGTGTTGATCTCATGAGTAATCATAAACTTTATATACAAACATAGAAACAACTGCAATAGCACCTGTGTGAATTGTTTCTTATAAAATAAAGTCCATCATTGTCTTCCAATGGCAATTAAAATTTGTATATGAAAAACTATACAGATGAAACTAAGAAAATTTCTAATAGCACCTACGAAAGTTCAGTAATGACCCCTACACAACTAAGAACATTAGAAACAATAGAATATAAGTCAGTGTGGAGTATCAGGAAATGAGATGGCAGAAGAAAATAAGTGCAATTTTTTTGCAGACAAAAATGTTTTATTATTCTCAAACTATATGCCAATGTAAAATACATTAAAATTTATATATTGAGGCTTATAGTACATTAACTTTGCAGTAATTATCAATTACTCCCATACTTGTGTTTTTGTTCTGTTCTTCTTGTCAAAAGAAAAAAAAAACATTATTTGTCCCACTGAATTTGGCCTATCCTGGAAATATCTTTTGACCAACAGAACGTGTGAAAATGACGTTGTGTGATCTCGGCTTAGGTTTTAAGATGCTTTGCAGTTTCCTTTATATCTGTCCTCTTAGAAGTCAGTCAGCTGTCATGTAAAGAATTCTGACTTTCTAGTGAAGAGTAAGACCACTTATAGGGACCACAGAATGAACGACAACTTACATGAAAAGAGAGGTCTAGCCAACCCTCAGTCATTCCAGCAGCAATCCAGCTGAGATGGCAGATGTGTGAATGTAGGCACATGTCTGCCAGCCAACATCACAACATCATACGGAGCAGCAACAATCCATTTATGGAAAATCCAACCCAAAGTGGAGAACGATGAAGAAATAAATCATTGTGTTGAACCAGTAATTAATTATACATCATCAGATAACTGAAATAATCACATGATAATCAATTGAAAAGTATTTGTCTCAAATTTCTAAACCTAATAATTACCGAAAGACATATTCAGAAAGATGCGAACTGGTAAATGTGGCTATTGGATTTTCTTAAAATATAGATTTAATTTATTTGAGGAAAAAATATAATGAATTTATTCATTTACTATATAATGCTTTTGTTTAATTAAAATAAACTAAGGGTAAGGGCATATAACCCAGTTATAAGTTACAGGTCACACTACTGAATTCTTATAAACATGATATTTTTCACAGAAATATATAAAAAATATAATACCCTGCTTAACATATGGTAGCTGATACTTTTATTATCATTTACAGTCGAAAACTGCATATGGTCCTGGACATAGTCTATAAAAAAAACTTTAATCTTAACTCTGCTAAGTTATGAGAAGAACACTACAGAAGAGAGAAAAGAGGGCATATTTTAAAACTTGATAAAATTAAAAGAAAGAAAATAGTGCTTGTTTGGGAGACTATCACCAACCTGAATCATGTCTGCCTTTGATTCTCTGTGCTTTGAATGTTCAAATAAATTTTCTCAGCCCATCTCTCCATCCCTTCTCAGCTCACTATCCCTAGCTGGTAGTTTCCACAAAATAATGTCCTTTATGTTACATCTTAGAGATGGAGACATTAACCTAAATTCTACAAGACAACAGCTGAAAAAAATTGCCTTATATAGTGGGTTCATTAATAGAAGTACATGTATGTATGCTAACAGATGACTTACAGAAAATAATTCAGTAAGGTTGGCTATCTTTGAATCATATTACTTCAGCTTTATTGATTGCTACTATTTTAAGTCCTTGATTTTAACAGTTAGATATGAAGGAATATATACATTAGACTAAAAAGAAAGTTAATTTTAGAGAATAATGAGAATTACGGAACTTTGCATTAGTTCTTCTCTTTTAATACTGTTTTTGTTCTTATAGTTCCCTAATTCTCCACCATCTGCTGTTACTTTAATTGCTCATCAAGTATAGTGATCTTGGCATTAATGGAAACAACACATCTGTCCTAAACCTTTTTTCTTATATCCTTTATTCCTTCCATTGAAACTTTCAGTTCATTTATATAGAGCAATTACAGTCTTGTGTCACTTAAAGATGGGGATACAATTTGAGAAGGACTTTGTTAGGCAATTTTGTCTTTGTGGGAACATCATAGAGAATGCTTACACAAACCTAGATGGTACAGCCTAGTACAAATGTAGGATATGGCATTGTTTATTGTTCCTAGGCTATAAACCTGCACAGCATGTTACTGTACTCAATACTGTAGGCAACTGTAACATAATAATAAGTATTTGTATATTTAAACATAGAAAAGGTATAGTAAAAATATAGTATTATAATATTATGAGACCACTGTAATATATGCACATTGTTATTGATTTAAGCAATATTATGAAACAATAATTGTATATTAATTGAAATAAAATATTAAAATTACTCTAAAACTTCAGATAGTATTATAAAATATTTTAAATGGTCACCTTAAATTTAAACCAGGGTTTTTTTTCCATCTACTTAAAATCTTAAATTGTTTTATGAAGAGGAATATTACTTTTCAATATAGCTGTTGTTATTGCAAACTTATATTCCTAAGGAATTTCATTAAAAATTAATATAAGTTGTTAAATTGAAGCACAAAGATTATGTTTAAAATGACTATAAATGATGCTGTACAATCTAATATCTGTTTTGGGAAATTTTCATTTCTCATAGTGATTGGAAGTGCAGGTATTATGGATGTCAATAAGTATAATGGAAGGCTAAGATAAGAATATAAAGAAAAATAGTTACTTATTCAAGCAGTGAAATTGCAAAAGGAAAAAGAGAGATTCCTGTTTATTTACCCCAAGTATATCTTTTATCAATCACACAGTAGCTGAATGTTCCCTACATAATTTTTTCCTTAGGAAATCCTCATGACAGTCGTATTTGTTGTAGGATTTAATTAAAAAAAAAAAAAACTTTCATATGACCTACACTAACAAGCATTTGAAATATTTTCTAACTTTCCTAAGATATAAGTAAGGAGGCAAATGTAGCCTTCCTCTATATACACTTTATTTTACTTTAATTTTTAGACATAGTCACTTAAAACATTTATACAATAGAATACAACAGATGTCATGATTCTGTTGATATTTATTAATATACTGTTAGGTGCTGCATTCTGCAAATATAGTTAAGAAAATTAAACATTAACATATTATTTATACTATCATTTAATGATCATTTTAATGGCAGAAACTATATTCTACACTTTAAGTATATTATATAATAAATACATGTAAGAAACCTAAAGATAAAATTTATCAACTTTTCAGATTTGTGAAGTGTATAGCTTAAACTCTTAAATAACATAACTAGGGTCATCCAACTAGTTAGTGTTAAAGCCATCTAGTGAGCAAAATATTTCTAACTGGAAACATTTGGCTTAGTCCCTTCCATTTTACATTTCGATCATCTAACTCCTAGGAAATTATTATTTTAATGTTTCAACCTAGAAACTCCTGAGGCAAGAAGTCAGGATCAGAGCATTTTTGCTATGATCCTCAACTAATCCTTAGGGTGATTCTAAAAGAATCATTTTAAACATTTTCCAACACTAAAAATTTTATTGACCTCAGCAGATCATCTAAAAATATAACATGTATGTGCAGGATCATTGTTACTTGGATCATAAGCTTGTTCTTTTTTTGTTTCCCTTAGCCTAGTTGTTTCAGGTTGAATCCTTCAAACATCAGTTGATAATTGACTACTCATTCAGTGGCCAAGGCACAACATTGCTACTTTTATGGTGTGTGTATGTACATGTGTGCGTATGTGTGTGCTTGTTGTATATATGCCTCCGTGTGATCACTGACTTCTGGAATTCACATTAGGATAAATGAATGGTAAAACTAATTGCTTCTAATAGCCCTTCCCTGAACATACCTACTACAGTCTCAGAGTGCCCACCAAATCTCATCTCAAATTATAATCCTCATAATCCCCATGTGTCAAGGGAGAGACCTGATGGGAGCTGATTGGATCATGGGGGTGGTTTCACCTATGCTGTTCTCATGATAGTGAATGAGTTCTCATGGGATCTGATGGTATTACAAGGGGCTCTTCCCCTTCGGTCTCTCTCTCCTGCCACCATGTAAAAAAGGTGCTTGCCTTCTCTTCACCTTCCACCATGATTGTAAGTTTCCTGAGGCCTCCCCAGTCATAGAAAACTGTGAGTCAATCAAACAGTTTGGAGGGCTCAGAAGAAGACAAGAAGATAAAGGAAACTTTGCAATCTCTTAGAGACTTATTGTATGGATTTGACCAAAGTGCTGATAGTGATGTGGGCAATGAAGTTCAGAATGAGGTGGCCTCAGATGGTAATGAGGAACTTATTGGGAACTGGAGCAAAGGTTACCCTTGCTATGCTTTAGCAAAGGAACTGGTGGTATTCTACCCCTGTCAACAGCGGAAGAGGTCTGTGGAAGTTTAAACCAGAGAGGGATGATTTAAGGTATCCGATGGAAGAAATTCCTAAACAGTAAAGTGTTCAAGAGGTCACCTGGCTTTTTCTAAAAGTATAGAGTCATAAGCATTCACAAAGACATAATTTGAAATGGAAACTTATATTTAAAAGGGAAACAGAGCATAAAGCCTTGGAAAATTTACTGCCAGATCATGTGGTAGAAAAGGAAAACCCATTTTCTGGGGAGAAATTCAAGCCAGCAGCAGAAATTTGCATAAGTAAGGAGAAACCAAATATTAACTGTCAAGATAATGAGAAAAATGTCTCCAGGGTTTTCTTACCTCTGCATGGCAGCCCCTCCCATCACATGCTTGGAAGTCTAGGAAAAATGGTTTGGTGGGCTAGGCCCAGGGCCCTGCTGCTCTGTGCAGCCTCAGGATGTGGTGCTCTGGGTTCCAGCTGCTACAGCTCCAGCTATGGCTAAAAGGGGCCAGGGTAAGCTCAGGCCATTGCCCCAGTGTGTGTTGGCCCCAAGTTTCAGTGGCTTCCACATGGTGTTGGGCCTGACAGTATACAGAAGACAAGAGTTGAACTTTGAGAGTCTCTGCCTAGATTTCAGAGGATATATGGAAATTCCTAGGTGTCCAGGCAGAAGTCTGCTCAGGGGTGGAGCTCTCATGGAGGAGCTCTACTAGGCCAAGGCCAAGGAAGAATGTGGGGTTGGAGCCCCCACACAGAGTCCCCACTGGAGCACTGCCTGATGAAAAAAAGGCCACTGTCCTCCAGATCTCAGAATTGTAGATCCACCAACAGCTTGTGCCGTGTGCCTAGAAAAGCCTCAGGCACTCACTCCAGCCTGTGAAAGCAGCTGCAGGGGCTGAACCCTGCAGAGCCACAGAGTTGAAGCTGCTCAAAGCGTTGGCAGCCTACCCCTTGCTTCAGCGTGCCCTGGTTGTGAAACATGGAGTCGAAGGAGATTATTTTGGATCTTTAAGATTTAATCAGTGTCCTAACAGGCTTTGAATTTGCGTGGGTACTGTAGCTCCGTAGTTTTGGCCAATTTCTCCCATTTGTATTGGGAACATTTACCCAATGCTTGTACCCCCATTGTATCTTGGAAGTAACTAACCTGTTTTTTATTTTACAGGCTCATAGGTGGAAGGGACTTACCTTATCTTAGATGAGATTTTGTACTTAGACTTTTGAGCTAATTCTGGAATTAGATAAGATTTGGGAGACTGTTGGGAAGGCATTATTGGTTTTGAATTGTAAAAAGGATATGAGATTTGTGAGGGGCTATGGGCAGAATGATATGGCTTGGCTTTGTGTCCCCACCCAAATCTCATCTCAAATTGTAATCCTCACATGCTGAGGGAATAACCTGGTGGGAGACAATTGGATCATGGGGATGGTATCCCCCATGCTGTTCTCATGGTAGTGAGTGACTTCTTACCAGATCTGATGGTTTAAAAGTTTCACTTCCCTCTTCACCCGCTCTCTCTCTCCTGCTGCCATGTGAGGAACATGCTTCCTTCCCCTTCACCTTCCACCATGATTATAAGTTTCCTGAGACCTCCCTAGCCCTGTGGAACTGTTTCTTCATAAGTTACTTTTATGAAGGTAACTTAACCTTCATAAAGCTTAAGTTAAATTAAACCTTTTTCTTCATAAGTTACCCAGTCTCAGGCAGTTCTTTATACCCATGTGAAAATGGACTAATACAATACCATCATTTTTCTAATCTCTGTCTTCCTTTGTCACCCTCTTACACAGGCAGAGTCCTAGGAGTCTGAAGATACTAATTCGTGAATCTGATATAAAGAAAGTATTATTTATTCTTCCACTCAGAGCTTTACTGAGGATAAAAGAGTAGAAAAAATATCAGAGAGGTAATTGTAAAAATAATACTTTTACCATTCAACTGCACTGGCCTGATAATAAGCACATTTACAATATTAGGTATCTAAGAAATGGCACATGTGTTATTTCACAAGATTCTATATAACCATATTATATAATATATAATAAGTTAAAGTAATTTCAACATGTACAGAATTAAAATATTACTGTATTAAGTAGTGATAAAATACTAGATGTAAGAAAACATAATGGGGAAAATAATATTTATAATAAAATTATTTCAGGATCCTGATGTCAGTCTAATGGAAGTTGTCCTGTGAAATTATTTCTGGAAGAGATAAAGTAGGGTTTGATGTATCATATATGGCATTTTCTTATTTTACTAATAAATGGCTGAGTAACATTGGCAAATATATATATTTCTAAACGTAGAAATGAAGGTGGTTATACCATATAGGTTTGCTTGTTTCTCTAATAATAGATAACATGTATTAAAAACTAATTTCATATTAAAGCCTGGATGTAAGCATTTTTATGCAAACCATGATAGCTCTATGAAGTATTTTACCATTATTATTCCCATTTTACCGGTGAATGGCATAGGTTGGTCTACCATACAGTTAGTAAATCACAAAGATATGAATCCCTGCAGAATAATCTTGGGCCCATGCCTAGAACATAATGTTATTTGATAGAAATAAAATCTCAGGCTAAAATACAAGCAACTTATTGTCCGGGCGCAGTGGCTCACGCCTGTAATCCCAGCACTTTGGGTGGCCGAGGTAGGCGGATCACGAGGTCAGGAGATCGAGACCATCCTGGCTAACACGGTGAAACCCCCTCTCTACTAAAAATACAAAAAATTAGCTGGGAGTGGTGGCAGGCGCCTGTAGTCCCAGCTACTCGGGTGGCTGAGGCAGGAGAATGGCATGAACCCGGGAGGTGGAGTTTGCAGTGAGCTGAGATCGTGCCACTGCACTCCAGCCTGGGTGACAGAGCAAGACTCTGTCTCAAAAAAAAAAAAAAAAAGAAAAGGAAAAAAAAAGGTGGAACTTATTCGTTCTTATTGTAATTATTCTTTGCAATTCTTTTCTCAAAAACATTGAAGAATTGACATTTTCTCTAACATCTCTCACTCTGACTGTGAGAAAATCAAATGAAATTTGCTCCCTTTATAAATTATTTCTTGTTCTAACTTCATTTTATAGCCCAGTACAAAGTATCTAAAATAAATAAAAAACAGATTAAATATATAAATTAAGTACAGTGTACCCTTTTTTCTGCTTAATTGCATAAAAAACCACACCTTACTTGAACTACAGTGACATCTTGTGGCCTAAAGTGTTTGATTTCTTTTATATATAAATCATTGTTTTTGTTTTCTGATTCTCTTCAGTTCTAAGTTTTAAAGCAGGTAGTTTTCATTCAAGAAAATGCCATAGGCATAAATTCTGAACAATCACTAAATATTCCATAAATAAAATATTAAATCGGGAAAAAATTAATAACAAATATGGCTAAGAATAATTGCTGCCCTAGGTTTTTTTTTCAGAGTAGTGTGTTTAACTTGAAGTATATTTTATTTTTAAAATATGTGGGAAAAACTCATGTCACTTCATTTAAAATTGGAGACAAGTAGTTTCAATCATTTTGCTATTTTTGTGTAATTAAAAAGGAATCAATTTTTTTTAAATTGTAAATATGATCCCAATATCTGCACGTTAAAAACATTTTTCTTCTATGGAATGCACATCATCTTTTTAATGTGTAACTTTTAGTTTTATTCTTTAAATACATACTAATAAATAAATTGAAGTTATGATTTCCTCAAGCCTCTGCTTTCTTCAGTTGTTTCAGTATTTGCCAGATGGCTTCTGATTATTTTCACTGTTCCCCAGGGTTCCATATTAAACACATTAAATCACATCTTCAAAATTTAAAGAGGAAGTATAATTGCATCTCAAAAGCTCTTATTATACATCTTACAAAAGTGTAATTATGAATTAAACAGTATTATCTTGAATATACAGAGAGCTGCGGTTTGTAAAGCTAATTTGTAAAGAAACAAAATAATGGTGATATACAATTTAAACTAATTTATTTATGTATGTTATACATATGGTATTCAAAATTAATTTAAAATAATGGTTAACTAGTTAACTCATTTCATATGATAAAGTATATATTGAGTTTAATAATGTGTATCTAAACCTATTTCTGCTGTATTGTCATTTAAGTTTTAGAAAACAATTAGTTCATTATGAAAAGTCTAAGATATTCTTCTCAGCAGTAGCAGTACATATTGATTTCTATAATTCTGTTGCTTTTGTTCTAATTTTAGTATATGTGCTACTGAAGCAAACACTGTTATTCCATCGTATAGCATCTATTCTACAAATTGCAAAATGAGTGTAGCTCTTTTCGTAACTAGAATAAGTAAAGGTAATAGATTATATGTATACTAATTATCATTGCAAATATAAATATGTCAACAACAAAGCATTATTTTGTGTGGCTTGTAAATGAGTGCTTCACAAGTATTGGGACACTAGGTTAGTTAACAGCCAATTTTGGTACCTCTTCTAATTGATAACTGAAGAAAGGCTTTTAACCTTAGTATGTTCTAGATTAATTACATGAATTAACCCAAAAGTCTACTTTCACTCTCTGGGATACTATTAACTTTAACATAAACCTAGAGTAAATTATAAATATCAAGCAGATATATAATTGTTGCTACTATATCTACCCATTTTTTACTAGAATATTGGTAAAATCTGCATGCATGTTGGCTAAGGACAAAGGTATGTTCCCCCAGATAAGAACCTACTATTCTCTATTTTTAATGTCCCAAAATAATGTATATTTAATGATTTTATTACTTTCTATATTTACTCCATAAATCAGGAATTATTCTTTAAATAATTTCTGAAAAAATTTTAAACCGTGATTTTTAATATAATTATTTCAACATGCTATAATATGCATTTTAAACAAATCTTACACAATTCTTCTTAAGACATAGGGAGAAATAGGAATAATAAATGTATATTATTAATAGTAGTCTTTTATTTATTGAAGTATATGTTACATTCTCAAGTTTTATTGTGGTCTAATTGATAAAAATTACAAATTACATGTAGTTGTATAAAATGTGATAATTTTATAAATGTATACATTATGAAGTGATTACCACAATCAACATAATACATCTATCACCACAAATAGAATAAAACAAGTAAAGTAATTTATTTTGAGGACTAATTTCTTTTCATATTGCAATTGCTATAATGAGACAAATTATAATAACCTTTTCTGGTTCTGATGCTTTATAAATATAGTACTTTTAAAAATTTCTAGCATTATTTATGTATCATATTACAATCATACTTTAATAAATAATACTTTAATAAATAAGCAAACTGAAGCTAATATGTGTTATCTTGCTTGAGGTCACAAAGTTTCTAGGTTTTCAAAAATATAATTCATTCTGAGTTGTTTCACCACAAAAGCTTGATCTCTTTTTATTCTATATTGCTTGCTTTTCTCTCATCACGTCTCTTGAACATATTTAAGTTTATGAAATTAATTGAGAAAAATTTAGGTCAGCATTCCAGTTGATATACAAACAACAATAATGACTCATAATATCCTTATAAAAATAAGCCTTTGTGTGATCACTTAAATATTTAGCACTTTAAAATCTTCCTAAAATCTTCTTCAATATGACTGGGCATTCAAAAATATGACTTAACGTTACATAATGGCTGTAGATGTGGGTGTTTATTGAAAACCTTCAAGAATTTCTTTATTTGATAATTTTCCAATCACATAAATATCATATAAATTATTATGTATCTTATTCTGGACCTGCAAATATTCTACATTTACATATATATTTGATTTCCCATGTATTTTATTATAAAGTTTTCTAATTTTCACTATATTATAGTATCTTTTATTTAATTCTGTGCATAGTATACACTGTTTAATTTTACATTTATTTATATTTATATTTACATCTAATTTCTATTTTAAATCTATAGAGGTAATAAAATTAATTTATACTGATTGTGAAAAAAAGGTTGAATATTTTGACTTGTGTTTTTGTCTATGCTTTTAGAAATGTAGATTGGCTAGTCCTTCTTGTTTTTAGGGTATACACACACACAAACATACGAACTTCACAAAGAGAGAGGGAGGTTAAATGGTAAAAGGTGAGAAATTTTAAAAATATATGAAAAATGTGAGACTATATTAAGAAATGATGAGTCTGGATACATGTAAAAGTTATACATGAAGAAGTAGAAAATATCTATCAATGAAAAAATTGCTTTTAAACTTTATAAAAGCTATATTTTCAAAATATATCTGAGATTTATTTAAAGAGAACACATGGCCAGACGTGGTGGCTCACGCCTGTAATCCCAGCGCTTTAGAAGACCTACCAAGGCTCATGGATCACCTGAGGTCAGGAGTTCGAGACCAGCCTGGCCAACATGGCAAAACCCCATGTCTACTAAAAATACAAAAAAAAAAATTAGCCAGGCATCGTGGCGGGCATCTGTAATCCCAGCTACTAGGGAGGCTGAGCAAGAGAATCGCTTGAACCTGGGAGGCAGAGGTTGCAGTGAGTCAAGATCACGCTATTGCACTCCAGCCTGGGCAACAAGAGCAAAACTCGTCTCAAAAAAAAAAAAAGAACACATTGAGCAATCTAAATATAATTTACATTCTTATGCTGATGACCATGATTATAGAAGAAGTTAGAAGTAAATAAATATATTAATGAATAAATAATTTTATGGTACAAGAAATAAAGGCATAAAGCCAATATCTCTTTTCATTTACATTTTTTCCTGTAATCAAAAGGAAAGACTCACTTCTATAACCGGATGTGTAATACTTTGCATCCAAATAAGAAAAATCTACAAAACTGAGGAAAAGCATCTGTTAAAAGATTTTATGTTGCGGTATGCACAGGT
The DNA here is from genome assembly GCF_028858775.2 of Pan troglodytes. Taxonomy (NCBI): domain Eukaryota; kingdom Metazoa; phylum Chordata; class Mammalia; order Primates; family Hominidae; genus Pan; species Pan troglodytes. The sequence continues at coordinate 117,537,281 of NC_072401.2, read as the reverse complement.
CCAAGTGCATTGATGGTTCATGGCAAAGACTTAGGTTTTCTTGCAGCATCTGGATATTTCAGGAAAAAATATAAGTAGATCTGTTTCTGAATAACTTAGGAATTGGCAAACTGGATAATAGGGAATCAATCTGGATAACAGTGAATTTTAGAGATTTAGATAATAAATTTAAATAATAGTGAATTTTATTTATTAATATTAATTCACTGTGAATAGTAATAGTGAATTTTTGATATTTAGAAATATACCTATATTATTTATGTTTACAAATTTAAATGCATGAATTTGGACTTAGATATTTTATTTTAATTTTTAAAACCACCTTAATAATGTATGATTGACACAAAAAGACATAAATATTTATTATATGCAGCTTGATAAGTTTGGAGATAAGTATGCACATGTAAAATCATTACCACAATCTATGCCATAAACTTATACATTACCTCCAAAAGTTTTCTCCCACACTCTTCAGTTATTATTGTTGTTATTACAGTGATAAGGACATTTAACATAACATCTAGCCTCTGGGCACATTTTTAAGTATACAAATGATATTGTTAACTATAGACTCTATGCAACGCAATAGATCTCCAGGGCTTACTCTTTTTGTATAACTGCAACTTTTTAAACTTTGGCTAATAAATCTTCATTTCCCCCTCCCCTCAGTCCCTGGAAACCACTATTCTAGCATCTACTTCTATGAGTTTGATTATTTTAGATTTTTCTCATATAAATGGGATCTTGTAGCATTTGTCATTCTGTTTCCGGTGTATATCACTCAGCATAATGTCTTCCAGATTTATCCGTGTTGTAGCAAGTGGTAGAATTTACTTCTTTGTAAAAACTGAATAATATTCAATTGTATGTATATACCATATTTTCTTTTTGCATTCATCCGTTGATAAACATTCCGCTTGCTTTCATGTTTTCCCTATCGTGAATAATGCTGCAATGAACATGGGAGTGCAGATATCTTTTTGAGATCGTGATTTCAATTTCTTGAATGTATATACAGAAGTGGGATTGCTAGATTATATGATAATTTCATTTATAATTTGGCGGGGAACGTCCATCCTTTTTTTCCATAGTTGTTGCACCAATTTGCATTTCTATCAATAGTATATAAGGGTTCCCTTTTCTCTACATCCACAACAATATTTGTTATCTGGCTAGGTGCAGTGGCTCATGCCTATAATCCCAGCACTTTGGGAGGCTGAGGTGGGCAGATTTCTTGAGTGCAGGAGTTTGAGACCAACCTGAGAAACATGGCAAAACTCTGTCTCTACAAAATAAATAAATAAATAAAAATATTAGCCAGGTGTGGTAGTGCACACCTGTAGTTCCAGGTACTCAGGAGGCTGAGGTGGGGGGATCGTTAGAGCCAGGAGGTCGAGGCTGCAGTGACCTGTGATTGTGCCACTGCACACCAGCCTGGGCAACAGAGCAAGACCCTGTCTAAAAAAAACAAAAGTTATCTTTTGTAATTGGTCCCTCATCATACACCATACACAAAAATCAACTTAAAATGAATTAAACAATAATATGTGAAGGATTAATAAAATTCCTAGAAGGAAACACAGGAGAAAAGCTTCTTGACATTGGTCTTGACAATGATTTCTTGGATATGACAACAAAAGTATAAACAGCAAAAACAAATACACACAAATGGAGCTATGTCAAACTAAAACATTTTCTACACTTCAAAGGAAAAAATGAACAAAATGGAAATTCACCTATAAAAATGAAGAAAATATTTGTAAATCATATATCTGCTAAAGGGTTAATACCTAAAAAATATAAAGAAGTCCTATAATTCAATAGAATAAAAACAAACATACCAATTTAAAAATAGACAAAATAATTAAATAAACATTTCTCAAAAAAAGACATACAAATGACCAATTAGTTTATGAAAAGGTACTCAATGTCACTCACTATCAGGGAAATGTAAGTCCAAAAACCACAAGGATTTATCACTTCATAACCAACAGAGATTATTATTGGACCTATATATTTTAAGAGGAAGACTGTATCTGGGCATATGAATACTATAAAGAGTATTAGGTACTATTAATCACCTTTTCTTTCCTGTACCATATGCTATAATTTACTGTAAAGAGCACTACTCTATCGTAACGGGACTATCATTTTAATTAGACTCCAGTGTGACTTATGTGGACATTTATGTTTTTCTACACATGGTTACATGTGGTGATGTGAGTGAGAGTTTTAAAAGTGCGTAATTTATATGTATTAAACAAAAAAAAATTAGAGAAAGAAAAAATAAATACTGTAACTTGATTTTTCAAAACTAACTTAAATGCAAACACCAAGTGTGGATTTATTTTGTTAGAACATTGTGGGTGTTTAGGCAGAGGAGGATGTAAAAACAAATTGCTATTTTTTTAATTACAAAAATATTACAAGATCTTAGAAAAATATGTATGAGAACATAAGAAGAAATAAACCAGTAGTGCTATATATAGAAATTTTAAAAGTAAAGTAACACTATGTTCTAAATTTTGAACATCTTGATAAAATAGGCACATTTCTAAAGAAAAATAGAAATGTCCAAAAATCTGTGAATAAAATATACTTAATAGTTAATAATTGAAAGATATCAAAGAAATACATTAAAACTTCACAATTTAGATTATCTTTAGCATGGATGATTCATAAACATATTACCACACTATCCTTAAGTAAACTATTCCAGGAGTAACATAAAGAATACTCATAATGTATTGAATAAAACTAGCAAAATGTTTATTACAAAGCTGATTAATCAATTATAAAAATTTAAAACAATTCCTGTAAACTACTTATGAATGAATATAGATATAACATTGGTAATTAAAAAAACTATAATGAGGTTACACCACTAAAGTAAAAGTTACCTAAATAATGCAATAATTATTTAGTAGGAGAGAAAGAATACATAATATAAACAAGAGGGCTAAAAGTATTATTAAAATGTAGCATGCACTTATTAGAGTACATGCTGAGACAGGATATACAAATTATAAGAACAGAGGGACTCAAAAAATAAATCTAAGAAGTCTTTATTAAGAATACAAGGAATGCCTCATAACAACATAAAGCTAATATTGTTTTATAATAGATATTTTTATTGGGAATTATTAAGAACAACTTAATCATTTAATTTCTAAAGAACCTCTTATCAATAAAAAATAAGATATCTGCACATCGAATTTTGTAGAAAGTCTGAGAATCTTAGATCACTACAGAAGAAAATGTAATAAAAACATTTGTGATGTAAGTTACCACAAGATAGAAGTCTATGGAACATAAACATTTAAGCAATAGTTTAATAGAAAATATGAATAGGGAATAATTTTATTGAAAAGAATGCAAAAAACACCAAAATATTTCAAAATGTTTTAGCTATATAAAGGAAATTAATGTACTAAAATATTTAAATTAAAACTTGAACAAAGGAAAGATGTGCCATGTTTCTATCTAAAACAATTGACATTTATAAAGGTGCTAATTACCCAAGATAAATGTATATATATATAAAACTACTATAGAAAATAATTTAACAGACATTTATTAAAGTTTGAATACTAGTTTTATAATTATTATGTTGTCCTTAGTGGTTGGGAAAAACTAAAATTCAATCAGTGGTCAAAAATCAAAACAAAAACATTCTTGACAAAAATGGTAAGCCTGCAATGACTAATGACTTTGTACACATAGAATATTCTAGTAATGTACCCAGGAACTAAAAGTTAATACTTCAAAACTCACTTCAGAAAAAGTTATATTACTAGAGATAAAAAGAGGAAATACATAATAATGCAGTCAATTCTTCAAGAGAACATAAAACTCCCAAATGTGAATGCACCTATAGCCCAGAACTACATTATACAAGTACCAAAACTCACAGAACTAGAAATAGAAATAAACCAATCAATTATTATGGTTGGAAACTTCAACACTTCTTTCTTATTAACAGAACAAGTGGACAGAAAATCAGTAAGCATAAAGAAGAAACAAACTATGTCATTAAACAATTTGACCTAATTGATAATTGTAAAACACGTCAACATCAGGAGAATATATGTTCTTATTCTTTTTAATTATACATGGACTATTCACTAAAAACAAAAAGAAAATCATATGTTGGTCCATACAAAAAACTTAGTGCACTTTAAAAACATGAATCATAAAAAGCATATGTTTAGAACGTGATGGAAATAACCTAGAAATCAGTAGGAGAAAGAAAATGGAAATACTCCAAATATTTTATAATTATACTCGAAACAAACTAGTAGGTGTAAACCTAATAACATTTAAAAGATATTTATTTCAGAAACTGCAAAACACTGATAGAAGCAATCAAAGAAGATCTAAGTAAGTGGAGAGACATGCTGTGTTCATGGGTCAGAAGACTATGAATAACCAAAATGTCAAGTCTACTCAAATAGACATACAGATTTAAGACAATTTCTACTAAAACCTCAGAAAGTTTTTTTAGATATAAATAGGATTTTTCTAAAGCATTTAGGGAAAGACATTAAAAAAAAACTTGAAAGTAAACAGTTTTGAAAAAAAATATAGTGGAAACAATCAATTTACATGAATTGAAGCCATATAGCTATAGTAGTCATCCTATGTGTTATTGGTGAAGAAATAGACCCATAGATTAATAAAATAGCATAGAGAACCCAGAAATAGTGCCACTTCAGTACAGCCAACTGATTTGGACAAAGGTAAAAAATCAATGCATTGGATGGAGGACAACATTTTCAACATATGGTGCTTTATTAATTGAATATCCTTAGCCATTCCCCCATCAAACCCTTACTTAAATCTCACATCTTATTAAAAATAATAAAAATATTGGGTAAAAAGATTTAAATTTAAATACAAACCTACAAAACTTTTAGGAAATAACATCAGAGAAAATCTTCAGGACCTAGATCTTGGTGAAGGGTTCTCAGACATGACACTTAAAGAACTATACATAAAAGAAAACCAATCTAAATTTCATTTCATCAAAATTGAAAATTTTTTTCTGCAAAAGTCCATATAAAGGGAATGCAAAAGAAAAAACAACATTGTTGTAGGTTTGGGGTTTGCAAACATTTTTTCCCATTCTTGTGATATCAACAACGAAAAAATACTTATTTCTAAAACATATAAAGAACTCTCAACGTTAACCAACCTTTTACATGGGTTTCTGAGTTCTCTATTCTCTTTTATACATACAGATCCATACATACAGAGAATTTTATAGCTGCTCCACAAAACAATCAATCATTTACTTATAGTGTTCAACATACACTTATCCCTTAAGGCTAAAATCACCTATGCCTTAGCAATTAAATTTACTCAAGGGGAGAAAAACTTGTTTACATACAAAAAGTAACACAAAACGTTTAGAATTGTTATTATTCATAATTTTTCAAAGTCCATGAAAATAACCCAAATGTCCATCATAACTGAATGGTTTTCATGCTGTGAATAGTTCTTGTGGATGAATTTCTAGCATGTATATTAAGGGAGAGAATACATTCTAATATATTCATATGGTAAATAATACAATAAAATAAACTGGGTGAAGCAAAATAAAACAGACACAAATAACTACACACCATATAATTTCATTTCTGTGACACTCTACAATTACAATGTTGTAGGGATGGAAATAAGGTTAGTGGTTTTTAGGGGCTGAGTGTAGAGAGTAGTGAATGGCAACTAATGTGTGTGGATGGTATTTTTTCATTGATTGAAACATTCTACATATTGATTATATGATTAAAGAACTGTATATGTTTGTCAAAATTCATCTAAACGTACTTCTAAAAATATTGAGTTGACTGTGTATAAACTAAACATCAATAAGAAAAATAGCCTCAAACTTATAATTCATCAATTATTTTGACTGTTTTTGAATTTCAATTGAGAGAAGTGTTTATATAATATCACCTTAAGGATATTCTGTACTTTGTTCTTCTACATAACACATATATTTTTGTATATCTATATTACAATTTTTAATCTTTCAATTTTTTTTTTGTTTTGCATTTTGATAATTTAAAGAAATATTTTAAAAACTTCAATAAAAGCATTTTTCAACTATTGTGGCTGCTTTCATTTCATAATTACCCTGTAGGACCAGGTGAAGCTTTCCTCTGAGATCACCCCATATCTAGCTTTCTCCATTTTTATGTCCTGCCATCTCTACTCCTTTGCTGCTGTTTCTTTCTTTGTTTCTTTCCTTCTTCTTTCTTTCTTTCCTTCTTTCTCTTTCTCTTTCTTTCTCTCTCTCTTTCTTTCTCTCTTTCTTTCTTTCTTTCTTTTTCTTTCTTTCTTTCTCTTTGACAGTGTCTCAATCTGTCACCAGGCTGGAGTACAGTGGTGCAATCACTGTAGCCTTGACCTTCCAACTCAATGGATCCTCCCACCTCAGCACCCGAGTGGCTGGGACTACAGGCATGTACCACCACACCTGGCTATATTTTTTCCTTTACTATTTTGTGTGTGTGTGTGTGTGTGTGTGTGTGTGTGTGTGGAGATGGGGTCTCATTCTGTCGTCCAGGCTGGCCTCAAACTTCTGGGCTCAAGCGATCCTCCCATCTCAGTCTCCCAAGGTGCTGGGATTACAGGTGTGAGCCACTGCCCCCAGCCCTTTACTGATTTTTTCATGGAAACACTTCCTTAACAAATCATTTCAAAGGAATATGACCTAAGATAGTTGGTACTGAAAATTATCTCAGCAGTGAATATTAAGAGTGGAATTATTTAATCAATATATTGATTTCATTTCATTTGGTTATATGCTCAAAAGATGAATTGCTGAATCATATAGTAGATCTTCTTTTAATTTTTCATGGAACTGTTGTATCATTTTCCATAAAGAAATCTATGATTTACATTCCTACCAGTGTGCATGGGTTACCGTTTCTCTATATCTTTGCCAACATTTGTCATATTTTTTCTTTCTGATTATAGCCATTCTAACAGATAAAAACAGGTAAAATATCAATATATCATTGTGGTTTTAGTTTGCATTTCTCTCATGAGTATTGATGTTGAGCATTTTTTCATATATATGTTAGGCATTTGTATTTCTTTTATTGAGAAAGGTCTACTCAGATCCTTTGTACATTCTGTAAACAGGTATACTTTTTTTTTTTGCTACTGAGTTGAGTATATTTTAGATGTTAGCTGCTTATCAGATGTAAAGTTTGCAAATATTTTTCCCATTCTTTAGGTTGGCTCTTCACTCTGTTCATTGTTTCCTTTAAGGTGCAAAAGATTTTGATTTTGATTATCCACTAACCAGATCACAATAGGAACCATATTTTTAAGGTTAAATAAAATGTCGAATATGTCAACATGCTGTACTACAAATGATAAAACTTTAAATATAATTGAGATTTGATGAAGTGGATAGAGGTTCACTGACATGTGATAGTTCTCGGAATTGAGAGGTATGAAGTATGAAAATTGTGAGATAGTCAAATTGAATGGTCCACGTTAGCACAACTGTGCTTTCAGGAAATTGATGAATTCAGCTAAGCCAATACCCAAATTAACTGTGATTGTCAGAAAACCAATATCTTCTTATCTCAGAGAGCAGACTGTGCTACCAGGAGATCAGTTTTATAAACTAATTATAAAAAAAAAGAACTTCTGAAAAAGCTAAATTCATAATTCACATCTTGGTAAAAATTGTTCTTCAAAGTTAGCATCCTACTAGGAAAGCTGTGTGACCCTGAGTTTGGGGCTGTATATATCTGTCAATGTGTTTGAAACAATGAAGCCCAGGTTTTCCTAACCTCAGTTGGCCTACAGAAGTGATGCTTCCAGTGTCTAGAGAATAGCACCTAATACAATGTGGATTTGTCCCCACCCAGATCTCATTTTGAATTTTAATTCCCATAATCCCCACATGTCATGGGAGGGACCTGGTGGGAGGTAATTGAATCATGACGCTGGTTACCCCCATGATGCTGTTCCAATGATAGTGAGTGAGTTCTCATGAGACCTGATGGTTTTATAAGGGGCTATTTCCTCACTTCACTCTGCGCTTCTCCTTGCTGCTGCCATGTGAAGAAGGATGTGTTTGCTTCCCCTTCCACCATGATTATAAACTTTCTGAGGCCTCCCTACCCCTGGGGCACTGTAAGTCAATTACACCCCTTTCCTTTATAAATTACCCAGTCTCAGGTATGTCTTTATTAGCAGCATGAGAACAGTAAATTTGTACTTGGTAGTGATGCACTGCTGTAAAGATACCCGACAATGTGGAAGCAATTTTGGAACTGGGTAACAAGCAGTGGTTGGAAAAGTTTAGAGGGCTCAGAAGAAGACTGGAAGATGTGGCAAAGTTTGGAACTTCATAGAGACTTCTTGAATGGCTTTAACCAAAATGTTGATAGTGATACAGACAATAAGGTCCAGGCTGAGGTGTTCTCAGAGGGAGATGAGAAACTTGTTGGGAACTGGAGTACAGGTCCTCCTGCCATGCAAAGAGACTGGAAGCATTTTGCCCCTGCCCTAGAGATCTGTGGAACTTTGAACTTGAGAGAGATGATTTAGGGTATGGTGGGGAAAAATTTCTAAACTGCATATCATTTAAGAGGAAACACAGCCTAAAAGTTTGAAAAGTATGCAGCCTGATGATGCAATAGAAAAGAAAACCCCACCCCTTCCCGTCCTGGAGGATGCAATCCACGTCCAGTGTCAGCCTTCAGCCCTGCTTGTGGAAGGTGACAGTAGTCATGGCCATATTTCAGCAAATGAGAGCCAACGGGGGCAAGTTGGTTAAGGACATCGACAGATACAATCCTGGCCAAGCTGGAACACTACATGGAGATGCAGGCCAAGGAGAATGCCTATGATCTAGAAGACAACCTGGCTGTCCCGAAGCTGTACCAGTTCAACCTAGCATTTTTTCAGACCACAATCACTGCCCAGATCCTGCTGAAGGCTCTCAACACCTGCCACACACCAACTTCACCCTGTCCACGTGCATGATCCACCAGCACAACAAGAAGAGCAGGCAATCCAACAGATTTTGCACCTCAGGGACTTGCTGGAGACCTGCCACTTACAGGCCTTCTGGCAAGGAAAACATGGTCCTGTTGGAAGGTATAACCGGCTTTGAAGACTCTGTCTGAAAGTTTATCTGCCATGTCGTGGGTATCACTTACCAGCACATGGAATGCTGGCTGCTTGGTAAAATGATTGGTGATCTGTTAGCCAGCCAGCTAAAGGTGTAGATGAGCAAATATGGCTGGAGCACTAACGAGTCAGGGCCGATCTTCATCTGTAACCAGGAAGAGAGCATTAAACCCTAGAATATTGTAGAGAAGATCGACTTTGACAGTGTGTCCAGCATCATCGCCTCCTCCCAGTAACTGCAGGTGTTTAATAAAGATGTGTTGACTTAAGCAAAAAAAAAAAAAAAGACAGAAAAGAAAACCCCATTTTCTGGGGAGAAATTCTAGCTTACTGCAGAAATTTGCATATGTAATGACAATAGGGAAAATGTCTCCAGAACATGTCAAAGACCTTCATGGCAGCCCCTCTCATCATGGGCCGAGAGGCCTAAGAGGGAAAATACAGAGATTTTTCCATTTCCCAATTCACAAATTTCAGTGATTTCTGCTGGACTGTGCAAATTGAAGAAAGACATCAAGCCTCATTATAGATTATCCCTACATCAAAAAAAAAAAAAAGATTAAATCACAAAAAGTAATTAAAATATCTCTTTAAAAGCCCTGTGATATCCTTAAATTTGGAGAAACTCAGGCTTCAACTCAAAGAGGAGATGGAAATAAATATACTTGGAGGCTCTTCCTCCACTGTGGGTCAACTTCATGGCAAGCAGCTGTCTTGGAAAGACACTTTATGTGCACAGTTCTAGCAAGTGGGTATATCAGCCAAGCCAGCTTCCACCTGGCTTGTTAGGGCCTCTTCCTTCCCTTTGATGTGACTGGCTCTGCCTGAGAGGCCAGGCACATTCACACTGTGTACCTGGCTTTCAGCAAGGACAAACAGTCAGATGAATATAGAAATGTGATCTCAGTCCTAGTTGCTTCTGCAAACACCCAGAAGTGATTGTAAAGAAGCTCCAGCTTTGGCTGGGCACGGTGGCTCACACTTGTAATTCCAACACATTGGGAGGCCGAGGTGGGCGGACCACCTGAGGTCAGGAGTTCAAGACCAGCCTGGCCAACATGGAGAAACCCCGTCTCTACTTAAAATACAAAAAAAAATTATCCAGGTTGGTGGCAGGCCCTGTAATCCCTGCAACTCAGCAGGCTGAGGTAGGAGAATCGCTTGAACCTGGAAGGTGATGAGTGGCGATGAAAGGCACCACTGCACTCGAGCCTGAGTGACAGAGTGAAACTCTGTCTGCAAAAAAAAGAAAAAAAAAAGACAAATAATACAATAAATAAAAAGAAAAGAAAAGAAGCTCCAGTTCTATCTTCACAGGCTTTCTGTCTATAAAGGCATCTATCTATCTACCTATTCATCTATCTATCTACCTATCAATTATCTTTCTATCTGAACCGCATGTATAAGTGCTATTACAGTTATAGTTACAGGTAATTAAATAACTAGTTATCCCTGGCATTACTTTGGTTGTGGCTATATTATAGTTCATTTTATAATATATGATGAAACCTAAAAAGACTCCAATAACATAAATATAACACATCTTCATCACAATTCTTTTAAAAATCTCGTTGAAATTACATTAAAGATATAAACAAACAAATGAAATAACAGTTGTCAAATGAAAAGAAAGAAAACACCATCAATAGATCAATTATTTGGGACACTCCTAAAAAACAGGTATTATAATACAATTCCAGGAAAGCTAGAATTGAGTTACCATAATTCAAGTTGCTGAAAAGGTAACGGCAGCTTTTTTTTCTTTTTCTTTTTCTGCAGTGGAACTCATGCAAATTTCCATGTTTGGTTATTTAAAAACTACAAAAACAAACAGATGTGGATTTTAAGCACTTAAGATAATTATCATTATCAAAAAATGAATTATTTCCTAATGAACATATGGCCAGTCTTGTTTGAGTCCCTCCTCTTCCCAATGAATACACAGCAGTTGTCAAAAGTGATGTGACACATAATGAAAGCATAAACAACTGTTTCCCTAAGAAAGTGAACACTCTGCCCAGTAGTGATGTTTCCAAAGGTAGAAACAGAGAAGAGCCTGTAGTGACTTAAACTTGCTCAGTTGGAGACACTGGAGTAAAGATAAAGCAGTTCCAACACAGAATAAAGAGGCAGTCTGCTCTCCTGATCTTAAGATCTTTAACTTACACAGACTCCAAAAATCTGTTCTTTTATTTAACAGAAGAGGTAGTTGAGTCGAAGACTTTATAGTACTGCAGAGAAAACTCATCTTTCTACCTATGTGCTCCTGAACAAGGGCTGTAAAATGGAGTCAAATGGAGAAATTTTTAAATCACCAATGCCTGGCGATTGTGATTTACCCTGCTGAGGGTGTGTATTGGGCATTGCTACATTTTAATGTCTCAAGTAAGCCTAGTATACAGACACATTTGAAAAATGCTGGCCTACCATTAATGTACTCAGTAGGATCCTTTCAGCAAGGAGTAATAGAAAACTCAAACAATAAGATATATTGTTTCAAATAAGATGTTCCTAAATACAGCAGGGTTTGGTTAATTTAGTATCTCAGCGATGTTTTCAAGGACCCAACTACTGCCTGCTTTTGGCCCCTGCCATCCTCTGTATGGTCATCTCCCTCCTTTATGGTCAAAAAAGAGTAGGAGCTACATTCTTATACACTGACGCCAAAGAAAGAACATGGTTCGTTCATCTGAGTTCACTTCTAAAAGTGATAAAACTATTCCAAAAGCTAGAACTCAGTCACTTGTCTACTTCTGAGCTTACCGCTAAGAAGAGAAACAAACTCATTATACTTACCCTGTAACAAATAGTATTTACTCAAGGCGTTTAGGACAAACACAGGCACAAGAACAGATGTTCATGTATAGCAACCTGATTTGAAACTCCTACTCACTTTCGTGATTAAAAAAAAAGAAGTTTACAATTTCTTTCCCACATTGTTAACTTTCTTTTGGTAAGTCACATTTGAGTTTTTTACAAGCATTATGTATAGCTTTAAAAAGAGTTTATTTTTCCCACATCTACAAGTTTCGTTTGTGAACAAACATAATTGATTCTTGTTATATATAATATAGATATCTTATATATATTTATATATTATATATCTTATATATTTTTATATAATATATATATCTATTACATATATATATCTTATATATAATATATATTTTATATATAATATATAATCTTATCATATATATATATATATATATATATATATATATAACTTCAGTACTATTTTGCTTTTACCACATAAGAAATGGTGTAGTCATTCAATGTGCTGGGAGCAACTATCATGCTTTGGAGAGAAAACAGCAAAATTATCTGGCACAAATACTGCTTAGTTAAAAGTGGTTAAGAATGATTCTACTCCACATATATATCTATACATAAATGTGATATCCATCTATCCATCTATCTAAAATTAGGATAATGTGTGTGTATCTGTGTGAGGCAGAGAGAGAGATACTGTCTGTGTGTCCAGATTTCACTTGTCTTTAAGTTGCTGTGTAGAGAAAGGTTGGTTTGTTTATTTAAGCTTAGACTGGTAATGTTTTTACTTCTGTTCAAATTTTTCCTCATTGATAGTATTTATCCTTTTAATCAGAACCACATTTTTAAAATAGAACCAAGGGACTCTTTTGGAAAAAATAATTTTTTCATGAATTCTTGTTTCCTCAAAAAGTAATTCTCAACTGTGGATGTTTAATACTTTCAGAATGTACCATTACTGTTGTCTAGTGGCTGGGTTGCCATTAAAAGAACATGAGTTGCAATAATATAAATGCCCAAAGTACTATTGCCATCTGCTATGTTCTTAAAATTACTGTATCTTATAAAATAACTCAATGTCTATATGTTGTTTCCATAATAGAATGCCCATTTTTTGAAATAATGATTAGAAGGATGTAAGCTATGAAAATGTGTTAGCTACTGTTGATAGAATCTCCCCACTCCCAATATTACCACTGCAGAAACATTATCTAAAAGCCTACAAGTTTTACTTGTCCTTTGGGAGCAGAAGCTCTTAAGTGACTTTATTTAAAGAGAAGTATATCAGATAGATGTGGCAGTAATGTAAGACAAGTAGACAGAACTATGTCCTCAGATTAAACAGGGTTTAGAAGTATCAAGCAGGTACTCAGACACACTGATCCAAATAGAACAAGGGGCTTATGTCTTCATTTTTGAAGGGCCTTCGTTTAAAACAACTTGATGTGGTTAAGAGTATGAGTTATTTTTGGTGTTATTAAACTACCTTACTGAGATTAGCAAACGCATGATGAAGATTATTATAACATGAGAGTTTATTAGTTATTGAAGATCCTAGGCATTTTTGTGTTTCATGATTCATATGACACCAATGTCCCTGACATTTCTCAGTTTTTTTGCCCCTAGCCTCTCCCTTTCTGTATTTGCCTTTTTCAGCTCCCTGAAAAAAATCATCTTGTTAGGTTCAAGAAAAAGGTTAGGCATAAGGGTTTTTCTAAAAGAGGAAGTAACAATTTCACATCTATCTTTCTTAATTGATGTCCTAATTCTAATACTCATCTTTTGTGATTCCCTATACAAAAGGAAAATATGGTCATCCTCTTGGAAGTATAAAAATAAATCCTGTGATTAAATAGTTGAAATCACTGCTTTATTTTTTCCTCAAGTTGTATATTTTTTCTTGTTTTATTGGTATAACGTGCATGTGTTTATCAGAAATTAATGTGTTGTATATTATAGGATTTCCTTATTGCTATTTGATGTTTTTTAGTACAAGACATGAATACATTGTCATTAACAGATAAGGGCAGGACTGTAACAAAGAAAAATGTGTCAGCAAACATAAATACAAAATCTCAACCCTCTTCTTTCTCCTGTTCGGCATTTTCTATGCATTTACATGCATATCATATTTTAACATATCTGTAGCTTCTGTTTTAAGTATATATTTTCATAGAGAACATATAGGTCTAATTTTTTCCAGTTTGTGAATTGTGGTAAAATGTGCATATCATAGAATTGAGCATTTTAAAGTGTACAATTCAGTGGCATTAAGTATATTCACATTATTTTGCAGTTATCATCACCATCCATCTCCAGAAGATTTTTACTTTCCCAAACTGAAATTCTGTGCCATTAAACAAATACTCCCCATCATTCCCTCCCCCTGGCCCTAGCAAGTACTATTCTACTTTTTGTATCTATAAATTTTAGTACACTAGGTACTTCATATGATGAAAATTATACAACATTTGTCTGAGTCTGACATATTCCCTTAGCTTAAAATCTTCAATCTTCATCCATATTGTAGCATGTGTCAGAATTTAACTCCATTTTAAGGCTGAATAATATCCCATTGTATGAATATACCACATTTTGTTTATCCATTTATGCACTGATGGACATTTGAGTTGTTTCCTCCTTTTGGGTATTATAAATAATGCTGCTATGAACATGGGTATACAAATATTTGTTTGAGTCCTTGTTTTTAACTCATTTGGGTATAGATACCCAGAAATGGAGTCCCTGTATCATATGGTAATTCTATGTTTAATTTTTAAAGAACCAACGTACTATTTTCCATAGCAGATGCACCATTTTACAGTTTCACCAGCAAGGCACAATAGGTTCAATTTTTCCACATCCTCACCGATTTGTTATTTTTTTGTTTTTGTTTTTGTTTTCTTATAATATCTGCCTGATGGATATGAAGTGGTATCCAACTGTGGTTTTGATTTGCATTTCTCTAATGATAGGAGATGAGTATCTTTTCATGTATTTATTGGCCATGCATATAATTTATTTAGAGGAATATCTATTCAAGTCCTTGCCCATTTTTTAATTCAGTTTTTTGTGTCAATCCAATAAACTAAGAAAGGTTCTCTAAAAGAAAGAGATATTTATTTGGGAATAGAGCATTTCAATGAGAATACACATGCCATAGTAAACTATGTGCATATTCAGCAAGGTAAAGAAAGACGAAAGTTTTTAAAGGAAAAAATAAGAAGGATTTTATAGTTGTTTTTAAATAATGATACCCAACTACAGAGATCAGTAACAGCTTAACACTAGTCTAACGTTGGGCAGACAGTGCTGGGCAGTTGTTTTTGCAGAAGTATATTGCATATAAGCTTGTGATGGCCTTTGTGCAAGGTTGTGTGTTTTGTGGAGTCTTTTTTTTAGTCATAGAAGTGTGAGAACCCTCTTTTCATGGACTTCTCTCTGTTTATCAGGGTTTTCATAACATTGATGACTCTATTTTGATTCTGACAACTTTTACATTTGTTTGTTGTTGTTGTTGATGATGATGATTTGTAAGAGTTCTTTATATGTCCTGGATATTAATCCCTAATCGGATATATGATTTATAAATGTTTTCTCCCATTATGTGTGCTGTTTGCTCACTCTGTTGATGGTGTCCTTTAATAGACAAACATTCTCAATTTTGATGAAGTCCGATTTATATATTTTTTGTTGTTGTCTATGTTTAGTGTCATATCAAAGAAATCATTGCCAAATCCAATGTCATGAAGCTTTCCCCATGTTTTCTTCTATGAGTTTTATAGTTGTAGCTTTCATGTTATATTTTTAATACCTTTTGAGTAAATTATTATACATGATGCAAGGTGAGTTCAACTATATTCTTTTGCGTATCAATACCCGTTTTTCCCAGCACTATTTGTTGAAAAGACTTTCACCTATGAATGTTCTTGGTATGGTCTAACTGTTTTTGTAAATAGCTTACAAGAATTCCATTTTTGCACATACCAGAATATTTTAACTACCCCTTCTCGATATATATATTACTTGATGACAGGTAATAATGCTTATTACAAATAATGCTGCCATTGTCATACATATTTATATCTTTGCTTTCATACGTGCAAATGTATTTATGAGACAGACTTTAATATTCTTAGTGTACATGAATTTTAAGTTACAAAATATGACAGCTAACTAATTTGTATATATTTTTAGCAATTATCACATCCATTAACAGTGTATTGTGGTAACCGCAATTTTTTGCACCAACCTAAATAGCTTAACTAAGCATACCCATATAGACAATATCATTTCTCTTCCCACAGTTGTTTGTCAGATGAGATATATGGGCAATTGTAATGAAATGCAAAATTTATTTATTAAGTAGGGAAGAAGTACTCTTTTTCCTACACCTTGATATGACTCAGGAAACAGACAGCCTTATTTGCTGTGGGCTACTATTTTGAAAACCTGAAAAGAGCCATGTTAAAAGAGGCAAGCAAACAGAAATGGGAGAATGCTAAGAAAATCTTAGAGAACTAGGATGGAACCTGTTTAAATGTTCATTAAACCTTCCCTACTAGACCATTTCAGTGTATTAGTCAATATATTTTATGGCTTTTTAACCTATTTTGCATTGCTTTTTATGCCAAAAAAATTCAGATTTCCCTATCATAAACTTGATTTCTATTTCCTTAGTTTGAATTCAAGCATTTTTTCATAAATTTATCCATTTTTTATTCTGTTATTCCTGTTTATTTACCTCTTGCATTTGTTCGTAATTTCCAATTATTCACTACATATCAAGTGATACTAATACGCATCAAATATGAGGCAACTGTTTTCTATCAGACAGATGCTTATCTTGAATATCTTTATGATTACTCTTGTCATAAGGAAATGCATAATTCTTTAAAATATATTGAATATTAAGTTCAAATATATTAATCATTTCTTAATCCTCCTATGTTTCTATAATTTCATAAAATTGCTAAAATGAATATTTCTTTAAACCAATTAAAGAATATTTATATATATACAATTTATTTGGCTTCTTTGTTAACTAATTTATTTATATTTGATAACATTTACAATGCCAACATAATTTACTGTGAGATAGAGTGTGGAATACGGTTTCATAGCAAAGAGTATGCATCTAGACAGCCTATGTCAAAACTCTGGTTCTACAAGCTTACTAGGTATTTGTGATTTTGAAAAGTATTAATTCCTCTGCTACTTAGTTTTCTGTTTTATAAGATTAAAATATTAGTAGTACCTATGTAGCGGTGTTGTTGAGAGCATATATACTTTATTGAAAGTGCTCTGTAACTTGTAGCTATTATTTTTATTAACATAAAATGTAATTTTAACCATTCTCATCTACTTCTAGAATGTTTACTGCATTATTTTAAATTTATATATAAATCTATGTATATATTTAAAATTATAGTTCCTTCCTATCATTATTTTATGTTTTATTCCTCCATAATCTCATAAACACAGCTTTTGTTGTTACAGTATCTTCTATAACTTGTAGCTATTATTTTTATTAACATTAAACGTAATTTTGATCATTTCCATCTTAAGTACTTCTAGAACTTTTACTGCATCATTTTAAATTTAGATATATAAATCTATGTGTATATATATCAAATTATAGTCCCTTCCTATTATTATTTTGTTTTATTCCTCCCTAATGTCATAAATAGAGCTTTCGTTGTTACAGTATCTGTGCTGGATTTTATATTTTACTTGTTAAATTCCGTTATTAAAATATATTTTCAAAAATATTAACCTCACACAATCCCCCTCCACATTTTTTATTAATATAAGGTAAAACTAGGCTAATAGATAATTACTTTATTAATTTGGAGAGCTTGATACAGAGAGACACATCTAGATGAGGTAACATTTTATGTTTAAGAAAAAGTGGAATTTGTAACCAGAGAACCTGCATTGTACTTTCACATCTGTCTTCCACTATTTATGTAAATTGAAAGAATTTACTTCTGCATCTTAACTGTTCCATTCAGTATCAGTTTAAACTCTGAGGGTTCTGGAGACTTAGTAGAGTAAATCTGTCATATGTATCACCCACACCTATGTGAGTAACCCCCAATAAAATCCCTGGACACCAGGGGTTAGAAAAACTTCATATTTGCTTTTACTTTATTGTTGGAAATATGAAATACTTCATATTTACTTTATTGTTGGAAGAATTAAGTGCTGTCTACATGACTCTACTGAGAGAGAAAAACTGGAAGTTTGTGCTTGACTTCATTTGGATTACATTGTATGTGCCTTTATCTTTGCTAATTTTCACTTGTATCTTTATACTGTAATAAAACATAACCATGAGTATCAGTTTTTCTGAGTTATGACTTCTTCTAGTGAATCATCAAAACTGAGAGTTGGCTTGAGGACCACCAACCTTCCAAGCAACAACTACCAGTCAGGCTCTATACTCATATGTCACTACCATTGAACTTTTGCTTACCATAGATTAGTTTCTCCTGTTGTTGAACTTTTATATAAATGTAGTCATAGGGTATACCTGCATTTCTGTCTGACATCCTTTGCCCAACGTGATTTTTGCTAACATAATATTTGTTGTGATTTATTCATATTGTTGTGCATATTAATATTCCATTATTTGTACATTTCTGAGTATATTTCTTCTTATGTATAATTAACATTTGTTCATCCGTTCTTTTTTTTTTACTTTTTTATGAAAGAAGAGAATTTATTGCTGTAACTGGATACAGGGAGAAGGCTGGAGATAATTCCACCAGACCAACACAAATCGTTACAATTTTCTTAGTGGCTATATTGGTTGGGGTTATGTGCCTCCATGAAGTATATTATTTGCCTAAGTCTATTAGTAACTAATTTGTTTTCAACTGGAAGGTCACAGGGAAAAAAAATGCTTGCCAAGTCCACTCTATACCTTCAAGGCCTGTCTACTGTGGTACCGGAGTGATTATTTCTATCTTACCTCCTTTATTCATTGGAGAGGCTAAGACATCCATTTTAATGTTGATAGACATGTGAGTTATATCTATCTCAGGATATGATGGATAAAACTCTATAAACATTCTTATAAAGTCTCTTTTAAGACATATGTTTTTATTTCTCTTGGTTAAACATCCAGGAGTGAAAAATATTTTATTCTAAAACAGTTGTTGCAGTTTGTAGTTTCACCAGTGCTCTATCACTTGATCTTAGCCAAAGGGCAGAGAAGTGATCCAGCATTACCTCAGAGTTCCAGTTGCTCCACTTCTTTGCCAATATTTACTGCTGTTGGTGATTTTAATTTCAATTTTAATTTTTGCAGTTCTAGTGAATATAAGGGGATGATTCACGGTGTTTCTGCTTTGTAGTTCCCTGACGACCAAGGAAGAAATGAGAGAGAGTGAGAGATGGAGAGAGAAAGAGTGGGAGAGACAGAGAAAAGGAGAGAAAAGGATGAGAGAGATAAAGAGTTAAGAGATAGCATAGTCAAGTGGGACTTTTGTGATTCAGAGATCTTACACATTATCAAATATTACTGGTAACTTTAAGAATATAAGTAACAGTGTCACAGGCAAGGCAGTAAGAGTTTTGAGACAATCCACACCGCTCCCCAGGTCGTTCCTTTTCATACAAGATATAGATTAACAAATTAGGTCATAAATTACACAAAAGGAAGCTTCTTATTCATGAAATAACTTTATTTCATAGCTTTCTAATGAAATAGCTGGTTACTTTCTTGTTTAGTATTTGCTTATTACAGGGAATCATATCCCATGAATTCATAGATTATGTCATAGATTTTTTTATTATGTGGAATCCTAACAAGGTAAATGTTTCTAAAAGCAGTTCATAAAAAGGAACACTCTTGTTATCAAATATATTTAATTTATTTGATATGAGGTTGCTAATTTATATGTTTATCTGGCATGGTAACATTCGTTATTTTTTGGAGTGAGGTTATGAGACAGGCTCAAGTAATTTAAAGAACGAGCTGCAATACTGTTGTTTAAACCCTTTGTTCAGTAATATTGGTAAGATATTCTCAGAGTCTGTCACATAGCTTAAATTTTTTTGTAAAATGGGGATGTTTTATGTACAGAAGTTATTAATTTCGATAAAGTTAAATTTGTTTTTGTTTTATGTTTACTAATTTTGTGTTCTCTCTAAAACTAAATATTTCTTCACCTTGTTTGGAAGATATCCAGTTATATTTCCTCCCAAAACTTATACCTTTGTTTTAAGTTTAAAACTCTGATTTGTATCAGCATCTTAATATTACTGTTTGAATTCATTCAGTAGCATACTCTTACTCTTATGTCATTCTTTATTCTCTTACAAAAGTAATATTGTAATTGAGGTCTAACAATGTTGTACAGGCTGGCCATGAAATTCCAGGTTGAAGCAATCCTCCCACAGGAGCCTCCTGAGTACCTCGGAGTTTAGTCACAAGCCATCATTCCTAGTTATACTTCTTTTTGTTGCACTTGCTAAGTCCTCCAGTACAATGCTGTATCAAAGTGGTAAAATTAATTATTCACATATTTTCAATTTTAAAGGCAGAGTATCAACTCCTAAATTATTAACTATAAAATTAAGGGTAGCTTCTGTGTTCATTTGCATTTTTTTTAATTTTGTAAATATAGCCTGTATCAGACCTAGAAACTTTTAATTCCCAGTTTGCTTATTTTTTTTTTCTTTGAGTGAACTTTGACTCTTGTCAATGTATTATCTTTGCCAATTGACACTATATCTACTTTTATCTTTATCTTTATAATATGATAAATTACATTGATTTTTTATTGTTTAAATCATCATTCAATTTCCTGTTAACACCACTTGGTCATGATGTATAATTTATAAAATTTATAAATTATATATAGATAATTTATAATTTATAATTTATAAAAGATACTATTGATCAGTCCCACTAGCATTCAAAATATTTTTCTCATCTTCAATTTCGTTAAAGAGTTTGTGTTAGATGGCATTAGTTTTTCACAGAACATTGATAAAATTCACCAATGAAAGCATTTGTGTAAGAATTTTCTCTATTGGGGGATATATTAGAATTTAAAATTGTTTAATAAGCATAGGTTATCCAAATTTTCTGCTTCCTCTTGGTGTTGATTGTGTTTAATCAAAGGATTCATCTTTTTTACACAAGTTATCAAATGTATTATTAAGTTTTGCTACATATTTCCTCATTTTCCTTTTATTTTCTACAGTATCTATAGAAAAGATACTGTATCTTGTACAGTTTCTTCCTTGTTTAGCTGCTAATATTGATAATTTCTGTTTTCCCTTTTATTCTTGATAGGTCCTGCTAGTCTTTTATCAGTTGTATTAATCAACTTTACTACATTTCTTTCTGTTTTTTTTGTATTATTCATTTTCCTGTTATCTTTATTATTCCATTTATTTTACTTACTTTGCTTAATTTGCTTCCCCTCCCCTCAATTATTTAAAACTAATCTTAGATTTTGTATTTTTAAACTTTCTTCTGTAATAATATAAGCATTTAAATTAAGAGATACCTAATCTCTATCCCCTTCATTCTGGGTAGACACTGTGGCTGATTTAAACAAATGTGATATAAGTGATAGTACCAGTTGTAAATGCAGTTTATAATTGGCCTGGATACTTCTGCATCCTCATATGTAAATGATCACCTTGTAATCCTCTGTCTTGGAGCAGATATGTTCTATCCTGCAAAAATCTCTTACTACATAGGTAGGCCACATATAGGTGCTCGTTTTTCTCTCATTTTGATTAGGAATGCCTCATGGGAGTTATCATTCCTCTCTATCACAGTTGTAGATTGGGTGAGTGGAGGGGCAGATAACTAGCCTCTTCCTTCACAGGTAAATACCTGCTCAGTAAGTACCATATACAAAGAACTGTATTCAAGAAAGCACACAGAAAGAGCCTCATCATTATCAAAACATTATTTACACAATGAAATTCTGAACTTAGGGCTGATGTCCTAAAGGGAGAAGACTTTGATGCTGTGCGAGGAGGACTGAACATATTTTGATTGTAGGAAACAGCTGTATTATTGTGGCCAGGAGGAAATGTATTAGTCCATTCTCAGACTGCTAATAAAGACATACCTGAGACTGGGTAATTTATAATGGAAAAAAGGTTTAATTGGCTCACACTTCAGCATGATTGGGGAGGCCTCAGGAAACTTACAATCATGGTGGAAAGGGAACCAAACACAACCATCTTCACATGATGGCATGAAGGAGAAGGGCCAAGAGAAGGGGGAAAAGCCCTTTATAAAACCATCAGGTCTCATGAGAAATCACTCACTATCACAATAACAGCATGAAGGTAACCACCCTCATGATTAAATTACCTCCCACCTGGTCCCTCCCATGACATGTGGGGATTATGGGAACTACAGTACAAGATGAGATTTTGATGGGTACACAGCCAAACCACACCATTCCACCTCTGACCCCTCCCAAATCTCCTGTCCTCACATTTCAAAACACAATCATTTCTTCCCAACAGTCCCTCATAGTCTTAACTCATTCCAGCATTAACCCAAAAGTTCAAGTCCAAATTCTCATCTGAGACAAAGCGAGTCACTTCCACCTGTTACCCCATGAAATGAAAAGCAGGTTAGTTGCTTCCTAGATAAAATGGGGATAAAGGCATTGGGTAAATATGTCCATTACAAATGGGAGAAATTCACAAAAATGAAGAGGCTACCAGACCTATTCAAGTTTGAAATCCAGAAGGGCAGCCAAATATTAAAGCCCTGAAATGATCATCTTTAACTCTATGTCTCACATCCAGGGCATGCTGAAGCAAAAGGTGGGCTCTCCCACAGCCTTGGGCACCTCCGCCCCTGTGGTGTGCAGGATACAGACCCTCTCCTGGCTGCTTTCATGGGCTGGTGTTGTGTCTGTGCCTTTCCCAGGCACAAGGTACAAGCTGTTGGTGGATCTACTATTCTGGGATCTGGACAACGGTGGCCCTCTTCTCACATTTCCACTAGGCAGTGCCCCAACGGGGACTCTGTGTGGGAGCTCCAATCCCAAATTTTCCATCTACTCTGCCCTAACAGGTTCTGCATGAGGGTTCCACCCCTGCAGAAAACTTCAATAATTTATATTTTGCTTTCATTTTCCTATTTTAATAAGAATCACCAAATTTCTAGTTAATGTTGTATGGTTGGCAATATTTCAGCCTATTTTTTTCTTCTATGCTGATTTTATCCTCAGGAAAAATCTTACATGGAACTGAAATCATTGTATCAATTTTCTAAAAAGCAATCTTAATCACTTTCCAGGCCTTGATTTCTCTATTTGCATTTTCATGAATGTATATTAACTTATTGTTGTGTATGAATGTACATATTTGTGAATTAACTTTATCAAATTTAAATGTTGTGATATCCCAGTGAGCATAAAACCTAGTTACTTGGATGCACCTGCTCACATAATTGACTTCTGTATTCATGGGGATTTTGAAGCACTAAGTGCATGAGCAGTTATCATTAAGGCAATTTCACAGGCCTCTGAATGTTGTGTTCTAATAATCCACAAACTCTGTAAAAGAGAATATGAATAAAGACTTAACAGTTGCTTTGAATATCATGAATAGCTGTTATTATTTTCCTCTGAACCATAAAAATGAATCACTGTATATTTGCATCAGAGTATTCACTTCCACTTAAAAATTATGTGTTTTATCATGTGGAAGAAATGTTAGCTAAAGATTTAAAAGTTTCACACAGTCTAGAAACCTTCCCTGCACTTGAATAAATGATAGTTTAGGAAACATAGATATTAAATATATGCTTAATATATTTTTCTCAATCCAGATTTTATCTTTGTATTTGTGTAATCTCATGTATTTAGACTGTGGCTTGGACGAAGGCATTTTTTAAAAACTCCACAAATTCTCCTAATAAGCCACTGGATTGGTATCCACTGATGATAAGTACACAAATGAATAATTTTTATAGGTGTTTCCACTGGATTTGTATCCACTGATAATAAGTACACAAATGAATAATTTTTATAGGTATTTCCTCATATATTTTTATAAAGTAATAAAACATTGATTTATTCTCTTTAGTATTTCCCCAATTGTCCCAAAATTAGTAGTTACACATCAACAGGAATTTTACTGATAAAATCTTCTCTGTCCTCATCAATTTTTCAAATTCAGTAATTAACAAGGTTAAAAAGGTTTGTTTTGCAGACGTCTCAAGAAATTTCCTAGACTAATATGCATTAATTTGGATCAGCAATGTGTTAAACCCAAACACATACATATGTGTGTGTGAAGAATTTTATGTTCTAGATTTATATAAAATATACCTTTGAAAATACTGTTCTATTCACATTTTTTGATACAGAAAATAAGTTATTTTGACATTTTAATTTACATAAAATTGTGGAATTACCATTCTCTAACATTATCGAGTAAAACTTTTCAGGCTCTCATGGTTTGGCATTAGCGAGCCATTTTTTAATAATAAAAAATTCTCTATGCCATATCCACTCCATACAATTTTAAGTGTAGGACTGCCTCCTACTATTGTCACAGCAACTACCCTATTGTTGAAACTCTACCTTCATCTCTTCATGTAGTTTGTGTTTACTCTTTTCATTCTCTGGTCACAGGAAAATGTCATGGCATAAGCCTATTCAAAATTTTCCATAAGAGTGAAACGATGATTTGAGCTTATCCAATAAGACTCCTTTCCATGCAATTCAGCACAGATATTAAGGGCAGGTGGAGATTGATGGAGTTTCTTTAGGCTGATGGACTTACATTGCCTGGGCTTCCTATAACAATCTTTCTTATTCTATAGGAAAACTATTTTTGTCAGTTTTTGGGACCCAAAGCAAGAGAAAAGTCTTGAGCAGACCCAGATAGCAATGCAAGAACTCTGTCACTTTGGCTTAATACCTTGGCAGATAGTTTTCTTACATTTTTCAGTAGGAGATAATGTTTGTCAGGGGACCTGTTGAAAAGCTACAATAAAAGACTAGCAAAGCAAACTCTTAGATTTTGGAGCAAAGATAGATTCTTTTCTTCGGAAAACTATTTTCCTCTTGAGATACAGCCCCAAACTTTCATTGAGCCTTGTAAAGACTAAAGTCCTGAATTTGTGTTACCAATAGACCATGCAATATGAGCCGTCACTCATGAACTGACCCATCAAGCCAGGAAGTTAAATAAGTACAGCTCATTCAGCATATCCTGTTGGCATAATCATGTACCTCAAGCACTAACAATACCCATTGTCCCTGCACTGGGACCTTTTCCCCCAACTTAATCCAACTGGCCTCATGGGAATTTCCTTGTGTGCAGCTGTCTGAGAAATGCCAGCACCATGCATGTGGACTTCAGGAACACTATCCTTTATCAAGGAGAAACATGAAGTAGAAAACGTAGGATTTTAAGATGGCTATCTGGTTTTTCATAATTAAGAGATAGAGATATGAATCCATATAAGTTTGTAGGCAGTCACTAATGATTAGCTTAGACATCAACTGTGTTAAGAGGACATGACTTCAAGAGTATGATAAGAAGCACAGGAAGAGGTAGAAAAAAATGGGTCTTTAATGAAGGAAACAGGATGTAATAATGGCTACCTGCATAAGACATGCCCTGCATAGGAAGCTCTTAATGGTAAGGTGATAATCATTATTCTGACTATGACTCAATATAAGCAGTATGGCTGAAACTCTATTAGTCTTTCTCTCCAGGTACCTCAGTGTTAGATTCAACAGTCCTTAACAGTGGTGATAGTGGTAGAATTTTAATTGAAAAAATACATGGGCTACTATTACGGGCTTTTCTATATCAAGAGCTATCTGGTAGTACTACTGTTAAATGATCAACTTTTGAAAAGCAGAGACCAAAGGCACAATTTATATGGCACAATTTATCAGTGCCTAGCAACATGCTTATTACATTGGACCTCCTGTCTTGAAAGCTGTTTGGAGACTATGCTTTGTGGTGTTCCTGTATGTTTTATGATAACTTTTCTCCAGGAATATATTTTCAAGGATGTCTCAATAGCAAACAGCCTTGAAGGCTAAAGATAGAATTTTCCTCCAGGTCAGAAGGTATATTTGTTTCCTAACCAGTATAATATAGTCTTCCTCCAGGGCAAAGGATGGGCAGGTTTGCTGTCAAATTCCTTATAGGATTAGGGGCTGGCTAAGCTCAGTATTGCTCAGTTTTGACACAGACTCTTTTGTGCTCAATGTTCACTTGGGCTTATTCTGATTCAGAAGTATTGGACTTAAGAGACAAGGGGAACCAATGCACACACCAGGTTTCTGCTGGACCGTGATTAATAAACTATCTAAATCCATTTAGGCTCATTGATTTCTTATGGTTTGAATCAATGGAAGTCTGACAAGCCAACCTAGAATATTCTTGTTGTTTAGGGACTTTTCGATGTCTTGTTAGAAGATTTCTTGGCACTGGAATAAACTCTTGCACTGCCCACAATGGTTCTGTTAGCACTATCTCTGAACTTACTGAATCCATTACTTACCATCATGGTTTTCTATAATATTGCTTTTCTGTTAAAGTACAGCAAATAAATTGAGGAAATAGTCTCATGCACCAAATGACCCAACTAAATAAATTCATTAAATAATGAATTAATAATAAATTAAATTAATTGGCCAGCTAAAATGAGGGAATTTATTGAAGAATCAGAAACTGGGTGACAACACCTGCCAAAGCAAATTCTAGATACCATAAAAGCTCAGAACCAAGAAGTAACTTACAGTACTCTTTGTCCCATAGTCAGAATACACAGGTTTGGGAATGAAGGGGTTGAACAAAGGAGTGCTTTTTCTCCCTATTACTCAAAATTATATGTAGAGAAAGAAAAATGTTTTATATAGAGAGAAAAATTTCTACTAGGGGACAAAACAGTGTTTGTATTGAACTGGAAGTTAAGAATTCCATCTACCTACTTTGAGCTGATCACAACACTGAATCAAGGCCCAAAATGGGGATATTTGGAGAGACAGACCACGTGTTAATACGTATTTCATTTTCTACATAAAACATAGAAGATTGCAACCATGCCATACAGGAAGGCTAACTAATGGCTCATATAATAAGTCTCTATCTTTAGTTGCCTGTTCAAAAGGGGAAATCTGATGAGTGTAATGTATTGTAATATCTGCCAAATAAAGAAGCCCCTGAAAGAATCCTCTCCTTTGACCAGGATTCTCTTTTAGTGCTTTCTCTGACAGAATTTAGTTGTTTGCTGATCAAAGTCTCTCAGGATTCCTGGACAAGAAGCAAGCCTATTTTCCCAATGGCTTACTAATTTATCAAGGCCTATTTGAAAGAAGTATAAACATAATTTTTATTGGTCCAACTGCTTGCATTATTTTGAGCTTCACAAGGAGCAGACTGTGATATGAGGATTTGCATAAAATTCTTGTGGAAATTGTTCTCAAGAAACACTTGTACAGGAGAGGAGAAATGAGACATGAAAGGAAAAGAAGCCAATACAGGGTGCCTTATTAAGCAAGTTACCATGGTGAGCAGCTGAAGATAAGTCCTGCTTTGGAACTATGGGACTCCATTTAGTACACACTGCTCAGAATGATCTCACCTGGAGGCAAGGGATCTGGGGTATATCCACATCAACTCCCATCAATCACTGGTTGAGAGCTGCTCCCAGGAACATGTCAGTTCACTGGCACTTACATGTGGTGTAGACATAGCAGGTTCCAGACGGCAGAAAATATACTCAGGGAGAAAGTCACGGAGGCTGGCAGTTGGAAGTTAGTCTGGTGTGGACAAAAACATTAAATACTGAACAGGAAATGGGCAGAGTGCCAATGACATGGACCACACATTTTATTTGGTTATTGAAACAAAATTTATTAATAAATACACTTTGTGTAATGATCTCCAATGAGGACAAAAGTGACTGCTGTTGTGTTTTGTTTCCTGAAACTCCTTCACCACCATTATAATGGTGAGATAGTGAAAAAAATTAATTTTCTCATAAAATTAATTTTCTCATATGAAGGCTGAAATCTTATGTCAAGAACAAGTTTATTATATTACATCAAATAAGGTCAACGAGATAACTATATGGAAAAATGTGATGCAAGTTTAAGTGCTATAATAATTTTAATTCATTAATTCCATAAATGGTCACATGTAAAGATTAAAAACTGCTAAATGCCCTACCTGAGAAGAAGAGCTGGCAAATTCAGTAAATGGATATATTTTCATGTACAATGTTTTAAGAACTATTCCTTGAGTAATCCCATCCATAAGATGAAAAATATTTTATTTCTCTCTAAACAGATTTAAATTTTAATACTCTGTGCTTCACCATCAGAATATGAGATACAATCCTCTTTCACGCTGAGTATGTCATAAATAAATAAAGCCACTTATCAATGCTTTAAATGTAGTATAAATTTTACATTCGACTTAACTTTATTTTAGCCTAAATGAATTACATAACTTGAAACATAAAGAAATTTCATAGTAAAAGTTAAAAGAAATTGTTGCATCACTGAAAGAATGTTATAGATCCATTATAAGGAGGAAATATAACAATAGTAAAATACATTGATACTGAATGACTTTTAAAAAATACACTTGGTTAATACAAATAAATATTTAAGTGATTGAAAAAATTTTAGTCATTGGAGATTATTTATAAAATTTAATGTTTTACTAAATGTTGACTTAGATAATCAATATGTGTGATAAAATAGTAATGATTTTTTAGTGATTATGTGCTGAGATTTCTTTCCGTTGCAATAAAATATATATTTTCATTTCTGTTTTTTCAACTTTAATTACAATAACGTGTAATACTAATAATGCTTTATTTATCAGTTAATAAGTTATGTATACTAGACATTTTGTTTTTTGTTTTTTGAGGTATAGTTTTAACCAATAGAGGTAAGTGGCTATAACATGTTAAGATAGGTACATTGCACAATGAGGTCGAAAACCAGGAACTGGTTTATGAATTTGTCATGAAAAGTAAATAACTTTTGAAAATTGAAGCATTTAGAAGCACATTTAGATATTAAGGCATTTATCCAAAATGTATTTTCTAAAATTGCAACTTGAACTAGCTGTGTATATTTATGTATCTGTAAATATATGTTCATTTTTGTTAATCAGAGCATGCATATTACTTTGAATGTGAAAGAGGTTTAAAATGTTGTAGTGGAAGTCATTCATATAATTTTATGATTCCCAAAATGAAGTTTAAGTGCTATATTATTTTTAAAATGTACATCTATCAGAATTTAATAATATGGTGTTAATTTTGTATCTAAATTAAATATATTTACATTTGAATAATTTATATTTTTTACTATACATCCAATTTCTTTCATCAGATTTATTGAGGTACAACAAATTGCATCTATCTGTGGGGTACACGTGATGCCTTGATATAGCTATACATTATAAAATAAATACCATAATCAAATTAATTAACATTCGTCACCTCACATAGATATTTTTTGTGTGTGGTGAAGACACTTGAGAACTAACCTGTCAGCAATTTTCAAATATACATTATCATTACCTATAGTCAACATGTTTTTTAATATATCCCCAACATTCATTCATCCTGTCTACTGAAACTGTAGCCTTTTACCAATATTACTCCCATTCCCAACCCTGGCAATCACCACTGTACTCTCTGGTTCTATGATTTTGACTTTTAGATTCCACATACAAGTGAGATCATACAGTATTTGATCCCTGTTTTTGGTTTATTATCACTTAAAATGTCTTCCAGATTAATCTACATTGTTGCAAAGGACAGAATTTCCTTCTTTTCAGTATATTCTATTTTTCTTTCAAAGGCTGAACAGGGCCAGACACAGTGGCTCATTCCTGTAATTGCAGCACTTTGGGAGGCCAAGGCTGGTGAATCGCTGGAGCCCAGGAGTTTGAGACCAGCCTGGGCAATGTGGTAAAAACCCATTTCTAAAAAATAAATAATAAACAGCTGAACAATATTCTATTGTGTGGATGTAAACCATCACACACACATAAACATATATGTGGTACACATACACGTATGCACACTCATATGCATATTCCACATAATGTATGTGTGTGTGTGTATGTATATATCTCCAGATTTATCTATCAATAGACACTGAGGTTGACTCTAAATCTTGGCTATTGTGAGTAATGTTGAAATAAATGTGGAAATACAAATATCTCTTTAACATACTGATTTCACTTTCTTTGAACATATACCAAGGTGTCAAACTGCTGAATCATATAGTAGTTCTACTTTTAATTTGTTGAGGAATCTCCATGCTGTTTTTCATAATGCCTCTACTAATTTGCACTCCACAATAGTATAAAAGAGTTCCTTTTCTCTGCAACCTCACCACCATGTTACCTTTTTAACAGCCTAAGAGTTTTTGTCATAAAAAATGCCTCATTTTGGTTTCAATTTGCAATTCCCTGGTGATTTGTCATGATGAGCATGTTTTCATATACCTGTTGCATATTTGGATATCTTCTTAAAAATGTCTATTTAAGGCCTGGTGCGGTGGCTCACGCCTGTAATCCCAGCACTTTGGGAGGCTGAGGAGGATGGATCACCTGAGGTCAGGAGTTCGAGACCAGCCTCACCAAAATGGTGAAACCCCGTCTCTACTAAAAATACAAAAATTAGCTGGGCATAGTGGCACACACCTGTAGTCCCAGCTACTCTGGAGGCTGAAGCAGAAGAATTACTTGATACTGGGAGGTGGAGGTTGCAGTGAGCAGAGATGGCACCCTTGAACTCCAGCCTGAGCAACAAGAGCGAAACTCCATCTCAAAAAAAAAAAAAAAGTCTATTCAGGTCCTTTGCCTATATTTTAATCTAGTTATTTGTTTTATTGTATTGCATTGTTTGACATCATTATATATCTTGGATATTACCCGCTTATCAGTTACAAGTTCTGCAAGTATTTTCTCCTAGCCTGTAGGTTGTCTCTTCACTCTGTTAATTATTACCATGGCTATTCAAAAGCTTTTAAATTTGATGCAATCCTATTTGTCTATTTTTGTTTTTGTTGCCTTTGCTTCTGGGGTCAGATCCAAAAAATGATTGCCCAGACTACTAGCAAGCAGCTCTCCTTATGTTTTCTGTTAGCAGTTTTACAGTTTCAAGTCTTACCTTTAAGTCTGTATGTAATTCATCTGCTGTTGATTTTCATATATGATGTAAGATAATGATCCAGATTCAATATTCTGCATACAGATATCTAGTTTTCCTAAAATTGTCTATTAAAAAGCCTGCCCTTTCCTCCATTGTGTATCCTTGGCACATTTGTAAAATATCAATGAACTGTAAATGCATGGATTTATTTCTGAAATCTCTTCTCTATTCTGTTGGTTTATGTCTTTTTTATGCCAGTACCATGATGTATTGATTACTATAGCTTTGCAGTATATTTTGGGATCAGGTAGTACAATGCCTCCAGCTTTGTACTTTTTATCCAAGATTACTTTAGATTATCGAGGTTTTTTGTGGTTTCTTATACATTTTAGGAAGTGTCACTGCAAATTTGATATGGACTACGTTGAATCTTTAGATTGCCTTGGTTAGTAAGAAAATTTAAAAAATATTAATCAAATCCATGAATAGAGAATAGCTTTTCATTTATTTGTGTCTTCTTAAATTTCTCTTATTGATGTTTTATAGGTTTCATTGTATAGACATTTCATCTCTGGTTAAATGTATTCCTAATATTTAATGTTTTTTGTGCTATTGGAAATGGGATTGTTGTTTTTTTTATGATAGTCTATTGTTAGCATATAGAAATGCTACTGATTTTTATTGATTTAGAATCTTTCAATTTTACTTAATTTACTTATTAGTTCTAACAGTTTTGTGGTAAGGTTGGATGGTTTTTATTCTTTTCCATTGTATAATTGCTTTGTTTAGGACTTCGAGTACAATGTTAAATAGAAGTGGTAAGAAGGGACATCCTTGTACTGTTACTCATCTCACAGTAAGAGCTTTCAAATTTTCAATGTTGAGTATAATGTTAGTTGTGAGTTTGTCATATATAACTTTTATTATGTTAAAGAACATTTCTTCAATACTTAAGAGTTTTTGTCATAAAAATTACATTTTATAAAATATTTCTTCTACATCTGTTGTGGGAATCAGGAGACTGAAGAGACCAATGGGTAGAATAGGAGGATTTTGTTGAGTGTGCTCAGGCCTAGTGGATTAACATCCAAAGGCTAAGCCCTGAACAAAGACAGGGCTTGACTTTTATACACACTTCTGAAAGGGGGTTAGCTAGTTTGAAATAAGCTTACAGTGGCACGAAAGGCAGTGCTGTGAAAGCAGGTCTACAAAAGCAGAACAAAGGCAGTTTATCAAACAGTGACAGGCCTGTAATTCAGGCTTGCTTAAGCATGTCATGTGATTCCTGCTATGTGGCCCAGGTGGCTGTAATCTAGGCTTGCTCAAGCTTTTCTCTTGTCCTTTGCTGTGCCGCCCTAATGGGAAGGAGGAACTTACAGAAACCAGCTACAGAACACAGGAATTTGCAAACTTACAGAACTTGCCAAACAGGGTGCAATAGCACATGGCGGGCCAAGGTTGGGGATGGGGTAGGCTCGAGGAGGAAGCTGCCTAAGGGAGAAAAAATTTTTCTTTCTTTTTAACTTCTGCTTCATTTCCCCCTTTGATGCTTTTTATAAATGAGGTTTAATAGAAACCATCACTATTATTTAATTCTTCATGTAAAGGTAGTTTTTCATTTGGCAAAGGTTGTTATTTACTTAGAGTCATTAGTTGAGTGGTAGTTTGTCTATCTACAAGAGCCTCTATAGCTGATTGGATGTTTTTAACAAGGAGAGATAGGAGACAAGGGAGTATAAGGCAGACTCCTAATATGGTTAATACTATTCCTACTAAGGTTTCAAATCCTCTAACAGATGAAAACCAGCCCCGAAGGGGGAATCTGGAGACCATCTCTTCCAAGTCTGGACTGGAACGTGGGATAATTTTTGGATTTTTGCAGTTACATTTTCAATGACCTTTCCATTGTCATCAATCTCTAGGCAGCAATTAGTTAGATTGAACTTTCTGCATACCCCCGCTTCCTGGGCTAGGAGGTAGTCTAAGGCTAATCTATTTTGATAAATAGCATTCCTCATTTTTGCGGCTTGCTGGGCTAGCAGATTATGGGCCACCATAGGAATGCTGCCTGGCAAGCACTGAAGTACAAGGATACGACTTCCTTGTGGGAAGGAGAGACTTTGGTTTGGTTTAGAAGATCCCCTTCCTTGGTATGTACTTCAAACCAGGACTTAGTAGGTGGAGACTTAGGGTTATAACATATATAAGACTGGCCATTTCCTGGGTCACAGATTGAGTAGGTTGTCTGGTTTTGTGTACAAGTTCCCAGACAGGTCCCTGCACACTCATAATAAGTATGATATATCAGGGTCTTGGTTATGGTGCTCCCTGACCGTGCAGTATGAGTGCAGTGGGGGCATCCTTTTATGGGTCCTCCTCCTGACATGGACAAGGGGAGTAAGAATAAAGTAAAGAGTAGCATATTTATACCTAGCAAGGACAAAAGAGGTTTTTACCCAGGGGAGAAGGTTCAGCAAAGTGACAAAACAACAGTGAAACAATTAACATTATACAGAAAACTACTAGGCTTAAGATTTTTAACCACATCTACTTCCCTGATGATGACTCAAGCTTTGGCCGTGTGTAGACTAGTCAGCTTCCGGGGTGACTAGAGCAGGGCTGTTGTTTCCTCAAGCTTCAGCTGTACATAGACTGGTCAGCTTCCAGAGTTACCAGAGCAGGGCTGTCGTTGTCTCAAATTGCAATTTGGTCCCCTCATAGGATCAGCCGGCACGGATGGTCTGGGTCCTGTTGGCTGGTCCACCTGTCTTGGGCTGCCAGTTTCAGCTAACTGTGATGGATCCAAGGCACAATTTCTGCAACCTTAACAGCAGTGGGAGTGGACAAGATTACAGTATGGGACCCGTGGGTCCCAAAGTGGTTGAATTGACTTTTTTGACCTAAACAGAGTCGCCAGGGTTAAAGGGGTGTGCTGGGTCTGTCAGGCTTATGGGCATTCTTTTCCATGCCTAGCCATGGACATCCTGCATGGCTGTCCTTAAAGACTGCATTTGCTTTCTTAAAGTTAATTCCCCTAGTTCGCGGAGATCACCCTTAACTTGACCTCTGATTGCGGGTGGCCGACTGAATAAGATTTCATAGGGCAAATATGCAGTTTGTTTGGTGGGGGTGCACCTGACTTGGAGGAGGACCATAGGCAGGACCTGATCCCATCTTAGATGGGTCTCTTGGCAATATTTCTTTAGTAGCTGTTTGAGTGTCCGGTTCATGCGCTCTACTTTGCTTGAGTTTTGTGGCTGGTAGGCTGTGTGTAATTTCCATTGTATTTTTAATAGCTGTGCCAGTTCGTGAACTATTTCAGCTACAAATGCCGGTCCATTGCCTGACTTAAGAGTTAGGGGCAGTCAAAATCTGGGGATAATGTCTCTTAACAGTACTTTAGTTACCTCCCATGCAGACGAGTACCAGCATGTACTGATAGCCCCCTGCTCGGAGCAGCTTGGTGAAGTTCATTAGTAGGTTTTCACAGGGTGAGGCTCCCATTTTCTGAATTCTGTGGGGCTGAGTGGGCCCTTGTCATGGGTTGTTTTGGGCACAAATTAGACATTGTTTGCAAACACCTCGGGTGATGGCAGTGAGTCATGGCACATAGAAATGACAGAAATGACATCGCAGTAGCATTTCTAGTGCCATTTTTCCCATGTGAGTCCCTTGGTGGAATTCTTTTACAAACGTAGGGGCCACCATTTCAGAAATGGCTAGTCTCCCATCAGAATTTCCACCATGCTTTCAGTGTATTTTCCAATTTCTCGGGCAAACCAGGCCTTCTTATTTGGAGAATAACTTGGGATCTCTGGGAGGGGAGGCTCTGGGAGGAGAGGCATAGTTAGGGCTTCCTTTTTAAAGGGTGGAGTAGTCATTGCTGCCCGTTTTGCCTCTTTGTCTGCCTTTCTGTTTCCTTTGGCCTCTAGTGTTCCGGCCTTTTGGTGCCTTCTGCAGTGCATTACAGCTACCTTCTTTGGGGCCCGTACAGTGTCTAACAGCTGTAAAATTTTCTCTTTGTACTTTATTTCTTTTCCCCTCAGCAGTTAAGAGTCCTCTCTCGGTACATAGCTCCATGAACATGCAATGTGGCAAAGGCATATTTGAAATTAGTGTAAACATTGACCTTTTTGTCTTTTGCCAGCAAAAGAGCCTTTATTAGGGCTATTAGCTCTGCATTTGGGCTGATGTTCCAGTGGGCAGAGGCTGAGCCTCTACCACTGAGTCCAATGTTACCACCGCATAACCTGCCGGACAGACTTCTTCCAATATGAAACTGCTCCCATCTGTGAAGTACTCAACATGTGGGTCCCTGAGGGTTTAGTCTGTAAGATCTCCCCGACTTGAGAATATCTCATCTACTGTTTCTATGCAGTCATGGAGGGGAACTCCTGGTTCGATCGGGAGTAGGGTAGCCAGGTTAAGGGTGTTTACTGTTTCTAAAGTTAGGCAGGGATTTTCACACAGGAGCCCCTGGTACTGAGTCATCCTTGGATTTGATAACCAATGGTGCCCTCTTTGATCCATTAAAGTTGTAACTGAATGTGGTACCTGGATGGTCAGCTGCTGCCCCAGAGTCAGTTTGATAAAGTGGCAGCTAGTGCCCTAAGCCAAGGAGGCCACCTTAGTGCCACTGAGTCCAGTTGCTTGGATAAGTATGCCACCAGGCGATGCCATGATCCTATGACTTGAGTCAGGACTCCTATAGTCATTCATTTCATTCATGGACATACAGAAAGGAATGCTTAGTTATGTCAGGGAGTCCTAAGGCTTCTTTGATTTGTTTAAACACCTTCTCCTGGTCAACCTCCCAGAGGAGGGGTTCCTTTTCTCCCCTCTTGAACCTGACCATATTAATCATAATAAAGGGGTCTCTGAGTCTCCCGGAGAGGCATCTGCACAGCCTGGGCGTAGCCAGACCAGAGGCAGCTGGCCTGATCATCCTGACTTTCCTCCTTGACCTCCTGGGGCAGTGGCTTTGATTTTTCCTTTTGGGTCGAGGCCCGGGTTTGGTTATCATCTGAATTTGACTCCTTGGGAGCCGGCCTTGGTAAAGGGGGTAGATTGGGGCATATGGAGGAAGAATTTCTGTCTCCTCTGACAGTTCCTGCAAAACTGGTTTTTCCTGTGGCTTTCCCTTTGTCTTTGTAGCTGACAGCAAAGCCGATTTTTCTTTCACTTTAGACTCAGCCTAAGCCACGAGCGTTTTGCAATAAGCTGCCAGGCAGGGCTGCAGTGACACAGGTTGGGTTTAGACTATATTTAGCCATGAGTCAATATAAGGAAATTGGTCTGGATGCCCTGGCTCTCCTCCAACCCCAGTCACCACCTTAAATACATGGCCAATTGTTTCCCTATCTATAGTTTCTTCAGCCAGCCTTCTGACATTAAAAGAGGGCCATTCTATTTCAAAGAGAGTTCTTAACCTCTTGGAGTTCAACTTGATCCCGTAATCCCCCACATAACCTTTCTCAAAGTTCTTTAACATACATTCCAATGGGGTGGTTTCAACGACTTCCCTCCCATTTCTTCCCAATTATGGCACAACTCATTCACTCTTTTACTTTCACTTCAGACCAATTAGACTGTCCGCCTTGCAGGAGTATCTCAGACACCACTTGGCATTGGAGGATTCGTATAAGTCCTGAACCCAGACCACCACAGGTACTAAATTGTGGGGCACCCCCTTAAGCCATATTCAGTAGTCCCGGAGGAAGTTTGCCACTAGTCCTGGTCAGTCCCACACCTCGCTAGGAGTGTACAATCCATGCTAAGAGATATGCAGCCCCACACACTTCACTCCCCACTTTGGCTTCCTTTGGAACCACCTCTTTCACATGCATTCACACACTTCCCCGCTCCTAGTTCCTCTTTCCTGGGTGGTGTGTAGGTTTCATCCAACTTTGTGAGCCACTCTTCGCTTCCTGGTTCAGACTACTCAGTACACCCCCAGGGGCAGGTTTCATCTGACTCTGTGAGCCACTCTGGCATCCCAGGCTGGGCTAGTCAGTGCACACCCCTGGGAGTTGATGACGCTCCCCATTCATCCTTATGGGATGGGTCCTGACTTGGGCCCCAAACTTTACCATGGTCCTGTAGCACACTGTTCCTGGAATCATCCTATAACCCCTTAGGTTCCATTGTGCTGTCAGGGAGGGGCACCAGGTCACAGGAGAGCCAATACCTTCTCTGGGTTAAAGTCCTCCGATGGTACCTGAGGTCATGGGTCTCCCCCAGCTCAAGGCCCCAGACCCACTGGCAAAGGAGAGAGCAAACCTGATATTTCCACTGCTGGCTGGCTCGCCAAAATGTTGCAGAAATCAGTAGACTGGAGAGACCAATAGGTAGAAGAGGAGGATTTTATTGAGTGCACTCAGGACTAGTGGATTAACATCCAAAGGCTGAGCCGTGAACAAAGACAGGGCTTGACTTTTATGCACACTTCTGAAAGAGGGTTGGCTAGTTTGAAACAAGCTTACAGTGGAACAAAAGGCAGTGGCATGAAAGCAGGTCTACAGAAGCAGAACAAGGCAGTTTATCAAACAGTGACAGGCCTGTAACTCAGGCTTGCTTAAGCATGTCATGTGATTCCTGCTATGTGGCCCAGGTGGCTGTAATCTAGGCTTGCTCAAGCTTATCTTGTGTCCTTCACTGTACTGCCCGAATGGGAAGCAGGAACTTACAGAAACCAGCTATAGAACACAGGAATTTGCAAACTTACAGAACTTGCCAAACAGGGTACAATAGCACATGGCAGGGCGGGGGGTGGGGGCTTGAGAGGGAAGCTACCTAAAGGAGAAAAATTTCTTTTTCTTCTCATTAACTTCTGCTTCACATCCATTGAGGTGATCACATAATTTTGTCTTTCATTTTCTTAGTATGGTGTATCACAATTATCAATTTGCAAGTGCTAAACCATGAACATCCTTGTATCCAGGGATAAATACTACTTGATCATGATTTATGATTCCTTTATTGTGTCATTGAATTTGGTTTGCTAGTATTTTGTTGCAAATTTGTACTATGTTAATCAAGAATATTGACCTTTCATTATTTTTTGTAGTGTCTTATCTGGCTTTGGTATCCGGGTAATGCTAATCTCATGAGATTGGATGAGTTATTTCCTCTTTAATTTTTTTGGGAATGGCGATCATTAAAAAGTCAGGAAACAACAGGTGCTGGAGAGGATGTGGAGAAATAGGAACACTTTTACACTGTTGGTGGGACTGTAAACTAGTTAAACCATTGTGGAAGTCAGTGTGGCGATTCCTCAAGGATCTAGAACTAGAAACACCATTTGACCCTGCCATCCCGTTACTGGGTATATATCCAAAGCATTATAAACCATGCTGCTATAAAGACACATGCACACATATGTTTATTGCAGCACTATTCACAATAGCAAAGACTTGGAACCAACCCAAATGTCCATCAGTGATAGACTGGATTAAGAAAATGTGGCACATAGACATCATGGAATACTATGCAGCCATATAAAAGGATGAGTTCATGTCCTTTGTAGGGACATGGATGAAGCTGTAAACCATCATTCTGAGCATACTGTCGCAAGGACAGAAAACCAAACACCGCATGTTCTCACTCACAGGTGGGAATTGAACAACGAGAACACTTGGACACATGGTGGGGAACATCACACACCAAGGCCTGTCATTGGGTGGGGGGGAGGGGGGAGGGATAGTATTAGGGGATATGCCTAATGTAAATGACGAGTTAATGGGTGCAGCACACCAACATAGCACATGTATACATATGTAACAAACCTGCATGTTGTGCACATGTACCCTAGAACTTAAAGTATAATAAAAAAAAATTTTTTTAAGACATTGAGAATGTTTTGAATGTATTTTAATGTTTGGTAGAATTCAGCTGTGAAGCTATCAGGTCATGGGCATATTTTGATGGAAGATTTTATCACTGAATGGATATCCTTATTATTAGTTCTATTCAGATTTTCTGTTTTTTTCATAATTCAGTCGTCATAGGTTATATGTTTACAGAAAGATATCCATTTGTTCCATTGGGTTGGTGCAAACATAAGTGCAGTTTTTACCATTAAAATCTTACTTTTAATGCAAAACTTTTAATGGCAAAAATCACAATTACATTTGCACCAACCTAATACATTATTCAATTTGTTCACGTGAGTCTCTTAGATCCTTTTTATTTCTGTGGTATTAGTTGTGATGTCTCCTTTTTTGTTTGATATTTGTTTCTCTCTTTTTTTCTTAGTCTAGCTAAAGGCTCTTAATTTTGCTTATTTTTTTTAAAAAAATACCAACTTTGAGTTTCATTAATCTTTTCTATTGTTTTCTAGTCTTTATTTCATTTATTTTTGCTCTGATTTTATGATTTGCTTTCTTCTATTGACTTTGGGATTGTTTGTCCCTTCTCTAGTTTCTTGAGATATAAAATTAGGTTGTTTGAGATCTTCTTTTCTTAATGTAGTAATTTACCACTACCAAGTTTCCTCTTAGAACTTCTCTGGATGTATCCCATAGGTTTTGGTATACTGTGTTTCCATTTTCATCTGACTCAAGCTATGGTATTTTCCTTTGGATTGCTTATTTGACTCATTTGTTATTCAGGATTCTATTATTTAATTTCATATTTTTGTAAATTTTCCAATTTTTTTTTCTTGTTACTGATCTTTAGTTTTATACCATTGTGGTCAAAAAAGAAACTTATTTTTTCCATCTTAATTTTGCTAAGACTTTTTTTTTTGGCCTTATACATGATATATCCTAGACAATATTTAATGTGCATTTGAAAAGAATGTGCATTTTGCTGCTTTTGGATGGAGTGTTCTGTATACGGCTGTTAGGGCCATACGATTTCTATTTAAGTCCACTGATTTTCTAATGATTTACTGTCTTATGTGATATTTGTCTCTTACTATTATTGCATTGCTACTCATCCTTTTAGTACCCGGGATATCCAGGGTTGGGTACCGCTGCTCCCCATGATGTCTCTCTCTATGCTGTGTTGCCTGGGATTGGGGGAAGGGTGATGTGGCTGTGAAACTGTCCTTTTTATTCACTTCAGTGTGTCTTTTTAAATTTCTGTGATACGTACATCCAAGTGCTATGATCTCTCCTCTACATTCACTAGCTTATAAGGGTATTTTTGTGCATACTTATTCAAGTTGATGTTACTGAGAAGGGAAACACTGAAAAATTATATTCTAACTTCTTGCTGATGTCACTCCTCTGTATCTGCAGTTTCTATATTTTACATAGATTTCTGTAAAAATGTATTGGCTATGAAAGTATATGATTGTCAAAGGAATTTTGGGGCATCGTAATTGATAAGCCCTTAAATTTATTAAGATGTATAATGTATTTTCCTGTAAGTAAACCTATTAAAAATTATAAGTCAAATCACCTGGTTCTTATCCACTATAATTTTTATCATATTCATTAATATGTAATTGCCTCAATATATTACTTATACAAATTAATGATTGTATATTTTTATGATAGACAATTTTCTAAAAATATTACCAATAGATTTCATGTTTGTAAAGTAGTTTATAATATAATAATATACTCTTGAAAGTGACATTATTAACATTAAATTATACATCTTATCAATTAATAATATATGATGATATTACATATATGTAATATAGCATACATTAGGGATGGTGGATTCACTTTTTTAATCCACCATGTTTTTAAAAGTTAATTTTATTACAGTTGTATTTATTGTAAATTTTATAATTATTTTATGATATAGAATAAAAAATCTTCCAAAGTCCTATGATCCTTACATAAATTGAGATGTTATGGAAATTCTAATTCTTTAGATTCAAATTCTGCCTTAACCATTATTGGAAAATGATCGCCCAAATCTCCAGTTGATTTAAACCTTGTAAAACATATTTTTGTTATTATGTTTCTCCAGTGTTGCTAGCTACATACATCTGTTGGACATGAAAAAAAAATGTGTGGAGCTCGTTGCTTACACTGTCTACCTGCCTTCTCATGTTTCAGGATGCCTGGGTCCCTCGTTCACACTGAAAAGATGAGAAAATATAGACAGAAGAAAAAACATATGAACAAAAATCACCATATAAATAAGAAATTCATCTGTTAGATAATCAGACAAATCTTTGCAATATGTGAAGCTGCTGAAAAGAGGAAAAAATTCAGTAATTAGTGATTCACAGCAAATGATGAGAAAAACCATGTAAGCAAAAACAAATGTAATCCCTAAATCTCAAACAGAACATATTAATATCCTTCCTCATCCCCATACACACTACTATAACCCCTGCTACTTAAGATTGGCTTTAAGCAGAGATTAGAGAGAGCTGTGGATGTTACTTTGTCCCAAAATGACATATTTTGAACAAGGCTTCAAACCGAGATCCATTAGCTACATAAAGCAACATAGGCCCTGCATTGTGTATAAATTCATGCTATCTCAAAAGTTAATGAAATTCATTGGCCAGTAATTCAATCGCCAAGACTCTGGCTGTTGACCTTTTGATTGGATCATTACTATGGTTTCTCCCACGTGAAAAGGAAAGAGTTTAATTACGTTTCCCCTTGGAGCTTCTATCTTGGTTTCCTGCTGTCTTTTAAATAGAACTGTTTATAAATTTTCCCACATAAAATGACAATACATTCTCTCCTCCAATATTTCTCAAATCTCTTCTGATGTGAATTTTTCTATACCATTCTACAGACACTGTCAACACCAACAATGACTATGTTTTTGCTAAACTCAAACATTTCACTATGCTAGTTCTTATTTTTCTATCTGCAACATTTTAAAGTGTCAGTTACTTCCTTTCCTTTTAATCTCAATGCTTGAGATAAATTAAATTATATTTGAGGATTTTAGCACGTTTAACAGGATCCATCTGGCTGCTGTGTGGAGAATACTAAAGTGGAGACTCTCCTTGTTTCCTAGTTTTTCTCCCATATTAGCAGATTATATTTTACAGTCTTGTTGCTGTAGCCACTTCCTCTCCTAAATACTTCACCAAGATGCAGCTTAGGTCTTAGACTTTGGATCTCATCACTATCTACATTCATTTACATGGTGACCTTATTTAGTGCCTTGGCTTTAATATCTATCTATATGCTGCTGTTTCCCAAATACTTCCCAAATTTAATACTTCCCACCTCATTACAGAGATGAGTATCAAAGTTTTTCTTAAACCTCCTCACTTCTCTAATAAGCCTCAAAACACCAGGGTGTTTGAAAAAATTATCAAAATGAATGTTTCTCTCTCTTACCTGTAATACTAAGCTAGAATTCACCATCAGTTGAAGTAATACTATTCAAAACTTAAATAAGAATAAAGCAGTGATTTAGGAATACTAGGACTCCATGAATTGAAACAGAGATACATAAGAGTGTTCAAAAACCAAAAAAACAGTACTTAGTAATAATTTCTTGTCAATGTTCTTTTTGTTTTCCTGCTGTATAATGATGACCCTTTAGCCACAATAATCATTCTGCCACATCATCTCTTGAGTGCATTAGGCTGCAATGAGTTAACTTAATCTCTGTTATCCCTTATTTATCCAGATCTATAACTAAAATTTATTCTGGGTATTTGTCGACTACAATTGAATTTGTCAATTACAAATTTAAATTTAACATAAAAAGAACTATACAGAAAAATAAAGAAAACATTTCATACTTAATATAGGCAATATGTGAAGAATACAACTACAAATTGATTTTTACTTTTAGAGACCCAGTAGGACAAATCAAGGCTTATGAATCAATATAGGTGCACTTATCTAAAACTCTGGAAATAATACTGTAGCATTAAAATACATGGTTTGTATATTTAATTGGTAAGTTGTCTGAACATGGCCTCAGTTATTGCCCTTGTCAAATAAAGTTAGCAGTAATTTACTGGAAATTTATAGGAGAAAAATGTTAATGCCTTAGAGAGGTAAAACTACTGGAATGAATTTATTATTTGAAAATTGCTAAAGTATTCTTTAATGTTATCTGTTTATAAAGATCTATAGGGGGTTTATGAGGACTCTGAAGGTTTTTTGGCCATATTTCTGTAAGTTTAAAACTACTCTAAAACAATAAACTGTATTTGCTTTCAAAATATAAGATATCATGCATACCTATCAGAATGGCTAAAATATAAACTAATGATAGAAAGTGCTGGCAAGCTTGCTGCCACTAGGGCTGTATGAGTGATTCTGTTTCTTCACAAACTTAACAGCTTTTGAGCTTCTCTCTAAAACAGTTTGGGAATTTATTTTAAAAAACACTGAATATGCATCTACTATGAATTCCAGTCATTGCGTTTCTAGACATATGTTCTACAGAAATCAAGATATGGTCACACAAAATTTTGTATATGAATGTTTATAACAATGTCATTATAATAGTCTGAAACTGGAAACACTCCACATATCCTTGAATAGATGAATAAATGGTGGTACATTCATACATGCAATACTACTCAACAACCAAAGAATGCACTATTAAATCACATAACAACCTAAATAAATGTATAGATAATTGTCCTAAAAGAAAAAAGCCATTTTCAAAGGTTTTATATATGGGTTTCAGGAGGTAAATCAAAGAGATATTCATAGGATGCTTTGAAGGGCTGACCTACCCTCTCTCATTGGTACCAGTGTCAAAGTTTGGCAAAGTGAGACAAAGAAATTTTCTAAATTTCTCCAAGATAGAGGTAACATGATGGTGTAGGCAGGAGGCAGATGAATTAATCTATTCTTCAACGTCTCCTCTCTCCCTTCATTCAAGCCCCACCGGATTCCTTTCTGTTCCCCAAACATGCCAAGGAAGGTCCCACTTCAGCATCTTTCATTTCCTGTTTGTTTGTTTGTTTGCCAATTCCTTTCTCCTGCCTCACATTCGCCATGGCTTACTTCCTCACTTACTTATATCTTATCTCAATTACTACGTTTTCAGTGGGATTGTCCCTGAATATCATATTAAAATTGTATCACCTTTGCACAACACCTGGTACCCTTGTCCTTGATTTATTAATATTTCCGAAGTCATATAACTTTCTAGCATATTCTGTATTTTATTCTTTAATGTATCTATTATCTGAGTTCCTCAACTAGAACATAAGTCCTTTAAGAACATGAATTTTTGTTTAATTTTATTCACTATTGAATGTGTCTAGAATAGAACCTGGCATATAATAGCAATTTAAAAATATTTGCTTAATAAAAGTTACAAATAAATATGGAATATATTTTATTTACAAAGCATTGAGAACTATACAAGCACCGTCATCTTTTAATAGATCATGTTACTTTGGGACAAGCGTGGTACACACGGTTGAATTTAGCTCTCAGGTTTTAAAGGAGATAGCAGGATTTGAAATGGTATATGTCAGACAGAAACACTAGAGAAAATGTGAAATGACCATACTAAGCAGTTTTCAGATTTGCTCAATCTACTGGTGCAGTAAGCCCAAAATAAATAGAAAGCCTAAAAATTCCCTACTATTTTAAAATAACAAATAACAAAAATAACAATAACAAAGTGCTCAAGATAATATAAACAGAAATCTGACTTGAGCCACCATGGTAAATAATCCTGTCCCCATATTTAAGTTTACTGATTCAATCAAGTCTCAGAGAGAGCCCAGGTGAAGCTGAAAAACTGAGGAAGAATCCCGTAGTAATAATACAAAAATGTATTCTAATTTTCACTGTAAACCTTCACCCAAATGTCCTGAGCCTATTTATCTGGGAATTTCTTTATTAGACAAAGATTTACTTTTCAATGATTACTATAAATGGGATCACACAAAAGAGGCAATGAAGTCATTTATAAATTGTTTTCATTCTATAAGCCATATCCCTTATCACGATGCTAAATATATTATTCATCATATTATGTTTTATACCACAATCTTGTTG
This sequence comes from Pan troglodytes, assembly GCF_028858775.2. Classification (NCBI taxonomy): domain Eukaryota; kingdom Metazoa; phylum Chordata; class Mammalia; order Primates; family Hominidae; genus Pan; species Pan troglodytes. The sequence continues at coordinate 117,492,284 of NC_072401.2, read as the reverse complement.
TACTAGTCTTCTATATTTATTCAATTGTTTGAATATTTCATGTGATATTTTTTAACAAATTCATACACTTATGTATGTCAGACACTACAATGTTTGACCATTGAATCAAATTCTATAGGAGAAAAAAATGTGACATATGTTCATATATTGGTACTTCCATATATTCTGTGCTCATGCAACCAGAAAAAAATAGCCCCTTATTTATGAGCCAAAGATAATAGTTTTTGTTTCATTTTTGACCAAAATTAAATTGCTACTTTGTATTATTGATGTGATGTGTAGCAAAGTCTAACATTATTTCTATAAAATTTATTCTAATATTGAAGAAACAAGTTAAAAAATGCTTAAGTTATGTTTTTGGTGATAAGTAGACTTCTAAAATTCTAGAATAGAAGAGACATCTACAATTATTAATGATTCATATAGTCTAATAAGATATATATTGTATGTTATTTCTCAATCTGTAGCACTAGGTCTACCAGGTAAGGTCTTCTAAAGTATATGATTCCCATCACTTCCTTCAAAGAATTTTTTTTTTTTTTGAAACAAAGTATCTCTCCGTAACCTAGGCCAGAGTAGAGTGGAAGTGACCTGGGCTTACTGCAGCCTTCACCTCTCGGGTTCAAGTGATTCTCATGCCTCGGCCTCCCAAGTAGCTGGGACTACAGGCATGTGCCACCATGCCTGGCTGATATTTTTGTATTTTTAGTAGAGATGGGGTTTTGCCATGTTGGCCAGGCTGGTCTTGAACTCCTGACCTCAGGTGATCATCTCGCTTCAGCCTCCCAAAGTTCTGGAATTACAGGCATGAGCCATGGCACCCAGCCTCAAATAATTTTTAAATAAGCCTTTATTTCAACGCTTTAAAAGATGATAGTAGAAATATACATATATTTTTATTAAAATATTTGCATATTTTATATGTAAAATTTATATTAAAATATCTCCATTTCCACACCAGTGACTAAGTGTCTACCCAATACTGATTAAGTTGTGATACTTTGACCAGAGGTTCTTATTATGTTATCAGATACACTCCAAATTACATGAACAAATGTAAAGATAATACAGTGTTGCCAAGTTACAGATTGCTCCTCAAGTAACCTTAAGACTTTATGATACTTTATTTTGCAATTTTTTATCTAAACTATTGACCAAAATCTGTTGTTTGTCTTTTGGAAGCAAAAATTCATGGCAGGACTTTTGGTATCATACATAATAACCCTCCTGTGATATATAAATATATTTTATTACCCAGCATACTCAGCTGTATGGAATTTCAGGCTTTAATAATAAAGGGAGAAATAAATATAATTGACACAACTTTTCCCCACAGAATTGAAAACACAGAGGATTATCTAGCTATTTAGATTCATCGGGATAGGAAGCAAACAGGCATGCATAACACTTACAATATTAATTTTGTGATTTCTCTATGGAAGTTACGGGAAAATTGTATTTCTTCTATATAAGTGGTATAAGAATGGAATCTAGAAAAAAACTCAGGAGGCAATATTAAAAGGCAAAGAATTGGCTTACATACCCTGGCAAAGCCTAGCCAACGGTATACACAATGTGGTACTGTTAGTAAATATGTCAATTGGCCCATAATACTTCATTTTATTTTTAATTGACACATAATAATTGTACATATGTATGGGGTACAGTGTAATGTTTTGATACATATACACAATGTGTAATAATAAAATTAGTTGTGGCTTAAGCAACTCAAAACAAGGAATGAACATCACTTAGAGATCTTGAACTTTCAGTTTCAGCAGTAACTGAACTTTGGCTCTACTCTTTCTTGAAGGAGGGCAAAGTGTGCTTTTGATTTACATGAAATAATTAAACTATGGCAGGTAGGGAAAGTGAATATTTTGTTTAAACAAAAACAGAAAGGGGTGGTATGTGATAGATGGAGACAGATGGAGTGATAATGCCTATATGTTATTTTGTTTAGCCAACATGGTTTCTCTTAAATTTTAGGGACACCAATTCACTTTTTACCTTTGATTTTAAAAAACACTTTCCAAGCTGTTTTAATGAAACAGTTTGTCAAGTTTTCTCCCTCCTCTGCCTAGGGGTGGGAAAGAGAATCAAGCTATTTTATTATAATTTTTTAAGTGACTTAATGGAACGTTAAGATAACTGATACAAAGAAAGTTTCTCACTACAAGAAATTCTGATGCAATATCCTGAAATGTCTCTAAAGTTGTCAGAGTGGAGATGCTTTGTTTCTTTTTCATCTCAAAAGAAAGCAAGCTATTATTTTATTCTTTAACCACATAATAGCTTTTGTGTACATATATGTGTATGTGTGTGTGTTTATTTGTGGATGGCACGTTTTAAAGAAAATGTTCTATAAAAATGTAACATATATAAAATGCATAATCCATAATTGTACAACTTGAACTTTCATGAAGTGAATAGACTCGTGTCACCAGCACCATGTATAGTAACAGAAATTAACTCAAACTTCAAAACTTTCCCTTGTACTCCCTCACAATCATTAACCCACTCATAGGTAACCCCTATGTTGATTTATCAGATCATGGGTACATTTTGCCTGCTTTTAAAATTTAAATGGCATCATCTTATGTGTGTGGCTTTTTTGGTTCGACATTTTGTTTATGTTATGACATTCAGTTTGTTTTATAGATCTGTTAAACTGTTATTGACTTTTTACCACTTGTTTTACCAATTGAGAAAGTATGTTAACTAATTTGGGGGTGGATTTGTCAATTTCTCCTATTCATACATTTGATTTTGTTTTATATACTTAAAACTATTCAGTACACACAGATTTTAAATGTAACTTTATGTCGATATTTTCATCTTTATCATTATCAATATCTCCTTTATACTTCACTTTTTCATTAGTCAGCAATAAGTGTAGATACACCAACATTCTTTTAATAGCATTTGCTTGTATCTGTTTTCATCCTTTTACCTGTAACTTTTTCTTATTCTTAAATTTAAGTTGTTTCTTATATACAGATATTTTAAAATTTGTAATTCATTCTAACAATCCAATTTTTAATTGGTACATAAAATTCACCTACTTATATTTAATTTACTGACAAATTTGTGTTTATATCATATTACTGTAGTTTTTATTTTAACTTTTGTATTTTCTTTTTGTATCTTTATTCAGATTCAAAGAATATTTGTTATTTTTCTCATTAACTTGATATACATCGTCTTATTGTTTTTTCAGTGGTTATAATGGAGTTACAATATACATTAGTGACCTATTACAATATAAAATTACTTTTACAATTTCCAACTATTAAAACCATAGAACACAAAAATCTACTTGCCCTTCTTTCATTTTGCATTATTGTTTCTACACTTGTATTTCTGCATATAATTAAACCAATAGAGACATGCACATGTATATTTTTTCTTTTTCTTTTTCTTTTTCTTTTTTTTTTTTTTTTTTTTTTTTTTTTTGAGACGGAGTCTCCCTCTGTCACCCAGACTGGAGTGCAGTGGTGCGATCTCGGCTCACTGCAAACTCCACCTCCCGGGTTCACGCCATTCTTCTGCCTCAGCCTCCGCGTAGCTGGGACTGTAGGCGCCCGCCACCACACCTGGCTAATTTTTGTTTTGTTTTGTTTTTTTGTTTTTTTAGTAGAGACGGGATTTCACCGTATTAGTCAGGATGGTCTCGATCTCCTGACCTCGTGATCCACCCGCCTTGGCCTCCCAAAGTGCTGGAATTACAGGCGTGAGTCGCTGCGCCCGGCCATATATTTTTTCTCATATATATATATATTTTTTACTTGATTTTCATTCTTTCCTGCATTTCTTTCAATCTTCCTGCTATCATCAACTACTTCCTCCTAAAAGCCTGCTTTTAGTATTCTGTTAATGTATTTCTACTTGTTACAGATTTTCTTAACTTTTTTGCATAAAGTTATCATTATTTCACCTTCCATTGAAAGAGATTTTAAAGGATATAGAAGTTATTTTCTCTGAGGACTCTAAGGAAGTTATTTTCTTTGAGGACCCTAAAGAAGTTTCTTTGAGGACTCTAAAGTAAAGTTTTCTTTGAGGACTCTAAAGGATATAGAAATGATTTTCTTTGAGGACTTTAAAGATTCCCTCCAAATCTCATGTTGAAATCTGCTTTTCAAGTTGGAGGTGGGTCCTGGTGGGAGGTGACTGAATCATGGAGGCAGATCTCTCATGAATGGTTTAGCACCATCTCCTCAGTGATGAGTGAGTTCTTGCTCAGTTAGTTCACATGAGATCTAGTTGTTTAAATGTCTGGACCTCTCCTTCCTTGCTCTCTTGTTCCCTTCCTCATCATCTGACACACCTGCTTCCCCTTCAGCTTCTGCTATGATTGTAAGCTCCCTGAAGCCCTTACCAGAGCAGATGTAATATCCCCTTTCTTGTACACCCTGCAGAACCATGAGGTATTTAAACCTTTTTTCTTTATACATTCCCCATTCTCAGATATCCCTTTTTAGAGGCAAATGGCCTGATATGGTTTGGCTCTATGGCCCCACTCAAATCTCACCTGAATTGTAATGTCCATAATTTCCACGAGTCAAGGGCAGAACCAGGTGGAGGTACTTGGATAATGAGGGCGGTTTCCCCCATGCTGTTCTCCTGATAGTGAGTGAGTTCTCATGAGATCTGATGGTTTTATAATAATCTGGCATCAACTAATTTCTTGGTTTATTTATTCTAGCACATCATCAGTTTGCAAACTTTAAACCTAGTTTATTCAGCAAAACAATACTACAAAAACTCTATTCTTTTTTTTTAACAGAGGCTGTCTTATCTGAATATTAGTAAATTACATCCAGAAAAAACAATTTCAAAATATAATTTCACCTGCCTATCATTCTTTTCTCTCTAGAACATTGGCCCTTTGGTTGTGCAATGACTCTGCAAGTCCCAGAATATTTTATATTCAAAATATATATTTGAATAAATATTTTTGTGCAATATAATAAATACATTTTTGTGCAAATATAATCAAATTGGATTTGTTTTTATTTCCACATACATGAAGGTTTGGTCTTCTCTTTGAAAAATATTTGCTAATAAAACTGTCCAGTGTTTACTGGGTAAATATTTTCAAATGCATAAATAGTATTGAATACTCACACACAGTTATGTTTTTGAAGTATTACTATCTTTGTGAGGAAACTGAACCTTGGAGAGACTAAATAACTTCATTAGAGTTCAATTGCTTAAGAGTGGCAGAATCAGGATTTGAGCACAAGTTTTCCACGTCTCATTTCTTTGCTACTAAACTATGTTGAACAAGTTTGGAGAGAGTAGATAGTGGTTAGATTTCCATATTTAACATCTATTATTAAATTAGTGCTCATGGAGATTAGTTTTAAATTGCTAAGCATATGGTTTACTTTCTATAAAATGTGACATATTATTTACTTCACTGAAATATCACTCAACAGTATTGAATACTTATTAGAAACACTATCTTATCTGTATCACATCATATTAAAATTTATAAATTCTAAAATCTGTATTCTAGATTCTCATTGAGCTAAAAATAAACTTTTATTAACAGACTCAAATATATTTGGCTTTTGCATACCATATAAAAATAAGATGCAAAATTATATAAACAAACTTATGCTTAATAATTAATGTTTCAGTATTTTATCTCACTTAGAATAATGTCAATGTTTGATGAATATTTATTATTTAATTTAGTATTTCTAAGTTTTCAAGTTACCAAACATATGTTGAAAATTATTTTAAAACAGACATATTATAACATATATTATTTTTAAATAAAATTTGTCATGATTCAATTTGATCAAATCAAATTTGATTTTTATAATATTAAATATCCTATAGATATAATATTAGATTATTCAATTAGTAAACCCACGTAGAAGAAAATACATGTCTTCTTATACTTAATGCTGATTACTCAGAAGACATAGCCTTTGTTACGTAAACAAATATTACACAAGTCTTATTTGCCAAAGGCTTACTCAAATTATATAAATCTGAATCTTTAAAACATTTGGGTTAGTTTCTATATTTAGGAATATTTAATATATTAGCACTTATTTATTTCTATGGCAATTATAATAGAGCTCCTTTAAGCAATTCTATAAATGAATTTGGTAATACCATCTGGAGGTAGGAAAATGTCACATTCGTAACTTAATGCATACATACGTATATATGAGACAGATGCAAATAAAGATCTTTTATCTTTCGTTCTAAAACTTTAGCTATGAGTCAGGCATAAACACAGCAATACAAAAGTCACCTGTTTTTGTAGCTGTTGACTCTCAACTCTGTTTGATTTTAGATTTTATCAGAATTGTGTTTCTGACAATTGAGACAAATTGTGGTTACTGGCCCAATAAGAGGGCTAAAGTTTCCTAACAATATTTATGAAGAAGGCGTTTAATATTTTTCTGTGCACTGATACATAATTTTGTGAAGGCTGTAGACTAAATGTTGGGTGAGGGGCTGAAGAGACACGAAGAAGATATCTGGGTGTCTCCAAAACCCATGTGAATAGATGAAATACCCCATCTGTTTCTATCTTCTGGTACCAAGGGGTTACTATTGGGGTGCATGAACCCCTTCAGCGCTCTGAAGAGGTCAGGGGACCCAAAATTCAAGTGAATATTGGGATTTGAGGGGCTGAAGTAGGAATAAAAAGATGATTCAGGGGTAGATAAAGGGATGGAGAAGGTAGATCAAAGGATCTTAGGGAGCTACAGGAAAGCTTGAAGGTGGGCAAGAAAGAAAACTGGAAGTGAGAGATGGGAGAAGTTTTAGATGAACCAGCTTCAGGAGATCTTGTTTTCCAAAAAGGCAATTGAAGTTTTAAATTATCCTTTCTAACATCATGCCAAAGGAAAAAAAGGAAGTGGACAGAGCATGTAGCATAGTCCCCTAGCACATAGTGAGCAGGAATATGAGGCAGAAGAGTATCAGTAGTTTCCATTATAACAGGAGGTCTCTGGTTTTGTAAGACTCTAAAATGTGCAAGGATATTAACCCAAAAGGGGACCCTAACCCTTATATAATTGCTCAAAAGAATCAAAATCCACTCCTATCATGCCTCAAAAATGTCTATAGCATAGAATCAGGATTCAGACTCACTGAAGTATCTCCCAGAGTCTAGCCAAAGTCAACACAGGTGTGAGGGGTGTGTACTTTCCTTAGGGTGAAAGAACCAGAGTTTAATGGAGGTTCCAGTCCTGATCAGGGTCAGGGCACCAACGAACTGTTAAAAAATCACACCGGGCCAGGTGTAGAGGCTCATGCCTGTAATCCCAGCACTTTGGGAGGCCAATACAGGTGGATTGCTTGAGCCCAGGAGTTCGAGACCAGCCTGGGAAACATGATGCAACCCTCACTGGACAAAAAATACAATAATTAGACAGATTTGGTGGTGTAGGACTGTAGTTCCAGCTACTTGGGAGGCTGAAGTGGGAGTATCACTTGAGCCTGAAAGGCAGAGGGTGCAGTGAGCTTTGATCATGCCACTGTACCCCAGCCTGGGCGACAGAGTGAGACCTTGTCTCCAAAAAATAAAATAAAATAAAATAAAAATAAAAGATAACTGTATCACAATGGACAAAGATGAACAAACAGAAATTGATTTTTTTTTTCCAATACTGTTGTCAGCCACGTGGGAGAGAGAACATACCAAGTCTGGATACTCAACTTCACTCTAACAAAAGGCAGGAGAGCTTTTAAAAACCAGGATGGGTGGCTCTTAGGCCATCTAATTGACTATACTCAAAGGAAAAGTAAGCTTGTTTCTATTTTCCTGACAGGATGTAGTTTCACAGATTGGAGAAACAAGGTTAGGATCCTACCCTCCCACAGAAACAGAGACAAGGGACTATCTTCCTTGATTGTATTTCAAAGGGATGGCCCCCAGGTCCTTGAGAAAGTCCTGGCAAGAGTCTTTTCAAACTTTTATATCTCAGAGGAGCAGAAAAATAATTTACAATTACACCCTAGTTTTCTAAAGTAAGTAAGAAAATGAAGGTCGGGGGTCTGAAGAAGCCTGTGTAAATTTCAGTCAAACTGAGGGAAACTTTAAGGCTGTCTTGGTAATAGTCTTTGTTAACATTTATATCATTTCTCCAGTGGTGTAGTTTTTTGTTTTTGTTGTTGATGTTGTTGTTGTCGTTGTTGTTGTTGTTTCCTTGCCTTTTATTCATTTCCCTGACTGTAACATTCCCAGTGTTGCTTCCTTGAAGCCATATTTTTTGTTAACTTTGTGCTTTTTCTCCTTAAATGACACAGGAAAGCTGGAGAGGGAGAAAAGTGTAGAGGATTCTACTTCACAAACTTAAACAAAATCCATCTACTGGAGAGTGAGCATTTGTAATGGAAGACAGAGGCTTTACAATGGGTGCCACCCTTCTCTAAGCCCTGCCAGAGTCTTGAGGGCATCTTTCTTGTATCCTCACTGAGAACCTGGCAGGGTTTCTGGAGGTAAATCCCACAAAAGTGTGGGGCTTCTTTAAGGTTGTGGCTCTGTAGACTTCAGACTCTCCACATTGAGCCTCTAGCAATTATCAATATTGCCATTTAAGTCCATATCTAAGATGTTACTTATAACACAGTTTATAAGATACAGAAAGAAATAATTCATTCAATTAACAAACAATAAGACAAAACAAACTAAAAAAAAACCTGGAATGAATTATTGTTGGAATTAAAATGAAAATCAAATATTTTATGATGATCTTTTAAGGCCATGTATGCTTCAACCATATTCCATTTCACCCCTCTCCTAATGAGCATGCTACAACCATAGAAGTCACAAAGTTTTTGGATATGTTATTTCCTCTGGCTGAAATTCTCTCATTTCTCATAGGCCTCTCTTATTTTGTTCTTTCAATCTCACCTTATACAATTCTGGTTAGAGACATTTTTTTCTTAATCATCTTATGTCAAATAAACTCCTACATAAATTGTTACATATGCTGAGCCATAATCAACTTTTTTTTTTTTTGGAGGCAGGGAGATGGAGTCTCGCTCTGCCACCCAGGATGGTGTGCAGTGGCGTAATCTTGGCTCATCGTAACCTCTGCCTGCTGGGTTCAAGCAATTCTCCTGCCTCAGCCTCCTGAGTAGCTGGGATTACAGGTGGCCACCACCACGCCCAGCTAATTTTTGTATTTTTAGTAGAGACAGGGTTTCACCATGTAGGCCAGTCTGGTCTCTGGTCTCAAACTCCTGACCTCAGGTGATCCGCCCTGGACCTCCCAAAGTGCTGGGATTACAGGTGAGAGCCACCGCACCAGCCTCAACTTTCTTAATATTACCTACATCTGCCTGATAGCTTGGTTTTGCCTGATGCTCCATTAGGATCCATGAAGGCAGTGACCATATTTTTTAAATTCACCACCATACTCTAGTGACCAGCACCTTGTTTGACCTTCTTTGACATATAGTGGGTAATTAATTAATCTTTCTTAACCATGACTCACACAGATTATTCTTAATGCCAGTGATTAAAATATTCAAACAGAAAAGAAACTTGAAATAATATTGACTCCCATAAACTCTGAATCCTATGATTCTATGAGTGCTAATTCCTACTGTGTGTTAGTGGATAAGCTACTTTTTCTCTTTAGCATAAGCTTTCTCATTTGTAAAATAAAGCTAATAAGTCTTTTATGGGATTTCAGTGAATAAAATAATTGAATAAATTTAAAACCTTACAACAGTCCTCAGAACATCAATGCTTAATAAAACATAGTGATTAATGTTATAGTAGGTAGTTAGTCAGGTATGAGCAGGGTAGGAGAGGGCTCTCCCTTCACCACCACCCCTCACACACCAGGAGTGTTGGGCGACCATCAGGTGATGGTCAGGCAGTTGTTAACTGTTTCTCTAAAGTAATAATTGGTCACAGCCAGCACTAGGGAAAGGCAGTCTACTAATAGATATAGATAGAAAACACCTGAAACTGATCAGAAGCTTCCCAATAAGGTCTCAGGGGTGGGGAGAAGCAGTGCAAGATCCTGGAAGTTAGTCAATGTATAAAACCCCAAGTCAAGAGGTCAAGCGGTACACTTGGTTTCAAGTCATCCGCCTGGCCCTCTTCCGAGTGTACTTTCCTTCCTTTCTTTCTTTTCCTTCCTTCCTTTCTTTATTTTCCTTCCTGTTCTAAACCTTTTTAATAAACTTCCACTCCTGCTCTGAAACTTGCCTCAGTCTATTTTTCTGCCTTATGCCTGTCAGTCAAATTCTTTCTTCTTTTTTTTTTATTTTTTATATTTTTATTATACTTTAAGTTTTAGGGTACATGTGCACAATGTGCAGGTTTGTTACATATGTATACATGTGCCATGTTGGTGTGCTGCACCCATTAACTCATCATTTAACATTAGGTATATCTCCTAATGCTATCCCTCCCCCCTCCCCACACCCTGGAAACCATCATTTTCAGCAAACTATCGCAAGGACAAAAAATCAAATGCTTTCTTCTAAGGAGGCAAGAATTAAGGTTCCTGCAGACCCATGCGGATTCACCACCATGTGACTCCGATACTTGCCACCAGTAATGATTATTAATTTTCTATAAAAATTAAACAGTAATGATCACAAAAGAAAACACTATACTTAAAATAGCCTCTGCTGTTTTATAACATTTCTTTCAAGTGTTTCAAAGCATCATGAAAACATAATTAGATGCATTTCTATAAGCATCTCACAATTTCTATAGCATAGTTAATTGTCTATGGCTTTTTTAAACACAGTTGAAGTCAAAAACATAATAAGGGTAATTATCTTTCACAAGGTCAAAAAATATAGCTTTCAGAATATGGTTTAGGAAGAACTGAGCTGCTTAAGAAAACTCATGTTTACACTGCACTTAGTGTTCATTATATTTCCATTCAGTGTTAACACTGTATAGATAAACAGTTTGCAGATAAACTCATAATATTGCAAAGGACCAACTCATAATATTGCAAAGGACCTTAGAAAATGTGTCTCGTGTTACAAAAAGAGAAGTAGAAAAAAAAGTCAGAAACCATAATTTGACTACCACAAATTGCCATTCATAGAACTGTTCTCCTTTGCTCACTTTATTCTATAATAGTAGGTCCAAATTCCCAACATCATTCTGTGAGGTGTTAGCAATTTGCATACATCATTTCTTGTCATCAAGTCCAGTGTTTTTTCCACAGCACTCTATAGATTCAAGTTTATTTCAATCATCACAGCATTCTTTGTTAAGTATCAAATACATCCCCCACATGGGGCAAGTGAGGTGAATGTATTTCACTGTCTTTTCTGTTCAGACCCATTTTAGGGCACTGTGATATATCCTAATTAACCCACTATAAGAACATCATTAACAAAGGAATGTGCCCAGAAGATAGCAAACAGAACATTAAAATACATGATATGGTACCATAATAGAAAAATTGGAAGGTGTTAAGAGCCACAAATGTGGTCAAAAGAAAGTTTACATCATATCTCATTAGCTATTACTGAATAACTGAAGCACTCTAATTAAATTTAAAAAATTAAACTTGGAATTTGTGCACACTGGTCTCTAACATTTTTTTCAGTCTATACTTTAGCACAACTGAAATCATTTCTTTAAAATTTTATAGTTTTTATTTCTCTGAGTCAGTTGTTCTCAAAATTATCTGTGCATTGGAATCACCTGAGGATCATTAAAACGTTATGCCTAGATCTCATCCACAGAGCTTCTGATTTAATTTATGTTAGTTGATGTCTGCAGTGGGATTTTTTAAAACTTCTCCAGCTAATTCTCATGTACAGCCAAAGTTGAGACTCATAGTTTATGAGTCAATGTTTTAATTCTACACTTTTCCACCTTCACTGATCTAATTACAACTGTTTATCTATATTTCAGTTGAATTGTCACTTTCTCAGACAAACTCAACATGATATCCCTAGATATCCTTAATTTATACCCCTATGCTATGCTGATATGTTTCTGGATTAAACCACTCACAAAATTTTACTGACAGATATATTTAATGTTTCTCTTTTCTGCCAGAAAGATTCTAAGAGAAGGGGGTTATTTGTCTGTGTTTTCATTTTGGTGTTTTTAGCTCTTTTTCATTTCAAGCATATAATAGGCCCTCAATAAATAAAAGTTCAGACCAAGAAATTAAGGTTTCAATAATAATAGGTTCAATATTAATGTAGAATACTGTAACTAAATTATCTATAATCTATTGAATACTTATGACATAGCAAGGGATTTACAAGCACTAGATGTAATTCTCAACAACCTTCCCAGATGTGATACAAATAACACAGTAAAAAGGTTAATAAAATTTCCCATGATCACAGAGTAAGAAGTAGCAGAGCCCAGTCTAACTCTAAATTTGGATTGACATTAACACTTGTGTATTTTCTACTATATGTTATATACTATATCACAATAACATAAGAAAAACTACTCTAAAGAAAAGGTCCCCAACTCCTGGGCCATGGACTGATACTGGTCCATGGCCTGTTAGAAACCAGGTTGCTCAGAAAGAGGTGAGTGGCAGGCGAGCAAGCACAACTGCCTGAGCTTCGCCTCCTGTCAGATTAGCAGCTGCATTAGCCTCTCATAGGAGCACAAACCCTATTATGAACTGTACATGTGAGGGCTCTAGGTTGTGCACTCCTTATGAGAATCTAATGCCTGATAATCTGAGGTGGAACAGTTTCATCCCAAAACCATACTCTGCCCCAACATCCATCGAAAAATGTGCTTAATGGAAAGAACTTCAACACAAATAGTGTATGCCATCATGTTAACATGAAATTCAATTTTTTAAAAGATTCATCTATACCTTCTGATCCATCTATGTAGTGTGCAATGGTATGTAATTTACAGGGACAGCTATGGTATCTTCACTATAAAGCATTTTAGTGAAAATTTTAATATAAAATTTAGAGATAATAAATAACTTTTTTGTACAATTTGTATAAACTTCTGTTTAGAACATAGTGGACTATCTCTTGATTTTTGTTTGAAGTATCGATATCAATGGTTCTTCAAGAAAAGACAAGGGATCTTCTGCTAGGCATGGATATCCAGAATAAACATAAATTATTATAGTATGTCTATATTAAAGGCTTTTCTCAGCCAAGAATTTTATTTTTTTTTTCATTTTTCCACAAACATAGACTTTTAAACTCATGGTAGTTTAGAATATTTAATGCTTAAAAATATTTTTTCCTCACAAACATACAAGGTGAATGATACATATATTTACAATAACCTCCTGCAGAGATGTTTTCATATCCCAGAGGATTATTTTAAACATTGGAAACAAAATTCTTGCATTTCTACGATATAAAAATATATTACAACCTAAGAAAAATGAATGTTTATCAGCATTTTTTTCCCCTGCAGAGAATATTTGGCTGGCAAAATGACCTTTATACATGGATGTATTATTCTGTCTTTAAAAAAAAACACTCAAGTTTAGACAGTCTTTATTACATTGATTGTTATACATTTTTTCAGGTCATAGCTGAGTGTGGTTATTGCATTATTATTTTTCATTTGGAATTTAAAGATTTTCTGCCAGTAACTTTACAGGCCAATTTAAAAAAGAAAGAGTGGTTGTAATCACTTGATTTATATATTTTCTAAAAGATAGTGCCACAATGGGAACTTTTTCATCAGACTGTCAGGTCTATAGAGCTTTTATGTTGTTGCCATTTTTGACTTTAAAGTATGTTAGAGATTCTTGATCAGGATTTTTTTTTTTTATTTTAGACGTTCACGTTATTTATATGGGTAAAAATCTATCCATAATAAATTGGTTGTTCAATATTCACACTGAGATTTTAGAGTAGATTTCACCACATTCAGAATTGCTTTTATGAGAAATTGTCAAAGTTTTGTTGCCATGTTTCCGTTTAAGCTCAGGGGAGTTTGACAGAAAATAAGAACCATCATACTTTTAAAGAACCACATGTAACAGCAATGTGCTGTTGACTTCAAGCAATCCGTGAGCACTATTTCTCTTTATTATTAAAACAAATTTATTTGAAGGTACATATTGTATACAAAACAAAATTATTTGGGATATAAAAATTTAAACTCATTAGTCTAACTGCCAATTCTTCCATTATATTTTTTCTAGAAATGGGCTGTTAAAAATGTTATTCATTGGGAAAAACTTCATCTAAAATTAAATATTTTTACTTGGGCACTGAATTTTATATTAGCATATATGGTTCACTCCGTACAATAACCAATTCAATACCTGCTCTGTTTCAACTCAATCAGGAATTTTTGAATAAGTCCAACTAATTGAATATATAACTAGGAATACATAAAATATGATTTCAGCTCTGCTTCTAAATACCTAAAGTACTTTGTGAAGAGAATTTAGCATTTCTAACTATAAATTCCTGTTATTTTGATAATTAAGCCTGAAAGTCTCTTAGAAACAAATATGTACATTCATGAAAATGAACATACTACATCCCATAAAATTAGTCTTTGTTCATAGATTCTTGAGTTTACTCCTCTGAAAAAGTTGGTAAGCCAATTTAATACAGTATTTAATTTACTAGATCCCTTCCTGAATACTTTTATCTCAATTCAATGCCAATCCTATTCTATTCCAAATTCCTGAGCTTCAAACCTCTCTCTTCTTATAGCTAAGACTCTGGTGTCAGTGATTGTTATTGTCTTAAGAAGTTGTGTTTCAGCTCTCTATAGTAGACAATAAAGCATTATTTATTAAACTTGTGTTTAGGAAAATGCGTTTTTTTTTTTAGTGCTTCAAATAAATCTTCACCAAAATAGCAAATAAGTGTTATTATTCCCAATTTACATGTATCATAACTAATTTCAGATATTCAATTTTGGAGTTCTACTAGAGTCAATACAAATTTTTGAGTTTATTAATCTTTTTCTGTTACAGATTTCTACTACCCACTTCTTCTAGGTTTATCTTCTTACAATTTATTGACATCTTCTAGTGTGCATTCATAGTTTAGGCTCTTTGCACTAGCTGCTCAAATACACTGGTTTATTTATTTAATTTACCCCAATGTTTTCTACTACAATCTTTATTAATGCTCTAAATGCAATGCTATGGGTGATATCCAGAAACTAAGTAATGGTGTAGATATCCTATTGTGCTTTCTTAAAGTAGTCCACAAGGCACTACCTCTTCTCTTATGAGTGCCACTTTGAAGTTTCAAACTCGGCTGGGCGCGGTGGCTCACGCTTGTAATCCCAGCACTTTGGGAGGCCGAGGCGGGCAGATCACAATGTCAGGAGATCGAGACCACGGTGAAACCCCGTCTCTACTAAAAATATAAAAAATTAGCCGGGCGTGGTGGCGGGCGCCTGTGGTCCCAGCTACTCGGAGAGGCTGAGGCAGGAGAATGGCGTGAAACCAGGAGGCAGAGCTTGCAGTGAGCTGAGATCGCGCCACTGCACTCCAGCCTGGGCGACAGAGCGAGACTCCGTCTCAGAAAAAAAAAAAAAAAAAAAAAAGTTTCAAACTCATTGCTGCAGTGTTCAATAGAACAAAAATTCACATATGACAGACTTGAAAACATTGTAAGCATTTAAAATGGGCATACTCTTACTTCTGCATCAGTCCATTGATTTCAAAGTTGTGAAAGCGGAGTCATTCACAGTAAATTTGATGTGGTAATTCAGACCCACCTTCACCACTCATCTTCAAAGCTTGTTGTTATTAGGATAGGAAAGAAAATGGTCTGCAGGTCTCTCACAGATATCTTTTTAAGGACACTCAAACACACAGTTACTATTATTTAACAGAAATTTGAATATTCTTCACATATAGCCAACAATCTCCCTAATGGAAGACTCATGCTTTCCAGATTCAATAAAAGGCGTGGAAGTAATAAGCCACATTCATTCTGCCACCATTTACTTTCATATATTAAGATGCTCAGAATCAGATGTTTAGTCCCTGTGAGTAAATTGGAAAAACAACACACCACAACAGAAAAACACTTCCGTTCTGATTGGAAAATATAATAATTTGCAGTTTATCCCACGAAGAAATGGAGTCTATTTTCCACTCTTGAATCTGGACTTGGGTCTTATTATTTCATCTAATTGTCATTAGCAATTATGATACTAGCAGAGAACTGAAAAGTGCTTGTGCTCTGGGCTTGCCCCTTTATTTCTACCCTACGCTTTTCCACTATGTGAATAATCCAAAGTTTGCCCATTTGGGGAGGAAAGACCATGTATAGACAGGCCTCAGCAATCCCATAAGTCAGTGATGAGACCCCAGGTATAAGGGTGAGGATATCTTTGACCATCCCGTCACAGTCAAGCAAGCTATTAGCTTACCACAGAGATCAGCCCACTTAGACCAGTCTAAAATAACACCTGGCTGATCCACAGGATTTTAAGCAAATAAATTCGATTTTGTTCAGAGACATTAAGCTTTGAGATGTTTTGTTATGCAACAAAAGCTAAATGATATGTATTTTATCCTGTAAGTTTAGATGTAGCTGGAATATACTATGGAAAATATACCAGTTCTTCAAAGAAAGGCATTAAAATTATAGAGGAAGGGTAACAAACAGAATGGTGGGCAAAAACACCACCAGCCACCACATCTTATAATTCACCAAAACCAAACAAATTTGGTGCATGTTTTTCTAATATTGAGTTCTAACACTTTTTTTACTATAATTTTTTTAACGTAAGTATTATATAGGTTACACCATACGTAAATGCCCACAGTCAACCATTTTTAATCCAGAAAAAAACTTCATTTTACTTGAACCAAACTAACCTTTGAGCAGTGCTAAAACTACGACAAACAGGAGCATAATATTTACTACTCAGAGATAAATAATATTTTGGTGAGGTGGATATTTATTGATGTTTTTACTTTATCTGATGATTTGTTGGATAAATTTTACAAAGAAATCCTGAGATCAATTGGAATGAAGGTGTTTGAAGACTCTTAATACACATTATAAAAGTAGTTTCTCAGAAAGTTTACATTCGTACCTTACGTATATACCATAAATTCATCAGTTTTGATTTTTCATTTTAGAGTTCAAGCATGCTAAATATGGCTACTTATGCATTTTAATGTGTATATACATTATCAAGCCTTATTGTTTGCTTATTGGCCGCATTTTTAGAGTTTGCTTATGAATTTGTATGTTTTTTCACATTAAAATGAAGCTAAGACATTTTAAATATTTTCAGGCTTTGTCATTGAATTTTGTTAAGGTGATTTTAATACACATTTTTAATTATATCTTTTTAAAAGTAATCATATTTTAGAGAGTTTGGAAATTTCTGCAATGTTCATAATTATCCTTTACCATGGGGGGAAAAACTGGCAGTATCACACTGGGAAAATATTATCATAAAAGACCTCGCTTAAAATTCATAAAAGGTGTTTAACATCACTGACCATTAGGGAAATACAAATCAAAACTACAATGAGATACGATTTCAAATCCATGAATGACTATAATGACTTTTTAAAAAGAAAATAAAAAGTGTTTGGAAAGATATGTAGAAATTGGAATCCTTTGCACGTCGCTGATAGGAATGTATAGTGTTGCAGCCATGGTGGGAATTTTGGCAGTTCTTCTGTCAAATTTAAACATAGAATAATCATATTACACAGCAATTCCACTTCAAGATATTTACTTCCCCAAGACATTTTGGAAAGACTACTGACAGTAGCCAAAAGTGAAAACATGCCAAATGTTCATCAACAGATTAATGAATAAACAAAATATGGTGCGTGTGTGTGTGTGTGTGTGTGTGTATAAACACATATACATATTTAGGATTCTATTTGTGTGTAACATTCAGAACAGGTAAATCCATAGGGACAAAAAGCAAAATGATGGTGTTCAGAGACTGAGGGGAGGGAACAATGGGGAGTGATTATTTAATGGGTATTGCATTTTCTTCTGAGACGAAAAAAATGTTTTGAAAATAGATGGTGGTGGTTAAACAACATTATATATGTACCTAATGTGGCTGAATTATATTTTTTAAAGTGGTGAATTTTATGTCATGTGAATTTTACTTCATTACCAACACCTTGGTTAATAAATTTCTGACAGAAATAGGTGGAAGACAAAAATTTCCCAATAAAAATTGGCCTGAAATGTTTGATTCTTTAATATATGCTGGTATGCATATAATTAGTATGCATTATACTAGAATATAATACAAGGTTGTGTTTTCAATCAGTTGAGACTTCTAGTATCCTATAATGACTTAATTTTTTAATCTATGAGTAATCAGAATTGTCAAACATAGTGATACTGTGAAGTTTTGTTTTTTTTTTTTTAATTTCTCTAAGGCTTTAAGTGTACTCTGATTATGTTACCTGAAATACCTGCATTTTCTCCCAAATACATTTTAATTGGTTTTATATAATTTCAAATATTCAAGTACCTGCTAAATATTTTTTAAATTGTCAACAAAATATGTATGCCCATAATATTATATTGATTTTTAAATATATGTAATATTTTAAATCTTTTTTTGCTAGATGTATTCTGATATTTTTAACTTTAAGATTTAGTTACTCCTGTATCCTATTTGAATCTTGCTTCAGGTGATTTTGTTGTTTCACCTCACTTATTTAAGAAAATGCTTGTGGCCGGGCGCGGTGGCTCACGCCTGTAATCCCAGCACTTTGTGAGGCAAGGCGGGCGGATCACGAAGTCAGGAGATCGAGACTATCATGGATAACACTGTAAAACCCCGTCTCTACTAAAAATACAATAAAAAATAAAAATTAGCCGAACTTGGTGGCAGATGCCTGTAGTTCCAGCTACTCGGGAGGCTGAGGCTGGAGAATGGCGTGAACCCAGGAGGCATAGCTTGCATTGAGCCAAGATCGTGCCACTGCACTCCAGCCTCGGGGGCAGAGTGAGACTCTAAAAAAAAAAAAAAAAGCAAGAAAATGCTTGTATAAAATGCAAGTTTTGAAATGAAATGTTAGTAGATTTGCCTTTGGTTATCTAATTAGGTATTTGGTGCCTTGATGGTTTTTGGCATTTTAAGTTTTTATTACATGATTTACTTTTTAAAAACTACAGAATACCCAATAATAATATTTCAATGGTAGTTTCTTTTCTTTTCCCTGACGTATGTCATTATCCTCAAAATTACTATATTCAGGTTTAAAATGGCAACTATATGTGCCAGGCGCGGTGGCTCACGCCTGTAATCCCAGCACTTCGGGAGGCCGAGGCGGGCAGATTACGAGGTCAGGAGATCGAGACCACCCTGGCTAACATGGTGAAACCCTGTCTCTACTAAAAATACAAAAAATTAGCTGGGCGTGGTGGCGGGCGCCTGTAGTCCCAGCTACTCGGAGGCTGAGGCAAGAGAATGGCCTGAACCGGGAGGCAGAGTTTGCAGTGAGCCAAGATCAGCCGCTGCACTCCAGCCTCAGTGACAGAGCGAGACTCCGTCTCAAAAAATAAATAAATAAATAATAAAATAACAACTATGTGACAATGCTGGATAGATTCTCTTTCAGTATTCCACTACATTATATCATGAAGCCATACACAGAGTTCAAATACATAATGATTCTGAAATTGAAGAGTCAGGTGAATTTTTGCTCAGCTACGCAATGAAAGGCATGAGCAAAATTCTATTTTTAGGTTAGTATATCTGTAGGGGTATGTTAAGAGAGGGAAAGTAATTTCCTGTAAAGATTATCATACCATGAGCTTTTACTCTTACCCTAATGAATAAACAGCAAAAGTAATAAACACCAAAAAAGGAAGGAATCAAACACAAACCATGAGCAACACTCAAAGAACAATAATGAAAATCAAGGAAGGCTGACTACTTTATCCTTTTTAATAACCCAACAAAATTGTTACTATCTTTTGGAAATTTCAAAGTTCTAAGTTGACACAAGCAAATGATAAGTATTACTCTCAAATGGCCTTTCAACAAAGTCTGTTACTTTCTCATATGAAATAAATTATAGTCAGAAATTACTCATTGTGTTTTTTTTATTTTATTTTATTTTATTTTTTGAGATGGAGTCTCACTCTGTTGCCCAGGCTGGAGTGCAGTGGTGCCATGAGAGCTCTCTTTTTGAAAATTTTGAAAAGCTATAGCTGCACTCTTCTTTTAAGAGAGGTTCCAAACTTTGTAGCTATGACCTCACTACTGGTTCTGTTCCTGCAGGTGACTGGCTTCACTTTTTTTATACCCATGTTGACTGCCTATAGTGATAAACAATTTTTTTCTATTTTGGGGCCCTGTGTATTAGGAATCTCTCATTTTCTGATCATGTATAGCAATATATTGTGCAATATGTAAAAACTAAAGACACCTTAAACTTTGTTTTCCTTACTTTGTGCTACCATATAATTATCTTAATAAGCTACTAGTTTGTGACCATGTTGCTTAAACTATCTTAGCCCCACTCCGCTATCTAAAATGGAGTGATGGAACAGTGAATTCTTAACTAAAAATTATTTTTCTCCCTGTGTTTCAACTCCACTCTTTATTTGGCATACTTTACTCATATAGCTGCTTTTTTCCTCTAAGTGAAAGAGCTAATGTTGGGACCATAATATACCCCCTCTTCAAAAACTCTTGAATTTTAGCAGTTTCACATAGTTATTTTGATAGAAAACAAGTGGGATAAATTTGAACTTTTCTTTTGCATGCACATTGTGCCCCCCTAAACATTATGTGGACTAAATAACTATTTTCTGAGCTAGAGGAAACAAAGAGTTATAATATTACCATGGGGTTCTTTGGTGCCACTTTGCCAACTGGAATTCTCCATGGCTGGCAGTGCCTCTGCCCAGGCTTTGCTCAAGCCAGCTGGGCTCACTCTACCCACTCAGCCTGGCATGCTGTGCTCTGCTGCTCGCACTATCAGCCAGGATTCTGTGCCTGCAGTGGCTTTGCGCTCAACCTGCGGCTAGTCCTGGTGTGTTGCGACTGGCTTCTGCCTTGGGTCCCAGTGTGTGGATGAGGGGGATGCTGCGTCACCCAAAAACTTGGAGATGCCAGCAACTGCCGAGCTTCAAGGAGCGTTAACACCTTTTGTGTGAGAAGTACAGAGGTCTGAGTCCCCAGGAAGTATCACATCTTATTCAATTCCACTGCCTACAGCTTGGCCAGTGAGAGCATGTGGCACCCAGCAGCTTTTTCTCCCCTGTTAAACAAGAGCCAGAGGGAAGGTAATAGTGTTACAGCTCAGCGGGTTCTGGGTTCTTGTCCCATGACCACGAAGACTGAGGTACATGAACACCAGAGAGTGACCAAGGCAGAGAAGATTTTTATCGAGTGACAGAAAAGCTTTCAACATAAGAAGGGACCCAGAGTGGGTATCCTTCTGTTTGAGAGGGGGCTCAAAAGCAGGTAGCCATCTGCGAGGCTGAGTCCTGGGTTTTTATGGGCTCATAATGGGTAAGTGTGTGCTGAATTGTCCATACGGGCCTGGAAAAAGCACCGTTCAATTGGCTAAAAGGCATCAAGGAAGTTCTCACTCCAGTCATGGACTCCATCTGGAACTGGCAGCTCAGCTTTCAGACTTTAAATTGTCTTTGGCTTGAAGGTCAGGTTTCACTGGAGACCCATCCCTGTCTGTCTCAGAATTCATCTGTCTCCTGCTGCTATCAATAGGCTACAAGATATTTTGATTCAGTGATGAGGACTCTGTGCCCAATTCTACCTAGAGGTCTAGACCTGGATGGGGAGAAAAATCAACTTCCAGGTAAGGTCAGTAATCCAAACACTGAGAAGAAATATACTAACCTCCAAGGCAAGATTTTGAAAGTAAATATTTTCTGTGCACCTATTCATAATAGGATAGGGTCAGTAGAATACAAGGGGTGGCATCATGGGTCTAAGCAGAGAGAGTCATAGTGCTCCTTTCATCCCCATATTCCTATAATTTGAGAGAGTCTTAAGTGAAGATCCAAATTTTCACATATGCCAGAGAGGAATAAAAAATGATTGAAAAAGCCAGCAGATTTATGGACACTTTGTTGTCTGAAAGAAGACAATTTAGTTTGCCCAGACCAGTGACTGGACAAAAGAGTCACTGGAGTAGTACTCCAGGAAATCTAGGTGGATAAAATCAGAGTGAGAAAGATATGGCTCATATCTTAGTAGGCGCATGGTGATGAGTTGAAAGAGGCTAGGTATCTACTGCTGATGACATGGTGATGCATAAACCTTACAAATAAAATGCTGCTAGAGGCTGAAGACCACTTACATTATTATTCAAACACAGGAATATTTAAGAGTAAGAAGGGGGAATAATAAGAATTATTCCAGACAACAGGCTTAAAATAGAAACTGTTCTAGAACCACCACCAAACACATGCGTATGATCATTGATGACAGAGAGGAAACAACAGTTCTTCCTGAATGGACTAAATGTAAATCTTAAATGGCAAAAGCCAGATTTGATTAAGAACTTGTCTTCTGACCTTTGGGGAAATTACTAGACATTGTGTTTAAGTTTATATATAGAAAAATGAAGATATATTATTACTATTCAGAAACTGTTATTTGAAAAAATATGCAATAAAAATTAAGCATGAGAAAATTCTAATATATATCTGATACCTACATATTTTTGATATGCACATATAGTTCTGATAGAAACACACATACATATAGAATTCTGATATACACATGCACATACACATTATACGTGTATAATTCTGAAATATATGTACACATAATTGAGATACACAAACCCATGCATAAATAATTGTGATGCACACACAGACCCAAATTTAATCTATCATCTAGATTAGTACTGCTGATATGACAAAACTCTGAAATAAATAATAGCCTCAAATTTGATTATGAATTGAATGAGAAGGGATTATTGTAGAATCTTTTTAAGAACAGATATTTTAATAAACAGGCTACTTAATGTAATTAAATTCCAATTAAAATGTAGGCAAGGATTATTGTCTCATGGTCCTTCAGAGTGTAAATTATATCTCAACAATGGAGCCTGTGTCAAACATGCAATATAAAGACTGAGAGCATAGCAGATGTAAAAAGATACAGTCACACACATGTCGTAATTTTAAAATGATCTTGCTAAACAAGATAAAAGTTTAAAAACAATTCAGAAAGTCTTTGCCTTAATTTTAGCTTTTAAAAAATGGTTTTGTATTAAAACTTAAAGAGATTTATTTTACTTAGGAAAAAAAAGTGCCCCTTTTTATTTTTTACTTGAAACAGAGTATCATCTATTTCATATATACATATTTATACCTGTAATCATATTCACCCTACATGAAAAAGATTTTTTCTTCTTTAATGGATGCAAGATTCTTAATAAACAAAATGTTTAGAAGCCATCCTCTATGGCCCTGGTCCCCAACCTTTTTGGCACCAGGGACCCGTTCTGTGGAAAACAATTTTTCCACAGGCAGGGTGTGGTGGGCAATGATATCAGGATGAAACTTTTCCACCTCAAATCATCAGGCATTAATTAGATTCTCATAAGGCGTGGGCAATCTACATCCTCACATGTGCAGTTTACAATAGAATTCAGGCCCCTATAAGAATCTAGTGCACCTGCTGATCTGACAGGATCAGAGCTCAGGCAGAGCTCAGGTAGAGCTCAGGCGGTAATGCTCACTTGCCTGCTGTTGATTTCCTGCTGTGTGGCCCACCTCCTAACAGGGCATGGACCGGTATCCATCTATGGCCTGGGGGTTGCAGACCCCTGCTCTACTTCCTATGGGTAAGAAAAGAACATACGTGTTTGCTTCCCAATACCTTTGCATTGATTAAGAAACTTAAAGGAATTTTCAGTGTGCTGTAGTGTTAGTACTACTTTTGGTAGTAGTAGAACCAATAATAAAAGAATAGGGAATATGATGCTAAGACTTGCAGTAACATTGTATCCTTGGTAAATTAAAGCCAAATCAATGTAGCTCTGGAGTTTAGGTAGAAAAAGGAAGGAAAAGTCCTGGCAGAGATAAAGTCTGAGAATGACTTGAGTTCAGATTTACTATATATATATATATATCTATGGTCATAATCATTTTTATAGCTTGTCATTTCAAAATTTTATTGATCTTTTTCAGTGAGCCAAATGTTTTTTTAATTTCCTGTTTTATACATTTAGTTCTACTGTTAATTTTCTTTCATTTATTTTCTTCCATTTTTTAGATTTATTTTGTTTTTTTTCTGCTTCTTAAATTAGAATCATGTTAGAATTGTAGATATTTGTAATTTTCTAATATAAATATTTCAAGTGTTAAATTTGTTTCTGAGCACTGCTTTTCTGCATCCTGTTCATCATCTGTTTCCTTTTCTTTTTTATTTTTTTCTATTTTTGAGACAAAGTTTCGTTCTTGATTCCCAGGCTGGAGTGCAATGGCGTGATCTCAGCTCACTGCAAACTCCGCCTCCAGGGTTCAAGCAATTCTCCTGCCTCAGCCTCCCGAGTAGCTGGGATTACAGGCATATGCCGCCATGCGGGGCTAATTTTGTATTTTTAGTAGAGACGGGGTTTCTCCATGTTGGTCAGGCAGGTCTCAAACTCCTGACCTCAGGTGATCCACCCACCTTGGCCTCCCAAAGTGCTGGGATTATAGGCATGAGCCACCGCACCCAGCGTCTGTTTTATTTTCATAATCTTTTCAGTGTTTTATTTTCATAATCTTTTCAGTGCAAACTATTTCCTATTTTCTTGTAACTTTTTATTTTGACCTTGGGCTATTAACAAATGTGTTATACACTTTCCAAAAGTCTAGAATGTTCTATGTATCTTACTGATCTCTAACTTAATTTCATTCTCAGAGAACATATACTCCAGAACAAATAACATAGTCATTTAAAATCTTATGTATTTATTGAGAATCCTTTTATGATCTAGTGTATGGCCAATTTTTGTGTAAATGATGCATATTGTATATATTTGGTGTAGCTTTATAGCTGTCACTTGGCCCTACATGGTTTAAAATATTATTTAAATATTATTTTCACTGATTTTTATTGCTAGGTGTTATGTCAGTTGCTGAAATGAAACATATTTATTTCTTATTCTTATAAGCTAAAGTTTTAAAATTTATCTTAAAGCCCTAATACTACACAGAAGCTTCTATTTATGTTTCTGATAAGTTGACCATCTCTTCATTATTCAACATTTATCTTTGTTAATATGTTTCTATATTTATTGTGTGTAGTCCTCCATTCATTTATCCTCAGCTTAAGTCTTTTATGGAAGCATATAGTGGTGTCTTTTCTCATCTTATAAATCTTGAAGCCTCTGTACTTTGTTTCACTTACTTTTAAGATAATTAATGATATGGTTCAATATATTTGTACTGTTTTCTGTTTATTGATTATTCCAATTTTTTCCTGTTTCTCCTTTTTTACTTTGTTCGTGTTTATTAGAATTTGGAAGGTAATTAATAGTTAAGCTTTTTAGCTAAATCTCTCCAAATTATATTATATGGTTTCTCTAAGAATATCACATTCTTTTACTTTTCACAGTCTACTAAGATTCAATAATGTTCCACTTTACATGAAATTTGAGGATCTTACAACTGTGTATGACCACACTCCTATCTTTAATGCCATATCTATCTATATGTACACACATATTACATCTATGTTATCAACCAACACACAATGTTACAATGTTGAGTTTAAAGTGAAATTTGTAAGAAGTTTGTTTTTCAAGTCTGAGGAGTTTTCAAGCTTTATCTATTAAAATAAAATTTTTCCGTTCGCTCTTCTCCTTCTGGGACTACCAATTATGCATGTTAGGTTTTTTAATAATGTCTGGCAATTTTTGAGTTTGTGTTAATTTTTTTTAATTATCTTTTAGATTGAATAATATTTATCAGCCTTTAATAGCTCTACCTTTTATCTCTAATTTGCTGTTGAACCAATCTGATGAATTTCACATTTCAGATATAGTATTTTTCAGTTTAAAAGTTTACATTTGGTTCTTTTATGAACACTTTTTTTATGTTTAAATTTCTTCTCCACTCATTCTACATAAACATAGCTTCCCTTATTTTTGAACATGTGTTCAGCTAGTTATAATGATATATTGCTTTTCAAAATTGTTATTGATTGCAACATTTGGTCCATCTTACTGTTAGCCTCCATTTGTTACTTGTTCTGTTGTATAGGCATTGTGTATACTCTCTGAAGGATGAATGAGTAAAAAGAATAAAAAATGAAAAACTCATGCTCAAAATGTAATTCTTTTTTTTTTTTTTTTTGAGATAGAGTTTCGCTCTTGTTGCCCAGGCTGGAATGCAATGGCGTGAACCCAGTATGTGTGCCATGTACAGGTATGTACATGTATGCCATTTGGTAGCTCAACAATTATAAAATAGCAGCAATGCTACGTAGTTCAATCTAATAGAAGTTCAGGAGAGAGATGGTGGCTTATACGGTAATAATGTCAGTGGCTGTGGTGAGCCAGATGACCCGTTCCTGCCTTAACTCATGACATTCCACCACAAAAGAAGTGAAAATGGCCTGTTCCTGCCTTAACTGATGACATTGTCTTGTGAAATTCCTTCTCCTGGCTCATCCTGGCTCAAAAGCTCCCCTACTGAGCACATTGTGACCCCCACTCTGCCCGCCAGAGAACAACCCCTTTGACTGTAATTTTCCTTTATCTACCCAAATCCTATAAAACGGCCCCACCCCTATCTCCCTTCGCTGACTCTCTTTTTGGACTCAGCCTGCCTGCACCCAGGTGAAATAAACAGCCATGTTGCTCACACAAAGCCTGTTTGTTGGTCTCTTCACATGGACACGAGTGAAAATACTTTTCAGGTTACTATTATTTGACATTTGTTTATGATTACAGACAACACATTTATCCGATTGAAACTGCCTTTACAAAAATTATAACTGAGGAAATTATGACAGTGAAAGAAATCTGACTTAACCGACTCCATCTTGCTTCTAACCTTTAAGCTGTCCTTGTTCATTCCTGGGCATAGGCCGAACTAACCTTGGGAAGGAATTCAGTCTATGGTTTGACTCTGAAACAAAATTTATAATAGCCCTTTCTTGAAAAGACCCCCTTCTTGCCTGGGGACCAGTCTGTCTTTGCAGGACTAACAAATTAGCTACAAGATTATGGGTTAGAGCCACTACCTGCCAAATTATCTTTAAAAATGCAGATCCCTGAATGCTCAGGGAGACTGATTTGAGTAATAATAAAACTCCAGTCTCCTGCACATCCAGCTCTGAGTGAATTACTCTTTCTCCATTGGAATTCCCCTGTCTTCAGAAATCGGCTCTGTCTAGACAACAGACAAGGTGAACCCATTGGGTGGTTACACTATTTTCAGTAGAAATATTATAAGGTAAAAAATCAAATTTTATTCAGATTTCTATTAAATATAGTAAAAATATAGATGATCAAATTTGGAAATATTTGATGCTGCCAATTCTCATTTTAAAAATGATTTTCATTATTTTGTCTAATCTAATTCACCTAAAAACACAAATATACAAGATTTATCATAAATTAAGCCCTTATGAAATGGAGACAATGATCCTTTTGTTAACAACTCATACAAAGACTTGAATATTCATGTTATCCTCTTCTGAGTACAGTTAGAACTTTTTTTTTTACCTTCATAACTTCAATATATGTCTTCCAGTGAAGGCTGTATATTTAATTTTAAATTCTAGCATAGTTTGACCTTTTATTTTGACATTCAGTCATCTCTATTTTAAATATCTGGCTTGATGATTGTTTTACTGAGGACATGCCTCATGGATTTTCAGATGACTTTTAATGTGCTGTTATTCTCCATTTAATCATTTCAAATCTATTAAAGATACCAGCATAGTTCCTTAGATTGTCATTAAAAGACTTTAAAAATGGCTCAGTACTGCAATTTCTTCATATTGCTCCATCTAGATAAACATTAAGCAACCATTACATTAAGCTTTGCCCATTAGGTGAATAGAGAATATGCTTCAAAGGCATAATTTATCTGCTCAGAGTTCAAGAAAATCCTTGATTTAACTTTGATATTTGCTCTATCTACTTTGTACGGATTCCTGAATCATGTCTCTTCAGTAAGGTTGCTTACTAATAATAAAAATAAAGGAATACAGAAGAATTTTTACTTGGCAAATTTTCTTTTTAGTATTGCTTTGTTTTTATCAAAATAAAAGAGTATATTTCCTCTTTAAAAATTATTCTGAACTTTCAGTTTTTCTAAATTCCAGGCTAGTTACAATCCCAGTTAATCTAAGGGCAAATCATTTTTTCAGGATAGTTCAGAAGAAACTTTGACCCACCTCTTCCTCATTTTATATTAATATATATGAGCTCACCAAGACTGCCTTAATGTTCCTGTCAGCTTTAGTTAACTTTAGAAAGATTTCTTCCTGACTATAGGGCTGACCTCCCTTTTCTCAGAGCATTTACTTTAGAAAACTTGTAATTTAGCCCTTTTTCTCCTTTGAAATGTAAATCTTCTCCCAGCTTTGCATGAGTTTTTAAAACCCAAAGAATGTTTCTCAAGGAATGTTTTCTCTGGGAGCTATCCTTTTGAAATGTAATCAAAGGAGCTACTGCCTACTCTTTTATCTTCCAGTCTCTGTGGGAAGGTAGGAGCACAACTTCAGTGAGTGACAATTAGCACTAACATTCTAATTATTGGCCTAATCACATCGATCTCTATAGTCCTACAGTGTTTTTCTACTAGCTCACTCCAGTGCCTAAGCATCTTCCTGCCTTTTATTTCAGTGGAGTTCAGCTCAGTCTCTCTGTCCTATTGCAATCATATTAAATAGATTTCCTTGCTTGTTTAACTCTGTCAGGTGCAATTTCTTAGATATGGCTATACAAGAGTTATATTCATTCCTAAAAAAAAGGAAGTGCACAAGCTAAAATTTAGGGCTCACTTAATATGGGGGCCTAATAATAAATATAACAGCAACACTAAAATGTATTGGGTGCTTACTATGTGAAATACATTATTTATTTAAATCAACTTATTGAATCATGAAAACCAACACACACACACACGCACGCACGCACAAACACACGAGTCTGTATATTTCCCAGTAATTACCTAGTGGAATAAGTACAGTGCTTTGCAATACAGATCAATACTTAGGTACTGGATATTAAAAGGCAAAAGTTGTCATAAATTCAAAAAGTATTGAATTTTTTACTTAGCGTAAAAACAAATATTAATAAACATACTTTTTCAAAAACTTGTATTTTCTCATAAATACCATCTGTAATCGGGGTTTCAACAATGCCAATGAGGTAATAAAATGGAGGGCACAGTCAGCCTTGTCACATGGCAGGCAACTAAAGAAAAGGATGCTGTTACAGAGAGCCACAGGTTCTTTCTGCCAATGGGAGATAATGGAGCTCTCTCATTTAAATGAAGTCTTACTGGCTGGTGAAAGGGAACTCAACTCTTTATGCTCTGGTTATTTTCTGGGTCTACTGACTTTTTTATTGACTTATTTCCTTACCCTAGAATCTGCTCTGAGATGTGCACCCTAACTGCTAACTTCCAATACTCTATCTGTTCACCAAGCAAAGTAAAATCTTTTTTTGTAAATTTCACAATATACCCTTGAAAAGAGCCGGGCGCATTCCTCAGCCCTGGGCTCAAAACAAACAAGCCCAGTACAAACACCACCAGGAAAGTCTCCGATAAGGGGACAGATGAGGGGACAGCCGTTCAAAGTTTTACTGAAAGAGCGGGAACCAAAAGAATTCCTTTGTTCCCCTGTAACTTTCAGGCTATAAAAAGCAAACACTCGCATTGTTCAGGGCCCTCTTGTATGCTGTGGAATGGAGGGACCAGGTTCGAACTTGTAGTAAAGATCCTTGCCACTTGGCTTTGACTCTGGACTCTGGTGGTCTTCTTTGGGGAACAAACGGTCTGGGCATAACATCTGGGGGCCCGTCCGGGATTCCCCAAGCCCACCAGATCCCTGGTCAACGGATCTGCTAGGATCGATCTACTGATAGGTGAGCTGGCTCGTCTCCGTTTGTCTGTCCGTGTCTGTTCTGAATCCGAATCTGTGACTCGCGAGGTCTGAAACTGGAGCTGGCACAGTCCTGGCGGACGTGCTATAGGACGGCCAGCGGAGACCGGTGGGAGACGTCCCCTGGCTCTCATCTGATCTATATTGCGATCTGAGCTGCCCCGGTTTGGCGGGCAGCAGCCGTATCTGAGCTGCCCGGTGGGGCGGGCAGCAGCTGTCTCTAATCTGGGCTGCCCCAGCGTGACCGCGATCCAGGCAGCTGACTCTGACCCGGGCTTCCGGTGCGCGCTTACGATCTGAACTGCCCCGGTTTGGCGGGCAGCAGCTGCCTCTGACCAGGGCTGCCAAAGTGCGCCTGCGATTAGATATCATTAATAAGTAAGTCAGATCAGATTTCCTTTAGAGGGATTCAAACCCACATTCCTTTACAGGAAGAGACTACAAATTATTACAGGATGGGTAATACCCAGAGCACTCCTCTATCTCTCCTTACGAGTAATTTCAAAGAAGTTAGAGCAAGGGGCCACGATCTTGGTATAGAAATCAGGAAAGGAAAGCTAATTACTCTGTGTCGCTCCGAATGGCCTGCCTTTGATGTGGGGTGGCCGCCCGAAGGGACCTTCCGACTTGCTGTCATCACTAAGGTAAAGTCCAAGATTTTCCTACCTGGGCGTGCGGGCCACTTAGATCATATCCCATATATCCTCATATGGCAGGACCTTGTTGAGAACCCGCCTCCTTGGCTGTCCCCTTTCCAATTGGCCTCTGAACCCTGTAAGGCACTAGTTGCTCGACCACTAAAATCCAAGCAACCAACTGCCCCCCCCATCCGGTTTTACCTGACAGCGGGGACCCACTGTTCACAGAACCCCCTCCGTACCCCTCCAGGCCCCAGGCCCCAGCCCCCCTGGCTGAGCTGCGGGAGGGAGCAGGCGGACGGGAGGCGGCCGGCACTCACGGGCCTGCTGAAAGGGAAAGTAACTTTGAAGGGCCGGCGGGGAGGACGCGAGGGCGCACTTCGCGGACCAGCCCCCCTCAGCCGCCTGACTCCACGGTGGCTTTACCCCTTCGGGAAATAGGACCCCCGGATGACACAGGAATCCCCAGGCTCCAGTACTGGCCATTCTCCACCAGTGATCTGTATAACTGGAAAACTCAGAGTGCTCGGTTTTCAGACAACCCCAAGGATTTACTGGCTTTACTAGATAGTGTCATGTTCACCCACCAGCCCACTTGGGATGATTGTAAGCAGCTCCTCCGAATTTTGTTCACCACGGAAGAGCGAGAGAGAATACAGATAGAAGCTAGAAAGCTGGTCCCAGGGGACGACGGTCAACCGACTGCCAACCCCGACCTCATAAACGCAACCTTTCCTCTGACCAGGCCGGCGTGGGACTACAACACGGCAGAAGGTAGGGGACGGCTACACCTTTATCGCCAGACTCTAATGGCAGGTCTCCGGGCAGCTGCTCGCAAGCCCACTAATTTGGCTAAAGTATATTCTATTCTGCAGGGAAAGACAGAGAGCCCAGCTACCTACTTAGAAAGATTAATGGAAGCTTTTAGACAGTACACCCCCATAGATCCAGAGGCTCCAGGAAGTCAGGCAGCTATTGTAATGTCTTTCGTAAATCAGGCAGCCCCAGATATTAAGAGAAAACTCCAGAAATTAGAAGACTTGGAGGGAAAGCGGATTCAGGACCTCCTTCAGATAGCCCAGCGGGTTTACAATAACAGAGATACTCCAGAGGAAAAGCAATTTAAGGCCACTGAAAAAATGACCAAGGTCCTGGCAGCAGTGGTACAGAAAGAGCATCTACAGCCAGAGTACACCCAACCTAGGCGGCCCCCCCGGCATGATAATCTGAGCAAAGACCAATGTGCCTATTGTAAGGGGGCTGGCCACTGGGTAAGAGACTGCCCCAAAAAGAAACCACGAGGACAGGGACCCGGACCCCCTAGGTCTACACCCGTACTAGTCACTCAAGACGAAGACTAGGGAAGATGGGGTTTGGACCCCCTCCCCGAACCTAGGGTAACTTTGCAAGTGGAGGGGTCCCCAGTCCAGTTCTTGGTCGATACGGGAGCACAGCACTCGGTCTTAGTTAAAACTAATGGGAAATTATCCTCCAAATCCTCGTGGGTACAAGGGGCCACAGGAGTTAAGAAATACCCATGGACAACACAAAGAACAGTAAACCTCGGAGCCAAGAATGTAACCCATTCTTTCCTGGTCATCCCTGAGAGCCCCTGTCCCCTATTGGGGAGAGACCTGCTAACTAAAATGGGAGCACAGATCCATTTCCTCCCTGAGGGGCCCGTCGTGACCAACCCCCACAATCGAACTGTGTCCATCCTGACTATAAACCTAGAAGATGAGTGCCGGCTCCACCAGGAGAAAGCGGCCCCTGACCAGGACATAGCAACTTGGCTCCAGCAGTATCCAGAAGCGTGGGCGGAAACGGGGGGCTTAGGTCTAGCAAAACACCGTCCTGCCTTATTTATTGAACTTAAGCCTGGGACAGACCCCGTGCGGGTACGCCAATACCCGATGCCCCTAGAGGCCAAGAGAGGGATTGCCCCGCATATCCGCCGGCTCCTTGACCAAGGGGTCCTACGCCCATGTCACTCACCCTGGAATACTCCATTGTTGCCGGTACGAAAACCTAATAGTGGAGAATACAGACCTGTACAAGACTTAAGAGAAATCAACAAGAAGGTTGTGGACATACATCCAACTGTACCTAACCCGTATACCCTCCTAAGTACCTTAAACCCTAAACATCAATGGTACACTGTTTTAGATTTGAAAGATGCTTTCTTTAGTTTGCCTTTAGCCCCTCAGAGCCAAAAGCTCTTCGCCTTCGAGTGGAATGACCCTGATAGGGGCATAAGTGGCCAACTGACATGGACCAGGCTGCCGCAGGGATTCAAAAACTCTCCTACCCTGTTCGATGAGGCCCTCCATGAAGACCTGGGTGAGTACCGACGTAAACACCCTGAAATAATTTTACTCCAGTATGTTGATGACCTCCTGATTGCTGCTGAGACCCAAGAGGCTTGCATCCAAGGGACCAAGGGTCTCTTACAAGCTCTAGGGAATCTAGGCTACCGAGCCTCGGCAAAGAAAGCTCAAATCTGTAAGCCAGAGGTAATATATCTAGGGTACCTGCTTAAGGGAGGGCAGCGCTGGCTAACAGACGCCCGGAAACAAACTGTTCTGCAGATCCCCAGGCCACAATCCACCCGACAAGTGAGAGAGTTCCTGGGGTGGGCAGGATTTTGCCGACTATGGATACCTGGGTTCGCAGAACTGGCTAAACCCTTGTATCAGGCAACACGGGGGCAACAACCATTTAATTGGACAGACGAAGCCGAGTTGGCCTTCCAACAGATTAAAACCGCCCTACTCTCCGCGCCTGCACTAGGACTACCTGATTTTACCAAGCCCTTCCACTTATATGTGGATGAAAATAAGGGTGTCGCCAAGGCGGTAATAACTCAGAACTTAGGCCCCTGGCGGAGGCCAGTTGCCTACCTGTCAAAGAAGTTAGACCCAGTAGCTGCCGGGTGGCCCCCTTGTCTCCGAATGATTGCGGCCACGGCTCTGATGGTGCAAGATGCTGATAAACTTGTCATGGGGCAAGAATTGTGGGTCGTTACTCCACATGCCATCGAAGGTGTACTCAAACAGCCACCTAATCGATGGATGAGTAACGCCCGGCTCACCCACTACCAAGGACTACTACTAAATCCTCTCAGGATATTTTCCTGCCCCCAACGACCTTAAACCCTGCCTCGCTGCTGCCCAACCCGGACCTGGACGCCCCACTCCATGACTGCACCGAGATACTAGCTCAGGTGCACGGAGTTCGAGAAGACCTGCAGGACCGCCCACTTCCTGACGCCGACCTCGTTTGGTTCACTGATGGGAGCAGCTTCATGCATCAAGGCCAGAGGTACGCTGGGGCGGCAGTAACTTCAGAGACTGAGGTAATCTGGGCGGAACCCCTGCCCCCGGGGACCTTGGCCCAGAAGGCCGAACTGATAGCACTCACCCAAGCTCTTACCTTAGGGGCGGGGAAAAAGCTGACAGTATATACAGACAGCCGATATGCTTTTGCAACGGCACATATACATGGGGCCATTTACAGGGAGCGAGGGTTACTGACGGCTGAAGGAAAAGAGATAAAAAACAAGCAAGAGATCCTAGCCCTGCTAACAGCCCTATGGAGGCCAGAAAAATTAGCCATTGTACATTGCCCAGGGCATCAGAAACTAACTACTCCAACTGCTCAAGGCAACTTTCTGGCAGACCAAACTGCAAGAAATGTGGCGAAGGCTCCCAGCCAACTCCTTGCACTCCAGCTCCCTGACCCGGGCCCCCGGGACTTGCCATATTTCCCTGAATATTCAGAACAAGATCTCCAGTGGATTGACAAACTTCCCCTGAAACAAATCCAGAATGGGTGGTGGACTGATACTAATGACCAAACCATCCTACCAGAAAAATTAGGACAACAGGTGTTAGAACACATCCACCGAACCACCCACCTGGGGGCCCGGCGGATGATAGACCTGATCAGACGCTCCAAGCTCAAAATCAGACATATAGCTGAGACGGCCAGCAGTATCGTGACAAGTTGCAAAGTCTGCCAGCTTAACAACGCATACCCCCAATCTCAAGCTGCAGCAGGAACAAGGCTCAGGGGAACCAGGCCCGGTATCTACTGGGAAGTAGATTTTACTGAAATAAAGCCAGGAAAGTACGGGTACCGGTACTTACTTGTCTTTGTAGATACTTTTTCAGGGTGGACTGAAGCATTCCCAACCAAAAGAGAAACTGCTCAGGTCGTAGCAAAGAAAATTCTGGAAGATATCCTCCCCAGGTATGGCTTCCCCATCCAGATAGGGTCAGATAATGGGCCCGCTTTCGTCGCTAAGGTAAGTCAGGACTTGGCTTCCATCCTTGGGGCAAATTGGAAACTACATTGCGCTTACAGGCCCCAGAGTTCAGGACAGGTAGAAAGGATGAATCGGACCTTAAAAGAGACCTTAACTAAATTGACTATAGAGACTGGCGCTAATTGGGTAGTCCTTCTCCCCTATGCTCTGTTCCGGGCCCGTAATACCCCTTACAAACTGGGCCTCACCCCTTACGAAATCATGTATGGCAGACCTCCATCCCTGGTTCCTAGCTTAAAAGATGACCTGCTTAAGTCTGAAACAGAAAATGTCTCTGAATTCTTATTTTCCTTACAAGCCTTACAGAAAATTCACCAAGAAATCTGGCCCAAGCTGAGAGAGCTATATGAGACCAGTCCCCCACCGACACCCCATCCGTACCAGCCGGGAGACTGGGTCCTGGTTAAGCAACACCGACAAGAGACCCTAGAGCCCAGGTGGAAAGGACCACTCCAAGTACTCCTGACCACACCCACCGCCCTGAAGGTAGAAGGCATTGCGTCGTGGATCCACTACACCCACGTCAAGCCAGTGGACCCAACCTCCGACCTTCTGGGGCCAATCACGGCGGCGGCGGCTGAAGCACCGGACACGTGGACTGTGGACAGAGCTAAGAACAACCCCTTAAAACTCACCCTGCGCCGGCAGCATAACTCACTGCAAACATGCAGTTAGGTAGTCTAACTCTAACATTAGTCACCCTAGTGGCCACTGGGGAAAACATAAAGCCAGCTCCTAATCCCTTTGTCTGGAGATTCTGGCTTTATGAAAACCAAACCCACCCTGGGCAACCTCATAAGCCCGGGAAATTAGTGGCCAGTGCAGATTGCCCCTCCTCAGGGTGCAATAGCCCAATTTTACTAAATTTTACCGATTTCCCAGTAGCCAAACCAGTGGCACCAATAATATGCTTCGAGTATGATCAGACTGAATACAATTGTAAGCACTATTGGTGGCACCAAAGTGCCGGCTGCCCTTATAACTATTGTAACATCCATAAATACCAATGGTGGGGTGGAGAAGAACAGATAGATCCCAGATGGCCCTTCCATCGCAAACGAGATAGAGACCTTTCATATACATGGATAGTTAGAGACCCCTGGAACTCCCGCTGGACCACGCCTCAACACGGGGCTGTATATTACTCCTCCGCCTCCACATGGCCTAGCAGTCACCTCTATCTGTGGCGGGGTCTAGTGCAGGTACGGCCCCTGGTCCATGGAAATATCCAGCGACAAGAAAACCACCTGACACAAGATTTACGTCCTTTTTCCTGGTTAAAATTATTGCAAGAAGGATTAGAACTTGCCAACCTTACAGGACTTCACAGCCTGTCTGGCTGCTTTCTATGTGCCACTCTAGGGCATCCACCGCTAACCGCTGTCCCCCTGCCATGGGGATCATCCACCTCTGCCCAAGCTAACAACCACCAAAACCTCTCATATGCGCCTATCCCTAACGTGCCACTATACCTAAACCCCAGTCAAGAGAAGTTTCCCTACTGTTTCTCAGGAACTAATTCCAGCCTCTGCAACATCACTGCAACGCCCCCTAACATCACCTTAAGGGCTCCGTCAGGCATATTCTTCTGGTGTAATGGAACATTATCTAAAAACCTATCAAGCCCCTCTGTTACCAACCTACTGTGTCTTCCTGTCACATTAGTTCCCCGGTTAACTCTACTTACTGCTGGCGAGTTCCTAGGGTATACCGGTAACTGGACTAGTGCTGTTATTCACCCAGACCCTAGACCGAGACCTGCACGAGCCATATTTCTCCCCCTCATTGCAGGAATCTCCCTCACCACATCCTTCATGGCGGCCGGACTGGCTGGGGGAGCCCTAGGTCACACCCTTATAGAAAGTAACAAGCTGTACCAACAATTTGCCGTTGCTATGGAGGAGTCAGCTGAGTCCCTTGCCTCCCTCCAGCGGCAGCTCACGTCCCTAGCACAGGTAACCTTGCAGAACCGGAGGGCCTTAGACCTACTCACTGCTGAAAAAGGGGGAACGTGTATGTTTCTAAAGGAAGACTGTTGTTTCTACATAAATGAATCAGGACTCGTGGAAGACCGAGTCCAACAGTTACGCAAGTTAAGCACAGAAGTAAGAACATGGCAGTTTGCTTCAGCTGCAGACCAATGGTGGAACTCATCTATGTTTTCTCTGTTAGCCCCCTTCCTTGGACCCCTGCTGAGTCTACTATTTCTGCTTACCGTAGGACCTTGTGTTGTTAACAGAATTTTGCGGTTCGTTAAAGAAAGGTTTAACACTGTACAACTCATGGTCCTCAGAGCCCAATACCAACCTGTAAACGCTGAAACAGAATCAGACTTATAAGACCCAAGATTGGCTCTAAAAAATACCTGAAAAGAAAGGGGGGGAATGAAAAGAGCCGTGCACATTCCTCAGCCCCGGGCTCAAAACAAACAAGCCCAGTACAAACACATCCCATCCTCCCATCCCACCACATATCACCATATATCTCTTAAACTTCCCCCGGGCTCAAAACAAACAAGCCCAGTACAAACACCACCAGGAAAGTCTCCGATAAGGGGACAGATGAGGGGACAGCCATTCAAAGTTTTACTGAAAGAGCGGGAACCAAAATAATTCCTTTGTTCCCCTGTAACTTTCAGGCTATAAAGAAGCAAACACTCGCATTGTTCGGGGCCCTCTTGTATGTGGTGAAATGGAGGGACCAGGTTCGAACTTGTAGTAAAGATCCTTGCCACTTGGCTTTGACTCTGGACTCTGGTGGTCTTCTTTGGGGAACAAACGGTCTGGGCATAACACTACAATATGTTACCGCGAATATAGTGGTTTAAACAATGGAAATGAATTATCTTACAGTTCTTGTTCTTTTGGAGGCTCTGAGATAAGTCATTTCTTTGCCCTCTCCAATGTCTAGAAGCCACTATTTCTTCACTCATAGCCTTTCCTTCACCTTCAAAATCGGCAACACACGTCTGACCCTGTTCCCATCTTTACATCTCTTTTTCCTTTCTTTTTTTGAAACAGGGTCTTGATGTGTTGCCCATCCTGGGGTACAGTGGCATGATCATAACTCACTGCATCATCAAACTCCTGGGCTCAAGTAATCTTCCTACCTCAGCCTCCTAAGTAGCTGGGTCTAAAGGCATGTGCCACCATGCTTGGGTTTTTTGTGTGTGTGTGTTTTAGTAAAGATGGGGGTCTTGCTCTGTTGCCCAGGCTGATCTCTAACTCATGGACTCAAGTGATCCTCCCACCTCAGTATCTCAAAGTACTGGGATTACAGACATGAGCCACCAATCTATCTTACATCTCTTTTTCTGACCTCAGGAATTACATTGGACCCACCTGAAAAGCCCAGGCTAATCACCTTATTTCAAGATCAGCTGGTTAGCAAACTTAATTTCAATTGCTAGCTTAATTCCCCTTTGTCATGCAATCTAATGTATTCACAGGTCCCAGGATCAGAGCATAGGTATCTTTGAAGGGCAATATTGTGCCCATTACATTATCTCCCATAAGCAAAGACAAATTTAATTTTCACATTAAAAAATAAGGCTGGGCATGGTGGCTCACACCTGTAATCCTAGCACTTTGGGAGGCCGAGGCAGGCGGATCACCTGAGGTCAGGAGTTCAAGACCAGCCTGGTCAACATGGTGAAACCCTGTCTCTACTAAAAACACAAAAATTAGATGGGCATGGTGGCACA
The DNA here is from genome assembly GCF_028858775.2 of Pan troglodytes. Classification (NCBI taxonomy): domain Eukaryota; kingdom Metazoa; phylum Chordata; class Mammalia; order Primates; family Hominidae; genus Pan; species Pan troglodytes. The sequence continues at coordinate 117,453,624 of NC_072401.2, read as the reverse complement.
CGCCTGTCATCCCAGCTACTTGGGAGGCTGAGGCAGGAGAATTGTTTGAACCTGGGAGGCGGAAGTTGCAGTAAAATAAAAAATAACAAGTATTACTACCAACGGCATGTATTCAAATAATTTAAAAGGGATATGTTTCAGGTAGAAAAGCATAACCTCCTGAAATATCGGTACTATAAAGCATGAAGAAAAGTTTTGTAAGTAAATAAAAATTTTAGAAAAAAATGCAAGACAATTTATGTAAAATGCTCATGACACTGGTGTCTATTTGGAGGAAGTTAAAAATAGACATAAGTAAAATAATAGACAACAGGAGTAATCTTGTGGTGAATGAATACAATATTTGAATTATTCATATTTTCATAAGGCTGGTGTTAAGATAACTTTACTAATCAAATTACTTCACTCATGCGTAGTAAAAGGTGAAGTGTACTGACTAAAATAATGATTAAATATAGTTCTGATAGATGCAGGAGGCAGATAAGGGAACCTGCACAGGGTCTTGCCTGGGCATGCCCACAAGGGACTGGGGGCCTGAATGTGCACTGGGAGAATGGGGTGGAGCCACCAGGAATTCACGCCTTATGCAGGGGGAGGAGCTGGGCCTCTTTAGCTCCTGTGTGGTGGCCTGCTATTCAATCTGTAAGGTGGGAGCCTGTTGGCTGGGCCCCCTCTTATTTGCTGAGAGCTTTCTTTTAATAAATTCCATTCTCCTCACCCTTCAATGTGTCTGTGTGCCTAATTTTTCCTAGTTGTGAGACAAGAACCAGTATTTTGTCTAAGCTAAGGAGCAAAAAATTTTGCACCAATTTTTATACAGTACAGTGAATATGGAAATTAAAGCCGACCACCCAATAACATAAGTAAATAAAGAAAAAGAGCCAAAACTTTGTAGATAAATACAAAGAAAGCCAAAAGGTGGTCAACGCCTATGTATCAATAATCACGAAACACTCTTTTAAAAGGTAGTAAATCATCATTTTGGGTATTAAAACAAACCAGATATAACATATGCCTGGATATTTAAAAGGTATATCTGAACTTACATTACAGAATTGTCAAAGGTTTTTGTGTGGTCATGCAGTGGTTTGAAAACTAATACAAAGGAAATATAAGCAACTTTTAATTTTAAATGTTATATATTGTTAAATATGAAAAGGACTGTTACGATTTGAATTACATGCCCCTGAAACGCATGTTGAAGTCCTAAACCTTAGTACCTCAGGATGTGAACCTGTATCGGAATGAAATAATCTCACATGTAATTCATTCAATTATCATGGGTTCATATTGGAGTAGGGTGGGACCAAATCTAGCATGACAGGTATTGTTATAAAAAGAGGATAGTTTAAAACAGATATGCTTACAGATAGAACGCCATTTGAACAGGAAAGCAGAGGTTGCATGATGTATCTACAAGCCAGGCATTCCAAAGATTTCCATGGAATAGATTTTTCCTCACAGCATTAAAAAATACCGCATTGCTGTCACCTTGATCTCATACTACTAGGTTCCTGAACTATTTAGACAATAAATTAATATTCTTTAATTCACCCAATTTGTGGTACTTTGTATAGTAGTCCTAGCAAATCAATACAGGAATTAAATTCTAAAGCTCTATAATTACAATGCAGATTCAAGAAACAATATACATTTGATAATCTACAGAAATAAATAAATTTAATCTTTAATTAGTAATCTTCCCAGAAATGGATAAACAAAATATGGTATAACCATATACTAGAATACTATTCAGTGCTGAAATAAACCATCAAGCAATGCAAAAACATGAGTGAATATTATATTCATATTACAAAGTGAAGGAAGTTACCCAAAAGGCTACGTATTGTATAATATTGTTTATATAACGTTCTAGAAAAAGCAAGACCATAGATATGGTAAACAGATAATTGGCTGGGAGGGGTTTGGGGCTTGCAGTGAGTTGAATAACTAAAGTAAAGAGCAGATTTTAGGGTGGCAAAATGATTTTGTGTGGTACTACAGCAGTAGTAGATAACACTAAACATTTTTTAAAACCCATAAAAATTTACTATATGAAGTAAGCCTATTTTAGGCAGATTAAAAAATATTTAGGGGGTCACAGCACCCCAGGATTAAATGCAGACAAAAGAATCTAACCATATAACAAATGTATAAAATTAACCCACTGAAGAGGGTAGGAGAAAAGTTGCTGTCTGTTAATTCAGCAATGGTCTAATGTCTGTTCTCATGCTGCTATAAAGAACTAACTGAGACTGGGTAAATTTGTGAAGACAAGAAGTTTAATTGACCCACAGTTCCACAGGCTGTACAGGGTGCATGCCTGGGAGGCCTCAGGAAACTTATAATCATGGCAAAAGGGCTAAGGGGAAGCAAGTACCTTCTTCAAATGGCAGAGAGGGAGAGAGAGAGGGTGAAGGGGAAAGTGCCACACACTTTTAAACCATCAGATCTCATGAGAACTCAATCACTATAATGGGAACAGCAAGGGGGAATTCCGCCCCCATGATCCAATCACCTCCCACCTGGTCCCTTCCCCAACATTGAGAATTACAATTCAACATGAGATTTGGTTGGGACACAGAGCCAAGGTCTATCACTGGCCTAAATAACTTTAGAGACAAAGGAAAACTGTAAGACTAATGGCAAGCAGGGCTATACATAAGCATAGTAGTATAGTTGGTAAAATTGTTTAACATAGTAGTACAGGATAACAATTCTGATACTGCTGTACATGTGTAGTATAGTTAGGCAATGAAGTGAATTATGGTGGTGACAGATTTCTTGCTGTTGAAATCGGAGCATACAGACAAGAAATGTAGATGACTGAAATTATTTATGAAGTACTAGATTAGAGTCAGAGAATTCAGTATGCACTTTCATCTACTCTAATATATATACAGGTTGGTATATATAATATATATATAATATATATACACATATTTACAGAAGTTTGTATATGCATGCTTAATATATACACGTATTTCTTTGCTCTTTCAACTTAGAGGGCCTAGAGACAACCTAACTAACAACAAGCACATCCATCTAGTACCTAGATGTTGGTTTTATACAACACTTTCAAATATGAGAAAGAAGGGCACACAGTAAAAATAGCTGAGTCTCAGACTGGGGTACAGAATACCAAAGAAGAGCTTTATACATCTTGTATCATCAAAAACAATGATGAGGCTTGTCAAATAGACAAATAAGCCAACTGAAAGTGTTTCCAGCAGACAAAGCTGGAACAAATTGAGTAGGAAAAAAATTTAAAATGTTGTGTAGAATTATCACCCAAAGTATAAAATACATATTCATAAATCCATTCTGAAATGTAAAAATAATTTATTTAATAAATGGAGTAAATAGATAAATCACCCATATAGACAAATTCCAAATTATTTAAGTAGATAATACATCCTCACTGAGCTGGAACTTAACTCCTCACACCTTTAGTGTGGCCAGTGCATAATGACATCCTTCAAAAGTGTTTCATGAAAAAAGAGAAAATAGAATAACTTTAAAGTGGAGAAATGTGACAAGCATAATCTCAGCCAGATAATTAAGGTTAACACCAGCAGTAATAAGTCATGTTGATATAAGAATGACATTTTACCTCTTGAATCTTTCTCCTCCCCTGCCAAAAATTATTTCAGTCTAAACATAGGAAATACAAACACTTAATTTGTAATTTAGGACAGTCTACAAAACATCTGACCAGTGCTTCTGAACACTATGAAGGTAATAAAAAACAAGGTAAGGCTGAGCACTGATACAGCTAAGAGTAGTTAGACACATGCTATCTAAATGTAATGTGTTATCTTGAGTGGGATTCTAAAAGGGAAAAGGAACATTATGTAAAAATTAAGAATTCTGAATAGAGTATGGACTTCACTTATTAGTAATATATCAATATTTATTCATTAATTATTACAGATATACCAGGCTAATGTTTGATGCTAGCAATAGAAATTACTGTAGTATTTTCACAAATTTGTATAAATATTAATTTATTTTTAAATAATATTTTGAAGAAATATTGCACAAAATGGAAACATAAGAAATTAGTAATATGTATTTCTGTCCTCTAGCCATTAAAGTACAATGTAGAATAACTGGCTTTTGTATTGCTGAAAGAATGAAATCCAGTTATCTCTATACTCCATTTTAATTAATTCTGTAAATTAACCTTTATTACATTTTTTGTTTTTTTTCAACTTTCTAAAGAATAGTTAAAATGCAATAAAATATTAATCTATGGTCCACAGTTTAATAATGTTTATTAATTTGTTTACCTCTGCACTACCACCACAATCAAAATATGTGACATTTCTACCTGTAAAAGGTTCTATTGTGCCCCTTCTCAGCAAAGCACATCTTATTCATGGTCTCAGGGCAATCACAGATCTGTCTTCTGTCATAATAGATGAGATTTTGAATTGTTAATATTTTATATAAATGTAATAATAAAACATCTGAGTCTAGCATATTTTGTTGTTAAATTGTATTGGCAAACTATATAACATATGAATATCTTAATTTACTTATCTTCATTGTTGAGTAGTATTCCATTAGGTGATTTTTTACAATTTGTCCATTTGACTGTTAACATACATTTACTTCTTATGTTTGCAATGTTTTAATAGCATTGTAAATATTTGCATATAATTTTGTGGATTTTTATATTTCTTAGGAAATAACATGATAGTGAAATTGCTGATTCAGATGTAAGTCCAATTTTAACTTTTTAAACAATAGACAAACTGTTTCCAAAGAATGGAATCATTTGCATTCATCAAGGAATATATAAAACTTCCAGTTACGCTACATCCTCGTCAACTTTTGGTAATGTCAGTCTTTCTCATTTTAACAATTCTATTGGGTATACGGTGGCCATTTTATTGTGTTTTAATTTGCATTTACCATATAAATCATGATGCTGAACTTTTTTTATTGACCATTTCTTTGTCTTCTTTTGTGAAATGTCTGGTGTAAATATTTTAATCAATTTTATTGAGTTTTCATTGAGTTTTTTATTTCCAATTATGAAATTTTAAATATATTTTGTATATTTAGGAAGCAAGCCCATCATCTAACCGTAATGTGCATGTCTTCTCAGTCATTTTGTGATTCTTTCATGTTCTTTTTTTTTTTTGAGACAGAGTCTCGCTCTGTCGCCCAGGCTGGAGTGCAGTGGCACGATCTCAGCTCACTGCAACCTCCACCTCCCAGGTTCAAGTGATTCTCCTGCCTCAGCCTCCTGAGTAGCTAGTACTACAGGCATGTGCCACCACGCATGGCTAATTTTTTGTATTTTTAGTAGAGACAGGGTTTCACCGTGTTAGCCAGGATGGTCTTGATCTCCTTACCTCATGATCTGCCTGCCTCGGCCTCCCAAAGTGCTGGGATTACAGGCATGAGCCACCATGCCCGGCTCTTTCATGTTCTTAACTGTGTCTCTGAAGAACAAATATTTTAATTTTAAAGAAGTACAATTTATCAATTTTTAAAATTGTTTCCATATTTTTGTTCTAATTAAAATATCTTATGACCACTGTTAAAGTTATAATTACTGTGTCCTATGATGGCCTAGAGAAGTTTTAGTTTTTATATCTAATTTTTAGTTCATAAGTAGCTTAAGAAAATGATTGAATTTTGTTTTTGTCATCTTTTCAAACTCTTGTCAAAATAGATTTAGGGAGTTCAAGTGCATTTTTGTTATGTAGATATATTGCTTATTGGTGAAGACTGGGTTTTTAGTGTAATTATTATGTGATCAATGTAAATTGTACTCTATAGGTAATTTCTCATCACTCACCTCTCTACCATTCTCCCACACTTTGGCGTCTTCAATGTCTGTTATTCTCCAATGTCTATTATTCCACTCTGTATGTCCATATGTATCCATTGTTTGGCTCCCACTTATAAGTGAGAATATTCAATATTTATCTTTCTTTTTTCTGAGTTACTTCACTTAAGATAATGGCCTCCAGTAGATGGTCATTATATAAAGATAAACAGATCAACTCAACAAGAAGATAGTACTAAATATACATGCCTCCAACATTGGAGTACTAAGATTCATAAAACAAATAGTACTAGACCTGAGAAAAGAGATAGACAGCAATATAATAATAGCCCAACTCACAGCACTAGACAGATCATCAAGGCAGAAAATTAGCAAAGAAACACTGGAATTAAATTGAACTCTAGAACAAGTGAACCTAACAGACATTTACAAAACATTCTACTCAACAACCGCAAAATATACATTCTTCTTATCTGGGCATGGAACAGTCTCCAAAAAGACCATATTCTAGGTGACAAAACAAGTCTCAATAAATTTCAAAAATTAAAATCATACCAAGTATCTTCTCATACCACAGTGGAATAAAACTGGAAATAAATAACAAGAGGAAGTCTCATAACCATATAAATGCATGGAAATTGAAGAACATATGACTGAATGATCTTTGGATCACTGATAGAATAAAGAGAGAGATTTAAAAACTTTTTGAAACAAATGAAAGTAGAGACCCAACATCAAAAACCTCTGAAATAGAGCAAAAGCAGTGCTGAGAGGGAAATTTATAGCATTAAATGACTATATCAAAAAGATAGAAAAAGCACAAATTAACAACTTAATGTTGCACTTCCAGGACTAGAAAAACCAAGAACAAACAAAACCCAAAGGTAGGAGAAGAAAAAAAAATAAAAAAGATCAGAGAAGAGCTAAATCAATTTGATAGCAATAAAACAAGTCAGAGGATCAATGAAAGAAAAAGTTGGTTATTTGAAAATATAAACAAAATTGATACACTACGTGCTAGAATAACCAAGAAAATAAGACAGCAGACTAAGATAAGCACAATCAGAAATGAAGGTGACATTACAACTGATACCACAGAAATACAAAAGTTCATCAGAGACTACTATGAGCATTTCTACATGCATAAGTTTAAAAACCTAGAGGAAATAGATAAATTCCTGGAAACATACAACCTTCTAATACTGAGCCAGGAAGAAATAGGATTTCTGAAAAATCAATAAGCAGTGAAATTGAATCAATAATAATAATTCTTCCAAAAAATATGCCCAGGATTAGATGGATTCACAGCTGAATTCTACCAGATGTACAAAGAAGAGCTGGTACCAATTCTACTGAAACTATTCCAAAAACTCAAAGAGGAGAGAATCCTCCCTGATTCTACAAAATCAGTATCACCCTGATACCAAAGCCAGGCAAGGACACAACAACAAAAGCTAAAGTACAGGCCAATAGCCCTGGTGAACATAGATGAAAAAAATTCTTAACAAAAGACTAGCAAACCAATTCTAACAACACGTCACAAATATGATACACCATGATCAAGTAGGTTTTATCCAAAGAATGCAAGAATGGTTCGACATATGCAAATAAACAATGTAATTCACCATATAAGCAGATTTTAAAAGAGATTATCTCAATAGATGCAGAAAAAGCCTTCAGTAAAAATCAGCATCCATTCATGATAAAAACCCTTAACAAACTATGCATTGAAAGAATATACCTCAAAATAACAAAAGCTGTATATAACTAATCCACAGCCAAGACCATACTGAACAGGGAAAAGTTAAAGAAATTGAAATCGTTAAGTGTATATTCAACCAAAGAAGTGAAAGATATCTGGAATACACTAATGAAAGACGTCATACATGACACAAACAAATGAAAAAGAAAAAAAAAAACGCTGATACTCATTGATTAGATGAATCAGTACGTTAAAATGACAATTCTGCCCAAAGCAATCTACAGATTCAGTGCACTTTAAACTCTTTAAAAATGATTTATTTTCCATTAAATTTCCTTAACACCTTTTTTCATAAATCAACTGGCCACATATATTCAGGTATTTTTGAGATAGTCTATTTTGCTTCATTAACCTATCTCTCTTTATACTACTACTACTACTACACTGTTTTGATCATTTTAGATTTACAGAAATATGCAAAATAAATCATGTAAGGGAAGTCCTCCATATTTTCTCTATTTTTTTTTAATTGGCTATTCTATGACGTGTGCATTCAAATATAAAGTTTGTAAAGAGTGTGTTAATTTCACCAAGAATTAGTCAACTGGAATTTTTATTGTAATTGTATTAAATTGATAGAATAATTTTAAGATAATTTAAATTTAACAATATTGATATTTTCAATATATAAATATTTCATAGCTATGTCTTAATTTATCTTTCTGACATTTGGACTTCTCATTGTAAAGATCATCTGCGTGTTTTATTTTATATATCCTTAATCATTTCATACTTTTGCATCCTATGGTAAATTGAAAATTTATCGTTTTGAATTTGAATTCCCAATCATTTGTTTATAGTATAAAAGTGTAGTTTTTTTCAATATTGGCATGGTATTCTAAAATCTTGTTAAATTTTCTTTTTTCTCACAGCATTTTTGTTGAATGGGATTTACAAAATAATCATATTTTTGCTTATAAACATAGTTTAAAAGATTTTTTAATTCCAGTTTTGCACAAGTTTACTATATCTGCAAAATTGGAAATATATGCTACTTTTTTTTGCATTACTGCCCTACGTAGGATTTTTTTGTAATAACAAAGAGCAGTGGTGAGAGTGGACCTTTTTACTCTTCTTGAATTCATAGAGATAGCATTCAATCTGTTACTAATAAATACAATATTAATTTTAAATATTTGATGCATATCTTTTATTAGCTTGAAGTTCAATTTTATTTATAACTTTCTGAGTTTTCAGCATGAATAAGTTTTCAGTTGTGCCAAATACTTTTTTATAATCTCTTAGTATGTAGAATTGCATTGATCAGTTTTCGTATGAAAAATCAATCTTAAATTCCTGATGTAACACTGCTTGGCCATGTCATATTATGGTTCTTATTTATTGCTGGGTTTGATTTTCATCATATCTTCATAAATCCTTATTTGACACCCCACAGGTCAGTTAATTTCTCTAGTTATAACCTCTGCCGATATCTGTACCTTCCTTTAAAAACAGTTGTAAAAATTAGTAAAATGCACTCACTTGTGTAACTATTTTACTTACAGTTGTATCAATATTATATTGTAAGATTCATGAAGTCAGAATCTTAGATTTTCTCTAATTTATTCTATTGATAAAATATATAGTAAGACTGAAATATGTGTCGGGTGAAAGAATATAACTCATGAAGTTCCAAACACTAAAATACATGACAATATTGTATATATTTTTCCAGATAATTACAAAAACATTGTCTTTGACAGCAAAGTTGGTAATATGACATTGGTTAATATCTACACTATATGTTTTATTTTCTTGATCTGCAGTCCAATGCTCTACCTTCGAGCTAAACTCCCTCCTGCTATATATTTTATTTTCTATTACTCCATTTGGAAAATTCTTGGGAGGTTAGAGATGAAGACTATTTTACTGTGTTAACTATGATACACTGTTAAAATAATTTTAGTTTATATTTCATTAGAATAAAATGAAGTGTAATTATATATGTCCCTATCTAGCCATAAATACTTTGATATTAAATTTTATGTTTAAGGTGTTCAGTTAATTTTGTGGTCTTCCTACTTAAAATTGCATTTAAATTTTGACTGTATTAATATTAAAACAGTTTTGAGACTCGAGGGAAAAAAATCCTTTCATTAATCCTAAATAATCTAGAATTATGTAATCTATTTTTTTCTAGCAGATTTCAACAGACATTTAAAACTAAGATTGATGAACTGAAGATTCAAAACATTTGAAACTTCCCATATTATAAATTATTAGAGGAGTTTAGTTTATGAGCATAGAAAAGAGTTAATAGATTGAACATATCATTCCTATTGTTACCTTTGTATCAAAACTTTTTATCCTGTTAAAATGGGTTGGGTTATACTTGATCTAGTAAAATATGTGTATTTTATAAATACAACTTACAAGCAAACATTATGTACCATTTTGTGGGAAAATATGTATAATTATATAAATTTCTTTTAAATGAAGGTGTTGATACCCAATTTACAAAGTATTAAGGACATTTGTTTTTGAACATTGAAAGATATTAATATCCATATATACCTTAAACTATTTCTATGATTCATGCTATTTTATTTTAATAACTATTTTGCCTAAATAATTCAATTGCTAAAGTTTGAATTTGTCCAATATTTAGATTGCTTGGAGAATTTTATTTATAAAGATAATATTGATGTATAGAGGTTATTATGTTTTGAAAACGTTTAGGTAATACAACCAAATGACAGGATCATGACTTTCTTTTCTTTTCTTTTCTTTTCTTTTTTTTTTGAGACAGAGTTTTGCTCTTGTTGCCCAGGCTGGAGTGCAGTGGCGCGATTTCGGCTCACCACAACCTCCGCTTCCCAGGTTCAAGCAGTTCTCCTGCCTCACCCTCCCGAGTAGCTGGGATTACAGGCAGGTGCCACCATGCCTGGCTAATTATGACTTTCTTTTCTTCAGGGAGAATAAATAATATTCAAGTTGCCTTTCATTTTCAAATAGCCTGCTTCAAAACTTAAAAGTATAGCCACATTTTAAAAAAGTAAAACTTTTAAAATGTACACAACTAAATTCTGAATTATTATAGTGTGATTGAAGAATATTGAATGATGTAATATAATAAAGTATAAAACAAGTATGATTTACCATACTTGTTTTGGTAATAAACATTTTTATATAAAATTGATACAATCAATTCATTTATATATGCTGAAATATTAAAGTCATGATCTTTTTATGAGCCTTCATATTTTAATATTTTGGCAGTAGTGATTTTAAAATAAAGAACATATTTACACAAAATTTTCTTTAGTCTGTAAAATGTAAAGTAAATCAATAAATGTGAATCTTTTTTTACAATGTTAAGATGATCAGTCTGTTGTTTTATTAAGATATAATTGACCACATGTGGTAGCTCAAGCCTATAATCCCATTATTTTGGGAGACTGAGGTGGGTGGATCACGAGGTCAGGCGTTCAAGACCAGCCTGGCCAACATTGTGAAACTCCATCTCTATTAAAAATACAAAAAAATTAGCTAGGCGTGGTGGCGCGTGCCTGTAATCCCAGCTACTTAGGAGGCTGAGGCAGGAGAATTGCTTGAACTCAGGAGGTGAATGTTGCGGTGAGCCAAGATCGCACCACTGCACTGGAGCCTGGGTGAAATAGCGAGACTCCATCTCAAAAAAAAAAATAAAAAATAAAAAAAGATATGATTATATTTTTTCAAATCTTAGGCAATAAAGTTAATCTTGATATATCCCATGATGATTTTAAACTAAGCAAATTTATTTGCAGCAGCAAAATTAATTTCGTAGGTGAATAAACTGAATACTTCCAGTATAAGCCTTCATAGATCAGTTAAGTGGAAAGTAAACAGGAAACACCCATCTATTTGAAAAAAGCATTGGCAATCGTGGTGTTTGGCATAGACTGTATGACAGAGAAAAACAGTAGTTTCAGAAAACATTTATGAAATTTTTAATGACAACATGTTTTTCAATCATTAGTTACAGTTTGATTTATAATCTACAAAGACAGAAATCACTTGCTCTATTTTGTGTCTCCCATAAAGCATCTATTTTTTCCTCCCATAAATGTAATATACATTTATCTACTCTCCCCTTTCCTTTTGCACCAGGAAGGACAAGGATTTCTATCTTTGCTATATAAGAAAAAGGAACTCTTTTGAAGGAACGTTTTTAATTTCGTCACAAAAGGTGTAAAAACAACAAAAAAAAAAGTGAAGGGAAGTTAGCTTAACTAATTTATACTAAACTATGTAAAGTGATTCCTAGAGTATTGACATAGACAAAATATCGCAAACAGCATACTTCAGATTTTTAAAAAAATATTCTATAGTGAAAAAAATAGCTCCTTACTGAAGTTCAACTATTAAAAATATGATACAATGTATATGTTTCCTAAATAAATTCACTAAGACAGTATAAAATGATATAGTATAGAAATAAATTATTTTTTGAATAACCCAGGTTTCAGTAAAAAAATTCTTCTGACTTCATCACAAGAATATGAACATATTTCTTCAAATATTTATAATATTAAAAAACAAACAGTAGAGTAGGAGAGTGGGATTTCATTTGAAACTTGGGTATAGAATATTCATTAGAAAATGACTTATTAACAAAAGAACAACATACATCAAGTTTAACCAATAATTTGTGTAGCTGACTGAATTCAGTATATACACAATATATTTTAAATGATTTGTATAAGCATAAATTATTTTTGAAAAAATAGAATTGAATTTCTCACCTCCATTTCAGAATTTCTATTTAAAATTTAATTGGTGTGTATTTTGTTACATACATTGTTTTTAAATGCATTTAAAATGTTTGTTAAATACATGTCTTCAAAAATGGGTATGTAAGTACATAAACTTATGCTTGTTAAGAAAGAAAATTCTACAAACTACAGAATACTGTATGTGACTTCAGGTTTTTTTAAAAACCTGAAGCAAGAAGAGATTAGGGGCCTATTTTTAGCATCCTTAAAAGAAATTCCAAAAATATTCTATATGCCACCAAACTAAGCTTCATAAGCAAAGGAGAAATAACAGATTTTCCATAGAAGCAAGCACTAGGGAACTTTTTGCCACTATACTAGCCTTACAAGAGACCCTCAAGGGAATTGTAAACAGGAGGAAAAAAGAACAATACTTGCTCCCAGAAAAATACCCTTAAATGCATAGCCCACACACCTTGTAAGGCAGACAAACAATAGAGATGACAAAGTAACAAGTTAACAATTTCACAATAGGATCAAAACCTCAAATATCAATGTTAACCTTGAATGGTAATGATTGAAATGCCCCCAGTTAAAAGGCACAGAGTCGCAAGTTGGATAAACAACAGGACCCAGCTGTCCTTATCTCCAAGAGCTCCATCTTACATGCAGTGACACCCATAGTCTCAAATAAAAGTTGGAGAAATATCTATGATGCAAACAGAAAGCAATAAAGGGCCAGAGTCACTACTCTGATATCAGATGAAACATACTTTAAACCAACAGCAGTAACCAGAGACAAAGAGGGTCATTACATAATGATAAAGAGTTCAATTCAATAAGAAGACTTAACTATCTTAAATATATATGCATCCAACAACAGAGCACCATCATTCATAAAATAAGCACAACTAGACCTAAGAAATGACATAGATAGCTGCATAATAATAATGCAGGTCTTCAACAACCCACTTAAAACATTAGACAGATCATCAGGGCAGAAAACTAACAAATAAATTCTAGACTTAAACTGAACACTTGACCAATTGGACTTAATATGCAGCTACAGAATACTGTGCCCATCAACCACAGAATATACATTCTTCTCATCTGCACATAGAACATACTCTGTTATCTACCACATGCTTGCCCATAAAGCAAGTCTCAATAAATTCAAAAACACTGAAATGATACCATCCATACTCTCAGACTTCAGTGGAATAAAAATAGAAATTAGTACCAAGAAGAACCCTCAAACCACATCAATAAATGGAAATTAAACAAATTGCTCCTGAATAACTTTTGGGTAAACAAAGAGAGTAGGGTAGAAATTAAAATAAATAAATAAATAAAAACACAGATACAATATATCAAAATCTCAAGGATGTAGCAAAAGCAGTGTTAGGAGCAAAGTTTATAGCACTAAATGCCTACATCAAAAAGATAGAAATATACCAAATCAATGATCTAACCTGAAACCTAGAGGAACTAGAAAAACAAAAACAAACTAATACCAAAGTTAGCAGAAGGAAAGAAATAACTATATTCAGAGCAGAGTTGAACAAAATTGAGACACATATATTCATACCAAAGATTAATGAAACCAAAAGTTGGCCCTTTGAAAGGATAAACAAGATCAACAGACTGCCAGCTAGATTATCAAACAAGAGAGAAGATCCAACTAAGCACAATCAGTAATGGCAAAGGTGACATTGTAGCAGGACAAGCCCCAGACAAAACCTCTCAGACACCGAGTTGTAGAAGGAAGGGCTTTATTCAGCTGGGAGGATCAGCAAGCTACTGCCTTAAAATCTGAGCTCCCCGAGTGCCCAATTTCTGTCCCTTTTAAGGGCTCACAACACTAAAGATTTTACATGAAAGGGTTGTGACTGAGCAATCTAGGGGATACGTGACAGGGGTTTCATGCACTGGTAGTCAGAGTGAAACAGAACAGAGCAGGGAGTTTCCCAATGTTCTTCCACACAATGCCTGAAATCTATGGATAACATGGGGTTCTAAGTCATGAGTTGATTTTTAACTACTAGGTTTAGGCCAGGCAGGCCCAGGCCTGGTTTTGGGCCTGGAACCGGGCTGCTTGTCTTTGATTTCACTTCCTTATTTTTTTCTTAAAACAGGTACTGAGTATAAAACAATATGAGAGAGTCTTTCTCTTCCCTCATTTTCCCCCTTTGAGACTCTCACTTTTTATTAGAGAGAGTTCTCACTTTTATTTTTGCTACTTATATCTTTTTGTGCAATAGATTGATAGTGATTTATATAGTACACTTGCACTGAAGCATTTTGGTGAACTAAGGTAGTGATGAAGCCTTTTATCATTTGAAGAAGTACAGGTAGCAAACAAGGGAGCAGTAAGCAGGTTTTTATTACTATTATAACTTTTATTATAAGAATTTTAAATCTTCCTAGTGCTGGGAACCATCTTCTAACATGGCTTCAGGGTTGAATCCATGCTACACTTGTACTGGCACATGAGCCAGTTTTGTCATATTTTTAACTATGTCTTTAACTACTTGCCTTTGATTATCCATGTGTAGACAATAATTAGTGAGGTTAAATTTCTTATAGAATTTCTTTTAGCTGCTAGTAAGTAGTGGAGAGCTAATCTATTTTGATAGATAGCATTTCTTATCTGAGTTTTTTTTTTTTTTTTTTTTTTTGGCCAGGCCAGAATAGTCAAGGCTTGATTGGTTTTATTAGTGATGATTTTTAAAAGAGCTTGCAACCGTATCATTCGGTTGAGCATGTAAATGGGGGTCCAGTATCCCCATGATCCGTCTTGTGTCTAAGTGGCAGGCCTATAGTAACATATAATTTTTTTAGGGGGTCATTCATCATTTTTCCAATTAGCTATGGCTATGCTTTGTTTTCCACGGGAAGCATAGACAGGGAAACCCAGGAGTTCGCCTGTTTTTATGGGCAGTAGGAAGAAAGATGGTTTAATAGTGCCAACAACACAACTAAATGTCCACTGGTCAGGCAGCTTTGTGTAGGCTCTATGTCTACATATCCAGTATAACCCGGTGGGGGCAGTCCAGTCCCGGTGGAATTCTGGGTGGGCCCAGACAGTCTGCAATGTTGGAAATTTACTGAATGGATCTCTTTCTGTGTAATTGGAACTCCACCATGTAACTGTTTTTTTGCAGTACCATTATATAGTTTTTGCCCCAGACAACTAAGTCATCCTACAGAACGAGTGAATTCTTTTCTTTTTTTAGCTATGCAATATTGTTCAATAATTGAGACTTTTAGAAACTAGAGATGATCAGGGTGATTCTTTTGGGCCGGGAATTCATCAGGAACTGGGTCTGTAGGCACTAATTCTCAGGCTTCTTATGGCCATTGATCTCTTATTACAGTTTTTCCACAAACATAACATGAAGTGACATTTAGAGACTGGGCTACATGCTCGGCTAATTGCAAAAACAAATTTCTGTTTTTTCCTGGAGTCTCTGGTACTGGCACATATAGTTTATCATAGAAAGTCTGAAATGCTGGTTCTGGAGAGCATCTTTGAACCTCCCCTTTTATTAAGATGTTTACGCTAAGATTTAGTCATTTTCCATCAATGCCCAATGATACGTATTTTTCTTTATTTCATTTTGGGTCTGAGGGGTTTGTGATTACCAATTTTAAAGGGTTGCAGCTCCCACTCATACAGGAGGGGCTGCCTTTTCCTTTCCGGAGCCAAAGAGGATCTTTTTTTACCTTTTTTCTGAGTAGTCCAAATGACACAAGACCAATATTGACACATCTCACATAAATTTGATTCTTGACAGGTATACTTATTTTTTACTGTGTAACTTTTTTCCAATCTAGAGAACTGCACTCTATTCCTTGCTGATTACTATGAATAGCAGCACAAGCATCAAATTTTAAGGTTACATGTTTGGGGACCCCTCTTTTTTCTCTTCCAGCTATTACTTTACTTGTGTCACCTAGAAAAGGACCAGTCCTTAGTCTTACTTCAACGACTGTGATCATGGGAGGTTCAGAGGGGTCATAGCACACATTGGGCTGGTCACTTCCTGGATTACATACTTTGTACTGAGTGTTATTATACAAACAGTTTCCTTTTGGAGTTCCTAGGCATTCATAATAACTATAAAATAATAGGACTGTAGCAATCTTTTGTCCTACCTCAGTGACTTGATGTATATACTGGGAATAGCCCTCAGTCTGAGGAAGGTCAGTTGAAGTCCTTACTGAACAAGTCCAAATTTTAAGGAAAATGAGTCCCACGATGAGTTTCCTCATGCTTCAGCCATGCGTGGACCAGTCAGCTTCTGGGTGTGACTGGAGCAGGGTTTGCCATCTTCTTCAGATCACTTTGCAGGGGTTGGCGAAGCTGCTGCCAGCCACATACAGCTCCCAATCTACCATCTAAGGGTGGTCTCAGAGGTTGGGCCTACTAGAATAAACTGAGTCCAACACCTCTAAACAGTTATGTTTAACTGGGCTATCTGATACCAGGAGTAAGGTGGCAGGGTTAGGGTGTTGCAAACTTCAAAGGTTATGCGGAGATTTTCACAGAGCAAGCTTTGGTATCTAGTTAGTCTAGCATTTATTAGCTAATGATGTCCTTTGGTATTTATTAAAGTCACCATAGCATGGGGGGACTTTATGTTTAAGTTTTGCCTAAGAGTTAGCTTATCTGCTTCTTGTGCTAACAGGGCCATTGCTGCCAGGGCCCTTGGATATGGGGGCCAGCCTTTGGAAACCCCATCTAGTTGTTTTGAGAGATAGGCCACTGGCCTTGGCCAGGGCCCTACAGTCTGGGTTAAAACTCCAACTGCCATTTTTTTTTTTTTTTTTTTTTCCTGGTTGATGAAATGCCAGGGTGAAAGGGATAGCCAAATGGACTACAGCACAAGTGCCACTCCAGTTATTCAGCAGAGTGCCCAGTAAAGGTCCACCACAATACCACCATACATCTGCTCGGGGATGAGCAAGGGCTGACTGATTGATAAGCTCTTGAAAATTCTTAAGCTTACTGCATACTTTCAGGTCTCCAAGGAGTGCTAAGTCTCCTCCCTGATGTGAGAGACACAAAGTGAACTTAGTGTTGAGAGACAGAAGCTGGATAGCCCTCGGGGACTGACCTGCAGGGACTTCAGGATATAGCAGAGAGAGCTTGGCATGACTTATTACTCCAGGCTGTAGAATCCTGGAAAAGAGCTACCATGCAGCCCATGCCTGGTCGACTGGAGGACCACCTTAGTAGAAGGGAGACAATCAGGGCCCCTGGCCTGCCATGTGCACAAGCATAACAATTGCTTTTGTTTAACGTGCAGATGGAATATTTAATCCATTTCAACCAGGCGTTTGCATCTTGGTATGCTGTCTTAATTGCCAAAGTTTGTTTTAAGTCTTTAACCTTTATGATCCTCTAGTAAAATGAATGTTTCCTTTAGCATCTATTTTTATTAGTTTTTAGATCAAAGAAAGCTAAACACCATTTTATATTTAATAATATTTCTTGTATGATTTTTATACCAGATAAACTAAATTTTACCTTTATATTAGTGTGTTATTAATGTTAAACTTAATTTTAATAAAACCTTGTAGACATATTTATTGAATTTTTCATGTTTGACTATAAGTTAAGATTTTATAGACTCTTTTTAATCTTTTATACTTTTTATTAAACAGCAGGTTGATGCTTTAAGAAAAATATGTTGCATTTTTACTTTAATGTCCAGTTCACAGAAAAACTGGATGATACCTTTTTAACTTTAGCTAATATTTTTACACACGGAATTTTCTTTACAATTAATGTTTTAAAACTTGCTTAAACTTTTAAAACAATAATTCTTTTAACCTTTTAATGTAAGTAAAAATCCACATTCTTATGTCTCTTTATAATCTTTTTACCAAAGGTATATTTTACTTTTTTTATACACCTTGCACATAAACTGTTTCTTCAATAGTACTCAGGAGGCCTTATTATTTTTAAATTATACAACATTTTTTGCATAAAATTTTTTATAATATTTTTCTTTTCTTTCACGACTTTTGCAAACAATTTCTCGACATGTCTCAACTTTTTGGCTTACATTTTTTCTTTAAACAACCAGTTAATTTATTTCAGGACAAGAATTTACCATATAACATTCTTTTTATATAAATTCTGCCTCCCCCTTTTTCTCCTTTTTTAAAGTGAATTTTTTTAATGTCTTTGGACTAGACTGTCTAAGGCCACAAGATTAGAAGTTACCATAATACATGTTACACTGTTAACTTTTAGCAAACTTCACTTTTGTTGAAAACCTTATAAGTTTGGGATTTCAATTATCCTTTGCTATTAATAAGGCCTTGTTTAGTCTAAATTAACTTAGAATTGGTATAAATGGCCTCTTTTTCTCTCTGCTGGTCTTTCCTTGCCGCTGCCAGCCGCTTATGCTACTGTTCTCTTAACTACTGTGGTGGGGAAGGGGGTCTAAAACCAGCTGTAACTGTCTATGTATGGAAACTGGTCTGGGTGCCTTGGCTTGCAGGTTACCTTGTGCCATACCTTTGAAACAAGGGACCTGTCCAGGCTTCTTTCTGATGGCCAACCCACCTCTAATGCTACCCAGTCTATTTCACACAAAGTTCTAAGTTTTCCTGGTGTCATAGTAACTCCATAGTCTCTATTAAATCCTTTCTTGAAATTCTTTAACATAGTTCCCAGTGGGGTGGGCTTACTTTGCGCCTGACCCATTTTTTTTCTTCAAGACAAAATACCACACTCACACTACACACACTCACCACAAGACAAAGAACGGGTAAAGAGGGCACACACACACTTTTACCATTTATACCAAACCAAAATCACGAAATTCAAAATCTGAGTACCAAAAAATTCAAGTCAAGTCAAAACCAAAACCAAAGTATCCAGCAATTCAAGTCAAGTCAAAACCAGAACAAAAATGCCAATGCAGGCACATGGTGGGTGATCAGGCCACGCTTCCACTCACATGGAGTGGGGCAAGTTCCAAAGACTAGACTTACCAAGTCAGGCCAAGTCAAAACCAGAACAAAAGTGCCAATACAGGCACACCGTGGGTGATCAGGCCACGCTTCCACTCACATGGAGTGGGGC
The DNA here is from genome assembly GCF_028858775.2 of Pan troglodytes. Taxonomy (NCBI): domain Eukaryota; kingdom Metazoa; phylum Chordata; class Mammalia; order Primates; family Hominidae; genus Pan; species Pan troglodytes. The sequence goes on along the minus strand of NC_072401.2, from coordinate 117,434,257 downwards.
GAGTTCCAAAGACTCGTCTTACCAAGTTTCAGATGTCCGGACTCCAAGTGCCATTTCCTTCCTGGTGTTCAGCCACTGTGTTAATCCTCCATTGGGGGCCTGCTATGCGCTGCTCTGGTGAGGCGTTCCACCAGGGCAATTTTCTACCTGGGAGCGCTCCTTGGATCATGTCACTCAGGCTGGCCAGAGTTCCCTGCAGGGATGTTCCACAGGGCAGGCCTAAGCCGCCTAAGGGGCTGCCTCGGCCATATGTCAGTTACCTCGTTTCCTGGTCAGGGAACCAAGAAATGTAGCAGGACTAGCCACAGACAAAACCTCTCAGACACCGAGTTGTAGGAGGAAGGGCTTTATTCAGCTGGGAGCATCAGCAAGCTACTGCCTTAAAATCCGAGCTCCCCGAGTGCACAATTTCTGTCCCTTTTAAGGGCTCACAACACTAAAGATTTTACATGAAAGGGTTGTGACTGATTGAGCAATTTCGGGGATATGTGACAGGGGTTTCATGCACTGGTAGTCAGAGTGAAACAGAACAGAGCAGGGAGTTTCCCAATGTTCTTCTATACAATGCCTGAAATCTATAGGTAACATGGGGTTTCTAAGTCATGAGTTGATTTTTAACGACTAGGTTTAGGCCAGGCAGGCCCAGGCCTGGTTTTGGGCCTGGTGCTGGACTGCTTGTCTTTGATTTCACTTCCTTGTTTTTTTCTTAAAACAGGTACTGAGTATAAAACAATATGAGAGGGTCTCTCTCTTCCCTCAACATTACAACCAATCCCACAGAAATCCAAAATGGCCTTAGAGATTATGAACATCTCTAGAGGTAAACCAGAAGATCTAAAGAAAATGCGTAAATTACTGGAAACGTAATATCTCAAGATTGAATCAGGAAGAAATTGAAACACTGAACAGATCAATATCAAGTCTGAAATTGAATTAGTAATAACAAAACTAGCAACCAAAAAAAAAAAAAGCCTCAGACCAGATGAGTTCATAAACAAATTCTACCACATATACAAGAAGAGCTGTTACCACTACTACTAAAACTATTCCAAAAAATTGATGAGGGACTCTTCAACTCATTCTATGAAGCCACCATCACCCTGATACAAAAAACCTGGCAAACCAACCACAAAAAAAGAAAACTACAGGCCAGTGTCCCTGATTAACGTAGATGAAAAAATCCTCAAAATATCAACAAACTGAATTCAATAGCATATTAAAAAGTTAATTCAACATGATCAAATAGACTTCATTCCTGGGATGCAAGAGTGATTCAACATATGCAAAACAATAAATGTAATTCACCACATAAACAATTAAAAACAGATATCCTATGATTATCTCAATAGACGTGGAAAAAGCGTTAGACAAAATCCAACATTCCTTAATGAAAATCATCAACAAACTAGGCTTCAAAGGAACATAACTCAAAACAAAAAGACCTGTCTATGACAAACCCATAACAAGCATCATACTAAAAGGGCAAAAACTGGAAGCATAGCCCTGAAGAATTGGAACAAGACAAGGATGCCTACTCTCACCACTCCTATTCAACATAGTACTGGAAGGCCTAGACAGAGCAATCAGGCAAGGGAAATAAATACATGGCATCCCAATAGGGAAAGAATAAGTCAAACTATCTCTCTTCATAGATGTTAAGATCCTATACTTAGAGAAACCTAAAGAATCTGCCAAAAGGCTCCTGGAATGGATAAATGACTTCAGTAAAGCTTCAGGATATGAAACCAATGTATAAAAATCACTAGCATTTCTATACAAAAATAATGTTTAGGCTGAGAGCCAAATCAAGACTACAATGCCATTTACAATAACCACATACAAAAAAATCTTGGAATACATCTAACTAAGGAACAAAAGATCTCTACAAGGAGAACTACGAAGCACTGCCAAAAGAAATCATAAACAATACAAACCTATGGAAAAGCATTCCATGCTAATGAATTGGAAGAATCGGTATTGTTAAAATGGCCATACTGCCCAAAGGAATCTACAGATACAACACTATTCCATCAAAATGACATTTTTCCACAGAACTAGAAAAAGTATTTTGAAATTCCTATGGAACCAAAAAAGATTCTGAATAGCCAAGCAATTCTAAACAAAAAGAACAAAGCCAGAGGTATCATATTTCCTGACTTCAAACTATATTATAAGGGTACATAACCAAATCAGCATGGTACTGCTACAGACACAGACATATTAGACCAAGGAAACAAAATAAACAACCCAGAAATAAAGCAACACACCTACAGCCATTTGGTCTTTAACAAAGTCGACAAAAATAAGCGATAGGGCAAGGGAGTCATGATTCAATAAATGGTGCTAGGCTAATTGGCTAGCCATATGCAGAATGAAAATGGATCTGTGTTTCTCACCATATGCAAAAATTAACTCAGGATGGATTAGAGAGTTAAATGTACCAACTCAAAGTATAAGAAACCTAGAAGAAAACATAGAAAATACTATTCTGGACATCAGACTTGGAAAATAATTTATGGCTAAGTCCTCAAAAGCAATTGCAACAAAAAAGAGTATTGACAAGTGGCACCTAATTAAACTAAAGAGATTCTGTCTGGCAAAAGAAACTAACAACAGAGTAAACAGACGATCTACATAATGGGAGACAGTATTCACAAACTATGCATTTAAGAAAGGTTTAGTATTTGGAATCTATAAGGAACTTAACAATTGAACAAGCAAAAACAGAATAATCTCATTAAAGAATGTGCAAAAGATATGAACAGACACTTCTCAAAAACAGACATTTAAGCAGCCCAAAAAACATGAAAAAATGCTCCACCTAACTAATCATCAGAGAAATGCAAATCAAAACTACAATGAGATACCATCTCACACGAATCATAATGGTTATTATTTAAAAAATAAAAAAACTGTTGCTAGTGAGGCTTGGGAGAAAGAGAAACACTCATACACTGTTAGTGGGAATGTAAATTAGTTCAGCCACTAAGGAAAGCAGTTTGGAGGTTTCTCAAGTACTTATAATGAACATTCAACTCAGCAATCCCATTACTGGGTATATATCCTAAAGAAAACAAGTCTGTCTACCAAAAAGATATATGAACTCCCACATTCATTGCAGTACTATTCACAATAGCAAAGACACTATTCAGAACAGCAATTACATTTTAACTGATGAAAATGTTTAAAATATACTTTTAGCAGTTTTCAAATATACAATACATTGTTATTAACCATAGTCACCATATTGTACAACATTTTTCTGAATTTATTCCTCCTGTATAGCTGAAAGTTTGTATTCTTTGGCCAGCATCTCCTTAATCCTTCCATACAACGTTTATTATTGGAGAAAAATAAACTGTATGATTAAATCAATTCACACCCTCTCAGTTTAATATATCAAAATATTAAGAAATCACAATTTATGCTACTACATATCCCTGAAACCTATTATTAAGTACTATAACCTTTTAAAAACCATCCATACATCCTTAAATCAGAGTCTATCTTAGTGGGCAAAAAATCATCATAGCTTTTAGAATATCTTGTTTAATATTTCTTTTGATTTCTTCCCAATATTAATTTTAATCCTTGTTCTGTTTTAATGAAATATACATTTACTATTAGACTTCCATTTTTTTATATTCCAGATAGTTTTATCTAAAATGCTATCATTCTTTTTAATTTTTAATTTTCATTTTCCAAAATAAAACCTCATAAACCTTGGAAATATGACTTGGAAATCTATTACCCATCATAAAAATTTTAAATTCCTCATAAGCAATTTAAATTCCTCATGAGGAGGAATTTAAAATTTTAATAAGGAATTCCTCATAAGGAATTTAAAATTTTTATGAGGGTGCATGAGGATTTTAATGGCCCCTTTATCGTCTTTTTTTGAATAATTTAAATTCTTTTAAAAATTTTTTTATTGTTTATATTTTATTTTATTAGAATATATTATGTATATCGTTACTGTTTTGTTAAGTAACTGTTTCTTCTTTCTTCAAACATCCTCAGATTTATGCATGTTATTTTTTATATTTTTACATTATTTAAAATATTTTTTGTATGTCTTTTTCATGATTCCATTATATACCTTCAAGATATAAACTATATCACATTGTTTATTTAATCTCATATTCCTGCAATTGCAGATGCCTTTGTTGTCTAATTTTATTTTGTTTTTAGATGAGATTGTAACTTTTGATTTACACTTTTACCACTTTTACACTTTATTTGTACCAAATGGGTACAAATGCTTGATCTTATGTGTGTTTATATATGTCTATGCATGTGTTGAATTGTCTTTTTCTTCCATCAGAATAAAAGTTTCTGGAAGATAATAAACTTTTATGTTTTATTTATTTATATAGCCATGGTGCCTAAGACAGTGCCTGGAATTATATGTATTTAATAATGAGTAATTCTGGTTTTATAAATTTTTCTCATAATGTGTGAACCCATTATATTTCAAAACCCATTCAACAACTCATTATATATTTTGTATTATATAATGCTATCTTATTCAGGTTTTCTAATATTGAGAACATTTTCTTACTGAAAGATCAATATAGATGGTCCCCTACTATGTAAGTCAGTGTTTTCCAGAGAGACAGGAACTGTGAAATATGTGAGAGGGGAATTATTAGGGAATTGGCTTATACAATCACAGAAGTGGAGAAGAGACATGATAAGCTGTATGTAAGCTGGAGAACCAGAGAATCCTTAGCATGGCTCAGTCCAAGTCTAGCAGTGTCAGCACCAGAAAAGCCAACGGTGCAGTCACTAGTCTGAGGCCAAAGGCCTGAGAGCCCCTGAGAGGCTTCTGGTGTAAGTTCCATAGTCAAAAAGCCAAAGAACCTGGAGTCTGATGTCTAAGGGCAGAAGGAAAAAGGTGCCCTGCTCCAGAAGGGCAGGAAAAAGAGAACAGAGAGAGAAAGTTCCTCTCCTTCCATCTGGTTGTCTTAACCAGGTCTGTAGTTAATTGTATGGTGCCAGCGCACATTGAGGTTTGGTATTCTTCTCTTAGTCCACTGACTCACACATCAGTTTCCCGTGGAAACATCCTTACAAACACATGGAAACAATGTTTACCAGCCATCTAGGTGTACCTCAATCCAGTCAAATTGATGCCTAAAATTAACTATCATAATTCCACCCCTGGTCAACTTGGCACCCATACATACACATCTTAAACCATATTTACTATAAAAATAAAAACAATGACAAGGTCATAGTTCGACATAACATGACCTAGCTCTCCCTCATGCAACCAAAAACACGATAATCCCTTTCCCAGAGGAGAAGATAGTGTCTTGGGTGATGTTTATTCTTCCCCTGATATCTCGTAACTTAAATACTATCATATACACTTAATGATACTTAAATGATATAAAGTCAATAAATGCTTTGTACATGATGAAGATATAAGAGAAGTAAGAAAACAAAGATAGTCGCTTAATACACATGTATATATGCACAAAGGTATTCTTAACAAAAAAGGAAGGAAAAACTCATGACAATTATAGTCTTTGTTTTCATAACTGGCTGTGTTGTCATAACTGGTATTTATAACTGTCTTCTGTTACCTGTTCTGCATTCCCTTTGCCTTCAGCAAGAACCTCAGCTGGTTGTAGTTCTTTACCTGGCAAGGTGACCAAAGTCTTTATTCTCAAAGAATCTGGGACATTTGTAATCCTGCCTGGATTGGATTGTTATAGTTTCCCATTGACCGTAATGACAGGGCATGGTAATACTATGAAATGCTCTAAGGAATCGCCCGTATTCCAGACATATGCTTCCTTTCCTTCATTTTGGAATAGTAACCTAGTTTTCCGTTTGAAGTCAGGACGAATTACTCAAGCCAACACAGTAATTCCCTGCCTTAGCCTGCTGAGTCAGAGGCATAAGGAGCCCAAAGTGGCCAGGTGGCCACTTCCAGTTCAATGATCTAATTGTCACATCTCCTGGTAGAAGCATTTCTCTCTCTGGAACTAGGACCTCTAGGCCAGCTGAAAATAAAACCCTGGGAATAGGAAGCAAAAATGTTGTCAGTTGGTGACTAGGGTGCCACTCCAATTTTACTCCTTCATCCTTGGATCAATAAATCCTGGCTATGGGAGAAACAATCCTATTATTTAGACACTGATTTGGAGAATATACAGCCTTCTGGTGAACATCGCACTAGCTCTGCAAAGTATTATCGCCTAGCTGGCGTCGTAACTGCAAATTCAAAAGACCATTCCAACTGCTCTATCAAGACAATTGTTCTGGGTCATGGGGAGCATGGTAAGAACAGTAAGTTCCATGGGCATGGGCCCATTGCTACATTTCTTTGGCTGCAAAATGAGTTCATTGGTCAGAAACAATGCTGTGTGAAATAACATTACAGTGGATAAGGCATTTTGTAAGTTCACAGATGGCAGTTTTGGCAGAAGCATTGCATTCAGGAAAGGCAAATCCATATCCAAAGCAAGTATCTATTCCAGTGAAGACAAAATGCTGCCTCTTCCATAATGGAAGCAGTCCATTATAATCAACCTGCCACTAGGTAGCTGGCTCATTATCCTGAGGAATGGTATCATATTAGGGGCTTTGTGTTTGTCTCTTCTGTTGGCAGATTGAGTCCTCAGCAGTGGCCATAATCAGGCAAACCTTAGTGAGTGGGAGTTCTTGTTGATCCCACACATAATCTCTGTCCATGCCACAATGGCCACTTTGTTCATATACTCATAGGCAGTGACAATGGTGGCTAGGGAAAAAGGCTGACTGGTGTTCAAGGAATGTGACATTCTATCTGCTTGATTGTTAAAATTCTCCACTGTTAAGGTCACCCACTGGTAAGCATTCATACGGGATGCAAATATCTTTACGTCTTTGGACAACTCACAGAAGTCTATTTACAAGAGGTTATCCACATACTTCCTGTAAAAAAAAAAATTGTGATTTTTTTTAGCTTTAAGATGGTGCTAAAGTGATATGCATTCAGCAGAAACTATATTTGAGTACTCATAAAGCCATTCTAGTTTTCACTTTCAATACAGTATTTAATACATTACATGACATATTCAACACCCTATTATAAAATAGGCTTTGTGTTAGATGATTGTCCTCAATTTTAGGCTAGTGTAATTGTTGTTGTTAAGGGATCAACAGGTTCATATGCCTGCTTGCAGTAACATCCCCAAACACCAAGACAGCAGGATTTGCAGCAGAGAAACAATTTAAGGATCCCAGGGCAGCTGAGTGAGGAGATGGGAGGAAACCTCAAGTGTATCTCCCTGGGGAATTCTGGGCTGGAGTTTTTAAAAGGATCATGGAGTTTGAGAGACTGGGAAATTGGGGTCATCGGTTGGAGTAAGGAGGATAAAATCATGAGAATGTGGAAACTGTATTCTTTGGTGAGTCAGCTCCTGTGGGGTCCTGAAGACCAGCTAGTATCAGAAGTCTTATTCCTGTCTTATTCCAGGAGTTTCAGCAGTATGCAAGACCTGACAGAATATCTTATATGGAAAACTTGATGTTTAACAATAGTCCAGTTGTTAATCTATAGAACAGTTAAGGAAAAATGATAATCTTGTGACAGGATCTATGTAATTCTGAGTTAAGAGGCAGCAAATAACTATGAGGAAGCTGATCAGAGAGCAAGCTGACCTAATGATTAATGCTGAATGTGCTGCAAGCTGGGTTTGTTTTTGTTTGTACTCCTCCCTTTTTCTCTGACTAATTTTATAAAGTTAATAGGGACAGTTTCATTCTGAAGATGTTTAAGGTAGGCTAGGCTTAGCATTGGTATTCAGTAGGTTGGGCATATTATATGCATTTTTGACATAATGATATTTTCAGCTTAAGATGGATTTATCAGGATGTAACCTATCGAGGAGCATCTGTATGATGTTTCGTGAGGTGGGGTTTATTGATGGTATTATTTTCTCCAGTTTCCCAACAATCCTGTTGTTTTTCATGTAGTTGAAAAATTTAATCCAATTTCTTATTTAATTTATTTATCTTGAGTGCTAAGTCTTAAGATTAATGGGTCTGCCTGAAAATAACATGGGCTCAACATTCATTGGTTAACTGAATCTGTCTCTGTAATGTAGCAGCAACCCTATCTCCCTATGATAATTATGGCTAAGTATTCCTAGAAACATAGTAACATTGTCTTTATCTGATGTTATATATAGTCTTTATAGAAGGATTATTTTGTCAACATATTGCAATGTGGTTCCTTTGCCCTATTTTGTTTTGAAAACAGTTTTTCACTCTTTGATAAAATGTGGCTTTGAGATAATTTTACAATTATTTTTTCTTGTAATTTGATTCTATGAAGATTCCCAATAGTAACTATTTACAATGATTTTAGTGGAATTATGTCAATTAGATCTTTGTCATATATGGTCTTGATTGCAGAACATTAATGCTTTGTGGGTATGTGACTAAAGATAATTTTTGCAACAATTCAATATAACAAAAATGCATGTAGAGTATAACAATTTCGTGTCACATAAAAATGCATGAAAATACTTCAGTTAGGCTGTTAGAATACATGGTCTTTTCTAATAATTTTTATAATGCATACTACTTGGATAGAATTTTAATTCCTAAAATTAGTTTTGTATAAACTTTTGTATTTTTTTACCTCTTTCATCTTTGTATTAGGTATCCATCTTCTTCAAGTTAAATTATCCTTATGAGTTTCACCATCCATGCATTTATTTTTGGAAACAAATAGAATTACGACTTGTTTCAAATCCTCCATAAATAAAGTCCTCACACATTCACATTTTATGCTATAGATTTGCTAATTGTGGGGTATTTTTTTTTAACATATACTTCGTTATCACTACTGTATGTTTGTTGAGTATTAACCAGTGGGGTTTGTGTGTGTATGTATGTGTGTGTGTATGTATGCATGCTTAACTGAGCTCTTGTCTGTAACTTTCCCAGGTAGGTGGCTACTATGTTTAGCCATATGTCCTTGTCTGTAGTCATATGTCCCCATCTGTATAAGCATTTCAGTACCTATTTAGCACTTGTAGAACAGAGAATTATATAAAACACAATGAAACATTTAGAATTTGAGATTATATATACAGTCTTATATTTATAATTTTAAGTTTCAATAAATATTTTGCTATTGTCATAGGTAAATATTTTTCTATCAATTTACCACTAAATATGTACTTGTTTTTATACTAATATGTAATGCTAGTGTGTGACTTACTTGATGAATGGAGAGAGGTTACTTCATCAAATTAAAATCTATAAAGTTTATGTTAGGTTCATTCTAGTTTTAATGTATTTACTTGGTAACACCTAGATGCCATAGTTAAAAATTGTGAGGTATTGTTTACTTTCGGGAGAAAAACAATAACATTTTTGTCTGATATGCATTTTAAAATTTCAGTGTCTACATATTTATCTATTCTTTTACAGTTAAATATTTCTGCTTGACTTCACACTGTTTTTTAGATGCTTCTTAATTCTGTGATATAGCATTGCAGATTAATGGTGGATCAATACCTAAGATATCATTGTATATTTTATTTCGTTGCACTTTCTTTTAGGTCTCTGATTAGAGTTTACTATTCCAATATGACACATAAGTTTATTAAATATTGTGCTGTGATTATGTTCAGATAGGATTGTTATTGTCACATTCAGTATATTCAACACGCAAACATGGCATGTTAATATTAAAATCTCAAGACTTATTTGAATTATTGTTTGTGACTTTTCCTTCTAGGTGGCTACTATATTTTGTTACATGTTTTTCTAAATATAACCACTTTGGTGCTTGTATTGTGGTTGTAGAACACATAATTATATAAAATACAGTGAAATATTTAGAGCTTGATTTATTTTCTTTAAATTCATTACTTAATTCTAAAATTATTTGTGATTGCTCACTATTGGTTTAACTTTTTAACAGGAATTGTTGTAAAACACCAAAGAAAACATGGCCTGAAATTTAAGAGTCGTGTCCTCCAATTGCAGTCTCTTTGACAGTTGTATTTATCAAGTGCAATCAGCAGTATTCTGGGATATGGTAATAATGAGGAGAGGCATTTTAATCATATAGTTATGTATATCCATATATGTATGCATGTATATATAAAATATGTATGTATACGTAAAATAATTATAGTTACACAGTTATGTATGGTAAGATAATAAACTACTTATATGGAATCAAAATAAAAAGCAATCCTCTATTTTTGTATTTGTCAAAATTTCTTATTAAATGAAACTTCTCATGTGACATCATTAAAATTTCTGACATTTATTACTTAAGTACTAAGGGACCTGGCACGGTGGCTCACACCTGTAATCCCAGCACTTTAGGAGGCCCAGGAGGGCGGATCACCTGAGGCCAGGAGTTCGAGACCAACCTGGCCAGCATGGTGAAACCCCATCTATACTAAAAATACAAAAATTAGCCTGGCATGGTGGCATATGGCTGTATTCCCAGCTACTTGGGAGGCTGAGGCAGGAAAATCGCTTGAACTCAGGAGGCGGAAGTTGCAGTGAGATGAGATGGCGCCTGGGAGACAAAGCAAGACTCAGTCTCAAGAAAAAAAAAAAAAAAAAAAAAAGAAGAAAAGAAACTACTAAAGTCTGTCTTGTAAAATTCTGGGGGTAAAACCCCACAACCTGTTTTTTTCCAGCCTTACATGTTTTTCTGAGAAACAATAAAGTTTGTGGACCATTGCTGTTAGATAGCTTCTTGAACCTTTATGATACATTGTTCTGATGTATCTCATACCCGTAATATTTGTTGCACAAAAAATTAAATATTCGTGTTAAACGTCAAAGGCTTCGAAGGAATGTCAGAATATAAAGCAAATCTTTCTTAAAAATTAAAATATAATTATGCTAACAAAATGGTTTCTCAGGGATGTTATCCTTGTCCATCATAGTTTGTGCCTCTCAAAAAACAGACTCAAAAAGAAATTTGTGTACAAGTGCCTTAATTACGAAATGTCCTGAGGAACACCACCTGAGGGAGGAAGGATTGGGTGAGGGAGAAATTTAACGCAGAGTGGTCATAATTGACTCAATTGACTCAGGTATTCCTACCAAAGCTGTAGAGATGGGATGGTGTTTCCAAAGGATTCTCAGTTAGCAGCAAGAGGCTTGGTCTTATTAATGCTCTCCATTTAATCAGCCATGGAATGACAGCTTTCTTCTGGGAGGAACAAAATATTGTTGGGGCAACAGGATTTAGTTATAATCTATGTAGTGTCTCCTACACTGGAGAAGCATCAGTCAAGAAGTTTAGGGATATAGTTAGGAGACCATAGTGTCTATGGCAAAGACCTAATTCCCTAAGTTCTTACAAGAAGATATGCTCTCTTTCTATATAAATCCTGTTTTCGTCTTTGTCTTTTTATGCCAAAATCAAGTTTCAAAATGAAATGATAAAGGAAAACATATTGAGAAGAGCTAATGGGGGACAAATTCAAACTTTTATAAAATAATTGGGATATTTATAATTTATAGTAGGTTCAGGTTAATTCCAATGATTGATATTCAAAAATGCTCATGGTTTTCAACAACAAATATGTAAAACAGGAGATGAAATAAAAACTATAAGTTAAAATCAAGACATATTTAAAAAAATATTTATAACAGGCTTATTGCCAGATCTCTATTAAAAAAAAAAAAGTGCATCTGATAGATAGCTCAGGTTGTAGAGCTGGACACCTGGATTAAAAAATAAATAAAATTAAAAATAAAAAGCATGATCAAGCTGTGAAGCAAATCTTTCTTAAAAATTATTTGTAAAATAAAAAAACCCTTACTTATCTAATCTTCTACCGGTTAGAAAGGCAGCATTAAGGCAGGGTGCTGTGATTCATTCTTAGCTACTTGGGAGGCTGCAGCGGATAATTGCTTGAGCCTGGGAGTTAGAGGCCAGACTTGGCAACATAGTCAGATTTCTGTTCCTAAAATATATAAATAAATGAAATTTAAAAGACAGGTAGCATTAAGTGACAAGTACAATTATATTTTGAGCCATAGATTGATTTGTTATTCTAGCATTTTGCTAATATCATCTCTAATTGCATCTGGCATCTCTACCAAAACTTTAACTTGTAATACTTTTCACTGATTTTTGATACGATAATGAATAATTGCTCATCTTGCACAATAATTTCAGGATATAGCACATCTGTATGTCAAAACAAAATGTTCCACAATAAAAATAAACGCAGTCACTTAGATCAGACACAGTATATATTAATTGTTTGAGCTATCACTGCTTGAATCAAATTAATTTGTGAGTTCTGTTTTGAGAAACTAGAACATCAATAAATCAGGCATTCCTAAGCAACATAGTATTTAGCCTTTATACCAGATATGGGGCATATCTTGTCTAATCTTGGTTCAAGTTGTGAGGATCACAAACCATATTTCCTTTCTGTGAATGTTACTATTATGTCAAGTAACAAGAGGGATGCCACAAAAATTCTCTAATGGCTTTATATACAGACAGCACCTGCACCTAAATAGTCCTTTTAGTCACATTTATTACGGTGCAGCTGAGATAGAAGTGCCATTTTCAAGAAGTCTCATCTACATAAATACTCTGAAATAGGTACAGTATCTGATAATGAGGTTAAGACCAGTTTTGTAAAAAATGGATTATAAAACTGATAAATATAAATGATTCCTAATATTCAACTGTAATCTGAGAAACATTCAATTATATTAATAATGTTCTTAGAAAAGAAATTGCTATTTAAATTTCTGTCTTTATTTCTTTTTCATAATTTTCTATTAGAATATAATTCGAAATTTATGGAAATTATAAGAAAAGTACAAGGAAGTCCCATATACACGTTAACGCAGATTAGCAATTGTTCACATTTTGCTTGCTCTCTATTTGCTTGCTCTCTCTCTCTTTATTCCTTCCTTCCTGTCCACAACACAAACATGTTTGTATGCATGCACATGTACATACACACACATATGCAAATTGACACACACTCAAACACAGATGGCTCTGGCTTTGTATAATTTTATTAAGAATGAATTTCAGTTACCTGGTTTTAGTTAAATTTCAGTCAACCAACAAAGCAGTTCAGATTTCAGTTGCTGTGGGATATTAACTTCGAGTAATTGCACAAGTATAAGCTTTGCTGCTAGCTCCTTAGTCCATACGTCACCTTGTAAATAACAGGAGCATATCATGATCAGTGACCAACTATATCACTTCTTTCAAAGTCTTTCACTGATTTTTTACAGTGTATCCATTATTCATTTCATGCACAGATACAAAAGTGTGTGGGGTTGTGTCAGTTTTTTGTTTCCCAGTGATAAAACCATGTGACATTTTATACAACTGAATTATTGAAAGAAGGAATGGACCAACAAATCTGGAAGTATAGCAAATAATGAAGAATGATAATGCTAGCATGAAACTCCAATTGAACAAAAATGAAGAAACAGAAGAAACAACAGATAACCATAGAAATTAGAAGAAATAGACGACCAAGATTCAAGATATGCAGCCACAGGAATTTAGTGAAGACGAATTTATCAACATAAATGAGACCAGTGGTTGTGACAGAAAGGGTGATGATGTCCCAGACTGACACTGGCAAAAAAAGTCACATTAAAAAAAAAAAACTCTTGGCCGGGCGTGGTGGCTTACGCAGGGAATCTCAGCACTTTGGGAGACCAAGGCAGGCGGATCACGAGGTCAGGAGTTCGAGACCAGCCTGGCCAACATGGTGAAACCCTGTCTCTACTAAAAATACAAAAATTAGCTGGGCATGGTGGTGGGCGCCTCTCATCCCAGCTACTCGGGAGGCTGAGGAAGGAGAATCGTTTGAACCTGGGAGGCAGAGGTTGCAGTGAGCCAAGATGGGGCCATCGCACTCCTACCTGGGCAACAGGGTGAGACTCTGTCTCAAAAAAAAAAAAAATCTCTCAAAGATGCTTCATGATATTGAAAATGCAAGGGATAATATGTTAGAAGTAAATTCAAATTTAGGAAGTAGAATAATAATTCACTAAGTTATAAAAATGGTGCTCACTTATATGTAAATTTCACATTGAGAAAAGATGAGCACTGTTCAAATTACTCCTGATAAGTTTTATACAAATGAATAAAATAAATTAATTGTATGTATTGCTAATATTTAAAATCATGGTGTGTAACATAAATATACATTTTACTACTTTTAATTTTTCTATACATTTATAAGTAAGAATAAGATAGTTTTGATATTTTATACACAAGAATAAATTAAATTAATTGTATGTATTGCTATAAATTATGGTGTATAACATAAATATGCATTTTACTGTTTTTAATTTTTCTATGCATTTATAAGTAAGAATAAGATAGTTTTTAATGTTCAATCAATAATGCTTAAAGATCCCAGAATATTAATTTTTCTTATTGAGATTTAAGATTGCTTTGTATGGTTTTAGTTTGCACTGTTATGTTTACAGTCTGGTACTAACATCCTAAGGGAAGATTGCCATTTGAGAATAAGTTAGAAACATCATCATTTGTCCCTAATTACTTGCATTTGTTATTAACCAAATAAGGACATTAATCCAAATGTTCAATGCATGAATCACAGTACAGTAAAAAACTCAGAAAACATATCACTGATACAATATTATTATCTAATCTGCAGTACATTTTAAATATAACTGTTTCAGAGTAAATTACAGAGCTATACTTTTTTTTTTCAGTCCAGGATCCAGCCTCAAATAATGCATTGCATTTGTGTATAGACAATTTCCTTTAATCTGGGACACTTTCTTGGCCTTTATCTTTTCTGAGCTAGGCAGTTATTTTATAAAATATTTCTCAACTTTGGTGTTTCTCATATTTCTTTATGCTTAAATTTAGGTTATACATGCTTTGGCAAACATAAAATTGGGTTTCTTAGTGCATCATTGAAAGAATGTGATTTTGTTTATCCTATTATAGATAATGCTAACATTAGTCATGTGATTAAAGTTGTATTCTCAATGTTTTCCCATTGTAGTAAAATTATTTGCCCCTTTATAATTGATAACTAATATCAAGGAATCTATTTTGAAACTATGAAAATATGCTTTCTCATCTCACCTTTCACCCACTGGTTTTTGCACTTACTGATTTTACAATTAGTATTCTACCTTAATAAAGGGTTTTGAGTATTTATTTTCTACAGATTGAACATCTCCTATCTGAAATGATTGATATCAGAAGTGTTTTGGATTTTATATTTTTTTTATTTTGGAATATTTGAATATATATATGTGTGTGTGTGTATATATATATATGTGTATATATATATATATATATATATGAGATATCTTTCTTGGGGACAGAACCCAAGTCTAAACAAAAAAGTTGTTTATGTTTTATATGCACTTTACATGCATAGCCTGAATGTAGCGTTTTACAATGTCTTAAATAATTTTGTGTATGAAACAAAGTTTAGATTGTGTTTGGACTGCGAGTGGTCCCATGTGGCTAAGTGTGGAATATTCCACTTGTGGCACCATGTCAGCATTCAAAAGCTTTGGATTTTGAAATGTTTTGGATTTCAGGTTTTTGGGATAAGGAAGCTCAACCTGCAGTGAAAAAGTTATTGCAGGCTCATTTTGAGCTTTCCTTGTCTTAGCCGTGAATTGGAGAAGTTATTTATGTTTTCTGATCATAAGTTTTTTATTAGTAAGTGCTTTACAAATATTCAGCATTTGTTTTGTCTACCATATTTATTTTCTTAGTAGTGGTTTTGATAAATTTTAACCAAAATAAGTTAATTTAAAAGAGTTAGACTGGGCACCATGGCTCATGCCTGTAATCCCAGCACTTTGGGAGGCCAAGGTGGGTGGATCACCTGAGGTCAGTAGCTGGAGACTAGCCTGGCCAACAGGCGAAACTCTGTCTCTACTAAAAATACAAAAATTAGCCATGTGTAGTCGTGCACGTCTGTAGTTGCAGCTACTTGGGAGGCTGAGGCAGGAGAATTGCTTGAACCCAGGAGGTGGAGGTTGCAGTGAGCAGAGATTAAGCCACTGCACTCCAGCTTGGGTGACAAGAGGGAGACCTTGTCTCAAAATAAATTTTTTAAAAAATTAATAGACTTTAATTTTTAGAGCAGTTTTTGGTTCAAAGCAAAATGGAGGAGAAATTAGTTTCCACATATCTCCTTTCCACCCACACACAAAGCCTCCCCTACCATCAATACCCACATCGTTGTGGTACATTTATTACATTTCACAAACCAACACTGACACCTCATTATCAACCAGTCTATAGTTTATTACATTAAGATTCATTCTTTTGTTATATATTCTAGGGGTTTTGACACATTTATAAGGACATGTATCAACCATTAGAATATCATACACAATTGGCCAGGCACAGTGGCTCATACTTGTAATCCCAGCACTTTCAGAGGCCAACGTGAGCAGATAGCTTGATCTCAGGAGTTTGAGACCAGCCTGGGTAACACGGTGAAACCGCTTCTTTACCAAAAATACAAAAATTAGCTAGGTATGGTGGTGCAAATCTGTGGTCCCACCTCCTTGGGAGGTTGAGGTGGGAGGATCGCCTGAGCCTGAGGGACAAATGTTGCAGTGAGCCGAGATCATGCCACTGCACTCCAGCCTGGGCAACAGAGTGAGACCTTGTTGCCAAAAAAAAGATAAATACATGAATAAAAAATAAAATTACACACAATAGTTTCACTGCTCTAAAAATTTTCTGTGTGCCACCTATTCAACTATACATCTCTCCCTCGGCCCCCAACTTTTATTGTCTCCATAGTTTTGCCTTTTCCAGAATGTCATATAGTGGAATCATGCAGTATGTAGTCAAATTGGTTCCTTTCACTTAACAATAGGCATTTAAGATCCCCCCATGTATTTTAGTGTTTCGATAGTTAATTTATTTACACTAAATAATATTTAATTGTATGAGTATAGCACAGTGTATTTATCCATTCACCTATTGAAGGACATCTTGATGCATTCCAAGTTTGGGCAATTATGAATAAACTCTCTGTAAGGCTAAATACAATCTTGTTCATAGGTAAATACCAAAGACCATGTTTGGTGGCCTGTGTGGTAAGAGTATGTTTAGTTTCATAAGAAATGGCCAAATTAGGCCAGGTGCAATAGCTCATGCCTGTAATCCCAGCACTTTGGGAGTCTGAGGTGGGCAGATCACAAGGTCAGGAGTTCGAGACCAGGCTGACGTCTCTACTAAAAATACAAAAATTAGCTGGGCATGGTGGTGCATGCCTGTAATCCCAGCTACTTTGGAGGCTGAGGCAGGAGAATCACTTGAACCCCAGAGGCGGAGGTTGCAGTGAGCCGAGATTGCACCCCTGAACTCCAGCCTGGGCGACAGAGCAAGACTCCATCTCAAAAAAAAAAAAAAGAAAAAGAAAAAAGAAAAAAAAATGGCCAAATTGTCTTACAAAGTGATTGCACCATTTTGCATTACCACCAACAATGAATGAGAGTCCATATAATGTCTTTATTTTCATGAGATGCAATTTATAATTTTGATGTTGTCGCTTTTTGGATTTAGATTCAGAAATTGTTGCCTACACGGAGGCATCGAATACATTTTCTGTATTCTTTCAGAAGCTGTAACATTTTAAATTCTAATTTTAAGTTTATAATACTTTTCTAATATGTGTGTGTGGTGTAAAAAGTTGGTCAGTTTTTTCCATATAGAAATCAAGTTGTTCCAGCAAAATTAAAAATTATTTGATTTGTCTATGGAATTACTTTGGCATCTTTGTCAAAATCAATTGCCCCTGTGTTTGCCGTTTTACTTCTGAAACTCTTCCACTAACAATTTTTAGTTATAATAAAAACATAGCACTCTCTTGACTATGTAGTTTTGCAGAATCTTGATGTAAAGTCAACTTTAGATCAACTTTAAATGCTTCAATTTAATTTTTCAAGCTTTTTTCAGCAGTTCCAGAACTTTTGCTTTTTAAATATAAATATAAGAAGATCATTACTTTCTATAAGAAAGATATTCTATGTTAAAAAGCAATTTTTATTTGGGAGACAATGAATAACTTAAATGCATTGAGGGTTCAATTCATACACATGTGATTATTCTCCATTTATTTAGGTCTTCATTATTTTCTCTCAGCAATGCTGCACAGTTTTAACAATCTTGGAAATATTTTGTGAAATGTACTCCTATTTATCTTATGCTTTCTGATACTATTATAAGATATTTTTTAACATCTTTGTTTAAATTGTTTAAAGCTTGCATAAAAAATGAAATACATTTTTTGTATTGACTTGACTTTTTACCTGGAACATTTCTAGATTCTCTAATTACTTTTTATATTCATCTTGTAGATTCTTTAGGATTTTCTATGTAAACAGTCATTTCATCTGTGAAAATAAAGTTTTACTGCTTCCCTTCTGATATAGATGCCTTTAATTTATTTTTCTTGCTTTAATGCAATGGATAATTTCTCTAGCGCATTGTTGAAAAAAATTCTAGGTGCCTATGTGACTGACTTCATCACTACGTTAGGGGAAATATTTAATATTTCAGGATAATACTGTAGGTTTTTAATAGATACACTTTATTGAATTGAAGACATTGATTTTCTTTCTAACTTGCTCAGGATATTCATCATGAATGGGTTTTAAATTATGACAAATTTATCTTTATTTATTGAGATAATTATATTATTTTTAAATTTTATTACTATAGTGAAATACTTTAAGAAATTTGTGCATGTTAACATAAATTAATGTTCCTGGGGAAAATAGCTTTTAGATGTAACATATTATCCTGTTTAAATATTACTGAATTTGATTCATTTATAATTTGTTAAGCATTTGTATTTATGAAAGCCATTGATCTATAAATAATTTACAATACTTTTATTCAGTGTTTGTTTCAAGTTAATGCTGATTTCATGGAAACAGTGTGTATGTGTTCCTTCCTTTCCTGGAGCAAAGTTCCCCCCTTTCCGTAGACTTTATTTATACATATGTATCTACTTAGTAACCCACCAGGAAAACTATTTGGATTTGTAGATCTTTGCAGAAATTTTACAAATAATAAATTTAGTTTTTTTTAAGCAAATGTAGGGTTTTGAAGTTTTCCGTTTTGAGAAATGCACATTAAAAATCACAGAAATATAATCTTACACAAATCAGAATGGCTTTTATTAAGAAGTCAAAAACCAACAGATGTTAGCTAGATATGGAGAAAAGAGAACACTTAGATATGATTGGTAGGAATGTAAATTAGTTCAAACCTTACTGAAAACCGAATGGAAAAATTTCAAAAAATTAAAAATAGAACTACCATTTGACCCACTAACCGCCTACTGGGAATCTACCCAGTGGAAAAGAAAGGATTATATAAACAAGACACCTCCACTTAGATGTTTATTGCAGCACTATTCACAATAGCAAAGTCATGGAACCAACCTAAGTTTTCACCAATGGTTTCTTGGGTAAATAAAATGTGGTATATATATACCATGGAATACTATGCAGCCACAGTGGAAAAAAAATCATGTTGTTAGTAGCAACATGAATGGAGCTGGAGGTTATTATCCTAGGTCAACTAACTCAGAAGCATATCAAATATACTTTTTCTCACTTATAAGTGAGAGCTAAACAGTGGATACACATGGACATAAAGATGCAGATAATAGACATTGGTAACTTTCCAAAATTACTATTGGATACAATATTTATATGTGGATGATGACTGGACAGGAAGCCCAATACCCACCATTACACAAGTAATATTCATGTAAATGTTTCCACGTGTACCCCCTGAATCTAAAATTTTAAAAAATAAAAAATTTTCTGCTTTATCTTAAATTTACATTTTTTAAGTTGTAAAATTTGTTTGTCATAGAGTGGTTCATACATTCCTGTTTGTCTCACATCTCCTTTCTTTGCCTTTCTCAAAGTTGTTAGAAGTTTTTCAGTATTATTGATCTTTTCAAGGTACTACCTTTTTTCCTTGCTAATTTTGTCTCATTTCTCTATTACCTACTTCACTGATTTGTGCTCAAGCTTTGTTATGACATTTTTGCTACTTAAGTAGATTCAAATTGTTCATCTATTTCTAGTTTTTTATTTACCTTCTGAATTATACATTCTTTCAAGATAATCTTAGATTCACATGAAATTTGAAAAAAAATGCAAAGAGATTCTGTATAATCTTTATCCAGTTTCCTCTAATTGAACATGCTGGACAATAATATAATACCACATCTAGAATATTGATATGATAAAGGTAAGATACAGAATAGATCTGTCATCACAAGGAACCGTATATTGCCCATTTTTAGCTACATTCAATTATCACTTCACTTTAGTACAAAATAACTAAAGTTATGATAGTGATAAGGTTAAGCAATTTTTATGTTTATGTTTTTGGATATTTGTAAATCCTTGATAATTTTATTTAAAGACTTTTCCATGTTTTCATTGGAAATTTTTGTCTTTTCATTACTGAGTTATAGGAGATCTTTTTATATGTTTTATGGATATTTTCTCCCAATCTGTGACATTTCTATTCATTTTCTTGATGACATTTCTATTCACTTTCTTGATGATATATCTGCTATTTTTGAATAGCAGATATTTTAAGTCAAGAAGTCAACTTTATCATATCTGTTTGGAAATTTATGTATATTGTTTTATTTTACTTATCTAAGAAAACTATAGAAAAAAATTTTTTTATTTAAGTCACAAGGTATTATTTCATGTTTTATTTTAAAGATACTCGGTTTTTGCTCACAAAATAATAAATATTTTGTAAACACATTATGAGTAAAAAAATGGACAAAAAGCATTCATACATTAAATGTGTAAGTGAATCAATAAACCATTAATTAGAAAATGTGCTCCAGACAGTATACTTACTTATAAACAACTTTTAGTTAAAAGTCAAATTAGAAATGCACTTTCTGGCAACAAAACCTTAAAAAACTGGCAATATTATTTTCAGTGAAAAGATAAATGTGAAGGAGTTAAGGTTAAAAAAAATAGTTTGTTTTTTAACCAATAATATCCCTCCCTAATTACAGCTTTTATCAAATTGTTGTAGATGCTACTTCTGGGACCCTTCTAAGTTATCAATAGAGAGTACAAAGTACTGCTATATTGAATTTATTTTATCTAAATACTATTTACAACCAATTTAAAGTGAAAAAACTAAGAAATTAGAATGTTTTCTTCAAATTTATTATCAACATACATTTCCATGTACTCCTGTAAGATATTGAAATAAAAGTTTATGCATGTTAGAAACAATGGAAGTCAAACCATTTATTTATGAATGAATGTTTTTTGTATAGGGCATGTATTTATAAATTACATAAACTAAGTAAACCATGACTTTTTATACCTAACAGGTTATTGCTGAGTTGTACACAATTGTTTCCAGAAATTTTTTTCGTTTCTGAGGATGTTGTAAGCCACAAGAAAAATTTGCCACACAAAATAGCTTTTCTCAAACATCTGCTGC
Source organism: Pan troglodytes (assembly GCF_028858775.2). Classification (NCBI taxonomy): domain Eukaryota; kingdom Metazoa; phylum Chordata; class Mammalia; order Primates; family Hominidae; genus Pan; species Pan troglodytes. The sequence goes on along the minus strand of NC_072401.2, from coordinate 117,412,752 downwards.
CAAGAAACTTTGTTTGGAGCTTGTGATGATGGATGAATTTTTGACAGGTAATTGCAATTCAGATCAGATGCAGACAGATTTAGTACCTAAAAGATTCTAGTTTATTAAAATCACCATTGATTTATTTAGCATCCCTTCTTCCCTGCAAACTGTCTTGCATTTTAACACTTTGGGAATTAATAATTCATCTATGATACATATAATTTATACAGCGGTTTGAAATACGTTAGATATTTCTTGGTTCCTCTAAAAATCTTAAATAGGGAAGCATTTGCAAAATTAAGTAGTGCTCATGTATTATTACAAAAACAAAAAAATGGCTTTTTTTTTACAAGTGTGTTCATCAATGGTTTGTCATTAAACACTTCCAATTTTTATGCAATCTATTATCTAATAATTGATTAATTTTTTGTGAACTCACAGTTATTAGACCTCTTTTTCTTTTTTCTTTTTTTTAGATGGAGTCTCGCTTGTTGCCCAGGCTTGAGTGCAGTGGCACGATCTCAGCTCACTGCAACCTCTGCATCCCAGGTTCAAGCGATTATCCTATCTCAACTTCCCGAGTAGCTGGGACTACAGGCATGTGCCACAACGCCCAGCTAATTTTTGTATTTTTAGTAGAGACAGGGTTTCACCATGTTGGCCAGGATGGTCTTAATCTCTTGACCTCGTGATACGCCCACCTCAGCCTCCCAAAGTGCTGGGATTACAAGCGTGAGCTTCTGCACCTGGCCTAAGCCTCTTTTTCTTAGGTGGTTTTCTGGAAGATTGACTCTGAAATGGGTAATTGCATTTAGGAAAAATGTATTGGGGAGTGCCGTGAGGAATAATCTTTGGAGGAAGAGAAGGAAGTCAGATTGGGAGCGGGGAAGAGTTGAATTCAGTTACAACAAAAGTTTCAACAGAGCTTTAATGGCTTTAGGTGCAGGGGTTAGATCTTTATACCATTCTTCTTACCCCCACGTAGATGAGACATTAAACATGGCCTCTCTTCAGAGGGAGGAGGACATGACCTTGTGTGAAGCAACTGTACAGAGTGACACTCAACTGAGACAGTCAGATACATCCTTAGTCTGCCCATGAAGCTGATGAAAGTAGTCTCAGTCTTGAAGGAAAAGTTGGTAGCAGTACATAGTGTATGTGTATGTGTCTCTACAGCCAATCCTTGACTTACAATGGTTTGATTTACAATTTTTTGCTTTACCATGGTACCCACACAACCATTCTGTTTTTCCATTTACATTACAGTATTCAATACATTACATGAGATATTTAACACTTTATTATAAAAAAGGCTTTGTGTTAGGTAATTCTGCCCAACTGCAGACTAATGTAAATGTTCTGAACACATTAATGGTAGTCTATGTTAAGCTATGATGTTTGGTAGGTTCGGTGTACTAAATGCATTTTCAACTTTTTAATGGTTTATTATTATTATTATTATTGAGATAGGGGCGTCCTCACAATGTTGCCTAGGGTAGTCTCAAACTACTCAAACCCTAGGGCACAAGGGATGCTCTCTTCTCAGCCTGTCAAGCAACTGGGACTACAGGTGCATGCACCACTGTGCTAACCTTTTAAAATTGATTTATAAAAGTTAATATTATTTATATATGTCTCAAGTATAAAAATATATACCATTTGAAATGATAGTAAAATGGACAGATCTGCACCTATCATCACTGAGACATTTGATGCCATCTCTGTGGTACACTCCAAGCACCTGACCTTCATTTTTCTTCAGAGAAAATTTCCTGTATTTTACTTATTAGCCATCAAATTAGCTGGGCATGGTGGTGGGCACCTGTAGTCCCAGTTACTTGGGAGGCTGAGGCAGGAGAATGGCATGAACCCGGGAGGTGGAGCTTGCAGCGAGCGAAGCTTGTGCCACTAAACTCCAGCCTGAGTGACAGAGCAAGACTCCGACTCAAAAACAAAACAAAACAAAACAAAAAAAAACAGTTGCCTGTGATACCAAGATGTTTTTTTACAGACAGTAACAGACCTGGTCTTTGGTCATATGACTAAGTTATAATAAATGAGATGTCAGCAGAAATATTAGGTGATACTTTTAGATAGATTTCTTGAGCTTGCACAGCTGAAATGTAGACATGATGACTAGAGCTTCAGTCTCCTTGGACTATGAGTCAAGGTATCATGAATTCAGTGGAAAGCATATGCTACATTAAGTAAACCAGTTAGTAAAAAAAGCCCAAGGGCCTAACACTTCAGATTGCCAACCTTATACTATCTACATCTAACTACATTGAGACATTTTTTATGAGATATACAAATTTCTATCTAGTTTTCTCGTGTGTGTGTGTGTGTGTAAGGCTTACTTATGACAGATCCTCATTCTTATTACTAGTTTATATTGTTCAAGTCATTTCTATCCATAGTTGATTTTTATATTCTGATTATTCTCTATCCTACTGCAAGTTCATATTGTTAAAAATAAAGTATCATCTATGTTAGAAACTTAGAACTCTCTAATTCTATTATAAATTGGGCTATCTCTATTTAGTGTTTTTGTTCTCACAATTTTGTTTCAGGAAGTTCATGCAGTACAATTCGTTCCACTGCAATATCTTCTAGTGGAAAACCTTTGAGTTACTTTTTATGCATGCACATTTAAATGCTGTTGTATCACATCAATAACTACTTCCTCTTAAGGAGAGCTATTAAGAGAATAGCTTTCACTTAATTTTAATACTGGTGGCTCATTATCACATCGTGGTGGCCTTTTATTTGATCCTTTTCTCACTTTATTGCTTTATGATATTTTCCATGAATGTCTCACTTGTAATACATCTTTACATGTGACAGTTTTCTCAAATTTTATTCTACCTGCTGATGGAAGTTTATTAAAGAAGTATGCTGATTTTCTGAGCTCTAAGAATTGTGCATTATTTTTTTCTTATATCATAAGCCTTACATCTTTTTCCTTATTCATCTTCTAATGTTGTTGATCTATATAGACTGTTTTAATTGAAATTGTTTGAAGAATGTTCTTGGCTTTAAGTTTCTGTGGAAACATGTGAGAGCATCTCATTCTCAGAAGAGCTCAGCTGTGAGAGGACAGGTTGATGTCCAGTGCTCCCAATCTAAACACAACACCTGGAAGCCTTTCAACTTTCCTTTAATGAGTTGAAAATGTTTCCTCTCACTTTTTCGCATTACGGCATTCTGAGTCAGTGAATTATCAAAAATTCCCAATATGCACATAAATGACAAATATGCTTTCTCTTCTACAGTGCTTCTTTCTTTTTTACAGCCATTTTTAATGCATGAGACAGTGCTTCTTTCTTTATCTAAAAAGTAATAATTTTATTAAACTCCTTATGTACCTCTTCCTAATTGTATTCTCTAGTCCCAATACCACTTCAGAATCACAACCACCCTCAATGTATTGCTTATCACCTGCATGTCATTTTCTTTTAAAAATATGTACATATTTACAGATTACATGGTTTTGTTTTTGCATATTTTTAACTTGTGTACATACATGTTTTATATTCTATAGCTGACTTTCTACCACATTTTTTTTTGCCTCACATAAACCTTTTGAGGTTAATCAAGGTTAATACATGTAATATAATTTTAATTATTTCAAATACTATATATACAGTGTGCTCTTGCATAAATATATCACTGTTTAATTCTCATACTCACAATGAATTTTTATCATCATGGTTAAAATGATGGGTTCTACAGCCATGGTGACTGGGTTTATGGTTCAACTCTATTTTCATTTGATGAACAGCTTTTGGCAGTATTCTGAGTGACTTTGTGCCTTAGTTCCCTTTTGGTAAATGTGGGACACTGTCTAAAACTACCACAAAGTGTTTTTGTGAAGACTTATTAACACACGCAATGCCCTGAGAAGAGCACTAAGAAATATATAAGTTGGACTATTTTTACTTTTGTTGACTGTGCCTCTGAGGTCCTATCTAAAAAAAATCATTATGCAGTCCAATTTGATGAAGCATTTCCTTTTTGTTTTCTTCTAGTAATTTCATAGTTGTGAGTCTTACATTTAAGTCTTACATGTAAGTTGTGAGTCTTACATTTAAGTCTTTAATACATTGGAGTTTATTTTTGTATACAATGAATGATAGGAGTCTAGTCTTATTGCTCTACACATGGATATCCAGTTTCCCCGACACCACTTATTGAAAAGACTGTCCTTTCCCCAGAGTATGTTCTTGGTGTGTTTATCGAAAATTGGGGGGCTGTAAATGCATAGATTTATTTCTGTATTTCCTACTTGGTTCCTTTGATGTATATGCCTGTTTTGCTTTTTATTTCACCAGGACCATGCTATTTTAGTTACTATACCCAGTTTTATGCTATTTTGGTTACTATATTTTGGAGTCAGGGAGTGTCATGATACCTCCAGCTTTGTTATTTTTGCTCAGGATTCGTTTGTTTATCTAGGGTCTTTTGCCTTTCCACATACGTTTAAAGATGTTTTTTCTTTGTGGGAATAATGTCATTGGTATTTTGATAGGGATTACATTGAATCTGTAGATTGCTTTGAGTAGTATGGACATTTTAACAATATTAACAAATTAATTCTTCCAATCCTTGAACACAAGATGTCTTTTCATTTATTTGTGCTCTCTTCAATTTCTTTTGTCAATGCTTTACAGTCTTCATTGCATAGGTCTTTTCATCTCCTTAGTGAAATCTACTTCTAGGTCTTTTTTTTTTTCATAGCTATTGTGAATAAAATTGCTTTCTTGACTGATTTTACAGACAGTTTGCTATCAACATATAGAAATGCTATTGATTTTTGTATCTTGATTTTGTATCCTGAAACTTTACTAAGTTTATTAATTACTTCTACCAAATTTCTGGTGGAGTCTTTAATGTTTTCCTATGTATAATCATGTCATTGGCAAACAAGAACAATTCAATTCCCTCTTTTCCAATTTGGGTGTCCTTTTTTTTTTTTCCTCACCTATTATTGCTCTGGCTAGAACTTCCAGTACTATGTTGAATACAAGTTGGCATTCTTGTCTTCTTTCAGATCTCAGAAGATAAGATTTCAACTTTTACCTGTTTGGTATGATGTTAGTTGTAGGTTTGTCATATATGGCCTTTATTGTGTGAAAGTATGTTTCTTTTAGATTCAGTTTGTTTAAGGTTTTTACCATGAAGGGATTTAAAATTGTATTGAATGTTTTTTCAGCATCTACTGAAATGATCATATAATTTTTTGTGAGTAATTTTGTTAATATATCACATTTATTGATTTGCATATGGTGAACAATTCTTGCATCTGTGGAATAAATCTCATGTGATCATGGTGTATAATCTTTTTAATGTGTTGTTGAATTTTGTTTGCTAGTGTTTTGTTAAGGATTTGTTCATCAGGAATATTGTCCTGAATGTTTCTTTTTTTTCTGTACAGCAAAGAAAATAATAAAAAAGTGAAGAGAAAACCTATAAAATGAGAGAAAGTATATGCGAATTACGCATCTGAAAAAGTGTTAATATTTATACTACATAAGAAACTCAAACAAATCGATATAAAAAACATAAATAATTCAAATTAAAAATGACTAAAAGACCTAAGTAGACATTTCTCAAAAGGAGACATACAAATGGCCAGCAGAAATGTTCAACATTTGAAACACATGTTCAACATATGAAAAAATGTTCAACACCCCTAATCATTATAGAAATGCAAATTAAAACCACAATGAGGCATTACCCGCTCCAGGTTAGAAGGGATATTGTCAAAAATTAAAAAATAATAAATGCTGTCAAGGATGCAGAGAAAAGGAAACTCTTACATACTGCTGGTGGGAATAAAAATTAGTACAGCCACTATGGAAAATAATATGGAGGTTCCTCAAAAAATTAAAAATAGAATTCCCATATTATTCAGCAATTTCGTTACTGGGTATACATCCAAAGCAAAGCAAATTGCAATTTCAAAGAGATGTCTGAATACTCATGTTTATTGCAGTGCTATTTACAATAGCCAACATACAGTGTCAACCTAAATGCCCATCTAACAATGAATAGATCAAAAAGTGTGACATATGTTTATGTGTGTATGTGTATTTGTTATATATGTATATGTATATATATGTGTATATATGTGTATATATATGTGTGTATACATGTGTGTGTGTGTATGTATACACATAATGGAATACACACATATATAATGGAATACTATTCAATCATAAGACAGAATAAAATCCTGTCATTTGCAGCAACATGGATGAACCTAGAGGACGTTATGCTAAGTGGGATAAGCCAAGCACAGAAAGACAAATACAGCATGATCTGACTCATATGTGGAACCTCAGAAAGTCAATTTCATAGAAGTAGTGAAATTGGAGTGGTTACCAGAAGCTGGGGAGTGTAGTGGGGATAGGGGGATTGGAAGAGGTTGGTCATTGGCTACAAAGCTACTGTTTGACAGGAAAAATAACTTTTTTTGTTCTATTATAAAGTAGGGTGACTATAGCAAATAATGGTTTATTATCGTATATTTCAAGAAGATGGCTAGAAAAGAATTTGAATGTTGTCACAACAAGAAAATGTTAAATGTTTAAAATAGATGTTGCAATTACCCTGATTTGATTTTTATACTATGCATACATGCATTAAAACATCACATTGTACCCCACAAATATGGATAATTTTTATGCATCAATTATAAATTTAAAACATTCTATTAAAAACATATATATAGGGCCTAAATTTTTGCTATTATAAAATAATACTATGTATATTCTTATATATGTATCTTTGTGAAATTTCCTAGGGACTGACTATACATGTTATTTCTTAATGTAGACGTAGACACTAATCATTTATCTCTTCTCCTGGCAATGAATATGATTCTTTTGCAGGTCGTAACTGTTATAAACAATGGGTAAAGAAAATATGCACAGGTCTTTTTCTCTTGTACATATGTGATAAGGTTGGTACAACTTATAGATTTGTTAATAGTGCACAGTTGTTGTCTACAGTGGGTATATGAGAATTCTCATTTCTGCATATCACTATCAAAGTGTAATTTGCTCACACTTTAACTTTTGCCAATCTAATGGTTATAATGATATGTTGAGTACATTTGCATATTTGTTCACATAATTCCTAGGAAGAAAAACTTCTTTTATATATATGTATACATATATATATGTATATAGATATAGATATATAGCCCTCTCTTTTTCTCTTCTGCTAAGTGTCTCAGCATATTAGGCACATTTTTGTTTTTTTTGTTTTTTGTGGTTTTTTTTTTTTTTTTTTGAGACAGAGTCTTGCTCTTTCGCTCAGGCCAGACTGCAGTGTCGCTATCTCGGCTCACTGCAACTTCCGCCTCCCGGGTTCATGCCATTCTCCTGCCTCAGCCTCCCGAGTGGCTGGGACTACAGGCGCCCGCCACCGCTTTTAACCTTTTATTGGTCTAATGAGTTTCTTTGTGTTATTTGCACAGGCTTTGGAAATATAATCAGCCCTCTCTGTCAGTGATAGTTATCTTCTACATTCATCTCCTACATTCCCAGATTCAACCGACAGCAGACAGAAATTTTTTTTCCTCTGAACTTTTCACTGGCATCTTGCTCCACAAAGGGTACCCTGCTCCTGCTGGCTTAATGTCTCAGAACTTTGATGTCGTTGGTCTCAGACACCACTTTACCATTCACTATCTGGCAGGTGGTGGTCTTTTGGATTGTTTGCATGGAGTTGCTGCTGTGCAGGGCATCACCAAGATTGAAGTCCTCGCCATCTTCCAGTGGGCAGCGGTAGCTGGTGATCTCAGCCTCCAGCTTGAGCTTGATGTTCAGCAGGGCCTCTTACTCCTGGGCCTGGCGCAGTCTCTCTGCCTGGGTCTGTGCCAGCTCTGACTCCAGGTGCAGCAGGATCCCGTTGAGCTGCTCCATCTGCAGGGTGTAGCGGGCCTCCAGCTCCCTCAGGCTGTTCTCCAAGCTGGCCTTCAGATTTCTCATGGAGTCCAGGTCAGTCTCCAAGGACTGGACCGTACCTCTCAGCTCCATGAGCATCATCTCAGCAGCTCCAACCTCGACAGACTGCGTGGTGACCACTGTGGTGCTCTCCTCAATCTACTGAGACCAGTACTTGTCCAGCTCCTCTCGGCTCTTCCGAGCCAGCTCATCATATTGGTCCCGATGTCGTGAGATTTGGGGGCATCTACCTCCATGGTCAACCCAGAGCTGGCAATCTGGGCTTGTAGACCTTTTACTTCCTCTTCGTGCTTCTTCTTCATGAAGAGCAGCTCCTCCTTGAGAGGCTCGATCTCTGTCTCCAGCTGCAGCTGAGTGACATTTGTGTCATCAGTGACCTTGCGGAGCCCATGTATGTTGCTCTCTACAGACTGGTGCATGGCCAGCTCTGTCTCATACTTGACTCTAAAGTCATCACCAGCAAGATGGGCATTGTCAATCTGCAAAACGATGCGGGGATTGTCCACGGTATTTGCGAAGATCTGAGCCCTCAGGTCTTCGATGGTCTTGAGGTAATGGCTCCAGTCTCTGACCTGCGGTCCCTTGTTCTCCAGGTGCTCCTGGATTTTGCTCTCCAGCTTCCAGTTCACGGTCTCCAGGCTCCTTGCTCTGTCCAGGTAGGAGGCCAGGCAATCGTTCAGGCTTTGCATGGTCTCCTTCTCGTTCTGGACGCCTCCCACTCCTGCCAGACCCCCGGCCATCCCCGCCGTCAGGACCGCCGCCCTGGAAGCTGGTGGAGCGGGACACGGAGATCTGGGAACCAGAGCCCCTAGGGCCTGCATAGATGCTGGCCGCTCTGCTGACCGGCGCCTAGCTGGGTGCCTGGACAGAGCCCAGGGACCAGTAGTTGGTGGAGAAGGTGGAGCGAGTGGTGAAGCTCATGCTGTTCCGGGAGGAGAGCGAGAGGACAGGACTCAGGCTTTCCCAACGACCAGAAAATATTTTTTTAATGGATGGTTGTGTCTGTACAGAACATGCACAGACTTCTTTTTTCTCATTATTATTCTCCAAAAGATACAACTATTTTCATAACATCTACATTGTATTAAGTATCATAAGTGATCTAGAGTTGATTTAAAATATACGGGAGAATGTGTGTAGGTTTCATGCAAATACGATGCCATTTTATATCACGGACTTGAACATCCATGAATTTTGGTATCTATGGGAGTCCTACAACCAATCCCTCATGGATACCCAGGGTCAGCAAATCCCTTATAGCTCCCCATCTGTAACTACATTTTCATCTGTTCTATTTGTTTATGATGTACAGATCATTATGTGTAATTTTAAATAATATTAAACTTAAATGTATTGTCTATGTAGGTTTGCTGTTTGTGTGTTGCTTAAAAATTTATTTGATATCCTCAAATTAAGAATATAGTGTTTAAATATTTTTATTCAAATAATTTCAAGTTTCGTTTTCACATTTTGTAATGAAATAATTAGATTTGTGTGTGTCTGCGTGTATTTGTGTGTGTATGTGTGTGTGTTGTAAAATATAGTTTGTTTTATTTTCTTTTTTGGGTAAGAAATTATACCATGATTAACTATATAGTTATCTTTCCACTTTATACATTTTGTGACTATGTTTTTTCAGACTTACAAGTTTATTCATATAATATCTTCTTGATTGCTTGCTTAATCATTCTTGTGGCACTACACAGTAATTCTTCTATTGGTTCTAATAAAATGGTATAAGTACTTTATATTGATATAGCTATGTTTTCTTTTCCAAATTGTTTTTTTCCTGCTGTATGTTTTCCCACCCTGTTAGGGTATTTTGTTGTAATGGAGTTTCCTTGGTCTTTTCATTTCGTCATGTTGATAAGCAATGTCACTTTTCTGTCATTGTCTACAGTTTTTTACTAGATTGGCGATTACTTGTTGTCGTATCAAATTTATGTTAATTTGATATAAGTTAATTTGATATGTTATATTCCTTGTATGTGGATATAATTTCTAAATTATAAGAGTCTGCCTCCAGTGGTCTTAGGTGAGAGACCGTGAAGTGTTTCTGGGTAGGGCGTAACTATAATTTATCTTCAGAGAATTAGTACGTGCATTCCACTAAGAATGAAAGAATAGTTATTTAAAAGGGACTCTACACGTCTTGGTGCTCCAAGTTCACACTCACTGCTTTGTGCTAGAAGTGAATACAGCAACAGTCTGCACCTTGGTGGCAGAGGAACAGACAGAGATGAGACTGTCAGATTTTGATCATTTGATCTAAAAATGCCCCAGTAATTAGTCACTGCAGTTGGCTGTTTCTGACCTACATTAAAATTACTAAAATCCATAATTAACTGTTAAGACCTATTATGAAATGAGCTCTAGTAGGAGAAGGATCACGTTTGTCTTGTTCGAAATTGTATCTCCATAATTGTGCACGTTGTAAGAAGTAATCTTAGGGTGCAGTTGCTGGAAACACATCTTGAGAAGAATTTATGTGCAAGTAGGAAACTAGTAAGGTAGTGAAGAAAGCAGGATAGGCAAGGGGACAAAGCCCAGCATGGGGGTGATTTTAATCAAAGTTCCATGGAGTGTAGCTTCAGCCTGACTTTGCAGGGGAAGTCTGGAAGGTAAATTAAGACCCATATGTGTGTGGTTTTTTTTTTTCATACTCAAGCTAAGGAAATAAGCTTTTATACTGCTACAGTAGTCAGTCATCTATTGAAGACCACACCTGGAAGATGTAAATTCCTAGGAAGCTGCAACAGTTTATGCATGAGGGAAAAGCAGCTTGAAGACAGGCCCCAGGAGAGTCACAGGTGCTCACAATTAGAAGCAGAGCAACAGTAGAGCAGAGATGAAGTGACCTGGGTTGAGAATTTCATATATCTTCTTCAGGAATCCCTTGCACTGGTGACGTCCCATTATGTTTTACATTAAGTGTATTCCAACCAAACTCTGTTTTTTTTCCGAGGTGGTGATTCATCATAATTCAGTGGAAAAATATAAAAGCAGAGGTTAATGAGATACACAAAAGCCCTGCTGTTATGGTTGGTGCCAAGGCTATATTTATTTTTTCCTCCCTCTTTCACCCATTTTAGATTTCCCTTGCCTCAACCAGCACTTCTTGTCTAAGTGGCTTACTTTGTTGCATAATATACTGGTTTTCATAATTTTATTTAGGCCATGGTTGTTGTAATTTCCTATTTAGAGCTGAAATGGGCCACGGCATACTATGATTGGCCCTAATGCACAAACCAGTTGCCCCCATTCATCTTCATGATGAACAAGGTTAATTACCCTATGAGCAAGATAGTTCCTCTTTCCCTACTGCCTTCCTGACATGAGAAAAACAAAATAACCTAGCAGCAGAGGAGCTTAAGTTTAGTGAAATGCCTACTATAACTTGAGTGGAAACTTCCCTCACTGGAATGAAGATCTCTGGACTGATAGAACTTTGAGTTTCAAAAGCAGAAAGCACAAACATTGGGAGTGATGGTGAGTGGCCCACTGCAGTGTTCACTCACCAATAATTTCTGGATACATGCGTTTTTCCCTTTGACCACAAAATATCATTCGTCTATAATACACACTGCATCCTAATGGACAGTACACCAACTTCACAGGATTTCTCACCAAATTGACACTTTATATGAAGTATTACGGGGCTAGTTTCCTGGACTGCAAGATTAGCAAATTGTGGATAGTTCAGTAAGTGGTATAACCAGTACTTCCCATTGTCACGTACCAATTTTCACATCTTTTTGGCCACACAGTGAATCACTTGGTCAGAGACAATGTCATGTGCAATTTTATGTCAGTAAATCAGAGACTGTGGGCATTTAGATATCAGTGCTAGTAAAGACACTGTGAATCAGAAAACAAATCTACATTGCAAATATGCTTGAGTCCCAGTAAAGACTATTTACAATATGTTTTAGGGGGATGGTGTTTGACATAATCCAATTGTCACATATGTCCCAGTTGATTATTTTGAGGGATAGTATTATAGCATGGCTCTATACTATCTCTACTCCTGATACATCTAACACTCAGGAACAGCAGTCACTTAATACTCTCTCATAGATCCATGTTCATGCCTCTTCTTATCCTCCATATCTGGTTGTCAAAAATTTATAAATCTCACTCCTTCCAGACCCCTGAATAACCAGCCACATTTGTCATAGTGTAGGAGTCCATATGTAACCAAACCTTAGGCAGAACTTGACCCACGTGAAGTAGATGACCATTGCTGCACACTGGGGGGATTTACCCTGACAGCATTCCTCTCGGGGCACAAATGTGTGAACGTTTAGTGTACTAGAACTTGGTTTTCAGCTTGTACAAACACATTGAATTGATCCATACATGAACACATGAATACATGATGCATGAATCAGACTTGGTTTATTTTTTTCTTTTCTAACGGTTGATCCATAAAGTATCTTCTATGAGGTTATAGGTGTCAGTTGAGGGAAAGACAGCTTTGAGTAGGTGCAGCTGCATGTGCTTATAGTCTCAGCTGTTTGGGAGGCTGAGGTGGGAGGATTCTTTGAGACTAGGAGTTTGAGGCTGTACTGTGCTGTGATGATTGCACCTGTGAATAGCCACGGCACTCCAGCTTTGGCGACATAGTGAGACCATATCTCTAAAGCCAAAAAAACAAAAACAAAGAACAAAGACTACCTTATCTACCACAGATTCATCTAGCACCACAAGATCTGTGTAGTAGTTAAGTTATATTTGTAAGCATCTATATGACAGTCAGGACTTTCCAGAAAGCCATCTATTCCTCTTCTTTCCATTCAAAAATGGCATCCTTCTACATAATCTGTGAAGTGCATCAAGCTATTAGTCTCAAGTGCAATAATACATCTTGCATCCAAAACCAAAGAGGCCTGACAATCACTATTATTCTTTAGAAAGTGCGAAGTACAGTCACTTGGCCTTGCCTTAGAAGGGCTGTCCAGTGGGTTAGTCCTGGTCTTATGTGAAGCAGAATTCAAAGCGAGATTAGAAGAGTAAGAGAATTGGCCGGTCGTGGTAGCTCATGCCTGTAATCCCAGCACTTTGGGAGGCCGAGGTGGGCAGATTACCTGAGGTCGGAAGTTCGAGACCAGCCTGACCAACATGGAGAAACCCCGTCTCTACTAAAAATACAAAAAAAAATTAGCCGGGTGTGGTGGCACATGCCTGCAACCCCAGCTACTCAGGAGGCTGAGGTAGGAGAATCGTTTGAACCTGGAGGTGGAAGTTGCGGTGAGCTGAGATCATGGCACTGCACTCCAGCCTGGGCAACAAGAGCAACAAGAGCAAAACTCTGTCTAAAAAAATAAGAGTAAGAGAATTATTGAAGAAATATGTTGATGAAAAAAAGATGGGGGAAGGAGGAGCTGGAGGAGGCTGGGGGCACTGCCAGATTGAAATGATGATCTGAAATGAAAAACGAGACAGAAACAAGAAAACAAAAATGAATCTGGCCAAACATAAACCAGTACTGAGTACTAGCTCATTAACTGGATGCATAATACTCCAATATCATACAGGGATAAAAACACTAACTGGCATTACAACACCTAGTCTGCATTGGGTATTTAGAGGGAGCAACTACACAACGCTTTCAGAGAGAAATAACAGCAATGGCAACTTCCTTCATTAAAAATAAACTTATAAATTGTCTTATCGAATAAAAAAATCTAATGTTAATAAGAAAGTCAATATTGTAAATAAATAAATGATCACCACATAATTTCTATTCAGATTACTAAGCTAAAGACAATTTTAAAATACATTTAATTGGGGTGCCCAAAAATATAAATAAGGGATGACTAAGACAGAAAATGGCATCATGAAATAGAAAAAAGTAAATGTAAAACAAGAATAAATATCTGTAAAAAACATATTGACTACATTGGAATATATATCTATACATTTATGTACATCTACATCATTGCTTATATCTATACTTAATCACCATTGATAGCCATATATTTTGAAAATTAAAAGCTATACCATCCCATTACAAAAGGAGTAGAGTGAATAAAACACACACAGACAACTAAAATAGACCTAAACTCAAATCTGGAAACATTTATACATCTCAAAGGACATACAGACAACATTTAAGAAATATAAAGTATAGCTTGAGATACTCTGATATAATTGTCCCCATCTGGCAAATGAAAAGAAGAAATATCGAAGTACAGAGAAACTTTAAGTAATTTACTCTCAGTCATGGAGCTAATAAGTAATCAAGCCAGAAGGTGAACATAGTGTCTCAACTCAGAGTCATCTTTTAAAATATGACTCTCTAGTACATCTAATGTTGCTTATTATTCTAAAACTCTCAAAACAAAATACTCATTGCATATTTGAGTAAAAATAAAAGTTGAGAATAGTGAGCTGCAAGAAACAGTAGGGTACCCACAAATTATAAAAATTGATCTGTTTTATTATAATAATTATAAAAGTCACTATAAAAATGCTGAAATATTTAGTATGAAATACAGCAAAGAAACTAAAGAAGTTATGAAAAACTTATATGAAACAGAAATCAGAAATGGAGAAATAAAAACTTAAATAATTGTAAACAGGAAATATAAATATGTTGAGAGAAGTTAAGTACTTTCCCTGCTTACTTCCTAATATTTAATATTCATATTGTTATTTTAAGTTGTCTAATTACTTATTTTGATTTTATATAAAATAATAAAACCTTTTTTAATTTGCTTTAACAAATTCACATTAGTATTAATGAATAAGAAAAATGAAATTATTCCACTAGCATTCCTTTCCTTCTCTACCTTCTAATTGTTATTTCTCAACTTCCTATATTCACACTAACAGGATTTGTAACATTTATGTTTTTAGTCAATTGTTTAGGCATAATTTTAAATGTGAGGCCCACATTTGATGCTTTAACTGAAGTTGCTTTGTTCATTCTCTTAGGTGGCTAGATTTTATCATTACATATTTTTTTCTTTTTAGAAATAATTTAGTTGCTGTGTAAAATTATGTGCTTACATTTATAAATTTTGGTAGATATTGCTGTTTTATCTGTAGGTGGTAAGGAGAAAATGGAAGAATTTGATGTCTACCGCTATTGACATAGAAACAACCACATTTATTTATTTGTTAGCCCCGTCTCCCATCTAATTAACTAAAAATTATTTCTAGAGTACCTATCAGAAATATTGAATAAAAAAAGTAAGACATGGAAGAGTACATATTGCATGACTTCATCTATGTAAACAGTCAAAATAAGTTCATAGAGTTACACATAAGGATAGCATTTATCCTTGCACAGGTAATGACTCAAAAAGGGTAGAAAGGAGGTTTAGGGATTTCTGGGAATGTTTGATGTTTTCATCTGAATGTTGGTTACATGACTGATTACACAGAATTGATTTGGTCAAAATATATTGAGCTTTTAAAGTATAACTTCGGCACCTTTCTGAATGAATATTATACTTCAATAAAAAGTTTATGTTTTACAAAGACATATGAACATTTTACTTCTTTCTAAGCAGTATATGCTAAGCATATTATATCCCGAAGCACATTCAATGCTCCCCAAATCACCAGGTTATTTGCCATTATTCTTCTCATTTTGTACATAAACACAAACACATACACTGAGAATTTTAGTGGTAGAGTGACTAGTACAATGTGACCAGGCAGGAGAAAGTTCATCTGAGATTTGAGCCTGGACTCTGCTCTCAGAGCCTGAGCTTGCTCCTGACTAGCAGCTGTGCTTTACTTCAGGCCATTTCCATGCCAAGAGAAGGCAACTCCCCTTGCTAGAGTTCATCTGTTGCTAGAGTTCGTCCAAAGTCTTGCCATTTGTACCTCCCTCAAATTTAACATAATTCCTTTATGTGGTATAAAATCTCCAATGAAATTTATTTTTGGCCTGGGGTTGGTGGGGACACTAACTACCCAAGGAAAGTTTTACCTGCAGTCTCAATCGTCAGTTTGTCTGTACGTTTCCCATCTCTCTTAAGTCATCTTTTTGTGAAATATGACATTGTCTTAAGTAAAAAATTATAATTTGTAAGAAATGTATATCCAAAGAGTTAAATTATTTGCTTCTAATATAAATTATCATTCAAGGATTAAGAAAAAGTTCGATTTTTTAAAAATCAAGTTTTGCAGGCAGAAAGCATGAGCTTGTCTCAATAGAGTATTTCATGAGGGACAGTTTCTTAATGCAGATGAGACAATCTGTCTTTGCTAAAGAATGTTCTCTTTGGGGAAAAAATAGGTTCCATTTCAACACTCCACAAGTGATAAGTGAAGCATTTCAAAAATAGAAGCTCCTAGATGTGTTGATGAGACAATATGTCAGTGCTAAGAGAAAAAAAAAAAACCTGCTTGAAAAGGCTAAACTTCACCCTGTCTCCACATGCCAGTTATTTAAATTTCTACAGCTGTGTAGCACTAACAAACCTTATGCTTTAGAAGCTGGAAGAAGAGGTGATCATTTTCATCCAGTAGTTAATATTTAATGAAAATTAGGTATTTCTACAAAATAAACATTGAATTACAATTTCCCTTTTAACACAGTAAGATCATACTTAACAAAAATACTTAATTTCAGAATTTAAAAAGAAAAATCATGTAAGAAATCAGCCCTACACAGATGAAGAAAACATGTCACCTGCTGATCTTCACTGTGTTGAGATTATAAAGATATTAAACTTGAAATCAGGAAACCTACATATAATTATTATTGTATTTCTGTTTTCCCTATGTGATCTAAGACAGAATTCTTAATTGTCTGGTTGTCGGTATTTCAATTTAGGAAAATTAGGAAGTTGCAGTAAATTCTCTTCAAGGTTTCTGTAGCTCTGAAAATTTATGATCCCATGATATACAAAAACGTCCCACCACAGCCTCATTTTTGTTTAAGAAAATTCACCTATCAGAGAGTTTTTTTGCATGCCATTCCCATTGACTTCAATATCTTTCTTACATTTTTGATTTAATTAATGCCTATTTATCTCTCTGGGACATAAAAGCCACATCTATAAAAAAATGTTCTCCCCAGATTAATGACTATGTCAATTCTCTTAATATTGGTTCCCATCGGTTTTACACTCACTCACTCATGTCACACTATGGAAACAATTATTAAAAAAAAGGTTCAAGTGAAAGTGTTTGGATAAAGAGTAGTCTGTCAAATGACCCCATGTTTAACAAATAATATTAATGAAGAACCTAGAGTTTCTAATAAAATATGATGGACAAAGTACCTATTCCTATTCTCTTCATTTAACCTAGGAAAACCCTGGGTCAATCTGGACTGCTCTTCCTTACAGCCACCTGAAGAAGACAAATCCTTTATCTTGGTTTTATATTTTTCTTCACCTTTATTTTTTTTTCTATTTCTGTCTGTTATCACACCGAGAATTTGACTGTTTAAATAAAACTTTGGCCAAAATCTGATCCTTATGCTTTCCAGAATTTGTTCAATTTCCTTTTATTCATGTATTCTGGTAGAAAAAGCCAAAACTAATCTTATATATTACTTTGTAATAACCCAACACACCTCACACAGATTTTTATTTGTATATTTTTACCAGATCACATTGATTTGTGTATGTTTTCTACATTTTCATTCATGTAAATTGATTTTTTAATTTGTATACATTTAATGGGATTCAAGTTCAGTTTTCCTACATTCATGGATTGCATAGCAGTGAAGTCAAGGCTTTTAAGATATCCGTCACCCAAATGATGTATACTGTACTTATTAAGTACTTTTTCATTCACCAAGTCCTTCCCACCCCCTTACTTTTCCAAGTCTCCATCATCTCTCATTCCACTCTCTGCATCCTTGTGTACACATTATTTAGCTCCCATTTATGAGTGAGAACATGCCATATTTATTTTTTCTATCTGACTTGTTTTACATAAGATAATGGCCTCCAGCTCTAATATGGTTTGCTCTGTGTCCCTACCCAAATTTCATTTCAAATTGTTATCTCCATGTGTCAGGGGATGGACTTGGTGGGAAGTGATTGAATCGGGGAGATGGATCCCCCCATGCTGTTCTCATGACAGTGAGTGAGTTCTCATAAGAGCTGATGGTTTTAAAAGTGTTTGGCTGTTCTTCCTGCACTCTCTCTCTTGCAGCCTTGGAAGAAGGCGCCTGCTTCCTCTTTGCTTTCTGCCATGATTGTAAATTTCCTGAGGCCTTCCCAGCCATGTGAAACTGTGAGTCCATTAAACCTCTTTTTTTTTTCTTTTTTAATTACTCATTCTTAGGTAGTATCATTATAGCAGTGTGAAAACAAACTAACACTTGAAACTGGTACCAGGAATGGGGTACTGCTATAAAGATAACCTGAAAATATGGAGGCAACATTGAAACTGGATAACAGGCAGAGGTTGGAAGAGTTTGGAGGGCTCAGAAGAAGACAGGAAGAAGTGGGAAAGTTTGGAACTTCCTAGAGACTTGTTGAATGGTTTTGACCAAAATGCAGATAGTGATATGAATGAAGTCCAGGCTAAGGTGGTCTCAGATAGAAATGAAGAACTGATTGGGAACTGGAGCAAAGGTCACTGTTGCTATGCTTCAGCAAAGAGACTGACAGCATTTTTCTCCTACCCTAGAGATCCAGGAAACTTTGAACTTGTGAGAAATGATTTAGGGTATCTAGTGGAAGAAATTTCTAAGCACCAAAACATTCAAGAGGTGACCTGGCTTATTCTGAAAGCATTCAGTTATATATATTCACAAAAAGATGGTTTGAAATCGGAACTTATGTTTAATAGGGAAGCAGAGCATAAAGGTTTAGAAAATTTGCAGACTGACCATGTGGTAGAAAGAAAAACCCATTTTCTGGGGAGAAATTAAAGCCAGCTGCAGAAATTTGCATAAGTAACAAGGAGTCAAATGTTAATAGTCAGACAAAGGAGAAAATGTCTCCCAGGGTAAGTCAGAAACCTCACAACAGCGCCCCCCCCCCATCATAGTCCTGGAAGCCTAGGAGGGAAACATGGTTTTGTGGGTCAGGTCCAGGACCCCACTGCTCTGTGCAGCCTTGGGACTCCATGCCCTGTGTACCAGGTGCTTCAACTCTAACCATTGCTAAAAGTGGTCAACATACAACTCATGCTCCTGCTTCAGAGGGTGCAAGCCACATGCCTTGGCAGCTTACATGTGGTGTTGAGCCTGTGGGTGTGCAGATGACAAAGGTTGTGCTTTGGGAGCCTGCATCTAGATTTCAGAGAATGTATGGAAATGCTTAGATGTCCAGGCAGAAGTCTGCTGCAAGGGCAGGGCCATCATGGAGAACCCGTTCTAAGGCAGTGAGGAAGGAAAATGTGGATACGGCGCCCCCACACAGAGTCCCCATGGGGGCACAGCCTAGTGGAGCTATGAGAAGAGCGCCACCATCCTCCAGACCCCAGAATACTTGATCCACCAACAGCTTGCACGTGTGCTTGGAAAAGCCACAGGCACTCAAGTGTGAGCCCAAGAAAGCAGCCACAGGGACTGTACCTTGCGGAGCTACAGGGGTAGAGCTGCCCAAGGCCTTGGGGTGATGAACGTGCCCTGGATGTGAGACATGGAGTCAAAGGAGATTATTTTGAAGCTTTAAGATTTAATGAGTGCCCTGTTGGGTTTTAGACTTGCATGGGACCTGTAACCCCTTTGTTTTGGCCAATTTCTCCCATTTGGAACAGAACATGTACCTAATGCCTGTTGTATCTTTGAAGTAACTAACTTGCTTTTTATTTTATAGGCTAATAGGCAGAAGGGACTTGCCTTGTCTCAGATGAAACTTTAGACTTGGACCCTTGAATTAATGCTGGAATAAGTAAGACCTTGGGGGATTGTCGTGAAGGCATGATTGGTTTTGAAATGTGAGAATGCTGTGAGATTTGGGAAGGACCAAGGACCGAATAATATAGCTTGCCTCTGTGTTCCCACCAAAATCTCATCTCAAATTATAATCCCTACATGTCAGGGGAAGGAGTTGATGGGAGGGGATTAAATCATGGGGACAGCTTCCCCCATACTGTTCTCATGATAGTGAGTTCTCACAGAATTGATGGTTTTCAAAGTGTTTGGCTGTTCCCCTTTTGCTCTCTCTGTCTCCTGCTGCCTTGGAAGAAAGTTCCTGCTTCCCTTTCACCTTCTGCTATGAGTGTAAGTTCCCTGAGGTCTCCCAAGACATGTGGAACTGTGAGTCAATTAAACCTCTCTTGTTTATAAATTACTCAGTCTCAGGTAGTATCTTCATAGCAGTGTGAAAATGGATTAATACAAGTTCCTTCCATGTTGTTGCAAAAGACGCACGATATAGTTTGGATTTTTTTTCCCTATCAAATCTCATGTTGAAATATAATCCCCACTGTTGGAGGTGAGGCCTGGTGGGAGGTGATTGGATCATGGGGCCTGGTTTCTCATCCACGGTTTGTCACCATCTCCTTGGTGCTGTCCTTACAATTGTGAGTCAATTCTCATGAAATCCTCTCTCTCTCTCTTCTGCTTTCACCATGTGACATTTCTGCTCCCACTTCACTTTTCACCATGATTATAAGTTTCCTGAGCCTCCCACCCTCATCCCCAGAAGCTCAGCAGATGTCAGGACCATGCTTCCTGTATAGCCTGCAGAACCATGGGCTAATTATACCTATTTTCTTTTTAAATTACCTGTGTCAGGTATTTCTTTACAGTAAAGTAAGAACAGCATAATACAACATGATTTCATTATTTTGTAATATTTAATTATATATATCTTTATATATATATATGTTTTTATATATGTATATGCCACATTTCTTTGTCCAATCATCCATTGATGGAAAATTAGGTTGATTCCGTATCTTTGCTCTTGTGAATAATGCCGTGATAAAATACATGATTGTTATCTCTGATGTAATGATTTTTTTCCCTTGGGTATATACCCAGTAATAGGATTACTGGATTGAATGGATTGAAATGAATTCTACTTTTAGTTCTTTGATAATTGTCCATACTTATTTTTGTTGTTTTTCTTCTATCTCTATTTTGAATTTCTATTCAGATTGTATTGGACATCATACATTTCCTGAGGATTTAACTTATCCTCTAATGCCAAGACCAACCTGTCTTTGTGGATTTTTAATTTGTTTTTATGCAATTGTTCAGCCTGCTTACTCCATACAATTATGACAGTTTACAGAAATAATTAAAAACGGCATCTCTGTGGGCAACATTCTTTCATCATTTCAGCATGTCATGCTTATCTGTTACAATTATGTTTCTTTGCTCTTTCTTTTTAAACATTAAAAAATATGGGTAATAGAATTTATCTGCTTTAGTTATGTTGAACTAGAAGTCTCTACTTGGCCACTAAAATTGCAAGTTTGGAAAGTAGAGCATATCATGTTAATGACATATAAATCATATAAAAATCCCAAATTTGAAATAAACATGTCTCTTTGTTCATGAAACAATGATTTATTCCTGATTTTAAAGATGTTATAAAACCAATAGCTTTCTTATTTCTACTGTCACCTGGAGGTGCTGTCATTGTTTTACTTGCCCTGACAACTCACATCTAATGCAGAAAAACAACTTGTTTCTTGTCTAATGCATTACTGCTATGTGCAGTCATCCATTGGTGATCAATACACTGGTAGCAACATCTCCACTTACTCCTGCTGCTTAGCACATATAAATGTAATGGTTTACAGCAGCAAAAACTAATGAACTATAGATACATATATAAAAATAAATAATCTTAACAAACAAGTTTTTGGAAGTAAAACAATTTGGAAGTACAATAGTATGTATAAAGTGTTGTAAAATATTCAAAATATAAGCATATATTTATATGTAATAACATAAAACATGCATAGGGTTAATAAACCATATAATCATGATATGTAAGGCAATGGAACACAGAACTATGGCTGTATTTGTAATCATTTTTACTGTATAACCAACTGAAACAAATGTGGCAAAACACTGAACTTAACAAAGCTGGAAGATGGGGAGGAAGCAAAATAAAAGACTGGTTCACCTGAAAACTTGCAGATAAAAGTCCACCTGAAATTCTGATGCAAAAGCATGTTACATATTTGTAATCTTGGTTATGTCACTATATCCTTTAGCATGAGTTTCTTCATCTATATCTGACTGTCTAGGTCTCCTTATGTGTTGGGTTTTCATTCTTTATTTTTTATTTTTTTTTTTGAGATGGAGTTTTGCTCTTGGCGCCCAGGCTGGAGTGCAATAGCATGATCTTGGCTCATTGCAACCTCCGCCTCCCGGCTTCAAGCGATTCTCCTGCCTCAGCCTCCCGAGTAGCTGGGATTACAGGCACCTGACACCACGCCCGGCTAATTTTTTGATTTTTAGTAGAGACGGGTTTTTGCCATGTTGGCCGGGCTGGTCTCAAACTCCTGACCTCAGGAAATCTGTCTGCCTCGGCCTCCCATTCTTGTATAAAAATATGTACTATTAAATGTATTCTCATAATTATAAAATTAAGCTTATCAGGATTAGTTGAAAATGTCAAGATTCAAGCTTTACAGAATAAAAGAATGTTAAAGAATACATAGCAACAGAATTATCTTAGTTGACCCTCCAGGTGTACTAAATGTTCAGATATTCAGGGTTTTTTTCAAGTTTTATTGAAATATCAGGCTCTCAGAGAATTTATATTTAGTTCAATATATTTGTTTAAAATATAGATAACTCAAACTTGTCATTTTCAAGTGTCAAGATTTAGTTGTGTTAATTGCTTGTTAGGCAATTATAATAATAAAGTATCAAAATACAAAAAAAACCCTAGAGCTCATTCCTTAAAATATATGTCTTACCCATATTAGAAGAAAGACAATATATATCATAAAGCAACATCTCAAACAGTTCAACATATTTCTAAGTTACTAACCAAAAATGCAGGTTTTTAACCTTGTGGTCACTCAGTGAATTACTGAAACCTTGAGAAGAGACTAGGTCTTCTGAGTTTCTGCCAAGCATCCGTTCAATCAAATCACAAAAGATGTTGATTAATTGCCATAAACATTAATTCATCAAATTATTCTTTTAGTAATTACTGATTATTATCGTTTTTAGGGCTAGGAGAACGTTTTCTTTGATTCTAATTTATGCCTAATAGCTATGACAGAAAACAGACATTCAATAAATTTTTGCGGAATAAATGAACATACATTTGTTATGTGTCAGAACTCATGCTAGCTTTTAAAAAGTTTTGTTTTATTTACGTATTCATTCATTCATTCATTTATTCATTTATTCATTTTAGAGACATGGTTTCACTTTGTTGCCCAGGCTGAAGTGCAGTGGCATTCATAGCTCCCTGAAGCATAAAACTCTGTCCTCAAGGGAACCTCTCACTTCAATCTCTGGAGTAACTGGGACTACAGGCAAGTGCCACCACCCCTGGCTGTTTTATTTAGTTAGTTAGTTTTTTTGGAGAGATGAGATCTCGCTACATTGCCTAGCTGGTTTCAAATTCCTGGCCTCAAGCAATCTTCCTGCCTTGGCCTCCTGAAGTGCTGAGATTACAGACATGGGTCACCATACCTGGCCCTGTTTTATTTTTAATTGATGAATAATAATTGTATATATTTATGGGGTGTGATGTGATGTTTTAACACATGTAGACATTGAAAAATGATCATGCTAGCTGTTTTAAATATGTTGTGGTATATAATCTCAGTACAGTCCTATGAGTAAAATAGCAATACTTTTCTGTTCTCTTGATGAGACATTAAAGAATTTTCCTAGGTTCATACAATGTCGGAGTCAGGATTCACACTTTAAGGATTTTGACTCCAGACCAATGATATTTGTTCCCACATAGTAATGCTTGACCAAATCATGTCACCCTACCCTAAAATTTTATTTTACATTACTCTGCAATCAACACACATGAACACTATACAAAATAGAGTGTTCTAAAATGAGGCTGGGAGTGGTGGCTCACGTCTGTAATCCAGCACTTTGGCAGGCTGAGGTGGGTGGATCACCTGAGGTCAGGAGTTCAAGATCAGCCTGGCTAACGTGGTGAAATCCCATCTCTAAAAAAATAAAAATAAAAAAATACAGTGTTCTAAAATAACAGACACATTAAATTACTTGAGTTATATACTTTTATACATATATTCTACAAAAATCTAATTTTGTGGAAATTAAATTGATTAATATATCACATTATTGCACTGTAATACTATTTAGCATGTTAATTTATTCAAAACTATATTTTTCATATTTCAGTAATCAAAATTTTTCTAACTGGAGGAAAAATATCAAATGTTATTGCACATGAACACAGGTGCAAAGATCCTTAAAAATATTACTGAATCAAATTTAACATTGTGAAAGGGTATGTGTTACATATTAAAATCACATGGAATTTGTTTCAAGAATAAGAGAATGATTCAACATTCATAAATAAATAAATTTAATTCATCATGTTAATAAACTGCATAAGAAAAATCAAAAGATGATGCAAAGAAAACATTCAACCAAATTAAACTCCCATTTATGATTATAAACTCTCAAAATACTAGAAATAGAAAGAAACTTCCTTAACATAAAACCAGGTTATATACAAAAACATATAGGTACATTATACTTAAATGCGAGAAAATGCAACTTTCCCTTTAAGATTAGGAACAAATCAAATGTTCAAGTGTTTTTTTCCCTCTTCATTCTCCTTCAACATCTCCTTAACTAGTGCAGGAAATAAAAGGAATATAGATAGGAAGGAATAATTAAAATTGTATTTATTTGCAGATGAACTTATTTTCAATGTAGAAAACTGTATGCTAAATATTGTAATATGATATTATGTTGTTAAACATGGTATGTTAGACAGCTAATTTATCTAAAAATACAATTACATTGTATTCAACTTTATAAAATACTACCAAAAATTTCCCACCCTATTCCCATCTACATAATGAATATTTTCTAAGCCAATATAGCAGATGTAGGTATTCATTTCTCTTTTTGCTCTAAGCATAAGTATTTTAGAATAATTTTTCTAATGAATAAGTCCAAAGTTACTTCATTGACTCGATCATTACACTATTCAAGCAGTTGTATAAAAATGGAATCTTAATCCTCACCTACTTTTTTTTTTTTTTTTTTTTTTTTTTTTTTTTAACCGGAGTATCACTCTGTTGCTCAGGCTGGAGTGCAGTGGCACTATTTTGGCTCACCGCAACCTCGGCCTCCCAGATTCAAGCAATTCTCCCTGCCTCAGCCTCCTGAGTAGCTGATATTACAGGCGCCCGCCACCACCCTTGGGTAATTTTTCTAGTTTTAGTTAGAGACTGGGTTTCGCCATGTTGGCCAGGCTGGTCTTAAACCCCCGACCTCAGGTGATCCGCCCACCTCGGCCTCCCAAAGTGCTGGGATTACAGGTGTGAGCCGCTGCACCTGGCCAATCTTCAACTACTTTTAAAGTAGGGAAAAATAGATCTAATCTCATATGCAAGAAATAAAGATTCAGTTTCCTTGAGTTTAGAAACGGTCAGAAATAAATAGCTAGAAAGAAAGGAACAATTTATAAAAAGATTACAAATACCTAAAATTGCAGTGAGTTTTATAGTATGTTTCAAACAATGATTACAAATAAATAAATACATGAGTTATAAAGTAAATACTACTATATCAATACACCTGAGTAAGCATACATTTAAGTAATAAAGTACTAATTTTAATTAATTGATCCAATTATTTTTTAATATTAGTCTAAGGGATTTATTTTTATTTTTATTTATTTATTTATTTTTATTACACTTTAAGTTCTGGGGTACATGTGAACAACGTGCAGGTTTGTTACATATGTATACCTGTGCCTTGTTGGTGTGCCGCACCCATTAACTCATCATTTACATTAGGTTTATCTCCTAATGCTATCCCACATCCCTCCCCCTCCCCCACGACAGGCCCTGGTGTGTGATGTTCCCCACCCTGTGTCCAAGTGTTCTCACTGTTCAATTCCCACCTATGAGTGAGAGCATGTGGTGTTTGGTTTTCTGTCCTTGCGATAGTTTGCTGAGAATGATGGTTTCCAGCTTCATCCATGTCCCTTCAAAGGACATGAACTCATCCTTTTTATGGCTGCATAGTATTCCATGGTGTATATGTGCCACATTTTCTTAATCCATTCTATCACTGATGAACATTTGGGTTGGTTCCAAGTCTTTGCTATTGTGAATAGTGCCGCAATAAACATACCTGTGCATGTGTCTTTATAGCAGCATGATTTATAATCCTTTGGGTATATACCCAGTAATGGGATGGTTGAGTCAAATGGTATTTCTAGTTCTAGATCCTTGAGGAATCGCCACACTGACTTCCACAATGGTTGAACTAGTTTCCAATCCCACCAACAGTGTAAAAGTGTTCCTATTTCTCCACATCCTCTCCAGCATCTGTTGTTTCCTGACTTTTTAATGCTCACCATTCTAACTGGTGTGAGATGGTATCTCATTGTGGTTTTGATTTGCGTTTCTCTGATGGGCAGTGATGATGAGCATTTTTTCATGTGTCTATTGGCTGCATAAATGTCTTCTTTTGAGAAGTGTCTGTTCATATCCTTTGTTCACTTTTTGATGGGGTTGTTTGATGTTTTCTTGTAAATTTGTTTAAGTTCATTGTAGATTCTGGATATTAGCCCTTTGTCAGATTGGTAGATTGCAAAAATCTTCTCCCATTCTGTAGGTTGCCTGTTCACTCTGATGGTAGTTTCTTTTGCTATGCAGAAGCTTTTTAGTTTAATTAGATCCCATTTGTCAATTTTGCCTTTTGTTGCCATTGCTTTTTGGTGTTTTAGTCATGAAGTCCTTGGCCATGCCCATGTCCTCTATGTCCTGAATGGTATTGCCTAGGTTTTTTCTAGGGTTTTTATGGTTTTAGGTCTAACATTTAAGTCTTTAATCCATCTTGAATTAATTTTTGTATAAAGTGCAAGGAAGGGATCCAGTTTCAGCTTTCTACATATGGCTAGCCAGTTTTCCCAGCACCATTTATTAAATAGGGAATCCTTTCCCCATTTCTTGTTTTTGTCAGGTTTGTCAAAGATCAGATGGTTGTAGATGTGTGGTAGTGTTTGTGAGGGCTCTGTTCTGTTCCATTGGTCTACATCTCAGTTTTGGTACCAGTACCATGCTGTTTTGGTTACTGTAGCCTTATAGTATAGTTTGAAGTCAGGTAGCGGGATGTCTCCTGCTTTGTTCTTTTTGCTTGGCATTGTCTTGGAAATGCAGGGTCTTTTTTGGTTCCATATGAAGTTTAAAGTAGTTTTTTCCGATTCTGTGAAGAAAGTCATTGGTAGCTTGATGGGAATGGCATTGAATCTATAAATTACCTTGGGCAGTATGGTCATTATCATGATACTGATTCTTCCTATCCATGAGCGTGGAAAGTTTTTCCATTTGTTTGTGTCCTCTCCTCTTTTATTTCGTTAAGCAGTGGTTTGCAGTTCTCCTTGAAGATGCCATTTTCACGATATTGAGTCTTTCTACCCATGAGCATGGAATGTTTTTCCATTTGTTTGTATCCTCTTTTATTTCATTGAGCAGTGGTTTGTAGTTCTCCTTGAAGAGGTCCTTCACATCCCTTGTAAGTTGGATTCCTGGGTATTTTATTCTCTTTGAAGCAATTGTGAATGGGAGTTTACTCATGATTTGGCTCTCTGTTTGTCTGTTATTGGCGTATAGAAATGCTTGTGATTTTTGCACATTGATTTTGTATCCTGAGGCTTTGTTGAAGTTCCTTACCAGCTTAAGGAGATTTTGGGTGCAGACGATGAGGTTTTCTAAATACACAATCATGTCATCTGCAAACAGGGATGATTTGACTTCCTCTTTTCCTAATTGAATACCCTTTATTTCTTTCTCCTGCCTGATTGCCCTGGCCAGAACTTCCAACACTATGTTGAATAGGAGTGGTGAGAGAGGGCATCCCTGTCTTGTGCCTGTTTTAAAAGGGAATGCTTCCAGTTTTTGCCCATTCAGTATTATATTGGCTGTGGGTTTTTCATAAATAGCTATTATTTTGAGATACGTTCCATCAATACCTAGTTTATTGAGAGTTTTTAGCACGGAGGGCTATTGAGTTTTGTCAAAGGCCTTTTCTGCATCTATTGAGATAGTCATGTGGTTTTTGTCTTTGGTTCTGTTTATATGATGGATTACATTTATTGATTTGCATATGTTGAACCAGCCTTGCATCCCAGGGATGAAGCCAACTTGATCTTGGTGGATAAGCTTTTTGATGTGCTGCTGGATTTGGTTTGCCAGGATTTTATTGAGGATTTTTGCCTTGATGTTCATCAGGCTTATTGTTCTAAAATTCTCTTTTTTATTTGTTATGTCTCTGTCAGGCTTTGGTATCAGGATGATGCTCATAAAATGAGCCTCATAAAATGAGTTAGGGAGGAGTCTCTCTTTTTTCTATTGATTGGAATAGTTTCAGAAGGAATGGTACCAGCTCCTCTTTGTACTTCTGGTAGAATTCGACTGTGAATCCTTTTGGTCCTGGACTTTTTTTGGTTGGTAGGCTATTAATTACTGACTCAATTTCAGAGCCCGTTATTGGTCTATTCAAGGATTCAACTTCTTCCTGGTTTAGTCTTGGGAGGGTGTATGTGTCCAGGAATTTATCCATTTCTTCTAGATTTTCTAGTTTATTTGTGCACAGGTGTTTATAGTATTCTCTGGTGTTAGTTTGTATTTCTGTGGGATCAGTGGTGATATTCCCTTTATCATTTTTTATTGCATCTATTTCGTTCTTCTTTCTTTTCTTCTTTATTAGTCTTGCTAGTGGTCTCTCCATTTTGTTGATCTTTTCAAAAAACCAGTTCCTGGATTCATTGATTTTTGAAGGGTTTTTTGTGTCTCTATCTCCTTCAGGTCTGCTCTGCTCTTAGTTATTTCTTGCCTTCTGCCAGCTTTTGAATGTGTTTGCTCTTGCTTCTCTCGTTCTTTTTCTCTTGTGGGCATTTAGTGCTATTAATTTCCCTCTACGCACGCTTTAAATGTGTCGCAGAGATTCTGGTATCTTGTGTCTTTGTTCTCATTGGTTTCAAAGAACATCTTTATTTCTGCCTTCATTTCGTTATGTACCCAGTAGTGATTCAGGAGCAGGTTGTTCAGTTTCTACGTAGTTGAGCGGTTTTGAGTGAGTTTCTTAATCCTCAGTTCTAATTTGATTGCACAGTGGTCTGAGAGACAGTTAGTTATTACTTCTGTTCTTTTACATTTGCCAAGGATTGCTTCCAACTATGTGGTCAATTTTGGAATTAGTGCGATGTGGTACTGAGAAGAATGTATATTCTGTTGATTTGGGGTGGAGAGTTCTGTAAATGTCTATTAGGTCTGCTTGATGCAGAGCTGAATTCAACTCCTGGATATCCTTATTAACTTTCTGTCTTGATCTCTCTAATGTGGACAGTGGGGTATTAAAGTCTCCCATTATTATTGTTTGGGATTTATTTTTAAATGCATCAGTTTCAAATTTTCAACTGGATATTTTTTCCAAGTTTTTAATGTTTTCATTGACTTTCATTGCTTAGTATAGGCTTGTATTTCCATTTTGTATTCTTCTTCTTCTGCCTAAAAAGCTTTGTTTACTACTCTTACAGTGTGAGTCAACTGGTAATAAATTCTTTTAGCTTTTGTATGTTTTAATAGTCTGTACCATCTTCATTTGTGAAAGGTATGTTCACTGGTTATATATTTCTAGTTTGTTAGCAGTTTTTGTCTTTCAGTAACTTAAAAATGTTGCTCTGCTGCATTATTTCTAATAAGAAACATGTTGTCATTTTTATGTTAGTTCTTCTATGTGATGTGTCTTCTTTCTAGCTGTTTTTTAAGTACTTTCTTTGTCACTGCTTTACAGCAATTTGATTTTTGTTTTTGCTTGGTGTTGTTTTATTCGTAATTCTGTGTTTGGAGTTTGTTGATATTCTTGGCTCTTTGGGATTATAGTTATCATCAATTTTGGAAAAAATTGAGCCATTTTTAGTTCATTTATTTATTTCTGATTGTATTAGTCATAGTTTTCCAGAGAAATAGAAACATTAGGTAGTGCATGTATTTGTATGTGCATGTGGTGTATATACATATGTAAGGTGAATATATACATAATATGTATATATTTTATACTTACAATTTATATAAATTAAGAATAAATTAAGAGATTTATTATAAGAAACTGACTCATGTGATTATGAGGGCTGGCATGTCCACATAATCAGTGTGGGTCATCAAGCAGAGACCCAGGAGAGCTGATGGTGCAGATGAAGTCCAAATGCAGTCTGCAGGAGGATTTCTAGTGGGTCACTAGGCATAATAGTGAGAGGTGCCACTCTCACTCTTGCTCCAGGAGCCTGGAATTCTGGTTCTATCCAGGATTTCAATTTATTGAATGAGGCCCGCCCAAATTATGGAGGGCAATCTGCTTACTCAAAATTTTCTGAATTTTTTATAACACATTAACTAAAGTAACTATGCTGTACTTTAGGTCTCCAGAAGTTATCCCTTTTATAACTGAAAGTTTGTATGCTTTGATCAAATACATCTCCTCCCACTTGAACAAGACCCCGACCCCTGGTAACCACCATTTTATTCTTACTATGACTTCAACTTTTTTGTTGTTATATTCCATGCATAAGTGAGACCACACAGTATCAATCTTTCTGCATCTGGCTTATTTCATTTAGTATTCCAGTTTATCTATATTGTCACAAATGGCAAGAAGTTCTTCATTTTTAAGACTTAGGTATCTTAGAAGAAGAAGCACATCCCTTGGATAATGTTTACTATTCTCTGTGATATCCCTTAATATGAATTCTATGATATAAAGTTCACAATACTTAAGTACTATGATATAAAGTCAATCCCTTTTATGTTAAATGAAAGGGATAAGAGGGCAAAGAAAACAAAGACATTTGCTATATATACACACACAGACATAGTTATAACAAAATAAGGAGAGAACAGTCACGACATTACAGTCCTAATTTCTATGACTGGTATCATGGTCATAGCTGGTCGTCATAACTACCTTTTTTCACAATCCATTCCATACCCCTTTTGTCTTCAGCAGGAGCCTCAAATGATTATAATTCTTTACCTGGTGGAGTGACCCAAACTTTTATTTCTAAAGAGCCTGAGTCATTAGTAGCCCTGCTTAAATTGAGATGTTGTAGTTGTTCATTGACCTTAACCACAGGGCATGGTAATACCAGCATATACCCTAGGGGATCTCCTGTATTCCAGACCAGACATACTCTCTTTATTTTGTCCACAAAATGTGGTAACTCTGCCTACTTTGTACCAAATTCCACTTGATAGTAAGGAAAACTTACCACAGCCAGCACAATAGCCTCTTTCTTTGCCTGTTAATTCAGAGGCATGAGGAGTTCAAAATGTCTGGATGTAATCTTAACTCTAGTTGAATAGAATCGTTGTGCCTCCTGATGAAAGCTTTCCTCCCTTTACTACTAAGATCTCTAGGCAAACAGAGAATAAGTGTGTGGGAATAGAAAGCAACAACTTTTCTAGCAGGTCACTAGGCATAATAGTGAGTGGTGCCACTCTCATTCCTACCTTTTGATTCCTGGACTGATGAATCCTGACTATGAAGAAACAGAACCATGTATGGGATGATGATTCAGAGCATATACAGGCTCCTGAATAAACTTTCTCAGGCCTGCAAGGTACTTCCACCTTGCTGGCACTGTGACCAAGCCTTTAAAAGGCCATTCCATGGCTCTGTGAAGCCAGTGGCTTGAAGATGGTGGGGAACATGGTGAGATCAGTGAATTTCATGAAAAAGGTCCAGTAGCCACACATCATTTGCTGTTAAGTGAGTTGT
Source organism: Pan troglodytes (assembly GCF_028858775.2). NCBI lineage: Eukaryota > Metazoa > Chordata > Mammalia > Primates > Hominidae > Pan > Pan troglodytes. The sequence goes on along the minus strand of NC_072401.2, from coordinate 117,380,940 downwards.
TTGATTGGAAACAATGTGTATGGAATATGATGTAGGTGGATATGACATACTGTAAGTTCACAGATGGTAGTTTTGGTAGAAGCATTGAATGCAGGGAGGGGTCATCATTTTCATAGTAAGTGCCTGTTCTAATAAGAACAAAACATTGCTCCTTCCATAATGAAAGAGACCCAATGTAACCAATTACCCAAAAGGTAGCTGGTTGATCACCACAGTGAATGGTGTCATTTCAGGGACTCAATTTTGGTCTCTGCTGCTGGCAGATTGTGCATTCAGCAGAAGCTTAGCCAGGTTGACGGCAGCTGTTCATGTTGCTGGGTCCGTACGTAATTTCCGTCCCTGCCACCATGGCCAATTTGTTCATTGGGCAATGACAAGGATGGCTGGCAAAAGAAGCTGACTTCTATCCATAGTCATCCACTCAGTTGCTAAATTGTGTCTCTTATTTAACACCACTTGGTGGTCACTTCCATGTGACACAAACGTCTTCACGTTTTTCAGTCATTTGGAGAGGTCTATCTACAAAGCTCTTCTCCAGATTTTCTTGTCAATTTTTCCCTTTTGTTCCTTCGAAGTCTTAAAGCAGCCAGCCAAACCATTGAATATAGCCCAAGAATCAATACCTAATCATAGGTCGGACCATTTAGTCTTCTAAGAAAAGTGAATAACTGGGTGCACGCTTGAATTTCTGCACACTACAGATTTATCTTCACTACTTTCATTCAGGGATGTACAGAAAGGGGTTGTGGTGCTTCAACTGACCACTTTCAGATGTGGTTAGAATCACACAAATTATCTGTAAACCAAGCCTGAGTTTAATCTTCCTCTGTTAACTGATCTTGGGTAATTATTTATAAGGCTGGGAGAGCGAAGGTAGTATAGTAGAAATGGGGACGATGGACCTTAGGCCACTTTTCTATTTAACTTACTTGTGTCTTCAGGGATGGCTCAGGTCCAATCTCATATATACAATTTTTATTTGAGAATAGAGTGTTGGTGTATGCCTGTATTTATGGATTACTGAGTAAGATAATAGCCAATTTATAATGGAAAACTCCGACTACATGGTAACTTGGTGGCCTATGGTTAATCATTCTAACTCTACTAATGCCCAGCAGCAGATCAAAAGCTGTTTCTCAAAAAGTAGTTATCTGCAGAAGATGGCATGGCTTTGCTCAAAAATCTTAAGGGCCTGGTCTGTGATACATCTGTAGGGGTCTGCCAAAGGCTTCCACCAGCATTCTTATCTACCACTGACACTTTAAGAATCTGCTTGATCATATGGGTCAAATGGCAGAGCAGCTTGTAAGGCATCCTGGACCTTTTGCAGAGTCTACTCCTGTTCTGTGTCCTACTCAAAACGAATGACTTTCCAGGTCACTTGGTAAATAGGCCAGAGTAACACACTTGAATGAAGAATATGCTGTCTCCAAAACTTGAAGTGATTCATTAGTCATTATATCTATATTTTGGTTGTGGTGGGGGCCAGATGTAACAACTTATTCTTCACCTTAGAGGGTATTGCCCCACACCACGGGCCCTCTGAAATTTTCACTGATGTGCAAGTCTCCTGAAATGTTGAGATATGTGAGATTTATTTAACATCCTTAGCACCTAACGGTCTTACCAGTAAGTCTACAGTAGTTGCTACTCCTTGATCCCTCGTTCCAATCAGCATAAAGTAATCAATTTAATGGACTAGTGTGTGATAGCTTATGGAAAAGAAAGAAGTTCAAGATTCCTGTGAATTCAATCATAACATAGAACTGGAGAACTTGAGGTGGAAGAATGAGAGTGTATTGCTGGCCTTGCCAGGTAAAGGAAATTGCTTATAGTTGGCCTTATAACTAGAAATGGAGAAAAAGCCATTTGACAGACTAATAGCTGCATACCAATTACCAGAGAATATGTTAATTTGCTGAAACAATAAAACCACATATGGTATAGCTGCTGCAGTTGGAGGGACCACCTGAATAAATGATAATCCGTTGTCATTCTCCAAAACCCATCTGTCTTCTGCATAGGCCAAATTAGATTTTTGTATAGAGATGCGGTTTGAATCACCACTCTTGCATTTTTCAGCCATTAATGGTGGCACCAATCTTAGCAATCCTTCCAGGAAAGCGGTATTATTTCTTATTTACTATTTTCCTTGGTAGAGAGAGTTCTAGCAACTCCCATCTGCCATTTTTCACCATAATAGCACACATTCCACAGGCCATAGAGCCAATAGAGGAATTCTGATAGCTTCTTAGTATATCTATTGCAATTATGCAGGCACCGACTGGGCTTATTGTGAGATGGACGTGAGTGAAAACTTCATTGATCACCTGACCTCCATAAGTTCTTACACTTATTGATGGACCACAATAAAATTTTGGATTTCCTGAAATTAGTGTTTTATCAAAGCAAGTGTCTAGTAGTTCCTGGAAGATCTGATTATTTCCTTTTCCCCAATGCACAATTATCCTGATAAAAGACTATAGTTTCCTTTGGGGAAGCCTGAGAGAAATATTAACAATATAAATTTTTGGTAGTGTACTATTTTTCTTCCTCAAAGAGATCCAGTCTCCCCTTTATTCAAGTAGTTCTACATCTATAAACTGGCTTAAGTCTGGGGATTGATTGAGAGGCTGTAACTCTGTTTTTATGATTCAGATTTGACTTTTATTTACTTTGCTTCAAACTTTTCTGCTTATACAAATCAAGTTAGAATTTTGTAGACTTTTCTATCTAGTTTACTTCTAGAATCACCATCATCAACTAGCTGATACCATAGTTCTGCACAAATCGGAGTACCATACTCTGGAGTAGTGTTTTAACTCTGTTGTGCATTATGGTAACTCTGCCCACGTCGTATTTGGTGGTTGGGTGCTGGCCCCTGCTACCTTGGGTGGGATCCAATTTCACTCTTGCTACCTCAGGATTCAACTACCCTTATTGTATTTAGGTTTTCCAATTTAGTGACTGTGTTTCCCATTGTAAGTTCTGGCTAACAGAGAAGAGCAATCAAAGAGTTCAAGATGCTAGAGCTTTCCCCATAAATTTATTTCTCATAGTTGTGGTGAAATATGTGTCTTTGGACACTTCAAGATCAGGTGAATAGAGATCTTAAATGTCACATCTACTCTGCTATTTCAATCTCCCTAAGCCTTTAAATCCCTTTGGACCAATTCAAGTCTGAGAATTCATGCTCACTCACTTTCTTCACCTTTGGTCCACATTTCAGCCAACTAAGCAAACAAATAGCGAGCACACTTTCTAACTCCTTGAGCTGCAACACTACAGAATCTCTGCTCAATAGGTCTGTATCAGTAAATTTGTCCTGATTCAACTTTTTGTTACCTTCACAATTATCCCACCCTCTTAATATCCATTCCCATACATATCCCCCATATTTCTCTGTATATAAATTAGAAAACTCAAGTAGTTCTTTTGAAATGTAGCACAGCTCTTCATGGGTCACACTTTGTACCTTTCCTCTAGGGGCCGGCTACCTGCTGGAACCTGAGCCTTGAGTAAGTTTAAAAGCAAAGAGAAGTGGTGGGAATGGGTCCTGACGAGAATTAGCATTGTCTTGCAAGACAACTGCTTCAGGGGACACCATGAGAGTTTTCTCAGGCAATTCAGGGTTAACCCTCTCAGGAGAGAATGAAGAGGGTGCATCAACTGGTGATGGAGATATTCCTTATACAGGCAAAGAAGAGTCTTTAGAATTTAAGGGCTTAATTACCCAAGCTTCACTAGGATATTTCTACAGGGCTTTATTACCCAAGCTTCACTAGGATCTTTCTACAAGTTTCCATTCTTGTTTTCACGACCCCATTCCTTTCCAATCAATTTCCTCACTTTAATAATAGACATACCGTGACACTTGGAGTTCAATTTGCAATGTAAATCGGCCATTCCAGCCATTCATAGAGTGTCACTCTGTTTATTTATTTATTTAGAGACAGAGTCTTGCTCTGTCGCCCAGGCTGGAGTGCAGTGGCGCGATCTCGGCTCACTGCAGCCTCCGCCTGCCAGGCTCAAGCAATTCTTGTGCATCAGTCTCCCTAGTAGCTAGGGATTACAGGCACACACCACCATGCCCAGCTATTGTTTGTATTTTTAGTATAGACAGGTTTTCACCATGTTGGTCAGGTTGGTCTAGATCTCCTGACCAGAGGTGATTGGCCCACCTCAGCCTCCCAAAGTGCTGGAAGTACAGGGGTGAGCCACCACGCCCAGCCATAGAGTATATTCTAAGTTTGGTTTTCAGTAATCTCAACCCAGTAGCTACAGGAGGTAAGAGTCCTCTGTCAGGCCAGACATAGAAACTTTCATGTCATGTGTGCTGCTGTTAAGCTCATAATTTGAATTCATGAACTCATCCCACACACACCCACTTTGTCTAGTTACATTAGGAAGAATCTGCCAATCTCATATTCCTTAGTTTGACAAAAATGTTCAAAAGTATCATATGCACATCAGATCCTTGCTTTTTATAAATATTTGATTAGGAGTACCCGAGGGCAATATTTTGCTTATCAGCCAGATTATACCATGGGCTATTAGTGCTTTCTTTATTACTGGAAATAAAGTTACAATTATCTTTAAAACTAATCAGATTATATTAGTTTCAGAAACTCTAAAACCAACTCAGAAAATTTATTCTTAAGATTCTGTTTATTTAAAACACTCATAGTACCAAAATCTGTATTAATTAGGGTTCTCCAGAGGATGACAACTAACAGGATATATATGTGTATAAAAAGAAATTTAATATAAAAAATTGGTTTATGTGATTATGGAGCCTGGCGAATACAAACCTGCAGCCTGGGCCAGCCAACTCAATATACAGGGAAGCAATGGTACAGACAGTATGGCAGCCAGCAGTCAGAGGCCCAGGAGAGTTAATGGTGTGAATGAAGTCTGAAGGCCAACAGAGGGAAACCCAGGAGATATAAGGGAGCATATAAACTCTAAAGGCAGGACGAAGGAGGCTCTTACGCCGAAAGACCAGTATTTTTGTTCCTTTCAGTACTTGAATTGATTGAATGAAGCCCACTCATATTATGGAAGTCAATCTACTTACTTAAATTTCACTGATTTAAATATTATTCTCCCCTGAAAACACCATCCAAGTTGACACATAAAATTAATCATCACAATGCTTCATCTCTCTCTCCCCTCCTTAGTAATTCCAATTAAATGCATATTAGACCTTTGGAATGTATACGAAAACTTACTACTGTTCTTTCCATTTTTACAATTTATTTTTCCAGTGTTTTTTTATTTTGAATAGTTTTTTATTACTATATATTACATTTCACGTACATTTTCTCCTCAAATATCAAATCAGTTCATGTTAACCAGTGTATTTTTCATATTTGATATTGCAGTTTTATGTCTAGGGATTTGATAGATGTGATTCTAACTAGATTATGAAGATAATCAACAGAAGTTACTGATGAAATTCATATAGGTGGTAAGAGAACAAGAAAAGCCAATGATACATTTTCCATTTATGAAATATGTAGCAAGAAATGGACAATCTTTTTAATTTTGTTCCATTTTGTGTTAGGATGCTGATAATCAGAATTAAAATAATTCCATTTTGGACTTGTTTGTTTGTTTCTGGTGTTTATTAGATACTCAGGTAGGAAATCGAAAATCAAGAAGGTTCTAGAATAAAAGTTTGATCAGGGAATCTCAACAGTGTAATTGGCATACAAGTAGTTGTTAAAGTCTTAAAACTGAATTATATCATCAAGGGAAAAAATGAATATAGGGACTGAAATCTTCTGTTGGGAAGACGAAGAGAAAGTTACAAAGAAGATTGAAAAGAATTAGAGTGTGAGATAGAAAGAAATGAGAAAATTGCTTTATCTTACAGGCAAGCATAAGAGAGTCTATTTTTAAATGAGGGAATGAATTGCCTGGTTAATTTCAGAAGTTAAGTATATCGGACTGAAATTTTGCCTTCAGACTTAGTGGCAGAGAACTCAGTAATTACCTTATCTTTAGAGTTTCTTTTGATTACTTGAGATGAAAGCCTGATTAGAGTGACTTTAGAAAAAGTGAGTGACAAGGAATTGGAGACAATGAATATAGTCAAGAAGTTGAGAAGTTTTGTTGCATATAGAAACAAAGAAATAAAATTGTTTTTGATGGTGAAGCAGTGTCAAGAGCATTTTAAAACATGAGGAGAAAAAACTGTTTCATGCTGATAGAAATGATCTAGAACATAGAAAAAAACTGAAGATGAAGGAGAAAAAGAGGGTAATTACAGGTATGATAATGTGATTATGAAAGAGGAAATGGCATTGTATACAAACATGGAAATCCAGAAGACAGGAATGTGGAAGATGATGAAATCCACTTAAGAAATGGAACTACAAATTCTTCACCTATAGTTGTTAATCTGTCTCTTTTCTTTCATAAAACTGTTTTTGCCATATATATACTTTTTATTATGATGTTATGAGAGTTATTATTTTAACAGAAAATTCACCATTTGCAATGTAGTGATTTTCCCATTACCATTTCGCATCTTTTGTGATGTAAAAATTCATAACTCATCTTTCCTTTAGGCCATGTATTTTTGTCCATTTCTTTGTATTTGAACCCAGATATCTTTTAGATGTAAAGGATTCTTTACTGCCACAGCAACTTCTTATGTCATCATATCTTGTGTCATCAAATGAGAATCAGCAAATGGATTCTTTTTCTTTTAGTTAGTGAGTTTTTCTTACCAGAACTTTGTATAATTAGAGTCAAAGTAGAATTATGTTAATCATCTTATTGAGTATTCTCTACATAATTTCCTTTTTTTCTGATGTTTCCTGCCCTCCATTCGATACACTGAGTTGGTTTCAATTATTTTAAAATAACATATATCAGTTTTTATTCCCCTTGTGATTACCTACAGATTTTTAATATCTATGTTGTTGTTTCCTACCAATTTAACAAATGTATTAATAACTTTATCTTTCCTAAAATAAACAATTTCCATCTTTCTTCAAGCTCTGTACCTTTGCATATGTGAATAGTTTAGAAAGAATTTTATATATTTTAAAATGTGTAGTTATCCCTGGATTGATTCTGTTTTTAAGACAATATATTGGTGAGAAGAAATTTCTCCTGGAAAATGGTGGCTAAGAATGTATTTTACTTTATCATTTTTAGTGCCATTTAAAATTTTACATCATAAAGATTTCTTATCAATTTATGCATTATAAAATTTAAAAAAGTTGGTGTATGAAATGACTAAAATATATAAGAACTTGTGATCCAATTATATTTATTTTCTCACTTTAACTGTAGAGACTTCATTTTTCCATTGTAGGTATAATTTTATGGCTTTTTGCTGAAGTTTTAATGTAAAGAATTCTATCTTAGTGTAGCTGGATTCGACTTAATACTTTTGTTTTTATTAGCAAATGTACTTATTTCCATTTTCTGCTTAATTTTATTTTTATTGAAGCCACACTTTTGTCTGTTTCTTGGTGTAAATCTTACAATTAACAATTTGCTTTCATGCAATCAATTTTTAGTTAGTGATCACTAAAAGTTATTATTTTTAATATTTTTGTTAAGGTTAAAATAATTTAAGAACATAAGAAAATAATATTTGATATTAGCTAGGATTTTGTTAAGGCATAGTAAACTTTCTGAAAAGAAAGACTAAACTTTCCAATACCAAATTGTATGAATTTAATAAACAAATAAAATCTATTCTCCCTAAGGCTTTGTCTCAACATCTACTTCCATGTTGATTCACATTACAACAGAAGCAAAAACTCTGTAGAGCTGCACCTAGCTCTACACACTAAAAACTGTCGTGTCGATTTTTCACCTCAGAGATTTAACTCCAAGTATCTCAACATTTTTCCCCAGTAGAACTAATGAATTCACTTAGTTAATGATGTAATTTAATCTTATATATGCTAACAAAACTAATTATTAAGCTATAAAACCAAATTAGGTTACTGATAATCATTTCCCAGACATTTTTTTTTCTTTAAGGGAAGCCTTAGAACAAATCGCAACATTATTGTGATTTAATTCACCATTTATAACTTTGCTAGTATTCAGGAGACTTCTACAATAAATAAAAGGATGGGTTATGAATTTCATATTATGGCTGTAAATTCTCACTATAGGCTACAATTCACTGTTGTTCAGGCTGAATACTAGAAAGGTTTTCATGTGATAAATTTATCAATGTCTAAACTCCCTGATGAAATATGGCCTTATTTTGCTCTTAAAAAGGTGGATCAATCAATATTATTGAGGGCTTTTCATCACTGAAAGATTTTTCATTAACAGTTAAGACTTTGATAAAGTTTCAAAGTGATTTAGTCTTCTCAGATTATTCTTGTAATCAGAATTTCTTTGTCTACTAAGTTTTAGAAATAAGAACTTGCATTTATATGTGGTATTTGGTGTATTATTTTAATCATAAATCCTTTCTAATTTAAATTTAGTAACAATAAAGAATCATCAAAATAAATGCAAAGAATAATTATTGATAGCATATGACATATATCCTAATTATTTGTGAGTATGTTTAATCAATGCTAACATATAAATTTTAATAGTACCATGTGCAAAACAAGCTTACTGCTTAAATAATTCTAACCTTATTGAGAAAACTTTTGTAAGTATATTGGAGAGCGTTTGCCAAAGACTCTAAAATACACATCTGTGTGAAGTAGCAGGACTAATTTACATGAAAACTACATATTAAGAAAGTAGGCATTTATATGCTTAATATTTTTGAGGTTTATCATAGACTTGCTGATATTGTTGCTATTTTCAAAGTGCTAGTAAGAAGGATTTTTATGCGAACGTAATGACTTTTCTTGTGATCATTTTATAGGATAAAGTCTTTGGGAAAACAAAAATTGTAGAACCATCTGTTAGTGCCCCATTGATGCCTATTGCCTTTACATAATAGAAAATGTAAGTAATTATATCATATTCTTGGAAATATCAACCAGAATTTACTTTTTTAGCATTATATCTTTTTCTACTATGTTTTATTATTTTCAGGGTTTTTTCAATGCTAAAAATAATTTTGGAGTAAGTTGATTAGTTCCTGAATGTTGTATTATTTTAAAAGACCACTAATGTCTCATAGTCATTTCAATAATTTGTAACCATGTAGCACATAAGAATGTTTTGATCAATGAGAGCACACCTACAATGGTGGTCATGTAGATTATAATACCATATTTTTACTGGACCTTTTTATGTTTAGATATACAAACACTGACCTCTGTGTTACAGTTACCTACTATATTGTAGTATTCACTACAATAACATGCTATACAGATTTTGTAGCCTACGAGCAATAGGTTATACCATGTAGCCTAGGTGTATTGTTGGCTATACCATCTAGGTTTGTGTAAGTACAATCTATATTGTGCACACAATGGTGAAGTCTTCTAACAACACATTTCTCAGAACATACCTCTATCATAAAGTGATGCATGACTGTGTAATAGAGTTGAAAAGTTTTTTTCCCAACTGATGTAGCTTTCATTATGCCTTAGAGCAACATAGAGTAATTCCTATAAAAATGTATCAATCCAACCATCAATTATTACTTCATAAAATGTCATGGTAACTAGTCTGTGCTATAAGTATTATTATTCAGAAATAATTCAAACCTATTTATATATATATACTTCAAGAATTAAGTATGAGAAAAATGTCAACTTAAGAAACCTAAACTAATTTTTGATAAAATATCTTAAAATTTTTTCTTTAATTCTAATTTATGAATATACCTGTTGTATATTTTTAAATATCATTTTTTGGGTAGAAACAAATGTAAAAGCTGAACTCTTTTGCTCCTTCCATATTAATTGTGGTTTATATCTTTCATAGTCATAATGAGATCACACATATGATCCATACATTATGGATATATGTACATATATCCATAATTAGACATATATTAAATGGCAGTTTAAATTGTTTATTTTTCTAAATCATTTATTCTCTCTTCCTAGATTATAAAATTTACTTTGAATTTTTTCTATATCTGTAATAATATAAATATAATATTTGATAATTTATGTAAAATAGAAATGGTGACTTAATATAGGCACCAGGTGGAATCACATGGGTGAAAATATATGAATGTGTTGATAGTAACATGATGGCTACACTAGCCCAAAGGTGAGAAAATGTAGGAATTGCAAACATTCACTGAAGAGTATGTGATAATTTTTCAAATTATTTCCTTCTCTTCTCCATATTTCTTTTTCTTTTTCTTTCTTTCTTTTTTTTTTTTTTTTTTTTTTGAAACAGAGTTTCATTCTTATTGCCCAGGCTGAAGTGCAATGGAATGATCCCGGCTCACCGCTACCTCCACCTCCTGAGTTCAAGCGATTCTCTTGCTTCAGCCTCCTGAGTAGCAGGGATTACAGGCACCAGACACCACGCCTGGCTAATTTTGTATTTTTAGTAGAGACAGGCTTTCTCCATGTTGGTCAGGCCGGCCTCGAACTCCCGACCTCAGGTGATGCACTTGCCTTGGCCTTCCAAAGTGCTGGGATTATAGGCGTGAGCCACCACGCCTGGCTTCCTAATTTCTTTATGGTGTTATGCCTGAATTGATGATGCTGCCAGGTTCTCCAGTGGCCAGTATTATGTTCCTCACTCTTTGATTTGAACTGCCAGTGTGAACAAAATATGTGATTCTCCTCTCGTTGACTATGTCTCAGCTAATGCTAGGCATCTTTCCACATTCTATACAAAAGTATTCTCTATCATCAAGTATGCTATTTTTCCCTCTGGGCAAGTGAAGCACAAAAGTACAGAAAAGTAAATCCTGCCCCTCCCACTGTATTTCTCAAAATTGGAGAACTTGAGATAGATAAAACATGAGCCAGCTTTCCATCTGTAAGTGGAAAAATTCTAAGGAACTCCTGATGAAATTCTTAGAGGTCCAATCATTGAGCCCCTGTCACCTACAGCACCAGCCTTGATTATGTACCATTATGTGGGCTATTTCCTCTTATCTGTATCGGTTTTCTGCCTCACTCGATATTGTTTCTTTAAAATTGTTTAAATTTATGTCAATAGAATTATTGATACAAAATTAAGTACGTAATACTTAATTTTGTATTTAAGTAATATTACCTAAATACATTTAAATATCATTTTTATTTGTATTATATACAAATATTTTGTATTTAAGTAATAATGCTTAAATACAAAATATTAAGTACATAAAAGTTATCTAAAATTCTGCTTTTAAGGAATATAGCATAAGATAATTGCTGTCTGAAATGGTCACTGAAAGCAGACCCCCTGAAATAGAATCTTGATCTTGATAACGCAAAGATCAAACTGAGAGAGGAGGCAGGTGGTGGGTGGTTAGGCAGATAGAGAGGGAGGGTCTTGGAAGACAGACAATACCTGCGGGACCCCACCTGCACCATCCCTGTTATGTAGCTAGCAGGAGGAAATGTGGTTAATAGCTTCCTCTTACACAATACCAAGATACTTTCTCAGAAGGGATTTTCCAGCTACCCCACAGGTACAGACAAGGACCAAGGGCATTGTAAAATGACCCTGAACTCATCATGATGCAATTAGCATTGTGTTTTTAACCCCCACGGGTTTTGCTTAAGCACTCATGGGTAATATCCAAGATGGAGGCACTATGGCCAACCCCAGGAATGCCCAGATGCAACACCCCCCAGGGGGTGAACTTTACCCCTCCCATTAGGGCAAACCCACAGAAGACTTCCATGTTTCTGCCACATAAAAGACCCAGAACTCAGGCCCATTTTTTGGCAACCCTCTTTGGGTCCCGTCTTGCTGCTGAGAACTTTTCTGTCATGTAATAAACCCTACTCTGCCTTACTCTCCAGTGTTTGCATGCCTAATTCTTGGTCATGGGACAAGAACTTGGACCTCGCTAAACTAAGGAGTAAGGAGATTGCAACAAAACCGCTATTAGGACTTTATTGCTGGTGGAAAGTAAAAAGGTAAAACATTGGCATGCTTCTACGTAACACTTACTAAGTCTCTAAACAGTGATGGATTGGCAAGAGGTAGAAGTAAAAGAGGAAACAATGGATAATGTAATATCCCTAATATTTGAATCAAATAGGCATAAATGTAGTTATATAATTGATGAGTAAGTGGGGTTTTATTAACTACATTAAAAGACTTAAGAAATAATAGACTCAGTTCTGAAAATCTAAACTCGGTTTATGCTGTGAAATCAAAAGTGCCCTGTGAAAGAAAACATTTAGAGATCCTTATCTTCTAAAGCTACAAGGGAGACTATTATAAAAATCAGACCCATCATTTAATCATAAGTATAAAGTTGCACAGAAGTTCAAATATGCGGAACTTATAAAGTCTAAAGCCACAAACCTTTACATGTTAAAGTCAAGGTTCAGATAGAAAAGGAATGTGATCATGGAAAAATGTAACTAAGAAATAACATGCACCAGCTTCTGAATCCTCAAAATCGCAAGACAGTTCTCTTCCTCTTGTCTCAGGAAGCTTTTATCTCTGGAGTAACTTCATTATTTACATAATCTGGAATAATTTTATTAATTTTATGTGCTTCTTGGTGTCACATAATTATTTTAAGTAGCTGGATTTTTGAATTTTAGCAGAGATGGGGTTTCACCATTTTGGCCAGGCTGGTCTCGAACTCCTGTCCTCAAGAGGTCCACCCACCTCAACCTCCGAAAGTGCTGGCATTATATGAATAAGTCACCGTGCCTGGCCTATTTTGTATTCTTTACTGCAGCTGCTTCTCAGTCAACACGCTTATTTTTACTCAGTGAACAATCTTGATAATTAAGTATTTATTTGTCTTAGATCTGGTATACTTTTATACTTTTTTGATATATTATGTAATAAAATTAAACTAATAACTGTATTGAGATGGTGAAAAACTGCATTATTGAAACTGAAATGATGAACGCAGACCTACAATTAAAATTTTCCTCTCAGCATTATTATTGCATCTTGGTTTACATTTTCCTTTTTCTGATTATTGATAAAATTATGCATTTTTATTGGATTTTTGCATATATCATTAAAAAATATCTGATGAAGACTTTGCACTATTTTCCCACTGTGTTGTTGCTCTTTCTCTTATTGATTTATTTTGGTTATTTATATATTCTACGTGGAATTTCTTATCAGATATAGGTACTATATTGACTTTCTTCCACTCTGTGGCTTGGGAAATCAGTCTTTTAGTGGTCATTTTTGATGATATAAGTTCTTCATTTTCATGTAGCTCAATTTACCAAATGTTTCCTTTATGGTTAGTATACTTAATGTTTTGTTTAATGTATTTCTTACCCCTCAAAATTAATAAAGATATTGACCTATGTTTATTTCTAAAACTTTATGTTTTTACCTTTCATATTTGAGTTATCTATTTAGAATTGATGCCATATCTGTGGTAGAGGTCAGGGTGAAATTTTTTCCCTAATGTATATCCATTTGAACTAGAATCACATATTTTAAGGAAACCGTTATTTTATCACTTTGTTACTGCCTGAGGGGAGGAAAGCCTCAACTCCCTGGCTCCCTGCTGAACTTTCTGTGGCAGCTCCCAAGCAGCATGTGGGATACCTTCTCACAGTTTGAAGGTGGAAGTCTTGGCTTTCATACCAGCTTTTGCTGGCATGGGGGAGTGTGGGGCCAGAATTTGTTTTTATGTAGTGTTTAGCATTTACTGTCTAACAGTGTTCTGTCTTGGTGGTTTTCCATGTTCCTGTCTTGGTTAGAGAGGGCAGACTTTTGTTGGGGCATTTTTGTCTGCCCTGATTTCATTTCTGCTTTGCAGGACTCTTCTGCTCTAAGTCTGGGGTAGATGAGGCCAAAAGCAAACCCAAAGAATTCACTACTGCATTAATTCTTAGGTTCCGAGGTCCTTTGCTGGTTAGCCTTCTGTCCACCTTTTCAAAATCTTTATAAATTTGTTTTAATATGTACTTCCAGGGCTTTTAGAAGCCCATAGCTGGAATAATTGAGAAAAGGATGTCTACTTTACCTTCCTGGAAGCAGAAGTCTGACATCTTTTCAGAATTCTAATGCCTAGATTTGCACATCTTTAAGAGAAAGATTAATCAGAGTAATAAGTCTGCCACATCTCCCCTGTGCTTCCATATCACTGAGATCTAGGCCATCAATGTCTACTTTGGCAAGTCTGATTTTATTTCCCTGCTTAGGGCCATATTATTGCTGAGAGCTCATTTGAATTATTTGCTTCCTATTGGCAGCTCTCCACCTGACTTCACAGCCTCTTTTCTCTGCAGCTTAAAAATTGACACATGGAGCCAGAACAAAACTGGCATGTATATTTAAACATGCATTTGTTTTCTAATGGATTTTGGTTCCATTAAATTATAGCTTCCTCAAAAGTTCTCCAATGCTTCAAAGAAGTTATTTTGTTTTAGTTATATTATTGCCAGCAATTTCACTCATTATTTGCAAGAGCATTGGTTTTCTACCAACTAGTCCATTATAGTAAAAGTGGAATAATGTCACTTACTTTTTAAGGAAAAAGATTAAGGAAGATAACTGCAAAAAATTACAATGTAAATTTCAAAATAAGTATATTTCATACATAAAAATAAGAATATACAAAATATTAGATTTCATGTATAAAAATAATTAAGAAAATTGAGATACTTTTCTTTGAAATTCTGACCAATTTAAAAATTAAAACAAAATTATATAAAAAACTAAGATATATTGGGAATACCATAGATTTTATATTGATGCAAACAATGAAGATTAAAAAATATATGTATTTGAAACTACTGTGAAAAACTATTCATGCAATAAACTTAAAAATCGAGATAAACACTCACTATCTAATTTTGTACTTGTTATAGATGCATAATGTTTTAAATAAATTATAATTGTTGCCAAAGTAAACACTAATCGAGTTCACATCAAAATAAAGATTTCTAGCTTCTTGTAAAAATATGGAAAATTCAACAATACTAGGATAGCATTCTTCCATGGAGCTGAGTAGTTGCTACACACTTTGAACAGGACAGGTAGTCACCAGTTTGTTCCAATACTACCTTTTTCCATTTGTCCTTGATACTATAGGTCAAGTGAGAAATGCAGAAATTATTTTTCTTGCATTATATCTTTCAGATGTAAGAGTAAAGTGAAAGAGAAAAGTGAAAAATTGATCAGATTTATGTCTTCATAAACATCTGATAATGAGAATTTTGAAGAAAAGTTTGTGTGTTGTGAGAAAAATGGGCAACAGTGTGGGAGATTGAAATAGTTAAAAATCCAGGACTTGACAAAGCCAGGACATTTTACTAAGTTATATGATCAGCCTATTGTATTTCCTGTAGGCCCAACCTGGTCTTAAGAAAAAAAGAAAAAAGAAAAGAAAAAAAAAAAAAAAAAGAAAGATATTTTCCTGAAAAACTAAATCAAAACTGGTTAATAAAACTTTAATAAACCAATTATCTTTAGTTTATTATGTTTATGAAATGTTAAAGAGTCAGATATGCCAAAGGAAAAAAAGACGTGAGATTCGGACATCTTTAATGGTTTATCTCTATACAAATTTGAAGAACATAAAATTTCCATCTATCTAAAGCGTGCTGGAATCACTTTGAATACATTCAGAGACTGAAGGATGACAGAGGTTGAATAGCCAATTAGAAAAAGTTACGTATTTTTGGGTGGTCAGGGGAGGGCAGGGCATTGTTTACTCCAGATAGTAAAATAGGGGTTAGGGAGATTTTTAAGTATTATTTGCTCACTGGTCTCTTGTTTAAATTTGTTAACAGTTATAAAATTTCTTTTTGTAATTAAGACAATTTAAAACAATAAAGACAATGTTAAAAATTTTGCTAAATGTATATTTTTATTTATTATTATTATTATTATTTTTGAGACGGAGTCTCGCCCTGTCACCCATGCTGGAGTGCAGTGAAAAGATCTCGGCTCACTGCAACCTCCTCCTCCTGGGTTCAAGTAATTCTCCTGCCTCAGCCTCCCGAGTAGCTGGGATTACAGGCATGTGCCACCATAACCGACTAATTTTTGTATTTTTAGTAGAGACAGGGTTTCACCATGTTGGTCAGGCTGGTCTCAAACTTCAAGTGACCTCAAGTGATCTGCCTGCCTCGGCCTCCCAAAGTCCTGGGATTACAGGCTTGAGCCACCGTGCCCAGCCTATTATTTTTTTATTTTTAACTTTTGTGGGTACATACTAGATGTATATATTTATCCGGTATATGTGATATTTTGATACAGGCATGCAATGTAAAATAATCACATTAGGGTAAATGGGGTATTCCTCACCTCAAGCATTTACCTTTTGTTTTATGATAAATAATTATAAACAAGTGTATATAATTAATTTAAAGGAACTATCATTCCCTAATAAATAATGTCATATTTCTGTAAGTATGTGACTTTTAATCTCAGCCAAATGATTGCATTTTAATATGACTATTTAATTAAGAGGTGCATGATCTTGAGTTTAATATTTGTATTCTCATTTCTAACATTAATGGCCCATCATAAGTTCTACATAGATGAATATATAAAGAAAATACTTAATTCTTGTATTTACACTCAACATTTTTTAAGTGGTATTGCAGTCATCTATAAAAGAGGAAAAAAATTCTTTAAACTTTCAATTTTTACATTACAGGTATTATAATTTTATATGCTCATTACTCATTGGGATGCTACTAATAATTAAATCACATAACAGATGTATAAATGCATTACTGTATGACGGAAGAAGACTGATTAAAATGCAGGTACTAACTGGCAAATATGTGTGCATTATTTATGAGTCCTCTAGGCACTCAACAAGAGGAAACATTTCTCCCTTTGTGTGGCAATCTCAAAGGAACTATCAGTAATTAAAATAAAAACGTAATAATGTATAACCACTGTTGAGTCTCTGAATCAATTTGTCACCTCCATACAGCTTTGATGGCTTTTGTTGGAATTTCTATTAATTCGTTTCCTGGAACATGACTCTATAGTTTTACTAACACAGACTTCTAAAGGTAAAAGAGACAATCTTGGAATTAAAAACACTTGTAAACTAAACTTAAGGGGTAAAGTTTTGGTGTATATTTAATGCAAAACTGAGAATTTCTTTTGTAATAGATGCCAAGTTAAAAAAAACTGCTGAAGAGATTAATTGCCAACAATAAAACAACTTTTATGATCTTAATTGCCCCAGAGTTTATATATATGACTATAATAAAGGATTAATTCTTAAAGTGAGTATGCAAGATTTGTTTGCATTTCTTGTGTCAAAGAAAGCATTAAACATTCAATGCATTCTCTCTTGTTAAGTGCTAAGTGTGTTTAATGTGAGACTACATCTATGAATTGGATTTAAACATTGCAAAAAAAATACTGCATTAGTAAAGATGGCATGGACTAAATAATCTCTAAATTTTATTTCACTCTAAAGAAAATGCTGTATTTTGTAGTTAAGTTCATGAGAGTGTGAAGTATATAATCAAGCTTCCATGATTTTTTTAAGCAGGCACATTTCTTTTTTTGTTGTTTTGTTTTAGAAAGGGAAGAGCATGAAAATACTTCAGTCCTGTGAGAAAATGCATTCTTGTTTGTTAAGCCATCTAGTTTATGATACTTTGTTGTGGCAGCCTGCAGTGACAAAGACAGAATATTTGATGAATAAAATAGTTATTTATTGAGGCAGAGTATATTAGGAAAAGAGTAATTTGAAAAAAAAAAGTTGAAAAGTTAGCAACCAAAGAGTAATTTCATATAAATGTTGGTAAACCCAGCTAAAGTCTTTTCATTTTGTTCAGGTAGGTTCAAAATACAATTCTGGTCATTCAGTGGAGGGTAGAATTGAGGGGGTCTAGTGACCTTACACAATGAGACCAAGTGTTAAGGCTACTGCTGTTGCATAAATCAAAGATGATGTGACTTGGACTAGCATGGAGTGGCGGAGGTGGTGAAGATAATTTTATTTTTATTTTTTATTTTATTTTTATTTTTTTCCACCCCCCGTCCCCTGCTCTTTCTCTGCCTCTGTTCTTCCATCCATATTTCCTTGAGAATCATCCAACCACAGACATTTCTTCACAGAGGTAAGTTTTGTGATATTATAATATTTCCCAGGAGATTTTCCTTTTTTAAAATAAAAAGTCTCTACACTCGCCTCAGGCACAAAAAGCAAGTGTTAGTAATGCCTTTATTATACTTGGTAACTCTCAAGAAGAGAGGCACACCTAAGTGTGTGTCAGGAACTATGAGATGCCTTCAGAGTTAGAAAAAGCCCTGTCTAAACTCAATCTTCTTATATGCCACCACCCCAAAGAGAGTATGATTATGCGCTTGGAAAAAGTCACTCCTCTAATTAAGGCAAATATACTGAAAAAATCATGTTTCCCTATTTTTCTTCTTTTTCTACTGTTGAATTTTTTTGGTCATTTCAATGTCAATCATGGTAATTAATAAGGTATTCTTCTTTTACAAACCCAATACAATTGCACATTTTATGATGTTTTTTTGCTTTAACTAATAGTGCATCTTTCACCCAAAGTGTGTGTGTGTGCGTGTGTGTGTGCGTGCACGTGTGTGTGTGCACACGTGAGTGTGCACAGTCTGCAGAATGTCACATATAGTGATATGGGAGAAAGTGGGTCCATGTATTTAGGATTGCCACTAAGGATTAGTATTGCTGTGAGTCCCATTATGCTTCTGTGAAAGTTCAGGGGGAGTTCGAGGAATCTTTCTGACATGAAGATGTTCTGCAGGTAGCTAATTCCTAAATGAGCCCCTTTATAATGCTCCCCATGTACCTGTTTCAAATGCTAACCTGTTCAACTTTGTTTTTATTTTATTATTATTTTTTAAATTTTATTATTATTATACTTCATGTTTTAGGGTACATGTGCACAATGTGCAGTTTTGTTACATATATATACATGTGCCATGTTGGTGTGCTGCACCCTTTAACTTGTCATTTAGCATTAGGTATATCTCCTAATTTTTAAAGGTCATTCTAGAAGAATTTGGGTTATCCCTATACCCAAATTCAATCTCAGTAAAATAGGAATCCCCATTCACATAGATGCATAAGCCAAAATCACTAGTGTTATTCTTGACTTCTTTTTCCTTATACTTAACATCTAATCAGTAAACAATCTATCAGTAAACAAATTCTTCTAGAATTTGGGTATAGGGATAAGTTTTCTGTTTGGGATATATTAAATATGAGATTTTAAAAAAAGTTTCAAAGAGATAGTTGAATATAGTGGTTGAGGCATATGAATCAAAATATAAATGCAGGTTTTATCAGCATAGAAAATATGATTTAAATTATAAGATAGGATAACATTACCTAAAAAGTTAGATGAAATCAAAAGCCGAAGTTGAAAAATATTATATGGGAGTTTTCTGGGTTCAATAATTGGGAGAAAGAAGAGCATCTAGAAAAGGTGTGGTGTCGGAGATGAAACAGTGAGTGATTCGGGAGATCTTAGTAATCTACCAAACGGGGGAAGGGTTCCCCAAACTGTATTTATAGAGCAGGTGATAGATTTCCTTCATACTCTTTATCATTGATAGAAATAATTTTAGGATTGTTAGTTTAACGTGTATCCCTTTATTATACTTTCCATAAAAACAGGTGTGGTGCCTACTTTGGCCATAGTTTTGGATAGAACTATTTCTAATATATTAATACATCAAGTATTGACTATGTTTTATTTGTAAATAAAATATTAAAACAGGAGCATAAGTACTTAAAATATTAGGTAGCCATCATACTTCAAATCTATTTTAACATTTGGTACCGTGCAAAACATATCTTGAAATCATTATTTTTTCATGTATTTTGGAACATTATAACTAATCTCTTTAAGTTAAAGGAATAAAAGAAATAAATATGTGTTTCCATGAAAATAATCCATAAGTAATAGCTTTTCTAAAAGACAATTTCAGTTATAGAAAGGCAAAAGAGTCTCAAATAGAAGATATTTATTATTTCTAATTATTAGCACATTTTCACTTTTTTGGTAGAAATAGTTTCTTGAAAAAGAGACAGGCATTTCTATGATATCTTTCTGTAGCACGTGAAATATAATTTAAAAATAAAGTTTAACTCGACAAAATATACACACATATGCTGTAGGCATACCCCAATGTATATTTACTACATAACAACAAGCAAATTTTGCATATCGACAGATTCCATTATCAGAAAATATATTACAAATATATTAAGAATTATTATTAACATATTAGAATGAATATAATGAATATACTAATCTTAGTTCATGGTTACATGAACTACATATGACAGAAGCATTTATATGTAATTATGTGCAAAAATACATGTTCATATAAACATATATCAACAGTGATCAGTGGAATCGATACAGAAATGTGAAGTTGCATTGGTGCTGTGTAAATTGTGGTGTTGGAGGCCCAAATGCCAGGGGGCAATCTTTGTTGCTGACAGAACTGGTTTCTCCTGGGCTTTGCTCCATGTGCCTTTTCTGATTGCTGATTTTAATCTGTATTCTTTCTCCGTAATAAAACATAACTGATAGTACAATAGCTCTTCAGAGTCTAGAGAGTCCTTCTAATGAATCATAAAACCTGAAGATACTCTTGGGGAACCCTGAAATAGCACTCAATGAAGGTCATATTTTTGTTGCATTTACACAAGCCAATATTCATTGTTTACATAAATAGTCCCTTAATATCCCAAAGAAGGAAATGAAGAAGGCCTTATTTATATTTATATATAATTTTTTGAGACAGTGTTTCACTACTGTTGCCTAGGCTGGAGTATAATGGCGTGATCTCAGCTCACTGCAAACTCTGCCTCTTGGGTTCAAGTGATTCCCCTGTCTCAGCTTCCCGAGTAGCTGGGAATATAGGCACCCACCACTACACCTGTCTCATTTTTGTATTTTTAGTAGAGACAGGGTTTCACCATGTTGGCCAGGCTGGTCTTGAATTCCTGACCTCAGGTGATCCGCCTGCCTTGGCCTCCCTAAGTTCTGGGATTACAGGTGTGAGCCACTGCACCCGGCCTATATTTTTACTATATTATTATATTATATTATATTATATTATATTATATTATATTATATTATATTATATTATCTTTATGCAACTCAAAACATTTATGCAATCTTCAATTTATTTTATTGGATTAAGCCACTTTTTCCCTCATTACCAAGAAAACTAATAGAGTTAGAAACGTTACTGAAAAAGAAATATGTAACTGTGTATTTTAAGAACCATTTGAATATATGAGGAGCATTATAAACCTTTAAAGAAGATTATAAACTTTTAGTAAAGTTATTAAAATAGAATAATATATAAATATGTAATATATGCATATAGTATATATTGACTTACTACAGAATTTAGTAAGTAGCTTAGATCATTTTTCAGAAGAAAAACAGACCACTTTTCCTATCTATGAAAAATACTGTCATTATTTGTAGAAGACAGTTTATCAATTTAGAAAAGCAACTGAATGAAAAAGTAAACTACAGAGTGGAGCACAAATGCTAGATGCAAGTTCAAACTACAGAAATAAGTAGTGGTTTTCTGCATATAACAACCAATTAGAAAATGTAGAAAAAATAAGGGACAATAAAAGTGTTCATTCTTGAAATTTTTTAAAGCAATAATGAAAAATATTTCTACAATAAAATATTTACAATTAAAAATGTATATGGGAAAGTCATTGAATACACGGGAAAATATTCCATAATATTTGACTGTTTTATAAACTTCATAAAATTATTCTAATATATATATAGAGACAAACTACATCAATAAATAGCTGTTGATTTTTTTAAGTAGGATAAAAAATATTTGTCTTACAGTGATAAATACATGGCTGTATTTATAGCTAAACCAACACATACATTACACACGTACACATCTTAAATGTGTATACATATGTAGCCCAAAGCCAAAACATTGCATTAATAAAGCTTTTGTGTGAAGAAATAAAAATAATAAAACAGAATATTAACTCCAACCTAGAGTTGTCTATATGTGATAAAGGGTAGCATGACAAATCAATGGGAGGAGAATGAATGATTTCGGATAGTGTTAAAAATTATTTACTTTATGGAAAAAACTGAACATGGATCCTGACCCATCACCATATACAAATATGGACTAGTGAATTAATGATTTGAACGTTATAAAACTAGATTTCTAACTTTTCAAAATGTGATTTTCTAAAATGTAATGTCTAACAACTTAGAGTAATCACAGTTTAATTCATGTGTAAATCTTTTTTAATGATATCTAGTTGTTTTCTGTGTGTGTGTATGTGTGAATATGCATGTGTGTGTGTGTTTTTAATTTAGAAGAGAATCAGTGTGTACCTAATTAGAAAACTATGGGCATTTGTAATAGATATATATATTATCATCACAGTTAGATGGCATATATTTCTAAGGACAATGTAGAAGGCTCAAAATTACCTTTCATTTTTTTTTCCACTATGAGGCTTCACATACAAGAACAAAACATGCTATTGCTCAAGATGAGTTACAACATCAATATAATTGTGAAAACGTCTTTGATAATAACTTAGATATCCCCAGTAATATTTACTATCCAATAACTGTTACATTAATTACTTACAGTTAAGCGCAGAACTTTATTTTTAATTGATGATAGAAATAATAAAAATGTGACTTTTTGCTTTACACACAATCATGGTAGTTATAGTTTTAATAAGTTTACTTTTTCTTCTTCTCTGACATTTATATACATATCGCTCTTCATAGCGTTTTGAATAACATAATATTGCAAGGTTGAAAACCAGCGTGGAACAAATATTAAATACGTTTTTGAAAAAGAAAACACATAAAATGCAGAAAAACAAATTGAGGTTAAGATGACAATAAAACAATAATGTAAAACATTAGTTTTTCTAGTAATAAGTGTACTTTAAGCCTCGTTCATAAATATAATAAGTATTAAGTTCACTGTGTTGAAATGGATACTGTTAAATCATAAGTCAATTGAAGATGGCCTTATAACACAGAATTGACTTCAATTATTCACATATCTTTAATATGTGAATAATTTATAATGCATAGATTTTCCTATTTCCCTCTTCACTTACATTTAAATATAAATACCTCTGCTTTTTCTATGAATTAAATTTTAATTTGGATATGTCTTTATAATATTTTTTCTATTAGGCAAATTAAATGTGATATAAATGATCATAAAATTAGTGGAATATTGGTTCTGAGGAAAAAGTTCAAGAGGGCTCACTCGATGCAGCTAGGATGTGCCTCTCCCATAGAGAAGAGCAAAAATATCCAAAAAATCTTTGCATTTCAAATAGATTTTCTAAGCCTGAACACTAAAATACAATAGAAAGGTGATGAGAGATACCGTGATTAAAGAAATAGGAAACAGGGCTGAATGTTTAGGGTTGCTGAGTACTGAGAACAGTCCAGGTACCTGAACTCAGACCCAAGGAAGGGGTAAGTGAAGGAACTCTGGAGCTTTATATTCCAACCATGGGTCTCTGTGATCCTAGCTACATGCTTTCTTCCCTGCCACCTTACAAGACAGGACTTTGATCCTCATTTGCCTTCTGCCATGATTGTGAGGCCTCCCCTCTTTCCTTTATAAATTACCCAGTCTCAGATATGTCTTTATTAGCAACATGAGAACAGACTAATACACCCAGGACACAAGCATACCATCCAGGGTCATGAAGATAAGATTGGTGATATGATCTTGAGCAAGAGAGGAGCTCCATTGCCAGAACAGCAAGAAAAGTGTGGCATATGTTTGTGCTGTGATGTAGAAGCTGGACATTCCTCCTTTCAAAAGAATGAACCAAGAAGGTTGTGGCCTGATATTGCAGTTTTTCCTCCAGGTAGGGAGTCATCTGGAAGGCCTCAGGGATCTGAACATAGAATGCTTAGAACTGGCTTAAACCTTCTGGCCTGCTGCCATGGCCAGATGCTGGAAGGAGACCTGCTATTTTGAGGGTGTGGAAGCTGAACAGGTTCCACCTCTGCCTGCCAAGATGAAGACTCTAGCCATCTCTTTTTCCCTCTGTTGGCTGTATGGTGTGGGAGAGGCACCTCAAATCCCTCCTTGAAGGGTTGCCTCAGTGGTCCGAGAGCTGTCCTTAAGCCCCTGCAGGGTTCCCATTTGCACCTGCCTTGCAGAGCCTGGTAGTGGGCTTGCCTGACCCAGCCCCATCCATATTTTCCCCAGACAGCCACCTTGGTGGCAAAGCCTAGGATGGGGAATCCTGGGACCTTCCTGGTCCTGCATATCATCGAGAACACCTTGGCACTTCTGATTAACAAATGCCAGTAAAAATTATACTGCCACTACTGCAGCTGGCTCTCTCCTGCAAGTGCCACCTGCTGGCCTGGAGGTCAAGCTGCATCACCCATTACAACTACGGCTGACACCATTGTAACCTGCTTGAGTGGTGCTTGCCTGCAAGCACCCCCTACTCACCTGTAGCATGAGCCGCAGCACTCAATATAATTCCTGCTGTCAGAAATGTACAGCACTGGGGAATGAGATAAACCTCTCAAGACCTCTACATTCCCATCTGCGCAGGAGATCATTAGCCTGCCCCCACATACAATATGCCACTACTACAACCTACAAACAACCAGCATTTGAGAAAACCACTACACTAAGCCTATCTATAATGAAAGAATGCATACAGAGCCTTGGCTACCAACAAGCACAAAGAAGCAAAGCAAAAAGATCCTAATTCTACCCAATATATGCAACAGTCACAATTTTAAAGAGGAAAAAAGGCCCAAACCAAATTAAAAAATAAATGACAACTTCTCCAACTGACAAGGAACGTGCATAAGAACTCTGGAAAAAAATGAAAAAGAGAGTGTTGTGGCAATCTAGAATGATCACTCTACCTCTCCAGCAATAGACTGAAAATTCTATAGACACAGATTAAAAATTTAAACTATAAATTGTAAGGAAGCTCAATCAGATACAAGAGAAAGTTGTAATGCAATGCAAATGAATCAGAAATATAATTTAAAATATGAATAAACATTCCCTAAAGACAGATATTTTTACAAAACAAATAGAACTTATGAAAATATAAACAATTTACTAAAGGACCACAACATTCATTTGAATGTGTTAGCAATCAACTAGACCAAGCAGATGAAACCATTTCAGAGCTTGAAGACTGGTCTTTGAAATAACTTAGACAGAAAAGAAATGAAAACAGTTTAAAAAATGAATAATGCTTTTGGAAAATATGGGAATATGTAAAGTAATCAAACCTCCAAGTTATAGGCATTCCTGAGAGGGGAGAAGAAAAAGTTAAAAGTTTGGGAAACATATTTGAGGGAACAATTCAGAAAATTTTCTCTGGTCTTGCTAATGATATAGATGTCCAGATACAAAAAGCTCAGAAGAGACCTGTGAGATACTTAACAAGATGAACATCACTAAGGCATATAGTCATCAGACTGTCCAAAGTAAACAGAAGGAAAAAATCCTAAAAGCAACAAGAGAGAAGGATCAAATCACATATACAAGAAATCCCATCAGACTAACAGCAGACTTCTTACCAGAAACCTTACAAGCCAGAAGAGACTAAGGCCCTATTTTCAGTCTTCTTAAATAAAAGATCTGCTAGCCAAGAATGTTTTGTCCTTCTAAACTAACTTTCATTATGGAAGAAGAAATTAAGTATTTCTCAGACAAGTAAATGCTAAGAAAATTGGTCACCACTAGGCAAATCTTACAAGAAATTCTCAAGGGAGTTATACACATGGAAATGAAAGGGTGATAATCCTCCTCATAAAAACACATGAGAATTTAAAAATTCACTGTTCTTATAAAGCAAGAACACAATTGTGAATACAAAGCAACTAGATAACAATTAACATCATGACAGGAACAAAACCTTACATGGTAATTTCTCAGGCAAGTAAATGCTAAGGTAATTGGTCACCACCAGACAGATCCTACAAGTCATTCTCAAGGGAATTATACACATGGAAATGAAAGGATGATAATCACTATCACAAAAACACATGAGAATTTATAACTTACAGATCTTATAAAGCAAGCACACAATTGAGAATAAAAAGCAAGCCCACAATTGAGAATACAAAGCAACTAGATAACAATTAACATCATGACAGAGCAACACCTTTCATATTAACATTAACCTTAAATGTCAGTGGACTAAATGCTCCACTTAAAATATTTACAATGGCAAACTGGATTTAAAAAACAGATCCAATGATACATTATCTAAAAGAAAGGCAACTAATGGGTAAATACATTAACAAATTCAAAGTAAAGGGGTGGAAAAAGATATCCTATGCAAATGGGAAAAAAGTGAGCATGAGTAGTTATACTAATGTAGGATATAACAGACATTAAATCAAGAACAGTTTAAAAAAGACAAACAGAGGTCACTAGATAATGATAAAGGGATCAGGTCAATAAGAATATATAATGATCCTAAATATATATTCACCCAATATTAAAGAACCCAGGTTCATAAACAAATACTAGTAAACTTAAGAAAATACTTCAGCACCACAATGACAGCACTGCATAGGTTATCAAGGCAGAAAATCAACAGAAAACTCTGGAATTAAATGAACATTTACAAATCATTCTACCCCAAAACTGCAGAATATACATTCTTCTTTTCTGTGTGTGAAACTTTTTTTAATTGGCCATATGCTAGACTACAATACAAGTCTCAATGATTTTTTAAAATTAAAATTATATCAAGAATCTTTTCAGACAGTGGAATAAACCTAGAAATTAATAAAAAGAGAAACTCTAAAAAATATACAAAATCATGGAAATTAACTTACTCCTGAATGATCTTTAGATAAAAAATTAAGCTAAGGTAGAAATTTTCTGAAAAAGGAGTTGAAATAAATGAATATAGAGACACAACATAACAAAACTTCTGGGATAAGGCAAAAACAGTGCTAAGAGAGAAGTTTGTAGTGTTAAATGCCTACATCAGAAACAGAAAAATCTTAAATTAGCAATCTAGATGTCACATTTCAAGGAACTATATAAACAAGGACAAGCCAAATCCAAAGGTAGCAGAAGAAAAGAAATAACAAATATCAGAGCAGAAATAAGTAAACTTGAGACAAAAATTGCATTCGTCCATTCTCGCACTGCAGTAAAGAAATAATTGAGACTAGGTAATTTATAAAGAAATTAGATTTAATTGGCTTATGGTTCCACAGGCTGTACAGAGACATGATACTGGCATCTGCTTAGCTTCTGGGAAGGCCTCAGGAAACTTATAATCATGATGGAAGTCAAAGGGAAAGTGAGGACCTCACATGGCCAGAGCAGAAGGAAGATAGAGAGAGGCTGGAGGTGCCACACACTTTTAAATAACCAGATCTCATGAGAACTCACTATCACCACAACACCACCAAGGGGAATAATGTTAGACCATGAGGAACTGCCCCATGATTCAATCACCTCCCACCAGGCCCTACCTCCAACACTGGGGATTGAAATTTAACATGAGATTTGGGCAGAGAAACAGATCCAAACCATATCAAAAATCAGTATAAAGGATCAGTGAAATGGAAAATCAAAAAGTTGGTTTTTTAAAAGGTAAATCAAATTTAAAGACTGCTAGCTAGATTAACCAAGCAAAAAAGAATGAAGATTCAAATAGGCACAATCAGAAATAATAAAGATAAGCTTTCAAATATACCACATAAGCATCAAAAATTAACAGAGACTATTATGAGCATCTCTATGCACACAAACTGGAAAACAACAGAGGAAGTGGACAAAACATACAATTGAACGAGGAAAAAGTAGAAATCCTGAAAACACTAGCAATGAATGGTGAAATTAAATCAGTCATACCAAATTTACCAACAAAAATAAGCCCAGGACGACACAAATTCATAGTCTGTCAGATGTCCAGAGAAGAATTGGTGCCAATCCTACTGAAAATGTTCCAGAGAAATTGAAAAGGTGGGATTCATCCCTAACACATTTTATGAAGCCAGTATCACCCTGGTGAGGGTGATGTCATACTAAAGCTAAGTAAGAACACAACAGATGAAGAAAGCTACAGGCTAATATCTCTAATAAACATAGATTCAAAAATCCTCAAGAACCTACTAGCCAAACAAATCCAACAACACATCAAAAAAGTAATATACTGTGATCAAGGGAGCTTATTCCAGGGATGCAAAGATGGTTTAATATATACAAATCAATAAATGTTTTTCACCACATAAATATAATTAAAACCAAAAACATTATCATCTCAATAAATGTGGAAAAAGCATTCAATAACATTCAGCACCCTTTATGATAAAAACACTCAACAAACTATGCATGGAAGTAACGTACCTCAAAATATTAAAAACTATGTATAAAAAACCTACAGTCAATACCATAATGAATGGAGAAAAGTTGAAGGCATTCCCCCTTAGGAAATAGAAACACTGGAAAATACATGATTATGTAAAGTGAGCAAACCTAAAAGTTATAGGCATTCCTGAGGGAGAAGAAGAAAAGGTTAAATGTTTGGGGAATATATTTGAGGAAATAATTCAAAAAAATTTCTCTGTTCTTTCTAGTGAGGTAGATGTCCAGATACAAAAAGCCCAGAGGAGAACTGTGAGATACTTAACAAGATGAACATCATCAAGGCGTATAGTCAAGAAAAGAGTGCCCACTTTCACCAGCCTTATTCAAAATAGTCCTGGAAGTCTTAGCCAAAGCAACTAGGCTAGAGAAATAAATAGAAGGCATCCAAACTGGAAAAGAGGAAGTCAAACTATTTGTGTTCACTCTTGATATGATTTTATAGCTAGAACTCTAAAGACTCCTCCAAAAGACTCCTAGATTTTGGGAATGACTTCAGTAGTATTTCACGACACAAAATCAATGCACAAAAATCAGTAGCAGGTCTGTATATCAATTACTTTCAAGTTGAGAATCAAATCAGGAACTAAATTTAGTTTACAATAGCCACACATATAAATAAATTACCTAGGAATACATTTAACCAAGGAGGTGAAAATCTCTACAACAAGAACTACAATACACCAGTGAAAGAAATCATAGATGAGGCAAACAAATGGGAAAACATCCCATGCTCATGAATTAGAATAATCAACATCATCCAAAGCAATTTACGTATTTAATACCATCCCTATCCAAGTACCAATGTTCTTTTTCAAGAACTGGAAAAATGACTCTAGAATCAATATGGAACCAATAAAGATCCTGAATAACAAATCACTCCTAAGAAAAAAGAACAAAGTTGGAAGCATCACATTACCTGATATCAAATTATACTGTAAGCTCATAGTAACCAAAACAACACGGTACTGATGTATAAGTAAACACACAGAACAATGGAACAAAAATCAGAACCCAGAAATAAAGCCAGATACCTACAATGAATTGATTTTTGACAAAGTGAGCTAAAATGTATGCTGAGGAATGGACAATCTATTAAAATAAATGATGCTGGGAAAATTGGATAGCCATACGCAGAAAAATAAAGCTGGACCTGTACTTCTCATCATACGCAAAAATTAACTAAAGATGGATTAAAGACTTAAACATAAGACCTGAAACTATAAAAAATCCCAGCAGTAAACTTCGGAAAATCTCTTCTGGATATTGGTGTTGGCCAATAATTAATTATTAAGATCTGAAAAGCAAATGCAACAAAAACAGAAATAGACAAAGGTGATGTAATTAAACTAAAAAGTTTCTGCACAGCAAAAAAAAAAAAAAAAAATTAAGAGAGTAAACAGACAACCTACAAAATGGGAAAAGTATTTGCAAACTATGCATCTGACAAAGGGCTAATATCAGAATCTACAAATATCTCAAAAAACTCAGCAAGAAAAATGCAAATAACCCCATTAAAAAGTGGGCAAAAACAGGAACACTTTTCAAAGGAGGCATGCAAGTGGTCAAAAATTGTGAAAAAATGCTCAGTATCACTAATCATCAAAGAAATGCAAATTAAAACCACAATGGGATACCATTTTACATCAGTCAGAATGGCAATTATTAAAAAGTCAAAAAACAGCAGATGTTGGGAATGATGTGAAGAAATTGGAACACTTACATGCTTTTGGTGGGAATGTAAATTAGTACAAGCTTTATGGAAAACAATATGGGGATTTTTCAGAGAACTAAAAATAGAGCAATCCAACTACTGAGTATACACCCAAATGGAATAAAATCATTACGTCAAAAAGATATGCACACTCATATGTTTATCACTGTACTACTCACAATAGCAAAGGCATGGAACCAACCTAACTATCGATCAATGGATGACTGGATAAAGAAAATGCGGTATGTATAAATTCCACGGAATACTACTCAGCCATAAAAAAGAATGAAATAATGTCTTTTGTAGCAAGACGCATGGAACTGCAGGCCATTATTCTAAGTGAAATAACTCAGAAACAGAAAGTCAAATATTAGATGTTTTCACTTAAACCTGGGAGCTAAGCAGTAGGTACACATGGGCAAGCAGAGTAGAATAATGTACAGTGGAGACTACAAAAGGTGAAAGGGTAGAAAGGGAGTGAGGTTTGAAAAATTATCGATTGGGTATAATGTTTACTATTTGGGTGATGGGTACACTGGAAGCCCAGACTTTACCACTACAGAGTATGTACATAAAGGAAATCTGCACTCGTACCCCCTAAATCTATAAAAACAAAGATTAAAAATATTAGTGGAGGATTTTTCAGTTTATTGCTGAACAAATGCAAAGAGGGAAATATTATTAACCAATATCACTCACTCAAAAATATATTCAGCATTAAGCATCTGCACATCTTTATTATATATTCACTTATACCCAAGGCTGGCAAACTATGGCTGTCCTATGTATCAAATCCAGCTCACATCCTACTTTTGTAGGTAAACTTTGTTGGAACACAGCAACACTCATTTGCTTACAATTGTCTAAGTCTGCTTTTTTATTATGAAACATGAAGTTGAATAGCTATGACAGATAGCGTAGGGTTCATAGAGCTTAAAATATATGTGACTTGGCCCTTACAGAAAATAACTTAGCTAACGTCAAGTTATAAGGTTGAATTTCCTTCCTTCCTTCCTTCCTTCCTTCCTTCCTTCCTTCCTTCCTTCCTTCCTTCCTTCCTTCCTCCTTCCTTCCTCACTCATCTCACTTATTATCACTGTCCCAGAGAAAGACCACCTGTTTACAGAATCCAAATGTAAAGTCATCAGAACTGTAAACTGAAATATATCTTAGTGCATGCTCAGATGTCAGTACTTGCTGCTAAATTTACCATTGGTAAGTAAAATGAGCAAATATTCTTTTTACTAAAAGAAACGTTCTTGCTTACTTAGTAATCAAAAGGACTTACTTGTGAAAATGTCCTTGCTCAGGTACCTCACCACAATACATTTAACATATTTAGCTAGAACATCTGGAAATGTTTGAAGATGTTCAGTATCTGTAATTTCAAGAGACATACCTTGGTTTATAAGTGAGATTTCATTCTAACTTCTGATAATTTATCTTATAGGTGCTGTTAAAGAATTAGGATTCAAAGGGAAACCAGCAAAACACACACATACACACACACACACACAGACTTGAATTTTCAAACTTTTGA
Source organism: Pan troglodytes (assembly GCF_028858775.2). Classification (NCBI taxonomy): domain Eukaryota; kingdom Metazoa; phylum Chordata; class Mammalia; order Primates; family Hominidae; genus Pan; species Pan troglodytes. Next base: position 117,349,270 of record NC_072401.2, on the reverse strand, counting down.
ACAGTGAGCTTAAGCAAAAGTGTTGGCAATCCAATGAGAAATACATAATATATTTTGAGTTAAGACTGATGCAAATAGACTGTTTCTAGATGATTGTTTTAACACACTGACCACAGAACAGTTTGTGTTTGTGGCAAAGACCCAGATATGAAGTAAGCTGAAATAGAATTTGGCAGAATTAAGAAGCTTATAACAAAACATGTTCTTGTTGGAAGAGTTGTTACTCTTGGAAAAATAACTGACATGAGACAATCTATATATTTTTTTAAATCATCCTTTTCTCTCTCTCTCTCTTTTTTTTTTTTTCCTTTGGCAGAGTGCAACTAACCACCTGTTCTTGTTTTCCAGGGGAAAATTATAATAAAAAAGAACATCTGGGTGATTTAACTAAAATATAAGATTGCTCATTACACTTCTGAGATTTTTTTCTTACTGAAAAATGCTGACAGTACGAACACAGAAAGATGGGTGTGATGGATTTTCTACACAAGTTACACAAGCTTGCTTAACTTGGAGTTCGATGGGGGAAAATATTTATGTTCAAATTTAAAAATTTATTTTTATAGAGTATTGCCTTTTCCTTTACTGAACCTAGTTGTAATTAAAATCAGTATGAACATATTCAAGCAGTCTCCAACAAGCAAGTATGTTATTTAAGAAATGTGATTAATGTTTAAAAAATTGATAAACACATACATCTAAGTGAATATGTTTATCAATCATTATCATAAAAATCAATATATTTATTGTAAGTCTTTATCAGACTATTTGGTCCTGAATTTTGAAATTTCTTTCAAAATTTGACGTTGTTTAAATATATTTAGTGGTGTGAAAGTGTGAGGGCTTTATCTTATGTACTGTGCATGTCATATTGGAATATATTGTATATCTACCTAATATATAGATATTGTATATCTACCTAATATATTGTATATCTACCTAATATATAGATCAAGTTAGGTAATATCTCAAAGAGAAATCTCAATGAGAAACACAGTATTTTAGAAATAACCTTTGTAGAGCAACTTAAACTACTTTCAATCAAGTTATATTTGTGGTAAGTACTATTAGAAGGACATATTCATAACTCATGGAAATCCAGGCAAAGGGTAAACTATCAGATTTTAATAAAAGCGAAAGCAAATGCTGGGCAAATACAGGGAACATGTTAGGTCTCCATAGTCTTGTATGTATGTGTGTGTGTGTGTGTGTGTATATATATATATAGTATACTGTATACATTATATATATACAATGTACATATAATATACATATATACAGTATATGTATATATACTGTATACTGTATATATAATATATGTATAATGTATACATTATATATAATGTATACACACACTATATATATCTTGTGTATGTATATATATACACACACACACACACTTATATATACATTTTATATAGTTTTAAATTCTCTCCAGTTTATTAATTCTTCTTTATGGGGTGATAACTGAGTCTCTTGTTAGTTTTGCTATAAAGATGGCATAAATTGTCAAGGAAAATAACTAAAACTTTTATCTATACACTGAATTTAAATAAAAGTATTACGTTCTGGAATTGGTTCTCATTTATTTCTGCCATTCCTTATTAATTTGATTTACTGCTAAATGAATGAATGAGACTGAATGGATGAGACAATTTTATAAAATTTAACATTTAACATTTAGTATCTGATCCACAAATCATAGCAATATAATTCATCAAGTACTCCAAAACAAGAACAAACATGATTAATTTTAACAAAGTGTGAGTGAAAAGTCAAAGATTTATATAGACAACAAAATTTCATAAGCTTTAACAGAAAACATATGTTGTATGTTTCTGTCATTTGAAAACTATAAAATTCCAGAAATAAGTATGTATCGAAGTCTTGGCATAAAACAAAATTTATAAAACATCTTAAACTATAATTTGAGTACTTACATTTTTATACTGATGATTCTAGCTTTACTCCAAAAGATACATGAACTGGGATTATCTATGGTGTCATTATTCTCATCTATTCACTCTGATATAATATCTTATTATCATAAGATATGATTATTTAATAATTACTGCAATCATTGAAACCATGAACAACATGGTTAACTATCTTAAGGAAATAGACAAAAATTGCCTATAAAGGTAACCATGACTAATGATATACTATTATTTGACCAGAATTGGCTAATTTCCAACATAAAGAACAATAAAAATTTAGAAAATGTCTTAGTGCTATAGAGTAAGTATTTGCTACAGAGTTAGTATTAGTGCCATAGAGTAAGTATCGTGCTATGGAGTAAGTACTATAGAGTAAGAATTTGTTGTGCCTACAACAAATTCATGTTGAAATCCTAACCCCCAATATGATAGTCTGTCCTTTGGAAGGTAATTAAATCATAAAAGTGGAGCCCTCCATGAATGGATAAATACCTTTATAAAAAGACACAGGAGAGTATTATTATTATTATTTTTCTCTCTCCTCTGTCTCCCATGTAAGGAAACAAGAAGAGGACTGCTGTCTACAAAGAAGGAAGAGTGCCCTCATCAGACACCAAATTTGCTGCCACTTTGATTTTGGACTTGCTAGTCTCCAGAACTGTGGGGAATAAAGGTTTGTTGTTTAAGCCATCCAGCCTATGATATTGTGTTATAGCTGCCTGAACTAATTAAGACATTGTATCTGTGAGAATTATGAATAGATATGTCCTATGCGTTGTGAAGTGTATTGTTTAAATTTGGCTTGACTACTCAGAATAAGTATCTTTCTTAAACTGAAAAATAAAAGATTGAGGTATTTATATACAAAACATATTTCTAAACTAGATAATATTTAATTTGAATCATTCAACTTGATAAATATTTACTGAATTCTGGGTACAATAGATATATTAGTGAAGTAATTTACACAAAATTACTATAGTCATGGAGCTTACCTCTAGAGGAGACAAAACTAACAATAAACAAATAAGAAAACTAGATAGCATATTGTCAATATGACCCTCTATATTATGAAGAGAAATAAAGCAGGAAAGCAAAAAAGGGTATTTGTAAAGAATGGTTGCAAATTGTTCTCTTACTCAAGATAGTGAAAGATTGGTGATTGACAGTTTTAAACTTTTATTTTGAAATAATTTTAGATTTACAAAAAAAAATGTTGAAAAGATAATGCAAAGAGTTCTCATACATGCTTCCGCCAGTTTTCCCTACAGTCAACATTTACAAAACCATTGTAAAATTATAAACTCTATGAAATTAACATTGGCATGATATTATTGAATAAACTCCAGGCTTTATTCACATTTTACCACTGTCTTCACTAATATCCTTTTTTTCTGATTCTGTCATTTCATTGCATTTAGGCATCATGTCTCTTTAGCCTGCTTTAATCTGTGACAATCTCTCAATCTGCCCTACTTATTGTAACTTCCATGCTGTTGAATACTGCAGGACAGATATTTTGTAAAATGTCTCTTCATTTATGTTTGTCTTATGTTTTCTCATGATTGGTCTGGAACTACTGATTTTTGGGGAGGATGTCTCAGAGGCAAAGTGACCTGCTTATCATATCATAATGGAAAATATATGGTAATAACATGATGCATTTCTGGTAATGGCCACATTTATCACTTGATTAAGGTGTCGTCGTTGAGGTTTCTCCAAAACAAAATTATCATTTTCCCATTATGTGCTCCAGTCATGAGAAATAAATAGCAAAATTCAGTCCACATTTGAGATGAGAACTACATTGTACAGTCCGAAGCAAGGACTTTAGAGTATTTGAGGATATATGTTAAAACCACCCCAGTAATTAGTAAATATATTTAGGAAATGCTTTTAGATTATTCAAATATTCTGTTTCTCCTTAAACTTCCTTTCTCCATCTTTTAAAATTCATCAGTGAATATTGCTGACAGCCATTAGTACTCTTGTATAATGATAATTTTTAAAATTCCCTTATTTATTATACATTTATTATGTTCTGACTTTTCCCCTTCTGCTTGTACATTTGTTCATTTATCTATTTGTATCGGTACAGACTAATGGATATTCATTTTCTATCTTTTGTTATTTTATTACTTGGTTATCTATTCTGAGTCAATGCTCATTTTAGGAATTGGAAGAAATGCCCCACCAGGAACTTACAGTCTCTTTTGGAGAGATATAATGGAAGGGGTAAAATCTGTTTTCTTTCTTCTGTTTTGTGTTTTAATTTTTTTAAATTAATTTTAAAGAATATCAGTATGCCAGTATTTTGATTTGTTTCCCTAAGGAAGCTGAATACTATTTCTAGGGGGACAGACATTATTTTATATGGTAAGACTTCTTAATATACTTTTGTTTATCAAAAATTGGCCTTAGGAATTCCTTGGTCAGGAAAAATATATATATAAAGGTCTAACCCAGGTTCATGGCAGGAGATTTTGGGACTAGGATCAGAGATAATAATCAACAAATAAATGAAAAAGACAGTTCCTTACTGTACAGTGATTTTCTTTTACCATCTTCTGCACTTCAGTAAAATCTATTAGGAAAACAATGTGAGATAAATTATAGATGAATAAATTGGATGGGTCTGAGTTAGTCGACTGTGAAGTTCAAGGCAACACAGTCTACACAAGGCTACCTTTACTTCGGACACCACTTACAAACTACCCTTAGGTTTGATGATATGCTAGGAATACTCACAGAACTCACTGAAAACTGTAATATCCATAGTTACAGTTTACTCCTGGGAAAAATACAGATCAAAATCAGTCCAAAGAAGAGATGGGTAGGTCAGAGTTCAAGAGAAGTCCAAACATAGAGCATCCCAATGTCCGCTTTCCATGGATTCATAGACAATGTTAACTCCTCTCAGCCATAATGTATGACAGTATTAGAAACCAGGAAAGCTTACCCAACTCTTGGTACCCGGTTTTTAATTGCACTTCATGACTTTGATCACATACTTCCTATGTGGCTGAACTTTAGTCTTCAGCTCTGTCAGTGTATCTTCAATCTCCGGTCCCTCTAGAGGAAGAACTGACATAGCATGACCCAAATCCCTCATTACAAATCACATTGTTATGCTGTCTAGCGGCCAGAACCCCAAGGCAAACAAAGACACCGATATCAAGCATGACATTCTACTAGCCCAAAGATCACTTTGAAGTACAGAAAGGCAAAGACCAGAGATCTTTCTTTGGGTAAAGTAAATTTTTTACTACAAAAATTGCATCTACATTTGGGAAAAACTGCACCACAGAAGGCTGAAACTACCTATAAATGTAGTAGCAAGATTGAGAGGGTGTATAAAGAAAAGAAGTATGTGATATGAAAGGCAAAATGTAAGCTCCCTCTTGTAGAAATGTGTGTGACTTTAGAAAGGCTTATGAACATTCCACACAATTTATATTGTGGATATCACCTTACAATCCTCTTATTTTGAAAGAAAACAAGCCAATTTATTTAAAGAAAAGAGTAAACTCAGGAGAATAGTAACTGCTCTAATTTAAGTTGGGAAAAATATCATTGAAAACCAAAGGTTGTTTTGCCTGAGCTAAAGAAGTTTAAGGATTTTAAGAAGCTCCAAAATAAAACTTTGACATCCAAAGTAACAACTTTTTCTTTTCAAATCTAGTATTGGTATGTTTTAAGTAAAATGACATATTTCTTTATTAAGCAATGTAAGTGAATACTGTTAATTTATTTGAATCATAAAATTTTATTTTGTTTTCCACAAAAATTAAGTGCAGGGGGTTGTTCATTTAATTAACTAAAATGGTAATGAATGTATCTAGTTATGAGTGCTTATTAGTAATTTTCACATAATAAACTACATGAGAGGAGATAGAAGAATCATACTAAGCAGTTTACTTCTGAAGTTTACTTCTGAAGTTGAATTATGAGTGATTTCTTTCCTTTGTTTAATTTTATTTTCTGACTATGTTACAGAGTTCCTGCTTGACTTTCCTGTTGAGTAAACACACTAAAGGTAATTTATATTGACAAAAATATCTTATGCTAGAGAGGTAGATACAAAAATTAAGCTTCCAACACCAATACAGAATATAGTTAGACATCAATCTACCCAACTCTACACTCTTAATTGTACACAATGAACTACTATTTAAGGTGTTAGATTGCCCTTTCTCTTCTAGTGCCTTAGAAATTGCCAACATTTTCTCTTGTTTAATCAAATGATGCTGTCTAGTTGAAGAAAGCAACATTGATTCTTTCTTAAAATAAGTTTTAATACTTTTATTTTAGGTTCAGGGGTACATGTAAAGTTTTGTTACATAAGTAAACTCATGTCATGGGAGTTCGTTGTACAGATTATTTCATCACTGAGTTATTAAGCCTAGTACTTAATAGTTATCTTCCTTACTCCTCTCCCTCCTCCCACCTTTCACCCTCAAGTAGACCACAATGTCTGTTCTCTTCTTTGTGTTCATAAGTTATCATCATTTAGCTCCCACTTATAAGTGATGACATTTGTTATTTAGTTTTCTGTTCCTGTGTTAGTTTGCAAAAAATAATAGCCTCCAGTTCCATCCATGTTCTTGCAAAAGACACTATCTTGCTATTTTTTATGGCTGAATAGTATTCCATTATAGTGACTGAATAGTATTCCAGTAGTATATATAGCTGAATAGTATTCCAATAGTATGTGTGTGTATATATACATGTATATATACGTATATATAAATGTGTATATATACGTATATATACACATTTATATATACATATATACATTTATATATACGTATATATACATTTATATGTGTGTGTATATATGTATATATATATCACATTTTTTAATGCAAGCTTTCATCAATGGGCATTTAGGTTGATTCCATGTCTTTGCTATTGTGAATAGTGCTGCAGTGAACATTCACATGCATGTGTCTTTATGGTAGAATGCTTTATATTCCTTTGGGTATATACACAGTAATGGGGTACCTGGGTCAAATGGTAGCTCTGCTTTTAGCTCTTTGAGGAATCTCCATACTAATTTTCACCATAGTTGAACAATTTATACTCCAACCAGTAGTGTATAAATGTTGCCTTGCCTCCACAACGTTGTCAGGGTCTTTAATTTTTTGACATTTTAGTAATAGCCAGTCTGACTGGTGAGAGATGGTATCTCACCGTGATTTTGATTTGCATTTTCTAATAATCAGTGATATTGAGCTTTTTTTTATAGGTTTCTTGCCTGCTGATATGGTTTGACTGTGTTTTCACCCAAATCTCATCTTGAGTTGTAATCCTCATTATCCCCATGGGTCATGGGAGATACTTGGTGGGAGGTACTTGAATCCCACCAGTTGGGTGTGGTTTCCCCATGCTGTTCTCTGTGATAGTGAGTGAGTTCTGATCAGTGGAATCTGATGATTTTATAAGCCCCTGAAATCTCCCCTGCTGGCACTCATTCTCTCTTCTGCCGCCCTGTGAATAGATGCCTTGTGCCAGGATTATAAGTTACCTGAGGCCTCCCCAGCCATGTGGAATGGTCAGTCAATTAAAACTTTTTTCTTTATAAATTACTCAGTCTCAGGTATTTCTTCATAACAGTGTGAGGACAAACTAATACACTAAATGGTAACAGGAGTAGGGATTTTGAAATGTGAAAACACTGAAATGTGTTCATCAGAATAGAGGTAAGAGCCCAAGAGAGGTCTGTATACACCCATCTAAGAAAAACCCTGTAAGGTTGAAAACACACACAATAGAGCAAAAGAAGGGTCTTTGGGAACACAGATTTTATAAAATAGGGCAAGATCTGTAGCAAGTAGAATACAACTGGCCACACATCAAACCATATCCTTGAGACATGCTCAAAATTAAAAATTGAATTATAAATCCTCTGGGCTACAGTAGACTTATTCCACACATCAGCATACAATGTTTCTCTCTCTTCTCTGTCAACTGCTTCTCAGCCACAAGTATTCTGAGTCTCAGGTCAAGGATCTACAGGGCACACTGACTCTAAACTTACCTGTTCCCACCTCAGTACTATACCTCTCTAGAGCACAGGCTTTTAACCGTTATGCCCACTTATGAAGTGCCTACTGTGATGTTATATTATCCCTGATGTAGTGTGATGGAAACAAAGGTGCCAATGTACAGTGCAGGCTGTTGCTGCAGGGGGTGCAAGCCCTAAGCATTGGCAGCTACATGTATGTCTTCTTTTGAAAATTGTCTGTTTATGTGCTTTGCTCACTTTTTAATGGGGTTGTTTGTTTTTCTCTTGTAAATTTGCTTAAGTCCCTTATAGATGCTGGATATTAGCACAATTTTCAGAGCCACAGTTTGCAAAACGTATCTTCCATTCTGTAGGTTGTCTGTTTACTCTGTTGATAGTTTCTTTTGCTCTGCAGAAGCTCAAGTTTAATTAGGTTTCAACTGTCAATTTTTGATTTTGTTGCAATTGCTTTTGGTGTCTTTGTCATGAAATATTTGCTTGTTTCTATGTCTAGGATGATATTCCCTAGGTTGTTATCGAGAGTTTTTTTAGTTCTGGGTTTTGCATTTAAGTCTTTAATGCATCTTGAGTTTATTTTTAATAGGGTATAATGAAGGGGACCAGCTTCAGTCTTCTGCATATGGCCAGCCAGTTATCACAGAACCGTTTATTAAATATGGAGTCTTTTCCCCATTGCTCGTTTTTGTCAGCTTTGTCAAAGATCAGATGGTCACAGATGTGGGACCTTACTGTTGGGCTCTCTGTCCTGTTCCATTGGTCCATGTGCTTTTTTTTTTTTTTTTTTTTTTTTTTTTTTGTACTAGTACCATGCTGTTTTGGTTACTATAGCCCTATAGTAAAGTTTAAATTCAGGTAACATGATGTCTCAAGCTTTGTTATTTTTGCTAAGAATTGCCTTGGCTATTTTGTCTCTTTTTTGGTTCCATATAATTTTTTTTTTTGAGACGGAGTCTCACACTGTCACCCAGGCTGCAGCGCAGTGGTGTGATCTCAGCTCACTACAAGCTCCACCTCCTGGGTTCATGCCATTCTCCTGCCTCAGCCTCCTGAGTAGCTGGGACTACAGGCGCCTGCCACTACACCTGGCTAATTTTTTGTATTTTTAGTAGAGGCGGGGTATCACTGTGTTAGCCAGGATGGTCTTAATCTCCTGACCTCGTGATCTGCCCACCTCGGCCTCCCAAAGTACTGGGATTACAGGGATGAGCCACCGCGCCTGGCCTGGTTCCATATAAATTTTAAAATAGTTTTTCTAGTTCTGTGAAGAATATTATTGGTAATTTGGTAGGAAGAGCATTGAGTCTGTAAATTGCTTTGGGCAGTATGGCCATTTTAATGATATTGATTCTTCTTGTCCATGAGCATGGGATGTCTTTCCATTTGTTTTTCTGATATCTTTGAGCAGTGCTTGTAATTTTTATTAAAGAGATCTTTCACTTCCCTGGTTAGCTTTATTCCTAGGTACTTTACTCTTTTTGAGGCAATTGTGAATGAGGTTGACTTCCTGATTTGGCTCTTGGCTTTGCTGTTATTGGTGTATAAGAATGCAAGTTATTTTTGTACACTGATTTTGTATCATAAAACATTGCTGAAGTTATTTGTCAGGTGAAGGAGCTTTGAGGAAGAGACTATGAGGTTTTCTACATATAGAATCATGTTGTCTGAAAACAGGGATAATTTGACTTCCTCTCTTTTTATTTTGATGCCCTTTACTTCTTTTGTTAGCCTGATTGCTCTGACTACAACTTTCATACCATCTTAAATAGGAGTGGTGAGAGACAGCATCCTTGTCTTGTGCCAGTTTTCAGAGGAATGCTTTCTGGTTTTCTCCATTCAGTATGCTGTTGGCTGTGGGTTTGTCATAGATGGCTCTTATTATTTTGAGGTGTGTTTCTTTAATAACTAGTTTATTGAGAGTTTTTTTTTAGATGAAGTCTCGCTCTGTTGCCCAGACTGCTATGCAGCAGCACGATCTCAGCAAACTGCAACATCCATCTCCCAGGTTCAAGCAATTCTCATGCCTCAGCCACCCAAGAAGCTGGAATTACCGGTGTGTGCCACTACACCTGGCTAAGTTTTGTATTTTTAGTAGAGACGGCATTTTGCCATGTTGGCCAGGCTGGTCTTAAACTCCTGGCCTCAAGTGATCACCCCACCTTGGCCTCCAAAAGTTCTGGGATTACAGGCATGAGCCACCACACCTGGCCTACTGAGCACTTTTAATATGAAAGGTGTTGAATTTAATGAAAAGCCTTTTCCGCATCTATTGAAATAATCATGTCATTTTTGTCTTTAGTTATACTTATGTGATGAATCACATATATTGATCTGAGTATGTTGAACCAACTTTTCATTCTGGGGATGAAGCCTGCTTGATTGTAGTAGATTAGCTTTTTAATGTGATGCAGGGTTCAGTTTGAAAGTATTTTGTTGATGATTTTTGCACTGATGTTTATCAAGGATATTGGCATGAAGTTTTCTTTTTTCTGTTGTGTCTCTGCCAGGTGTGGTATCAGGATGATGCTGGCCTCATAGGATGAGTTGGGAATGGGTCTCTCCTTCTCAATTTTTTGGAGTAGCTTTAGTAAGAATGGTAACAGCTCTTCTTTGTACATCTGGTAAAATTCATCTCTGAATCCATCAGGTCCTGGGCTTTTTCCTTCTTTTTTTCTTTTTTTTAGTAGACTTTTACTGATTTAATTTCAGAGCTCATTATTGGTCTGTTCAGGTTATTGATTTCTTCCTGGTTCAGTCTTGGGAGGCTGTGTTTCCAGGAACTTATTCTACTATTTTGGTCTTCTAGTTTGTGTGTAAGAGGTATTTCTATTTGTTTTTGATTATTATTTTTTATTTCTCTGGCGTCGGTAGTAACATTCTCTTTGGTATTTCTAATTATGTTTATTTGGATATTCTCTCTTTTCTTCTTTTTTTGTCTGCTAGCAGTCTATCTTATTAAGTTTTTCAAAAAACGAACTTGAGATTTGTTGATCTTTTGAATTGTATTTGTGTGTTGATTTCCTTCAGTTCAGCTCTGATTTTGGTTATTTCTTGTCTTCTGCCAGCTTTGGAGTTCATTTGTTCTTGCTTCTCTAATTCTTTCAGTTGTGATGTTAAGTTGTTAATTGGAGATTTTTCTAAGTTTTTGATGTGGGCATTTAGTGCCATAAAGTTTCTTATTAACGTTTCCTTAGCTGTGAACAAGATTGTTGTTGTATCCCTTGTTCTCATTAGCTTCAAATAACTTCTACATGTTGTATCTTTATTCTCATTAGTTTCAAATAACTTCTTCATTTCTGCCTTAATTTTATTATTCACCAAAAGTCATTCAGGAGTATGATGTTTAATTTCCATGTAATTGCATGGTTTTGAATGATTTTCTTAGTCTTGACCTCTATTTTTACTGTGCTGTGGTCTGAGTGTGTTTGGCATGATTTAGGTTCTTTTGCATTTGCTGAGAAATGTATTATGTTCAATTATGTGGTCGATTTGAAAGTATGTGTCATGTTGCGATGAGAAGAACATATATTTTGTTAGTTTTGGGTTGAGAGTTCTGGAGAGGTCTATCAGATCCATTTGGTTCAATGTTGAGTTCAGGTCCAGAATATCTTTGTTAATTTTCAGTCTCAATGATCTATCTAATACTGTCTGTCAGTGGAGTGTTGAAGTCTCCCACCATTATTGTATGGAAGTCTATGTCTCTTTGTAGGTCTGTAAGAACTTTTTTAATCAATCTGGGTGCTTTCGTGCTGAGTGCATATATATTTAGGATAGTTAGTTCTTCCTGTTGAATTTATTCCCTTACCATTATGCATCTCCCTTCCTTTGTCTTTTTTTTTTTTTTAATCTCTGTTGATTTGAAATCTGTTTTGTCTGAAATTAGGATGGCAGCCTCTGCTTTTTTTCTGTTTTCATTTGCTTGGTGGATTTTTCTCCGTCCCTTTAGTTTTAGCCTATAGGTGTCATTATGTGTGAAATGGGTCTCTGGAAGAGAGCTTACCATTGGGTCTTGCATTTTATCCAGGCTGCCACTCTGTGCCTTTTAACTGGTACATTTAGCCCATATACATTCAAGGTTAGTATTGATATGTGTGGATTTGATCCTGTCATTGTGTTGTTAGCTGGTTATTTTGCTGGCTTCTTTGTGTGGTTGCTTTATAGTGTCATTGGTCTGTGTATTTAACTGTGTTTCTTTACCATCTATTAGCAGTCTGTCCTCTCCATATTTAGTGCACCTTTCAAAATCTCTTGTAAGTCAGGCCTGGTGGTAACAAACTCCCTCAACATTTGCTTATCTGAAAAGGGTCTTATTTCTCCTTTGCTTAGGAAGCTTAGTTTGACTGGATATAAAATTTTTTGTTGAAGATTTTTTCTTTTAAGAATGTTGAATGCAGAACCCTGATCTCTTCTGGCTTCTAGCTTGTGAGGTTTCAGCAGAGAGATCTGCTGTTAACCTGCTGCGGCTCCCCTTGTAGGTGACCTGACCTTTCTCTCTAGCTACCTTTAACATTCTTTCTTTCATTTAACCTTGGAACATCTGACAAATATGTGTCTTGTGGATGAACTTCTTATGTAGAATCTTGCAAAAGTTCTCTACATTTTCCAAAGTTGACTGTTGGCATCTCTAGAAAGGTTGGGAAATCTTTCATGGACGACATCCTGAAATATGTTTTCCAAGTTGTGTGCTTTCTACCCTCCCCGACCCTTTCAGGGATGCCAGTTATTTGTTTATTTGGCCTCTTTTCATAGTCCCATACTTTTAATAAATTTCGTTCATTTATTTTCATTCTTTTTTCTTTGTTTTTGTCTGACTGTCATATTTCAGAGAGCCAGTCTTCAAGTTCTGGTATTCTTTCCTCAGCTTGGTTTATTTTGCTGTTAATACTTGTTTTTGAATTGTGAAATTCTTGTGTTATTCAACTCTGTCAGATATGCTAGGTTCTTTTTTATACCAGCTGTTTCATCCTTTAACTCCTGTATTATTGCATTGTGATTCTTAGTTTCCTTGGATTACGTTTTGCCATTATCTTGAATCTTGATCATCTTTGCTCCAATTCATAGTTTGAATTCTATTTCTGTCACTTCAGACAGCTCAGCTTGGCTCAGAACTCTTGTTGGAGAACTGGCATGGTTATTTGGAGGACATATGACACTATGGCCATTTGAGTTACCAAAGTTTTGTGTTGGTTCTTTCTCATCTCTTCATGTGAGTGTTCCTTTAACTGCAGTTTAGACTGAGTACAGACAATATACTTCTTTTCTGAATGTTTTCACAGGGCCAAGGTTTTGTGCAGGGTCTTTATTTGAAGCTGAATTCTTGTCTTTGGTTTCAGAAGGGGGTATATTAATGAGATATTTTTGGTGTTGAGAAGCTTTGGGGTCTGATCCACTAGGTGGCGCTTAGGCACATTAGTCAGTTGGTAGACTCTTGCTTGGCTGTGGAGCTCTCTTATGTTTTCTAACAGTTGCAGCCAGGTTCTCGCTCAATGCTCTGAAAGTGTGAGCCGCCCTCCCCGTTGAGTTCTGGCTGTATATCGCAGCTTGGCACTCCTTGGCTGCCCATTGCAGCTCTGGGGCAATCTCAGTGTTTATGTTTCCTTCTCAACTTGGAGGCAGCAGAGGCAGGGACCTTAGTAGTGGTTGTGGGCAATGGTCTCTTGCTTGTTTCTTGGGGGCTCTACCTCAGAGAAATGCAAGTCAGCAATTTCTCAGTGCAGTCCAGAAGAGAAGGTCTGTGTTGTGGGCCCAAGCCAGGAGTTCCATGTGTAGTGATGATCAGGATGGTGGGCAGGGGGAGGGGTAGGACCCATTAGAGACAGACTGGCCTTCTCTCCTTGGGTCCACTGCAGCTAGTTGGAGGTATGGATAAAGCACTTAGAGTCTTTGCTGCTTTGTTACTCCGAGGGTAGCAAATGCAGTCCCACTGCAATTGCAGTGGCAGAGAAGCTTTTAGTTGCCCCTAGGGGCTCTGTCCTGGGAGCTGCAGAGCTGCTACTGGCTCAATAGCTCTGACAAGGAATGACTGGAGGCCCAGGCCTGGAGGACCTGCCCAGTGAGAATATGTAGGAACAGGAACCCACATAACAGTCTGACCAATTTTCCACAGGGCTGCTGTGGTATGCTGGGGGCCTGCTCCAGTCCCTAATCACTTCAGATTTTCAAGTACCTAGAGATATCAACAGTGAAGACTTTGAAATAGTAAAAATGGCAGCCTGCCCCTCCTTTTGGGAGCTCCATCCCAGCAAGGTATGAACCTGTTGCCAGACTAAACACACCTGTCGAAGGTGGTTGAAGACCCCACCCAGTTAGGTCAGGTTAGGTGATCCCACCCAGTGAGGAGAAACAGGATCAGGGACCTGCTTTAAAAAGCACTGTAGCTGTGTTCTCATAGAGCAGTTGTGCTGTGCTGAGGGTTCACTTCAGCCCCTGGTCACCTTGGACACTCCAATGCCCAAAGGCCAGAATGGCTAAGTCCCCCAAACAGCAAAGATAGCGGCCTGCCCCTTTCTCTGGGACCTCCATCCCAGGGTGGTTTGAAACCTCTGTTGGCTAGAGACCACCGGTGAGGGTAGCTGGAGACTCTACTTGGGAGGTTTCACCCAGGAGGAGAAATAAGATTGGGAACATGCTTTAAAAAGCAGTCTGGTGACTTTTTCATACAGCAGCTGTGCTAGGATAGGGCCCACTCTAGCCCCAGGTCAGCTTAGACTCTCCAATGTTTGAAGGCTGAGACAGCTAAGTCAGCCAAACAGCAAATACGGTGGCTTACCCCCTCCCCCAGGGAACTCCATCTCAGGGAGGTGCAATGATGCTACTCGGGGCTGGCTGAATTTCAAACCAGTGGGTTTTATCTTGTGAGGTGCCATGGAATCAGGGCCTGCAGACTGTAGCTGCTCAGTCCCCTGGTTTTAGCCCTTTTCGTAGGGTTATGTATGGAGGTCTAACTTCCCACTTTGCCAGAGTTTGCATGTACTTTTGCTGGAAATCCCCAAAAAACTGAGTGTCTGAGGCTGCCCAGTCTCTGTGTATGTGTGTGTGCCTGAGCAGCTGCTCTGCTGAGACTGCAGTTAGCTGTGTGTGTCAGACTGAAAGCCCTGGTGGAATGGGTTCACAAGGGGATCTCCTGACCCTAGGGTTGCAAGGATCCATGGGAGAAGCATGGATTCCTGAAGTTGCACATTCACTCACTGCTTCTCTGGGTGGGGGAGGTTCCCCTGGTTCCATGCTGCTCCCAAGTGGGTCGTTATCCTGATTTTCTTCATTCTCCATGGGTTGAGTTGCTTCCTTGATTAGTCCCAATGACTGCTATTTTGGGACTAATTTCCATTGAAGGTGCTATATTGACTCGCTGTTGAAGGTTCTATATTGACTCGCTCCTTTCGTTCCTCTCTATGAGAGCCACTAGCAGCTTCTAGTTGGTCATCTTGGGGACCTTCCATTGATTTTTATTAATATCTGCAATATATTGAGACTTGCATTCTAATACCAAGCCTAGACTTTAATAGCACTTTAATAGTGCATGAACTTCAGGAAATTTCTATCTGTTCCCAAAGTTGAAAAATGGAATTTAACAACATTGCCCATTGTAGTGTAGAGACCTCACATGCATGCATGCACACACAAACATGCACACATACACACACACACACACATACATATTTAACCTTTTTTTTTTTTCATTTTTTGGACAATGTTGTTAAACTGAGACATATTTACATTTTGGGGAGTTTATTTCAGTATTCAATGATTCATAAATTGGGCAACATCAGACTGCAAGTGGTTTAGCACTTTGCTGGGGAAGAAGGTGGCAAGAGACAGACTTTTATAAGGTTTTCATGGAAGCAAGATAAATAAAACATGTTTGCTTAGCGTAGAAAATATCTAGTTAGAGTTTAATTGGAAGCTTGTGAGTGGTAAAGTCTCTAGTTTTATTTTACTCTTTAGGCCATCTCAGCCTTAATAACCGAATATACATGTATTTTTAACAATGGTAAAACATGCTTTTGAATTATAAATTTTTAAAATTGGCTTAAAATGTATGTACTCATCTCCAATCATGATGGAGTTACATGTATTGGACTAAGTCTTCCAAAGAAAACAACTATAAAATTTGCATAACATGCATTAATACAAAACTATTATTTAAAGGCATTAAGAAAAAAGTACCATAGGTAGGACTTGAATGGAACCATAGCAGCAAATAACAGAAGATGAAAAATTTTAGTAGAGACCTAAAATCCTATGAAAGAGGTTAAGTAGGAGTTCTAAAAAAAAATCAATGTAATATAACTAAGATTAAGAATTTAAAAACTGGGTGTAGTAGTGAATTAGATACATCAGAATAGAGATTTATAAAACTGGAAGACAATTCAATACAGAAATATTTACACTTAAGTACAGAGAAAAGGAGAAAAAAGATAAAAATATAAGAACCAGCATAGGGAACATTAGACAACTGTGATACATTTATTTAGAGTTATAGTAAGAGAGGAGACAGATTGGGACAAAAACATAATTCAAAAATAATGATGGAGAATTTTATGATGAATTAAAATCTTCCAACCACATATTTAAGAAGTTTTATCAACACCAAGCGGAATGGAAACAAACTGAAGACACAACTGCTAAAAATTGGAGACAAAAATAAAAGTTTATAAACAGTCATTGAGTAACTGGGGTAAGGAATGGTGGTAAGACTTGAGAAGGAGCAACTTATGAGTTAACAGGAATTATAAAAAATAGAAAACAATAAAATGGCACAATTAAGTTTTCAAAAGGAAAACCAATCCAGATTTCAAAACTCATCATAAATATCATTCAAATGTAAAGACAATATACCTATAAAGAAAAATATCTGATAGAATTTGTCACCAGCAATTTTTCAGACAAGAGTAAATTTGATGTAAATATTAATAAGCCAAGCAAACATCGTATATTCTATAGGTTAGCCAATAAAAGCGTAGGATAATAATATGTAACTTTAAAATACTGTATATCTCTTAATTCTCTCTCTTAGATATCTTTTGTAATTTCAGAATCTACCTATTATGCCTTGATTTATTTTCCTGTTTTTTTATATTACATTTTCCTGTGTTCTGTTCTCTGGCTATTTACCTGCTCTGTTTTAGTCACAAGTTTATTTCTAAGATTTGTCTACTTTGTTCTGCAGTTCATCCAATTAAATAAAATTTTTCTTGTTTAAGTATGCAATTTAAGGAGTTTTGCAAAGTTATACACCTATGTTATTGGTGACACAAACAACATATAGAATATTTCCATCAATCTAAAAATTTTTGTTTTATTACTGATTAGTTCATTTCTCTCATTCTGCTTCTAAGTACACTCAACTAACAATCTTTTGTCACTATAGACTATATATTTTATTTTTAGAGTTTTGAATAAATAGAATCATACACTAAATAATTGTATAAGGTTTATTTCTCTTAGCATGATGCCTCTGGGGTTCTTCTATGTTGTGAACATTAGTATTTATTTCCTTTTTAAGATGAAATTTATTTAGTATATGATTACAACACAAATTATTTGTCCAAATATTCTGTCAATAGGTATTTAGATTGTTTTCAATTTGGGGCTGTCATTAATAAAACTGCTGTGCACGTGTCAAAGCTTTTGTGGAAACATGTTTTCTTTCAACTATTTAGTAATACAATTGCTAAGTCATATGGTAAATAAGTGTTCTGTTTTCTGAAGTACTGCCAAAGTTGAGAGTGAAAGTGGACAGTCATTAGTATGCAGTATCACTTTTTTGCTGCCAATGTTGTCTGTTCCTGCACTGACATCTACCACTTTTGGAAAAATGGCAAACATGAAGCATGGTATACAGCATGTCTATAAACATACTGGGATGTGGTATTATGCTACAAGCCAATTCTAATTCATTCTTATCTTTTAATTATTTCTTAGAATTCATAGTGAAATAAACTATTTATTTTAGCTGTTATATTTTTTTGAATTTGTATTTTATAATTAATGTCATTTCAAAGATGTAGTACAGGAATCTATAACACCTATTAAGTCTCTATCATATATAACCTAGTTAATTTTACTGACACACACAAAAAAATCTATGGAATAACTAACCATATAATTTAATGCAAAACACTGTAATGGTTAAACTGTTTTAAAACATTATACTAATACATTAAGTAAAGTTGTAAATATTTATATGGAGACTAGCATATTCTCTTTATTGGCATATTTAAATTATTTTACAATAAAGGGGCATTATAAAAATGTAGAAGATTGTATATCTTCATATTAAAGAAATGTTTATAACTTATATGTATTAGGTAGACACTAAATTATATCGCGGACAGAAAAGTTATTTTTGGTCTGTTTTAATGAACCATATTAAAGTTTCCCATATCATTTTATAAATCCATATTACTGCTATTTTTCTGCAGAATTTGTCTAATATAATCACATATTTTTATACTTTTAGTGAAAATATCTGATTTTAACATTATATTTTATGGATAAAATATACAAAATGTTTGACATATTCAATTATGTCTTCTCTGTGAACCACATTTCCCTTTATAAAAATACTATCACTGAACATTATAAGGTTCTTAATAAGCTCAGTGTGAATTATAAGAAATAGAAGATATTCTTAAATCTAATTTTATTGAAAAGTATAAACAATAATACTTTATTAAAAATGATAAAATAATGTGATGTATACTAAGTAGGATGAAATACTGAAGCAACATGGCAGTCTAAAGTTGCTTATGTTTTATGCTATTTAGTTCATCTTTACATCACTAAGAATCTAATCATCTTACTCTCATACAAGAGCTTCATAAAGTGTTCTTCACAATTTCAACAATCCAAGTTTTCTTCCTCTTTATTTACCATATAGCTATAACATATTTCTTATATCTTGTGACTTAGTATCACACCAAACTACATGTTCAAACTACAAAGCTGCTGAAAAATTTGGAAACATCAACATTCAAATGCCAACTTATGTTTCCTGGATCCCATAATATGTTATCTATATAATGCCAAACACTCATTGTGTGTTCCCTTATTTTTGTGAATGAGCTTGCATTTTTAGGTTGACAAATTTATCCTTCATATTACTCAATGTATTGGTAAAAATGTTCATATCTGATGGAGTCAGTATTTTGTAGCAATTCCAATTTCACCCAAAGTTCATTTTTTACTCTTTGATAAGATTGGAAAACACCCAAGCATAACTTAAGGGAATATTCATGCACATATGCATAAGGACTCCATGACAGAGCCTTCTACCCATTTAAATTAGCATAAGGAATCATTTTACACACAATAAATCAATAAAATAACATCATCACACAGAATAAATAGCATTTAATGATTTCACAAAACCTGTTCCACCATAAATTTTACTATGAGTTTTTGGCAGAATATTATATCCTTTGCAGTATTAAGCTATTTAGATTTACTTCAGAACTTGTTTTCTTTGCTGAGGTTATGAAAAAATATGACTGATCATCTTGTTTTACATTATTATTTTACAGATCAATTTTTTGTTAATTTTGATAACACCTTGCATCAAATACTTTGGAACTAAATAAGGTTCATGTAAATCTCCAGTGTAAACTTTTTGTGAAATTAATCTTTATACCATTTTGATTATTTACAATCATAAACACTGATTATAGAAATATTTTTTAAAATCTTCATTGAGTGTATTATATTCATAGGGACTGAGTTGTTTTCTGTGAATATTACTTACTAAATTTTATCACTTGCCATGTTTTTTTATAATCACTTCTGTTCCTCTTCCAGAAAACATACATGTGTACAAATACATACATCCACATACAATAAAATGATGACTAATCACTGGATGGCTTAACCACCCTGTGATTGTCATGTCTACTTGTGTGTACCCTTACCATGGAAGCAAGGGTGACAGTGATTGTAGGGCCTATAATTACATTTGGAAGGACTAAAATAAAGATCATTTCTGAAATTGCAAACTGTACCTAAGAACCTAGAGAAGAGGTAATACTAAAGGTGTCAAGCTTAACATAACTGGCCTAGGATGGTGATTTTTTGATGAAAACTCTTATTTTTGGAATACATTATATTGATAGCATAAGCATATTAACCAAAAAAATGGTGTAGGTATCAATCTTAGGAGATTCTTAAATTTCTATACCACCATATAGTTTCACTATGTTCCTTTCCAATTACTCTTGTTCTTAAAATTTTGAGAGCAAACTGTTATGCATTAATTTCCTGACTTTAAGAAATAAGATAACATAACTGAACCTATATTTCTCAATTTATTGACTTATCTAGCTAACATTTATTAACCATAGGCTATGTATGAGGCACTGTTTTGTCAATGAATATTCAGCAAAGTTTTAGCCTTCATAAAAATCAATATTCTCATGAAACAGACAATAAAATTTAGCAGACAAATATGTAATATGATACCAGATTATATGTTTAAAGAATAAAATTAAAGCAATAAAAATAGGAACTAGATACACTATTTCACGTAGTCATAGAATACTGCTTTGCTAAGATAATATTTGATCAAAGATATGAATAATTAAGAAAACTATGAGAAAATATTTTTCTGAGCAGAAAGGTATAAAGATGTTTAGATAGCTATGAGCCTGGCATGCTTGTAGGATAAAGGCCACTGTGGCTAGAGTGGGGTAATGAAGTCAGAGAGATAGGCAAGGGCCTTATTATGTAGACCCTGTATATATAGTAAGGAATTTGCGTTATGATATAATTACATTTAAAAATTACTGGCTGGGCATGGTGGCACGCAGCTGTAATCCCAGTTACTCAGGAGGCTGAGGCAGGAGAATCGCTTGAACCTGGGAGGCTGATGTTGCAGTGAGCCAAGATCATGCCACTGCTCTCCAGCTTGAGCAACAGAGAGGGACTCCATCTCAAAAATAAAAATAAAAAATTAAATAAAAATAAAAATTCTGCCTTGCCACTTTTGGGAAAATGAACTACAGAGAGTGGGGTGTAAGCAAGGTCAGTCAGCGGGCTGAGGAGTCTTGCTTTAGGGTAAAATCTTATGTGTGGTTTATCAGGCTTGACCATAGGTAATGGCAAGGCTTTGTCTGTCTGGCCTCATTGGTGGAAGCTGTCGTCCCCACACCAAACTTGGTGTTTGGATATGCATTATATGTTTACTGGAAACATTTGCAGTAAAGGGCTCAGGTACTCTTTCCCTGTCTTGGCAAACCATGCTCAGACACATATTTGCCTTGTTAACTCAGGCACCATCTTTCAGAGGCCCTCATATCTAAGGCCTTTGCTAAAGCACTTCTCAGGTGCCTCTGCCAAAAACCCTTTATCAGAGTCTTGTACTTTTCTTCCTCTTTACTTGGTATTTTTCTACTTCTAGCTCTTTCCTAACTTTCTCCCTCTGCCCCACAGGTCCACTAAAAGGCCTTCTGTTCAGGACTTTTTCACAGTAAAGCAATTTTCCCTGTTTGTGCTGAATCCACCAGATCTTCACACAGTGCAATTCCATTGGGAAAAAAAAAAATGTAACAATGGGAGTTGGTGCCTCCCTCATTTGCTCCTTGCTTGCACTGTCACAATAAGCAAATAAAGACTGGATTATTACTTTCACTTTGGCATGTTACCTTAATTGACCGGCTCAATACCTCGTTTCCTGAACAGCCAGATAAGGGAAAAAAATATAAGGGCACTGCTGTGGCAAGGAAGCTATGCAAATAGAGTATTTCAGGAAGGAGACATTGATGCTCCTTGGAGGTCAGGTAATCTAATGTAAAAGTATTGGACTTTGGACTGGTCAAGATGGAAGCTGTTCCTAAACTTGATACACAAGCTTCAGTGGAGTGGTAGAAAAAAAAAAACCTGGATTTAGTTAATAAGAAACAGGAAGGTAAATAACTGAGAAATGTTACGTACAAATTTTTGGAGAAGTTTTGTTATAAACAGACTACTGAGGAACCCCCTTAAGGTGTAGGTATAGTTTCCAGGAAATTTATTTATATGGTATGGGATAAGGGTTACTAGGCAAAAGAAACAAAAATTTGATGAAGTAGGAATATAAATAAAGCATTATCAGAGCTATTTCCCTCAATTTCAAGAGTACATGGGATTCATGGCACATCGAGGAAGTTCAGCAGTTCTAGCAAGAGAGCGGGTAAAATATACATGTATCGCTTTAGTCAGATTAGTGGATCTGCTGCTGAGAACATGAAGTAGTTCACTAGTTTGCTTAAATTTTCTTATTGAAATACAAACCAATGTCCTGAGTCAAATGTAATAATAGAGTTGAGAAAGTAAAGAAGACATAAAAGATCATTCTCAGAGATTAGAAGAGATGACTGATTAGAGAAAGTAGAAGCATCGCAAGGTATTTCAAACATTTTGCCTGAGATTTGTGGTCATTTATTTAGAGTAACAATAATCAGTACAGTTAAGAGTCTTTTTCTCATCTACTTGCTTTTGCTCAATTTTGGGCATGCAGAATGTGAAACATAAAAAAGATTCAAATATGATATTGATATAATTATTCAAATAAGATATAATTCAAGAATTTAGATTTAATATATAGGAGGATGGATTCTGCAACCAGGTTATTGGATGACTGAGTACTCACTTCTTAAAGCCTTATTCTTCAATTTGCTATATTAATAAATTAGCTCTGATCTAAAACTAAAGATTTGGTGGCAGAAAACCTATCTTCCCCATGGGATATAAAAATAGACCTAAGGTATAATATTGGTACCCAATTTACTTCAGAAGATTGATTCCAATATTGCCCTTGATATTTCAGAAAATTGTGGTTAATTGGATAACTCTAATTATTGAAATATATAAATAATTGTGGCCTTTAAATTATTAATTTTGAATACTTTAACAACTTAGTTTCACATTTCTCATCAACGTGTAACCAGTATTAAATATGTTCTACAATGTACTTATTGTAAAGTATTCTTACTGTAACAATTTTAGCATTGTTACATGCTGTTATATAAGATGTCATCTTGTTTTAAAACATTTTTAATGAAAAAATTATTTAGTGTTCTAATAGAATTTACTTTTATTAAAAATCTTAATGATCTCTGAGTTCAAATTCGTTTTATAAGAAACCTTATATAGTTTGTGAAAGTTGTCAGAATTAAAATGGAATCACTAATGTTAAGAAAACCCTGACAAAGAGAGCCAGGGACGCCCATGAAAGAGGGTTCTCATGCTTGTATGACTGATAACAAAAACTATCATAAAGGACTGCAAAAAACACAGCCTTGCACAAAAGCCATTGCAACCTTTCACAAAAAGCATTTTTGCAAAGACATCTGCCCTCCAATTCCATGTAGAATCTGGAACTGGCATCCTTCTCGCTACTGATCTTTGTACCCAATAATAATTATTTCGAAACAGTTGTATAATCCTCCTAATTTTTCTTCTTTAAAAACCTCTGTCTTCCTTTCACCTCCTAAATATGTACATAGGTTATTATGGAATGTGTATTTACATTGCAATGATTTATTTTCGAATATACATTTTTTCTTTTAGGTAGCCTCTGTCTGTGTGTTACTTAGGTTGACAAGTTCTAGAGACTAAAATTTGGAAACATAATCCATGTGTTCTTTAATTACAGTTTTATTGTATTTATAGAACATTTTCATGGGCAAAATTGTAGTTAATTGTATAGTTTATACTGGGAAGAAAAACCCACTCATTTTACTATATTTTCATCATTTTTGTTTAAAGAAAAATATTTATTCTGATGAATTGCATTGTGGTAGAAATCATGTTAACACCAACATAATCAGTTTATGTATTCTGCTTCCACAATGGAAGACTGACTCTTTATATTAGACTATGAGTAAATGAGAACTTAGTAATATTAATGATATTTCAGAGGTAATCAGTGTATGAGTATGCAAGGAGTCATGCCTCTTCCAAACTGCCAGTTTATGTAACTGCCTTGTGGCAAAACCAGTATTAATGGCTGAGAATTTTTAATGCCCTAGGGCTCTCTTCATTTGCTAAGACATTATAATCAGCTACGCCAGGCTATCTGGCTGCACCTCTGCCAACTCATGAATACATCATTCAAATGAGTGTCATAAACAGACAGAAGTGTAAGTTGTTTCTGCCTTCTAAGCCTTCTGTCAAGAAATAGAATCTGGCTTATTGTTGGGGAGCAAAAGACAAATAGAAATCTTACTAAAATGCAATAAATTAATGACAAACCTAATTGGAGAAATAATCATTAGGTCACTATTCAACTCCACATAGTCTTAACATAATATACAAAGAACATCGTAACTCCAAATCCAAAATAGCCTAAAGCCTAAATGATTTACAGGTAATCCATGTTCTTGTGAGGTCACTAAATTTCAAGAGAAAGTAAAATCTGTTGTTTTGCTATCAGAAAATGGTAGTCTAAGTAGGTTATCTATTTCCTAATTATTTTACCTTATATTCTTTCACTTGGTAACTGATGCTTCTTGCAGATAATACTGAATTTTTGCCGACAAAAATAAATGTATATATTCAATACTGTAGGCAAAAGATGTTTTACTTCAGCAAAATAATGACCAATTATAGCCTAAAAATACACATTTACAGCAAATTAATAATCTCAGAACATAAAGCCATAACATAATTTTAAATGTGTTTTAAACTATTAAGCCAGGCTACAATTTACATTGTTAAATATACATTGAGTACAAATATTTCAGAATTGAATCTCCTCTTCTCTAGCAAGGTTTGTCTTTCACTCCACATCGGAGAAAAGACAAGCATATTTTCATAGGAAATTTCAGGCTGCACTCACAAATGTTTTGGAATAATATACAATATTAATGTTATTCTTAGTGCTCTTTTATTAGTTTATGAGAAAATAGTCATTCATTTTTAAGAATTTTTCACCAATTAAAATATAGATTTTTAGATACCAAAGAAGAAAAGTATAAGACTTTTTATTTTAAAATAAAATAAAAACCACCACATGTTCTCACTCATAAGTGGGACTTTTTTGTTTTAAAGTGGCATGCCCATTTTATAAGTTTTAATTAGTAATATTCAATTGCGATCATATAAACAGTTGCCTTGAATGGCTGAGATTGTATAGTGATTATAAATAAGGCTCAAAATGACAGTCCCTATCATTTCTACAGCATTCATTCAGAGAATCCTGAATAGGAGGTTGAAATTACTGCTCAATTTGCAACTTCTCTACCTGCTGTCAACAGCTGGCAATCATTTATGACTATCTTCAGTGAGTAGCAAGTTCATGACAAAGTCAATAATTATAGAATCAAATGAAACATCAATTTCCATTCAAGATTTAATTTGGCAGCATAGCACTTTGAAAAATAAGAATTTCAAATATTATTACTACAATCCCTAAATTTACAATCTTACTAGCATTTCTGCCTAATTTAGTATGAATTATCATGTTTCCATTACTATAGTAATATAATCAATATAAGAATTTATTTTTGATAGTAACCCTCTCACTTAAAAAGAACCGTTGCATATTGGTCAGTTGCTTATGGTTATTTTCAAAAGATAGTATTTTCAATCTCATTGCCTTAACAAATAATACTGCAGAGTTCTGTTGTATTTTGCAAATTTCTAT
This sequence comes from Pan troglodytes, assembly GCF_028858775.2. NCBI lineage: Eukaryota > Metazoa > Chordata > Mammalia > Primates > Hominidae > Pan > Pan troglodytes. The sequence continues at coordinate 117,323,691 of NC_072401.2, read as the reverse complement.
TTTTTATTGGAAATTAGCATTTTTGATATTTTCTACTTTTAGATAATTTTCTCAGTTATTTATTTATTTATTTATTTTACTTTAAGTTCTGGGATACATGTGCAGATCGTCCAGGTTTGTTACATAGGTATACATGTGCCACGATGATTCTTTGCATCCATCAACCCGTCATCTACATTAGGTGTTTCTGCTAATGCTATCCATCCCCTAGCCCCCCATCCCCTGACAGGCCCTGGTGTGTAATATTCCCCTCCCTGTGCCCATATGTTCTCATTGTTCAACTCCCACTTATGAGTGAGAACATGCGGTGTTTGGTTTCCTGTTACTGTGTTAGTTTGCTGAGAATGATGGTTTCCAGTTTCATTCATGTCCCTGCAAAGGACATGAACTCAATCTTTTTTATGGCTGCATAGTATTCCATGGTATATATGTGACACATTTTCTTTACCTAGTCTAACATTAATGGGCATTTTGGTTGGTTCCAAGTTTTTGCTATTGTGAACAGTGCTGCAATAAACATATGTGTGCATGTGTGTTTATGGCAGAATGATTTATAATCTTTGGGTATATACCCAGTAATGAGATTGCTGAGGAAAATGGTATTTCTAGTTCTAGGTCCTTGAGGAATTGCCACACTGTCTTCCACAATGGTTGAACTAATTACACTCCCACCAACAGTGTAAAAGTGTTCCTATTTCTCCACATCGTCTCAAGCATCTGTTGTTTCCTGTCTTTTTAATGATCACCTTTTTAACTGGTGTGAGATGGTATCTCATTGTGGTTTTGATTTGTATTTCTCTAATGACCAGTGATGGTGAGATTTTTTTCGTATGTTTACTGGCTGCATAAATGTCTTATTTTGAAAAGTGTCTGTTCATATTCTTTGCCCACTTTTTGAAAGGACTGTTTGTTTTTTTCTTGAAAATTTAAGTTCCTTGTAGATTCTGGATATTAGCACTTTTTCAGATGCATAGATTGCAAAAAATTTCTCCCATTCTGTAGGTTGCCTGTTCACTCTGATGTTAGTTTCTTTTGTTGTGCAGAAGCTCTTTAGTTTAATTACATCCCAATTGTCAATTTTGGCTTCTGTTGCAATTGCTTTTGATGTTTTAGTCATGAAGTCTTTGCCTATGCCTATGTCCTGAATGGTATTACCTAAGGTTTCTTCTAGGGTTTTTATGGTTTTGGGTCTTATGTTTAAATCTTTAATCCATCTTGAATTAATTTTTATATAAGGTGTAAGGAAGGGGTCCAGTTTCTGTTTTCTGCATATGGCTAGCCAGTTTTCCCAACACCATTTATTAAATAGGGAATCTTTTTCCATTGTTTGTTTTTGTCAGGTTTGTCAAAGATCAGATGGTTGTAGATGTTTGGTGTTATTTCTGAGGCCTCTGTTCTATTCCATTGGTCTATATATCTGTTTTGGTACCAGTACCATGTTGTTTTGGTTACTGTAGCTTTGTAGCGTAGTTTGAAGTCAGGTAGCGTGATGCCTCCAGCTTTGTTCCTTTTGCTTAGGATTATCTTGGTTACATGGGCTCTTTCTGGGTTCCATATGAAATTTAAAGTAGTTTTCTCTAATTCTGTGAAGAAAGTCAATGGTAGCTTGTTGGGGATAGCATTGAATATATAAATTACTTTTGGCAGTATGGCCATTTTCATGATATTGATTCTTCCAATCCATGAGCATGGAAGGTGTTGCCATTTATTTGTCTCCTCTCTTATTTCTTTTAGCAGTTGTTTGTCATTCTCCTTGAAGAGGTCCTTCACATCTCTTGTAAGTTGGATTCCTAGGTATTTTATTATCTTTTTAGCAATTGTGAATGGAAGTTCACTCATGATTTGGCTCTCTGTTTGGCTATTATTGGTGTATAGGAATGCTTGTGATTTTTGCACTTTGATTTTGTATCCTGAGACTTTGCTGAAGTTGTTTATCAGATTGTGAAATTTTTGGGCCGAGACTGAGGAGTTTTCTAAATATACAATCATGTCATCTGCAGCCAAAGACAATTTGACTTCCTCTCTTCCTATTTGAATGTACTTTCTTTCTCTTGCCTGATTGCCCTGGCCAGAACTTCAAATACTGTGTTGAATAGGAGTGGCGGGAGACGGCATCCTTGTCTTGTACCAGTTTTCAAAGGGAATGCTTCCAGTTTTTGCCCATTCAGTATGATATTGGCTGTGGGTTTGTCGTAAATAGCTCTTATTATTTTGAGATATGTTCCATCAATAACTAGTTTATTGAGTGTTTTTAGCATGATGGGGTGTTGAATTTTATCAAAGGCCTTTTCAGCATCTATTGAGATACTCATGTACTTTTTGTCATTGGTTCTGTTAATGTGATGGATTACATTTATTGATTTGTGTATGTTGAACCAGCCTTGCATCCTAGGGAAGAAGCCAACTTGATTGTGGTGGATAAGCTTTTTAATGTGCTGCTGGATTTGGTTTGCCAGTATTTTATTGATGATTTTTGCATCGATGTTCATCAGGGATATTGGCCTAAAATTTTTTGTTGTTGTTGTGTCTCTGCCAGATTTTGGTATCAGGATGATGCTGGCCTCATAAAATGAGTTAGGGAGGAGCTCCTCTTTTTCTATTGTTTGGCATAGTTTCAGAAGGAATGGTACCAGCTCCTCTTTATACCTCTGATAGAATTCAGCTGTGAATCCGTCTGGTCATGGGCTTTTTTAGTTGGTAGGCTATTAATTGCTGCCTCAATTTCAGAACTTGCTATTGGTCTATTCAGGGATTCGACTTCTTCCTGGTTTAGTCTTGGGAGGGTGTATGTGTCCAGGAATTTATCTATTTCTTCTAGATTTTCTACTTTATTTGCATAGAGGTGTTTATAGTATTTTCTGATGGTAGTTTCTATTTCTGTGGGATCAGTGGTGATCTTCCCATTACCATTTTTTATTGTGTTTATTTGATTCTTCTCTCTTTTCTTCTTTATTAGTCTGGCTAGTGGTCTGTCTATTTTGTTAATCTTTTCAAAGAACCAGCTCCTGGATTCATTGATTTTTTGGAGAGTTTTTCATGTCTCTATCTCCTTCAGTTCTGCTCTGATCTTAGTTATTTCTTGTCTTCTGCTAGCTTTGAATTTGCTTTTGCATCTCTAGTTTTTTTAATTGTGATGTTAAGGTGTGCATTTTAGATCTTTCCCACTTTCTCCTGTGGGCATTTAGTACTATAAATTTCCCTCTAAACACTGCCTTAGCTGTGTCATAGAGATTCTAGTACGTTGGTTCTTTGTTCTCATTGGTTTCAAAGAACTTATTTATTTCTGCCTTAATTTCATTATTTACCAAGTAGTCAATCAGGAGCAGGTTTTTCAATTTCCATGTAGTTGTGCGGTTTTGAGTGAGTTTCTTAATCCTGAGTTCTAATTTGATTGCACTGTGGTCTAAGAAACTGTTTGTTTTGATTTCTGTTCTTTTGCATTTGCTCAGGAATGTTTTACTTCCAACTATGTGGTCAATTTTGGAATAAGTGTGATGTGGTGCTGAGAAGAATGTATATTCTGTTGATTTGGGGTGGAGACTTGTAGATGTCTATTGGGTCTGCTTGGTCCAGAGCTGAGTTCAAGTCCTGAATATTCTTGTTAATCTTCTGTTTCGTTGATCTGTCTAATATTGACAGTGGGTTGTTAAAGTCTCTAGCTAGTATTGTGTGGGAGTCTAAGTCTCTTTGCTGGTCTCTAAGAACTTGCTTTATGAATCTTGGTGCTCATGTATTGGATGTGTATATATTTAGGATAGTTAGCTCTTCTCGTTGAATTGATTCCTTTACCATTATGTAATGCCCTTCTTTGTCTTTTTTGGTCTTTGTTGGTTTAAAGTCTGTTATATCATAGACTAGGATGGCAACACCTGCTTTTTTTTTTTTCCTTTCCATTTGCTTTGTAAACCTTCTTCATCCCTTTATTTTGAGCCTATGTGTGTCTTTGCACATGAGATGGTTGTGCTGAATACAGCAGGCCGATAGGTCTTGGCTCTATCCAATTTGCCAAGCTGTGCCTTTTAGTTGAGGCATTTAGCTTATTTACATTTAAGATTAATATTGTTATATGTGAATTTGAACCTGTTATTTTGATGCTAGCCTGTTCTTTTGCCCATTGGTTAATGCAATTTTTTCATAGTGTCAATGGTATTTACATTTTGCTTTGTTTTTGCAGTGGCTGATACTGGTTTTTACTTTCCATATTTAGTGCTTCCTTCAGGAGCTCTTGTAAGGCAGTCCTAGTGGTGACAAAATCCCTTAGCATTTGCTTGTCTGTAAAGGATTTTATTTCTCCTTCATTTATGAAGCTTAGTTTTGCTGGATATGAAATTCTGGGTCAAAAATGCTTTTCTTTAAGAATGTTGAATATTGGCCCTCACTTTCTTCTGGCTTGTATGGTTTCTGCAGAGAGATCCGCTGTTAGTTGGATGGGCTTCCCTTTGGTGGTAACCCGACCTTTCTGTATGGCCGCCCTTAACATATTTTCCTTCATTTCAGCCTTGGTGAATCTGACAATTATGTGTCTTGTGGGTGCTCTTCTCGAGGAGTATCTTAGTGGTGTTCTCTGTATTTCCTGAATTTGAATGTTGGCCTGTCTTACCAATTTGGGGAAGTTCTCCTGGATAATAATTTGAAGTGTGTTTTCCAACATGGTTCCATTCTCCCCGTCACTGTCAGGTACAGCAATCAAATGTAGGTTTGGTCTTTTTACATAGTCCCATATTTCTTGGAGGGTTTGCTCATTCATTTTCATTTTTTCTTTAATCATGTCTTCATGCTTGATTTCATTAAGTGGATCATCAATCTCTGATATCCTTTCTTCTGCTTGGTTGATTCAGCTATTGATACTTGTGTATGCTTCACAAAGTTCTTGTGGTGTGTTTTTCAGCTCCATCAGGTCATTTATGTTCTTCTCTAAGCTGATTATTCTAGTTAGCAATTCCTCCAACCTTTTATCAAGGTTCTTAGCTTTCTTGCATTGGATTAGAACATGCTCCTTTAGCTCAGAGGAGTTGGTTATTGCCAACCTTCAGAAGCCTACTTCTGTCAATTTGTACAACTCATTCTCCATCCAGTTTTGTTCCTTTGCTGGCAAGGAGTTGTGATCCTTTGGGGAAGAAGGGCCATTTTGGTTTCTGGAATTTTCAGCCTTTTTGCACTGGTTTTTCCTCATCTTCTTGGATTTATCTACCTTTGGTCTTTGCTGTTGGTGACCTTCAGATGGAGTTTTTGCATGGTCATTGTTTTTTTTGATGTTGATTTCTGTTTGTTAGTTTTTCTTCTAACAGTCAGGCCCCTCTTCAGAAGGTCTACTGGAATTTGCTGAGGGTCCACTCCAGACCCTGTTTGCCTGGATATCACCAGCAGAGGCTACAGAACAGCAAAGATTGCTGCCTGCTCCTTCCTCTGAAAGCTTTGTCCCACCAGATGCCAGCTAGAGCTCTCCTGTATGAGGTGTCTGTTGATCGCTGCTGGGAGGTATCTCACCATCTGGAGGCATGGGGATCAGGGACCCACAAAAGGAGGCAGTCTGTGCCTTAGGAGAGCTTCAGCACTGTGCTGGGTAATCCACTGCTCTCTTCAAAGCCAGCAGGCAGGAACGTTTAAGTCTACTGAATCTGTGCCCACAGCCACCCCTTCCCCCAGTTTCTCTGTCCCAGGGAGATGGGAGTTTTATCTATAAGCCCCTGACAGGGGCTGCTGCCATTCTTTTAGAAATGCCCTGCCCAGAGAGGAGGAATCTAGAGAGTCAGTCTGGCTACAATGGCTTCCTGGTGCTGCGGTGGGCCCCACCCAGTCTGAACTTCCCTGTGGCTTTGTTTACACTGTGAGTGGAAAACAACTTACTCAAGCCTCAGTAATAGCAGTCTCCCCTCCCCCCTACCAAGCTCGAGAGTCCCAGGCTGACTTCAGACTGCTGTGCTGGCAGTGAGAATTTGAAGCCAGTGGACCTTAGCTTGCTGGGCTCCATAGGGGTGGGATCCACTGAGCAAGACCACTTGGCTCCCTGGCTTCAGCCCCCTTTCCAGGGGAGTGAACAGTTCTGTCTTGCTGGTGTTCCAGGCACCACTGGGGTAGGAAAAAAGTTCCTGCAGCTAGCTCGGTGTCTTCCCAAACAGCCACCCAGTTTCGTGCTTGAAACCCAGGGCCCTTGTGGTGTAGGCACCCAAGGGAATCTCCTGATCTGCGGGTTGTGAAGACCATAGGGAAAGCATAGTATCTGGGCCAGATAGCACTGTCCCTCACAGCAAGGTCCCTCAAGCCTTCCCTTGGCTAGGTGAGGGAATTCCCCAACCCCTTGTGCTTCTTGGGTGAGGCAATGGCCCAACCTATATCTGCTTACCCTCCATGGGCTGCACTCACTGTCTAACCAGTCCCAGTGAGATAAGCCAGGTATCTCAGTTGGAAATGCAGAAATCAGCAACCTTCTGCATTGATCTCTCTGGGAGCTGCAGACTGGAGCTGTTACTATTCGGTCATCTTGCCTGGGAATGTCCTCTCTGTTCTGAATTAATACAAAACAAAAATTTTGCACAGGAAATCTTCACATATTAGACACGAAGAACTTGTCTCACTCTAGAATTCTGTAAAACAAATGAACTGGTGTTCACATGGCTTAATTTCAATGATTCTTATGCACTCTTTTGTATGTACTAAAATTGTTGGTAACTCTCCAAGAATACAGATTTCCAAAGAAAACCCAATACTGAAGGCCACTTTGAATGTATACAAACTACATTGGTGACAATAGTCTCTCCCAATCTATAGAGGCTTTTCATAATAATGCAGGCTTTTCATACTAATCTATACATCTCACTCTTAATTCCTGATCAAATATCATGAAATTTCTAACTAGATCACAAGAGTAATGACTTACAGAATGTTGTTTATTATACAAAATATAGGCTTCACAATATTTTAAAAGAGCTTCTTGCTCACTAGTAGCTGTAAAGATCACAAAAATGAGATACATATTTTCAAAGAAAAATAGTGTCATATTTTTCCATTCGCAATCAATAGGTACCTATTTCTTTGGGGCAAAAGAAAAATTCAAATAAAAATAATAGAACCTCAAATATTAATAGAAAATAACACACTAGGTGATATTTTAATACCTTTTTAAAAAAAGGAATGGTGAAATACAAAAAAGGCTAAATTATGTGGCAAGCTATAATAACTGGTATTTTGATATTTTATTCATAGATTCTTTTCAATCTGCAAATCCCTTTTACATTACAAAAACACATTATGGTTTAAGTGAATTGATTTTTTAAATTAGTAATATGTAAAATATCCTCACAAATTTTTTCCTTTTTTAAGTTAGATAAGTTTAGGTTAGTAATGTAATATTTTATATAGAATTTGATGGTTTCACACAAAATACTTTTTAATACAATTCTTAATCTAAGTATAACCAAATTACCTTTCTAATATGATGAGCAAATATTTCTTGAAATTGCATTGCATTTCAGGTAACATATGTTGAGAGTCTCTATTTATTTATTATGTGAATTTATTAGTTTATTTTATATATTTTAACAATATTTTCAGCATATTTTCTAGAAAACTTTTGATGAACTCATTTACTCATTTAATTAATGTGTATGTGTTGAACTTAGTTATTACTTTAACTAAGAATGGCTTTCTTTTAAGAAAGTGTTGTGTCAGGATTATAAGAGTATCAATATGAGTAAATAAAATGAAAAAATATCAATATGTTAATAGACGTGTTCATAATGTAACCTATGAAAATATTTAATGTAATATCTACAAGCAAAACTATATTTTACAAGTTGAACTATTTACAGAACAACATTTTTCATATGTAATTAATTAATGTGTTTTTCTCAGAAAATTAAACATTTTCTGAGAAAATTTGATAAAAGCTTTAAAACAAGAAAAACACACTTATTTAGTGGTCATAATTTTTTTCATAGTTCTACTTTGCTGAAATTTAACTCTGTATCTAAATTACTTTTCTACATCTATAAATTTTCCAAATGTGCTAGTTATTGCAATTTTAAAATAGTGGCTGGCCTTGCAATGTTTCAATAATTCCACCCACAAAACAATTATAAAATAAATATAGTTAACTAGTGAAAAATTGCACCCATCTCTAAATAAAATGAACAATTTAGAATGTATTAAAATTTTTCTAGAAAAAATGTAAAATTTAAATTTTTTTTAATTTTATGAAACAATATATTTAATATTTTTTATTATAAATATACTATTAACAGATATTATATTTATAAAGAGAATGATCCATGCACTGAGAAAAATAATGTGTATTCTGCAGCTCTTGGATGGAATGTTCTGTATATGTCTATTAAATCTTTTGGTCTACAATGCAGATTAAGTCTAATGTTTCTTTCTTAATTTTCTGTTTGGAAGATCTGTCCAATGCTTAAAGTGAGGTGTCAAAGTATCCAGCTATGATTGTATTGGGGCTTATCTCTACCTTTTGTTCTAATAATATTTTCTTTATGTATCTGCATGCTCCAGTGTTGGGTGAATATGTAGTTAAAATTGTTATATTCTCTTACTGAAATGACCTCTTTATATAGTGATTTTTTTGTCTCTTCTTGTAGTTTTGGTCTTGACATCTATTTTTTCTAATATAAATACAACAACTCCTGCTATTTTCTGGTTTCCATTGACATGGAATAACTTTATTCATCCTTTTATTTTTAGTCTAGGTGTGTCTTTATAGGTGAAGTGTGTTTCTTCATCCATTCAGCTAATCTGTGTCTTTTCATTGGAGTGTTTAGTCCATTTACATTCAATGTTGTTATTGATAAGTAAGGACTTACTCCTGCCATTCAGTTATTTGTTTTCTGATTGCTTTGTCATCTCCCTTGCTTTTTTCTTTCCTTTATGTCTTCCTTATAGTGAAGGTGATTGATTTTAGCTGGCGATTTAATTTAGTGTCTTGCTTTTGTGTGTGTGTGTGTCTCCATTGTATGTTTTTTGGTGTCTGGGCATTGAAGAGTTAGGTAGTCATTGTAGTCATCACTGTCTGGGCTTATTTATAACCATCCTTCTTGGGAAGGCTTTCCAGTTATTTGAAATGACTTTGCTATTGTGAGCTAAGCTGTTTATGCATTAGGGCACACCCCAAACCCAGTAACACTATGGTTCTTGCAGACTTCTAGAGGTACAACCATGATGATCTTGTACAAGAGCTGGTTTTCTTTTCCTGTGTTAGTTTGCTGAGGATGATGGCTTCCAGCTTAATCCATGTCCTTGCAAAGGATATGATCTCATTCCTTTTTATGGCTGAATAGCATTCCATGGTGTTTATGTCCCACATTTTCTTTATCCAGTCTATTATTGATGGACACTTAGCTTGGTTCCATGACTTTGCTATTGTAAATAGTGCTGCAATAAACATATGTGTGCATGTGTCTTTATAGTCAAATAATTTATATTCCTTTGGGTATATACCCAGTAATGGGATTACTGGGTTAAATGATATTTCTGGTTCTAGATCGTTGAGGAATCGCCACACTGTCTTCCACAATGGTTGAACTAATTTACATCCACACCAACAGTGTAAAACATTCCAGTTTCTCCACAGCCTCACCAGCATCTATTGTTTCTTGATATTTTAATAATCGCCATTCTGACTGGCATGAGATGGTATCTCATTGGGGTTTTGATTTGCATTTCTCTAATGATCAGTGATGTTGAGCTTTTTTACATATGTTTATTGGCCACTAAATGTCTTCTTTTGAGAAGTGTCTGTTTATATCCTTCTCCCGCTTTTGATGGGGTTGTTTTTTCCTTGTAAATTTGTTTAAGTTCGTTGTAAATTCTGGATATTAGACTTTTGTCAGATTTTCACTCATAAGTGGGAGTTGAACAATGAGAACACATGGACACAGAGAGGGAAACATCACACCCAGGGCCTGTTGTGAGCTGAGGGGTGAGGGGAAGGAACTTAGAGGACGGGTCAATAGGTGCAGCAAACCACCATGGCACATGTATATCTATTTAACAAACCTGCACGTTCTGCACATGTATCTGGAACTTAAAGTAAAATAAAAAAAAATTAGGTCTTACAGGTCATGAAATAGCTAGGCAGGGAAGTAACACGTTACTTTATAACTGAAAAGACTAAGACACTGAAGCTTAGTGTCTTAGTGACTCAGAAGACCTAGATTTGTAAAATCACATAAAATAAAAATGTTAATTTATTTGTTTATTTCCAGAATTATATTTTGATGACTCTAAACACATTCCAAATATTCAGAGACTCATGAGAAAGGATTCTAACTTAGCAAATGCTTAAAGATAACATCTCTTTTTGGTGTTTTAACACTTAATTTTATATGCTGTTCTTTATAAGCTGCAGAACAGCATCTTTAAATGGTTCTTTTTTTACAAGACAAAATAGTTTTATGTTGCTTCAGTTTCTTTAAATACCTACTGTTTCTTTTGAAACCAAAAATTTCCATCAAGGAAACAAATCAGCCTGATTGTAACATTTTATATATTACAGTGCTTTTAAGCACTATGATTGGAAGGCTTTTCTTCAATTTGTTTAATAATCCTTGGTTAAATTCACATCTACTTAAAGTAAAATAGCTGAGTTACTCGATTCTATAAGTAGAAGAAAAAAACATTTAATTTCAGAATAATCACTGAAATGGAAAAATAAGTGAATTAGCAGAAGAATTTATTTAAAATATCAGAGATATTTTAAAATCTGGGTTCTTTTGTCTATCCAGTATGTAAATGCTTAATTATAATTGTTATATGTTGAATGGATATTAAGAATAACTCACCAGGTACCTAAACTGCCATCATAGTAAAATGAGACAATGTTGAAAAGTAAAAATATTTTCTGGAATGAAAATATATTCAAGTTAATCCATACTTAAATGTTTTCTATTTAATACTGCAGATTGGTCCTTTGTCCACATTTGTTCAAAACTATTATTGTAATATTACTGTATCCTTTTGGGTTGTGCCTTTGTCGTGAGTCAATTGAGAAAAGTAGTCCTACAAATGAAGTGAAAGTTGTTACATCACAGAACGAATGTGTAATTGTATTAAAATCAATTATCCACAGGAAAAAAAAAGAATAAAATTCTGCCAATAAAAAAAATGGGAGAATTAGCTGGATTACCATGCAGAGAGTCTTTTCTCTTTCATTAGTTTATCCCAAACAGAGGCTTTCTGTTCTGAGCTACCTAAAGCTGGGGGTGAAGTGACACAAGCACCCTTTTGGCCACCACCTCTATGACTGCACTGGATTAAACCTGAAGCCTCATGTCCTTTGTAGGGACATGGATGAAATTGGAAATCATCATTCTCAGTAAACTATCACAAGAACAAAAAACCAAACACCGCATATTCTCACTCATAGGTGGGAATTGAACAATGAGATCACATGGACACAGGAAGGGGAATATCACACTCTGGGGACTGTGGTGGGGTGGGGGGAGGGGGGAGGGATAGCATTGGGAGATATACCTAATGCTAGATGACGAGTTAGTGGGTGCAGCGCACCAGCATGGCACATGTATACATATGTAACTAACCTGCACAATGTGCACATGTACCCTAAAACTTAAAGTATAATAATAAATAAATAAATAAATAAATAAATAAACAAAAAACCTGAAGCCAGTACAGCACTAGATCTCACCCAAGACTTGCTACAACCATTCTCTGGCTACTGCCTATGTTCACTCAAGGCCCTGGAGCTCTGCTATCAGCCAGTGACAAAGCCAGTCAGCCATGTGGTACTAGTATACTTTAATTAACAAGAATATCTGGGATGTACTTATTATTCTGTAGCAGGTTAGTGTTCATGGGTATTAAGTTTTTCTACTTCGAGGCTATTAAATAAATATTGTAAAAAAATACAAACTTTCTTCTACACATCTTTGGTGTACATAGGTGCTTGTTTCTGTACATATTTATAGAAGAGAGATAATTGAGTCACAAGAAATGTATATATTTAGCATTAGTATATACTTTTTTGTAGTTTTCAAAAGTGGTTGTAACACTTAACATTAAAAGCAGTATAACAGAGTCCCAGTTACCCCGCATTTTCATCAAAGTCAGTATTGTGATTAAAATTTTTAAAAACTCCTCTGATAGGTATATTAGTATTTAATAGAGACTTTAATTTGCATATTCCTAATGATTAATGATATTGAGAATCATTACATATGCTTACAGGTATTCTGCATTTATTCTTTCATGAAGTGAGATTTAGAATGTTTGCTGTTTTTTCTTCAATTGTGTTATCTGACTATTGGCTATTTATTTGTAGGTATACATTATATAATCTTAATATGAGTCCTGGCTTGCCTTTTCAGTCACGCCTTTTGGTGACCAAAAAATCTCAATTTTAATAAAGTCAAATTTATAAATGTTTACTTTTACAGTTAATCCTTTTTGTATCTTATCAATAAATATATACGTTCTTGAATCATAATCTTGAGTTATAAATATATACTTTTTGTTCTTTTATTCCCTAGGTATACCATTTTATATTTTAGTTTCACCTATGATCCAGCTCAAATTTAATTTTTTATATATGTGTATGTCTGTATTTGTATTCTCTATTTGGTTTACTTAATCTCTTAGCTTATCATTTTGCCAAGTTCACGCTTCTTACATAGTAAAAATTTCAAGTAAATCTTGATATTAGGTGACAGAGTTAGCTGATACTGTCCTTCTCTTTAATATTTTTATAACTATTTTGGTTATTTTATATTTCTACATGAAATTTAGAATTACATAGTCAGCTTTGAAAAATGCTGATATTTTAATTGGGGTTGCATTCAATTTGGGGAAGACATGAATCTAAATTGTTGAGTTTTCTGATTTATCAGCATGATTATATATCTACTTTTTTTGTGTTTTAAACTTTCTCTTGTCAATGTTCTGTAAGTTTTAATGTAAAGTTTTAAATCCTTTAAAAATTTAATTTTAATAAGTTGACATTTCTGATAATATTATAAATGGGTAGAAAAATATGGAAGTTTAAAACACACAAATTATGATACTGGTATGTATACAAGAATAGAAAAGTAGGTCAAAGGAAAAAAACAAATGATATTAAAAGTAGACTTACTGGGATTTATATAACTGGTTATAGTTTTGAGGAATGTTAAACATTCATTTTATATATAGATAGATAGATAGATAGATAGATAGATAGATAGATATATGCACACATAATATTAATTAAAAAACAGTATTCCTAAGCAAAATATACAGAAGATTACTAGACCCCTATTTTTTTCTTATTGTCTTTCTTTTAGACAAGTGTGCAGTATAATGTATTGTTGACAATTTTCTGTTTGGAGATCCTGAGATCCCCCCTGATTGAATATATCTCTTCCTAGTCTATGCCTTATTGTCAACAATTTGATATTTAGGTCACAAATTTGTGTTTCTTTGTAAATATGGAAGTTTATGGAGACAAAACATATGCAAAATATACAATGTGTGCTATATTGCATGACTCATCTTAAGCTTAAAGGTGGCGTTTGTAATTTCAAGTTTTACATCAGATGACTTTTGATATTACTGGATAGAACTCATATTCTATGGGGGATTTATACAAGATACAGCCCCCAAAGATATCCATACCTCAATCCTCAGAATTATTGAATATGTTATTTTACATAGCAAAAGAGTCTTTGCGGACACAGTTAAGCTTAAGTATATATAGATGGAAAGATTATTCTGGATATTCCAGGTGAGTCTAATGTATCACTTGAATCCTTAAAAGCAAAGAATCTTTTCTATCTACAGAACTAGAGAGATAGCAGCATGAGGACTCTGCCCACTATTGCTGGCTTTGAAAATGGAAGAAGGGGTCACAAAGTCAAATAATATAAGTGGCCACTAGAAAAGACAAGAAAATATATTCTCTCTTAGAATCTCCATGAAGGAGTGCAGTCCTGCTGATGTATTGACTTTGGCCAAGTGAGACCCATGTTAGAATGTTGATTCCTAGAGTCTTACAGTTCTAGGAGTCAGACATGAACAACAATTTGTGTTGTTTTAAGCCACTTAGTTTATGGTAATTTTTTATAGCAATTGGAAGTATATATATATGCAAGCACACACACATGCATACACATACACAAATATGTACACATATACACAAACATATGAATACACACATGTGTATAAGTGTATGCGTGTATACATGGATATACACATATATGCTTATATTTAACATCCATATTTACATGCATCATGTGTTATACTTTCTCAAAGTCAGGTGATATCTCCTTTAAATTCTCTAAGTCTTTTAAGAAAGGAATTCATTGCTGATTTAACACAAAATCAATTTTAATATTGTCCAAATATTTGATTAGTAATATTTGCCAAATTACCACCCTTTTGTGATGCACTATTAATGGAATACATGATATCTGTATGTTTTTCACAGCATACAATTTAAAATGTAAGCTAAAGTATGAACATTGTAAAATGTTTTGAAAAATGTTCAAAGTAATTTTGGATGCTGTGGTAATGGCAAATGGGAACAGATGGCAGATAGAGGATAATCAATCTCAGTTACTTAGACTGAAATAAACGTCTAAAATAAAGCAGAATAATTCATCAAGATAGAGAAATATTCATTAAAATCTCTGTAATTCCCTCAATTTGATTTTCTGTTTAGAAGTAAAACTGCAGTTGTGCCTGTTGTTTGAACCTGCTCCCAAACAGGAGGATGCCCTATCTAAGCATGTGTTATTGGATTTTAGACAGATATAAAGCTTGGTATTCTATTTCAGTCTATGTAGCTATGTTGCTATTAAAATATGCATATGACCTAAGAACCCAAATTTGTAAATTTACGCATCCACATGTATACAATATTATTCAATCATATTGAAATTGTTATAGATTTATGAAGCGACTTGAAACAGAAATATTTTTAAACATTGAAATTAACATAGATTTATATTCGTGTATATTTAGCCAAACTACACAGTATACTAATATATTGCTAATTAGCAAATTTATATCATGGTTCATGGAAATACGTATATGTGTATATATATTCATACACAATGAATACACTATTTTGGAGTGAAGATATATACAAATTTATGTACCAACTGAGAGTATTTCACATAGAATTATGATATCTACACCCATACCCCTACCTTCTTTGCATCTATTAAGTATGTTTAGCATTTTCTGAGGGCCAAAACAAATGTGTTAGCTTTAGCTGAAATGGACTCCAATTCCTATTTCATAACAGTATATAAAAATACTAGTATGTGGCTGACATTCTCTTGCGCCACAGTTTTTCCTAACATAGTCTTTGTTAGAGGTGGTTTTCTATAGACTTATTAGTCAGTGCATTTGCAAATATTTAAATGTTCTATTCAATACGTTTTTGCCAATACATTTCTCCCACTGTTGGTGGGAATGTAAAATAGTACAATCTCTATGGGAAACAGTATGGAGATATCTCAAAGAAGTAAATATAGAACTACCATTTGACCCAGCAATCCCACTACTGCATATATACCCAAAATGAAAGAAATCATCATATCAAAAGATATCTGCACTAGAATGTTTACTGCAGCACTATTCACAATAGCAAAGATATGGAATCAGCCTAAATTTCCATCAGTAGGGGACTGGATAAAGAAAATGTTTTATGTATATATCACACAAACACACACACACACACACACACACACACCATGGAATACTCTTCAGCCATAAAAAAGAATGAAATCACATCTTTTGCAACAACATGAATAGAACTGGAGGGCATTATCCTAGGTGACATACTCAGAAACCTAGAAAGTCAAATACTGCATGTTCTCACTTATAAACGGAAGCTAAACGATGGGTACACATGAACACACAGAATGGAATAATAGACACTAGAAATCCCATAAGGTGGGAGCATGGGAGGAAGATGAGAGGTGGAAAGTTACCTATTAGTTACAATATTCACTATTTGGGTGATGGGTACACTAAAAGCCCAGACTTCACCATTACGCAATATATGCATGTAAGAAGTCTGCATTTGTACCCACTAAATATATAAACATAAAAAATTTAAAAAATATATGTTTGCCTATTATCCTTAAGGAAGATTTACTTTTCTTCATTATATTTTTCAAATATAACAAAGACTCTTACCACAGTGTTACTTGTTCTTTCTAGTCTATTGAGTCCAGAAACAACCATTTTTATAAAATCTCCACTGATTATTTTTTCTTTACTCCTGTTAGTGACCAGTGGGAAATGATACAATTGGCCCTCTTTATTCTCGAGTTCCTAATCAACAGATTAAACCAACTGCAGATTGAAAATATAGTTAGCCCTAGATAGTGGCTTCTATACTGAACATATACAAATATTTTCTTGTCACTATTCCCTAAAATATACAGTAAAACAACTATTTACATAGAATTTATATGGTATTAGGTATTATAAATAATCTAGAGATGACTTAAAGTATATGGGAACATGTGCAAATACTACACCATTTTACATAAAAGCCTTGAACATCCACAAATTTTGGTGTCAAGGAGGGAGTTAGAACCAATCTCTATAGATATTGAGGATGACTTCATTTCTTAAGTGGATAAGGAAAACTTGCAGAAATCTTAAAAACACTTTACTCATAATTGGCATTTGTAAACTTACCATGGTCAAAGTTACATAGTTATGTACACATAAATAAAAATATATTGACAGAATTTTTGGCAAATAAATTATAATCCATAATTTTAAAATAAAACTTTCTAAATACTTTACACACATGTAAAATAAATAAAATAATGCATTGAGGACTTTATGAATTATCATAAAGCAAAAACACTGGTTAATATATAACTTAGGTTAATACATTCAGCATTAATAACAATCCTAAAATCCCATCATGCCTACTTTTAATATCTAGCCATTTAAATGCAATATTTTTAGAGATAACTTGTGTAAATAATAAGTGGTCATGAGTGGAAATATTTATTTTGTGTGTTCTTTACAATTTTATTTTTAGAACATCTTATTTCAGCTATAGTAGAACATTCTGCCATCTAAATTAATTACCGATCAGCTTTAGAGTAAGTATAATGTTGCCTTGAAGAAATATTAGAAAATGTGCAAAAAGATCTATTGGGCTGAAAGTAATATGTTTACAGATACAAAATTTTTTAAAGTACAAAATTCTGAAAAATATAAGAATTTATAATTGAAAGAATGCTTCAACAAATTCAAGTATAGTAACATAGAGGGAAAAAACTGAAGTTTTGAAGGTGAATTAATTAATTAAACAATTAAGGAAAGCATTCAACAAGTCCATCTATCTCTCAAGTGGAATAACTCCTGGATACATGGGCCTGCAGGTCTTATGCACCTGTTCTAACTTTTTGACAATAAGTAACTATATTATAATCTTGAATTTTCATTATCAGTATGGTAAAACTTCTTAGGTTGACGCATCTGCTTCATTATTTCAATGGATCTATTAATCTACATTACTAATACTCTTAATTGTTTCAAATGAGAGAACACATATCATAAATTATTTTTAATAATTTGCAATGTATGACAAATTTATCCTGCTGTGGAGAAAATTACAACAAAATTGAATAAATCTATAAAATACACTATTAATGAAAATTTAACCTATTACAGATGATACCCAGTGTACAATGGTTTGACTTAATGATTTTTCAACATTATAGTGGTACAAATGCAATGTGCACTCAGTAGAAACTGTACTTTGAGTACCTATACAACTATTTGGTTTTTCACTTTCAGAACAGTATTTATTAAATTACATGAAATATTTAACATTTTTTTATGAAATTTATTTGTGTTAGATGATTTTGCCCAAATGTAGGCTTAGGTAAATTTTCTGAGCACATTTAAGGTAGGCTAGGGTAACCTATAATGTTTGATAGGCTATTTGTATTAAATGCAATTTTGACTTACAATATTTTCAAATTCTAATAGGTTTATTGGAATATAACCCTCTTCATGCATTCAGTTGCATCTTAACAAGATAGGGTTATATTCCAATAAACGCTTTTTAATATGATAAAAGTACAAGGAGGTTTTAGTACACCAAGCAAAATTAACCCAAATAAGACTACCTCAAGACATTTAATAATCGAATTCCAGAAGGTCAAGGATGAAAAAAGCATCCTAAAGGAATCAAGAGAAAAGAAACAGATAACACAAATAAGCTCCAATATATCTGGCAGGAGACTTCTCAGTAGAAACTTTACAGGCCAAGAGAAAGTGGCATTACAAAAAGTGCAAAAGGAAAAAAAAATCTTTTATCCTAGAATAATATATCCAGTGAAAATATATTTCATTTCTGAAGGAGAAATAAAGACCTTCACATACAAGCAATAGCTGAAGGATTTCATCAACACCAGACTTATCCTACAATATATGCTAAAGGGAGATCTTCAATCTGAAAGAAAAGGACATTAGCAAGCAATAAGAGATTATTTGAAGGTATGAAACTCACTGGTAATAGTAAGTACACAAACAAATACAGAATGTTATAACACTGTAATTGTGCTATGTAAACGACTCATATCTTGAGTAGAAAGACTAAAAGAGGAATCAATTAAAAATAATAATGGCAACAACTTTTTAAGACTTAGGCGACATAAATATAAACGAAAAGTTAAAAAGTAGGCAAAGGTCGAGCATAGAGTTTTTATTAGTTTTCTCCTTGCTTTTTGTTAGTTTGTCATTTGCTTATAAAAGTTGTGTTATATTTTCATGAGTATAATACAATGGGTTAGAAGATATTATTTGCAATCCTCATGGAAACCTCAAATCAAAATCACACAACAGATAGAGAGAAACAGCAAGAAATTAAAAAAAAAACACCAGAGAAAAATCACCTTCACTATAAGGAAGACAGTAAGGAAGGAAAGAAAGAAGAAAAAAACTAAAAAATAAATCAGAAATAAACAAGACAAATGACAGCAGTGGGTTCTTACTTACTAATAATAACGTTAAATGTAGATGGACTAAACTTTCCTATCAAAGGCAAGAACTTGTTAAATGAAGGGAAGAATAAGACCCAACAATCTGTTGCCTACAAGAAACACACTTAACCTGTAAAGATACACATAGACTAAAAATAAAGGGATAGAAAAAGATATTCCGGGCAAATAAAAACAAAAAAAGTAGAAGTAGCTCTACTTATATCAGAAAAATAGATTTCAAAATCAAAACTATAAAAAGAGGTTAAGGAGGTTATTATATAATGATAAAGAAGTCAGTTCAGCAAGAGGATACAATTGTAAATATATATGCACACATCACTGGAGCACCAATATATAAAGCAAATATTATTAGGCTTAGAGAGATAATTAGACCCCCAATACAATAATACCTGGATACATTGACACCCCACTTTCAGCATTGGACAGAACTTCCAGACAGAAAATCAATAAAGAAACATCAGACTTGTTCTGCACTATAAAACAAATGGGCTTAATAGTTATTTCCAGAACATTTCATCCAACGGCAGCAGAATACACATTCTTTACCTCAGCACATGAATCATTATCAAGGATAGATCATATGTTAGGTAACAGTCTTAAATCACTGACAAAAATTATATTAAGTGTCTTATCTGACCACAATGGTATAAAACTAGAAGTAAATTACAAGAGAAATTTTGAAAACTATACACAGCACACGAATAGTAAACAATATGCTTTTGAATGACCACCAGGTCAATGAAGACATTAAGAAGAAAAATGAAACACTTCTTGAAGCAAATGATAAGGAAAACAAAACATATAAAAGCCTGTGGGATATAGTGAAAGCAGTACTAAGAGGAGCCTTTATAGCTCTAAGCTTCTATATTGAAAAAGTAGAAAAACTTCAAATAAGTAACCTAAATATGCATCTTAGATAACTAGAAAAGCAAGAGCAAACCAAACCCCAAACTAGTAGAAGAAAAAAAATAACAAAGATCAGAGCAGAAATAAATGAAATTGAAATGACGACAAAAATCACAAAAGAACAACCAAAGGAAAGCTGTTATTTTGAAAAGATAAACAATAATGACAAACCTTTAGTCAGAATAACTAAAAGGACAGAGAGAGAGAGAAGACACAAATAAATAAAATTAGAGCTGAAAAAGGTGAACTTAATGATTGTTACTACCGATGTTCAAAGGATCATTAGTGGCTCGTATGAGCAACAATATGCCAACAAATTGGAAACCTAAAAGAAATGGATAAATTCATAGAAACATACAACCCACTAAGATTCAACCATGAAGAAATAGTAATAATTTAAAAAAGCCAAACAGACTAATAACAGGTAACAAGATCAAAGCAATAATAAAAGTCTCCTAGCAAGGGAAAGCCTGGGATTCAATGGTTTCCCTGATAAACTTTACCAAACACATAAAAAAGAACTCATATCAATCAGATTCAAATGATTCTGAAAAATAGAGCTGGAGATGATACTTCCAAGCTCATTCTACAAGTGCAGAATTACCCTGATACCAAAACCAGACATAGACAAAACGATGAAACAAGACTGCAGGCCAATATCCCTGATAAACATTGATGCAAAAATCCTCAACAAATCCTAGCAAACCAAAACCAACAATACCTTACAAATATTATTCCTAATTACTAAATGGGAATTATGCCAGGGATGCATGGGTGGTTGATCATATGCAAATCTATCAATAAATGGCATACATCATATCAACAGAATGAAGGACAAAAACCATAGGATCATTTCAATTGCTGCTGAAAAAGCATTTGAGGAAATTCCATATCCATTCATGATAAAAGTCCTCCACAAACTAAGCACAGAAGGAACACACCTCAACAGAATAAAAGCCATATATGACAGACCCACAGCCAGTATCATACTGAATGGGAAATGACTGAAAGCTTTTCCTCTAAGATCTGAAACACAACAAGGATACCTGTTTTCATCACTGTTATTCAACATAGTACTGAAAGTTCCAGTTAGAGCAATAAATAAGAGAAAGAAATAAAGCCATCCAAATTGGAAAAATAGAAGTAAATTATCCTTAACTGCAGATGATATGATCTTATATTTGGAAACAGCTAAAGGCTTCACCATAAAAACTATTATAACAAAAAAATGAGTAAAGTTGCAGGATACAAAAATCAACATAAAAAATAAGTAGCATCTCTATATGCCAACAGTGAACAATCTGAAAGAGACTTCTAGAAAGTAACACAATTTGCAATAGCAACAAATAAAACTAAATCCCCAGGAATTAATTTAGCCAAAAAAGTGAAAGATACATACAATGGAAACTATAAAATATTGGTGGGAAAAAAATTAAAGAAGACACCAAAAAATGTAAAGATATTCTATGGTCATGGATTGGATGAATCAATATTGTTGAAATGTCCACACTAACCAAGGCCATCTACAGATTCAGTGCAGTCCCTATCAAAATACCAAAGACATTCTTCACAAAATAGAAAAAAATATCTAAAATTTATATGGAACCATGAAAGACCCAGAATAACCAAAATTATTCTAACCAAAAAGAACGAAACAAGAGGAATTACATCACCTGACTTCAAATTATACTACAGAGTCATAGTAACCAAAACAGCATGGTACTAGCCTAAAAATGAACACATAGATCAATAGAACAGAGTAGATAATCCAGAAACAAATTCACACATCTGGAGTGAACTCATTTTAAACAAAGGTGCAAGTACCTACATTGGGTAAAGGACAGTCTCTTCAATAAGATATCTAGTTTTTTGGGAAAACTAGATATCCATATGCAGAAGAATTAAATAGATCCCTACCTCTTGCCATATACAAAAATCCAATCAAAAGAAAAACTTAATTCTGAGACATCAAGCTATAAAACTACTACAATGAAACGCTGGCTAAAATCTTTGGACTTTGGAGTGGGCAAAGATTTCATGAGTAATACCCCAGAAACACAAGCAACTAAAGCCAAAATGGACAAATGAGATCATATCGAGTTACCAAGCTCTGAACAGCAAAGGAAGTAATCAAAAAATGAAGAGACAATTTACAGAACAGAAAAACATATTTAAAAACTGCCCACCTGACAAGGGATTAATAACCGGAATATATAAGGAGCTCAAACAACTCTAAAATAAAAAACCTAATAATTCAGTTTAAAAATGGGCAAAAGATGTAAATAGATATTTCTTAAAAGACATACAAATGGCAAGCATGTATATGAAAACGTGCTCCATATCATTGATGATCAGAGAAATGCAAATCAAAACTAAAAGGAGATACTATCTCAACCCAGTTAAAATAGCTTATATCCAAAAGATAGGCAATAACAAACCCTGGCAATGATGCAGAGATAAGGAGCCCTTGTACCCTGTTGGTGGAAATGTAAATTCATACAGATACTACGGAGAAAAGTTTGAAGCTCCCTCAAAATCTAATAATAGGAGCTCTCATATTATCCAGCGGTCCCATCATTAGGTATAATGTAAAAGCAAGAAATCAGTATATTGAAGAGATATCTGCACTCCCATGTTTATTGGAGCATTATTTCCAACAGCCAAGATTTGGAAGAAACTTAAGTGTCCTTCAGAAGACAAATGGATAAATAAAAGATGATACTTATACAGTAGTACAAGGGAGTACTATTTGGCCGTAATAAGGAATGAGATCCTGTCATTTATAACAACATTGATGGAACTGGAGGACATTCTTCTTCTTCTTCTTCTTATTTATTTTTTGAGACGGAGTCTTGCTCTGTTGCCCAGGCTGGAGTGCAGTGGCGCCATCTCAGCTCACTGCAAGCTCTGCCTCCCGGGTTCACACCATTCTCCTGCCTCAGCCTCCCGAGTAGCTGAGACTACAGGCGCCCACCAACATGCCCAGCTAATTTTTTTGTATTTTTTTTAGTAGAGACGGAGTTTCACCATGTTAGCCAGGATGGTCTTGATCTCCTGACCTTGCGATTGGAGGACATTATTTTAAGCGAAATAAGTCAGACACAGAAAGACAAACTTTACCTGTTCTCACTTATTTGAGGTGAAAATTAACATAATTAAACTCATGGAGACAGAGAGTAGAATGATGGTTACCAGAGGCTGGGAAGGGTAATGGAGGTGGGAGAGAAAAGGAAGTAGCGATATTTAATTGGTACAAAAATATGGTTAGAATGAATAAAATCTAGTATTTGACAGAATAACAGGGTCACTACAGTAAATAATAATATACCGTACATTTAAAAATAAATACAAGAGTATAATTTGATTGTTTGTAATACAAAGAAAGGATGCATGAGATGATGGATACCCCATTTACCCTGCTGTGATTATCATGCATTTTATGCCTGTATAAAAACACGGACATGGTTTTTTTGTTTGTTTTTTGTTTGTTTGTTTGTTCGTTTGTTTTTTTTGAGACAGAGTTTTGCTCTTGTTGCCCAGGCTGGAGTGCAATGGCGCGATCTGGGCTCACCACAACCTCTGCCTCGCAGATTCAAGCAATTCTCCTGTCAGACATGTATTTTTATACAGGCATACAATGTATACAAAATGTATACGATGCAATATCAAAATATCTCAGGTACCCCATAAATATATAAATGTACTATGTTCCCACAAAATTAAAAATAATAAAAAAAGGAAATCTAATATTGTTTTTAAAATTAAAGAACATCAGGAATTTGGAGTAAATGTTTCTGTCAAGAAGTAGAGTTAAAGCATCACGTCTAAGCAGACTATGAGTGAACTACATTTCTTTTTTTTTCTTAAGAAGCATCAGATGTTTAATTTGTTTTTGACTTACAGTATTAGTTCTATTTCTTTTTTTTATTATTATACTTTAAGCTTTAGGGTACATGTGCACAATGTGCAGGTTTGTTACATATGTACACATGTGCCATGCTGGTGTGCTGCACCCATTAACTTCTCATTCTCATTTACATTAGGTATATCTCCTAATGCTATCCCTCCCCCATCCCCCCATCCCATGACAGGCCCCAGTGTGTGATGTTCCCCTTCCTGTGTCCATGTGTTCTCATTGTTCAATTACCACCTATGAGTGAGAACATGTGGTGTTTGGTTTTCTATCCTTGCGAAACTTTGCTGAGAATGATGGTTTCCAGCTTCATCCATGTCCCTACAAAGGACATGAACTCATCCTTTTTATGGCTGCATAGTATTCCATGGTATATATTTGCCACGGTTCCTTAATCCAGTCTATCACTGATGGACATTTGGGTTGGTTCCAAGTCTTTGCTATTGTGAATAGTGCCACAATAAACATACGTGTGCATGTGTCTTTATAGCAGCATGATTTATAATCCTTTGGGTATATACCCAGTAATGGGATGGCTGGGTCAAATGGTATTTGTAGTTCTAGATCCCTGAGGAATCGCCACACTGATGTCCACAATGGTTGAACTAGTTTACAGCCCCACCAACAGTGTAAAAGTGTTCCTATTTCTCCACAACCTCTCCAGCACCTGTTGTTCCCTGACTTTTTAATGATTGTCATTCTAACTGGTGTGAGAAGGTATCTCATTGTGGTTTTGATTTGCATTTCTCTGATGGCCAGTGATGATGAGCATTTTTTCATGTGTCTGTTGGCTACATGAATGTCTTCTTTCAAGAAGTGTCTGTTCATATCCTTCTCCCACTTGCTGATGGGTTTGTTTTTTTCTTGTAAATTTGTTTGAGTTCTTTGTAGATTCTGGGTATTAGCCCTTTGTCAGATGAGTAGATTGCAAAAATTTTCTCCTATTCTGAAGGTTGCCTGTTCACTCTGATGGTGGTTTCTTTTGCTGTGCAGAAGCTCTTGAGTTTAATTAGATCCCATTTGTCAATTTTGGCTTTTGTTGCCATTGTTTTTGGTGTTTTAGATATGAAGTCCTTGCCCATGCCTATGTCATGAATGGTATTGCCTACGTTTTCTTCTAGGGTTTTTATGGTTTTAGATGTAACATTTAAGTCTTTAATCCATCTTGAATTAATTTTTGTATAAGGTGTAAGGAAGGGATCCAGTTTCAGCTTTCTACATATGGCTAGCCAGTTCTCCCAGCACCATTTATTAAATAGAGAATCCTTTCCCCATTTCTTGTTTTTGTCAGGTTTGTCAAAGATCAGATAGTTGTAGATATGCGGCAATATTTCAGAGGGCTCTGTTGTGTTCCATTGGTCTATATCTCTGTTTTGGTACCAGTACCATGCTGTTTTGGTTACTGTAGCCTTGTAGTATGGTTTGAAGTCAGGTAGCATGATGACTCCAGCTTTGTTCTTTTGGCTTAGGATTGACTTGGCAATGTGGGCTCTTTTTTGGTTCCATATAAACTTTAAAGTAGTTTTTTCCAGTGCTGTGAAGAACGTCATTGGTAGATTGATGGGGATGGCATTGAATCTATAAATTACTTTGGGCAGTATGGCCATTTTCACAATATTGATTCTTCCTATCCATGAGCATGGAAAGTTCTTCCATTTGTTTGTACCCTCTTTTATTTCGTTGAGCAGTGGTTTGCAGTTCTCCTTGAAGAGCTCCTTCACGTCCCTCGTAAGTTGGATTCCTAGGTATTTTATTCTCTTTGAAGCAATTGTGAATGGGAGTTCACTCATGATTTGGCTCTGTTTGTCTGTTATTGGTGTATAAGAATGCTTGTGGTTTTTGCACATTGATTTTGTATCCTGAGACTTTGCTGAAGTTGTTTATCAGCTTAAGGAGATTTTGGGCTGTGATGATGGGGTTTTCTAGATATACAATCATGCCATCTGCAAACAGGGACAATTTGACTTCCTCTTTTCCTAATTGAACACCATTTATTTCCTTCTCCTGCCTGATTGCCCTGGCCAGAACTTCCAACACTATGCTTAATAGGAGTGGTGAGAGAGGGCATCCCTTTCTTGTGCCAGTTTTCAAAGGGAATGCTTCCAGTTTTTGTCCATTCAGTATGATATTGGCTGTGGGTTTGTCATAGATAGCTCTTATTATTTTGAGATACATCCCATCAATGCCTAATTTATTGAGAGTTTTTAGCATGAAGGGTTGTTGAATTTTGTCAAAGGCCTTTTCTGCATCTATTGAGATAATCATGTGGTTTTTGTCATTGGTTCGGTTTATATGCTGGATTACGTTTATTGATTTGCATATGTTGAACCAGGTTTGCATCCCAGGGATGAAGGCCACTTGATCATGGTGGATAAGCTTTTTGATGTGCTGCTGGATTTGGTTTGCCAGTACTTTATTGAGGATTTTTGCATTGATGTTCATCAGGGATATTTGTCTAAAATTCTCTTTTTTTGTTGTGTCTCTGACAGGCTTTGGTATCAGGATGATGCTGGCCTCATAAAATGAGTTAGGAAGGATTCCCTCTTTTTCTATTGATTGGAATAGTTTCAGAAGGAATGGTACCAGTTCCTCCTTGTACCTCTGGTAGAATTCGGCTGTGAATACATCTGGTCCTGGACTTTTTCTGGTTGGTAAGCTATTGATTATTGCCTCAATTTCCGAGCTTGTTACTGGTCTATTCAGAGATTCAACTTCTTCCTGGTTCAGTCTTGGGAGGGTGTATGTGTCCAGGAGTTTATCCATTTCTTCTATATCTTCAAGTTTATTTGTGTAGAGGTATTTGTAGTATTCTCTGATGGTAGTTTATATTTCTGTGGGATCAGTGGTGATGTCCCCTTTATCATTTTTTATTGCATCTATTTGATTCTTCTCTCTTTTCTTCTTTATTAGTCTTGCTAGCGGTCTATCAATTTTGTTGATCTTTTCAAAAAATCAGCTCCTGGATTCATTGATTTTTTGAAGGGATTTTTGTGTCTCTATCTCCTTCAGTTCTGCTCTGATCTTAGTTATTTCTTGCCATCTGCTAGTTTTTGAATGTGATTGCTCTTGCTTCTTTAGTTCTTTTAACTGTGACGTTAGGGTGTCAATTTTAGATCTTTCCTGCTTTCTCTTGTGGGCATTTAATGCCATAAATTTCCCTCTACACACTGCTTTGAATGTGTCCCAGAGATTCTGGTATGTTGTGTCTTTGTTCTCATTGCTTTCAAAGAACATCTTTATTTCTGCCTTCATTTCGTTATGTACCCAGTAGTCATTCAGGAGCAGGTTGTTCAGTTTCCATGTAGTTGAGCGGTTTTGAGTGAGTTTCTTAATCCTGAGTTCTAGCTTGATTGCACTGTGGTCTGAGATACAGTTTGTCATAATTTCTGTTCTTTTGCATTTGCTGAGGAGTGCTTTACTTCCAACTATGTGGTCAGTTTTGGAATAAGTGCGGTGTGGTGCTGAGAAGAATGGATATTCTGTTGATTTGGGGGTGAAGAGTTCTGTAGATGTCTGTTAGATCTGCTTGGTGCAGAGCTGAGTTCAATTCCTGGATATCCTTGTTAACTTTCTGTCTCATTAATCTGTCTAATGTTGACAGTGGGGTTTTAAAGTCCCCCATTATTATTGTGTGGGAGTCTAAGTTTCTTTGTAGGTCTCTAAGGACTTGCTTTTTGAATCTGGGTGCTCCTGTATTGGGTGCATATATATTTAGAATAGTTAGCTCTTCTTGTTGAATTGATCCCTTTACCATTATGTAATGGCCTTCTTTTTCTCTTTTGATCTTGTTGGTTTAAAGTCTGTTTTATCAGAGACTAGGATTGCAACCCCTGCCTTTTTTTGTTTTCCATTTGCTTGGTAGATCTTCCTCCATCCCTTTATTTTGAGCCTATGTGTGTCTCTGCACGTGAGATGGGTTTCCTGAATACAGCACACTGATGGGTCTTGACACTTTATCCAATTTGCCAGTCTGTGTCTGTTAATTGGAGCATTCAGCCCATTTACATTTAAGGTTAATATTGTTATGTGTGAATTTGATCCTGTCATTATGATGTTAGCTGGTTATTTTGCTTGTTAGTTGATGCAATTTCTTCCTAGCCTTGATGGTCTTTAAAATTTGGCATATTTTTGCAGTGGCTGGTACCAGTTGTTCCTTTCCATATTTCATGCTTCCTTCAGGAGCTCTTTTAGGGCAGGCCTGGTGGTGACAAAATCTCTCAGCATTTGCTTGTCTGTAAAGTATTTTATTTCTCCTTCACTTATGAAGCTTAGTTTGGCTGGATATGAAATTCTGGTTTGAAAATTCTTTTCTTTAAGAATGTTGAATATCGGTCCCCACTCTCTTCTGGCTTTTAGAGTTTCTGCCAAGAGATCAGCTGTTAATCTGATGGCTTCCCTTTGTGGGTAACCTGACCTTTCTCTCTGGCTGCCCTTAACATTTTTTCCTTCATTTCAACTTTGGTGATTCTGACTATTACGTGTCTTGGAGTTGCTCTTCTTGAGGAGTATCTTTGCGGCATTCTCTGTATTTCCTGAATTTGAATGTTCGCCTGCCTTGCTACATTGGGGGAGTTCTCCTGGATAATATCATGCAGAGTGTTTTCCAGCTTGGTTCCATTCTCCCCGTCACTTTCAGGTACACCAATCAGACATAGATTTGGTCTTTTCACATATTCCCATATTTCTTGGAGGCTTTGTTCATTTCTTTTTATTCTTTTTTCTCTAAACTTCTCTTCTCACTTCATTTCATTCATTTGATCTTCCATCACTGATACCCTTTCTTCCAGTTGATCGAATCGGCTACTGAAGCTTCTGCACTTGTTATGTAGTTCTTGGGCCACGGTTTTCAGCTCCATCAGGTCCTTTATGGACTTTCTCTGCATTGGTTAGTCTAGTTAGCCATTCGTCCAATCTTTTTTCAACGTTTTTAACTTCTTTGCCTTGGGTTCGAACTTCCTCCTTTAGCTCGGAGAAGTTTGATCGTCTGAAGCCTTCTTCTCTCAACTCGTCAAAGTCATTCTCTATCCAGCTTTGTTCTGTTGCTGATGAGGAGCTGCGTTCTTTTGGAGGAGGAGAGGTGTTCTGATTTTTAGAATTTTCAGTTTTTCTGCTCCGTTTTTTCCCCATCTTTGTATTTTTATCTACTTTTGATCTTTGATGATGGTGACGTACAGATGGGGTTTTGGTGTGGATGTCCTTTCTGTTTGTTAGTTTTCCTTCTAACAGTAAGGACCCTCAGCTGCAGGTCTGTTGGAGTTTGCCGGAAGTCCACTCCAGACCCTGATTGCCTGGGTATCAGCAGTGGAGGCTGCAGAACAGTGAATATTGGTGAACAGCAAATGTTGCTGCCTGATCGTTCCTCTGGAAGTTTTGTCTCAGAGGAGTACCCAGCCGTGTGAGGTGTCAGTCTGCCCCTACTGGGGGGTGCCTCCCAGTTAGGCTACTCGGGGGTCAGGGACCCACTTGAGGAGGCAGTCTGTCTGTTCTCAGATATCCAGCTGTGGGCTGGGAGTACCACTACTGTCTTCTAAGCTGTCAGACAGGGACATTTAAGTCTGCAGAGGTTTCTGCTGCCTTTTATTTGGCTATGCCGTGCCCCCAGACGTGGATTCTACAGAGGCAGGCAGGCCTCCTTGAGCTGCGGTGGGCTCCACCCAATTCGAGCTTCCTGGCCGCTTTGTTTACCTGCTCAAGCCTCAGCAATGGTGGGCGCCCCTCCCCCAGCCTCGCTGCCGCCTTGCAGTTTGATCTCAGACTGCTGTGCTAGCAATGAGCGAGGCTCTGGGTGTGTAGGACCCTCCGAGCCAGGTGCGGGATATAATATCCTGGTATGCCATTTGCTAAGACCGTTGGAAAAGCACAGTATCAGGGTGAGAGTGACCCAATTTTCCAGGTGCCGTCTATCACCCCTTTCCTTGGCTAGGAAAGAGAATTCCTTGACCCCTTGCGCTTCGCAGGTGAGGCGATGCCTCACCCTGCTTCAGCTCACACTTGGTGCGCTGCACCCACTGTCCTACTCCCACTGTCTGACAATCCCCAGTGAGATGAACCAGGTACCTCAGTTGGAAATGCAGAAATCATTTGTCTTCTGAATCACTCATGCTAGGAGCTGTAGACTGGAGCTGTTCCTATTCAGCCATCTTGGAACCACCCCAGAACTGCATTTCAAATACAATCATTATGGTCCTAAACATCTTTTACTGGGGCAGAACAAGTTCCTGCAATTTTTTAGTGTACCATGCAAATGTGGAAGCCGGAAATTGACATGTATATCATGAAAGATTTGGGAAGAAAATAACTGCAGATTGTGATAACTTAAGTTTTTTTAAACATCTCTTTAGTAAAATGCTAATGAAAGCAAAACAAAATGTTTAAGTAATTATAGAAATTGGACATGAGGATATTTATCCTCTCAGAATTGTATATTGCAAACTTTTAATATAAAGACTCTCTGAAAAATGGAACATGGACTTAGTAGCCATGAAACTTTATTTTTCCTCTTCATATATACTCAATTTACTCTGCACAATTTAAGAAAAAGTTTTAAGGAATACATGAATATATATTTCATAATTATATTGAACTTTTGAACAAATTGATATTTTAACTCACTCTGTATGACAGTTCAAGATTATTGCCTAATTGTGTCATTATTTAAATGTAATTTTTCATGTAAGTTTGTTATTCTGTTACTGACATCAAAGACATTAATCAAACTGTCTTAGTCGTTTTGAAAAATGACCTTGACATAAATTTTATCTAGTTCGTAGAGTGTTATATGAGGCATATGGGAGGCTATAAACAGAGGAGAGTTCCTTACTCTGCCTTATCCATAATCGTTGCTTGTCAACACTAGCATCTGTAGCATGTACTGATTGAACATATTTTTCCAAAGAAAAGTGAAGTAACAAATCCCACAAGATCAACAGTGTTTAATGAGAATATTGGTATTTTAAATTAAGATTTACCCATCCAACACAAATATCTCATATAATTTTAGTTCACTGCAGAACTGTATGACTATCTTGCTATTCAAAATATGTATCTCTTCCCTAATCAAATTTTAGATGAATTAATATTGCTTACAGAATGATGTATCCTTTCCCTAAGTTGGCATTCAAATTCATCACACCCTGCATTGTTCCTCGTAAAACCTATTCTAATGCCACTAGTGTCAAATACATCTTAACTAGCATTGATGCTGCAATTAAATGTTTGTGTATACTTGTGCATGAGATTTAATTTTTTAATATTGTTCAATCAAATTTAAAATAAGAATATTATTGATTTGTATCAGAATTGTGGGTCTTATAAAAAATCTGTTTTATGTATTAAATAAACTTTTAGTGCCCAGAGAAATTTCCTATTTTTAGTCAATGTCTTTTTCTTAATTTTTGTGGATGGATAGTATATATATACGTGTGTGTGTGTGTGTGTGTATGGAGTTCATAAGATGTTTCGGTACAGGCATGCAATGTAAAACAAGCACATCATGGAGAATAGTGTATCCATCTACTCAAGCATTTATCCTTTGAGTTACAAACAATCACTCTTTAAGTTATTTAAAAATGTACAACTAAGTTATTATTGACTTTAGTCATCCTGTAGCACACTCAAATAGTAGGTCTCATTCATTCTTTCTATTTTTTGTACCCGTTAAAATTATCCCCGCCCTCCCCCCAGACCCTCACTACCCTTTCCAGCCTCAGATAAATATCCTTCTACTTTATATCTCCATGAATTTAATTATGTTAATTTTCACCTCCCACAAATATGTGAGAACATGCGAAGTTTGTCTTTCTGTGCCTGGCTTATTTCACTTAACATAATGATCTCCAGTTCCATCCATGTTGTTACAAATGACTGGATATCATTCTTTTTTATGGCTGAATAGTACTGCATTGTGTATATGTACCATATATTTTTTTATCCATTCGTCTGTCGATAGACACTTAGATTACTTCCTAATCACAGCTATTGCAAACAGTGCTGCAACAAACATAGGAGTGCAGATATCTCTTCAATACACTGATTTCCTTTCTTTGGATTATATATCCGGCAATGGAATTACTGGATCATTTGGTGACTCAATTTTTAGTTTTTTGAGGAAACTCCAAACTGTTCTTTAAATTGGTTGTAAAAATTTGCATTCCCACCAACAGTATACAAAGATTCCCTTTTCTCCACATCCTTGTCATCATTAGTTATTGCCTGTCTTTTGACTATAAGCCATTTTAACTGGGGTAAGATAATATCTCATTTTAGTTTTGATTTGCATTACTCTGATGATGAATGATGTTGAGCATCTTTTCATATGCCTGTTGTTATCTGTATATCTTCTTTGAGTGATGTCTATTCATATGTTCTGCCTATTTATCGATTGGATTATTATATATTTTTTCTATAGTTGTTTGACCTCCTTATACAGTCTGGTATTTAATCCCTTTTCAGAAGGGTAGTTTGCAAATGTTTTCTCCCATTCTGTGGGTTGTCTCTTCAGTTTGTTGATTATTTCCTTTGATGTGCAGAAACGTTTTTTACCTCAGTGAGATGCTTTTTACCCATTTTTACTTTTGTTGCCTATGCTTGTGGGGTATTGCTCAAAAATTTTTGCCCAGGCCAATGTCCTGGAGACTTTCCCCAATGTTTTCTTCTGGTAGTTGTATAGTTTGATGTCTTAGATTAAGTCTTTAATCCATTTTGATTTTATTTTTGTATATGGTGAGAGATAGGAGTCTGGTTTTATTCTTCTATATATGGATATCTAGTTTTCCCAGCACCATTTATTGAAGAGACTGTCCTTTTCCCAGTGTATGTTCTTTGCACCTTTGTCCAAAGTAAGTTCACTCTAGGCATGTGGATTTGTTTCTGAGTTATCTATTCTGTTCCTTTGGTCTATGTGTCTGATTTAATGCCAGTACCGTGCTGTTTTGGTTACTGTTACTCTGTAGTATAATTTGAAGTCAGTTAATGTAATTCCTCCAGTTTTGTTCTTTTTAGTTAAGAAAGTTTGTGATATTCTGGGTCTTTTGTGGTTCCATGTAAAATATGGGATTTTTGTTTCTATTTCTGTGAAGAATATCATTGGTAATTTGATAGAGATTGCATTGAATCTGTAGATGGCCTTGGGTAGTGCGGACATTTCAAAAATATTGCAGTCTTTACGGCCTAGATTGTCCTCTACGTTCATTAGAGACACAGGGCACTGTAGCCCACAGTGACGAGGCTTGTGGGAACTCAAGTTCAGACTGTTGGGATCCTCTGGCTAGGGGTGGTTTAAACACTGTTTCCCTGGGTGGACATCAGCTGAGTTTGGTCTGGTTTTCCTTTCTGTTTTACCAGGACAGCACTCAGTTCAACGCCTGACAGTTGATGTAATCTCCCTCCCCTAATGCCCAGAGACACTCTCCCCATCTTGCAGCCTTGCCAGGGGCTGCGAGAGGGGTGGCATCCACATTTCAAGACTGTTTTGTTCTATTTCTTCAGTGATACAAAGATAAAACCAAGTAGCATAATGGCTCACCTGATTTTTGGTTCTTCTGAAGTGTTTTTTTCTGTGTGGATAGTTGTTACATTGGTGTCCTTGAAGAGGGGACTATCAGTAGAGCCTTCCATTCTACCATCTTGCTCTGCTTCTCAGCCTAATGTCTTGTTTCTTGAACTAACTTTACCTGTAGTACTTCTTTTACCTGTAATACTTCTAGCCATTTTTCAAGGTTTAGGTCAAATTCCATCAACAACCAAAGGAACTACTCTCTTTTGTTCTCCCAGGAAAAAGGAATCTTTACTTACTCAACACTGATATCATTAATCAGTATAGAGTTGCCAGTTTGCTTGGGTCAGTCCCAGGTTATGCCTGTTGTATCTGTCAGCAGTTGTCCATAGCATCATTTTTTACTCACAAAAGTAGCCAAGTAAAATGAGTAATTACACAGCCTCCTATTTTGTGTGATTCCAGAGCTACCTTCTATATCTTCTTTGGGTAAGAGTTATGCATTCATTTTTGTTTCTCTAATTAAATTGAAGTTTGAGGATAAGCTTTCCCAACTTACATGTTTTCAGTTTTTAAATGTCTACACAGTGCCTTGGACATTTTGCAAAGTTAGCAATTACATGTTTACTGAACTATGTTGATTTTGGTTCATAATCGGCATATTTGGCATCATTCAAAATATTAAAATGTTTTGACAGTACTTTTATAGCTGTGAATTCTGAATATGAATATTGAAAATATGCTTGTTCTTTATCCTTATTCCTATACTTAAAATAGATATATAAATGAGTGTAATAATATGAAAAAAAATAGATTTTTAAAATAACATATAATTTAGGAATAATTATTTACAAATATTTGTTTTCTTACCATTTTCTACTAGATTCAGCAGATCCAGAGGTAATTTAAAACAATAACCCTGGGCTTTCATGATCTTGAAGTGAGGTAGATTGGTATTGAAAAATGTGTCATTCTTCCATAAATGGTAAATCTAAATAAATGTAAATAATACTAAATATAAATAATATATTTAAATTTGTATAATTGTTCCATTGGAACAGAACATACGACAGTGAAACTTGAGAAGGCATTCCTAAATGAGGTATTATTTGCTAAGATCTGAAGAAATAGAGTTATGTTTCCATTAGCATAGTGACTTACATACCTTGGAAAATTCTTCCAGTTAATTAAAAAAAAAAAAAAACTTGTGACAATATAAATATGGAGATATATTTGAAAGTCTGTTGTTCCTTAGCAAGAAAAGGAATAATCAGAAGCTATAAATTCAAGACAGGAATAAAGGGATTGAGTTACTAGAATGAGCTACTTACTTTAACAAACCCAAAATCTCAGACTGAAGGCATTAAAATGTTCCCCCCCACCCCCCGAACCCCGCGAGACACTTCAATGTAATTGTTTGGTGGTGGAATCCATGTGGTAATTCTAAAAGCCTGATTCCTTCCATGTTGTGTAGACACTCATGAGGGACTTTGAGTCCACTGCAGGAGTTGCTCTATCTAGTTTGGTAGATCACCTGGGAGATTTTTGAGGTTTAAGGTCTAGGACTGTGGTGCATCAGTTTCAACCATATCCCAATGGCAAGAGTTTATCACTCAGAGATAAAAGGAAGCTTGGAAAAGCTAGTTTCCAAGCAGCCACTCTGTGTTGTGAAAAAAAAAATTGTAAATATTTTCTGGTTAAAACTAGGTTTCTGTTTGTACGTGTTTGACCTAAGTACTAAGGTTTGGACACTATTAGCTCATGATTTCTTTGGCAATGCAATTCCATCAAAAATGTTATGAGCTTTTCATTTCTGTTTCATATGTTTGTTACAGATCCATGCATTTGTAACCACAAGCAAAGTCATTTCCTAGATTGATTTTTCAGTTAATTGTGTGTTGCCTTACTCACTTATCCTCATTCTTCTCTCACTCTATCTAGTGACAGACAGCATCAGGCATGGGAAGAAAGGGTATATCATCATTTGATTTTTGATCCAGAGTTGACTCTTGGGTGGATTGTGTTACTCCAAACCTTCTTCAGTCTTATAACCATATTTGGGGCTTATTAATAGTGACCCTTTGCAACTCTGCTGACACAAAATTTTTGAACTCCATTCCATTGAACTTGTAAAATTTCCAAGTCCTTGGAGCTCAAAATTTTTAAAACATCTAATACATTGCTAAATGTATTGATTTGAATCAATACAT
Source organism: Pan troglodytes (assembly GCF_028858775.2). Classification (NCBI taxonomy): domain Eukaryota; kingdom Metazoa; phylum Chordata; class Mammalia; order Primates; family Hominidae; genus Pan; species Pan troglodytes. The sequence continues at coordinate 117,288,180 of NC_072401.2, read as the reverse complement.
ATCTCACACACTATTTTTAACCTCTAGAGTTTTAGGTCAGCAGGCACTTGGTCTACCTTCCAACTTCTAATCATCACAGGCAAGTTTTTTCTAAGTGTTTTGTCATTTTTTAGCATGTCTATACTGTAGGTTATGTTGTAGAACCAAGCAATCTTATACTACAATGGAATAAGACCAATAACGTTTATATTTAACTCATGTTATGTGCCAATGGCAATGTGGCTTTGAGTTCGGCTTTGCAACATTTTCGCTCTGGGATCAAAGTTAGTAACACAGCCACTACCAAGAAGACTTCCAGCCATTGTGGTAGAAAGAAACCGAGCTTTGGAGAGTCTAGCACCAGCAAATACGTGTTATGGTTCTGGAGAATATAACATTTTCACTTATAGCTCTCATTAGACAGGATTAATTCCATGTCCTCATCAAACCATAAAGAGACCAAAAAGGATTAACAAAGGGTTGTATGTAGGTAGCAAAGGGCTGAGCCAGAAATATTGGAGAACAACAATAATGACTACTATAATAGGTCTCTATTTGTCCTAATTTTGTGACACAAGTCTTTCATGAAGTATTGGCTGATGTATGCCTACTACTTTTCACATATACAAAAAAATAACTCATTTATTGTTATAACACATCAAGTGACCAATTTATGGATTAGATAAAGTAAGGATAGCACTGTTAATGTTAAATCTAAAATGTCAGTGACTTTGCAAAAAAAAAGAAGTTCTTGTCCATTAAAAGCCAAATCAGTGGTGTGAGATCACTGATTTAAGGTTATTATACAGAGACACACCCTTAGCATCTTGTGGCTCTGTCACCATCTAAACATAGACACTGACCTAGGAGACAGAAGAGAATTATTAATCATGTGACAGATTTTTAATTTCATGGCCTCAAAGTTTTATATGTCACTTCTGCACATGTTCCATTGTTGAGAACTTAGTCACATAATCACACCTAAATAAATATACATGGGCAAATGTAATGTGGTCACATCCCAGTAACAATTTTATGTTCTATAAGGAGTACAAAATATTTGGTGCAGTATTATCTATCTGTATCCTAGATAGCTTCCCCTCTTAAGTAAATGCTTGAAGTTTTGAGCTTCTCTTTTGAAGTCTGTACTGGAAAATAAAATTCCGAAGGTAATGCTTTTTCATGTTAAGGTAGGGGAGAACCTTATAAAAATGGAACGCCAAACAGAAACGTTTTTATTAGAAAATTGAAGAAAAATATTAACCCCTGTGAAAAATGTGTCTTAAAGGAATAAGCCTGCCCAACTCTTATATCAATTACAAGGGGGAAAAAATCTTAAGGTAATTTGTGGAGTAAACACATAAAATATCATGAACTAAACTCAAATTGCTTTTGTGAACTACTTACAAATAAAATCTATGAGAACCATTTGATTTAAATAAGTTGCTTAGCCACATTGACAAATGATTTGCAAATTCTCTCTGGAAAAGTACATCTTCAAATCAGACCTAGAAAGATCATAATAGATTAATTATCCAAGCTCTTGGACTCATCAAAAACACATATTATACAATCCAAATAGAATCATAAGTGAGCGGCAGCAGGAAAAATGAATGAACAGAAAACAGAAAAAGACCTATTCTTCCTTTTGGGAAGTTTTACAGAGAATACAATAGGGGTTAATTTATATTCAAATCAAAATTCTAAGCTTAAAGATGAACAAAAAGAAAGCATTAAAAAATAGCTCCAAGATTTCAAAAAGAATAATTCTAGAAATGTACAATATAATACAAACTATTAAAGCAGAAGAGACTCTTTAAAAGGCACACTAGATAAATTTTAAAAGAGAAATTGTGAGCTTGAAAAGAAAGATGTAAATACATTAATCAGTACCTTAAGAAAAGATGAAGGAATTGGTAAGCTACCTGGAAGACAATGTGACAAGGCTCATCTACACAATAATTTTATGCCAATAGAATATAATAGACAGAATGGAAAAGAGATGGTTTTGCAAAAGATTTTAAACTTTTCCACAATTGCCAAGAGATGCGCAATATAAAATATGAATTTCAATTTTAGGCTCAAAGAAAAAGAGAAAAACACTAATGTAAAGAGAGAATAAAAGTACAACTAGAGAAAAATGATTACCTAATCAAATTTTTAAAAAATCATTAAAAGGAACAGGTCTTTCTCAATAGCACCCATAGGAATAAGAAAACACACACACATACACACACACACAAATGCACAGACTTTTTTGAGATGAAATTCTGTAAATATACAAGTTTAGACCAAGAAAACTAGCTTTTTAGAAGCAAGCACATAATTAATATATTTTTTATTTAACAGAAACATGAGAACATTTATTACTAATCTACTTTCATTGTATAAAAAGGAAAATATTCCACAAGGGTTGTCTTAGGTAACCCAATAAGAAAACTGATAAATAAAAAGGTAAATGCAAGCAAACATTAAACGAAGCAATAATAATTATTATATCTAATTTTTTATTTAAAAATAGTACCATATTTACTTATTGAACAGCCATAATTTTGAAGGGTGGGCTATCAGCTTTAAAATATTCTACAGACTTTGTATTATTTAGCTAAGTATAAAAATACTGATAAAATTACACCTGGTAAAATGTTATTTTAAACTATATACTATTAAAATAATGGGCAAAGTACAGGGAACATATTGAATGAGATCAATATTAAAAGATAAGTGGTAGTTCACTAAAGTGAGGTGGTGGGAAGCACTAGAATGGGAAGAGAACATTTCAAAGAAAATAATTTATGCCACGGTCATGTGGTAGAAGAGATGTCACCTTTTATGAGCAATAAAGAGAGTAATTTTTCATAAATGACAGTTCATTTCAATTCAGAACAACATCTATGGGGAACAGGTAGAAAAGTTGGATGGCAACGCACATAAATCCCCCCAACTGCCCCCTTAACCACCTGCACTGAGTGCGCACGTGCGCGCGCGCGCACACACACACACACACACTCTCTCTCTCTCTCTCTAGGTGAAAGTGTTAGAGAACCACCAAGGCAACGAGGACATGAGAGTCTGGAATCCTGGGGAGTAGAGAGGCATCAAGGGAAACATTACTTGTTTGGAAGTACTGTCCCTTAAGATATTTGTTAATTTTCCCGTGTGGGGCCAAAAGAATAAGAAGCAGAATAGAAATCTGCAAGAAGAGGATTGGGATACTGAGAGACATGTTTTGGAGTTTTACACAACATGACTATGCCCACAAAGTAGTTTAGAGTTAAAGCAGCTAGGATTTGAGAAGTAGCATTTTTGGTAATAAGTGAAGAACACTGAAGTAAGCCTTACATTTTGCTTCATTTTTTTCCACTAAATTTTTAAGAATGAACCAAAGGACCAAAAACTTACCAGGAAATGGTAGCTAAGAGAATTCAAAAACTGGAATTCAAGGTTCACCAAATAGCAGAGATATTGGCAAACACCATATCCTGAATTTCAATTTAAGGTTTTATTAAGAATACAACCAAGAAGTAAGGTAGAATCTGCAATAAACCAGTCTTCACAAAGGCTGAAATACAGCTTCAAATTGACTTGGTTCCATATGTTGATCTGTACTTTCTGTAATGGCATGCTAGAAAACATAATTAAACCTTTGGAAGAAGGCAACATTGGACAGGCTTCAAATTATCTCTCCATTTTTCATACAAATATTCAGTTTTAATAAAAAAAAAACTACCAATCATGTTAGTGGACAACTTCAAATGACAAGACAAAAAAAAAAAAATAAGGAGAGGAGGAGGAGGAAGAAGAGGATGTGGAGATAAGATAATGGGGTTAGCATGCATGAGTTTTAAAATAATATGATTAATTTTTTCAGGAAATAGATGACGAAATGGAGAATGGAGACTTTCACCATTTTGGTTTCACTAAATTACTGGGATCCAAAAAAGGGGACCACAAATAGTGGGTACAGTGCTAACTACTACCCTACTACCAAAAAAGAAAAGGAGAAGAAGAAGAAGAAGACAATTCCATGGAAAATGGAAAATTTAGACTTGAAAAATAACATAATTAGTATTAAATTTCAGTTGAGTCCAGGTGTGGTGTCTTATGCCTGTAATACCAGCACTTTAGGAGGCCAAGGCAGGTGGATCATGAGGTCAGGAGATCGAGACTATCCTGGCTAACACGGTGAAACCCCATCTCTGCTAAAAACAAAAAATTAGCCAGGCGTGGTGGTGGGCACCTGTAGTCCTAGCTACTTGGGAGGCTGAGGCAGGAGAATGGTGTGAACCTGGGAGGCGGAGCTTGCAGTGAACTGAGATTGCGCCACTGCACTCCAGCCTGGGCGACAGAGCGAGACTCCATCTCAAAAAAAAAAAAAATGCAATTGAACAGTGACATTATACAATGAAAGAGAGAATTTGTGACTAGAGACATAAAGCAACAGAAAATATATAGTTCATTATGTGAAGAGAGAAAAAAGAGAAAAAAGCATATGAGTCATGTTGACTCCAGAATAACCTTGATTTAAAAACCTGCTAAAATATTTCAAAAATGAAAATTTCAGGTCAATTGCATTTGCAAACATGGATAAAAAAATCTTAGGCAAAATATTAGCAAACAGAATCCAAAGACATACCTAGGGTTTCTGTTTTCAAAGTCAATAAATATAATTCACACATTAACAAAATATAAAGAACATACATATGATGTCCAAACATCATATGATGACCAAATTTCATATCCATCATGACCAAAACTCTTAGAAAACCAGAGACAAAAAGAAACTTCCTTAACCTCAATACAGAACATTTACATAATAAAATATGCAAATGGTCAATAAGCATATGAATATCTGTACTACATCAATGGTAATAAGGAGAATGCAAACTAGAACTATTCTAACGTATTTCTACATACTCATCAGGCTACAATTAAAAAGACTAAAGTACTAAAAGCAGGAAAAGTTGTGAAATAACAGAAGCTTTTATCTACTTCTAAATTAGTACAACCACTTTAGAAAACAGCTTTTCAGCATATATGAAAGGGAATGTATAAATACACTATGTCCCCAGAGTTTTATACCAGCTTTCATAGATAACACAAACCCATGGATACATGTATCAAAAGACATGTGCAAGAAGGCTAGCTATAATATTAACTGTAGTAATTAAAAATACAAAAGTAACCCAAATGCTCATTAACCATCTACTGACAAAATAAATAACTTATTTTATACAGAAGACATAAATCTAATCTTGAATAAAATTTGCCAGAAATAAAATAAGACATAATATATGGTTCCATTTGCATATATTTCAAACTTAAAGAAAATTAATCTATCATGCATATACAAGGATAGTTACTTTTCAGGAGAGAGTGAGATGAGTAGGAGAAAGGATGAGAGGTTTTCTGGGTTGCGCTTAAGGTCTTTTTCTCAAGAATATTCTGGTTGCTTACATGTAATCACTTCATGAACATTTATCTAGGTGTGTATTTATGACCCGCTCATGTTTCTGAATGTACTATCAGACTTTAATAAGTGAGTTTATTTAACATAGCGTTGCTCACAGTATCACATTGTGAGAATCTGCTGGGAAGACAATTAGAGGGCCTATCACACAGCACTTCATGGGACAAATATTAAAGACTATTTTTTATGTCTGAGGGCATTGAAGAGCCATTTAAATGTTTTAATGAAGGGCTTATTTTTCAGATAACATTTGCACTTTGGAATTCTGAATGCAGAAATGCAGAATTGACTGGAAGCAAAAAAAGGAGGTTCAACAGAATAACTAATATTCTAGAAGACACATGAAAATATCTTGGACTAGTTTGTGTGTGTGTGTATCTACATAACAGGGAGACAGGAGAGAAGGGGGTTGCATTGTGAAGATATATGTGAAGATTTAATAGACATAATACGGTTCAGTTTGATAGAGTTTGATGTTGAGCTTAAGTTTGATGGGGTGGAGAAGGATAAAAGTAAATTATTGTCCTGTATAACAGAATAGTTACACATGTCTTTTGAGTGTAAGTCTTTTTTATCCTTTAGAATGTTGTTTGTGAAGTGTTTTTAAGATAAACAGAGATACCAAACAGCATATTCCATCATGAGCTCTGAGGAGATAACTAAAATGATGATATACATTTGTAAGTTTTCTTTCAATAAAGTAAATCTCAAAACCTAAGATTTGGATAAGATCAAGGAAGAAGGTATAGATTGGAAAGAGAAGGTTTTCTAGGTCTGACCTGGAGAAACTCAATTTACCGTGGTTTTATTATTGAAACCGGATTTGCACAGGAGACTGAATGGGTGGTCAGTGAGGTAGAAAAAATTTATGAGAATATTGTAAAAGAAAAAACAAAGTAAATATAAATAAATGAATGGGTGGGGGGATTAACACTCTGGGTAGAATGAGATTTGCACTTAGTAACACAGAGGCTATGGCTTTGTTTAGTAGTGGGAGCTGCTTAGGTTATTAATCGAGACAGAAGCCAGTTCCAATGAATTGCCAAACATGTTGGTGACAAAATAAAAACAATAAGAATAGGCACATGTTTTGAGAGTGTCAGTCATGAAGGAAAGCTTACTATAGGTTGACAAAAGGAAGAAGTAGGATTCAGAAGTTTTGTTGCTGCTGCTACTGTTATTGATTTTTGAAATAAGGAGAACTGAGAATATGCTTTTAAAAATGAGAAGAATCGAATTGAGAGAACCTGATTGCATGTTGAAGAGAAAGAATAGATAATAAGCACTGGGATAGAAAATAGTTCAAAGAGATCCAAAGCACAGATTGAGGCATTCTCCTTTCAAAGAGGAAGAGGCACTCATCTGCTGTAGCAGGTGGTTAGATTCTAAATCAATGGGTTTTTCAACTGAAAAAAAAGACACTGCCAACCAATTTTTGAATGAATTTTAAATATGACATTTTAATATACAATTTATATCCAAATTTTATGTTCTATAAAATTGTCAAGAAAGCATGTGTATTCAAGACTGCTAAAATAACATTACATAAATAATTTTAAAAGCATTTTTGCTATATTTACTTAGTGCGAGGCATATTATTTACCTATATTATTTGTCAATCATATTACATACTCCTCACAGTAGTTTATTTAAAAGTGTTGTTTTTATTAGCATTTGTATATAGTTTAGATATTTCAAATTTTATGGGTGAAATACCTGGAAATGAAGCAAGATAACTTCTAGGCATTTAGTTCTTTTAATGAACAGAAGATAAAAATATTTTGTATTTTCACAATTTTAATAAGATGAAGTATAGTATTTAAGCTAAAAGAATATTAGGATCCCATTTATAGGTATAAGTGTTAATTTACATGAAAATAAATGTATTTAAAAGAGGAGATTTGTTTGTAACTCCATAATCCACTTTCTAGCCTTTCTTTAGTGGATTTTATGTTATTGATATAACAAATCATATTTGAATTATCTGATTTCTAAATTAGGAAGGTACAGCATCATGCTGAAAGGGCAATGTTTGCTTCTGCAACTACGAAATTGTCTAAATAATTATAGTACTATATTCCGATGCTAAAATATTACATCCCCATTTTCTCTGTTACACTCAGATGTTTTAATATATCTACAATCAAGATACATGTAGGAGAAACATCTTCAGAAACTTTACAACTGCCAGTTAGAGGACATAAATTATTTTAGCCCAATATTTCTTCGATTATGAGTTTTTGAAGTATAGTCCAGATGGATGTGATTTATTCATGCTTCCAGATAATCACCAGAAACTTGCAAGGATATGCAGTAAACTATGGAGGTGGGGGAATTACATAAATGTAACCAAATATACAAAGCAATGTACATGAATACAATACTTTTAAATATGTATTACAATTGTGCTAACAATCTCAAAGGCATACAAAATTCAAGACTGCAAGTATTGGTTTTAGAAGACGACATGTTAATATACTATGATGATGCAAAACTGCTTATGTACTCATGTGATACAAAATAATCACTTCCTCAGTGAAGAAAATTGAGACTTAATTTCTTCTCATAATGCTGAATAAGTAAGTAGTAAATAAATGCTATCCTTGATTAATTTTAACCTCTTTAAAGCTTTTATGAAATAATTTTGTTTTTTTAATAGAAAGAATCTAGAATATGAAATATAGTATGGTCACTTACATTATGCTTTGACTTACATTATGGTTTTTCAATTTATGATGGTGTAAAACTGATATGCATTCAGTAGAAACTCTACTTTTAGTACTTACACAACCACTGTTTTTTAACTTTCAGTACAGTGTTTAATAAATTCCATGAGATATTCAGTACTTTATTATAAATGGGATTTATGTTATTTGATTTTGCCCAATTATAGGCTAGCTAATATAAGTGTTCTGAGCACATTTAAGTTAGACTAGGCTAATATATGATATTTGGTAGGTTAGGTACATCAAATGCAATTTCAACTTATATTATTTTCATCTTATAATGAGTTTCTTAGGATGTAATCCCATCTTACATCAAGGAGCATCTGTATTTTATTTCCTTTGTTTGAAATGTGTGATTACTAGCATATCCAAGAAATTAGTGGACTAAGCAGGAGAAGTCAAACAAAATTATGATGATTTTTTATGTATGAACTTAGCCTCTATAGAAACGAATAGAAAATTGTAATATATTTATCTCTACCTATGAGCAGCCTAATTTTAAAGTTTATCATACAGATATCATTACTTTAAATGTGTGTCACCATGTAAAAAAAATAAGAAAAAAGTTGGTTTTTAGCTGCAAATGGGAATTATTTAGATGTAAGTAAAGGAAAATTCAATTTGTATAGGCTATAAAAATAGTTGTATATTGGCTAACTGAAAAGTCTATATCCTGGGTCAACTTTATGACAACACTCATCCATATTTAACAATGTCATAAAAAGACACACTTTTAAAATTATTTGTCTTGTAGAATATGTTCATCTTAAGGCTGGCTTTCTTTATGGTGGAGGATGACAGCCAACAGTCTATTGTGGTGGCATTCATTCTTCTTCATATCTTGCCATGTGCCTTAGAATGTTAATCAAGATTCTTTCCTGGGAGCCACAGTCAGTTTTTCTTGATGTCTCTTTCAACAAAATAAGCTTAACATCACCCTTTGACCAGTCACTTTGGATAGAGGATGAGAGGTGTTAAACTGGATCTGGCCTAAAGCTTCTTCTATATCTTGAGTCCATATGTAACAAATTGCAACCTAAGTTAGTATATCAAGAAACTGTAACTTAAGAGTTTATTATTTTAACAAATAGTTGTTTTAACCAATCACAGCAGCTAAGCTTCAGACAACCACAGGCTGCCAACTGATCAGATCATACTGAAATAAGGCAAATGTCAAGCTGTAACCAATCAAGATAATTCTGTAAGTCACTTTTTTCTGTTTATAAATACTTCCTACCCACATTCCTGGGTGGAAATCTACGAACTTATCCTGTTCAGAGTGCTGCCTGATTCATGAATTTTTCTTTGCACAAATAAACTCTGATAAACCTAACTTGTCTAAAGTTTTTCTTTTAAGAGAGGCACTAATTAGATTTTTTTTCAAACAAAAATAGGTTTCTCAGGGAATTCCAAAGAATCATATAGCCAATTTACTAAAAAGCATGTGGAATTCTTGGAAGAAGGTAGAATACCTAAACTAAAATTCTGTTACAATGTAATTAGTGAATGTCACTGAACCGAAACTGGACAATGTAGCATATTTACCCTGACATATAGAATTACAGTTAAAGTTTATTTATACTGCAGAAAAAGATAAAAAATATAGATTAGGCTGACGAGCAATTTTTTTATTTGCCAACTATCAAAAAGATCTCAATTAAGCTTATGGTTTATCTACTAATAAATTTGTATATAACTGTGTGTGTGTCAACTGAAAAAGAGAAGATGTTTCATCATCCCTTTTTAATAAATAAAAAGTGATCAAAATAATAAAAATGAATAATAAAAAGTGATCAAAATAATAAAATAATAAAAACTGATCAAAAATTCAGCTGAAAGATACTTTGATATAAATGTGGTAATAAATAGGCCTTGATCAATATGCACTCCTTTATGTTAGGAAAGTTTGCATTTTGGAATTTTAATATTTAATTTTGAATAATTGATAAAATTATTAAATATTTATTTCATGTTCTTTGATGTTGCTGATTGGAATATTGGAATTTAATTGTCCAATCTGATGTTTCCTTTGCAAGGCTACCTTAAAAATTTCCCCTTTTAATTTTTTTCTATTCTAGAAATTACTTTTTGCTCTGAGAGAGAGGTATTATTAAAGGTATTATTAAAGAGGTATTGCAAAAATGTCAGACAAGCCAAACGCCCATCAGTCAATGAGTTGATAAAGAAACTGTGGTATATATATATGATGGAATACCACTCAGCCATAAAAAGGAATCAATTAATGGCATTTGCAGGGACCTGGATGAGATTGAAGACTATTATTCTAGGTGAAGTAACTCAGGAATGGAAAACCAAGCATTCTACATTCTCACTCATAAGTGGGAGCTAAGCTGTGAGGATACAAATGCATAAGAATAACACAATGGATTTTGGGGACTCAGTGAGAAAGGGTGGGAAGGGATTGAGGGACAAAAGACTACAAATTGTGTGCTATGTGTACTGCTTGGGTGATGGGTACACCAAAATCTCACAAATCACCACTAAAGAACTTACTCATGTAACCAAACACCACCTATTCCCCAATAACCTATGGAAATAAAAATTTAAAAAAAAAATCACACTTCTTTGATGGACAAGCTTTGGTACCAAACACAAAGGGGAACCTTAATAAACCAGATTGGAGCAATTGTGAAATTCCTTTAACATGATAGAGGTTGCTAACAGTACAGACCAGAAAAGGTCAAAGTGATTTTCAATAAAGAAAATTCAAGACCATCAGAGCCAAAGTTTCTCCTCTATCAAGAGCCAGATGTTCAAGACCTTCTTAAACTGAGAAGTGAGCTCATGTTTTCTCATCAATCAAAAAACTATTCAAAGGAGAAAAACCATAAGACAGAGAAAGAAAAAGAAACCTGCTCTTATAGAACCTCTATTCACATATACACTTAACAAGTATCTGGTAATAAACTTATAAAAATGTTTAGTACTTTTTTTAAATAAACGAGACCATATTTTGCAGTAAAAAGGTCAAGTTCTCTTTGGTTAATGTCTGTAGCCTCTGATCAGGAAGTTATATCCTAATTAGAGGTCTACCACAACCTTGGTACCAAGTACTATTTTTTTTTTTAAAAAGACTGTCAAATCTAATTCCTGTGCACACATAACATGTATTATCAATCTGGCACTGAAATTAATATAAACATGCTTTTGAAAACTCGTGAATTAGAAGCTGTTCATATATTAAGCCTTCTCATAAAGTCTTAATAAAATGAATAGTATCTTTATTGCTGATGAAATACTTGTCTTGAAAAAAAATGAAATAAAAATAAAATATTTTTTGAATAAAATACTCTGGTGTTATTTCATTAGGAAAATGTGTTTTTAATTACTCAAGGTCCACACACATACACACACATGCACACACACATTCTTATTGACAGTAACCAAGTAATGGAAAGACAATGAAAATAATGTATATTTAAAAACATTTCAAGTGTTGGAAATATATAGCTGAACTGCTCAACACATAATAATTTTACAAAAATTCCATTTTTGTAAAATTAAAGTGTTAAACTTCTAAAACAAGGTAAAGTTTATTTTCAAAGTTTCAAAAAAATGAAACAAAGATTAGATAGAAAATTGGTGAAATTTCAATTATCACCAAGCAAATTATTAGTTGTAAATTGTCAATTTTTCTTTTCCTTCTGCAGTATTGCCTCTTATGTATGTTGTATGCCTGAAAAAAAAATCTTAAAAATGTAAGAAATTTTTAACTGGTTTGCTTATTTTTTCAAAATAGTTTATATATGTGCAGCAGGAAAAAAGTTTAAATATAAACACATCTTTCCATAAGAAAAGAAAGTGTTAACATTTCCCTTGATATTTGAAATAATTTAGCCAATTTTGCAATCATATATTTTAGTATTTATTTTAAATGTCACCATGAAAATGTTAATTTTGATATTTTACTTATTATATGTAATATCTTGGGATACATATTTTTAGTTCTAGAAGATGAGTAACTTAGAAATAAAATCCATGTATTTTAATTTTATACTTATAACCACCAAGTTATTTCTAACCTCAAAATTCAGGTACTTTATACTACATTATACTGTGAAAACTGTGCTTGTAATAATGGTCTTGGCCTTCAATTTTTTAGAATTTTATTTGCAAAGCATTGACTCGAATTTTTTTAGCATATAAAAATACAATAAAGATGGCTTCAAGCTTTTATAGCAAGTCTGACATCTAATGATAAATATTAATCTAAAACTTTCCTTATTTTTTTCAGAATGTTTTGCAGCCAAATGGATTTTTTGAAAACCATTATTTTATACATTGATTCAAGCAAAAAAATCACCTTTCATATACCCTTCAGTTTCCATATACACTCCATAACCTCCAATATAATCATCTTATACTATTTATGCAGATTCCATTTTTTTTTTTTTACTATCATGTCATGGAAACAATATTTTGGTCTTTAATTTTCATTTTCTTAATAAAGTTTTCTTAGATAATTTCTTGAATTCTGAAATTAGAGAAGCTAATTCAAATGTATGATGAGTTAAGAACATCATAAATCCATATCTTTCATTTCTATTTTTATTTTTTGTACGGATATTTAGCAATGGTAATTTTGAGACAATATTTTCACCTTCGTTTTATAATCCAGCAAGATGATATTAATGGATTGAGTGCAGAGAAACATAATGAAGAATGGTAACATTTCCACTTGATAGAAAGCTAATTTTAATAAGTTCTAAATTAATGATATTTGATTAAAAAATTTCCAGTGATTATTTTGAGTTTGTCCATATAAATTTGAGACTAGCTCTATTATTATATAAACATTAATCTGATTCAAAATGTTTCTGTATAGCATTAGATTTACTGGTCAAAAGGTAGTTCAATAGTAGGAGGAATCTACCTCAGTATACTGAAACTGAGTATAATTAATGAAACCAAAAGATAAGTTGTGAATAAATTGTTTTTTCTACCTTGAAATTAAATGACGATTTACATGGCCTTTCCAACTCGGTGGAATAAGTGAACTTCAATTATAGTACAACTTCAGTTGAAATTATTCTTGGCCTCACAGCTGCTCTCATATGGTATGTGTTATTTAATTTTTTTTCATAAATGATGATTGATGATATAGCAAAAAACAAAAAATCTAAGCATTTAATTTAAAAAAGATAATGGGACATCATCAAACCAATGAATAGTATAATTTTATATAAAAATGTTAATTATTTAGTTTAAATTTTAGCTCAAGAGTAGAATTGGAAGATTCAAGAAAGATAACAGAGTAGGAAACACAGGAATCTGTCTCCCCACCTAGACAACTGCAGTGGCCCAATCTATCTGATAAAACTCTTTTGGAACTATAGAGTCTTGTACAGGTTTGAAACTTCCGGGAATAGTCTTGGATGGTAAATTACAATTAATTTTGGTCAAGTTTAGGTTTTAGTACAGGAGCAGCTAACCATCCCTCATCTTCAGCACCATGACAGGCAGCCATACCTGTGTTCCATGAGAAGCTCATATGTAGCTTACAGAAGCCAGGATATATCAAAAGCATGCTGTTCTCAAAATATTAGAGACAGGTGTGCAGATTCCAAATTGCTCTTTCCAATCTCAGAAGGGTAGACAAAAAGTTCGGTGGCTATTTTTGTTGTACCCTACCCCTTTTTTGTAAGCCTCTGCACCTCTGCCTGAAGTAACTTCCAGAGGATTTAAAGAGCTAGTGTTTTTCCCTATCCTCCATTAGTGTTTATCTCTGTACCTTTTGGGAGCCAGACAATAAATATGAGAACATTCAAAAATAACTACATATGTGAAGAAAATAAGAAAGATCTCACATGCCCAAGGACTAGTGCAGGCTCAGGGAAGATATGAGAAGACCTGAAGTTTACACCTGAGACTACTCTTCAGCATAAAGACAGCCTACAATAATGAAAAAGACAAAACAAATACACAAAAAAGAGCAATCCCTGGGAAAGACGGACAAGCTAACTTTCAGAGTTACTATCACCAAGTTGTTAGATTTAAATGCTTAGTTTTTTACAAAAATTTATAAGACACACAAAGAAACAGAAAAGGTTGGTCTATCCAAAAGAAATAAATACATCAGCAAAAACTGATTTTGTGAAAGAACTTATAGGAAGACTTTAAAACAACACTCTTAAAAATGCTTAAAAACTAAAGAATGTTATGAAGAAAGTCAGGAAAACAACGTATGAACAAATGGAAATATCAAGAAACGGATGGAAAACTTAAAAATAAACCAAAAAGTAATTCTGGAATGAAAATAGAGTAACTAAAATGAAAGAACTACAAAAAGGTTGGAAGCCAGATTTGAGCTGGTAGAAGAATAAATCATCAAACTTGAAGACAGGACAATCAATAAGCCAAAGGGGTGAATATAAAATTATTTAAAAAGCAAAGCTATGTTTGTTATTGAAGTTGAGTTGGTACATAAATTTAGTATGTTAAATTTAACTCCCATTTTAAGCACAAAAACCTATAACATATATACAAAAGTAAATGAGAAAAAAGTGTAAACATTTCACTAGAAAAAATCAACTAAACACAAAAGAATACAGTAATTTAGAAAAAGAGAGCATAAAGAAAACAAACATAAAATAAATAAATAAATAAAAAAGAACCCTGTATGATCAAAAGAAAAAAAAAAGAAAACAAATGACAAAGGTAAGTCCTTCCATCTCCGTAATTACTTAAATAAATATAAATGAATTAAACTATCTAATAAGAAGTCTGAAATTGGAACAATAAATTAAAAAATTATGTACCAAAAATATGTTGTCTCCAAGAGATTCACTTTAAATGCAAAGACAAAAGTAGATTGAAAATGCAAGGATGGAAAAAGGTTTTTTTTCTAATAGTAGCCAAAAGAGGGCAGGAGTGACTATACTAATATCAGAAAAAAAAAAGACTTTAAAAAGAAATTTACAGGAGATAAAAAAGATCTTTCATTTTATATTAATGAAAGATCCAATAAAGCAAGATGATATAACAATTATAACATTTATGCATTGAATCACAGACTATTAAATACGTAAAGCAAAAACTGACAGAACTAAAGAGAGGAATGGACAATTCTACAATAGCAGTTGGATACTTCAATACTCCATTCACAATAATGTATAGAATAATCAGATAAGTAACAAAATAGAGGATTTAAACAAAGCAATAAAACAAACTTGACACAACAGATATACACAGAACATGCCACCCAATAATAATAATATAAACATTTTTCTGAAATACAGGTGGGGCATTTTTCAGAATACACCATACATTATACTATAAATTTAGTCTCAATATATTTTACAAGATAGATAGGACACAGAGTATCTTCTCTGATCACAATAGGATAAAGTTAGAAGTAAAAACTGGAAAATTCACAAATTTATGGAAATTAAGCAATACACTTGAACAACCAAGTAACAAATGGATTAGAGGAGTAATCACAAGGAAATCAGAAAAACTTAGAAACGAATAAAAAATAATTTTAAAAGTCAAAACTTATGCAATGCAGCAAAAGCAACCCTAAGGGGAAAATTTATATCTATAAACATTTACATTAAAAAATCAGCAACATCTCAAATCAAACACTTAAGAAGCTAGAACAATAAGAATAAACAAAACCCCAAACTAGAAGAAGAAAAAAAAGAATAAAAATTTAGAACAGAGATAACAAAAATAGAGAATAGAAGAAACAATTTAAAAAATCAATGAAACCAAAATTTGGTTCTCTGAATGAATCAAAAAGACTGACAAACCTTCACGTAGATGGAAAAAGTAAAAATACAGAGAAGATGCAAATTATTAAAAGTATTATTTAAAATTATCATAGTGAAGATGTTACTACTGTTTCAAAAGAAATACAAATATTATGAGAGTACTATGACAAATTATATGTCAATAAATTGGATAAGCTAAATGAAGTGGACAAATTCCTGGAAACACAAAACCTACGAAGAATACATTGCAAAGAAATAAACAATCTAAATAGACCTATAACTAGTAATGAGATTGCATCAGCGATCAAAAATCTCCTTACAAAGAAAAGGAAAATCCTACTGTGCCTGATGGATTCATTTTTAAATTCTACCAAGTATTACTACTACTACTAATGATAATAATAAACTAACACCAATTATTTTAAGAAATCAAAAAAAAAAAAAACTGAAGAAGAGAGAACATTTCTTACCTACTATGTGAGGCCAGGATTATCATGATACCAAAGTCAAAGATACTACAAAAAATGAAAACCACACACCAGCATTCCCTGTGGGATTTGTTGAAAAAATCTTCAACAAAATACCAGCAAAGCTAACTCAGCAGCCTACTAAAATATCTATACATCATCACTGTGATGGTTAGTATTAGGTGTCAACTTGCTGGATTGGGGGATGCCTAGATGGCTAGTAAAGTATTGTTTCTGAGTGTGTTTGTGAGAGTGTTGCCAGAGAGGATAGAAATTTGAGTAGTGAACTGGGAGAGAAAGACCTACCCTTAATTTGGGTGGGTACCATCCAATCAGGTGCCAATATGGCTAGAACACAGCAGGTGGAAGTGGGGATAAGCTTGTTTGCCAAATCTTCTGGTTCTCTCTCTCTGTCTTCCCATGCCACACACTGGCTTCCTCTCCTTCTGCCCTTGGGCATAGAAATCCAGTTTCTTCAGCATTTGAACTCTGGAACTTGTATCAGCAGCCTCCAGGGAGCTCTTGGTCCTTTGGCTTCTAAGGGCTGCACTGTCACCTTCCCTCTTTTTGAGGCTCTGGGACTGGATTGAGCCATGCTACTGGCTTCTCTCTTTTCTCAGCTTGCAGAAAGCCTATCGTGGGACGTTGCCTTGTAATCATGTGAGCCAATTATCCCTAATAAACTTATATATTATAATATATAAGAATGTATATATATAATATATGTATTATATATTATATATGTATTATTATATATTATATATTTATTATTATATATTATATATAAAACATATAACATATAATATATATGTTATATGTTATACAAGGTATATATAATACATATCATATGTAAGATATATATATCCTATAAGATATATATTTCATTTATATATATATATATATATATCCTATTGGTCCTATCTCTCTGAAGAACCCTGATTAATATAATAACCAAGGGGAATTTATTGTAATAAAAAGGCAGTTGAATATACAATAATTAACCGGTGCACTACAAGAAATTCACAAATTATGGGGGGAAAAGCAAAGTCTATAATTACTGCAATAGATGTAGAAAAAGCTTTTGACAAGATTTACTACCCTAATCAATACACTTAACAGACTAGGAATGGAAGGAACCTATCTCAACATAATAAAAGCTATATATTAAAACTCACAGCAAACTTCGTATCCAATTGTTAAGGATTGAAAGTTTTTTCTTTAAGATAAAGGAACAAGGCAATGGTACCCACTTTTGTCACCTTTATTCAGTACAGTACTGGACACATGAGCAAAAAGAACTAGGCAAACAACTAGGCAAGAAGAAAAAATAAAAGGCATCCAAATTGGAAGGAAGAAGTCAAATCATTTCTCTTCACAGACGGTATGATCTTATATGTGGAAATCCCTAAAGAAACTGTGAGAACTAGTATATTAATTTTAGCAAAATTTCAAATGGAAAGTCATCACACAATTTTCACTTTCTTTTCTATACACTAACAATGAAAGATTTGAAAAAAATACATTAAAAAATCTCATTTACATTAGCCCCCAAATAAAATACCTAGAAATTAATCAAGAAGGTAAAAGTTTCATACAATAAAAACTACAAAGCATTGCTCTAAGAAATAAATAAATGGAAAGATATCTTTATGAATTGTAATACTTAAATCTGCTAAGACATCAATACTACCCAAAACAGATTAAATATGATCTTTGCCAAATTCCCAATAATTTTCTGCAGAAAAAAAATTCTAAAATAAATATGCACTCTCAGTGGACCACAAATAGCCAAAGCAATCTTGAAAAAGAAGAGCAAAGCTGGAGGACTTATACTTTCTGATATCAAAAGTCACTATAAAATTACAATAATCAAAACAGTGTGGTACTGGCATAAAGACCTACATACAGACTGATGAAATAGAATACAAAACCCATAAATAAACCATCACATATATTATTATTTTGACAAAGGTGTCAAAATGTGAAAAGGACAGTCTTTTTAACAAATGGAACTGGGAAAATTGGATATCCACATGCAAAAAGGACGTAGACCCTTACTTAACACCCTGTAAAAAGTTAATTCAACATGGATCAAAGACCTAAATATAAGACTTAAAATTTTAAAGGTCTTAGAAGTAAACATAGGTCAAAAGTTTCACAACATTAAATTTAGCATTTATTTCTTAGCTATAACCAGAGGCACAGGTAACCAAAGGAAAAATAGACAAATTGTAATTAATAAAAAAGTGCATTAAAATATAATAGCAACAGAATAAAAATGCAACCAAAATAATGGGAGAAAATATTTGCCATTCATAAATCTGATAAGAGATTAATATCCAGAATACATAAAGAACTCCTAAACTCAATAAAAACAACAAAAGAAAAAAACTCCTTTAGAACACGAGCAACGTACACACAAATGTTTCCAAAAAGATATACAAATGCCCAATAAGCACTTAAAAAGATGCTCAATATTAGTAATCATTAGGAAAATTCAAGCCAAAACTACACTCAGTAGTTATAGTTATTTATATGACTATCAAAAATAAACAACAGCGTTATCAAAGATGTGGAGAATTTTGAATCTTTCTGCACATTTTTGGGAATGTAAAATAATACAGCAGATGTGGAAAACTGTATGTTGATTTATCAAAAAATTAAAAATAGGAATAACATATGATCCAGCAATTGTACTTCAGGATGTATCCCTAAAAGAATTAAAAAGAGAGTCTCCAAGGTATATTTGTATACCCGTGTTCATGGAAGCATTAGTCAGAATAGTAAAAGTGTGGAATCAACTCAAATGTCTATCAACAAATAAATGGATAAGTAAATTATGACATATACATAAAATAAAACTTTCAGCCTTTCAAAAGGAAGGAAATTCAGACACATGATACAACATGGATGAACCTTGAAGAAATTATGCTAAGTGAAATAAACTAGTCAAATAACTACAAATACTCTATGATTTCACTTATGTCTGTGGAATATAGAATATATAGCAAAGTCCTAACTACAGAAAGTAAATGGTGTTTGCCGGGGGCTAAGTGGAGACAGTCATGGGCAAGTAATGTTTAATGGATATAGAGTTTTATTTTAAAAGTTAAAAAGTTTATGGAGATGGATAGTGATGATGGTTGCACATTATGCATATATTTACTGAACAGGACACTGAACCACTAAACAGTACATTTAATAGTGGTTAAGATAGTAAATTTTGTGTTATGTGTATGTTACCCACACAAAAACGAATGATAAAAAAAAAACAGCAAAATGAAAGCTGATTTTTTATCCTACAAAAGATGCAAGCCTGAGTTACTTTTCAAGTGAAACAATGTCAATTTCTACAGTGGATGGAAGTTTTTCGAGTTTAAAGGAAATATGTTTACACAACCTTCCTGGCGTCCTTTATAATTAAAACATACAAATGTTGTAGTGTGTGACTGTGCAGTCTAAAAATGCAACAGTTCTTTTTCTAAGAAATTGACATTTAATAACCAAAGCTTTATGCTGTATGAATAATAAATTAAAACTTTCATTTATGCTTTATATTTTCCCTGGTGGAGGACAAACTACAATTTGTATTCATCAAATAAGTCTAAAGTTCAGCG
Source organism: Pan troglodytes (assembly GCF_028858775.2). NCBI lineage: Eukaryota > Metazoa > Chordata > Mammalia > Primates > Hominidae > Pan > Pan troglodytes. The sequence goes on along the minus strand of NC_072401.2, from coordinate 117,268,188 downwards.
CCTTCCCTTTCAATAATATTTATTCATGGTGTTTCCTGCTAAAATATATATTCGCCAGAGAAGGGTGTATTATAATCTTTATTTAATTGATATGAGCCCAAGAAGGGTATTAAGATATTAGAATATCAAATGTATTCAATAAAATACAGACAATGGAATCATATTTCTTTTTTTGTTTTGCCAAACAATTTCAAAGAACATGAAAGAAGAAAAATGAAAAACATCTATTAAACAAATATGGCTTTGTTGAAGCACAACACAGGTATAGCTTTACTTATAAAATTATTTAACCATACATTTGAGGAGATGGTTGATTATCTCATTAATATGCTAATGCTCTTGTAGCTTTGTATTAGGTAGGTGCAAAATAATAGCGGTTTTTGCCATTTAAAAGCAATGACAAAACCTGCAATTACTTCTGTACCAACCTAACACTTGGCAATAGCCACAGCAATTTTGGAAGTTCGGGACTTCTTGGGACTTCTTTTCTGTAGCAAGATAAATTCAACTTTTCTTCAAAATCTTGCATGAAACAAGAGCAAATTTGAGAATAGGGCCAGAGTAGAGTGGGATATAGATTGAGAAATTAATTATAGGTAAAGTGAGAAAATATTATATGAAAATAAGTGTGTTGCAGCTCCCTTTCTTTTTTAATTAATTCGGGATGTAAATATTTCATAATTTAAGTAGGTACAATATGAGCACAGAGAAAAGGAAGATTGAATTTGAAGAGAAAAGGGAAAAGGAATTGTCCAAGTTTCTACATAACCTAATTCTGTTCACCAGGAAGGTAGCAATAAATATATTTTGAACAGAATTATTTGTACTTTGTTCATCTTTTTACAGAATTCTTTACATGCAGTAATAAATGACTAAATAAAGGCATGAAGAAATTGACATATAAAGGAATGAAGGAAAGACCAAAACAACAGTTCACCATATCGAGTTCCACTGCTGGCAGTGAACAAATCTTAATATTGTAATGCACACTTACCTAAGTAAAATTTTACAAAAATCGTCAATCAGCAGGTGGTATGACACAAATTTTAAAATAATTCAAGATTTTTCTGAAATGTTTCCAGCAATCTTCTGCAGGTGTTCTTAATAGAGAAAGTGTACCCATCTGTGAATGTTTACACACAAAAAGCATATAAACAGAGCTGTAGATTCAAAAACAGCCCAACTTTCAGCAGGCTCCTATTGTGTGCATAAACATATTAGATTAATTCTATTTATGGTAGTTTCTTTCTGTATTTATCATGAAAAAAATCAATGAGACGGATATGGACACAGCTGTCTGTGATTTAGCATTCAAGTTACTTGGACCAAGTGATTAGCTACTACATACTTTTCTTAAAAAAAAGATTTTTATCAAAGTTATTGACAACAAAAAGCTTGCCTTTCATTCATGAAAACCAAAACTGAATGCTGTGGTAACTGTGGCAATTTCTTTAGTGAAAAAATTGCTATGATACTGATTAAGGCCCAGAGATGAATCTGTAGGTTACATAAAATATATAGAGGAGACAGAGAATTAAGCCTTAGAAAATATTTCATTTGCATGGTTCTCATCTCTGTGTTCCCATTAAAGCCATCAGTGCAGATTTTAACCTCTGCCAGCACTGAGTCTATTAATTAAATTAACCATCTGGGATAAAGGTAGGGCATAAGTCATTATTCATTTAATTTAGTTTAATTAATTAGTAACTACATTTTTACATCTCTCCAGGTAATTTTAATGTTCAGTCAGAGTTGAGAAGTCCTGCTCTACATAAAAAATTTGCAAATTATTTTGAGAGAAATATAAAGTGTATTAAATACCAAACATAAGCATTTTAAGAAAAATAAACAAGGGACTCCAAATTTAATATAAAGTTTAAGGAAGAACAAAAATATTCTAGAAAGATATCAAATTAGATATGTTTTAATTAAAGTATAGATTTTAACAAGAAGAAAATTTTTATCCAAGGAGGGTAAAATAAGTGTGTTTGAAATCCCAGAGCAAGCCAAGATTAATGGCTTGAGGAGGTGAAAGAGAGTAATTTTAGAGAAGAAAAAAGAATAAATAAAACTATCTATAATGTATTTATAAATTATGTTGCAAATGTAGTCAATAACAATCATAAAATAAAATATTTAGTGTTGTTGTCCATGTTTCTATTTGCCTTTTGGCCAGAATGTTAGCAGAGTTGATACGATTTTTAAAGCTCTCAACTGACCTGTCCTGTAGGATTCATGGATCCACCTAAACTACCCCTGTCTTCTAGCCAACCTATAGTCTTATTTCCATCTACCCATACTCCCCTACTCCTCCATATCTGTTGCTGGATATGTCCTGCTGTGTAATTCCTCTGACTTCCCATGATAACATTACTTTTCTCCTTAATAATATGACAGTGAAACTCCCAACATTAATGAAAGTATTATCGTTTGATATCTCTGATTGCTATTTGTCAGAAATTTCACCTGTGATTCATAAGCCATACAGGCTCTTGTTAATCGAAGTGTGGCCCAAGGAACAGAAACATTGACATCACCTAGTGACTTGCAAGTATTGCAATATCATAAGTACTACATGTGATCTACTGAATTAGAATCTTTAAAATAAGGTTTTAAGTTCATTTATATGCAAATTATAACTGGTGTACTTTGATATAGAATATTTGTGTTGAGTCTTGCTGTAAAACCAAATTTACTATTACGTTAGATTATCAGGCTAAAGTATTTTGCTCTATATACGCTTCTCAAGAAAATTCCCCCTACTTTGCCATTCATTCATATATTTCAGACACCACTCCTCCTATTTACTTGTTCTCCCAACTCAACATTGTGAGTTTGAGCTTCAGCTCTTAATGCCAATCTTGCATCTGTCTGTCATCATCACTGCCTGAAACAGTAGACCAAGTTTAAACAAACACTGAATCCCACAAGATCACCCTTAAAGACTTTATTTCAATGTTGTGAAGTATAAATATCCATAAGTTTGAGAAAAGTCACTCTAAATCCACCATGCTTGACTTTCCTTTGTAATATATTACTGACTACTTTTCTTTCAAATAATTTTTAATATTTTTATTTATACGTCCTTAGTGATTTCTGTTTTCTTTTCTATACTCTCTTTCTCTCCCCAAATCATGGACTTATATCTCTCTTAACATTGTGCTAATTATAGAACTCTTATGTACTCAATCCTCTATCAATGTCCTCTCCAATTGCATACCTTAACTGAAATGTGACCCACTTCCCTGAAATTTTCTTTCCCTACAGCATTCTTAAGGTGAAGATGGTTATTTTACAGTATCTCACATACATCAGGGTCATGTGGTAGTGTCTTCTTTCTTCTCAATGAAAATATCAGATCAATCCTGCTCTGTCTTCTTAAAACTAACACTACTCCCTTGAGACAGATACAATTCTGGTTGTATGACTATATTTCCATACCTTCTTATCTATTCATTTCTTTAAAACTCACTTCAGTGAAAAGTTTGGAATTTGACCTAATCTTTCTTTTCAATCGCATGACCTACTATTATCTAGAATGACTCAAATAGCAGCAAAGACAATCTACACAGTATCCAATCCACTTCATTTCCTTTCTTTCTGAACTCCAAAAATCTTCCCAAGTAGAACTCCCTACAAACTCACTTATTCATATCCTGAATTTGGATATACGGTTTCCCACTCTCAAACTTAATATTTTATCCTTTTTGGTTTCTTACTCAGATAGAAAACAACTGTTGTGACTTCAACAATATCTCAATACAGTTCAGGCATCTACCTTGTGCATTCTAATCATCCCTTCCTCTCCTCACTCTCTTTGTAAAGCTCAGTTACAAGTTCCATGTTTTAAACACCTTCCCTTACTAACATCTGTTATGCCTTGAATTCAGTAGTTTATAAATAATTTGCATATGGATCATATGTAAAATTGCAGAACTGAATGAAAATAGAAAAATAGATTTGAGATAGGCAGGCTATCTTGTTTTCTCTTTTAATGTGGTTTGGAGAAAAAGAACAAAAGCCTCTACTTAAGCTGTGGCTGACCTAACTTCCAGCCAATCACCAACAAAAGACTCAAGCCACTAACCACAAGTTCCTCCTTTCGGGGGGCTATGGACTTCCTCAGGGACCCTTTTATGTGCAGTTAGATTCATATTTCAAATTATAATTAGGCCTTCCTCATTTTAATGCTAAAAATTATGCCCCAAGATGGAGATTTAAAACGCTAATGATACACGCAATGTATGTAGAAGCACACTGAGCCACTGCATAAATGCTAGAAAAAGCCTTCCTATACATGCCCTGACATCATCCGTCCCCATAGGAAAGCCCCGTAAAATTGACTCCCGCACAGCTTTCAGGAAGCAGCCCCAATTGTTCCCCCTTTTTTTGTGCTGGCTCCCTTGTGCACAAGTTAAATAAACTTTCTTCTCATTGCTACGTCTCGCAATCTCTCTTATTTATATCCTGGAAGATTACAAGAACCTAGGGCACTGGCAAAAAGTTGAAACTATCTTGAGTTACCTCCTGCAGTTATCTCAATCAACATGGCTTACAAGGCTACTATGTGCTAGATGCTCTAATAGTTAATATGCAAAATTTTATACCTGAATCTGTCCAAGTTTAAAAAACTCTGAACAGGTTTGTGAAAATTTTGATTTGTACATTTTATAGAATACACAGCATACACAAATGCAGTCTCTGAAAGCAGGTAAATCAAGAAAAAAGATAAGTTCATAAAAGTAATTAATAGGTTATGATCACTCCACTCCTCTGTCTTTCCACCATGGTCCCAGAGAAGTTTTTTTTTTTTTTTTTCCTCACAAAAAAATGGTATTCTTCTTCAGGGAAAACATGTTTGCAAACTATTGACTGAACTTTATTGCACTGCTTTATTATTAAGCCTGTTGTTGTTTTAATACTAAGGGAGAGAGTTGGTCTCATAACATTACTCAACTTGAAAGGAAGTGCTAATCACAGCAACCAACTAGCACAGCTTCACAGAAGGCTTAAAATTTTAGTAAGTGCTTTTACTCAACAACAATGTACACCAGAGAAAAGAAAGTCCTTAGTGGTCCTTCTATGCAAAACCCATATCTGAAGTAGGAACTTATTTTAGAGTTACTCAGAAGAGATTTGAGCTTAATAAATATTGTCACAACTGATTTATTCTACTTAGCTAATTCATGTCACTAAATTATTGGTATAGAAAAGTCTTACTAATGAGTAAAAACATTATCTCTGAATTATTGTGTATTTTAACCCCAAATGTTATCACTATCTCAAAATATATTTGAAATATAAGTTTCAGTTTCTTTGTACTATTTCAGTTTCCTATTTATTAATGAGCTGCAGGACATTTTTAAATTTGAGAATGCTTAGCTTGCGATGATATGAAAAATATGACATATAATATGCAAATCCAGACAAACATGCACAAATTGTGCTCGATAATTTCATTCAAAAGAAACTAGAGATAAAATATAATAGCTTATTTCTCAAAAGAACAATTAGAGAATAAATACAGATTAAAATCCACACAATAACATCCCAGGGACTAAAACTATAGATGGCAGTGTAGTTCTGCCAAGAGCGTGGGTGGTTACAGTAAGTTGAAATTCATTTCCTGTTGATGGATTTAAGAAAATTATTATATCAGTTAATAAAACTTCTGTTAAATAGGGTCAAAAAAGAATGATTTATGCATAATACTCAGCATACCCAGAGTATTATTTAGGATCTCTTTTCACATAAATGAATTCAAAGAAATTTTATGTGTCATTATTAATTTATTTACCATTGTGCTTCTCATCAATTTATCCTGGTTATCATAATGCCCTAAAGGGAAATATAATAGGATATATATTTCATGCAGTTAGGAATACCATATAGTGTAAAAACTATGTTTAAAATATAACAGAGTACACTGGGTATGATGGTGCGTGAGTGTAATCCCAGCTGTTGGGAAGGCTGAAGCAGTAGGCTCCCTGGAGCCCAATATTTCAAGACCAGCCTGGGACAGAGTGAGACCCCATCTCTAAAATATTATATATATATAAATTGTATATATACATAATTATAATTAAGTAAGAAACATTAAATTAGATATATCTTTATTTTTAAATAGTATCTTTATTTTATAAATATATAAATAATACACATACATATAAATACATATGTACACACACATACATAAAGACACATAAACTCATTTAAAAATATAGGTGATATGTCTAATTTAATAATAATTTAAGAATATCTTAAATATTTTAAGACTTCTGAGGAATAATTATTATAAAAGAGTGAATTTTACCTCCAAATATCTAAAGTAGAAAGTTCTTTACGTTAAAGAAAAGTATTGAAGTTTTTGTTTTGCTTCATCTCTCTCTTTCTGACATTATTGTCCTAATATACAGAAACCAATGTGAAAGTAAAATAAAATAAAAAATTTGTTACTCAATATGATTGATTTTGTTTTATGAATAGCCCGAAGTAAACAGTATTATGAAGAAATTGGCCTTGGACGTTATAATTTCAATGAACTAAACATTCCTGATTTACATTCTCTTAATATGAAAACGACAATCCATAGGAAAAAAATAAGATATATCTTCAGCCTTGTAAGCTTTGTTTTTAAAGTGACAGTGTACCAAGATTTTCTGTCACTAAATAATTCAGACACTTTTGTGTGTCTGAATTGAGAAACCTATTTCTTGGCTTAATATTCATATTTACATTATTAACCAATGCTTAACCCTGAAAAAAAAACAGATAGGCATTTCCAAATAATCTAGTTGAAAGCTTTATCTCATTGGTACTCTCAGTCCACTCAAAAGTATAACACAAAATGTAAAATTACAGAGTTGTAAGAATCAGAAGCAAGTACTCACCTGGACTACCCTAAGATTTTCATTTCTCTATGTCCATCCAAAAGAGCATAGCTCTTAAAAAATAATGCAACTGCAAAAAATGATTTAAAATATCTCCAAATATGCCCAGTTGCCTTTGACAAAGCTTTAAACATTGTTTTGTACATAGAATATCAGAGCAACACATGCTGAAAGACATAGTTCTTCATGCATCACATAAAACAAAAACTTTAAACTCTATCTGAGGTCAACTTACTTAAGGATAGTACAAATCATTAGAAGCATAGATGGTCGAGAATGAATTCCAAAGATTCCAATAGATATAATCATATCAGCTGTGGAAAACTGAAGTAAAAGTTGAACCGATAAGCCTGAATATTGTTCTATGAGTTTTGAAAATGCAAGTGATATGGAGGATAAACTAGAAAAGATGAAAATGATGGCCAGGGGCTCATTTTGTCATAAGGATAGTTTTGGCAATCTTGATTGCCAAAATAAGAAAATAGGAAGTGAGTAGATAGAGTGGTTTACACAGGAGTGTGTGGCAGAATAACTGAATGGGCTAAAGACAAGCAGAAAGGAAAACATGAAAATGACAGTTAATATATAACTCTTCATACTTATAGGGTTCTTATAATATTTTGATACATGCATACAATGTTAATAATCAAAACAGGGTAATTAGAATATCCATTGCCTCAAACATTTATTATTTCTTTGTGTTCTCATTCTAAATCTTCTAGCTATTTTTAAAATCTACTATAATTGTTGTTAACTATTGTCACCCTACTGTGCTATGGAACACTAGAATTTATTCTTTCCATCTAACTGTATATTTTTTACACACTAACCCACCTCTCTCTATCTTCCCCTTTTTCATATCCTTTTCAACATCTGGTAACTGTCATTCTACTCTCTGACGCCTTGAAAGAAACTTTTTAAGCTCCCTCATATGAGTTAGTACATGTAATATTTGTTTTTCTGTGCCTGAATTATTTCACTTAACATAATGTCCTCCAGGCTCATCCATGTTGATGCAAAGAACAGAATTCTGTTTTTTTTATAGCTGAATAATATTGCATTGTGTATATATACAACAATTTTGTATCTATCTGTTGAAGGATACTTAGGTTGATTCCATATTTTGGCTACTATGAATAGTGCTGCAATGAACATAAGAATGCAGATATTTCTTTGACAAAGTTATTTTATTTCTTTTGCATTTATTCCCAACAGTAGAATTTCTGGATCATATGACATTTTAATTTAAGTTTGTTGAGGAGTACTCCAAACTATTTTCCAAAAAGACCTGAATGTAAGTCCTTAAACTATGAAACTACTGGAAGAAAACTTTGAGGAAACACTTCAAGACATTGGTCTGCACAAACATTCTTTGTGGTAAGACCTCAAAAGCCCAAGCCACAAAAGCAAACATAGACAAATAGGATTAGATTAAGCCAAAAACCTTCTGCACAGTGAAGGAAACAATAAAGAGAGTAAAAAGCAACCTACAGAATGAGAGAAAATATTTGCAAATTACATATCTAACAAGGTACTAATAACCAGAATATATAAAAAACTCAACACAAAAGAATAATCTAAAAACATGGGCAAATGATCTGAATAAAAAATTCTCAAAAAATATATGGACAAATGGCCAAGAGGTATATAAAATATCCTCAACATTACTGTTTGTCAAGGAAATGAATATCAAAACTGCAATGAGATATCGCCTCAATCCAGTTAAAATGGTTGTTATCAAAAAGAAAAAAAATAGCCAATACTGGCAAGGATGCAAAAAACAGGGAAAACGCGTTTAAAAACATAGTGAGTGATATATTACTTTGCTTGGGTTGCCATAGGAGAATATCCACAAACTGGGCATAAATGACAGAAATTTGTTTTTGAAGTTATGAAGGACGGAAGTCCAAGATCAATGCATCTGCATGGCTGTTTCCTTCTGAGGGCTGTGAGGAACAATGAGTTTTATGCCTCATCCCTAGCTTCTGGTGGTTTGCTGGCAAAATCTAGCATTTATTGAATAGTAGAATCATCACTCAACCTCTGCCTTCATCTTTGATAATTTTCTCCCTATGTGCATCTGTGTCCAAATTTTTTCTTTTTATAAGGACAACAATCACACTGGATTAGGGACCCAACCCACTCCAGTGTAACCTCATCCTAGCTAATTTTATCTACAATGACCTTATTTTCAAATAAGGTTACTTTCTCAGGTGCCAAGGGATAAGACATCAATATATGAGTTTTTAAGTTGACACAATTTAACTCATACCCATTGGTAAGAAAATAAATAAACCTGTGAGGTGTCATTTGAGGTAAATTTTTTCATATACATTTATGAAATGAATAAAACTGTGGAATAAAACCCCACATAACTCTAAAATTCCTTTATTACAAAGCACAGAAAAATGGGTTAAATAAAAAAATTTAGTTTGTGCTAGCTTTAAGAGACATCTAAAAAGGATTGAACAAGAGTTGAAAATTAAGGAATGGAAAATGATACAGAAAGCAAATGAGATTATCAAGAAAACACGTGTATTAATATTCATGTCAGATAAAATGGGATTTTAAAAAAGTTTATATTAATAATAGCACGAACAAAAATACTCACATTGCTTAAATATACAAATTACCAAGAATCTACTGTAATGATAAACACTTATACATTGAAAAATACAAAATTAAATATATATAAAAGTAAAATGGTAAGAAATGACAAATCCAATATAGTAAAATAAAATATTCAAAATATTATCCTTTCAATAGAAAATAAAATACTTAAGTACAAAATATTATCCTTTCAATAGAAAATAAAAATACTTAAGTACAAAATATTATCCTTTCAATAGAAAATAAAATACTCAAGCATACTTGAATAACATAAATTGCAAGCTTGATTAAATAAATGTAGTTGAACTTCACCTAACAATCAGAATATCAATAATTTTCCTGAAGGCATATGCTATCTTACAGAGAAGAGTCTTCAAAAAAAAAATGAGAATGCATTAGCCATCAAATTGAAAGAATGTTATTGGTGTATAAGAATGCTTGTGATTTTTTCACATTGATTTTGTATCCTGAGACTTTGCTGAAGTTGCCTATCAGCTTAAGGAGCTTTTGGGCTGAGACGATGGGGTTTTCTACATATACAATCATGTCTTCTGCAAAAAGGGACAATTAATCAATGTGCAAAAATCACAAGTGTTCTTACACACCAATAACAGACAAACAGCCAAATAATGAGTGAACTCCCATTCACAATTGCTTCAAAGAGAATAAAATACCTAGGAATCCAACTTACAAGGGATGTGAAGGACCTCTTTAAGGAGAACTACAAACCACTGCTCAATGAAATAAAAGAGGATACAAACAAATGGAAGAACATTCCATGCTCATGGGTAGGAAGAATCAATATCGTGAAAGTGGCCATACTGCCCAAGGTAATTTATAGATTCAATGCCATCCCCATCAAGCTACCAACGACTTTCTTCACAGAATTGGAAAAAAATTACTTTAAAGTTCATATGGAACCAAAAAAGAGCCCACATTTCCAAGTCAATTCTAAGTCAAAAGAACAAAGCTGGAGGCATCATTCTACCTGACTTCAAACTATACTACAAGGCTACAGTAACCAAAACAGCATGATACTGGAACCAAAACAGAGATATAGACCAATGTAACAGAACAGAGCCCTCAGAAATAATGCCGCATATCTACAACTATCCGATCTTTGACAAACCTGACAAAAACAAGAAATGGGGAAAGGATTCCCTATTTAATAAATGGTGCTGGGAGAACTGGCTAGCCATATGTAGAAAGCTGAAGCTGGATCCCTTCCTTACACCTTATACAAAAATTAATTCAAGATGGATTAAAGACTTAAATGTTACACCTAAAACCATAAAAACCCTAGAAGAAAACCTAGGCAATACCATTCAGGACATAGGCATGGGCAAGGACTTCATGTCTAAAACACCAAAAGCAATGGCAACAAAAGCCAAAATTGACAAATGGGATCTAATTAAACTAAAGATTTTCTGCACAGCAAAAGAAACTACCATCAGAGTGAACAGGCAACCTACAGAATGGGAGAAAATTTTTGCAATCTACTCATCTGACAAAGGGCTAATATCCAGAATCTACAAAGAACTCAAACAAATTTACAAGAAACAAACAAACAACCCCATCAAAAAGTGGGCAAAGGATATGAACAGACACTTCTCAAAAGAAGACATTTATGCAGCCAAAAGACACATGAAAAAATGCTCATCATCACTGGCCATCAGAGAAATGCAAATCAAAACCACAATGAGATATCATCTCACACCAGTTAGAATGGTGATCATTAAAAAGTCAGGAAACAACAGGTGCTGGAGCAGATGTGGAGAAATAGGAACACTTTTACACTGTTGGTGGGATTGTAAAGTAGTTCAACCATTGTGGAAGTCAGTGTGGTGATTCCTCAGGGATCTAGACCTAGAAATACCATTTGACCCAGACATCCCATTACTGGGTATATACCCAAAGGATTATAAAACATGCTGCTATAAATACACATGCACACGTATGTTTATTGCAGCACTACTCACAACAGCAAAGACTTGGAACCAGCCCAAATGTCCAACAATGATAGACTGGATTAAGAAAATGTGGCACATATACACCATGGAATACTATGCAGCCATAAAAAATAATGAGTTCACGTCCTCTGTAGGGACATGGATGAAGCTGGAAACCATCATTCTCAGCCAACTATCGCTAGGACAAAAAACCAAACACCGCATGTTCTCACTCATAGGTGGGAATTGAACAATGAGAACGCATGGACACAAGAAGGGGAACATCACACACTGGGGCTTGTTGTGGGGTGGGGGAAGGTGGGAGGGATAGCATTAGGAAATATACCTAATGTTAAATGACGAGTTAATGGGTGCAGCACACCAGCATGGCAATGTATACATATGTAACTAACCTGCATGTTGTGCACATGCATCCTAAAACTTAAAGTATAATTAAAAAAAAAAAAAGAAAGAATGAGGGTCATAACATTCAAAGGAATCTGGAGATTCAAGATTTTCAGGTGTATCAATCCAGATCTTACCATCCTGTATCTCATTCTTTTCCAATCTCTGACCTTGAGAGAGCAGGGCTACTTTCATGGTGAGCTTAACTTTTGAACTTTTCTATACCTGACATTAAGTCCTGCTCCCCTACGTTCTCTTAGGATCCACAATCATGGATGATATATAAAAGAGTCAGGATTGGGCAGAGGGAGAAAAATACAGTCTCAATGAAGCCCTCAGTCATCCCAGCAGAGGACTCTGGCAGTGAAATGGGCCTTTAGAATTATTCAGATATAGGGCAATTACTGCATTAATCACAATTGCCTCCAAGTCAACTAGGGAAGTAGGTGTAAACTTGGTTCATGCAGAAACACTCCAGAATTTTAAAAAACTGTATACCTCTTTTGTGGTTAGTTGTTTTTAACAAAAGTGATTCAAAATATATTTTGCGATATCAAAAACTGTCTGCTTACACGAGAAAAGCATCCCAAAATTTCAATAAAATATTAAACATACATTGAGATAAATGGAAGAATTGTCACATTTTATAATTAAGCCATTATAAATGTTGTAATTTAAATTACAATATTTATACAATACAAATTTTAAATAGACAAAAGGGGCAACAAAATTATTAATTAATATCTATAACGTTCAAAGTAATTAATGATCTTAGAATTTTTTAAATGAATCAATGAAAATTGAGACCATTTCCAGTTGTGTCACTTATAAAAGTAACGTCAAATTTAGATTTGGCAGGGAATCAATTCTCACCCTTCTCAATTAACACATACACAGCACTAAAAGAAGTTTCCCAAGGTCTGCTTTGCTTTTCATTACTCAGCGGAGATCAATTTCATGGCTATTTTAAGTAGTGTTGTTACTTAAATGATAGAAAATAAGTTGAGAAGGCCAAATAACTCATAGCACATAGCTAGCAAAAGTAAACCTTTACATTGACAATTTTCTGGGAAGAAAAGAGAAAGAGGAAAAATAGAATAACAGGTTTATCTTATACTTCATATTTTGGTTGCCCTAAAATGACTAACTTTTAGTATGCTAAGCACATTTAATTTAAAAGTGCAAAAAATAGTCACATTTAATTATTATTTGAAAATTAGATATATTTTATTCACAGGCTTTTATTAAAAATGAACATAATCATGTATTAAAATGCAAATGGAACTCTCATTAAATGCATAAAACTTCTGTCAAAGAGTACATATTATTCAAAATGTACTCCTGAATATTTGCTGTTTCCTAATTATTTTTATACAGTGGGATTTGCTTTAACTAATGTTTAACTTTTTTCTGTTTTTCACAGTTCATCCATAATTTTAAATTTTTAAAAATATTACAGTTTTTTTAATAGCCAACTATTCTAACTTAGACTATCTTTCTAATTTTGAAGAAATTATACTTCTGTCTAAATAGCAACATAATCTTTCATAATTGCTAATTGAAAAAAAATTATTTTATTTCCAGAATGTTCTTGTAAGAGAAGCTAACTCTCCTATATTTTGGCATTATATTTATTCTAAGAACTTTTTGTTTTACTGACAATTAATTTTTAAAATGCCCTTTTTGATCTGGTTTTCCAATATTAGTAAATTTTGCAATGCATTTTCAGTTGCTTTTACCTCATAGATTTGTCATACTCCTTAATTTTTGTTTCATATATTATATATAGCCTTATTCTTATGTGAAGGTCTATATCTAGTCCATAGAAATTCTTAAACATTCTCTTTCTGTATATGTTTCTTTAGTCTGTATGATTTTATCTAAAGGTTGCATCATCCTTTTATTCCTGTTGCCCTTTGTAAAATGACTCTAGATAAATTACTAGAGAGTCTGCTTCACTATCTTATTATTTTCTCATCATTTTGGCTTTAGCTACATTAACATTTTTCTTATTCATTTCTTAATTGTGTTACCCTTTTCCAAGATCCACATCTTTTAGTAATTATTCAGCTTTGTGTAACAAGGCATACTATTAAACATATGTATAACTAATGCCAGAGAAATCTTGCACAGAGGAATATAGAGACACAAATTAGGATGTTTCTTGCTATATAATTTTTATTAGCAAAAGATTATTGCAGATTACAGTATAGAATTTACAGGGATGTTTTTGATAGGATATTAGGTAGTAATAAAGAAGAAATATTATATGAAAACAGAATACTGAAAACATAATTCTGGATCAAAAGTAAACAGTAAATACATTTATATCAAATTGTTCTCTGTAAAATGTTTTATATAGAGATTATTATTTGTTATGTGTGTGTGAAAATATATATATATGGGGCACAAGTGCAGAGATAACCACATCAAGCGTAATCAAAAAGATAATACATTAAATGCAAAGGAAAGGGTGCTGTCAGTAAGAAGAGATTCTTCTAGAGGTAAAAATAAATGTTTAAGAGGAAAATGTTAGACAATAATAATTGTATCTCATAAAGCCCAGGTATTTGTTCAAAGCAATGCTTTAGAATACTAATATGATAAAAGTTCAAAACTACAACTCCTTTTGGCTTCATGCATTTCTTGTGAATCTTTCATTAATAGTATGGTGATTTCTTAGATGTTTCATGATTCCTCCCAAGACTTTCTTCCTCTTCCTTCTTTTCTTATAGGCACTTATTTTGAATTCAAATAAAGTTCTCAATTCTTTTGTTTTCATCTCCTTTTCATTGCAGAAATTTGAAAATCACTCACCTATCCTGCCAAAATGTGCCAAATATTGATATAGTCTTGAAAAGTTTGCATCTTTTCTTAAAACATAAATTATTTTTCTGTTTTAGAGGGAACACAAAATTGTGTCATTAAACATAAAGATTAGATATTTTCATGGTAGCATATGTAATTATACTGTATCTATGGCTTATCTGAAGGCACTCCTGTTTATCAACTCACACTTTCTCTGCCATAAGTGAAAACCATTTGTGAGAAAAAAATCTTATTCCTTCATAATATAATCCAATTTGGTATAACATTTCAATTTTTATACTACATTTATCTTCTTTTCTTGAATGATTTTAAAACATATTTTAAACAAATTAAAATTAAAATTACATTCACTTAATGTATATTACTTATTTTAATGTGATTCATAATGAATATTATGTAACATACTTATATGTACATGCATATGAGTATACATAACACCGTGATTTATATTAGTTATCAAAGGGTTGTAAGTACTATTATTTTTCTATGAAAATTATGTCAGTAAACAGCAAAACTTCCCTTTGAGAAGCCACATATCAGTTTCTTGTTTTATTCCTCAATTTCACTTTTTTAGTCTACCTTAGTTACTGAGGCTAAACTAAAGGTTTTAGCAGGTTATATGTATAGTTTTATATTTAAACATGAAAACAGTATATGCTAAGCTGCTCTGATGTTTATTTATTAAGTAATAACTTTCATTACCCAACCAGAATAGACAATTTATGAAGTATACAGAATCATCTGGAAAATAAACTCATACAAATAATGCACAATTTACTGGTCAACATTGGCTTAACAAAAGATATCATAAAACAAAAAATAAAAATAGTTTTTATAGACTTCTCAGATACAATATTTAAGTATGATGAGAAAGACCAAGTAGTAAAAAGTTGAACCCCTGATGTTAGCCTGTCAATATTATACTTGGTTTAGTCATTTTCTTATAATAACTGGCAAGCTCTTTACTACTTTAAATGCCCAGCACAATCTTATTGTCAAGACATGTTGACATGCAAAGGTAGAAGAGATGTAGACCATGCTTGAATAAGCAAGCTTCTCTAAGTGACACATGCAAGTAAAACATATTGGTTTTAGTCTGCCAGGGCTTTGCAAGAACAAGCAATTAAGCATTCCTAGACTCTTTGCACCTGTGGCAATGCCAGTTCCAAATTCATTAAGCAGGCATCTGTGTCCAGAAAAAGAAGGTCTGTTGATTTTGTATTTGCTAGCATAAAAACCAAAGCTTATTTACACATTGCTACAGGAAATTAAAAAAGAAAAGATTGTCATTCCAAGCAGTTTTAGTTGCTGGTGTTTTGTTGTTGTTGTTGTTTTGTTTTTATTTGTATTTAGTCCCTAGGGAACTTTGTAGCTTTAAATGATCTATAGTGAAACTTATTATTTCCATATTTTTACTTTGATATAAAATTGACATTAAATATATTGTAATATATTTAAGGTAACTAAATAATAAAATGGTATTATTAGTTGGTTACTTTATGTGTTATTTTAGATATTGCTAGAATATTTTTAGGACTGTTACTAAAATGACAACTTTGTTATTTTCCAAGTCAAAGAAAAAAATTAAGAAATTTGTCTTTAGATCTTTTAATCCAGATATATTATAGCTGATACTATTATATGACCAATGTATTTTGATATCGTGTTGGTACATTTTTTCATGGTAGCCTCAATTTATTCTGCCAACCACAAGGTAAGCCAGCCAATGTCAAATAAGCAGCAGCCAAACAGGATTATCTCTCAATGGATTTGCCAAAAATAAAAACTCTTAAAGTTGTGCCCAAAAAAAGATACTATTTCAAAATCAGAGATCCAAATTTTATATCACAGTTGGCTGCAAATCAGCTCAGTTTAAGTCAGGTGTAGATAAATACAGATGACTTTGCTCAACTGATATTGAAAAAAATGTGGTACATTTAAAAATAATTAAAAGAGTATAATTAAGTTGTTTTAACACAAAGCAAAAATGCTTAGGGGATGAATATATCCAACTTTTCATAATGTGAATATTATGCATGTATGCCTTTACCAAAATATCTTATGTACCCCATAAATATATATGCCTATGTACCCACAAAAATTAAAAAATAAAAAATGCAAATTTAGAAAATATGATTAAAAAGTGATTGATGCTGATTATTTCAGAAGTTGAGTTGACATAAAAATACCTAGACAAAGTAAAAATATTCAACAGTACTTATGTGGTTTCAAATTAAGAATTATGTATCTGGAGGGTAAGTCAAGAAAAACAAATTTGTATCCTCTCTTTGCACTATATTAAGATTAAATCCCAAACTGAAATCCTTCAAAGTCTTAATAAGAAACAAGGATAAACTGACTTAATCACAAGATAATATAAGCCCAGAAAAATGTGTAAAGAGACATGTTAAGTAAAATTGTATAAATGAATTTCAGGAGTTAGTTATATGTCTAACAAGTCTATGGAAAACAAATTTCTTAAACATAACTAGGAAAATGTGAGAAAATGTGCAGAATATTACATATCATGTGAACAAGTAATTTCAAAATACATCATATTATATCAGAAGGACACACAGCGATAACTTGATAAAACTAAGAGAAAATGGAGTATTCTTTAGAAAATAGAAATGGTAAGACTTGAGAAAAATGAGCACATGGCTCAGAATGTATTTTGGATATAGAAGTGATAAATGTAATAATCACACAAAAAATAGAAATTTATATGAGTATAAATCATGACAATTTAATCAAATATACCACATGAAATCAAAAGAGAAATGAAATTTAATACTTAAAAGTAACCTTTACTATCGCAAAGCTAATTACCATATCTTTCAAATATGAATCAGACAAAAGATGGGTGAATTTGAAATATCCAATAATAATCACAAATGCTACTCAAATATGGATATGTGAATTTATAGCATAATTTTTAGTTAAAACTAAAAGATGAAATGACAGTAAGAAAAGAGATAGATGTATTTCTTGTCTTGGGGTGTTTGTATATCTGCAATTGGACTTTTTAACTCAACAACTATTGAAAAGATTGTTTTTAAAATCTATAGGTGTATTGATTGATAAGCATACATGGCACTTTTTCATATTCAATCTAAGATGAGGATTCCCATTGAATTAAAGCCGATATTCTTTATTTTAAAATCTGCATTTTATGCAAATTAAAATAAAATGGCAGTCTGAGAAAAGTGAATTTTATTATATTAGAGACATTTTGGAAGTGACCACATTTTATTTTTATCAGGTGTATCAAATACCAGCCCAGTGCAAACTTGCTTTGCAAGTGTGCTAAAAAGATTGCTGAATATATTCAAATGTATTAATGACAGTATTTGTAAAGAATCTTTCATTTGAGCATATATTTTTAAGAGTAGATACAATAAGAGCTTTAAAAACGTATCAATTAGAAAAATATTAGTAATGTAATATAACATCCACTGTATTGCTGTAAAAATGCATACATATCCATATGCACAAACACACACAAACTATGCATAGGAAGTGGGAGGAGGAGGGGGAGGGAGGGAGAGAATACCCACACCAAGAAAGTACAGTCATCTAAAAAAAACTAAAAAAAAAAAATTTCTTATTTTGTCTTTTTGAAAAATATATATAATATCTAGTTAAAAATAAATGCAAAGTTTTAAGAATAAGCTCAGTAAATATCATTTATTTCATTCATTTATTAGTATATGTAGGGGATTCTGGGAAAGGAGAGAGAAAAATATGTGAAAAGATTAATAAAGACACAATATATAAATATATATACATATTTAATATATATATAATATATACACAATGGGAATTCCAAAGTGTAGTAGTCAGGGTTATCTAGAGGGGCAGAACTAACAGGATATATGTATATATACAAAAGGGAGTCTATTAAGGATCACAAGGTAAAGTCCCAGGATAGGCCATCTGCAAATTGAGGAACAAGAAAGCGAGTGGTAAATCAGTTCAAGTTCTAAAACCTCAAAAGTAGGGAAGCTGACAGTGCAGCTTCCAGTCTGTGGTCAAAGGCCTGAGAGCCCCTGGCAAATCACTGGTGTAAGTCCAAGAGTCCAAAAGCTGAAGAACTTGGAATCTGATGTTCAAAGGCAGAAAGCATCCAGCACAGGAAAAAGATGAAGGCCGGAAGACTCAGCCAGTCTGCTCTTCCATCTTCTCCTGCCTGCTTTATCCTAGCTGCACTGGCCAATGATTAAGATAGAGCTGGCCAGGCGCAGTGCCTCACGCCTGTAATCCCAGCACTTTGGGAGGCCAAGGCGGGCGCAACACGAGGTCAGGGGTTTAAGACCACCCTGGCTAACACAGTGAAACCCCGTCTCTACTAAAAATGCAAAAATTAGCCTGGTGTGGTGGTGGGCACCTGTAATCCCAGCTACTCAGGAGGCTGAGGCAGGAGAATTGCTTGAACCCGGGAGACATAGGTTGCAGTGAGCCAAGATTACGCCACTGCATTCCAGCCTGGGCGACATAGCGAGACTCTTGTCTCGAAAAAAAAAAAAAAAAAAAAAAAAAGATGGTGCCCACCCAGATTGAGGGTGGGTCTGCCTCTCCAAGTCCACTGGCTCAAATGTTAATCTCCTTTGGCAACACCCTCACAAACACACCCAGGAACAATACTTTTCATCCTTCAATCCAATCCAATTAAACTCGATATTAACCATCAAACAAATTAATGAATGAAAATAAAAGACAATGTCATTAGCATATTTTGCATAATATGTTCATGATAATAAATTAAGAATAAATAATGTTCTGCAGCATATTTTTGGTTAAGTATCTGAAAGTCACAGATAAAAGTTTCACATATATTCAAAGATCTTTAAAGTTCTTTGAAAACCTTGAAATTTTTAAATTTTTAGCCTCTTTAAAATAAAATGTCTAAATTTTCATCAGGCAACATAGAATTTTATAATTGTAGGTTTTTCCCAATTATTTGTAAATCATGACCCCCAAAATATTACGCTTTCAGCAACTTTTAAACTCAGAGCAAAGCTTGCAGATGTAAAATTTTGCCATAACTTTTTTTCTGTAACCCAGATTTTCCTCCAAGTAGATACTATTAAGGAGAATCCGGTGTTTATTAAACATATTGAAGGGTTTACTCTACCATTTGAGAATAAGAGGAGAGGTAATCAAATTTTTGTAGAGAAGAGTGAGGAAAGAACTTGAAGCTGGGGGTGAGGATCAAAAAGTGGTCACTGATTGCACTAGTTAGGGTTCTCCAGAGAAACAGAACCAGCAGGATGTGTGTGTGTGTGAATGTGTGTGGAGAGAGAGAGAGAGAGACTTTAAGGTATTGTCTTCATATGATTGTGGAGGCTTTGGAAATCCATAGTCCAATAAAATAGGAGATTCAGGGAACAGGGAAACATGGCACAATCAAATTGACACACAAAATTAATCTTCACACTGATCAAAGAAAGCAAGAAGTCAATGAGACCAGGCACTGAAAAGCAAGGGGGCAAGAGTTGATACAGTCTGCTGGCTGGGCAACCAATAAGGAAGTTTGGAGATGATAATTATCTAATCTTAGGTTATGTTTGCAGTTTTCCACAACTATGTTCTTCTACTTCTCATATGGAATCATAAAAAATAGCCGCTTTATCTACTAACAAAATTTGTGTGAATGATGAATAGAATCTAATTAGGGAGCTCAAATTGTTATTTTTCTATTGTGTCAGGCTATGGCAAAGAGTTTGATAGTGATAAGTTGTCCGTTAAAATCCGTCATAATAACATCTTTATAGCTGAATTTGGATGCTCAACCAGAATACATATCTATTCTGGTTGGCTCTGGGCTCCTAGGGCTCCTAGGGCCTAGGGGTTTCACTAGCCCTGAGCTCAAGCTATCCACCTGCCTTGACCTCCTAAAGTGCTGGGATTACAGGCATGAGCCACAGCACGTGGCCTTATGTTTAGTTTAGTTTAGTTTTTCGTTTTGTTTACAAAAAAAAAATTCTCAAATTGTCTTTTAAAGTGGCTGTAGTTTTGTTTTGTTTTGTTTTGTTTTGTTTTGCATTTTTACAAGCAATGAATGAGGGCCTCTGTTGCTCTGCATCCTCATTAGGATTTTCCGGGTCAGTGTTCTTGATTTCGGCCATTCTAATAGGTATGCAGTGGCATCTCATTGTTTCTTCAATTTACATTTCTCTTTTGACATATAATGTGGAGCATCTTTTCATATGCGTATTTGCCATCTATATATCTTTTTTGGTGGGGTGTCTGTTAAGGTCTTTGGCTCATTTTTAAATAAGATTGTTTTCTTATTTTTGAGTCTTAGTAGTTCTTCGTATATTTTGGATAACAGTCCTTTGTTAGATGTCTTTTGAAAATACTTCCCCTCAGTCTGTGATATGTCTCTTCATTTTCCTAAGGGTGCCCTTCACAGAGCTGAGAATTTAATTTTAATCAAGTCCAACTTATCAACTCTTTCTTCCATGGATCATGACTTTGGTGTTGGATCTAAAAAGTCATTCCCAGAGTCTCCACAGTATTCTGAACCCACTGCTGACCAGGTACAGGAGAATGCCTAGAATCTGCAGAGCTGTTGTAATAGGCGGTACAACTCTGATGTGAAGCCTGAGGAACAGGAGGAAGGGAAGCATGGCAGGCAGGTATAGGGAGATTCTGGATATGACTTTGACATCTGCCTCACCTCAGTGCAGAAGAGAGCAATTCCAATACTCTGCACAGTGCTAGATGTCATTGATCAAATGCAGCTGCAGTACTAAGGATTTTGCACTTTGGTGAGTGGCACTTTGGGGGCCTGACGTCGATAAAGTAGAAACTGCTGTCAAGTAGGATGAGATCCAGATGAAGATCTGGAGGTGCTCGTATGATATCCTACCACCTCCGATAAGCCCTGGCCATTCTTTCTACAGCAACATCAGTGAGGATCACAGACATGAAGACCTCACAGAAGACCAGCTAGTACCCTGTTAAAGTCTGAGGGACATTACTGCCAGAGTTCTTCCCTTTTGGATAGAAGTAATAGTTCCTCAGATTAAGGAAGGGAACTGGACACTAACTGTGGTCCACAGAACAGCCTTCAGGGAATTGTCAAACATAGAGAGGGTTGCTCTGAAGAAGCTACCATAGAGCTTAGTCTGCAGACTAGTATTCTTGTTGTTTATTAATTGAATTGGGAGAAGTCCTTCAAACATATGCAGTACCTAGGAAACAAGGAGGCCATGTATGAAGCCATACAAGCTGTAACTGCCAAGGGCATGGTCAAGGAGTGAAAGCAAGCAGACAGGCTACTATCCCAAGGAATACCTTACTTGCTCATACTGTTTCTTTGCAGCTTTACCCTATTACACATCACACTGACCAAATCTACAGGGATTTTAAGTTGGAGCTGCAGATAGGAATGAGTGGCTCTGATCTTTATGTAGCCATTTTTTCTCCCGCTCTCACTTTCTTTATATGATCTAGTTAGAATGATACCTCTGGGGTATGGGCCCTCAGTATAAACCAAGGAAAGATTCTTTTTATCCAAAAGAGTTGAGAAGTAGTAATTCTGAGGTTTTTGCTACCGCTGTTTTTTTTTTTTTTTTTTTTTACTAAGGACCTACTTGAGTAAGGGTAGGGAGAAAGCATGCCAAGTCATGGCCGTTGAAAAGCAAGAGAACCTATTTGTATTCTCAGGAGCCAGTCCTACATTCTATAGTCATATCGCTATCTAGGGCCCTATTGTCATTCCAATGGCATATGAATGTAACCTGCCTGGTGATTAAAAACTAAAACAAAACCCACAAAACAACAACAACAAAAACATCTCCTCCCTTACTCTAGAGGAGCTGACTCCAGAAGGTTGAGTTCAATCCTGACTGTTTATATACTGCATTTACTTAAAAAAAATGTGTATATAACAAAACAAAAACTCTTCTGGGGTTTCTAATCGCAGTTGAAATAGAGCAATGTGTGGTCATCAGAAATGAGATAAACTCCTGATTTCTAAGAGGCAGGAGTTCATCCTGAAGTGTGTTTTAGACTTCATCCTCTGCCTGTGTGTGTGTGTGTGTGTGTGTGTGTGTGTGTGTGTGTGTGTATGGCATTGAAATGCTCCTTTATCTTTTGGACATGAAAGACATGTCCAAGCATGTCTTTCACATTTTTCTGCTTACACTGCCCATCTGTTCTTGCATGCTGTCTGCTTTATTTATCAGATCTCTTAGCATATGAATCATACTTATTTCAAATTCCATGTCTGATTATTCTAATATGTCATATCTTGTTCTGATGCTCTGTTTATTTGTCTTTTTTGTCTTTTAGTATGCATTGTACTTTTTTGTTGTTAGACAGACATGAGCTACTGGGTAAAAAGAATTGCTGAAAATAGACCTTTAGTAATGTGGTGGTAAGGTGAGGGGAAAGGTGAAGTGTTCTATAGTCCTATTGATTAGGTCTTAGTCTATCAGTGAGCCTATACCACTGTGAACTTCACAAATGCTCCTCAGTTTTTTATGTTGTTTGCTTCTACCCCTTAGGTGCAACAGGATGGCCAGAGGGGAATGGAGTTGGGTATTATCCTCCCCTCAGGTAAGTTAGACTCTATAAATTCCCAGCAGGTTAGGCTCTGGTTATTCAGGTTCTCCTGAGGACAGACATTGTTAAGAAAAACAATGCTCTGGCTGACATCGAAATGGTTCCTTTTTCCCTCCCTCTACTGGATGCATGAAGGGATTTTTTTTCTTCCCTTGATGTTCACTGTGAGAATCTGTCAAGATCCAGGAGTTAAAACTCACAAAAAAAGTAGAGGCCTCATGACTGGGTTCGCCTGGAGTTTTCATCTCTCAGACTTGTTCTGCATTCTGCCTCCAGCAGTTTGTCAATTACAGTTCCCATTTCCCTACCTTAACAAGTTTCTTCTCTGTGGTAAGTTGTAATCTTCTCTAATGGCCTGTAGCTTTCTCTCATTTTGGGGGCAAGAGTTTGCCATTTGACTTCACCTTTTTTAGAGATCTAACAAGAGTAGATTTTTTTAGTTTGCTTAGCTTTTTGGGTTAGGACAGAATGAGGGATTCTAAGCTTCTTACAAGCCCGATAGGAAACTAGTAATCTCAATTGTTTTTCAAGTAAAAATGGTGTTCTATGAAAAATAAAATAAAATCATACAGCTATGTTAGCTAGATACAACCTTTTTTACTACTCAGCATAATTTCTTCATATGTAATTAGCTTTTTGTCACACAAAATATTTTTTAAAAGATGTACACCCAATGGCCAAGATATAATTCTAATTTAATAATAATAATAATAATTTTTACTGAGTCATCAAGGCGATTCTGAGCAACATTTGGTATTTAAACCTTTTTTAAAATTTTAATGCATGGAGGTTAAGAATGCAATGTCTATGAGTAAATATTAACTCAGAAAAGATGCAAATAAGGTTTTATTATTATGAAAATTATATTGACCTTGAGATCTCTTGAAAATGTCTCAGAAACTTCCAGGGTTCTATGGACCATCGGTTGGAAAACCCTGCCCTAAAGGGTGTTGGAAACCCAAAATAAAAGAAATCCAGTTACCTTAAATTAGGAGTGATGAATGAAAGAAAAATAAAATTTGTGTTAATTCAGACACTTATTTGCAGGGCTTTTTGTATTATTAGTTATTCCTTTAGTGTAAAATTGATTTTAGAAGTCAGGAGATATAACTAAAAATGTAAATAAATATTTGGAACTTGCTGAGAATTTGGCAGCAAGGCAAAACATATTGCAAACTGGAATTGGACTTCTAGATTTGTTGAGACTTCTTAAGCTGTGGCAAAAATATTCAGTATAATTCCTATGTATTCTGGCTTGATAGGTACCTTATCACATCAGGCATGTAGCTCTAGGTAAAGTGTCTAGAAAGAACTAGAATGTTAGGAGCAATTATTTGTTCTTTACTGCTCATAGAAAGGAAGCCAAAGAAAAAACTTTAGCTCAAGCTCAAAGTGGCCAAAGTTAGTAAACAGTGATAGGAGAAAACAGAATTCAGAGATTTGGAGTCCCATAGCTTCAGAAACCTAAATGTTTCTGTTCCCAAAGTAGCAGAGCATGTGGCTGCTCCTCAAAGACTTTCTCATTGAAAGTATCTTAAGACTGCTAAGCCAAGAAAAATGGGAGGTACACTGGTGCCAAATGTAAAATTAAGGATGTAACAAATTGTTGTTTGAGATGGCTCAGGATAACTTTCATTAAAATGAGGGAGAAACACATGGGTACATAGTAAACAAACAAAAAAATAATGTAAGCTTGAGTATTGCATCAGCTACTAGCACATAATGCTGACTGAAAGCAAACAGAAGTGTGCTAAATTTTGGAAATTGTGCTAAAGAAGTCATAAGCCTGGCTAACATAGCTCACCTTAAAGATTATGAGAAAAATGCATATTTTCCAACTTCTACTTTAGAAAATACCATGGAAGACAGTAGACTAAAATGATTATATCCTATTTACTTTCACAGAGCGCAATGGAATAGTTTACAAAATAAAAGGAGTAATGGAATTAGACCCAAAGGAGAACCAGGGGTGGCCAGATAGGCTAAGGAAGAGATTTATTTTACATGATAGGAAGCTTTCATAATTTCCATCCAGATGAATTTTATAGATGGTATCAACTCATAATTGCTTTCCAGTATTCTTGTTTTCGATTAATTGTTTTTATAAAAGTTATCTGCACACCATATAGTGGAAAGAGTAACTAGTTTGGAGCCACTATATATTCAAATTTGGTTATAAATTTTTAGGTCAAGAGAAGCCACATGTAAACTGATAGCAAAGTTTGTGCATTATTGAGATATTTGAAGTAAGATAAATATAATAGCTATATGAGACTTTGTTTTTCTCATTTCAGGAGGGGGTAAATATGTTCTATGCATATGTTTTATGATCTGTCAGAAAGGCAGACTCTATTGACACTACTAGCATTAAACACATGCACGCACACACACACAGACACACACAATTGGTTTTCCTGTTCTTTGGGATTTTAGTTCTTGAGAACAAAAATTTCCAGTATACTTTATTACTTAGTCTCCCTTGCTGTTAGACTTAGTTGGCCAGTGAATGTGAACAGAAGTATTGTGTGCTAATGACACCTTGGGACAGAAGGTCATTAATTTACTTTCCTCTGTTCCTCCATGTATTCATCAGGAATCTAGATTAGACAGTGTCACTTCTTTGACCACCCAGACAACAATAATGCCCTAAAGGATGGCAAAGCCATGCATGAGAGAAACTTGGACCCTTGAGTGATTATATAAAGATACACACAGACTTGGTCCATTCATGACAAGTCTGCTACATGGGACATAAACAGTTTTTCTTCAATGACCAATGATTTTGTGGGAATCTTTTTATTATAGCAGTCTAGCTTTTGTCCTATTTTAGAGTGGTATAAATACAACATTTGAGATTAAAGAAACCCTGAGTCAGAGAAAATGTTAAGATTTAAGACTCAAGGAATTTGCAGAAAATTTGAAAAACTTAAGACTTACACATATTGTAAAATTGGAGGTTAAATTTGGACCATACCTAGATATAAAGAGTGAGAGTTCCCTGGTGATAATGTGTCTCACAAGTGAGACAGCATGATTTTGTTACAAGCAGCAAATCCATACGGGTCTGCAGCAACTTCATTCCTGCCTTCTCAGAGGAAAGAATTTGACCAAGAGGTATAAGGCAGAGAGATTGAGGCAAGTTTTAGAGCCTGAGTGAAAGCTTATCAAAAAGTTTTAGAGCAGGAATGAAAGGAAGTAAAATATACTTGGAAGAGGGCCAAGCAGGTGACTTGAGAAATCCAAGTGTCCCATCTGACCCTTGACTTGGGGTTTTATACATTGGCATGGCTCCGAAGTTTGCAGCTCTCCTCCCTTGATTTTTCCTTGTGGCGGGCTGTCCACATGCACAGTGGCCTGCCAGCACTTGGGAGGGACTGCATGCACAGTGTGTTTACTAAAGTTGTGTGCAAGTTCACTTGAGGTGTTCCTGGAGGAAGGTTATATACAAGATAAACTTGGCCATTTTGCCTCTTAGTGCACATGCTTGAGCCTGCTTGCCCAATTCTTCAGATCTTATCAGGAAGCTGCTGATCACCAGCTTCAGGTGTTTTCTATCTATTGGGAGACTGTCCCTGGTGCCAGCTGTGACCAATTATTATTTTAGAGAGAGAGTTTAACAACTGCCTAACCATGACGTGATGGTCGCCCGACATTCCTGGTGGGGGGCCGTTGCCTGCCCAGCTTATGTCTGCCTAGCTACCTAACAAATTTATCTTTTTTAAAATACAGCATAGGAGTAGATGGGGATCAGAGATTAGGATAGGTTTTCCAATGAAGCAAAATCAGAAATGGAGAGAAAATCAGTGATATCAATAGTGCTGATTATTTGCTAAAATAAATCATGAGTATACATTTTTAAACACCTCTTAAATTTGTTAAATTTCAGTGTCAAATGAAAATGTCTAGTTTTCTGACACCTCCATTTCAATCACACATATACATCAATTTTTCCTTGATTTCTAAAACATAAAAAATCTGCTACTGCCAAAAAATCACATTAGTTAGATAG
This sequence comes from Pan troglodytes, assembly GCF_028858775.2. Lineage (NCBI taxonomy): Eukaryota > Metazoa > Chordata > Mammalia > Primates > Hominidae > Pan > Pan troglodytes. The sequence goes on along the minus strand of NC_072401.2, from coordinate 117,240,922 downwards.
TTCTGATTGTTAAAGATCTCAACAGAAAATTTTAAGGTGAACATTATATTGACACTAAACAAGAAAACTTATTTTTGTCCATGCCCCTATAAATATTAAAAAACAAATAAAACTGAGACAAGCACTCTACTATTAGTATCTGCTCTTCACATTTCCAGTGATAGTTTTTTCCCTTTGTATGCTCAAAATTTTAAGCAGAATTACGTCTTAATTTTATCAGGAAAAGAAAAAAAAATAACACGTATAGAACTCCTATCAGATTACACTCTTGCAGAGGATATGCTTAAGGGATGGGTGGTGTAGGACTGGACAGGGATTGAATAACAAAGTCCTATCTAAAATTTTCTTAACTGCAAGAACTGGATCTGATTTCCACTAGGTAGTAGGACCATGATTGCTGGAAAAGTTATAGGTTTCTGGGTTTTTTTGTTTATTTGTTTTTTAAAGGGGCGAGGACAATATTAATAAGATAGGAGTAGAGAATAAGTAAGTAGCATGTGTAAAATAAAAACAAAGCTGAATTAGGGAGGTACAGGAAATAGTGCAGAAGGACTTTAAACCGTCAGTGTTACTACTACTTGATGTTAGGAAAGAGATAAAGGCAGTTTAAATTATCACAGTACAGGTTCCCTTTAAGAAGATTTAAAGAATTGATTAATTTGGCTTCTACATGAACAAATTTCTCCTCAAATAATGTCTACAAAATATGTTGTGATAGAAAACTTTGTTGTATAGCATTTTGGCAATCCTGTAAATCCTAGAAAATACAAACACAAAAACGTTATTTTTTATTGGATAGATAGAGCACATTTGGGGAATATTACTGTGTATGATATATGTAAAAGTGTTACAAATCTTTTTTCCTGAGGTCTTTTGGTTGCTTAGGAACAGAGAAATTGAAGGACTAGTAAAAATAGGTCACTATTAAATGAGGGATTTTCTTTTTTTTATATAGCAGGAAATATCGTTTGAGGATAATAATAGACATAAATCATGGATATTCTGTGCATTGCTCTGAGACAGCCAAAGATCTATGAGCATTGCCATTTTTTCTATCATTCTTCAACACTCATTTTTTCCTTCTGGGGAAATGTTAAACATAAAGTAAGTCATTTATCTTATGTTTGCATAAATGTTAAGAATTTTTTAATAGCCTATGAGTACTTCAAATTTTATATGAAATAAACTAATAGTCATTACACATTTAGAGAAACTGCCAATGTTTATCACAACAATAATAACTATTCTAGGATTTCCAAACTCAAAGGAGTCATTTGTTTTATGCAAACAAAATAAAATGTAAAGTGTATTTCTTCATTAAAGCTTTGATTTTATGCTAATGATTAATATAAGTATCGAGGACATTTAATTTAGACTGATTTAGGTAATCACTTTGACGGTGTGCTTAATTAATTATAATTACAATAGTTTACTCCTATTCTAATTATGTGTTTGTTTACATAATAACACAGTTTAGTCTGAAATCATTGAGGATTCTTCTTTCTTAAATCTTAGAAGAGACAAAAACACTATAATGACTTAATGTCTGTAACAAAAAGGCAGAACTTAGGGTTCTGCTTTCAGATACCCAGATAACAATCACAAACTCTAAACAAAATACATTTAAAAAATCCAGATACCTGAAGACACTCTAAAGCAATTAAAAGGGAAAGAAATTCTAGATGTGAATAAATCCTTAAAAGAACGGAAGTATACTATGGAAGATTTACATTTATATGATTTTTTTGCCTAAAGACAAATGCCAATTTACACACTATAGACAAAATGGAAATCCAGCAAAAAGCAGTCATGTTGTTTATTAGTAACAAAGTTAGGCATTTCCAAAGCTGCTCATGTGGGAAAAGTCACACATAGGTGGGAGAGAATACCAGATTCTAAGAGAAAAAGGAAAAGCCAGAAGACCAAAACCTTGAAAACAACTGAGAAAAGATTTTAGCTGCTACCCACCACAGAGAAGGTGACAGTCAAGGTAACTGTCAGGTAGATAAAAAATCACCACTCTCCAGAAAAAAAAATTGAATCAAAAGTTTCTTAAATCTACAATTCATTAATGACTGGTTGAAAGTATATTTCAATGTGCAAAAATATTAGATATGAAAGGAAACATTAAGCCATAATTACCATAAAGGCAGTCAATAAAAACTGACCTTGAATCAGTACATGAGTTAGAACTAACAATTAAAAATTAAAGAAAAATATGACTACAATGAATTAACATTTGGGTAACTTCACTAAACAAATAAAAACTATAAAAATTTACCAAATGTAAATTCTAGAACAAAATTATACAGGATCTGAAAAAAATTACAATGGATATGATTAACATTAGCTAGGAGATAGCAGATGAATGGGTAAGTATTTATCTATAATGGTAGATTCTATGAGTCTATATAATTCATAGATAATCAATATGAAGAATATATGTAAAACATTTAAAAATAAAAAAGCATCACTAAGATTTTAAACTATTAAACATCTAATATATTGTCATTGAAGGTAAAAGATAAGAAAAAAGAAAATAAGATTAAAAAAGGAATACAAAGTTTCTACATTTGGTGAAAAATATTAACTTTCATATACAGGAAGCCCAGCAAATTCAAAGGCAGGTAAGTAGAAATACAGAAATAGAGAAGCAAATCCAAAGCCAAATAAATAGAAAGAAATAGCAAAAAACAAACCAACAAAAACAACGTAAATGCATAATAGCAAACTGATTTAAAAAAAGAAAATCTTGAAAGCAGAGAATCATATTACATTAAATATAAAGTAACAATGATATAAAGTATGTCTCAGGTCACATATATTTAAAAATTTGAACAGAAGGCAATGGAAAGATATCACTAAATTCTGAAAGAAAAATAAGTTAACATATTAATCTGTTTCCATTTAAATCATCCTACAAAATAGAAATAAAATGATATTATTTACTTCTAAATAAAATCTTGAAGAGTTATTCATCATGGAAATAGTGTTACATGAAATTCAAAAGCAAGAACTCCATAATAAAATTAAATGACAAAAGATGAATCTTAGATCTTTAGAAATGAATGAAGAACACAAAGAATGATGAGTAAAGATAAACTATAATAGAATAAATAGGCTCTCCTTTTATTATTTTTCAAACACATTTGTATTAGTCTGTTTCACACTGCTAATAAAGGTATACCTGAGACTGAGTAATTTATAAAGAGAAGAGGTTTAATGGACTCAAAGTTCCACATGGCTGAGGAGGCCTCACAATCCCACGCCTTACATAGCAGTAGGCAAGACAGATTGTGCAGGGTAACTCCCATTTATAAAAGCATCAAATCTCATGAGACTTATTCACTACCATGACAACAGTATTGGGGAAACTGCTCCCATGATTCAATTATCTCCACCTGGCCTCACCCTTGACACATGGGGATTATTACAATTGAAGGTGAGATTTGGGTGGGGACACAAAGCCAAATAATCATTCTACCTTTGTCCCCTCCCAAATCTAATGTCCTCACATTTCAAAACCAATCATGCCTTCCCAACAGTCCACCAAAGTCTTAACTCATTTCAGCATTAAGTTAAAAGTCCATAGTTCAAAATCTCATCTGAGACAAGGCAAGTCCCTTCCACCTAGAAGCCTGTAAAATCAAAGCAATTAGTTACTTCCTAGATACAAAGGAACTACAAGCATTGGGTAAATACTGTCATTCCAAATGGGAGAAATCTGCCAAAACAAAGGGGCTACATGTAGGCCTCATGCAAGTCTGAAATCCAATAGGGAAGTCATCAAACCTTAAAGTTCCAAAATGATCTCCTTTGACTCCATATCTCACATCCAAGACACACTCATGCAAGAAGTGGGCTCCCAGAAACTTGAGCAGCTCCGCCCCTATGGTTTTGCATGGTACAGCCCCACTCCTGGCTGCTTTCACAGGCTGTCATTGAGTGTCTGTGGTTTTTCCATGTGCACAATGCAAGCTGTCATTGGACGAACCATTCTGGGGTCTGGAGGATAGTGGCCCTCTTCTCATAGCTCCACTAGGATGTGTCCCAGTGGGGACTCTATGTGGGGGCTCCAACCCCACATGTCCTGTCCTCACTGACCTAGCTGAGGTTCTCCATGAGGGCCTCACCTCTGCAGCAAACTTCTGCCTGGAAATCCAGGTGTTTCCATACATCCTCTGAAATCTAGGTGGAGGTTCCCAAACCTCAAATCTTGATTTCTGTGCACCTGCAGGCTCAACACCACATGGAAATTGCCAAAGCTTGGGGCTTGCACCTTCTGAAGCCATGGCCTGAGTTGCACCTTGTCCCCTTTTCAACATACCTGGAGCAGCTGGGACACAGGACACCAGGTCCCTAAGCTGCATACAGCAGGGGCCTCTGGGCCTGGCCATGAAACCACTTTTTCCTCCTAGGCCTCTGGGCCTGTGATGGGAGGGGCTGCCTAAAAGGTCTCTGACATGCTTTGGAGACATTTCCCCCATTGTCTTGGTGATCAACATTGGGCCACTCATGACTAATGAAGATTTCTGCAGTGGGTTTGAATTTCTTCCCAGTAAATGAGTTTTTCTTTTCTATTGTATCATCAGCCTGCAAATTTTCCAAAGTTTTATGCTCTATTTCCCCTTGAACACTTTGCTGCTTAGAAATTTTTCCACCAGATACCGTAAATCATCTATCTCAAGTTCGAAGTTCTGCAGATCTCTAGAGCATGGACGAAATGCCACCAATTATTTACATAGCAAGAGTAACCTTTACTCTAGTTCCCAAGAAGTTCCTTATCTCCACCTGAGACCACCTCAGCCTGGACCTTATTGTCCATATCACTATCAGCATTTCGGACAAAGCCATTCAAAAAGTCTCAAGGAAGTTCCAAACTTTCCCATATCTTTCTGCCTTCTGAGGCCTCCAAGTCTCTAGGACATTCCAAATTTTCCCACATTTTTATGTCTTCTGAGCCCTCCAAAGTGTTCCAACTTCTGCTTGTTATCCAGTTTCAAAGTTGCTTCCACATTTTTGGTTATCTTTATAGCAGCACCCACTACCTGGTACCCACTTACTCTATTAGTCTGTTCTCATGCCGCTAAAAAGACATACATGACTGGGTAATCTGTAAAGAAAAGAGGTTTAATTGACTCACAGTTACAAATAGCCAGGGAGGCCTCACAATCATAGTGGAAGGTGAATTAAAAGCAAAGGCACATCTTACATGGCAGCAGGCAGGAGAGCTTGTGCAGGGGAACTCCCATTTATAAAACTATCAGATCTTGTGAGACTTATTCATTACCACAAGAACAGTATGGGGGAAACCACCTCCATGATTCAATTATCTCTAACTGGCCCCACATGGGGATTATTACAATTCAAGGTAAGATTTGGGTGGGGACACAGTCAAATTATATCAACACTTTTCTTTAAATGAAACATTACTATACTGTATTGAGGAGTTTATTAACTATTTAGATACTGTATACATAAGAGTTATGACAGTTATATCACACAGCTCTTTAGAACTGTACTGAGATAACTTCCAATTTTTAAAGTTGTAAAACATTTACTCTGATAAATAAAAGATGAATAATTTATCCTAGAACTACTACAAGAAATAGTGCCAAAATAAATAACTAAAACTTTTAAATAGAATACTTAAAATTTCTTACCAATTATACTCATTCAATACAGTAGAAGATAGGAAAAGAAGAACACATAGAGGAATAGAAGATTACAAATACACTTCTAAGCAAGATGTGAAACCATGCCCCAAAAAGTTAAATAAACCAATCACTAACAGAAGTTATTGAGTCTTCAGGATGACAGATAAGAAAAGAAACAATTTGCTGAAATGCTGAAACTCTCTCTGCTTATAAGAAAACAAAACTGACTAAAATATTTTGAAATCAATATGGCCAACTAGAATTTCACAGAATGGGCTTGCTGACATCACTGCCAGAATTTCCACTGCATGTTTTGTACTAATTCCCTGTAAGTCTGCACATGAGAATGAAACTCATGAAGAGGCATGAAGAGATAACTGCTCATGCCCAAGGACTTTCCAGACCTCCTCTTTCCTTCCACAAATCACTTACTTGTTTCAGAATCCACTCCCTGAAATTTTTTTTTCAAATAAAAATTCTGCCTTGATACCAGAGCAAGGAGACAGATTTAAGCTTGACTCTTATCTCCTTGTGAGTTGAATTGAAATTAAAACAATTTCTTTTCTAGAAAACCCAATGTCATGATATTGCTTCTATTGTATTAGGTCTCAAGCCTCTTTTGCTTCCTAACCAATGTAGAAACATGAACTGTATTTACATTTCAACTGGAAAAAAACCTAAAATTTAGAGAAAACAGACTAAACACAGCTTTTCAGGACACTGGACATCAAGCAAAAAAATATAGTCATCTCTCAGAGACAGGAAACAAACAATGTAAACCGAATGATTTTCCCATCTTATTAACATGAGAGACTTTCCAGAATGTGGTACAGCAAGCAGGAGCCTCAGCTTAGCCCAATAGTGTAACTGAGAAACAGACAGAGGTGAGAAAGTAGGGAGACCAAGGCAAGGGCATTCAGAACAGAATACTGGAGAGGAAAATTCTACAAGAGAGGGAATTCTAGGGAAAGGCAAAGGATTCTCATCAAGTATTGTGCAGTGATCAAATATAAACACATACACTAGGTGAAAAGTAAAGAGACAGGGAAAGTTACATTTTGTTAACACTACTAAAAATGAAACTGGATTGGCTCTATCAATATCAGACACAGATTACAGAACACATAATATTACCAAAGATAATAAATGATATTCCATAATGATGAATATATCAATTTATCAAGAAAATATAATAATATCCAACATTAATGCATCCAGTGACCTGCCTCCCCTTCCACCTTCTCCACCTTTTCCACCTTTGATAACCCCGAGGGTTTGGTAATTCTCTTCTTCCTTCTCCTCAGCCTATTCAATATGAAGATGTAAAGGATGAAGAGCTTTATGATGATCAATTTCCACTTAATGAAGAGTAAATATGTTTTCTCTTATGATTTTTCTTATTTTCTTTTATCTAGCTTACATTATTGTAAGAAATGTTATATAATACATATCACATACAAAATATGTGTTAATCTACTGGTTATGTTACTGGTAAGGATTCCAGTCAACAAACAGCCATTAGTCCTTGAGTTTTGGGAAAGTTTAAAGTTATACATGGATTTTTGACTGCCTAGGGGATGACTTCCCCTAACCCCTGGTTGTTCAAGGGTCAACTGTATTCTTAAATTGACTTAAAATGCTTCCGTGTGGAACTTCAGATCATGCAAAAACTTAACAATGGATAATTGCCTCACAGCATCTTTATGCAAATAAACTGAATCACATTATACTTTGTACTACTCAATAATTTGGGGAGAATTGTAAATCTAAATGTGAAACCTAAAAAGATAATTCTTCTGAAAGAAAATTGAGAAAAAAAATTAGGACCTTGAGTTAGGCAAATATTTCTTAGATATGACTCCTAAAATATGACCTATAAAAGAACAAATTGATAATTAGAAAATCATTTTTAACCAAAATCTACCCTTCAAAAAAGTCTGTTAACTAAGAAGCTAAAGGATAAATTATTTGCATTTTATATATTTGATAAAGGGCATATCTAGAATATAGAAAGAACTGCCAGAACTCAGTAGTAAGGAAATAAGTGACACAATGAATAAAACTGGACATTTTAGCAAAGGATGGATGCTATAAAGATGGCAAATAAACACAGGAAGATAATTAATATTATTAAGGAGGTAAAAGCAAATTAAATATACAATGGGAAATTACTACTTATTCATTATAATGTTAAACGTCAAAAAAGACGGATCACCCAAGTATTGGCAAAGATAGGGAGAAACTAAAACTCTGTTATTGGAAACTTAAAATGACAAATCACTTTGGAAAAAATGGTTTTCCACTTTCTTAAAAACATAAGCATACATTTGATTCAGCTGTTCCAGTCTGAGGTATTTATCCAGGCGGGCTTTCTTCATGAGCCTACTTGGCTGAAATGGTTATTTCATTCTTCCATGCCCCTCCCAGCCCCAGACACAATGAGGTGCTACCATTTCAATGGGAAGGGCCTGTTCGGGTCTTGTCAAATTCATTCACCTTCAGTAGCACTTTATATTCTGTGACTTGGACAGATCAATGAAGAATTAGAATTTCTATTTTTTTCACATTCTTTGAAGGGATTAAATGATGACTTCTGGATATTTCTTTGTGTCCTTCCTACACAGAAATAATTATTAGACATATCTACAAATTTTACCTTTCATCACACTTAGGAGTAGAAGTGTGTGAAAGTTCCTAATATTCGTTCTTACACTCAAACCTATAAAAAGATGATCTTGCATGTACTCTTCTCATCCTGGGATCCCTCAAGGAGGAATAGAGTAGAGAGTATGTTACTCTTACCCTCTGTCTAATTTGTATTATTCTTTCTTTTTCTCCTTTGGTCCTTTTTAGATCAGCAAGATAAGAAGAACTTGCAAAAGCAAATTTTGTGTCTACTACATCCACTTTTAAAATATTTACAATTCTCTATTTAATCACCTTAAAATTTTTGTTTTGATTTTTTAACCATTTGGACATCTTTCCTGAAATCAGAATCTGTAGAATATATAGTCTTTTGATTTCAGCTGCATGCTATTTGTGTATTATATCCTGTTCTTTCATATTAGAAAAAAAGAGAGGGGGAAACAGAGACAAACACACATGCCATGGTGGGGAGACAGAGAGAGAAAGATGGAGAGAGAAATGGCCAAATTTTACTTCCCAATGTCCCCAGGGTTGGAGAAAGGCAGGTCTGAAAATACAGTCAATTAGTATGCCCCCACTTCTTGCAAGTTTAATAAGAAATGATAGCCCAGCAACTGGCAAAAATCCTCAAAGTAGGTTTCTATCTCACAGAGAAAAGGCTGTTTTATGGTAAGAACTGTCAAGTGGAAGATACTCGTTTCCACCAAACAAAAATAGTAAATCAGTATCAACACAACATACCCAAGGAAGTTGAAAAGTTTTTTTCTAACAGAAAACCTTTACAGATGCAGAGGTTTCAATTTCAATCAGTGGCCCCTTCAATTCTTCCATTTAGCAAGGGCAGAAACTGATAGGTTTTGGAGAATGACAGTGGATAATAGCTTTTTTCAGGTGGAAAATCCAATTGCATCTGCTGCACCAGATCTAGGATCCTTAATGAAGAAAATACAGATTCTGACCTCTGACTAATCAGGCAAATTATTTTTTCTCACTTCTGATAAATGGGGAATATCAAGATATCATAATTGTTAAGCAGCATTATTCTGCTCAATGCAATGAATCACCTATAAAACTATTTGAATAGAAGACAATTATGATTTTGAAACCTCAAAATATCTTCTGGTAAAATAGAGTAAAATTAAGAGAGAGCTATCTAGAATAAAATACACTCATATACAGAGACATAAAATGATATACAAAATTCAACAGTCTACTAAATATAAGAACAATACACTTTAAGAAAATTTAAAAATACGTAGAAAAAATGAGTTTATGTGAGTGTGAATTTGTGTAATGTGGATGGGGGTTGTCTCATTCAGGAAAACAGACTGTTTGATTTACAAAATAACATGAACTTTCTAAAGATAAAAACATTCAAAACTTACTGAGCTATAGGAATAATTATCTAGAATACTATAGCAATGACAGCTCCTACAATGATAGTGTATAATTTTGTATTTTTAAATATTATTTATGTACTATAGAAAACACAAACCATCATTCTCAGCAAACTAACACAAGAACAGAAAACTAAACACTGCATATTCTCACTCATAAGAGGGACCTGAACAATGAGAACACATGGACATAGGGAGGGGACTATCACACCAGGGCCTGCTCGGGGTGGGGCTAGGGGAGGAATAGCATTAGGAGAAATACCTAATGTAGATGATGGGTTGATGGGTGCAGCAAACCACCATGGCACTTGTATACCTATGTAACAAACCTGCACAGTCTGCACATATACCCCAGAACTTAAAGTATAATAATAATAAAAAAAGAATTTCAAAGAAAGATAACAGAAGTGATAAAGGTGAAGTACTATTGCTCAAGGTAATATGCATCTCTCTCTAAAGACTTAATTATACACAATAGGGTTTAAGAAAACACACTAAAAATAAGTTAGCCCTTTCTCTGGAGGCAAGACTGAACCTAGTGCTTGAACCAAAACTAAGGCTTTCAATTCATATCACAGGAGTAAAGGGTAAGTCAGAAACCTGCTCCTCCTACACACAATGTGCACAGTAGTGACTGGAATTCACCAATACTTTCATTATACCTTTTATACAAAATCATTTAAGTCACCAGAGGAGTTTCCAGAAGGCCAAGACAATCTTCATTTTCCATACTTTAACCCTGTAATTATCCATACATACCTCATGGATTCCCCATTCTCTCAACATTTCCCAACACCACAAACTCTGACAGTCCACTACTGGGAGGATTCACAATATCTTCCACCTCTTCTCTAAGCATTTTCTTCAATGTATTGTTCTGGAAATCTATTAATTCCCTGAAAACACTATTACTCAAGAAGCTCAGGCTTTTGTTTTGGTTTGTTTGTTTCATTTCCTAAGTTGATTCTTCTGCTACCGAACTTGGATTTAGGTAGTGAGACTTCTTGCTCCTTATTGCCCCTTTCTTTCTTTCTTTTTTTAAATTATACTTTAAGTTCTAGGGTACATGTGCACCATGTGCACGTTTGTTACATATGTACACATGTGCCATGCTGGTGTGCTGCACCCATTAACTTCTCATTCTCATTTACATTAGGTATATCTCCTAATGCTATCCCTCCCCCATCCCCCCATCCCATGGCAGGCCCTGGTGTGTGATGTTCCCCTTCCTGTGTCCATGTGTTCTCATTGTTCAATTACCACCTATGAGTGAGAACATGTGGTGTTTGGTTTTCTGTCCTTGCAAAAGTTTGCTGAGAATCATGGTTTCCAGCTTCATCCATGTCCCTACAAAGGACATGAACTCACCATTTTTTATGGCTGCATAGTATTCCATGGTGTATATGTGCCACATTTTCTTAATCCAGTCTATCACTAATGGACATTTGGGTTGGTTCCAAGTCTTTGCTATTGTGAATAGTGCCGCAATAAACATACATATGCCTGTGCCTTTATAGCAGCATGATTTATAATCCTTTGGGTATATACCCAGTAATGGGATGGCTGGGTCAAATGGTATTTGTAGTTCTAGATCCCTGAGGAATCGCTACACTGACTTCCACAATGGTTGAACTAGTTTACAGTGCCACCAACAGTGTAAAAGTGTTCCTATTCCTCCACCTCCTCTCCAGCACCTGTTGTTTCCTGACTTTTTAATGATCACCATTCTAACTGGTGTGAGATGGTATCACATTGTGGTTTTGATTTGCATTTCTCTGATGTCCAGTGATGGTGAGCATTTTTTCATGTGTCTGTTGGCTGCATAAATGTTTTCTTTTGAGAAGTGCCCCTTTCAAATAATCTTTCTCCCTAATCTTCAGTGGTCAGGTAGGAGCCCTTAGTTTTAAATCTCATGTCAAATTATGTTACCTACAAATAATGTTAGTGTTGCCATTATCTACTCACCACCAGGATATTTCTCCTCTTTTTTAATGTTTAGTCCTTGGCTCAACGTACTAATCCTATGGATACTGCTTCTGTCTTAATGATTGGCAACTTCATTATACACACTGATGATTCTCACAGCATTCTTGGCACTTAGTTTCTTGATTTCCTCTCCTTGGATAATAAAGTCCTCTTCCTCAAGCTCTCTCTCCTAGAATACATACAACAGTTAACGTTTTTGTTAGATTAATTCCTAAGAAATTTGTGTACTCAAATACTACAGTAAATGGTATGCAATTCAAAAATAGATTATTTAATTGTTTTCTTTAAGTATAAAAATGCAACTGACTTTAGATATTATTTCTATGTCCAACAGACTTTATAAACTTTCCTTGTAAATTTTTTTATAATTTCAACTTTTTTTTTATATTCAGGGTGTGCATGTGCAGGTTTCTTACCTGGCTATATTGTGCAATGCTGAGGCTTGAGGTACAATTGATCCCGTCACTGAGGTAGTAAGCATAGTACCCAATAATTAGTTTTTCACCTCTTGCCCAAATCCCTCCCTCCCACCTCTAGTTGTCTTCAATGTCTATTTTTGCCATCTTTATGTCGATGAGTACCTAATGTTTAGCTCCTACTTACAAGTAAAAACAAGCAGTGTTTGATTTTCTGTTTCCAAGCCTTATTTTGCTTATTACAACAGCCTCCAGGTGCCTCCATGTTGTTACATAGGACATAATTTTGTTCTTTGTTTTGGCTGCCTAGGATTCCATAGTGTATATGTACTATATTTTCTTTATCCAATCCACCATTGATGGGAAACTCCTTTTATTTCTAATGTGTCTACAGATTCTTCAGGGTTCATTATTAAATAATGAAAATATCTAAAATAGGTGTTTTATCAACTTCTTTCAAAATTTATGCCTTAATTACATTTTTGCCTCATTTTACTAAATTGGGCCTCCAATATCATTATCATTGGATAGAAGTGATATAGATGGACTTCTTTATGTCATGTACGATTTAAAGGGGACACTTTTATTATTTTCCCATTCAGAATAAATTGCTTTGCTGTATTAATGTCACAAATGACATTTACGGATATTTTACACACTATACCTTCTTGAAAAGTGAGACTAAATGGAGCTGGTGATTATATATTTTCTTTTAAATCATAGTTGACTTAATTTGCTTCTTTTTTTATTTTACAAATTTTGCACTTGATACCTGAAAGTAGAGATCAGCCTCTAAAACTTTGCCTAGTTTTGCTAGTAGGTTAAATTGATCCCATTGACTGAGTTGGGAGGAGTCCTCTCTTTTTCTCAGAAATACAATTTGCAATTGGGATGAGCTTTTCTTTAAGTCAGGTGGATTTCTCATATGAAACTATCTGAGTCTGGTGTTTTCTTTATGTGCAGTTATATAACCTTTGCTTAAATTTATTAAACTTACAGGACTGTTCAAACTTTTAATACAAAATGCATTTTCCCATTTAAATTTAGGCTTAAAAATTCTTGGCATGTAGACACTGATAATATTCTCTTTTTACCTTTTCCATTTCTCCTCTATCTACAGAAATCTCTCTCTCTTCCCCTTTTAATGCATGTGCTGTGCAGTCTCTTTCTCCTGTCATTTTTAAAAAGAAGTTTGTTTTTTTTTCATAGACATTTATGAGGTTTTCTTATGCTAAAATTTTCCCTAGGAGAATACATAAGTATACATTTGGCATGAATTTATATTTTCACCTAGCTTTAACTTATTAGATTTTCCCAGATTTTACGTGAAATGTATAAAAATAAAGCTTGGCATTTAATTTTTAGAAACTACAGATAACAGTTTAAAATATGATCAGTATTTATTTTAAAGGAATTACAAAGAATGCAGACGGACTATGCAATAACTCTTCAAGTTAAGGCTAAGACAAATGGAAAGAGAGATAATATCAGCTAAATTGAAAGGAGAGATATACTTCAGTGGTTTTCTGGTCCACTTATAACTGAAAACATGTCTTGAAGATAATTATGTAGAGCTATCTTATTTTCAGTCCCAAAGGGTATTGGATTTAGTGGTGCATATTACATTATTATCAAATCAGAGTGACAGTCCAGTATTACTTACAGTAAATAATATTTGATGATGAAAATACATTTTTGATCAAAAAAGAATGGGAATAATGAATGACACAATTATATCTACTTTCATTTCTTGGCTGCACTTTCATTTTAAACCTGTCAAAAATATTTAGATTCTGTACCTGTTGGGAAAAAATATTGCAGTATACCCAAGGGAAGAACAATAGATTATCACAATGTATTTTAGGCTGGCAAAGTAGTAATGACTAAAATAACAGAGAAAATAATATATATTTTTAATTTCTGATGTATCAGCTGGTATAATATAAAGTGAAATTGAAAAAATTAGAACTTTGCATTGCAACATTGCTTTTTATTTTAAAGAATCCTCAGTTCTTTAAATATCCACTCTCTATCCTATATGAATTATATTCTTCATATACATGTGAAAATATATAACACATTTAGTGTCTTTAGTGAATAAATATTTAACCTGTTCCTAGAAAGGTGAATTTTTCTTTCTTGATTTATACTTCTTCTTACTCTCAACATTACCATTTCCTGTTCCTACATCAAGTACAGAAGAAAAGAAGACCACACTGACCCAAAATTTGAATTAACTTTGAGATGAACAATAGCATGATGTTTTTATCCAATTGGTGATATTAAGGCCAATGTTAAACTTAGTAAAGTTAGTAAAGTTTAAGTTTATTCAATCTTGACATTAAAAGTCTAGTTTAAAGCATTTTATACAATCAAATTCTAAAGTACTGAAAGTGCAAATTGATGGTTAATCACAAGGTTATGATTTAATGTATTAATTAGGATGTTGAAGAGAAGTAAATGAGTTTTTTCCTCACCATTTTCTATTGATACTGTTTGGATTAATGCCTAGTAGAAAACTTCAGTAAATATAATTCTAATTAATTTGCTGTATTTGCAATGTTGATTTTTAAATGATTCTAAACTTTTCAATATGAAAATTAAATCACACAAATCAGTGAATAAAATGAAAAATACATATAGGACAATTAATAATAAAATAATTTTGACTATCTTCTGATATTAAAGTTAAAATAGATATGAATATGTGGCTATAACAAAATTAAGTTTTTTAAACTTATAGATATGGAATGGTAAAATAATAAACATAATTTATAATTAAATTGAAACAGTCTGCTAAGCAATTTATGTTACTATACCAGGGTCACATATAAATAGAAAATTTCCAGTTTACTATGACATCTACTATATCTCCTATCAATTTACTTTTATAATAACCATGATGACATATTATAAAGGAAAATCCAACCTGTGAAGTCACAAATCAATGCACGTGAAAATAAAGTGAATGCCTTGGGAAAATTTTTACTAACAATTATTTCAATAATTGGAATTCAAATACAAGTTCCATGCTTCCATTTATAATTAGACAAGAGGCTTGAGGGTGGGTAGAAATGAACTTTGATTTATTACAATTATTTCAGTCTTACTTCAGATTGCAAGGAATATAATAACAGGACATAAGGAAATTTTACCTTAAGTATATAAGAACTATCTTGTAAACAGCTAGAGAAAATTTTCAATCTCAAACTAATGGGACCAATTCTAAATCACTATCAAGATTTGTCCTACTAATTTAGCAGTCATTTAGAGAAACTTATTTTTATAATAAAGCATAAAATGTAAAATAATTTTGTATGAGTTATATCCTGGCACTCACAGTAGCATAAGTGAAGTGGTTGCATGAAAAGGCAGAGATCAAAATAAAAGATGATTTCAAAATTATTATATTAGTAAGAAAAAGTTTCTCAGGCTGAATTTATTATTTAATCTTGTCACAGGATCAAATGGTCAGTCCATCCTACAGAACACCATAATAGGCATGTTTACTAGGCATAACAAATTAATTTGAATTGAAGGACTATATTTGAGAGGTCAATGCTCCCAAAAATATGTTGAAAATGAAGAGAACTAAGGATATCTCATTGATATTGCCTGTTGAAAATGACTAGGCTTAAACAGAGACATTCACATTTATAATTGTGGATAGCAGACCCTAGATTGGCCCCAGGTTTATGCCCTGCGTCAACCTGAGTTTGGGAAGGGCCTATTCCTTGCTTCTAACCAATAGAATATGGCAGTATTGGTGTGATGTCACTGTTGTGTTATGCTGTGTAAAGGTTCTCTCTTACTAGAATGAATGAGAGCAATGATTCCTTTGCTGGCGTTGAAAAACTAGCTGCCATATTTTGAATAGACCAATTTGAGAGGGACATGTTCCAAAGAAAGGTGGAAAGCCTTTAAGAGCTGAGTGTGGCCCCTTGCCAATAGACAGAAAAGAAACAGGAGGTAATAGCTATATATACAAGGAGACAAAGGCTGCCAACAACCTGAGCAAACTTGGAAGCAAATCTTTCCCCAAACAAATCTCTGATGTGATAACAGCCCTGGTTGATACCTTGATTGCAGCCTTGCAAGACATTGAAGCACAAACCCAGCGAAGCTATGCCCAGACTCCTGAGATGCAGAAATTATAAAATAATAAATACATATTGTTTAAAAATACTTTGTGGTAATTTGTCACACACTAAATGATAACTCTTACAGTGACAAAACCTATATAAAATAAAATACTATAAATGAAATGGAAAATTTCCCTTATAACTCAATAATAAGATCTAGATGAAAATTGTTTTCTATAATAAGTAAAAAATTTAAAATATATTTAGTAGATGTTTTGCAAATATAAGAGGAGATGCTGCTTCTTATGAAAGAGAAAAAGAAAATATTAAAGGTAGAACAGTTTCCGAAACAAAAAAAAATGAAAAAGCCTGCTTAAAATCTTTGAAGTGCAAGCAAAATAAAATTAAATGCAAAGTTTTAAAAATACATTAAGCACAACTTAATGAAAACAATTAGGACACTATAGAAATACAATCGGTTTCCAAGAATAAAAGCATGAATTTCTCAAAATAGACAGGCTCTGGGCTTTAATGTGACCTTTTCAGAGAAGCCTCTAATTACCAGTTACCATTCCCTTTAAAATTTTATTCTCTCACATTCTTTTTTCTTTCTACTCTGTTTTATTTTGACAATAGCAACTGTCACCTTCAAATTTATTACATATTTTACTTATTTATTATGTTTATTAACTGTCTGCTCCTACTAGAATCAAAAACCATGGTTGCAGAGTTTAGACTTTCTGTTTATTGATGTATCTCAAATATCTTAAACAGAGCATTACACATCCTAAGTGCCCCAAAAATATTTGTTCAATGAATGACACTAATTAATTAGAGAAGAGAATGATAAACCAGATGGGATTAAAAAAACAGAAAAGAAAAAAAATGCATCATTGAAAATATCCATGTTTTCAAGAGTTCTTAGTCTACAGATGATAAAAACTCATTAATTTTCTGTAAGCACTTATTATGTAGTTAATTTTAATACTCTTTAAAGTAAAAAGTAAGATAATTTATATGAAGGTGATAAAACGTTAAAGCTATTTTTCCTATTATTTTCAAGTTTTTAATTAGGCTTTGTTAAGCTTCCATTTTATTAATAGTCAAATTTTTATTCATTAACCTAATAACTTTTGTTTCTTATATAATAAATTATAAATACAAATTACATATTGTTATTATTACTACTAGTGATATCTATCAAATATTTTGGTCTGTGCAAAATTGTTGATGCAGCATTACTAGCTTACTAATTTATATATTATTCGTTTTCTTTGTCTAACACTTATCAAGTCAGATATTTTCTTATTTCTCTTCACAATGCAAATTATGTTAATTTAATCTAATAATTTTGGACTTTGCATTTATTTGGTGATTTTGAACATTTCTCTACAGAAGAATTTTCTTCATGTTTATTTTTATTTCAGCACATTTCATTTTGAGCTGTAAACATTTGAGATATACAGCTCAACAGCTGCTCCTCACTTCGTTTAACATTTTGTTTCATGGCTCTTGTTTCACATCTTACTGGTTTTTAAATTATTTTGCTATCCCTTGGGAACATCTGGTATTCTTTCTTTTCACGTCTTTAAATGTATTCATTTGTCTGAGCAACAGCTTCTGTAGGTTTGGAATACAATCAACTCTAAAGCTGACTTTAATTTTGAAAACAGTATTTTGGAAACTACACTTATTTATAATTAAATGTGCTTTAGAAAGTTACTTCACATTCTGGGAAAGAAAAAAAACAGGATTTCAGGAGGTATTACTATTATTATTATGCAGTGATATGTATTAAAGATAAATAGTGATGACATTCTATTTCTTTTAAATTTCTCAAATAGAAAAGGTACTAGTAATAGCTTTTAAATACAGTTGTTCAAAGCACAGAAGAGATTTTGAATGTTCCCAACACAAAGAAATGCTTAGTGTTTGCGATGACAAATATCCCAATTATCCTGATTTAATCATTGCATATTGTAAACATTTATCAAAACATCACGTGCCCCATAAATATGCAACAATTATGAATCAGCAAAATATTTAAAAATTCCAAATGTATACTTGGGTTTTTCTATTTTGTTTTATTGACTATACATAGAATTTCAGTAATATTTTTAATGTTAAAATAGTGTAAGTTATTTGAAATACTACTTAACCTTAACCTGTTTAAGTAGCTATAGAAAGCTTTACTCTTAATTCTACTTGTATTCATCAGTGGAAATAATAACCTTAGGATTATATTCTTTAATAATCAAGAGATATTTTGAACATCTAATATACTCAACACTAAAGTACTAGATTTACATAGAATAGAAAATAAATAAGACTTATTCCTACTATTAGTGATGTTAACATCTATCTGAAGAAGGAATTAATATGGATTTTAAATTATTTGTAAATTCAAAATCACTGAGAGAATAAAGACACAAATTGTCCAGTAAATGTTTGAAGAGGTCATAGAGAATGAGGGACTCTACTGGAGTGAAGACTTAAGTCACATTAATATATGTAGCAAAAAGACTTAAGGCAGGGAAGATGTGTTTATCTTGTACCTATTGATCTAAATTGTTGATTAAATATTTCCATGAAAGTGTTCATCTTAGGGTTGTGACCTGGCCAGTGAGTGTGTTGTAGTGACAGATATGCATAAACATGTATTACTGCAATATATGGAGAGAGAGTTTCATCTCATATTGTACACCTTAAAAAATTAATTTGATTTTGTAAATTTAACTATTTATTACTCCTTTTCACTTTATTTGATTCCTCCATTTTTAAAAATGGTGATACAATAAGAAAATTGTGGTTTTGATAAAATTTTATAATAAATGCTATTAAAATAAATTAAAACATACTAATTTAATTACAATCAAAATACATGTATTATTAAAGTAAACTAATAATTTATGGCTTTAGAATATCAAGATTTTTCAAAATTTTATATATTTTACAATTTTTACAAAATTAACACTAATACATGCAATGAGCAATGAAGTTTGCAAATTTCCATTTATGCCTACTGCATGTTCAGTGTTTTAAATATTTTTATCATACATTTTAAAAGATTTTAAAGAAAGGAAGCAATGAAAATAAGTTTTGAACAACTTAAGTCAAAACGAAAAGTCTCAAGCATTTTAAATATATTTATCTTTTATATTTATTTACTTTCCATCATTATTAATACATTATTTTAATGTTGGAATATCATCAGGAAAATCATCATCCGGATTTGGGTAATATAATTATTTCCTAGTATTTCTTTTAACATACCTTGATAATTATTCTCCTCTTCAGACTAAATACCTTATTTGAATGATAAACATATTTAATAAAGAAGTAATACCACTTTTGTTGTATAAAAGTGTTAATGCATATGTGTTGGCTTTTGGTTTCTATATTACATTTTAAAAGTCTATTTTCTATCCCTTTATTACTGCTATACTGTCTTACACAACATTACTTCATAATTTTTGACATCTGATAGAGTAAGTCTAGGCACTATGTTTTCCTTCATGAGTATCATGACTATTCCTTGATCTTTTGTTTGTGATTGAAATGGCCTTAACAATAATTTGAAAAAAAAATCTATTTTTCAGTGGACTACACTTGAAATTTTAAAACATGATATATATATATTTATTTAAGTATTAATATATCTCAATAAGGCTTTACATATATATAAATATAAAACTTGCAATCTTTTGTTAAACTTATTCTACCATAATTATATCCAGATATTATTGAACATGATCTGTAATTTCCAGCTACCTGGTGCTGGCATAAAGTAAATCAATTGCATTGTATGCATTGTTTTGGTATCTAGCCACCATTCTAAGTTTCTTTATTGTTCTCCAATTTCACGTACATTCTTTTAGCATTCAAAGACACCGTTATTATACTTTATTTATATTTTTGAATATTTATCATTTTAAATAGATTAGGTCAAATGACACAAAGAGTGTTGGTCCAAGACGGCCTCATCATGGCTCACAGAAATTACAGTTCTTCAGTTTTAAAATGTATGGAGAAAATAGCATTCATTTAGCAGAATTCTGACAATAAGTGTCCTGACCCACAGAAAGAGATAAATCACGATGCAAAGGACCAACTGGAAGCTGAGTTTCCTCCAAAGTTACATAAGAAGTGGCAGAAATTAATGCCAATATCAAAGCTTTAAAAGATGTAGTAAGGATGAAGATTCCTACAACATGCCTATTTGACAGGTGCAAAAGACAGATGGAGCAGATGACAACAGACTTAATCAAGTGATGATACCAATTGTTGCATTTTCCTACAGTAGCATTTTTCCTGGGACACTGAACATCTCTGACACGTTGCGCAGCTATTGATGAGAAAAAATGCTTTCTTTTCCATTCAAAAATGGAAGTCAAAATGAGTTTTCTTGAAGTTAAACAGGAAACATATTACTTTTACTCATCTGCCTAAAGGGTAACTTTAGAGAAATTACACATGCACACGCCACATGTGTTTGGAAATGCTGCTGTGTCCCATTTACCTAGTAATTGGTATCACTACAATTTTCTCTTGAGAAGCACAGCAAGAACAGGCCTGCCATCTTTATCATTTTAACTTTTGACATAGCAGACACGATATACACAGAGCTTTAGCTGGGATAATCTGAGGAATCCCCAGCAAGCTTCAAAAGGGAAATCATAAGGCAACAGAAACAATGGCTGATCATAAAATAGCAAAAGATGTGATGCGAATTTCTCAGCATGAACCAGTATTGCTTGATTCATTTAAACATATGATCTGTGTGTGCAGCAGCATTTTATTATAAATTAAAAGTAATATATAAGAAGCCAATATATTGTGGAAGATATAGTTAAAATTCTTGAATAGGTGGCTTAGACTTCCATGGCATCTGTTTCTTCTGCTTTGCTGCTCTGTGTCTCATCCCATATAGATGACATCACTGAGAATGTTCTATTTCCATTTAGCAACTGAATCTGTTATCACACTCTTTTCTATAAAATATATTCATGAATGTTAGTGAGTTTTGGGGTAATGAAATATACATTAGAGAGAATTACTAGCACAGGTGTACACATTTGCTGGAACCCATCATATCATATATTTAAAATTTCACTTTATCGAATGAAAATTTTACCTATAAAAGAACCATAAACAAATATCAGACGACTGCTAATACTATGAATGTTGAAACATTTAGATGTAAATATACTGGGACATACAATTTTCTTTGAATTTCTTCAAAAATAAGATGAATTAATAACTGGAAATAGGAACGGATGGGTATGTAATAAAACAAGTAAAGTAAAAATGATGGTTGTATATTAGAGCAGAGCAAAGAAGTATATTTGTTTTGCTGTAAAATTCTTTCAACTTTCCTTGAAAATTTTCAAAATTCAACTTTGGAAAAAATACAATAGTGGCAGGAAATCCTTTCTTTAGACAAAACTTTGTGTTGTATCTAGAAGTATATCACAATTTTTTTTGTTAAGTCAAGGCTTGAGAAATGCACCTATAGTTACTGGACACATGGGCAATGACAAGTGAGTTAGGTTGGTATGCGGAGATGTGGATAAAATAAAATTTACAACCCCATGGAATGTAGGGGAGAGACAGCTCAAAACGGGCATACTGTGTGGATACATTCATATTCCATATAAATACTCAGAAGAGGACATCTGCAGAGAAGTTTTGCCGTAATCAAGTAAAAAGGTAACTGGTACTATGCATACCATTCATGTTTGCTTCCAAATACCCAAGTATCGCTAGTGATTCCATTGACAAAGTGTTACTCATGCCACATTTCCTTTGACTGGAAGATATACTTCATTACAAAAAAAGAAATAAAGAAATTGCTGATGATATTACATATACAGTGCCCACTTGCAAACCAAAGTTTCGAAGCTTTGAAGCTTTGAACAGTTCTAGAAGATGGATTATTGTCTTAAGCTAGCAGCTAACTAATTCAGGTTTCATTTTATGCTGAAAAATTGGATATAATAGCAGCTGTTCTTATACTGTTTAATGCCATCCCCCTTCTTTACCATCACCAATTTGTAAGAAGAATTCCAGTGTTGCTTAGAGTATGACTGATTTTATATCACTCTATGATGATATGACAATGGATATAAATTAGCAAATTCCTTTTATGATGGTATTTTTTTTAACCTGATAAGAGTAAATATTGAGAGGGAAGTAAAACTGATTGTGCTGAACCTCCTCTATTTACCCATCCAGAATCATCTTTCCCTTTTCTTCACTCTCTTGTCTGACCTAGGAGACAGACCTCTTTGAACAGTATCAATAGACTCCATTGACCTTTAGTTATTTTGTAGCATTTAGCTACTGAGAGTCCTTTTGAAATATAAGCACGGTGACAAATTAGGTCAGGCAATTCATTTTCAAGCTCTTTCCCAAAGTTTTCCCTCTAGCTGACTCTGACTTTTGACCAAAAGTTAGAGTCACCCTCTTCACATAACTTCTAATTCTACATTCCAGTGATTACTTCTTATATTCCTCCCTTTTTTACTCAGAGGTGGTTACAACCATGGATAGTTGTGTAAATCCATGTATTTCTGATCATTGTAAATAATTCCTTTATTAAAAATTGTTGAGATTTGCTTGAACATGCCAACAGTTACTTGCTGGTAGTTAAGGACACTAATTTATTTACAACCCTTCCCAAATTAAATTTAAGCAAAAATCACAGCGTCAAAAAGTAATATCACATATTGTTAAAAGAAAAACAGATCAAAATTATATTTTCATCTTGAACATATAAGAACTGCAAAATTCTGCCTTATCAGTTATAAAGCAAAAATTAAAAGAATTACAGACTTCAATAGATTAATCAGCATTGTAGATGAGGATTTTCCTGTAATATTTTAAGATACTACTATATCAATGAGAATTAAATAGAAATAGAAATACAAAGGATTCAATATTACATTTAATAACACTTGTTCAATAATCTAAAAACTCTACACACCAAAAGCACAGAATACACATTATATTTACATTAATCAATCACAAAAATAAATCGTGTTCGAAGATAAAGTGTAAACCCAAATAATACCAAAGAAACATCAACAAAAATATTATATTGTCATATCACAATGAATTAAAGTTAAATATAAAATAACAATTAGAAATGATTAATATCTGCAAAAGCTTAGTATTTACTATGTGTGATTTTGTTTCTATGACTTTTATATACATCAACTCTTTAAATATTCAGAAAAATATTTTGTGGTAAGTAATTTTATGACCACCATTTTCTTTCAAATAGGTTTAATAGTTTATCTACGGTGCAGCAGTAGAACCTCCAAATCCACGCTCATATGATTGCTCAACTGAAAAACACAGCAAAACTAACAGAAAAACTTATACTTAAAAACATTTGTGGAAAAGTTAGAACTTCTATAGATAAAATAAGCTGCAGTATTAAAAGATATTTACAATAAAATAATAATTTCATTACATTTCCAAAAATGTGAGTATGGTTGGACTAGTACTAGAAAGAAACTCAGAACTTTTAAAACCAGTATTTAGTCACTCATTATCAAATGTTTATTGAGCAAATCCCATGTGCTATGCAATGTTATTCATTGCAAAATGAAGAGGGATACATGAATATACTTATTATGCAACTCAAGGAGGTAGATAAACATGAGAAGCACAAACATAAACAAAAATAAGGGACCAATAAATCTATTGTTAGAAGTCAATTGAAAATAGCTATAAAGGTAATAGAACTAATTACAATGACAGGCCAGGCATGGTGGCTCACACCTGTAATACCAGCTGTTTGGGCAGCCGAGGTGGGTGGATTACCTGAGGTCAGGAGTTCAAGACCAGCCTGGTCAACATGGCGAATCCCTGTCTCTACTAAAAATACAAAAATTAGCCAGGCGTGGTGGCACATACCTGTAGTTCCAGCTACTTGGGATGCTGAGGCAGAATTGCTTGAATCCGGGACGCGGAGGTTGTAGGGAGCCAAGATCATGCCATTGCACTCCAGCCTGGGTGACAGAGCAAAACTCAAGTCTCAAAAACAAACAAACAAAAACACACACACTCTAGAGGCATAACAGGGTTAACAGAAACTTAAAACCTTACTATATATGAAAACACATGAGATTAATTTGAAATTTCAGATACTATTCCAGGAAATGTATTTAACAGGTGAATACAATATACCTTGTCTTCGATTTTTAATTAAAAAGTTCCACAATGACAGCAATTAGTGATAAGTGCCCTTACAATGCTAAAGAAGAGCTGCAGGTGAAACTTATTCAAGAATGGGTAAACTACTAATGCAACAATCATCTCATCATTTTCTGCTAGTCTCTATCAAGAAAAGACTAAAAACTCAAAAAGAAATAGAGTAACATTTAATACATAATAATGAACAAGCTTTGGCTTAGTTTTGTGTGTGCTGACATTTTTCCACTGCTCTTGAAATGAAACCCACTCTTTTACTTAAGAAAAGAGAGAGCAGCTTCAAGAGACCAAGTGATAAGTCTAAGTCTGCAAGAAATGGAGACTCTGGTGGATTCTTTAAGGAAAGAGAGAGCAGCTACTAGAGACCTAGTGTTAAGTCTTAAATCTACAAGAAATGGAGACTGTGGTGGATTCCCCCATCTGGACACTTGCTGAGTAGCAGGAAGTCCTAAGCCCACCTCAGAGCTATTGTCAACATGAAGTTGAGAGTTCACAAAGAGCTTGAGAAGTACATTCCACGGTTTGTACACATGATAACATGCATTCATGTTGTCTGCTGTCTGGATCTCATCTTGAGAATTCTGTGCAGAGGATACTGCTTGGGGGAGCCATAGATGTCAGGATGAAGAAAGGGCAGAAGTAGGCAGCCTGTGCTAACAATGTTTGGCATACATTGCACAATGTGGCATATGCTATACATTTTCTGTGTACCAATTGGAACTTGAAGAAGTAAAGAGACTTGGGCAATCTTGATCAGTACCTAATAAAAAGGTGCAGCCTGCCTGTGGTGGCAAGACCTCAGAAATAATTACCTGTTTTCTGACCAATAATTTAGGAGGCTAAAAGCAAAGAGTGTATCCCCTGAGACAGTTAATGTTCTTTGGTAGCCTCTGAAGAACTCACACCTACATCCCAAAAGGGAGTCAGCATTTATTATTTGAAATTATTTGAAAGTATAACATGATACATTAAAAAATTATATAATAAACCCTAAAATGACAACTAAAATTTACAGAAAAAGGTACTAGTAAGCCAGTAATAGAAAATGGAATCATAAAAATCTTCAATTTTACAAAGGCAGCGAAATAGGAAAAAAGGATATAAGAACAAATAAGAAAAACAAAAAATAACTAGATTTAGTGGCAAAAAAAACTACCAAAATCAAGTATTTTTATAGTACTTTATAGTACCATGAAATCAAGTATTTTATAGTACTTTGTATTCATGAGAACATTTTGAGAGAGAACATGGTGGATATTTTACACCAGGCAAGTACTTACTGAAAGAGAGCCACCAGGGTAGCTACATTAAGTTAAATGATTACTATTTAAAGAAAAAACACTACTATACTCGGTTTTTAAGGAAGTTACTATATAAAATGGGGAAGAATTAACCACTACTCTATAAAACTAATAATTGAAGAATTTAAAATAATAGTATGAACCCAGAAGATTTGAAAACCAAAATTAGCGTATTTAATTGAGTGAATACATGAGTGTGTGCAGGAGGGCACTCACCCGAGCACACACACATACACACACACACAATTTTTACAGTAAACAATTAGAGAATATCCATTTCTTTAAGTTCACATAGCCATAACAAAACTTATTCTCCATGATGAAGACACCATAATTTGTAATGCAAATGTCATCGTGTCTTTTTATTATCTACAAACCTGAAAAACACTAGTTTCTTCAGATTAAAATAAACATTTTTGTTTATTTTATCAAGCAATTTTGTGTATTTATCCAAGCAATTCTGCCTCAGCCTCCCGAGTAACTGGGACTACAGGCGTATGCCACCACGACTGGCTAATTTTTGTATTTTTAGTAGAGATGGGGTTTCGCCATGTTAACCAGGCTGGTCTCGAACTCCTGACCTCAGGTAATCCACCCACCTCGGCCACCCAAACTGCTGGGATTACAGGCATGAGCCACCGCGCCTGGCTTGCCATTGTAATTAGCTCTATTACCTTTATGCTATTTTCAATTGACTTCTAACAATAGATTTATTGGTCCCTTATTTATGTTTGTGCTTCTCATGTTTATCTCCTTGAGTTGCATATTAAGTATGGTCACGTATCCCTCTTCATTTTGCAATGAATAACATTGCATAGCACATGGAATTTGCTCAATAAACATTTGATAATGAGTGACTTAATACTGGTTTTAAAAGTTCTGAGTTTCTTTCTAGTACTAGTCCAACCATACCCACCTTTTTGGAAATGTAATGAAATTATCCACAATTGTTTGAATATACTTCAAGACCTAGACTCTGTTTTCTTTTTTGTTTGTTTGTTTGAGACAGAGTTTTGCTCTTGTTGCCCAGGCTGGAGTGCAATGGCGTGATCACGGCTCACCACAACCCCTTCTTCCTGGGTTCAAGGGATTCTCCTGCCTCAGCCTCCCGAGTAGTTGGGATTACAGGCATGCGCCACCACGCCCATCTAATTATGTATTTTTAGTAGACACAGGGTTTCACCATGTTGGTCTCCAACTCCCGAACTCATATGATCTGCCCACCTCAGCCTCGCAAAGTAATGGGATTACTGGCATGAGCCACCACGCCTGGCCTAGACTCTGATTTTATCTTCACTCTTCACTCCTGTTTTGTCACACTTCTGACAGTTGTGGACTTTTGTTTTCTTGAACACAAAGTTTTCTCTTTAGACTCTGTTACTATAAATTCACTGTCTCCTCAGTCTGGAAACCTCCCTCCTCAGGGTTCTAACACACCAACTCCTGTTCACGCTTTACAGTTCTTCTTAGATGCTATTCTTCAGGAAGGCTTTCTTGACAAGCAGTTAAGGTCAAATGTCATTTTGTATCCTCAAGACATCCTACTTCCACTTTTTCATTTACATATACTCTGCAATTACTTTAATGGTTTTTATTTCCCCCACTAGGTTCATTAAAGGTTAATATATTTGCTAAATTTATTGTTATATCCATTGTTCTTAATATGTATAGTAATTAGCATATAATAGACACAAAATGTTTACAACTAATAAAAACTCACACTGGTATTATCTAAGCCATATACTACATAAAAATAAATATAGTTAAAATTTCTAAAACTTACTATTTCATAAATTTATTATGAAACTACATTGTTGTACTACCTTTGTACATAAGGTGTTTAATTCTAACATTGTTAAAAGCCTAACCTAAATGTCCAATTTCAGGATCTATCCTAATCTCAACCCATTCTCTCCTCTTTCATGCAAATAATATTTCCTTTCTCTGCTTTTAACTTTATTATCAGCGCTTATATTACAACGATCAACAGAATCTAATTTGCCCTTTTGTTATTTTTATGCCCATCTTTATTTCCTCCTACTAAATTCCTAGGAGAGACTGAAAGTAGTTTTCATCTTTGCCTAGGTCAGAGGTAATGCTCACTCAATGATACTTCCAAACTGTATGTAGATGCTTCAAATGACCAACAGAACATTTGACAAATATATGAACATTAATTTGTCAAAATAATTAATTAATTAAAATGACAAGAGTGATAAATTTGTGCATTCCCAAATTATCTTGGTATGATACACCTTTCCCTGAGGCTAAATGGGACGCAACTCATTGCTTCCCTGTCTGTGGCATTATCTCCCATGACACTTCATATTTATGGTCCACTGAAGTGAGCTTGCCCAGAATATAGCAGATGTTTGCCACTTCTTCAATCAAAATTATTCACTCTGAATAAGTGGCTTTTTAGATGGGAATACAAATCCTAACTTAAGAGTTTTTTGACTTTTGGCAAATTGTCAAAAAGGTGCAAATAACAAATAATGGCGAATGAAAGGAAAATGGTGCTATAAGAGTGGATCAATATAATATATTGTTGAAGGTAATAAAGAAAATATTCATTACTAGCAGATACAAGGAGCTCAATAAAGTGGAGGAATTATTGTGACTGTTCACCCATGTAACACTCTTTGGTCCAGTTCTTTGCCTTGTGTCTAATTCCTACTCATTATTTGTCAGTTCCATAATAATGTTATATATTTCATTATTTCAATATTTTTATATTTCATAAATACCTTTTCCTTAAGGGCTCCAAATCAACGAGCATAATATAACTTTCATACGTTTTAAAATAAATAAATAAAATCTAATATAACTGTGAGTAAAGCTTATTAGTAAGTTTATTGCAATTTACATGAAAAAATATCAGTTGCAATAAAAATTTAAATGAATTAAGAAAAGATGTGTAAAACAGAGAATAGTTTTTGATAAGTTAAATACCTTACTCAGCAGCTTTAATGGCTCTGGAAGCAATTTATTTTTGCCCAAAGACATTTTGACTTATAATAACTTATTTTAGCATACTTTAACATATCCCATGAGGAATCATTACAGAGTCTGCTAGGATGATGGAGTTAACATGCGCTCATTGTCTTCACTCAGTATCTGTCAGCTGAAGAAAATATTCTTACATGCATTGGAGTATATGCCAAATACAATGCATGCTAAATTATCTGTTAAAACACAAAAACAGTAATAAATGCAAATCTATTGCATATACTGTTAATTATTTTACATGGCATGTAAATGCTAGGAAGTTTTTCTATCCTCAGTATTACCATAAAAAGGCTGCTGCTGTGAAGATAAGTATAAGTTCATCCTTTTAAACTAGAGTCAAAAGCACAACAAGGTAAAACATATAGAGCATATTATTCCAAACTTATAACTCTCCTCTGAATTTCTATGTAAATATAATGACCAAATACATAATTGAATATTAATATGTACAAAATTATTTCACAAAGATCTTGAACTGCTCTCAAGTACAGCAATATTTGATTGCTTTCAATGAGTTTTTCCTAGCAATTTTTAATAAAAGTTACTTGTCTACCCATTCCACAATTAGTGATTCATCTATCCAAAATTTTTGCAACCTAATATCAAAATTCCTATTATTAGAACATGTAAGGAACTGATGAACTCATATTCTACATATTTATTAATCCTAAACAATTGTTTAAGATATAAGTATAAAAGCATAGGGCATGAGTCACAAATTAAGAAATCACAAACTTCTTAGAGAAGTTTCAGAAAGAAACTCAAATAAAATTCACAACAAAGTTAATCCGAACTATTGATTATAAATGTGGTTAAAAAAAGTTAAAAATTAAACATAGATGGCAACAGTTAATATTATTTTTCTATAAACAGCATTTTTTAATCATTTGGAAAAGCGTTTAGTTATGGGACTAAAGCATTATTAAAACTTCGCTTATTCACTTGTGCAACTGAGGAAATTGACCTAATTTTTTACCCTACATCAATTTCTGTTTTGAGTTTGAAGTCAAGCCTGGAATCTTACTTGGATTTTAGGTGAAAAAGCCATCCATGTAAATCCAGGTAAATTCTTGGGCAATAGTGACTGGTTTGCTCCATAAAAACTGGACACAGGGATCTATGAGCTGGGGCCTTCCAAACCCCTTATGGTGCTGGCTTTTGGCAACTATTGTATGTTAGTTATTTATGGAACTCTCCCAGAACAATTGATTGCTCTACGTAGGTTCCATTTCTCTGTCCCTCCATACTTGTGTCCACTAAGAAAGAAAACTGCTTGAATATTGAATACAACCTTTGTTTCAGAAATACATCCCATAGACTTTTCTGAAAAACATGTCAATTATATTTGATAAGTTTTTTGTTATAAGCCAACATAACTTTGATATAAATAGTGCTATAATTATTTGCCTACTTCCAGCTTTCTGAACATTGTAAATGCTTCTGAAATATAATCCCAGGGAGTCAGTGGGATTATCATAATTGTAGAAATAATGTGCAATCCTTATTACAGATGAGGAATATCTGTATAAATTAAAAACTTCTATTTAATATTCAATTCAATTATGTAATAATATTTTGTAATACATTAAAATGATAGAGAAAAACAAAATAGTGTTTTAGTTCTCTAGTTTCAGAAGATTGGAAGTAATTTAGTGTAGAATGACAGCTATTTGATTCTTTGGGTGAAAAGATAGCTGCCGTCATGATTTTCGAGAACTCATTAGGAAGCAAAGGTGACATGTGATGCCTTCTTGTTATTAGGTAAAACAGTTAGAAAAATATTCATCCACACTAAAAAAAGAAAAAAAAACTTTATGAGTCCATGGATCTGTCATTTGGATCCATCAAAAGCACAAAGCCACTAACGCATGCTCATATTTTAAAAAATAATTGTATATATGGGACTCCATTTTACTTTGTCTAATAGCATCTTGGATGTGAATTGATATAGCATCCCTAAAATAATTGGAGAAAAAGCAAATCTTTTTTTACATGTTTTAAATTAAACTCCTTGTCTCAGAATTTTGAAGGAATCCCATAATGTATTTTTCCATCATTTAATAAAGTAAAATATTGATAAAAAGAGGGAAAGGAGTAAGAATAATTTTATAATTGGAAATCATGGAGGAGAGATTTGAAGTGGTGATATCTAAAAATTTGATTTACAAATTGTTGTTTAAACCAGCAGCAACAGCATTACCTCATACCTTATTAAAAAAGGCAGAGAACATTTTGCCAAAAGCACTCTTCTAGATGAAAACTAAACACGTGGAGAAAGCAGATTAATAAAATGAGAGAGTGCAGAAAAGATGGCGGCAGAAAATAAATTTTCCACATCTATTTCGATACTTCCCTTAAGCTGTCCTAATTCCCTGCCTTCAATGTAAAGACTTAGAGTGTATGACGCCGCCATCCTTACTACCCTGGAAAGCTGCCCAACCCCCAACCCCTCCTTCTTGTATTTTGGCCTAATATTTATTTCTTTATTAGTTCTTTTTCTGGCCTTGCCAATGAGTGTTATAAAAGGCTTAGAACTTATCCCACAATTCTTTTCCTCTCTTTCTTGAATATATCCTGTAGTTTTTTATGTGTGTATGTGTGTGTGTGTATATATATATATATCCTGTAGGATAATTATTGTGTTTTCTGTCACCATCTTTTACTTGACAGTTGATTATAAACATATCTTCCTATACAGTATATTTCTACTTGGGCACTTAACTAAGATTTCAGATGAATGTCTACATCCATTCATTAGAATCCTGAATAAAAATAGCTTTTCTTCTCAAATTAAGAGTTGCATCTCTCAGTTTTGCCAGTGAACGAGACAAAATTCTAATTATTTCTCCTCCTTAGTCTTCAGGTGTGCCTAGGATGTGATAGAAGATAAATTACATCTAAAGTAATTTTAAGGTAAAAAATATAATGTAACGGATTATTATATGGATTATTATTTTTCTCTGTGCCTCTTCTGGCATGTCTAAGTTTGACTCCTAGCATTCATTTCTGCAACATTTAACATAAACCAGGATGTTCTTTGTAATTCTACCTTTCATCATATCTATATAACATAATTTTCTCAAAATATTCACTTTTCCATGTCATTAAACACCTGAATATGTTGAATATATTCTTACTCATTCCAAGTCTCACTATTCTGCCTGATTTTGAAGCCTCTTAGTAATGTGCCAACTGGTAGTCTGAATAATTTGTTGAGTAATAATAATTCCTACCCTAGATTTTTGTTATAGGTTGATTTTAATTATCAACTGGTGTAGTGCATGTAAAGTCAGTTTAAAAAATGATAGACAGTATTTTTTAGAGAAGTTTTAGGAGGTTTACAGGAAAATTGAGCTGAAAGTAGAGTTTTCCTATTCCCAACTTCAACCAGCACATAGTTTTCCCTATTAATATTGTTCATTAGTGTGGCACATTTGTTATAACTAATGGACCAATATTGTTACTAGCTGAAGTCTGTAATTTACACTAGGATTTACTATTTGGGTTTTACTGGTGTATGGGTTGTGACCAAAGCATAATGTAATGTATCCATGCTTTGTTTATTTATTTTTATTTGTTTATTTATTTTTGAGATGGAGTCTTGCTCTGTCGCCCAGGCTGGAGTCCATGGTGCAATCTAGGCTTACTGCAACCTCCGCCTCCCAGGTTCAAGTGATTCTCCCACCTCGTCTTCCCGCGTAGCTGGGATTACATGAGCCCACCAGACCCATAGGCATGGGCCCAACTAATTTTTGTATTTTTAGTAGAGATGGCTTTCACCATGTTGGTCAGGCTGGTCTTGAACTCCTGATCTCAGGTGATCCACCCACTTTGGCCTCCCAAAGTGCTGGGATTACAGGCGTGAGCCACCGTGCCTGGCCTGTATCCACCATTATATCATCAGACAAAGTAGATTCATCTGCCCTAAATATCCCCTATACCTATTCATCCCTCTCCTTTCCTTGTGGCCACCACAGATGTTTTTGGTATCTCTACAGTTTTTTCTTTTCCAGTATGTCATATACTTGGAACCATGTAGCATGTAGACTGCAGACTGGCCTCTTTCACTTAACAGTATGAATTTAAAGCTCCTTCATGAATTTCTGTGGCTTGATAGCTCATTCATTTGTACAGCAGGCTAATATTCCATTGCATAGACGTACTACTTATTGTTTATCCATTTACTTGTTGCAGATCATCTTTGTTGCTTCCAAGTTTGGTCAATTATAAGTGAAACTGCCATAAACGTTTATATATGGGGCTTTGTGTGATCATAAGTTTTCAACTTATTTGGGTAAATATCTAAGACAGCGATTGCTGGACTATGTTTAACTTTCTAAGAAACTGCTAAACAATTTTACACAGTGGCTGTACCATTTTCCATTTTCACCAGCAATGAATGTTGCTTTACATCCTTGCTCCACATCCTTGCTACACATCTTTGCCAAGATTTGGTTTTGCCCAGGTTTTGAATTAAAAAATTTCTAGGCCAGGCGTGGTGGCTCACGCCTGTAATACCAGCGCTTTGGGAGGCAGGCGGATCATGAGGTCAGGAGATTGAGACCGTCCTGGTCAACATGGTGAAACCCTGTCTCTACTAAAAATACAAAACAAATTAGCTGGGTGTGATGGCACACGCCTGTAGTCCCAGCTACTCAGGAGGCTGAGGAAGGACAATTGCTTCAACCTGCTAGGGAGAGGCTGCAGTGAGCCAAGATTTTGCCACTGCACTCCAGCCTGGGCGACAGAGTGAGACTCTGTCTCAAAAAAAAAAAAAAAAAAAAAAAAAAAAAATTCTACCTACTAGATGTGTAAGTGGAATTTCCTTGTTATTTTAATTTGCAATTTCCTAATTACATCTGACATTGAGCATTTTTTCATATGCTATTCGCCATTTACATATCTTTTTTGGTAAGGTGTCTTTTCAATTTTTTTTTCACTTTTAAATTGGGTTGTTTGTAATTTTGCTGTTGAGTTTTAAGGGATTTTTTTTATGTTTGGATATATGTCCTTTATCAGATATTTTGCAAATATTTTTTCCCGGTATGCGAGTGTATTTCTTTTATTTTTTTAGAAAAACATTCTCTTCACAGTGTCTTTTACAGAGCAGAAGTTTAAATTTTAACTGAGGCCAATTTGCCAATTAAAAAATATATACTTTTGGTGTTGTTTCTAAACCTCATTGCCAGACACAGGGTCACCTAGATTGTCTCCTACATTGTCTTCTTAAATGTTTATACCTTTTCATCGTACAATTAGGTATATAAATTAGTTTGAGTTAATTTTTTAAAAAAAAGCCATAAAGTCAGTATGCAGATTCGTTCTTTAACATGTGAATCCACTTGTTTCAGTAATATTTATTGAAAAGGCTGTCATTCCTTCATTTGATTGCCCTGGTTCCTTTGTCAAAGATTAGTTAATTATATTTGCATGAGTACATTATTTCTGGGTTCTCTGTTCTGTTTCATTGATCTATTTAACTATTCTTTTGCCAGTACTACACTGTCTTGATTACTGTAGCTTTATAGTATGTCTTGAAGTTTAGTAATGTCAGTTCTCCAGATTTGTTCTTTTTATTATTGGCTTTACATATAAATTTTAGAATCAGTTTGTCAACATCCCATGAATAACATTCTGGGATTTTGATTGGGTCCTGCTTTTGTCTGAATAAATTTTAGCAGGGCATGTCTTTCTTCATTCTGTAAAAATATCTATCTTTATATTTAATGTATTTTTCTTTTTTTTTCTTTTTCTTTTTTTTTTTTTTTTTTTTTTTTTTTTGAGACGGAATCTAGCTCTGTCACCCAAGCTGGAGTGCAGTGGTGTGATCTAGGCTCACTGCAACCTATACCTCCTGGGTTCAAGCAATTCTCCTGCCTCAGCCTCCAGAGTAGCTGGGACTACTGGAGTGCACCATCATGCCGGCTAATTTTTGTATTTTTAGTAGGAATTTGGTTTCACCATGTTAGCCAGTTTGGTTTCAAACTGCTGACCGCAGGTGATCCGCCTGCCTCAGCCTGTCAAAGTGCTGCGATTACAGGCATGAGCCACCGCCTCAGGCCTGATTTTCTTATAGAGAATATGTAGATAGTATTGCTTTTGTAACCATTGTAATAGACTCTGTCTTTTAATTTGGGTATTTAGGCCATTGACACACACACAAAAAGTACTTGATGTGTGGTTTTGTGCCACATAATTGTTTTGGTCAATGACAGACCACATCCATAATAGTGTTTCCATAATATTATAATACTGTATTTTTACTGTATCTTTTCTATACATAGATATGTTTAGATACACAAATACCATTTTGTTAAAGTTCCTATAGTACTCAGTACACTAACATGCCTTACAGGACTGCCTAGGAGCAAAAGACTACGCTGTATAGCATAGGTTTGTAGTAGTCTATGCCATCTAGGTTTGTGTGAGTACACACTTTGATGTTTACACAAGAAAATTGCTACTGACACATTTCCCAGAATGTATTCGCATCATTAAGCAATGCATGACTGTAGTTAATATTTTTATGTTTATGACTTTTCTTTTTTTTTTGCAGTTTGCATATAATATGCCTAAATGTGCTTGTTTTTGTTGTTGATTTATCATGCTTGTTCTCTAAACTTCCTGGATCTGTGCTTTGTCATCAATTTTTGAAAATTATTAGCCATTATTATTTCATATGTTCTTCTGGAAATTCTCTTTCTTCTCTTTTGCTATACCTATCACAAGTAGTTATACTTTTGTAATTGTTTCACAGCTCTTGGTTATTCTATTCTAGGTTGATTTATCTTAATTATTATTTTTGTCTTTACATTGTTAGTTTGGGGAATATCTACTGCATATTATCTTGCTTACTGCCTCTTAACTCAGCTATGTTCAGTCTACTAATGAGCCATTAATAAGGGATTTCTTCATTTCTGTTACAATGTATTTTTAAAACCTTCTATAGTTTCCTTTTAATTTTTTCTTTAGAATTTTTATCACTCTGAATCTATTACTCATATGCTCTTGCATGTTGTCCACTTTTTTCATTAAGAGTTCTTAGCATAGTAATCATAGTTGTTTTCAATTCCCAGTCTGATATCTTCAAAATACCTGCCATATCTCAGTCTGATTCTAAGGGTTGTTTTGTGATTTCAGAATGTGTTGTGCCTTTTAGCACAGCTTGTTATTTGTGTTTAAAAGTGAAAATAATATTTTTTTAAAAACTAAGATAATAGTCCTTTGATGTAAGCTTCTATGTTTATTTGGCTAGGAGTTAGGCTGCATTTACTTTTTTCTGTAGCTGTGGTGTCAGTGCCCCAAATTTTTTCTTCCTGTTGTTTTTGCCTCCTCTGTTGTTTGAATTTCTCTAGAAATTTCTCCTTAAAAAGGATCTGAGCGATGCAGTTACTTTGCAGTTATTTTAATTGTAATTCCCTGTTATTAAATAGGAGAACTTTTGATGTGTTAGTATGATGTAGGGGAATGAAAAGCATTCCATAGTTCTATGATTAGGTCTCTGTGTTTTACTAAGCCTGTGTGTCTAGGCTAAGATCTTCCAAGGACTTATCACCCACCCACTTAGGTAGAACAAGAAACCTAGAGAAGGCTGCAGTTGGGTGTTTTCCTTCTCCCATGTTCATTAAATTCTGGCAAAACCCAAATTAGTTAGGCTCTGAGTTTCCCTTGAGGGAAGGCTGTTGCTAATGAGAACATATCACTTCAGCCAATTTGTCATATAAACTCAAGTCTCAGATGGATCTAATAAGACGTATTGATTTTTAGTTTGTTCAGCTGAGGATGTAGTTGGCAACTTCGAAGCTCTGGTAGGCTGTAGGTACACATGGAAGTCTCTCATTTTAATTTATATTTTACTTAATCAAATATGCATATATACATATATGTATATAATTACAAAATACAATTTATCCTAAAATTTTACAATAAAAAAATCATTTCCCTTTCCTTACTGTCCAACTCTGATTCCTATTCCCCAGAAGCAACTGCATACAACTGTTTTAAGAGTTTTTTTCTTATATTTCTCTCCATGCTATATGTAAATGGTTTATACAAATAATTATTTAAGTTTTTGATATACAATATCAACTTCTCTACTGTAGAAATGTATAACTTTTCATATGTCCTTTTATATTATTCTTGCCATGCAATTATCATTTTCCTCTTTTACAGTTTAGTTACAAAGTGATTAGCATAATGTATATTGTTTATATTATTATGCCTGTAAATACATTTCTTAGTTGAGCCTAAGATATTTATATAACTTGATATATTATCACCTTACATTAGTTTTTAGTTTTCATTTGTTACATTATGATATTATGTTAGTCTTTAGTTCTCATTTGTTTATTTTCCATTTACTTAATATTGGTCCAAGGTTAAGCTCTTTGTCAGAAACAGCAACAACAAAATCTTCTAAATGCAATAAAAACATAATCTATCAATAGTTTTTTTAAATCTATGGGTAAGTTACTCTGGGATGAAATCATTCCGTTTCATCCTGGAATAATTCCTTCTATGTCTGCTTCTTGATATTGATTTCCAAGCCTCTCTCTCTATTTTTTTTAAACCTGTATATTTGTTTGTTGCTTGCTTGATTTTTTTTGTCCCAAAATGTTTCCTTTTCCATAGCTTCAGAGTAATTTTTGAAAAACACAATATTTTATTATATCTCTTTGAGATTACAAATTAGACTTTTTTAAGTTTTCTTCAATTTTCTTATTCTCTATGTAATTATATCTAATTTGTAATAACATCTGCATTTACTTTGATACTGTGACAAATGACTTCTAAGAAAACTCTTCCTTGCTGATCAGGACCTGAACCAGACTCAGGGTATGAGTATACTCAGCAAGAAGACAAGTGGATTATGAAATCAGACTTCTGGTTTCTATTTCCAAAAAGCTTAGAATTAGCCACTCTGTCTTTACAACAAGTGAAAAACTGAACAGAACAAATAATCAACAATTCTTATTGGATTGGCAAGAGAGAAGAAGACCCCCCAAAAAAGTACTGCTCCCAAGATTGGAGACACAGAAAAGCATATGTGAAAAGTCACAACTTATAAAGGCAGAAACTCAGGTATAGCAAAAGCCACAGGAAATAGTGCCGGGACAGAAAAACTTGAACTATAAATGACGAATTGCTGGAGGCTCAGTGTGAACAATTCTGAGAGATAAAACTCCAGGGAACTGAGTCATAAGGCAGCTTCCACAGTATTGTGAAATTTACCTTCAGGAGCTCCACCAGGTTCCCATATCCCCACAGTAAATATTAGAGAAAAATTCCCTCATGCTTCTGCAGGGGAAAGAGAAAAGGAACCATTTTGAAATATGTCAAAATACTCTGTTCTTAAGGCCTGACCTCAGGAGAGACTATGTAATAAGAGCCCTACTTGCTGGGGCAGAATCAGTCTAACTGACCTGTAGTAAAAATACCCAACTCTAGTTCGCTCTAACTTTATGCCTGGGAGAATTAAAATACCCATTTCCAATCTACACTAGCCATCATCCTGTCCCAACTAAGAGGGGAGAAAAAAAAATTTGAGAAAAACTTCTGAAGTTCACAATCCAGAGGTACAGGCTCACTAAAAGACTGATATTAATGAAGAATTATAGAATTACAGAATGTTCCCCCTTTCCCTGGTACCTCACCAACACATTACAAAAACATGTATTTTTGGCAGTTTTTTTTCTCTCAGTAAACCATGTTGACATATTTTAAAAAAGAAAAAAACCAATGACAAAAAACACAATTTGAAGTGACAGAGTAAACATTAGAGCCTGACACAGCCAGAATGTTGCAACTATAAGACCAGTCATTTTAAACAACTGTGATGAATATGCTAAGGGTCTTAATGGATAAAGTAGACACCATCCAAGGACAGATGGGCAGTGTAAGCAGAGGGGTGGAAATCCTAATAAAAACCAAGAAATGCTACGGATAGAAAAAATTGTAACACAAAGAATGCCTTCGATGGCCTCATTAGTAGACTGGACATGGCTAAGCAAAGAGTTTCTGAGCTTCAGCATACATCAATAGAAACATCAAAAATGAAAAGCAAAGAGAACAAAGACTGAAAAGAGTAGTACATTCAAGGACTGTGGAAGAACGACATGTCATGGAAATACCAGAAGAAGAAAGAAAGCAAAAAAAAAAAAAGAATAGAACAAATATTTGAAACAACAATCACTGACAGTTTCACCAAATTAACATCAGACGCCAAACCACAGATGCAGGAAGTTCAGAGAACACCAAGTAGAATAAATGCCAAAAAACTACACCTTAATATATCATTTTCAAACAACAGAAAATCAAAGATAAAGAGAAAATTCTCAAAAACGCCAAAGGAGAAAAAAAGAAAAAAACAAGAACTTTACTTACAGAGAATCAATGATAATAATTCCATCTTTCTTCTCCTCAGCAATTATATAAGCATGAAGCAAGTGGAGTAAAAAAATCGTGCTCATAACACACACACAAACACACACCACACACGCACACAACCCTAGAATTCTATACCTTGTTAGATTGTCCTCTAAAATCAAAGAAGAAATACAGGATTTCTCTGACAAGCAAAAACTGAGACTATTTGTTGCCAGAAATTGAGAATAATCCTGCCTTGCAAGAAATGTTAAAAGAAGTTGTTCAGAAAAAGGGAAAATGTAGTAGAGGTCAGAAACATGAACCTACATAAAAAAAAGAACACTATAGAAGGAATAAGTAATGGTAGAAAAAATTCTTTCTTATTCTTAACTGACCTTTTAAATAATTTATTCAAAAGAATAATAGCAACTACGCGTGTGATTATGTATGCCTATTTATATCATATATATCTAAAAGCATACACAATAAGAATTATCATATTTATGCTTATATATTTTTATATGTAAATGAAATGAATTAAAGCAATGGTATGTATTATGAGAGGGAAAAATTAGAATTATTTTGTTATCATAAGGTAGTCACCCTACCCATGAAATTGCATAGTGTTTTTGAAAGTGGACTTCGATTAATTGTAAATGTAGATTGTAAACTCTAAGAAAACCACTTAAAAAAGGAAAAAAAAAGATGTCTAACTAACACATGCTATGGAAGGTGAGAAAATGGAATCACATAAAAAATTCAGTTAAAACTCCCAAAAGGCAGAAACAGAGTGGAAGACAAAAATAGAAATAAAAAATAAGTATAATCACAGGACAATATTAAATTTATTTTAAAAAGCATATTCATAAACATTTCAATAATGTCAGCATGCCTATAGAATTATTGCTAGTATCAGTCATTCATAGATTAAAATACACTAAGACTGATATTTATATTTTATTAAACTTAATGAATTATTAATCATTATAATCATATATGCATATGTATTCATACATGGACATAGTTGGAAGTGCAGTATGTTTACAAACTGGTAATATCTGGTTTGACTCTGGCCAGCTGATTTACTTTGCCAGCATAATTTTGCTTGTTTGTTTGTTATTTTCCTGATAAATCAGAATACTCTTAAGGGAATAATATGCTTTATACCTCATTGGCCTAACATATGCCTATTTCTTATACTTAGATGATTCACACATTTATATTACCCGCAGGCTTCTGAAGACAATATAATCCCTACAGTTGAGATGTGTGAATGAATTTCACTCCTAGAATGATCACATTTTCTCGCCTCTATTTTCTCTTTATTTTCATTATTCATCATTCTTGTAAACAAATTTATTTACCTATAGTCTATGAAAGTTCTTGATATGCTAAAATTATTCGTAGAGTAATACACACTATGTATAATTAAAAAATAATTTAATAAAAGCCAGGAATGGGATAGCACAGCACATCTATTAGGCAAGATCAGGCTCATTCAAGGTTGGATGGCAGTAGATAAAACACCTACTACAGTAGACAAAATACAGCACACTGACAACACCAAATGATGGCAGATAAATGAAGCAATAAGCACTTTCATTTACTGCTGGTGGAAATACAAAATGGTGCAGCCACTTTGAAGACGGGTTGGTTTCCTGCAAAACTAAATATACTCTTCTCATATTATCTAGCAATCATGCTCCTTGGTATCTATCCATAGGAGCTGAACACTTAATGAACACACAAAAATCTGCACATGGATGTTTATAAAGGCAAAACTTGAATGGACAAACAGTGGTACATCTAGACAACAAAATATGATATAGAACTAAAAAGAATGAGCTATCAGCCATGAAAAGGCATGAAAGAAACTTAAATGCCTGCTACTATAGGAAAGAAGCTAATCTGAACAGGCTACATACTATATATTCCTTCTATATGACATTCTAGAAAAAACAAAGGAATGAAAATAAAAAGATTAGTAGTAGGGAGGGAGAAATGAATCAGAGAATTTTTAGGACAGGGGAAATATGTTTACTGTAATGGTGGATACATGTCCTTTACATTGGTTCAAACACATACAATGTGCAACACTAAGAATCAGCTATAAAGTATACTGTTGACTTTGGGTGATCATTATGTATCAGTGTATTATAGACTCATCAGTTATAAAAAAAAAAGTACTACTGTGCTGTGGGATGGTGATAATGGGTGAGGGTAGAGGGTACGGATGTGTGGGGCCAAAGGGGTGGTTATGGAAAATCTTTCTATCTTATTCTCCATGTTGCTGTGAATGTAAAACTATTTTATAAATAAATAGTTTGAATATTTATTCAAATTATTGAATAATTTCAAAAATACATCTTGAATGATTTTTTATTAGTTGATGACAATATTCTGTAACTGGATTTGGCTAATGGTTACATGTGGCATGTATCCGTGCACAAATCCACAGAACTGTATACTTAAGGTTTGTGAATTTTACTGTATATAAGCAATCCCTCAAAAATACAAAAATAACAATTTTTAAATTAAGAGGAAAAATACAGCTTTTTGTTTATCATTTAATTAATTGCTTTTGTTTCTATCATTCGAAAGTATGGTTGATGAAACCAGAATTCACATTCTTTTTATCTTTTCACAGTTTATCTTTTTTTTTCTTTTTTTGAGATTGGGTCTTGCTGTGTCGCCCACACTGGAGTGCAGTGGCGCAAACTCTGCTCACTGCAACCTCTGCCTCCAGGTTCAAGCGATCCTCCTGCCTCAGCCTCCTGAGTAGGTGGGATTACAGGTGTGCGCCTCCACGCCTGGCTAATTTTTGTATTTTTAGTAGAGACAGGGTTTCACCATGTTGGTCAGGCTGGGCTCGAACTCCTGATCTTGTGATGGGCCCGCTTTGGCCTCCCAAAGTGCTGGGATTACAGGCATGAGCCACCACCTCCAGTCCCACAGTTTATATCTTAATACCCAGGAAGGGGCTGGAGCAATAATAAATAACATATTACAACTTATTAATACAAATGTAACTACTCTTTTATTAAAAAATAGTAACTTTAAGCATTATAAAATGATATTTTTAAGTTGGCTGACATAGAAGTGATCTTGCAGTGTATAAAGATTTTCTAGGCATTATATTTGAGATATACAAATATTTCTTTTAGTTTTATTATTAATGTTTTGCAATAAACTCAAATAATTCAATGAGAAAAGAAGACCCCATTAAAATGTGGGCAAAAGACATGAACAGTTTTATTTTTCAAAAAAGACAGAGAAGTGGTCAAAAAATACATGAAAAAAATCTTCAGCATCGCATCATCAGAAAAATGCAAACTGAAATCATAAGGATATACCCTCTTCAGTCAAAATGGCTATTAATAAAAAGTCAAAAAACAACAGATGTTGACAAGGGTGTAGAGAAAAAACATTTATATACTTCTAGTGGAATTATAAATTAGTACACCATCTATGGAAAATAATATGAAGATTTTTAAAATAATTAAAAATATAATTATCATTCAACCCAGCAAACCCACTACCGGATATCTACCCAAGGGAAATCATGACATCAAAAAGACACCAGCACTTGTATGGTCATTGAAGTATAATTCACAATAGCAAAGGCATGGAATCAACCTAAGTGTCCATGAATGGAGGATTGGATAAAATAAATGTAATACGCACACACACACCATGGAATACTACTAAGCCAAAGAAAGGCATCTGCAGCAACATGGATGAAACTCGAGGCCATTATCCTAAATGAAATAACGGAGAAACAGAAAGTCAAATACCACAAGTTCTCACTTATAAGTGAGAACTAAATAATAAATAGAAATGGACATATAGAGTGAAAAAAATAGACATGGGAGACTCCAAAAATTAGCAGGGTGGGAGTGGGGTAAGAGATGGTAACTTACCTGTTGGGTACAATGTTCGCTATTAGGGTAATGTGTCTACTAAAAATCCAGACTTCATCACTATACAATATATGCATGTAAGAAATCTGCACTTCTAACCCCTAAATCTATAAATATAAAATTTAAAAAAGTTTTACGAAGTTTCTTTTCTTGCTGTATTTCCACTCACAGTTACATGCTTTCCCATGTTTATTTTAATATCCATTTTTCTCTTTGTTCAACAGTAGTTTTCATATTGTAGATGGCTCCAAATTGTTGCTAGATTAAATCTTAGAAGGAATTAATCATATTATAATAATAATATGAATTCTTCTCAGAATACTTTTTATTTCCATACAGAGCTTTTTGTACTCAGTATCTAAGACTGAATTTTTAAAAATCACCAGAGAAATTCTACAAGTACATACAATGACACTTAGATATTGATATATACAAAGATATATAACTGTTGCTGAAAATATTGATTCCAAGTTTTGTATAATAATAGTTTGACTTGTTAACATTTTTATGGGTCAGTGTTATGTTGTTATTATAGTTATACAAATAATAATCCTGGGTATTAAAATGGAATATGAATCAGATGTCGGTGGAAT
Source organism: Pan troglodytes (assembly GCF_028858775.2). NCBI lineage: Eukaryota > Metazoa > Chordata > Mammalia > Primates > Hominidae > Pan > Pan troglodytes. The sequence continues at coordinate 117,197,330 of NC_072401.2, read as the reverse complement.
ATTTAACATAGTTTGAAAACTAGAAAGAGAGTAATATTTTGAGATACCTGAATTCAAATCTCAAAACAGTCTTATATTAGTGATATCACTTTGCATGTATGTTTGTACATTGGCACTGGCAAAACAAATGAAAGACTGAAAAACTTGGTAGACAAAATCTGTTTATTTTATCTTTAGTCAGTTCCTTTCCGTCTTCTCTATTTCTGAATTTTTTCTCAATGCCTTAGGGGGGAAAAAGTCACATAACTTGGACTTTCAAAGGGAAGTGCATTCTCCTTATCTTAGAGCCAATTGTAAAAAAAAAAAATTCTATTGAAATTTTCTCAGATTTTGCTTTGTAATCAATGGACACCATCATTCCCTCAATAGTGTTAATATTAAAATAACTGAGATAACCACAGAAGATGACTGCTACATAATAAACTTTTACTTCACTTTGTTGATATATAAATTGAGCTGTTATGTAAAGTTCTTATAAGTGACTGTCGAAGAAATAATAAAATTCTCAACTAGAAATCACCCATATTTCACTTAGTACAAGTACTTCACTTTATATGTGTTGGAACAATTGTGTCTTAGTTCGTTTTGTGCTGCTATACCAGAATACCTGAGCCTGGATAATTATAATAAACAGAAATTTATTGGCTCACATTTCCAGAAGCTGAGAAGTCTAAGCAAGAAGCTGCATTTGGCAAGGGCCTTCTTGCTGTTTATAACACGAAAAAAGGCATCACAAAGCAAGAGAACAAAAGATCTAACTCATACCCTCAAGCATTTTTTAAATTGCCATTAATCTATTTGTGAGGGTGGAGCATTCATGACCTAAACACCTCCTGTTAGTCCCCAACTCCCACGGCTATTGGGTTGGGGTTAAGTTTTCAACACACGATTTTGGTGGCACATATTAAAATCATAGCAGGTAGATTAGAGAGAGTTTAATTATTTAAATAATGTGAAAGCTGTTTATGGGCTTGGGATTACAATCTAAAAGAGCATACATACTCAATGGATGTTTCTTTACTCTTATCCAATTACTTGCTTTGCTTTATTTCCTTGCTTCATTTGCGTCCTTTTATTATGTGGTGAAGGAAATATTATGGCACCCAAAATGTACAGAGTCAAAAATATGCAAATTATTCTAGGAAAAATGCATATCTGAAGCATAAGAATGCTCAAAGACATGTACCCTCATAGATTTATAAGAGAATTTAATATAAGTTTACATCATATTCTCACCACAGCTCCAACCAAATAAGTCTTTTGCATTAGAGATTTACAATATCCAGAACTACCACTTCTTTCTCTTTTTTTGTGTGTTTTCCCTCTTCCTCCCTTTCTCCCTCATCCTTTTCCTCTTCCTCCTCCTTCTCTTTCTTTTCTTCCTCCCTATCTTCCTACTCCTACTCCCACTCCTTTTTCTCCTTCTCCTTTCTATTTTATTCTTCTTTTGATAAAGAAAATGATGAGCAATATCAGCATCCCTCTCAGTAAATATTTAATCTCACTAAAGGCAAAGGATATTTAAAGAAATCAGTATGAACACAGAAGTAATCTATTAGGGTAGTAATCAGTGGCAACGGACTTCAGTTACATTAAAAGACTTCCTAATTAAGCAACGAAGAACACAGCTTCACTGGGATTTTAATGACAGCATCAATACTTTACAATGTTAAGTCACCTTGTTAAGGAAGAAAAGTATGGCTGAAGTATAATATAAACAAGTCACCTTTCTTACATGTTTAGAATGCATATGTCCCCTAAAATATAATTTCTATTATTGCAAAATATGAATATTGTTTTACTTTGTACTGATGATGACCTTACATTCAGTGAAATTCAGGATAAAAAATGGAAAATAAACACAAACATGTTATTTTAAGCCCTTTTTTTGAAAACAAGGATAGCTGCAAATAAAAATAATGAACAATGTATGTTAATTCCTTCTTGGTATACTCTGAAGAACTGAGGTATACTGTGGTGTGTGGCTTCAGGTGGTTTTAACAGCTAGCCTTATTTTCCTTCCTTACTACGTAATGGTCTTAAGATGTTATTTAACATTTTGACTATTGATTTCTGTCTTAGTTACATTATGTTGAAACAAAATAGCATGGACTGGTTGGCTTAAACAACAGACATTTACTTTTCAGAGTTCTGGGGGCTGGCAGATCTAAGAACAAGGTGCTAACAGGTATGATTCTTAGTGAGAACCATCTTCCTGCCTGGCAGACAGCTGCCTTCTCACTGTATCCTCACCTGATAGACAGAGAAAAAACAACCTCTCCGTTTTTTTTTTTTAATAAAGGCACTAATACCTTCATAAGGGTCTTACCTCGTGGCCTCATCTAAACCTAATTACCTCCCAACAGCCCCACCTCAAAATACAATCACATAGCGGAGTGGTTAAGGCTTCAACATATAAATTTTGAGTGGAAACAAACATTCAGTCCATAACAACTTCAATGTCTTAAGAACTGAATAAGAAAATGAATGTAAACTCCTTACAGGTTTGTCATTAGTAAATATTTTTCATGCCCTGCTCCTCTATTAGTAGTAACAAAACATTTTTTCCTAAGTAAGGACATTTTAGAACATATAAAGTCTACTAAAATACTGTTAAAACAGTTTTGAATGCAATTAGTCATGAACAACTCCTATGCAATTGCATATCTAGTTATGTTTACACAGTAGAAAACAAAGTGTGAACACAGAATGTAGGTATGTAACATCAAGAAATATGTCTCAGCTATCGCCACCTTTGTGCCAGTTATCAAATCTCTCAGTTCAAAATTCCCCCTTCAGCATATGTTACAAAAATAGAAGGAATTTTTAAAAGCATTTCCCCATTAAAGTGAGCACCATTAAGGTGTTAAACTTTCCCAAAAGAGGGTACTATAAAAGCATCTTAGGAAGACAGGTTCTCCTGAGATTTCTGGCTACTCTAGTAGGTAAGATGTATGGGTATGAGAACTTACTGCTAAGTGTGTCCCAGCCTGTGTTCAGAGCATGATCCCTCCGTGGTCTTTCAGCCGCAGACTGATGGTAACCTTTTGTGTGGCCCTCTCTATATAAAAACTGCCTCAAAAGCTTCCTGATTTGTACAAGTGCCCTGATTGTCCTCTGCAAGCCCATACATGTATTGCCTGCAGTCCTGGAGAGCTCCCATTGGCCCTTACTATCCGAGCAAGGCCTGGTCAGGTCCTATTGTGCACCAGTGCTTTCTCCATAGTCAGCTATCTCCACAGCTCCCCTCCATCCCACATCCTCTGTATGTCTGAGCCATGAATTACTGCTCATCAATTCTCCAACTGTACTTGGAAGACTTTTCTGACTGCTTGCTCAGTGACTGTGGACCAGCTTGCCTGGACAATCCAGCAAACTTCTGCTATCCAAGGTACTGAACTACACATTTTCCAGAGAGTACTGAACTTTGGGGCTGAGAGGGAGGTCTCCTTCCAAATTTATTCTTCCTTTGGTACTTTCTCTTGGCCCTAATTTACCATAAAAATTTTTCTTATACAATTATCTTATAGTTACTCTTTCATCATAGTTCAATGAGTTTTCCTACTAAACTTCCCCTGTGTAACCCACTGTGTGGTTTCTATCTATCTATTATTCCCAGATTGATACACTGCTAAACAGTTTGTTATGCTACTACCCAAGTCCTGTGGAAAATTGAAATTACACCCTTGTTTAAAGTTACAAATTACTATTCCCTTCTTTCTTAAACCTAGTCTGGCCCACTTAGACCTGTCTCCTATTAACAGAAATTTTAAAATCAGTAACATGATTTCCTATTTTGTTCTTGAAACTTTTAGTACCCTACTAGTCATGTAGTAGTTATAAAGTGAGTTCAGGAACAGGTTCACAAAAATAAATATTGTAATATATTAAGATGTAGATGTGCCATTTTAGCAAGTTTGAAAACATTTATGTTACTTTCAAGACATACAGGAGTAAGATAATAAATATTTAACTGTACATATGCAAATGGGGAAACTGAAGCTCAGAGAGAAACACTAATTAATCTAAAGCCAGTCATGCTGTAACACTGAGCTAAGATTTTATCTCAACAGGTCTGACTTCAATGTTCATGTTTCCTATAGAATAAATGGTGAGTGAAAACTTCATTGGCTTTAAATTAAAGAAAGGAGATGAAAAGAAAAGAGAGAAGAGGAAAATAAAACTTCAAGGAAAGATCAGAGAAGAGAGTAAAGAAGCAGTAAAATTAAGGTAGTGTAGATGAAAATGAGTTGAAAAGTTTTCAGGATCTTACTAACACTTCAATCTGCTATTGCTTATTGTAAATATTGAAGGGAACTTCTATTTAATCCAGGAACTCATTCATCTTTTGATGGACCGAATGCAAACACCGGCAAACACCAATTTAAGAAAATTTTGGAAACAAAGATACTCTATTTTAATTTTTCATTGAGTTTGAATCACGGTCCCAAATAGAAGAAAAATGTTTATATTTTTACAGTAAAACATGTTATAATAACAAATGTTCAAAAAATTAGAATGCTAAAAAATCTTGTCTGATAATTTGGAACAAAGTGTTTTAAAAACTAATTTCAAGATTCAGGTAAAAAGATATAATTAAGGAAGTAAATAACAGCATTGCTATTCATCAGAAAGTTAAGAGAATCTTTTAATGGGATTTATTTATAATTAAAATATTCATAATGCTGGTACAAAACAGAAGAAATGAATCCTCAACTATAATGAACAAGTTAATTACAATGATAAGAGATTTGAAACATACTAATTTGTGTTAGAGATTTAATGTTGAAAAAAATAAGGACAAAAGAATAGTAAATGTAATATTAGTCTCAAAATTTTGCCCTTGCTGGAAGCCAAAGATATTTGTTATAGTGCAGAATGTTTGATATCAAAATACATAATGATTGTGACAAACTGAAAGCAGGAAAAAATGTCATACATTTTTTTAAAAGATTGTGAAGTAAAATTTACTGTAAGTTTTAGGTTCTTACATTAACCTTAATTATGATGAGCTTTCTTTAAGCATTAAAATCAACAACAATATGTTCAGGGCAATATTGATAATGTGAGTTGGAGAAGGTGTTCAACTTTAGCACAGAACAGAAAAACATCTGCTGATCCTTATACATCTTATAACAAAGCAGGGTTTATGTCAGCAGTTTGATATCACTTGCCACATTCTATACCAAGACTAGAAGGATACTATGGTCAGTGTTACAGCCTGAGTGGTTAACTGAACAATGACAGAATTGACAAATATGTTAAACGCTGATATCTTTTAAAGCTCTCTATGAAGATGGCACTGTATTTCATTTAAATATGTCTTATTTTAATTTTTAAAATAACATGTTGCATTTTATCACGAGTATATGGTAATTTACTTTGGGAAATATTTGCATATTAACTAAGAATAAAATATGTAACAAAAAAGAATGTCATCTATAGCAAAATACCACCATAAAGCTAGCAGCAGGAATTCTCCAAGTGGATAAAGATATATCACATTTAATAAATTATTAATGAGGAAAAAAAGCATGCCAAAATTTTCCTTGAGGCTCATGACCTCAGCAGTGAAATATAATTATTTGAAATGCTAAACACACTTTCCCTAATATCTTTAATAAATTGTTCCTGACAACTTTTCTACTTCCTAATGTGTGTAGTATTTGTAAGGATTAAAACTCTAAGTACACCAAGGTATTGTTATGCTGCTGAAATTCACTGTGAGAAATATAGAATTCAAATAATTGTGTAAGAAGGAACAGGTAATTTTTACCTAGCTTTTTAATTCATATTTAATAAATTTGCAGTATGTAAAATATAATGTTGGTTGTTGAAAATTACTTTCAAAATATAATACTGCATTTTCTTGTTTTTAGACTTAATTAATATGCAGCTAAGAAAAACATTTACAATATTTTTTGTTTAAATGTGTTTTATTTAGGAATAATTTTCACATAAGAAATATTCCTAAAGTTGTTTGCTTCAGAAATGTACCTAAAGATTTTGAGAAGCAGATCATGGAAAAATAAGAAATTTGGTGAAATAATTGGCAATTGGAAAAACATATCTTAATGACAGAATGGTAAGATATAAATTCAGCATTATAACATAGCAAACAAAAAAATTGATTTGGTCCTTATGGATCCAACAGTTCAAAATTGAAGATCTTGGGTTTTTATTCTAGATTGCCAGGGTTTGCCCCTAACTTTTGCATTTATTGGCTCTATAATTTTCTGTGAATTATCTACTACTTCAGTGTTGCAGCTTTGTTATCTGTAAGATGACAATAAATATGATTACACGAGTCACAGATTTGTTGTGAATATTAATTTCTGAATTCATTCATTCAGATGTATCTTGAGTCATTATGATGGTTTAGAATTATTCACAGCTTTGAGAATATAACAGCAATGAACAAGACATACAGGGTCTCTATCCAGTTTACTTCCCAGAAGGAAAAGAAACAAAATGTAAAGTAGGGAAATAAATGAAATCCAGTAAGTGGTGCCATTGAAGCAAGCAAAATCAGAGAACTTTCAGAGAGTACTTAAGAAAATGAATGAAATTCAGAAAGCAGGGCTTCTTTTAGCTGAAACCTGAAATAAGAATGGAACCAGCCATTTGAGGATATGGTGAGTCACTGTGCAAAGGCCCTCCTGTTGTAATTAACATAATGTGATACTCAAGGGACAGAAAAAAAGCTGTCACAATTAAATGACAAAACCAGGAAAAAAGTGATTACAGATAGGATCTGAATTATAGGCAGTAGCAGATCATGTAGGATAAAGATCTTAGAATAGCCTTTTTAATATTAAAAAAAAACACGCAAAACCAAACCAAACAAAAAACCTAGAGATTACCACGAAGAGAGAGAAATTAATATTAAAGATATCTCTTAAGGGGTATATCACCACTGATCCAACAGAAATACAAACTACCATCAGAGAATACTATAAACACCTCTATACAAATAAACTAGAAAATCTAGAAGAAATGGATAAATTCCTGGACACATACACCTATCCAAGTCTAAACTAGGAAGAAGTTGAATCCCTGAAATAGACCAATAACAAGTACTGAAGTTGAGGCAGTAATTAATAGCCCACCAACCAAAAAATGCCCAGGACCAGAAGGATTCACAGCCGAATTCTACCAGAGGTACAAAAAGGAGCTGGGACAATTCCTTCTAAAACTATTCCAAACAATAGAAAAAGAGGGTCTTCTCCTTAAATCATTTTATGAGGCCAGCATCATTCTGATACCAAAACCTGGCAGAGACACAACAAAAAGAGAAAATCTCGGGCCAATATCCCTGAGGAACATTGATGCGAATATCCTCCATAAAATACTGGCAAACAGAATCTAGCAGCACATTAAAAAGCTTATTTACTACGATCAAGGCGGCTTCATCCCTGGGTTGCAAGGCTGGTTCAACATACGCAAATCAATAAACGTAATCCATCACATAAACAGAACCAATGACAAAAACCACATGATTATCTCAGTAGATGCAGAAAGGCCTTCGATATAATACAACAGTCCTTCTTGCTAAAAACACTCAATACCTAGCTAAAAACTAGGTACTGGTGGGATGTATCTCAAGATAATAAGAGCTCTTTATGACAAACCCACAGCCAATATCATACTGAATGGGCAAAAACTGGAAGCATTCCCTTTGAAAACTGGCACAAGACAAGGATGCCTTCTCTCACCACTCCTATTCAACATAGTTTTGGAAGTTCTGGCCAAGGCAATTAGGCAGGAGAAAGAAATAAAGGGTACTCAAATAGGAAGAGAGGAAATAGAATTGTCTCTGTTTGCAGATGACATGATTGCATATAAAGAAAACCCCATCATCTCAGCCCAAAATCTCCTTAAGCTGATAAGCACCTTGGGCAAAGTCTCAGGATACAAAATCAATGTGCAAAATCACAAGCATTCCTATACACCAATAATAGACAGAGAGCCAAATCATGAGTGAACTTCCAATCACAATTGCTACGAAGAGAATAAAATACCTATGAATACAACTTACAAGGGATGTGAAGGACCTCTTCAAGGAGAACTACAACCAATGCTCAAGGGAATGAGAGGACACAAGCAAATGGAAAAACCTTCCATGCTCATGGATAGGAAGAATCAGTATTGTGAAAATGGCCATATTGCCCAAACTAATTTATAGATTCAATGCTATCCCCATCAAGCTACAATTGACTTTTTTCACAGAGTTAAAAAAAACTACTTTAAATTTCGTATGGAACCAAAAAAGAGCCCGCATAGCCAAGACAATCCTAAGCAAAAAGAACAAAGCTGGAGGCATCATGCTACCTGACTTCAAACTATACTACAAGGCTACAGTAACCAAAACAGCGTGGTACTGGTACCAAAACAGATATATAGACCAATGGAACAGAACAGAGGCCTCAGAAATAACACCACACATCTACAACCATCTGATCTTTGATAAACTTGACAAAAACAAGCAACGGAGATTCCCTATTTAATAAATGCTGTGGAGAAAACTGGCTAGCCATATGCAGAAAGCTGAAACTGGACTCCTTTCTTACACTTTATATACAAATTAATTCAAGATGGATCAAAGACTCAAACATAAGACCTAAAACCATAAAAACCCTAGAAGAAAACCTAGGCAATACCATTCAGGACATAGGCATGGACAAAGACTTCATGACTAAAACACCAAAAACAATTGCAACAAAGCCAAAATTGGCAAATGGGATCTAATTAAACAAAAGAGCTTCTGCATAGCAAAAGAAACTATCATCAGAGGGAACAGGCAACCTATATAATGTGAAAAAATTTTTGCAATCTATCCATCTGATAAAGGGCTAGTGCCCAGAATCAACAAGAAATTTAAACAAATTTAAAGAATAAACCAACCTCATCAAAAGCAGGCAAGGATATGAACAGACACTTCTCAAAAGAAGACATTTATGTGGCTAAGAAACATATGAAAATAAAGCTTATCATCGCTGATCATTAGAGAAATGCAAATCAGTATCACAATGAGATACCATCTCACAGCAATTAAAATGGCGATCATTAAAAAGACAGGAAGCAACAGTTGCTGGAGAGGATGTGGAGAAATAAGAAAGCTTTTATACTGTTGGTGGGAGTCCCACACTAGTTAAAATGGTGATCATTAAAAACACAGGAAGCAACAGATGCTGGAGAAGATGTGCAGAAATAGGAATGGTTTTACACCATTGCTGGTAATGCAAATTAGTTCAAGCATTATGGAAGACAGTGTGGTGATTCCTCAAGGATCTAGAACTAGAAATACCACTTGATCCAGCAATCCCATTACTGGGTATATACCCAAAGGATTATAAATCATTCTACTATAAAGACACATGCACACATGTTTATTGCAGCACTATTTACAATAGCAAAGGCTTGGACCCAACCCAAGTGTCCATCAATGATAAACTGGATAAAGAAAATGTGGCATGCATGCACCATGGAATACTACGCAGCCATGAAAAGAATGAGTTCATGTCCTTTGTAGGGACATAAATGAAGCTGGAAACCATCATTCTCAGCAAACTAACACAGGGACTGAAAACCAAACACTGCATGTTCTCACTCGTAAGTGGGAGTTGAACAATGAGAGCATATGGGCACAGGAAGGGGAACATTACACACTGGGGTGTGTTCGGGGTGGGTGGCAAGGGGAGGGATATCATTAGGAAAAATACCTAATGTAGATGACGGGTTGATGGGTGCAGCAAACCGCTGTGGAACATGTATAACTATGTAACAAACCTGCACATTCTGTACATGTATCACAGAACTTAAAGTTTAATAAAGAATAAAAAAAAAAAAAAAAAAAAACTAAGCTCCCTATGGAAAGAAAAAATCCCTTTGGGTACTATAAGAAGTATACCAGAGGACAGAGTGTAAGTGGGTAATTGAATTAGTAGCTATCACAATAATCTAGGTAAAAAATACAAACTTTGGTCAACAGTGAGAATAGTGAAGATGCAAAGAAGTGAACACTTTGGGCAGATTATTCTGAGTTTCAGTCCAAAAGCTATTTGAAGAATTAAGTGTAGAAGTTAAGGAAGACTCAAGATGACTCCCAGGCTTTCAGAGTGAGCAACTGAGTGGGGAGTGGTTCAATTGCTATTTACAAACTTTGGAAAGATTGAGGTAAACGTGTAACTTGCAGAGGTTGAGGTCAAACAAAAATTCTATTTGGACACATTAAGTTCAGGATGCAGACTGCATAAACAAATGAAAATATAAACAAGTTGTTGTATATGTGGTTCTGTGGTTCAAGGGAGGATTGGGAACTAAATATATAAATTTACAAATTATTATTATATTGATGGCATTTAAAGCCACAACGCTGTATGATGTGTTCTAGGGAGAGTACATAAATAAAGAAGTGAGGCTAGATTTAAAATCAGGGGAACACTTAACTTTTAAGGATCCATCAGAATGGGAGGGAATAGCAAAAAAATAAAAAGTCTAAGAAATAAAAAACCAAGAGATTTGAACATAATTCAAATTTTATAGAATAAAATCAAAATAGAATATATACAATAAATAAAAGCTTCATTTAGTAATGGAAATACTATGATAAGCATAAACATACAAATAATGATAGGTGAAAATTATTTTCACTATGTAAATATTATGATAAGCATAAACATACTAATAATGATAGGTGAAAATTATTTTCACTGTGTTTATATTCCCATATAATATTTGTCAAGCATTGCTCTAGTTTCTTATAAATTTTAGCTTATTTAAACTTCATAGCAACCCTTTTAGGATTCTGGCAATATGACAGATTTACCCAGATTTAGTTCCAAAATTTGCCCATGTGGTTAAGTATCAGTCTCCTGATTGAAACACAGCAAAATGCCACCATTAATAATGTTTCCCTAAATTCATTTGGCAACATAAAAGTGTGCATATGGTTTAAGCTAAATTAAGAGAAAAACTAGATTTAAAATTCCATGCATTGTATACCTTGTGAATATTTAAACACACATAAATATAAAACTAAAACATAATGTGCAACATTCATCATAGTTTAGAATTTATAAAATGAATAGAATCTATAAAAATTATTCAATTTCTCAATGCTATTTAATGTCTTTCCTTTTATAATTTAAATTCTTGTTAAATTCATAAAAGTCCTTTCATAAGTTTATAATTAACACATAACTATTTTGTTTTGGAAATAGAATAAATGAGAGTATAATTGGTTCAGTAGTCTACTACTTCACTGACTAAATGGCTGATTCCATTGATCTGATTATTAAATCACATTTCCTCCTTTACCAATCTACATGTATACCACCTGCAATTTAAGGTTGAGTCACAAAAGAATGATGAAGAGTAGTATGGTGTTTTAAAATATTGTATTAAGATAGTGGCAGCTCCCAACTAAAGATGTTGCGAGTTTAATCATACCAGCTGAACCTCTCTAAATGTTCCAAATATATCAAAACAGAGTATTTATAAAGAGTCAAAAAAGATTCTATACAGATAGCCAAACTGAAAAATCTAATGAAAAGTATTTCTTATTTAAGTTAAGCATCTGTATATTTACTTATCCTGGAGTTATTTTTTCTGAAATATTTTATTTTATTTATTTTTTTTTTTATTTTTATTTTTTTGAGACGGAGTCTCGCTGTCTCCCAGGCTGGAGTGCAGTGGTGCGATCTCGGCTCACTGCAACCTTGGCCTCCCGGATTCATGCCATTCTCCTACCTCAGCCTCCCGAGTAGCTGGGACTACAGGTGCCCACCACCATGCTCGGCTAATTTTTTTGTATTTTTAGTAGAGATGGGGTTTCACCATGTTAGCCAGGATGGTCTCGATCTCCTGACCTCGTGATCTGCCCGCCTCAGCCTCCCTAAGTGTTGGGATTACAGGCGTGAACCACCTCGCCCGGCCTGAAATATTTTAATAAGCTTCTTAAAATTATCTTGGAGGGATGGATAATAGCAATCAAGGGCATATGGAAAACAATTTTTATTACCATAGGGCAAGGTTAAGTTAAATAAAATAATCCTAGGCTTTTTTTTCTCTAAATTTATAAATGCCATTTGCTGCTCATGTCAGTAACTTTAGTTTTCTTCACTTTTATTTTTCTTTGATGTAAACAACTTTTTTTTACATTGCCCAGTAAAACATTTATCTCTACAATGAGCTCAATACTTTCTAGCTGAAAAGATACTGAATGTGGCATTCTTGCTCAATTCAATTAACTGCAATACAACGTATATTTGAAGAGCAACATTGAGATAGAACAACAACAAATAAAAACAAAAGTAATTTTAGCTTCCAGAAAAAAACACACTGAAGTAATCTCATTTACACCAACTAACAGATGCTCATAAATATATAATTCAAAAATTATGTCAAAATATATTCAGAGACATATTATGACAATATTAGGAAAGAGCACAGATAGGGCAACATCTTAAAAGCTATCGGGGACAGGTCAGACACTACATAAAAATAAAAATCAAGGATATAAAATAGAAATGCTCTATCAACAATGTAATACAATGTAGCCCTTCTGATATCTAGTAAAGGCTGCTCTCAATCACAGGGTGTTTGGATGATCCTGTAGACATATTTTCTATTTCATAATGAAACACTATCAGAATCTTCAGAGTGGGTAAAGCTCTGGTAATAAATTTGTCATAACATGATAAATCCAAGCAGAGTGAATCAAGATATAAATATAAAACTTTGAAGTTTTCATCCACTTTGGCTCATAGGGAGACTTGACTGGACTGGCAATGTCAATATAATAAACTACAGTAAAGGGCATAGAGGGTTTTCTTAGAAAAAATATTGTAGAAAAAGCAAGGTCATTCTCTTGCCACATAAGAATTCTAAGCACCAAACTTAGAAATAAAACAGACAGTATATAGTAAATTGGAACATTTAACTATCTTGATTGGGGGAGCATTAAATAAATTATCTGTTTAAGCATAAACAGCTTCATCAACAACATGTCTAAAAGTTTCTCTCGAATTGAGTTGGGTTCAAATTGAAGATTAGGGACAAAATTACAGGATTACTAGTTTTATTACCTTTGTTTCACAAAGGTACTTTCACACTTACTTTCTATGCGTAATTAAAATGACTTTCCCTAAACGGTAAGACATGCCATATAATTTCAACAAGTGGTATGAAGACGGAATATTCATTATTTGTTAAGAAATTGTATTGTAATTTAAGGAAACCTAAAAATGTGCATTAATCTAAACTACGAATATATTTTTCACACTTGTGAATGTTTTACAGAATTTTCTTTTTTTTCAACTTTGTTTTACATTCAGGCAGTATACATGAAGATTTCTTACATGGGTAAGTTACATATCACTGAGGTCTGGTGTATAAAATAAAATTTTCTACCAAAAACACACATGCGCTCATATCTTCTAGAATTTTCAGTGTGAATATGCCTGCTATCTATGCCTCAACAAATATGTGTTAAATTAACGAAATTAACATACAAGTATTCTAAAAAGAGGAAATAAATTAAACATTCCCATTTTCCTATTTCTTCATGTGTTCAACCAACAACTGGGCAAATGTCTCTCATGATCATTTATGAAACGTGTCCTCTCATGTGCAGGAGGTGAAACTAAGTGCCCTAAGATCACTGTGTATGTAGAATTTGGAGCTATTACAGAGTTTCTAGGCCCAACATATGTTATTAAATTATGTAGATCTGCAAACATAATATTGTTTTTGTCTGCAGTATCATCAACCAGTATATAACAAATACTTTTTTATTTATTTATAGGGATAATCCTCCCAATGATATACAATGCAAATTGCAAAACCCTAAGTGTATCATTTGACACATTTCCATAGTAGCTCTGCTCAATGTCTTGAGAATAAAATACAAGTGTAACAAGAAGGAAATCTCGGGAGATCAGGATGGTATCTGCTGGATTTTGATCTATTTTTATGATAAAGCCAGAAGGATTGCTGATGGATTCAGTAGAGTATGAATAAAAGATGGAAAATAAAGCAAGTAGAAATGTGAAAGCTACTATTAAATGAAATCATGTGAAACTATGTGTGAATTGGGTTTCTGGGATAAGATAAGACATGAGTTCAGTTTTGAAGGCCAAGTGTAAATATCTAATAGGAGATTGTGCTTATTAGTCTAAACTTGAGGTCACAGAACTGAACCACATATGTGTAAATTTGAAAGTCAATTATATATAAAGAGATTGTAAAGTCTAAAAGATTGACTGAATGTGTTAAAATCAGTAAAATGGTAACCATGGAAAAAGTGAAACACAGAAGACTAAGGCCTGTATCCCGAAACACTCTAGCATTAAGAGTTCTGAGAAAAGAGAAACCAGCTGTTAAGAATGATAAGGGGCCGGGCGTGTTTGCTCACGCCTGTAATCCTAGCACTTTGGGAGGCCAAGGGAGGCGGATAGCCTGAAGTCAGGAGATCAAGACCAGCCTGGCCAACATGGTGAAACCCTGTCTCTACTAAAAATAAAAAAAATTAACCAGGCATGGTGGCAGGCGCCTGTAATCCCAGCTATTCGAGAGGCTGAGACAGGAGAATCGCTTGAACCCGGGAGGCGGAGGTTGCAGTGAGCCACGATCACGCCACTGCACTCCAGCCTGAGTGACAGAGACGAGACTCCATCTCAACAACAACAACAACAAAAAAGATAAGGATACACCAGAAAGATAGTAGTGTTAAGGAAGCCAGGTGAGGGAAGTGTGTTAAGAAGAGGAGACCAATTAACTGCATCAAATACTGTTGCTGGGTCAAATAAGGGTAGACTTGAAAATTGGTTACTAGATTTCACAACATGGATATCAAAGCCAGACTGAAATGAATTAAAGAATATATGGACAGAAACTGTAGACAGCAAATTAGACAACTTCTTTAACGAATTTTGTTACAAAAGTTTCAATAACATATGACAGTAGTCAGCAGAGGAAATGAGATTAAGATTTTTTTTTTAATTAGACAGAAGTGAAGACAGTATGTTTATATGCTGATGGGAATAATCCAAAAAAGAGAGGGTAATGGAGTAAGATAGAGAGGTTGGACTGCAGACTGGACATCATAAATATTCTCAACTTCTCTCTTTTTTTGCCTTCTGAACTCTTGCTGGTACAGTCATTAGCTGCACCCACCTTTCCTAATAGGGAAGCATGAATGATTCATTGAGTAGATTTGGGCCCCCTACACACAGAAAAGAAGAGTGAGCATATCCCAATATTAAAATTCAAATAAATATTGATGATTATGTCTATTTTTTCAATTTCACTGATACTTCAACACTTATACTAAGATTTCTTTTACATGCATTCATACTGATACTTTTCAAGTACAGCATTATTTATTGCATGTTACCTTTATTTCTTAGATATAGGAGAAAGAATTATACAGACAAGAGCCCATTTTTTCCTGTTATATGAATGTACTTAAATCATATCTACCTTTACTTTCTGTTCAAGACAACATCAATTCTCAAAATCACTTAAAACCTTTTGTCTGTGATGATTTTTCTAAATATTTACAGAAGGTGCCAAGAGAAAGTTGATTTCTCATTCTACAAAATGCTCACAACAAATGCAATAAATGCATAAACTAAAAACTGTAGTATAAAGAATTAGAAGGCATTACTCTGGATCAGCTGTCTCATCTGAAATGTTTTCTCAGGTCATAGGATTCCCTAAATATGGTTTCCATTAACTTTTAAATTTTAGTTAAGAAATAGGCAAATTTATTGTTTTTTTTAATTTTCTGGTTGGGGGTGTCTGTGTGTGTGTGTGTGTGTGTATGTGTGTGTGTAGAACATGCAGCAAACATAAACTAGTTTTTTTTTTTTGCTAAGAAAATAAAGATAAGACATTGGCTTTAGATATTATTTAAAAATGTGTGTCTGTAATCCTACAGAACAATTCTACATGAGACAATACAATTGAAAAAAATAAACTATGTTGCATGTTTATATGTGAAACTTGTTAAAGCTTTTTCTTTACATGAGAAATTTCATTTGGGTGAAATTTTCAGATCATTCAGATTTATAGTTAATTGTATGAAATAAAAATATAAACTATATTTCAAACATCCGTAAGTTTCCTGAAACAAATAAATTTATTTATTTTTCTTTTTAATGGGCTTTTCTTTCTTTTTTTTTTTCTTTTTGAGATGGAGTCTTGCTCTGTCACCCAGGCTGGAGAGCAATGGTGTGATCTCGGCTCATGCAACCTCCCACTCCTGAGTTCAAAAGGTTCTCCTGCCTCAGCCTCCCAAGTAGCTGGGATTACAGGTGCCCACCACCATGCCCAGCTAATTTTTATGTATTTTTAGTAGAGACAGGGTTTCACTATGTTGCCAGGCTGGTCTCAAACTCCTGACCTCGAGATACGCCTGCCTCAGCCTCCCAAAGTGCTGGGATTACAGGTGTGAGCCACCACACCCAGCCCTAATGGGCTTATTTTTTAAAACTGATTACATTTATAAAAATATTGAGGAGATAGTATATAGAGTTCTTATATACCCTGCACCAAGTTTCCCCCAGTATTAACATTTTTATTGGTTATAACTAATGAGGCAAAGAGGCAATGACACATTATTAACTGAAGTCCATATTTTATTCGGATTTCCTTAGTTTTTGCCTCATATCATTTTGTTTTTTGTGTTAAAAAATTCCATCCAGGATACCACATGACCTTTAGCTCTCATAACTCCTTAGGCTCCCATTCACTCTGACAATTGGAATTAATTGTTAAATACTGAAAAACTAACAAAAACAAAAACATAATCAAGTTTCTTTTCTCCATCCAGTATTCTTTGAAGACAATCACATTTTATAATTTTGTAAATTTCATTTGACAAGTAAAATGATTAGCATTCCCTGGAAGCCTTTATTTGTGATGAATATACAATACCTAGGTAGACTCCATATGTTTCATTTGTTGAATTATTATGTTTGTTGTCAATATAATATCAAAAATATATAGTAAGACTGGGAATTACAATTATATCTAATTTTTCTAAATAAGCAATTTAGAAGTACAAAATCTTTACAGAAAAATACTATATATCAAATACAAGGTAAAAATTTAATAGTAGTAGTAGTAGTATATATTGTGGTCCAATAGCTTAATAGTTCATTAAAACCTCATTATTAAATAGATTATTTGTGAATTAAAAAAATCTGGCTTTATAACTTTCCCTCTTCCTTTCCTAATAACAACATATTTTAGAATCTGCTATGTGAACAAGACTATGTTAAGTTTCATAGACATCACTTCACTTATTCTTCATGCTTAAGGAATCTAAACGTGTACCCATTTTCTAAGAATCAGAAAGAATAAGTTGATTAAAACAGAAGATTTAAATGGCACTGGCTAATTCAAATTGACTTGATAGATTTTTTTATAGTATTTTCTTCTTGAATGTAGAAATCTGTATGAATACTTACATAATTGGAATACATAGGTAAAAGTTAATAAATAATCATGGCTAAAGAGTTGCATATATACCATATTACACATATTAATGCATAGTCATATGTAGAAATACTACACACAAATCCATACAATCCACAAGTTATCTACTAAGAGCTCAAAATATACACTGATTTAGAAAGTTCCCCAAGGAAGAAAATGAAATAACTTATGTAATGACACATTAGAATATTTGCTTTAGAAATATTAAGAAGAGTAAAATTATTATGGTTTGGGTAGATTGTACGGAGTGCACAGACCCAAAGTGGAAACTGAGGAAAACTTGGAAGTTGTATAAATAGATACTGACATAGATGTTAGAATATATGTATTACAATTATGTATGGTTTGCGTATAATAAATTGCTGAGGTTCCCAGAAAGAAAAAAAACACCCTCATAGAAAATACTTGAGCTGACTGCATTATGATTTTGCCAGATCTATACATCAATCTTAAAACAGGTTTACCCACAGAACAGTAATGCAAACTATTCTCCTATTAACAGCATTTCACACATTTTCTAACTGAATCAAATTTAATGGATTTTCCAATACTGAGGCTAAAACATTTATGAAAGGATTCTAATCTCTTTTTAGCAAGTCTGTAGTCACAATCAATCACTATATAGATTCCCTACTTTATACACATATAATCCCTACTTTAGTGTACATATTGCAATATGTTTGTTGCAGTAATCTTTTTTAAGGATTATCCTGCCAAATAAGGTAGTTGCAGTTTTCAGAATCTAAAAGTTGAGGAATATGAGTCAAATGAAGTTTATTGACCTTAATATCTACATTTTTTAAAATCTACTATGCTGGAGAAGGAAATCTTTGTTTAAGCTCCTTTGATTGGATATAAAACTTTTCTATACATTTTCACACTTTGTATTTATTACTCGGGACATACCTAATAAGACAATAAATATAAGCCTCAAGAAAACAAAACTGTATTCAGTTCTCAAGAGGGTATTCAACTCTGAAATATTACAGTACTCATTTATTCTATCTTACCTAAGTATGTGGAAATGACAAGGTTAGCGGCTATCAATTTACTGTTACAGTGTGTGCATTTTTATTATAGATTTAAGAATGTTGTACATATACACATACATGATTTTTAAGAGTTTTCTACGTTAAAGTTTTCTATAATCTCGAACTACTCAAGAAAGAGATGGTATGTCTTCTTTTTAAATAATTGTATAAAATTTTATTCACCTAGAAGGTTGAAAATGAAGACATCATAGATTAATTGGACTGTATTATATATAATTGGGAAGATTATTCTTGGTAAACACTTTTGAAAATATTTTAATATGTTATATTTTTAAATTATGGTACTAAATGCATTTGTAAGCTGTTATTTATATAATATTGTAATCCAACTAATAATACTATTGATTATTCTCTGTCGGCCAGACCCTTCACATGCATTATTTCTATTCCTAAAATCACATGGCACAGCAGGTATTAGTTCCCTCAGTTTTTAGGTCTACGTAGGCAACATTTCTCCTTTGTTCACAAGTTTTTCCCCCCACCATTGGTTTCTACTAAGAACAATGACTAACCTAGAATATTAAAGGTTATTTGTTTTTTCATAATCAAAAAGATATAAACCTTAACTTTCTGGAAGAGATTTTTCTGTATCAGCATTTGCTTCCATTTTTGTGATATATAAATCCACATAATCAATGTATATATCATTTCTTGCATATGTTACAGAAAAAATATAAAGAAAGCAGGCACTCTTTTAGAAAATATGATGTGTGTGTGTGTGTATTATTTTAGGAGATATTATGTGCATGCAAACAGGTATACCTGTAAGTAAGTATTTTGCTTTACTACTAATCATTTTTTTAAAAATGTGGGGCCTAATTGAAATAGCAAAATACATATTTAAAATATTTGAGAAGCAACATTCAGAAGTCTAGATACTTTTACTTAGCTGTAGCTTCATCATGTTATGAATTATCTATGTTTTATCAGGATTGTATTACATTGTTTTTGTATTATGTTATTATAGGTGGTAGTACTGTTTTAGAGTCAAAGGTGACATTTCATTGCTTGTTGGACTTACAACATAAGGACTAGACATTAAAATCAATGTGAGAAAATTGAGAAAAGATCTAATCAGGATTTCCTAGTTGTTTTAAAAGATGTAACTAAATCTTCAATTAGGGTTATAAATTTTTTTTTTAATTTAAGGAATAAATATTTCCTACAAATTACCTTGCTTAAGAAGATAATGAAACACTTTGTGAATTGTGAAAATAACCAAAGCAGAAAATTTTAATTAATCCAGTATTACCACTTTGTGTGACAGGATAATAAATAAGTGGCCTTTAGATCTATATAACATTTATTAGGAAATTCATGATAATAAACATTCATGAAAACCAGACTTTCCAAATGTGAAAAAGGAAAGCCTAATTATTTATGACTATTTTCATAAAATCATCTCCTGTGGTACAATGAATACTACATTTGAAGTTAAGGTGATTAGCTGTGTGATGATTACCAGGTTATTTAAACTTTTATTTTCCTCATCTGTTAAATATACACAATATATATATCATAGAGCAGATGTGACTGTTAAATAAAAGAATATACCATCGGTTTAACTCTGTATAGTAAATTGTTATATGAATGTTACTGTTAAACGTCATTTGTAGATAACAATTAATATTTGGATTGTAGGTGAAATTATCAGCATCCAGGTCATTCAAATGCAGAAGCAGAGGAATAATGAAGTCAAAGAGGGAAGGAAGGGAGAAAAGGAGGTTGGCCCGCAGGCTGGTAAGGAGGAATTTAAAAAAGAAAATTGGGTTGGGTTAGAAAGAAATAGTGCAAAATGATAGTAAGTGCAAGTTAAATCTGTATTTTGCTTTCCAAGCAAACTTCGTTGGAACAGAATATTATTTTATAATAGAAACAATTAACGTTATTTGCAGCTAACTTTAAAGGAATTTCTACAATTTTTAAAGTTATTTTAAAAAGCTTTAAAAATTTACCCAGTAGGCAAATGTATCATCTACAGCTAAAACACAGGCTTGTAAAAGTAATTATTACTATAAATACCAAAATTTATGTTTTTGTCATCCTTTCTTTCCCAAAGAAAAATCAAAAGATTTGGAAATATTAATTTAAAATACTAGTTCAATTTAAAAATTTTAGTGTTATAATTTAGTATTATCTCAGTTTTCGTAAAATTAGACCTATAATAAATTGAAATTTTCTCAATGTAAAATGCAATAAAAATTTTTTCTTATTTTTTATTGCAGTGTATTAGAAAACTATTCACAAATTGTTCAGGCACAAGTATTGAAATACTTCTTAAGGTCTTTTTTTCTGTCATTCTGCTAACTCAATGCATCTTTAAATGCTATTATCTCCATCTTCAGAATATATCTTACATCTAAACACTACTCACATTCTCCATCTTTCCTTACTTCTCTAGTGCAAGACTTTTTTTTTTTTTCAGAGAAATATGGGACCTCCCAGATCATGTGCTTGACTCCACACTATAAACGTTTATTTAGAGTATGTCATTTTTTGTATAAACAATATAAAACACATGTATAAATTATGGCACAAAACAATGATGTGAGCACCCCTTATCCTAATACTCATGCTAATACCTCTGCATTTATTTTGGTGCTCCAATCTTATCTCAAATAAGCCTTGCTTCTTGAAATAATTTCTACCCTAAAATTTGTTTCTAATGTGCACTTACTTTCATATCATCATATCAAATGTACATATGTCCTCAGGTTTTTTAAAATATTAACTTCTATGAATTTTATTCTCGATGTACACATGAGGTGCTCTGGATCAGAGCAAATAGCAAATAATAAGTATTAAGGTCCCCTTAGTCCTTATCACTAGGGCAATGCAATGAAAACCACATGAAAAAATATTCTATATGAGTGACAGAAAAAATCCATAAGTGAAGAAGAAAGAAAAATTGATGACCTCTGCTCATACATAGGCAAAAGAGGTATAAGTCTCTCCCCCTCCTCCTAAAAACAGGAAAAGAAAACCTTTACTTCTTAGAAAGGACATGGAAAGTTTCCTAGATTATATAACCTTTTTAAATTAAATCCACCTCTTTAAGAATTAGATAAGTGCTGGAGTCACTGGCTTTTACAAATTAGAGATGTTTCCAAAGTCCCAACCCTCATCTTACCCCAAAGTATATCAACATACCTCTAGAGTTAGGTAAATTTCTCTGGAGTTCTCTCACTATCTACACAGCTGCAAATTAACTCTCCGCTTGCTGTCAGCCAAAGGTTCCAAGTATTCAGCAAGTGATATTCAGAAAGCCCTACCTCTGAGGAAATACAAAAATATTTTTTCCTCAACCCACACTTTAAGTAATAGATTTAGTTTTTCTCTTATTTATTTATTTATTTATTTTGGAAAAGCACATTCATAAAAGCATCCAAACATATAAAATACTATACAGTGGAAAGACCTTCTCCATCCTTGTTTTGCCTCTCTTTTTTCCTGAGTTCTATCTTAATAATCCATGAATAAATAATCCATAAATGAATAGTTTCTTGTTTCTTTCCAGAATTTCTTAAATACTATATTCTGGCTACCAATGCTGCATAACAAATTATGCCCAAATTAGTGGCTCAACACAGCCATTTTATTAGCCTTATGGTATCTGTGCCATCAATTCTGGCAAGGCAGAGCAAACATAGTCTGTCTATACTCTGTGATGTCTGAAGCTCCAACCAGGATTGCTCAAAGGCTATGATAATTTTACAGCTCATTTCAGAAATAATTGGACTCCTTCACTTACAAATTTGGCCCATCTATTGAAATGACCAGAAGCCTAGGACTACCAATCAGAACACCTATACCTGACACCTTCATAGAGTTTGAATTTCACAGGATGTTTTCACGGTTTTTGGATTTCTTTAGGGTGTCTCAGGGCTCCAAGAACAAGAGTTCCAGCAAGAAAAGCTCAAGTAGCACTTCCTCTTACGAGCCAACCTCCACTATGACCAATAGTTATACACAGAGCTCAGTTCATAATAAAATGCAAGTCCACGTTGTTCAATAACGAGTAAGAACTTCAAGGCTGTAGTTATAGAGCAACAAACCACGAATGAGACCTTTATCAGCATGGGGCTCTGTGCCATTGCACGGGTTGCGCTCCCAGGAAGCTGGCTCTTGGTTACACAGCATCCCTTCTAATGTGTTCATTGTTCATAAGTACACAGTTTAGAAGCTGGTAATTTTTTTACTACTAGATTTCATAGGAAGGATGCATATATCTTATCTCTTGATCAGAAGACTATAGAAGAATTTGGGGCCATTTGTAAAAGTCACTGTACAATTTAAGCAAATATAAATATATGTATGAGTTTCCATATTTTCCACAAAATGTGACATTATGCATAAAATTATATACCTTATTCATTTTACCTTAATATATCTTAGAATCTTTCATATGATCTTATTTCAAGTGTCCTTATTTTTCTACATAGCTGGATAATATTACATTAAATAAATAATAATACAATCTATGTAACAATTTTTTTGTTTGATTAATATTTAGATCTTTCTCATTTATTTATTATTTATTTATTGAAACAGGGTCTCACTCTGTCACCCAGGCTTGAGTGCAGTGGTGCAATCATGGCTCACTACAGCCTTAACCTCCCAGGGCTCAAGTGATCCTCTCACCTCAGCCTCCAGAGCAGCTGGGACTACAATTGTGCCCTACCATTCCCAGCTGATTTTTGTATGTTTTTGTAGATACAGGGTCTCACCATGTTGTCCAGGCTGATTTCAAACTCCTGGGCTCAAGCGATCTTCCTGCCTCATCTTCCCAAAGTGCTGGGATTACAGGTGTAAGCCACTGTGCTCTGCCTACAATCTTTGGTTGAGATGAATAAACATATATTGTAAGAACTAAACCTAGTGCACTGATCACACTTACACCAGTATGAAAGATTTCCAAAACTGGAAATTGCAGATCAAAAAGTAAAATGCCTTTGTAAATGTATTTAATTGGCTAATATAAAGTATATATGTATAATGAATATTTAGACGTAAAAGTATGGCTCTTTTTAGTGGCTGCTTTGTTCTATACCCCTGTGATTAACATATGGAAGTGCTTACTTTTCCATTCTGTTTTCTTACATATTTGCCATCAACATTTGTTTTCGAATGTGTCATTCTTCACCAATCCAATAAATAAATAATAGTGTTTTATGGTGGATTTAATTCATATTTCTCTTACTGTAAGATTAAGAATCGTATATTTCACAGCCATATATATTTACATCTATGCTATTTGATATTAATATTTATTTTTATTTTTTCAATTTTATTGATTTAAGTGCTCTCCTATAGTAAAAATGCCTATCTAAAGGTTAATAATTCCATTACTACTTGTAGCAATATTTCTTAAGCATGAAAATGATGAAGTTATGGTAGTTTTACCCTATAATAAAACTGAAAAAGTCAAAATATGAATAAGCTCTTTTACATTACTTCTAGAGTGCTCTCAACCATGTATTTTGTTAAAAAGCTAATAAACTGCAGAACATATGGCCTTGTGCAACCTCATTTCTATCTAAAAATATTATTTGCTTTTAAAGGCATAAAAATAAATTTTGAGAGTATATGTAAGGGTATCTGTAGTAACAACACTTTATAGAAGAAGGAGAAATTAAATAATGGAAAGAGTGTGTAAGTATTGAGTTTTTTTAATTTTAAACTACTAATAGTTTTAATTTTAAAAAAGTAAATGTGATATGTATTTATATATATTTCTACAGTGTTGAAAATTTTTATGAAGTATCACAGATTGATTCTAATTTGGTATACTTAATTTATTAACAATATGAAATTCTTATTTCTTAATTTTTGAATAATAGAACACTAAAAACTTTATTTTATGAGTCTCTTCCTTTTTACCATTTAATATTGCTATTTATTGGATTTCATTAAAAAATTTTGTAATGAAAATAAAGGTGTATCTAAAACAGAAACAAAAAATGGAGCAACGACTAAAGGCCAACATTCCTGATGAACGTAGACACAAAATCCTCAATGAAATAATAGCCACAGAATCCAACATCACGTCAGAAAGGTAATACACCACAATCAAGTGGGGTTTATCTCAAGGATGCAAGGATAGTTCAATTTATACAAAAATCAATAAATGTGATACATCACATGAACCAAAAAAAATCCATATGATTATCTCAGTGGAAACTGAGAAAGCATTTGATAAAATTCGATATAATAAAAAGTCTCAAAAATTTAGTCATGGAAGATAGAATTGGAGCAAGGCAAGGATGTTCACTTTTACCAGTCTTTTCAACATAGCACTAGAAGTCTTAGCCAGTGCAATTAGATAAGAGAAAGTAATAAAAAGCATCGAAGTTGGAAAAGATAAAATTAAATTGTGACTCTTCACACATAACATGACCTTATATTAAAAAAAGAAAAAAGAAAACAAAAAAACCCTAGGCTTGACACAGTGGCTTATACATATTATCCCAGCACTTTGGGAGGCTGAAGCAGGAAAATCACTCTAGGCCCAGAGTTTAAGATCACCCTGAGCAGCACAGCAAAACCCCAACTGTACATAAAAAATAAAAATAAAAATAGCCAGGCTTGGTGGTACATGCCTGTAGTCCTAGCTACTCAAGAGGATAAGATAGGAGGATTGCTCCAATCAAGAGAGGATAAGATAGGAGGATTGCTTGAGCCTGGACAACAAAGGGAGATACTGTCTAAAATAAATAAATAATATAAAAAGAAAAACCTAAAAATTCCACCAAAAAACCTCTTAGAACTAATAAACAAATTTAGTAAATGTCCAGTATACAAAATCAAAACACAAAAATCAGTAGTATTTCTATACACCAATAATAAACTAGCTGAAAAAACATCAAGAAAGCAATTCCATTTACAATAGCTTAGAAAATAAAATTTAAAAATCCTTTGAATAAATGTAACCAAGGAGGTCAAAGACCTCAACAACAAAATACCACAAAACATCGAAGAAAGAAATTGAAGAGGACACAAACAAATGAAAAGATATCCCATGCTCATGGATTGGAAGAGTTAATATTATTAAACTGACCATATTATCCAAAGCAATGTAGAGATTCATTGCAATTCCTATCAAAATAACAATGGCATTTCTCACAGAAATAGGACAACTAATCTCAAAATTCGTATGGAACTACAAAAGATCCCTAATAATGAAACCAATGCTAAAAACAATAATAATAAAAAAAAAGCTGGAGGCATCACACATCCTGACCTTAAAATATACTATAAAGCTATGATGACAAAAACAACACCCACTTGGGCATGCCAAGTGGGAAGGTGGAGGGAAGGAAAACATCAGAAAAATTGCTAATTCATGCTGGACTTAATATCTAGGTGATGGGTTGACAGGTACAGCAAACCACCATGGCACACGTTTACCTATGTAACAAACTTTCACAACCTGCACACGTACCCTGGAACTTAAAAAATAAAAGACAGACACATAAACCAATAGAATAGAACAAGAGAACCCAGAAATAAGCCCACATACAGCTAACTGATTTTTGACAAAAGCGTCAAGAACATACACTGGGGAAAGGACAACCTCTTCAATAAAAGATTCTGGATAAACAAAATATCCATATGCAGTAGAATGAAACTAGACCCCTATTTCTCACTATATACAAAAACTAACTCAAAGTGGATTAAATACTTAAATGTAAGTCCTGAAACTATAAAACAACTAGAAGAAAACACCTTTGAAGAGGAAACACTGTAAGAAATTAGTCTAGTCAAATATTTCATGGCTAAGACTTCAAAACCACAGGAAACAAAAACAAAAATAGATAAATGTCACTACAATAAACTGAAAAGCTTCTGCACAGCAAAGGAAACCATCAGCATAGTGAAGAGAGACCATCTGTAGAATGGGAGAACATATTTGCAAACTACTCATCCAACAAAAAACTAATATCCAGAATATAAAAAGAAATCATTCCACTCAACAGCCAAAAAACTAAGTAAGCCTCCCCAAACATGGGAAAAATATTTGAATGGCTATTTTTCAATAGAAGATGTACAAATGGCAAACACGCATATGAAAAGGTTATCAACATCATTGATCATCAGAGAAATGCAAATCAAAATTGCAATGATATGTCATCTCACTCCACTTAAAATGTGTTTTTTTTTTTTTTTTTTTTTCCTAAAGACAGGCACTAACACATGCTGGAGAGGATGTGGAGCAAAGGGAACCCTCATGCACTGTTGGTGGGGATGTAAATTAGTATAACCACAATGCAGAACAATTTAGAGGTTCCTCAAAAAACTAAAAATAGAGCTACTATATGATCCAGCAAGCCCAATGCTGGATATATACCAAAAGATACGAAATCAGTATATTGAAGTGATAACTGAGCCCCTGTATTTGTTGCAGCACTGTTCACAACAGTCAAGATTTGTAAAAAACCTAAATTTCCATCATCAGATGACTGGATAAAGAAAATGTGATACATATACACAATGGAGTACTGTGCAGCCATATAAAAGAATGAGATCTTATCATTTGCAACAACATGGATGGCACTGGAGGCCATTATGTTAAGTGAAACAAATCAGACCCAGAAAGAAAAACTTCACATGTTCTCACTTATTTGTGGGTGCTAAAAATCAAAACAATCAACCTCAAGGAGACAGAGAGTAGAAAGATGGTTACCAGAGGCTAGGAAGGATAGTGAGGAGTTGAGGAGGACGTGAGGGTGGTTAATGGATATAAAAACATTTCAGCTAAAGGTCAGGAATGAGTTCTGGTGTTCTGCACAAGTTTAGGGTGAAATATCGTTAACTACAATTTATCATAAATTTTCAAAATCTAGAAAAGAGAATTTCGAATGTTCACAACAGAAAGAAATAATAAATGTTTGAGGGGATGAAGATGCTAATTACCTGGATTTGGTCATTATATATTGTATATTTGTATCAAAATATCACACTGTATCCCTTAAATATGTAAAATTATTACCTATCAACTAAAAGTAAACAGCAAAAAACACATTGAAAATGGGGCAATAGAGGCTTCTATTGATAGTCAGTTTTTAAATTCAATTTTGTTCTCATCTTGTTTTTATAATTAGGAATTATAATATGGTGAAAATAATTATTAAATATATTTTTGTACTTTACTTTTGGAGATCATTCTTAATGGAATATGATTTGTTTTTGTGACCAATTTCAGCTCTTCAAAAATTTAGTGACATCCTTTTCAAAAATGAGCTAGAAAGCTGAAAATGTGAAGAGATACCATAAACTCAGAATTCTGCAGAGGCAACTTTCAAATTTTACTTTTTATGACTGAATCATCTTTTTCTTATATTATTTGTTTTAAATCTATTCAAACATTAGTACATTGCATTTTTTTCTGAAAGAAAAACTACCATGCACATTGTCATTTTCTCATAAATTACCAATTCTGTTAATAACTTTTTAAGTTCATGACCTTTAACTATCAGTTCTGCCAAAGGAGGATGATAACATAGCACACAAAGATATTTGGCATGTAATGAAAATGGTCTGATTTAATTAAAATGTAAGTTATTGTTAGAAAGAAGGGTCACACTAAGAAAATGTCATTTCAGAAGCATATTAGCAAGCACACACCAGTGTTTGTTGCATGTAAAATATGTGGATAGTACTTGACATTTAGAGAGGAAATTAGAACTATGCATAATACTACTTGAACATTTTTGTGTTCTCATGTTGCATTTGTTCATCTTATTCACATTATTTTTAATTAGATAAATGTTAAATATAACACTGCTTACATTTTTTCTTAGATACCAAATGCTTTACAGCCAAATAAATTCATTTGCAAATTTTAAAAGAACAAATGTAATTTTAAAATTATTTGACAAAACCTTTGAAAAACATGCTATGCTTTATATTAATTAAATAGTGACAATTATCTAATATGTGATTTTATTGAAGAAATTTAAGATACGCATTTCATAATTTAATGTGTCAAAGGCATACAAAAGTGATTCTTTGCATCTTGTTAATATTTTTATTTAAAAGATTAACATATTGTAAGCTATAGTATGTTTTATGATGACACTAGTGAAGTGGTATGAGATTTGGGTTTTAGGCATATTACCTAGAAGAAACCAATAGACGTATGTCCTGGAGTCTGTAAGTATGTAGAGCTATATATACCTCCTACCATGATACCAATTAATAATCTTGGTAATACAAAAAATGAAAATTCTGTTCTCTTAAAATTACTCAGTTTCACAGGAAAGAGGTATCTTTTGTTTTGTAATTCATATTACCATGTGCTTCACTAAATATTGCACACAGAGACCTGGACTTAATTGGTATTGGGGCTTATTACAGATAATGAGAATTTTAACTTGGTTCTTCAGTTCTTCCTACATGCTAAGATTGGGGTGAGAAAAGGGGAAAATATTGCCTTAAAAATATCAATCTCTCATTTTTGTATATTCCAGCCACCATTGTGAGGAATCAGAAATTTACTTTCCTCAGACTCTGTACTTTGTTCCTTCAATGGATGAATTTTACTATGTTTGGCCTTGGTATTATGCAATCTTTTTTTTTTTTTTTTTTGAGACGGAGTCTTGCTCTGTCGCCCAGGCTGGAGTGCAGTGGCGTGATCTCAGTTCACTGCAAGCTCTGCCTCCCGGGTTCACACCATTCTCCTGCCTAAGCCTCCCGAGTATTTGGGACTACAGGTGCCCGCCACCATGCCCAGCTAAGTTTTTTGTATTTTTTAGTAGAGACGGGGTTTCACCGTGTTAGCCAGGATGGTCTCGATTTCCTGACCTCGTGATCTGCCCACCTCGGCCTCCCAAAGTGCTGGGATTAGAAGGGTGAGCCACCGCGCCCGGCCGCTATTATGCAATCTTGAATGCTAAAGTAAAAAACATAAAATTGAATCTGTATATATTTGCATATTTTTAAGGAATGACATTTAAAATATTGTGCATTTTAGCACTCAATATCCCTTTTTACTAAAGGCACATTGAAGAATCTGTCTCAACGCAAGAAAATACGTTTTTTAAAACTTCAAAGTGATATTTTCTTTTGTGGATCTTATTTGTATTTCTTTTTGTGATGACAAGTATGGTTGTCAAATATTATAGGCAATCACATGTTATCATACAATTTTTATATAATAACATTATATTGTAATATTTTTAACGGCTTTTTACTGATAGTTCATAACTAGAAAATAAAAACTGTTGGGTGTGGCATACAGATTCTATCAGATATGTTGGTAATGCTTTTTCAATACACAGAAGCATAGCATGGGGTAATCTGTTTATACACATATACTTTTGAAAGAACATTATTGCTTTTTTTTTTTAAGACAAGCTATCTTTTTTGAGCCAGAGTATAGTTCTACAAGTGTCTACATAATGTAAGAGAAGATGTGAGCTTATGCAGCTGACTCTGCTAAGTGGAATTAAGACATATGAAAACTAAGATAACAGGGAATAGTTAGGACTACTATTCATGAGGTGGATATGATATTATCTTAATTCCTTCATTTACAAATAGTTCAAAAATGACAGACTCTAACTCATAAGGTAATTATACACCTCTGGAGTTACGTCAGATGAAAATACAATGTGAGTTGTTTTAAAATATTTCATTAGAAGCATTATTGCTCAATATTTTTATTAAAAGAGTAGAATATACTCATACATTAAACAGATATTGATTGCCTATCACTAGGCATTATCCTAGGCAAAATAATACTCAGAAAAAAAGGGCTCTGACCTCAGGGTTTATGTTATAATTAGAAGAGTCAGACAATAAATAATCAAATATAAATATAAAAGAAAAATAGGTAATTAATAATATTGCATAGACAATTTACAGAGTGCTATGATGTATTGGGGAATTGTACCTTTCTTTAGGGTGGACAGAAGATAGGTTAAAAAAGAGCTAACATTTAGGTGGAACAATGAGTATTAGGAAGAAATGAGTCATAAGGATACCAGATGAAAGTGTTTCAGGCAAAATGAAAAACTGGGGTACAGTTTTAGAAATCCAAAACCCATAACAATATTGATGTTTTAGAGAGATTGAGAGCAAAACTAGTGACCTGAAAAGAAGTGTCAAGAACAACAGATTTTTTATATATGTCAGAGAGGTTAATTGATGCTAAGTTATGTAAGAATGTGGCCATTATTTCACATAAAATGGGAAGTCATTGGAAAGCTAATGCTAAGTTAGTGATGTTTGTCAGAGGGGGTAAGAAAAGAAAAAATACTCAGGGAAATTTATATATTTTAATTTCGTTGAGTAAGTGGTGCATCATTTAAGTGCAAAGTGGGGGAATGGGGATGCCATTGTGAACTCAGCCCAGAAGTCAGCTTTGGTCATGTTAAACATGAAATGCATGTTAGATATCTAACTGGATTTATCAATTAAACACTTAGTGAATCTTGGATTATAGTCCTCAGAAATGAAGGTCAGAGCTGGAGAGAGCAAACGGACAGTCATGGCCTCATTATGGCATTGAAAGCCATTGAAATGGACAAAAAATCACTTTGGAGACATGAAAGAGGAAAAGAGAGAGAATGAGACAGAGAAGGGTATTGAGATCTAAGCCCTATGCCATTTCAAATTTTAGAACTTGAGCAGTTAGGAAGAAAAAAGTACTCAAAAATTGAGCAACATATGAGATGGGAGTGTATTAGAAATTAGATCCACAAGAGTCAAGAGAATATAGTGTTCCAGTAAGAAAAGTGCTACTGTTTTTACAGAGTGACTCTAACCAAATAATAGATAAAACCAAATTACCCCCCAAAATGGACTTGTACCAATATGTGAAAATTGATTATGTTGACAAGAGAACTATCAAAGAAACTGTAAGAAGAGAACCCTATTAAGAGGAGTTGAGTATATAAGAAGTGAGATACGTGAAGAAGTAAAAAATTACCTATAGTAAATTATTTACTGAAAATGGGAGATAATTCAAGATAAAACAATTAAAATTACGAAGCCATACAAAAAAGGGCTGACAGTGTACAATGATAATATTTAAAAATATATCTAAGCCACAACAATTGTTGTAAAAGTTATAGAAAAGCCTAATACCCAAAATAATTATTTATAATGATAATGAATAAAACAAAAGGAATAAATGTCTCTGTTTCTTTCATCTTAAATCACGCAAAACAAGAAGTATATAAAGAACAGTTATTTTTATACAGGTAAGTA
This sequence comes from Pan troglodytes, assembly GCF_028858775.2. NCBI lineage: Eukaryota > Metazoa > Chordata > Mammalia > Primates > Hominidae > Pan > Pan troglodytes. The sequence goes on along the minus strand of NC_072401.2, from coordinate 117,165,561 downwards.
GTAAATATTTTTGGAAATTTGAAATTCATAATTTTAAATAGTAAATAATACATCCCAGTTATATATGTAAACCTGAAAAGTAAAGTGCACACACAAAGTAAGACCATGAACTTCTTTCATATTGTTAAAGAAAATTAAAACACTGTGGAAATCATATATCAACATGTAGTAAAAGAATTAACAAAAAAGAATGAAAACAAATTCAAAGCATAAAACAAGAGAGAAGATAAAGATATTATGGTTTTCACAACTGTATTTGAAAAGAAAACTTCAGGCCAATATCCTTAATGAACATCCATGCATAATAACCAAATCCAGCAGCAAGCACATCAAAAAGCTTATTCACCATGACCAAGCAGGTTTCATCCCTGGGATGCAAGCTTGGTTCAACATATGCAAATCAATAAATGTGAGTCATCACATAAATAGAACTAAAGACAAAAGTCACATGATTATCTCAACAGATGCAGAAAAGGCTTTCAATAAAATTTAACATCCATTAATGTTAAAAACTTTGAATAAACTAGGTATTGAAGTAACATACTTCAAAATAATAAGAGCCATATATGACAAACTCACAGTCAACCTCATACTGAATGGGTAAAAGCCAGAAGCATTCTCCTTAAAAACTGGCACAAGACAAGGATGCCTTGTCTCACCACTCCTATTCAGCATAGTATTGAAAGTTCTGGCTAGGGCAATCAGGCAAGAGAAAGAAAGAAAGGGCATCCGAATAAGAAGAGAGGAAGTCAAACTACCCCATTTTACAGATGGAAAGATTCTATATCTAGAAAACCCCATGATCTCAGCCCAAAAGCTTCTTAAGCAGCTGAACAACTTCAGCAAATTCTCAGGATACAATATCAACGTGTAAAAATCACTAGCATACCTATACACCAAGAACAGTCAAGTCAAGAGCCAAATCAGGAAAAAACTCCCATTCATAATTGCCACAAATAGAATAAAATACAAGGGAGGCAAAAGATCTCTACAGAGACCTACAAAGCACTGCTCAGAGAAATCAGAGCTAACACAATCAAAGGAAAAAATGTTCTATGCTCATGGATAGGAAGAATCAATATTGTTAAAATGGCCATGCTGCCCAAAGTAATTAATACATTCATGTAATTCCTATTAAACTACCATTGACATTCTTCACAGAACTAGAGAAAACTATTTTAAAATTCATATGGAACCAAGAAAGAGCCCAAATAGAACAAAAAAGAGCCCAAACATCCAAGGGAATACTAAACAAAACGAACAAAGCTGGAGGCATCATGCTACCCAACTTCAAACAATACTACAAGGATACGGTAATCAAAACAGCATGGTACTGGTACAAAAACAGACACATAGACCAGTGGAACAGAATAGAGAGCCCTGAAATAAGGCCACACACCTACAGTCATCTGATCTTTGACACAGCTGACAAAAACAAGCAATGGGGAAAGGATTCCCTATTCAATAAATGGTGCTGGGATAACTGGCTAGCCATATGCTGATTGAAACTGGACCATTTCTTTACACCACATATAACAACTTACTCAAGATAGATTAAAGACTTAAATGAAAAACCTGTAACTATAAAAACTCTGTAATAGAACCCAGGCAATACCAGGCTTTGCCTAGGCACAGGCAAATATTTAATGACAAAGACACCAAAGGCAATTGAAACAAAACTCAAAATTGACAAATGTGATCTAATTACGCTAAAGGGCTTCTGCATAGCAAAAGAAACTATCAACAGACTAAACAGACAGCCTACAGAATGGGAGAAAACTTTTGGAAACTATCCGACTAAGGTCTAGTATTCAGCACCTATAAGGAACTTATAGGGACTATAAATCATGCTATTATAAAGAAACATCCATGTGTGTGCTCATTGCAGCACTATTAACAAAGCAAAGTCATGGAGCCAATCTAAATGCCCATCAATGATAGGCTGAATAAAGAATGCGGTACATATACACCATGGAATACATGCAGCCATAAAAAAGAACACGAACATATCCTTTGTAGTGACGTGGATGGAGATGGAGGCCATTATCCTTAGCAAACTAACACAGGGAGAGAAAACCAAATAACCTCACATTCTCACTTATAAGTGGGAGCTAAATGGTGAGAACACATGGACACATAGAGGGAAACAACACATGCTGGGGCCTTTTGGAGGATAGAGAGTGTGAGGAAGGAGAGGATCATGAAAAATTACTAATGGGTACTAGGCGTAATACCTGGGTGATGAAATAATGTGTATAACAAACTCCCATGAGACAAGTTTACCTATGTAACAAACCTGCACTTGTACCCCTTAAATTAAAATAAAATTTTAAAAAAGAAAGCAAATAAAATGATTCACACTTTATTCCAAAAGTGCATTATTTAACTATGTAACTTACAAAATGCATGTTCAAAATTTGAGCAAACAAAATTCAGGAAAGAAAAATATTAAATGCATGATATTAATATCAGATAAAATAGAACTTTAGAAAGTTAAAAAAAAATCAGTGGTTATCTTATTTTTGAAACTAGCCAAACTACAGTGAAGATGTAGTGCACAAGAAATTTTGTACTCTGACCTATATAGCTAAGAATATAGTTTTTGTTTTGTTTTGTTTTGAGATGGAGTTTAGCTTCTTGTCACCCAGGCTGGAGTGCAATGGCACGATGTCAGCTTACTGAAACCTCTGCCTCCTGGGTTCAAGCGATTCTCCTGCCTCAGCCTTCTGAGTAGTTGGGATTACAGGTGCCTGCCTCCGCACCTGGCTAATTTTTTTTGTATTTTTAGTAGAGACAGTGTTTCATCATGTTGGTCAGGCTGGTCTTGAACTCCTGACCTCAGGTAATCCACCTGCCTCGGCTTCCCAAAGGAAACATAGGTATTTAAAATAGTTAAATGTATAAATTAAATGGCTCTGTTTTATAAAATGTCATGGAAACACAATAGTAACAACATTTATGCTATAATCTATATCAGGGGTAGGCAAACTATGACCTTCAGGACATATCTGGTCCTCTATTTGTTTTTGTATTGTCCAAGAGTTAGGATGTTTTTGTTATTGTTTTTACATTTTAAATATTTAAAAAACCAAATAATATAAAATTCAAGTTTCTCCATTTATAGATAACTTTTGATTGTAAAACTGTCACTCTCATTTAAATATTGTCTATGGCTTCTTTCTTGCCACAGTGGCGGTGGTGAGTATTTGTGACAGAAACCATATTGCCTGCAAAGACTAAAATACTTTCTCTTTACAGAAGAAGTTATCTGCCTCTATTTTATATGTCTGTATTAAATATACGTATATGAAACAGCTCTCCCACAGATCATAAAATATTTGGCTAAAGAATAACTCCATATTACACTTTTTACAGGAAATAAGAAGTAAGGACTACTTTATAAATGTCAAATAAAACAAAATCCTGGATTTGTGGAGGAAGATAGGCTCAGACATGCTGCTAGGAATAAAGCAATAGGATCCCTCCTCAGAAGCAAAATCTTTCATTGCTTGTTCCTGGACTAGGAACTTCTGTCTCAGCAATGTGCAGTTTTAACTTCTACTCCCTTTCTGAACTAGAAATCAAGAGTTTCTGCATTCAGATAAAAAGTACATGCAAAAAAGGTACAGAATTTAATTGTACCATTTGGTCAATTTGTAAAAACATATTCACCAATGTAACCAATACGCTAATGAAGAAATAGATGTTATGCTCTTCTCTGTCAATCCTCAATCCTCATAGGTAATAACTATTTGATTCGAAATAATAGATTAGTTTTATCTTTTTCATTTTTTATCAGTGGAATCATCCTCTATGTGTTATGTGGGTATCTTGATTATTATTCAACTTAGGGCTTTTGAAATGTATACATGTTGTACATATACTAATAGTCTTTTCCTGTTTTTACTAATTCATAGTCCATTTCCTGACAATAGTATAATTGTTTATTCACTTTCCTGTTAGTAGACATTTGGAACAATTTTATATTTAGGCTGTTATGCATAAAATATTGTTCAAGTTTTTCTATACAACAGAATAGAGGGTCCAGAACAAGACTCACACACATACGGTCAGTTGATTTTTGACAAAAAGGAAAATATATTTCTCCACATAATGCAGAAATAAAAGTCTTCTAATAAATGCTGCTATAGCAATTGGATAATAACTTTAAAGAGAAATAATGGACTTTGATATCCCATGTCACACCATGCACTAAGTTAATTTAATATGAATAGTCAACTTAAATAGAATAGCTAAAATCATAAAGATTTCATAAGGTAACATAGAAGAATATTTGAGGGAAGTAAAGATTTCTTAGCAGAGACACTGAAAAGCATTAACCATGCACGGAGGCTCACGCCTGTAATCCCAGCACTTTGGGAGGCAGAGGTGGGCAGATCGCCTAACGTCAGGAGTTCAAGACCAGCCTGGCAAACATGGTGAAACACCGTCTCTACTGAAAATATAAAAATTAGCCAGGCGTGGTGGTGGGCTACTCCGGAGGCTGAAGCAGGAGAATCGCTTGAACCTAGGAGGTGGAAGCTGCAGTTAGCCAAGATTGTGCCACTGTACTCCAGCCTGGGTGATAGAGTGAGACTCCATCTAACAACAACAACAACAAAAAAAACGAAAAAGAAAAAGAAATTATAAATTTGACTTAAAAATTGCAACTTCTGGCTGGGCGCGGTGGCTTATGCCCATAATCCCAGCACTTTGGGAGGCCGAGGTGCGCAGATCACGAGGTCAGGAGATCGAGACCATCCTGGCTAACAAGCTGAAACCCCGTCTCTACTAAAAATACAAAAATTACCTCAGTGTGGTTGTGGGCCCCTGTAGTCCTAGCTACTCGGGAGGCTGAGGCAGGAGAATGGCATAAACCCAGGAGGCGGAGCTTGCAGTGAGCCGAGATGGTGCCAGTGCACTCCAGCCTGGGCGACAGTGCAAGACTCCGTCTCAAAAAAAAAAATTAATAATAATAATAATAATTGCAACTTCTACTGAGAAAAAGACACTGAGAAGAAAAATAAAAAAGTAAACATAGAGTTGTGTATATTGCAAATGATTTTATCTCATATAGAAATAATTTCTATGAAAACAAAAATGAGTTTCTGTGTATGTAATTTATAGGTATTAACAAAAGTTATTCATTTTTTCAGCCATTGCTATCATATTTTCACCTATCATTAGACCGATTATAGCATTCTTCTTATTTTTAACTGAGAGTTTAATACGTCTTCAAATCAAAAACTAGTGAGATAAACATCCAGTGTGCATATTTTACTAAGAAAATTATTTTAAATTGTTCTACCCCAGCTCATAATACAGCATATAGAGATGAGAAAGGATATGGAAAATATTTATTTGGGGAGGCTGTAATATAGCATGTTTGCTCAGAGATCATGCCAAACCCTTGAGGAGGTTGACAAGTAATCCCCACAGTTGTAGCAATGTGGACAGTGATCCCAGGAGCTGAGTGGTTTAGTGGCAGATGTAGGAAAATGCTAATGACTTACATAAGCTAAAGACCCTCCTGAAATCATAGAAAATTCAATATTAGAATTTCAATTTTTAAAATATATCAGTCCAACAATATTACACGATGCAAAATAGTGTTTGTCTTCCGATGCTTTAATGAATTACAAAAGTATTGGAAAACTGTGTTGGATAATTGTTTACATACCTGTAATTAGTTTGTATTAAGAACACACAAGGAGAATTAGTTAAAATGTACTGGCAATTTCAATAGACACAACACACACATACACACACTCACATAATTAAATAGTTCTGCAAGACAGCTTTGAACAGTATTATTCAGAATGCCAGAATGAATTTCCCTATATCTATCATTATTCCCTTCACAAACCTGGTACAATGAGCCATAACCTTCAGGGTGTGAATAAGAATAAGATTAAAAATAAAAAGATGCAAAGGATATTTCAATTGCAGTGTAGCTGACTGCATATTCTATATATACATATATATTATATATAGTGCTTGTACACTTTAGGAGCATTAAGAAGGTGAATAAGATTTTAAAATCTTTGTTCTTTACTGCATATAAAGCGTATGCTAATGGGAACACAAGGACAGACCATAATCAACCATTTCATCTCAGGAAAAAAAGCATAATAGTACAAAAATTACAATCTCATCTACTTGGTTTTTGCTTGATGTACTTTTTTGTACATCATAATCAGCCATTTCAACAGAGGAAAAAAGCATAATAGTGCAAAAATTACAATCTCATTTACTTGGTCTTTGCTCAATGTGCATTTCTGTTTATTAAGCAAGGTTAGTTCTCAGAAAAGACAAGGATTGGGAGGAAATTCAATTGATCAATTTATAAAACAGTTACAAAGAAGCCAAATATGTGTCCTAAAGATATTGCAAACATGAGGCATGACTTTTGTGAATAAATGACAATTTGAATTGTTGAAACATTTCTTTACCCTCTGTTCAGAAATATGTGTATTTACTATTGAAATAAATATGGAAATGAAAAAGTCATTAATTATGTGATTATAATGAAATATAATTTATAAACTAACAGTACAGGTAATTCTGTAAATTCTATAAAATAGAAGAACAGTTAACAAACTATTATTTTTAATACTTTGCTATGAAATCATCATACTTAAATGGATAGAGCACATTAAAATCAGCACTTCTCAATGAGGTTCTGGGAGGGATTTCAGCACCTGAAGGCATCCATTTTAAGTAATTAATTAACTTTTCTCCTAGACATCTAGAATGGTACTAAGTATATACCATCATTGAAAGAATTGAGACAACAGCCACTGAAATAATTATCCACAAATTTTAATTATCTCCTACTGAAATGTCCTTATCTAACAGCTAAAAGTGCTATGTATGTATTCACATTATTTTCAAGACACATTGTGAACTTTTAAATTTCAGGTCTTATTTTATTTCTCTTGTTTTCACATATTTCTCAGAAATTGGGTTGATCACATAATCTGAATTACAAGTGAATAATTTATATTAATTCAATATCACTTTCCAGTAAAAAAGTCAGTTTCATATCACAGTTAGTAAAACATACAAGTTATATTACTTTGCTAGGGCTGTCATAATAAAGTGCACAAGTGGGTAGCTGAAAAAATAAAAATAGAATTTAAGGATGACAGAACACAATTGTGGGGCTAGCAGTATGAGAACAAGGGGTAGGCAGGGTTGGTTCCTTCTGAGGGCTGTGAGGCATGAATCTGTTCCTGGCCTCTGTCCTATTCTTGTTGATGGCCTTCTTTATGTCCTATGACATTCTCCCTGTATGTATACCTCAGTGTCCCCCAAATTTCCTCTCTTTATAAGGACACTAGCCATAGTAGATTATGACCCACCCTAATTACCTCATTTTAATTCAGTTACCTCTGTAAAACCCCTACATAAAACTATATACAAATAAGGTCACATTTTAAAGTACTGAGGATTAGGACTTCAACAAACCAATTTGCAGTGAGGAGGGAAAAATTCAACCCATAACACCTTGACAAGCACGCACATGTATAAATTATAGATATAATTTCTACACTGTTGTGCTAGACAGCATTCAGGAATATTTAAAAATTATAAGGTAGGAAAAGAAATACAAAGCCCAGCTAAGACATGTTCCTTATGCTTCAGGAGCTTAAAGTGTTAAGACATTAACTAAAATAAATGAGGCACAATAGCAATTATGATGTATCATAACTGTGGTATAATCTGAAAAGAAAGAAATGCCTGTCACAATAGTATTTCCTTCTCACTACGCTATTTTGAACATCGCGTCTCACACATATGGCCTTCCACAAGGCTATATTCTATTTCTGGCTAGTGCTTTAGCCTCCAAACACCCCCACTCTGGTGAAGGGATCAGAAGCGCATGTTAATCTCAGACAACCAGGGCCCCTGCCCTAGGCGCATTACAGCAGTGGGCTCCTGAAATGCACTGGGCCATAGAAATGTATCTACCCAAATCTACCAGATCACACTCCAGATACCTGGGACTGTTGACCCAGAGCCCACTCTCATGAATTTTGCTGAATAATTCCTTGTCTGTTCTCACAAAGGCTAACTCTACTTCACGCATGCATTTCCTTAGATCCAAGTCATGTCTAAGGATCAGATGTTTGTGTGGGATGAGGACACAGTTTGAACATGTGCACGGAGTTGTGCACACACAAGTATAAGATGGAACTAGAGTGGGAAGGGAAGCCCTGAAGGATGTCAACCAATGGCTTCCATTTTCCCCATTTCCTCACAATTACCCCCCAAATATTGAAAGCAAGTCTGTTTTATTTCTCATTAAATGAAAGCAAACACAACCATTCATGTGTAACTACAAAGTATCTTTAACAATTGCCAGGTTTTCTTTCCAAACAGTGCCAATGACTTTCTCCAAGGGGAATTAGGAATGACACAGCGGAACATCAAAAAGATAGTCATCTTTTGGGAATCAAAATAAATAAATGTGAAAGGAGCATATTTGGTGGTACAATAACGATTGTGAAGAGGATAGATGATGAACCTCAGAGCCTTGTTTTCATTTATTTGAAGTCCACATGAAGATCACCTAAATTTTGAAGGTGGGAGTGAAGAGGGTAGTAGGGAACACTTTGGGTTTTTTTTTTTTTTCTTTTCTTTCTCTCTCTCTTTTGCAAAAGGAGTCCCAACTTTTTCCAGCATATTTGGTGAAAATATTATTTTGTTTCCCCTTTGAACTGATACTTTTCTTCTCATCAAATTAACCAAACGTGTAGAGACTGTTCTGCTCTATCAAGCTGTTAGTCTACCTTTGCATTTATCTCACACTATCTTGATTACCGTAGCTTTACAATACATTTTAAAAATTAGTAGTACCTGGCTTCCAATTTGGTTCTTAGCTTTCGAAGACTTAGGGCTATTCATGATCCTTATGAGAGGTGACAACGTGCTAGCAGCCGTCACTCGCTCTCGGCACCTCCTCCGCCTGGGCGTCCACTCTGGCGCGCTTGAGGAGCCCTTCAGCCCGGCGCTGCGCTGTGGGGGTCTCTCTCTGTGACTGGCCGAGGCCGGAGCCGGCTCCCTCGGCTCATGGGGAAGTGTGGAGGCAGAGGCGCGGGCGGGAACCGGGGCTGCGCGCGGGTCTTCGCAGGCCCTGCACTTGGAGAGGCCGGCGACGGTCAGTGAGGGGCTTAGCACCGGGGCCAGCAGCCGCGGAGGGTGCACTGGGTTCCACAGCACTGCCCGCCCGCCCGCGCCCTGCTTGAATTCTCGCTGGGCCTCAGCGGCCTCCCTGAGGGCCAGGGCTCGGGACCTGCAGCTCGCCATGCCCGAGCCCCTCCCCACCGGTGCGGGCCCCAGCCTCTCCGAGGGGCACCGCTCCCTGCTCTGCGGCGCCCGGTCCCATCACTGCCCAAGGCCTGAGGAGTGCGGAGGCCCGGCGCGGCACTGGCGGGCAGCTCCACTTACGGCCCCAGCGCGGGACGCACTAGGTGAAGCCAGCAGGGCTCCAGAGTTGGGTGGGGACTTGGAGAACTTTTATGTCTATCTGGAGGATTGTATATGCACCTCCAGCACTCTGTGTCTAGCTCCGGGTTTGTGGATGCACCAATCAGCACTCTGTGTCTTGCTCAAGGTTTATAAACACACCAATCAGTGCTCTGTGTCTAGCTAATCCAGTGGGGACTTGGAGAACTTTTGTGTCCAGCTAAAGGATTGTAAACATACCTATCAGCACTCTGTGTCTAGCTAAAGGTTTGTAAACGCACCAATCAGCATTCTGTCAAAACATCAGCTCTCTGTAAAATGGACCAATCAGCAGGATGTGGGTGGAGCCAGATAAGGGAATAAAAGCAGGCAACCCGTACCTACAGTCCCAACCCACTTGGGTCTCCTTGCATGCTGTGAAGCTTTATTCTTTTACTCTTCACAATAAATTTTCCTGCTGGTCTCTCTTTGGGTCCACACTGCCTTCATGAGCTGTAACACTCAACTCGAAGGTCTGCAGCTTCACTCCTGAACAACGAACCCACCAGGAGGAACAAACAACTCCAGACGCACTGCCTTTAAGAGCTGTAATATTCACCTGGAAGGTCTGTAGCTTCACTCCTGAAGTCAGCAACACGTCTGAACATCAGAAGGGAGAAACTCCAGACACACCATCTTTAAGAGCTGTAACACTCACCACAAGGGTCTGCAGCTTCATTCTTGAAGTCAGTGAGACCAAGAACCCATCAATTCTGGACACAGTTTGAATTTACATATAATATTAAAATCAGCTCATTGATTTCTATGAAAATACTTCATTGCATTTTTACTGGGTTGCGTTGATTCTAGACATCAGTTTTGTAAGAACTGACGTCTAAGCAATGTTGAGTTAGCTGATCCATGATCATTGTATATTTCTCCATAGTGTAGTTTCTTTTCAATGTCTCTCAGTGATGTTTTATCCCTTTCAATATAAAGATTTTGAGAAAAAATTTAAATTTTATCTCTAAGTATTTCATACATTAATGCCACTTTAAAGATTGTTTTCTAAATATCCTGCCCACCCCAGAGGACTTTCTGAATCGATGATTCATCCGTGATTAAAGATAATTCATTTACAACCTAGATGTAAATATGTTCATTTATAATCCCGATTATATTCATTTCTTTTTCTTGACTAACTGCGCTGGGAAAACCCTCAATTACAATGTTGAATAAAAGTTGAAACAATTGATATATTTACACGGGTGGAAAAATATCTAGTTTTCCATCATGAAGTTATATTAGCTGCAGTTACTTTGTATTAATAGATGTCCTCTACCAGGTTGACAAAGGTATCTTCCATAGTTTGATATGAATTTTATCAGGAATGAATGCTGACTTTTATCAGATGCTTTTCTGCATCTACTATAACGCTCACAAATGTTATCTTGTATAGTTTGCTAATATGGTGAATTATATTTTTTAATTTCAGAATTCTAAAGCAAATGTATTCCTTAGCTAACCCCCCGTATTCATGTTGTTTCCCATAAACACGCACACACACAATTTGATTTGCTAGAATATTGACATAATTTTTCCAAGTATGTTCATGAGAGATTTTGAAGAAAACTTCAATCTTATAAATTTTAAACTTTTTATCAATATAAATAGTTGTACATATTTATGAGGTACAAGTAATATTTCAGTACAAGCATACAATGTGTAATGATCAAATTTGGTTTTGAAATGAAAGCATTTCTCTTAAAGGGCTTCATCTCAGTACTTTCATAAGTATGAAGTGCATATATTTATAATTTTCACTAATCACAGGGTAAATATAAAATTGATTCATTAAAAATGTTTCATAAGAATTCAAAGGACATAGAATTTTGTGAAATGTAATATTTTTACTTAAGTGCCTTTTCTCTACTTCTACCCCACAGCCAATTTTTTATAAACCAGTTGATACATAAGTAGTTTTGGGGGGATGATATATTACTTATACATTTTCTATGTAGTAAACATGTATGTGTATGTGTGTGGGTGTGTATCTAATTACTTTGTTAGAGTGATTCCTGTGGTTTGGAACTGCTGGGGCCAAGTTTATGCAAAAATCTACATTATTGAGTAAACTCCCCATGATTCTAGTAAGTTTCCACAGTATTTGAGAATTCTTTATTTCCTAAAGCTGTACAAACATCAGATAATCAATATTTGTAAGGATTGATAATATAATTTATAATGAAATTGCTTTCTCAGCTATTAATGTTAACTACATCATCTTCGTATAGCCTTATAACTCATTTGTGCTATTCCATTTTCCTCTGTTCCTTTTATTTTCACTTCCCTTGTAATGTTAGTCTCTTTGTACTGATTTCTGAAGAGTTCATTTATGATTAAAGATGTTAACATTTTGTCTAGAAAAAAAAAAAAAGAAAGCATTTCTAAACCCTAGGATGAGTCATAAAATGTTCCTTCTTCAATCTTTAGCCTTTGTTTTGTTACATGCATGCTCTGATTTATGGTTGAGTACTCCAGGAACACTTTCTGCAGGTCTTTATTGCTTTCTCTCTCTGCAGCTCTCTGTTCTTTAGCACTCTGCCCTGAAAATTTTAAAACTCTTGCCAGCCCCAGATTCACAACACCATCTCAATCCAGGGAGGCCACCATGGTTTCCCTTTCTCTTTGGAGCCTGAATGCTTTCTCTAGGCAGTAAGTTGGGAATTCTATAAGGTGTACCTTATTTATTTCTCCTCCTTAGGAATGACGATTTTGAGATGCTTGATATGCAATATAGGAATATTATTTTAGAATAGGTTTTCACCATTTTTAAAGTTACTTTAGAAGGTTAAATCTGGTCCGTATTACTATATCTTGGCCAGAATCCGAATCCCCTTAACTTCTTGAGATATTCCTGAAAAACAAATTTTTTTTTCTAAACAACTTTTTAAATATGCCATCACACATTAATCTAGAAGAAATTCCCTTTATCTGTACTTAGAAGCCAATTCATATATTTATATGACTACATATATACACAAATATACACATATTTGAAACATTTATATATATGTTTAATAAACAGTGTATTTTGGGGAATGCAGCAATCATATAAATCAAATGATGATTTTAATTATGTTATGTAACAATATTTACTCATCACTAGGAAAAATAATCCTCCAATAGCAGATATGTTTATGGATTTTCATTGCCAATACAAAACACTTATATCAGTCTCCTTTTGTAGTTGTAGTATTTCTGATATTCAAAATATAACACAGTAAAATATTAATTTGGTCTTCATTTGAAAAATGGCAACAAGAAAGAAAACGTATGAACCATATTCCCTCTGATAGCTCCAAACAGGCTTCATAATTTTACTAATGATACACAGTTATCAACAAGCCTATACTTCTATCTTTTTTCTAATTAGGGTAAAAATTAGGTTTAAGTAAATATTTACAAAAATATGCTTAAAAAGTTAGAAAATACATGATACTTATAAGATCACATGAATGAAGGTGTAGCTTCCTTCACAATAATAAAAAATGTGAAAAATAAAAGTGGACAACCTGACAATACTAAAAAAAAATAACGTTTCCTGCTGAAAAAGGATAATTATTACAATTATAAAAGAAAATGTAATGAAAAAGTTAATTTTATTCCATTAAGCAATGACAGTGTTTGGAGAGGAATGTATAAGAGAGTGAAAGATCTCAAATGGGTGTCAAATGGTGTCAGCTGTGTGTCAGCTCTGTGTCATATGTGCCAACTGTATAATAAGCTCTAGTCAAGCAGATTTTCATTACCAGCTGATGAAAGTATCCTGCTTGAAAAATGAAGCTTAACTGCCACAATGTAGTATCCATTAAAGGAGTTATCACAGAAAATATGGTTGTCAATACATAAAACACTAAAATATATTTCAGAAACATATAAAAACATATAAAATTATTTTCCAATATTCCTATTGTGTACAAATAAAGCACCATTTGGATTGGTCAGAAACAGATTTCCCTCATTCTCATTATCCCCGCACTGGTAACTGTAGTGGTTTGAACTGTATCACCAAAAATATATATTTTGAAGTCCTTTGCCCTAGTACCTCAGCATGTGAAATTTGGACACAGGGTAATTTGCAGATATAATTAGTTAAGATGATTTTATACTGGAATATGCACTAAACCTAATATGACTGGCATCCATACAAAAAAAGAGAAGAGGCAGAGACACAGAGGGAAAAGTTTTATGTGACGATGGAGACAAAGAATATCATTAAACAGCTGCAAGCAAATGAAAACCAAGGATTCCCAGCAAACCGCAGAAGCTGGAAAAGGACACGAAAATGATTCATTCCTAGATGCTTCAGAGAGAGCATGTGCCTACTGACTCCTTAATTTTGAAATTTTAACCTCTAGAACTATTATATAATAAATGTGTGTTGTTTTAAGACATCAGTTTCTCCTCCTTTGTTATGGCAGCCCTAGGAAAGAAACAGTCAATTACCTCAATCAACTCTTACTTTCTAGTGCTTTTTTTTTTAACCTTTTCAAATCAAGGTCTCGTAATTTTTGTCTCAACCATTTTACTAGCTTCCATTCATAGTTTTCTCCAACGATTCTCAAACAACATAGCCATAGTGATCTTACAAAAATAAAAATCTGATTCTTCTACTTAAAATATTTGCTGGCTTCTTATCTCATAGCATAAATTTCATATATCTTAATGTGACTTACAACAACCACCATCTTCTGTAGCTTCTCTATTAGCAGACCTCGGATATCATATCTGTGTCCCACAATACAAACTCAGCTGATGTAAAATGTATTTTTGGTTACCTTGAACTTCCTATTTCCTTCTTAAACCTCAAAACAACTGCATAATGCAATTCTTATTTCCAGGAGTACTGCCCCTAACCTATGCCTGGACACTTTTCTCTATTAATCAACTCTTTTACATTTTTAAGACTCACCTGAAAAGCAACCTAATAAGTGAGAGTATTGCAAGCCACACGCTATGTTAGAATCCCTAGCAACATCATCTTGAAATCAGCACTGTCTTCATATTGTATTTCTAAATATATGTTTTTCTTATAGTCTTGGATGACTGCAAAGGTATGAGCCATGTCTGTCTTGCTCAGCACTTAGCATAACTTCTCCCACCTTGCGGGCCCTGATACACAGTTTTCAGGTACTTGATTACTTCCTTTCATAAGCTTTAAACACATTTGTACCCCCCTCTATATTGTTGCTAGAATTATCATTCTTAAAGTGAGTTATAATTTCAAAATGTGTAAATCAAATATAAATATTAATATTACATTAGAGTTGTATTTGGAAATATCTTCATTTATTTTATTGTTTAGTATAATGATATCAGTGTTTTAACAGAAAGGAAAAGTTCATGCAAACTATTCTATATCCAGATGTTTAAAAAAGTATGTTTTAATATGTATTTAATTGTGTAGGTTTTAATGTATTTTTTTATTGTCTAAGGTAAATTCAATGAAGGAGTTCTGAAAAAACCTTTTATGTAAGTTGTGACTTTTTAAAATTAAAAATAATTATGCTTCTAATAATAAAATAAATAATATATAATTTGAATAAAATAATTATGTCATCATTTACCATGCTATTAGATGTTATTTAAAATCCAATTTGTATTGTTATATTTAGAAGTTACTTTATAAAAGTAACTGCATAGGGAACAGGTAATATCATATGTTGTTTTGTGTAAAATGTGTTTATTCTGTCATCAATATTCAGCCAAAAGAGAAAAATGAAAAATTAGTTTTTATAAGTTAGTAACTGCATGAAGTCTTTGATTGAGCCATTCCACATTATTAGCATTTTTTTGATAAGATCCACAAAAAAAATTTGATATATTTATTACAGTAAGAAGGGTAGACAGAGCATCATGCATCGCGCCTATCTAATAACTACTCTATGTGATTTGGAAATCAATGTAATATACATTCTTTATAGAAAAAAGACTTCTTTTTCTTTTAAATGGCCATAATGTTTCTTAGCATGTTTTAAAAGAACTTTTGATGATGCCTCATTGCTAAGCATTGATAAAGATTTTAACCTTAACCTAAATCAAATTCATTCATTGAGGTACTACTGTTCAACATTCTATGGGCAACTGTGCTTCTGGAAAAATAAAACAATGTCTTTCAAAACGGGTACAACATATTTAGTATGAAAAATTAGCACGTATTATTTAGTGATTTTTATTACTGTGGCTTAGCTTGATTTTTACTAGTACAAAAGCTTGCCAATACGAGATTAATTAGGAATAAAAATTAACAGAATGCTATTTTGATCATCACCTTTTTCTGATGTTAAGTCCAGTCACAAATGGAATTTAGTGTTCATAATAATAACTTTCCTGACAATGAAGTCATTTGAATTAATCTCTACTTTTGAAGAAGCTCCAACATTATGATTACAAACTTTCATTCCAGGACTTGTCTCCCTTATGACAAAGAACCTTTGTCCTTTCAATAATGCTCACCACCGCATCACGGTGCTAAATAAATACAACAGAAGTGGACAAGACGTGAGTGTATGAATGATTTATGAGGTGTGGAAATTTGAAACTGCCTACTCATACTAAGACGGAATCTTTTCAAATAAAATTTGTACAAAATGACCTCCACAAATATGCGCAGTCATAAGCCAAATATATATACACAGGAATACCAAATTCTGGCAATGTCAATAAGATAATACACAATAATCTGCTGTTGGCATTGGCATCAAAGTTGTTGTCACAGCTGACTGTTAACTGAAAAACAAGTATTAATAAATAGTAGCTGATGCCCATGTGACATTTTACAAAGTCAGTGCTATAGGTACTACAGAAACTTGAATTTTAATTACATGAGCTGTCGCTGGGAACTGGAATCAATTTTAAAATATACTTTAATTTGTAATAATGTGCAAAAACCATGTAAGAACAACATAATATTATATAGATCCAGCAGAGTCATTTTAAAATATGCTGTAATAAGAAATGTTAAAAGGAGAAAGTTTGAAATACATGGCTTTTTAAATCAATATCATATGATATGACAAAACAAAATTTCATTCTAAGCATAAATCTCCAAAGAGGGCAAATATTTTAAACTGCAGGTCACAAAGCTCACAGTAAATGAGGGAAAGAAAGATAAATTGTGAGGACATTGTCTACAAGATTACTTACGTGTAGCATGGTAAAATATCCATATGAAAATCAGTCTCCTTGGTGTTCTCTTGTCTTCTTTGCTGGAGGTAGAAGTTAATCCTTGTCTTCAGAGTTCCACTGAAATCCTCATATCTATTATTTGTGTCCTCATCTCAAGAGCCACAGTGGTATATGCAAGATGATAGACTTGATAAGCCAGAGAGCTCTCTACAGTTCTCCAAAACAACATTCTTTCCTTAAGCAGCACATAAAAAATTACCTTACTTTTAAAAGTAACATTTTCTTATAGATATAAATAACTTTCATAAATGGAAAAAGTCATGCAAGGGACAATTCCTCTGACACATGGTCTGCAAAAATAAGAATAATGATAAATAAAACTTATTTTCCTTTCTGCCGTCTTGACACTTAGACCTCCAAGGTGGCCTTTAGTTTGTCTCTAGTTTACGAACTGCTTAATGTAAAACACCCAACTATTTTCTTCAGTTTACTTTTCTGTGGGAGTGTTCTCAAAATATTATTATTCACCCACCCCTTTCATAAAAATTTTCATTCCATGCTCTATAATATCTATAAGGGGAAAATAAAATTAGTCATTATATCTTGTTTGTTCACAGAAGTGTCTCAATTTGCTCAAAATTTGGACACTTAGGACAGGCAGTGCTTGACGTATTTTGACTAATAAGAATTTTTTGCAGCACATTGTGAAAATCTACTCCAATTATGTAAAAGGACAGTATTCTGTTAAACATAGATACGCATTTTACGGTGCCTTTGAGTATTAGCTTATGTGTTTAGCAGAGAATGCAATTTAGAAAGCAGTGAGTAGTGTGCTCTTTATAGTTTGGTTACCAAAGTTACTTAATATGCATTGTGAGCTTAACTACACTTATCCTTAACTGTTCCCCAAACTAAGAATTATATTTAAAATGTATATATTACAAATCCATAAGACAAGCTGCTATAGCAGTTATATATGAGAGGCGAAGAATGTGACCGAAAATATCTACTCTGAGTTACTAGTGGAAGTTTCAATGATAAATAATTTTAAAAAAGCAGTTCTGGGAAGAAATAAAATATTAAATTATAAAGGATTTGCTTCACACAGATTTGGAAGATACACACATAAACACACACACACACCACAGTATTTTATATATGTGTATATATATAATGTGTATGTGTGTGTATATATATATTATTATTTCTCAAGCTTTACTCTAAGGATGAAAATTCATCAGTATTTTATGTATGTATATATATGTGTATGTAGTATGTGTGTGTGTGTGTGTATCTTCCAAATCTGTGTGAAGCAAATCCTTTATAATTTAATATTTTATTTCTTCCCAGAACTGCAATTATTTATCACTGAAACTGTGTGTATATATATATAAAATGACTAATTATATATATATACACACATATATATACATATATGTATACATATGTATACATATATATATATGCACACACACACATACACTACAGTATTCTAACAACAAACTCCTCCCTTCCAACAAGATAAATTCCTGCATTATAATCCTCACATCTAATGTTTGCATTTAGTTCTTTTGGTGTTATTTTCTTTTAAAATCATAACAGTTGATTCTTTAGAACATTTCCGATTATATCCCAGGACAAAGGGCCTGAAAGGAGAAGCATCTAAGTATCTACATTTCCAAGTCAATGATCTTGAGGTCCTGTAGTCTGAGGTTTTAATCCAAAAGATCTAATACTAAGCAAGTTATTTTTACTTTCCTATTTCTCCATCCTCACTGGTCTCTCTAGTCATTGCATACCAGGCACACTGCTACTTGACGTTTTTTCTATTCCCTCTAGTTCGGGTGATCTTCCCTACCTCACCCTACCCCAATATTCTATGGTTCTACTCCATTAAATCCTCCACTCTTTACTCAAATATCTTCCTCCTTCCACTGAAGTATGAAATCTCCAAGAGTATAGAGATGTTTGTATATTTGTATACTGTTTCCTTAATGAATTTTCATCCTTAGAATAGTGACTGAGAAATAATAAAAATAAGTATTTATTGAATAAATGAAAAGGTGAATTACTTGCAGTAGAAATACAAAATTACCCACATAACTGTTCAGATAACAGGACAGATTGCGGTTTCTTCTACCCTAATTTGTATTATCTTCCTTACATTTGGCAGAGGCCCATATCTTCCAAATATTAATATTTCTCCCTCTTGGAATTTTTGCAGTAATTTATCCACCAAGCAAATATTCCTGCTACTGAAAAATTCTTGCCTTTACTGGAAATGCCTGCCCTGTGAAAACCTGAATCTTTGTATATGGGTTCTAATTGTCCCCTATTTTAACTGGACTGTGAGTACCAATAAGATTATGGTAATGTTACTAAAAAGAAGAAAAAAGATTATTAAGCATTTGTTACATTTTATTCAGTGTGCAAAATCATAAACAATAAAAATATATAATCTCATCCTCAAGGCTCATAATGACAATGTAGGCAGATAAGGATTTTAAGCATCAAATGATGATGTGGTCATTATGCTTTTAAGAAACATTAATGTGATAGTAAAGGCTGAATTTATGCAAAGTCTAGAAGAAAGGAAGTTGTAGTCATGGATTAAAACAAGAATAATAGGATGAATGGAGGAAAGGAAACTGGAGACAGTGAAAAGTGAAAATGGGGCCTCATGATTAATGGAATATGAGAAGAGTAGGAGAGGAAATAGTAGTAATGACTCCAAATAATGATTTAGGAAACCGAATAAACCATAGAACAGAGGTGAAGGAAAAATGATGGTTAGGATGTTCAGTTATATCTGGATTTGTGTAAGATTTTTAATTAGTAGTTTTCTAAACTGAAAATGTACCTTAGACACTTAATAGAGAGGTCTGAAGAGAAGTTATATATTGGAAGCATCATTGCTGAAGGGGGTAATAGAGATATGGAGTTATGAATAAAGTTTTAAAAAAGGAAAAGGAGACAACCATAAAAATTTTATGATGATTACGAGGTGAATATGAAATAAGAAAGTGAAGATCTAAAATGTAAATTGATGTTTCAGGATATTTGGCTGGTGAAAGAGAGGATAAATAGAAGTAGAAATAAAGGGTGAATAGGAAGGGTATAATGAGTAAAATAAATTTGTACAGATTTTAAAAATTTTATATTTTATGCCTCGGAGGTTTAATACATGGTATTTTTAAGTGAAAATATATGTGACTATCTCATTCTAGATTGTCTAACTTATCAATTACTCATTTTAATTTTTCTACTTTGTATCTCAGTGCACAGATATATGACCACAATATTATTCTTATTTTTGCCATTTTTTAACAAAATAAAATTATCCACTTTTTACTATTTGACAATGTTCACTAAAATTATACTATGTTAGATATAAGTATTAGACTCTTGTTTTGTCTATATTTCTTTTTCACTATTGCCTCATTTCATTAGCTGATCTTTGCAATTTGTTTTCAGGAGTGCACCTTGTATAATACATGTTAACTGTCATCTCTGTTTTAAACACCTGCTTTGCAGCCGTATTCATGCATCATGGTTAAGCTCATGAGAAAACTTAGCAAAAATTGTTTTCTTACTTTTCTAGTCACTGATTAACTCCTTTAAAAAAGCAGACCATGTGAGTTTCAGTTAACAGTGTACAGAGACAAAATTATTATCATAAACCGTATCCTTAACTACGACAATCCCTTTTAAAATTCATGTTGCTAGTTACTTCAAGGAAAAGATGAGATTGTGTATATATAATTCATAACAAATTCATCACCTCATTGTAAAAATTATGAGCTTTCAGAAGGGATTTTGAGCAATTTCTTACTGTAAATTACTTAAGTTCATTCAGCAGTTTGCGTATGTTAACTTATTTTTATGCAACTATCATCATTGTTACTTAAATGGTTGAAACTTTGGAATGAGAATCCGTATATACACTATGTGTTTATCTACCAAGATATCATGCTATCAATTTGATATCCCAGGGAAGTATCAAAAAATAAATACTTCTTAGACAGAAACACTAGATGAAAAACAATTATGATTTATCTATGAAAAAGAAGAAATACAATCAATTACAAAAATTAGAAAACTCTTAGTAGAAGAGACACAGAGATGAATGAAGATTGAATATCTTGGTATACTATATTTTTAGATATATCTACAAGAAAGAAAGAGAAATATTATCCTTATAAAAGCTAAGATATATATTATAAAAAAGGTTGGCTAAAGCATAGACATATAGGAAGAGTTCAAGCAGTTTGGGGATAGAGAATAAGTTTCTGAGACAGCCTTCTAGGAGCTTGAAGAGAGCAGTTTTAGTAAACTGAAAATGCAAAACTCATACTATAGGAATATGAAAAGGGATGAAGGTAGAAGATGGTCCTTATTGGGTAAGAACGACTCCTTTAATATAAGCTTTCTTTTTGAAAATATAGCTTTTGATATTTATTACTGTCAAATAAACAACAAATCTAGACGTAAACAGAGACTATTCCAAATGTTTATTACAACAGGGAGAACAATTATAAGGTCTATAGATGTCTCAAAATTAAACAGAAAGCAAAGGCTTTTCTTTCATAGGGAAGTATAACGGAGGACTAGCAGGAACTAGTGGGGGAGTGGAATGAGCAGGTAGAGTTGAGCAGATGGTATAACTACGTTAACAAAAACTTTCCCCCCTAGTCAACTGATTCTTGGAATAAGCCTTTAAAGAAGGGTCTTAGGCATCTACCTAGGTACTTAAGCTTGGGGGTGAGCCAAAGTTCGGGAGCCTAGAAGGAGGAGAAAAACCTGAGCAAATTTAATCAAGTAGAATCAATGGTAAGTAATAGGTCAATGTGAGCACTTTGTCTTTCTGTACAAACTAGAAATATGTGGATAAATTAGCTAGGAAAGAAGGAAGGGAGGCAAGGAGGGAAGGAGGGAGGGAGGAAGGGAGGAAGAAGGAAGGAAGGAAGGAAGGGAGGGAGGGAGGGATTTAGGGATTGAGCTAACAATCTAGACAATAAATTTAGGTCTGTTTGATTGCAGGTAACTATTAAAAATGAAACTTGGCCAGGCACGTTGGCTTGCGCCTCTAATCCTAGCACTTAGGGAGGCCGAGACCAGCAGATCACGAGGTCAGGAGACTGAGACTATCCTGGGTAACACGGTGAAACCCCGTCTCTACTAAAACAATACACCAAAACTTAGCCAGGCGTGATGGCAAGCGCCTGTAGTCCCAGCTACTCAGGAAGCTGAGGCAGGAGAATCGTTTGAACCCCGGAGGAGGAGGTTGCAGTCAGCCGAGATCGCGCCACTGCACTCCAGCCTGGGAGACAGAGCGAGACTCTGTCTAAAAATAGGAAAAAAAAAAAAAAAAAAAAAAAGGCAGGGTGCGATGGCTCACTCCTGTAATCCCAGCACTTTGGGAGGCCTCGGCGGGCAAATAACGAGGTCAGCCGATTGAGACCATCCTGGCCAACATGGTGAAATCCCGTCTCTACTAAAAACATAAAAAATTAGCTGGGCATGGTGGCGGGCGCCTGTAGTCCCAGCTACTCAGGAGGCTGACGCAGGAGAATCGCTGAACCCGGGAGGCGGAGGTTACAGTGAGCCGAGATCGGGCCACTGCACTCCAGCCTGAAGAAAGAGCAAGACTCCGTCTCAAAAAAAAAAAAAAAAAAGAAAAAAGAAAGACAAGAAAAATCAAGTCTTATGACTCTGCCCAAGGTTCTTACCCTTTCTTGGACACAGCTGCTTCATAATAAAGGCATAATAAAATCAGGGCCTGGCATGATGGCTCACACCTCTAATCCCAGCACTTTTGGAGGCTGAGGCAGGCAGATTGCTTGAGTCCAGGAGTTTGAGACCAGCCTGGGCAACATGGTGAAACCCTGTCTCTACAAAAAAATACAAAAATTACCCAGCTATAGTTGTGTGCTCCAGTAATCCAATACTCTCTAATTCTCAGAATCTATTCTATGTATTCTAAATTCAGGAAAGTGACATGTAGCCTGGTGTCATAGAGGTAATGTTGACCACATGGAAGTGTTAGAAGTGAGGTAAATATAGTTCTGGACTCTCTTTCCATGCAGGGTCTTCATGTAGTTTTCCCACGCTGAATAAAGTATTTGTGGAGCTCTTATAAGAATCTATGTCTTGTTAATTTTGCCAAATATCTTATTTTATAGTGCACACTCTCACCTTTTTCAGGTTCATTGATATTCTAATTAACTGTGTTGGATTATTAGGAAAATTCTGTGACAGTCTACTTAAGGGCAAAGTTCAGGGACTATTCATGATTAAGCAGAATTAAGATACATGAAGAGAATAATGGTTTCTTAACATTTGAAAAAATGAAATTATGCAAGCTGCGTATACAAAAGAAATTGAAAACATTATTTGGTAGCTTTTATGACTTATTTTCTCTTGGTTGATGAAATACACAATTTCCAGCAAAGACAGGCATTCTGCTTTCTATCCTATTGGTGATAGATTATGACGCATATGCAAGCCCCCTCCCAGCCCTTTGACCATTACTTGCAGCGTATTTGATCACCATCCAGCTTTGCATTTAGTCAACTTACTGCCTGCTTCTCAGAATGCTCGGAATGACTTTCATCACAGTGGGTGCAAGGCGGTTGCTTATAATCTGCTTAGCAAGAAAAGTTGTGCGAATGTTTTGCTCCCTCTACTCTCGGGGTCAGTTGTTATCCTGCGCGGTGATCTGTCTTGGTTATGAGGGCCCGAGGGGGAAAACAACAGCAGTGACAGTCTGTTCTATTTTGTACTCTGAGTGCAAGCAGCAGGGTGCTCTGCATATGGCACTTTTAAAGATTTAACGATTACGATTTAGGTTCGGTCTGAAGGAAAGATTGATTGATTTTAGCATATTGGTGAACCCTTGCTTCAGGCTAGGAATAAAAACCTTACTTCTCAAGTCTGACGTTATTACTTTTCATTTGTTTTTATTGATTAGCTGTCAGTGATAAGATCTTGCCTCTCAAAACAAGACAGGTGCTGGTGGCCATTTTTCCTTTTTTAAAAGCTTTTGTAGAAGCAACTTATAGAAAATAGAAATAAAGGAGATAGAAATGAGAACAAATACCCATGCCATTTTGAAAATAGTAGTTAGCTATAAAATATTGAAATATTAGAATTTTACTGACTCAGTAAGAAATTTGAGAAAAATAATAAAATTTGTGTTTCATCAGCAACAACACACTTTTATCTTAATATATGTCTATACATTGTAAAGAAAAATATATCATTCATATATATAAACCCTTTCTACCATCCCCACTCCATAACTTGAGTTTCTTAGGGAAGAAAGAGCAAGACAATTGTTACTAGATCATTTTTAACCAGATTCTTTAATAATAATCATGAAATAAGACAAATAATAGCTATGGAGTTTTTTAATTGAAGTTGTAAGTAAAAATGCAAGTAAAAATAAAATGAATAAACAATTTTAGAAGTTAAGAAATACATATAATTAAAAGTAAAGAAATCTTTTACTAGAGGAAATAGGAAGAAGTAACATGTTAATATGTATTATTACATTAATGTGTTTTTATAAAAAGGACTTAAATACAAATGCCAAACACTTCCAAAGACTGCATTCTACAAGGTTTAAGGATGCTATGCACATATAATGATTTAATTGAAGTAATTAAAGTTCTGCTTCCTCATATTTACAGTTCCGATGTTATTGTTGTTTATATCCAATTTATTATTTAAATGCAGGAATATAATTCTGACTATTATGAACTAATTCTCTGAGGAGACTCATGTAGCTAAGCTTGGTATGTTGGGAGCTCACTGTATTATTGGGAGTTCTCCAAACTAATATCACATGGAATATGACTTTTACTAAAGTATAAGTAACACAATGGACTAATTAAAAGTTTAATTATACACACACACACACGATCAGCAATAACTGCAACAGTTTTCTTAGAATATGATCTATCAAAAGTTATTTCTTTCAGGAAATAATTTATAATTAGTAATGTTATGATTATCAGCACAAAAAAACTAAACAAAGTAGCCTGACAAAGAATTGATTTTATTATTGATAATATTTCTCTACAGACAATGCAACCCCTTCTTTCACCGACACCTTGTACAAACCATTCCCACTGCCCTGATGTTGTTCCATCATTGGAAGGAATGGTTAGTAAATACATCACATGCAGTGTGAGATAATATTTAAGCATCAAAACCCTTAACTTATATGGATCTTAAATTAATTAGAACCCTCTAAGCTGCCTTTATTAGAAATTCTGTTCGACTTAATGTAAGAAGGAATTTACTATTAATACACTATAATAACTAAAAGAATTGAAATAAAAATTTCAAGAATCAAGAGAATCCTAGGTAGCCCAGGTTCCAGAACAAAGAATTAATTTATTTCTGGTACTTTTCCTTCTGTTCCCCTTTTTTATGGTATGGGAGGAATTAACAACTGCTGTGTTTTGGGTAATATGCATAACTTCTGACCAAGAAATAAATGAAGACTCCATACTACCTTAAATTAGAAAAACCTATGAAAGGATTTTAATTTGTCTGGCTTACATTAAGTATGTGTTTCATAAATGGTTGTGAGTAGGTTAAAAGATATTAATGGAGTGGAAAATGTTTTCTCAAATGTTTATTTTTAAATTATTATGCATTTTAATTTGCCGTGTGTGTGTGTGTGTGTGTGTATGTGTGTCTGCATGTTCCCCAGTTAACATGGGACTCTAGAATGTTTGAGGAAAACAGTTAGCTTATGTTCACAAAGTCAAGTAGAACACTAAGGTTAATTGGAGTAATTTGTGATAATAACTAACAGATTAATATTATGGTGGAGAGGAAAGTTGTGAGTTTCTGTTTTAAAGAAGTCTTAAAAGTTGTGGTGAAAATATATTTAGATAGATAAAATAAACTTTCTCAGTGACCAGACCAATACAAATATGTTGGGTGTTGTGAATGTGAGCTATGAGGTGTATGAAACGGTTATATTTTCTGTCTTTGAGGTACTTGAGGCAATAAGTAACAGGTTAAATTCCCCAACAATAAAAAGTTGCATACGATTGATATAAAATTAATATTTCCATTAATAGATTAGTGTGACATATATGACATATAAACATTTAGAGAAAGAAAATCCATGGTATACTAGAGTGCTAAGGAAGGGTTCTATGGAAGACAACGACCTTGAACAGGGAAATAATCAGGGGGCACTATGTGGATCTTAGTACAGAATGAGATAAGGCACACTTCTTCATGCAAAGACATGGATAACAGAGGATTTGGAATAAATTGTTCTCACAGGAACCACTTCTTTCAATTAGGAGACAGAAAGAAGAAATGGAGAGTTATCATACAATGTAATGGAGGATGCTCTTAAATGCTAGTTTTAAGTTTGTGTATGACAAAGCAAAGTTAAGAAATTATTTTGAAGAAAAGATAGAAATTATGAAAGCATATGAATTTAATAGCTGAGTGCAAACATAAAGAATTAGAAATAAGAAAGTGAATGAGATGATTAGAATCTAGGTGTGTACTGATGATCTCAGACTGGATAAACAGCAGAAGGAAGGAGAAGACCCCTGCTATAGGAGTGAGACTTTGGGAAAAAAATGGTAGGTAAAGATTAGTAACTGAAAAATATTTTATAATTGCTCATAAAAGAAGGTGGGAAAACCTTCTAAAGGTTTTATTCTTAAAAATCTCTGCTCTTTAAAGAGCCTTTTAAAAATCTCACCTAACTATTGCAGTCAACATCTCTTTGATATTGTAGTTTGACATTGCTTGGCTGGATATAATTGGAATTCTGTTACTAAGAAAAAAAGGGAAAAAAATCATGGAACCAAAAAGGCACTATTTCATCTCTGTAAAAATATCACCTACACTTTCTGTTTTTTGGGATAGACAATTAAATTTTAGTTTAGTTTTGCTGTTTAAAACAGCTAGCAAATCTTTGGGACTGGTACTAATTGAGTTTCCAATTTGTAGTTAAGGACCGAAGAAATTCTGAGAAATTATTTGAAATATCCTTCATTATATTGAAAAAAGTTTGCTATTAAGTAAGCATATTTATCATGCAATCTCTATTTCATCATATATTTGGATGGGAAAATGAATATACATATATAACATTACATTATGGGTTTGTATTTTGGGCAAATGTAGATGGCCTAAAATTAAAAGGGTATATGTATTCCTGTATCAAGTCACACATTTTCACATATTTAAATAAAAAAGAAACCAAGAAAGTATGGGAGAGTTTCCAGGTACATTAGCTTATCTATAAATTTTTAAATAACATAGGATAGAGTAGGAGATACAAGGAAAGGAGTGAACATTTTTCTTTTACTTGTAATACAATATGTTGTTAGACTAGTTTCATACATATGAATTAATCCAAATAGCTATGATTGTATTCTTTATAATAGCATGGGAGATAAATAATAATGATTTGCTAGATACTCGCTACTGCCATAAAGTGCTTGTGCTGAAACATGATCACTCATTAACTAAAGGTCAGGCAAAGACTTTCTAATGCTCTTGTCAGAGTGACTTTTAATCTTTGTTGCAGCAGTTTGTAAATCCTTGTATATGCTTAGCTAGGCTCTATTTATTTCATTGTTACATCGCTCTCATGTTTACTGCTGCCACGGTACTCATTTCAATTTAGAATAATGCATCTGTATTTGACATGTGTAAATATTAGAGACAGATGAGGAATACTTTACCATAGTGCAAGAAGGCATACCAAGGAGTAATGGGATGGAATTAAGAGAATGGAAAGTATCAAGAGAAATCGTTGAGGTCATTTTTTAGCCTTAACACTGAACTTCCAAAAAAAAAAAAATTCAAGGGCAAGAATATCTTTTGAGGTATTTGACCAAGATTGGAAAAATATAGAAAATTAAATATGAAAAGTTTCACTCTAAATGTGAATTAGATGAACAAATCTTAGTCTATAATCCCTTTTTCAGAAATCTTATTTCACTGTCACCTAGGAAATCAGCAGTAACTAAGTTTAAAGGTAGATGTACTCTGTCCTCTAAGGAACTTACTATAGAAATACAGACAGGAGTAATGCATAATGGCATTCTACATTAAGTAAAGAACAAAGAAATAACTTATTCATTTTTTTCTATTCTCACAAAAATAATAGGCTAGATTTGTTGCTTTAATGCAAATCAGTGAAATGAGTTCTATCCAAGCGTATCTGCAATTGAAGTATTCTGAAAACTAATTCAGCATTTCTCAAAAGTTACCTGTTAAAATTACAGAATGCTGCTCCTTGCTGTAGACCCACTGAACCAATATTTCTGAAAATGATTTTGTATATACTGTCATATACCCCTAGGAAATCCAGTGCACTCTAAAATTTGAAAAGCACTGGGCTACACACTAATGTAAACTTTACCCTGAAGGCTTGACAGGAACTAGAATATGTTGAGTATCACAGAGTAAAATTAAAGTGTAAAAGATTTATAGCCACAGTGAGGTGTTACGTGCATATTGCACATTAACATGTTATTAATGTATTCATACTTACCTTTTAATCTATGAGATTTTTATATATGCATGTAAAATATACATTTTATATCTATGTGCATGGATATAATATAGTACAAATATTAATATATAAGTAAAAATATAGAAGGGATTTCTAAACATCTGTCTTACATATAAAATCATTTCCATTTATTCAAACATATTTATTTGTGCCCTTAATTAATATTCCTTAAGCTCACCAATTACTTATGTATTACATTCTACTTAAGTGGTGTGTTGTAAGCTAATTGAAAACAATATTTCTGCCTGATATATCTTTTCTCATATCACTGAACACTGCTTTCCATTTAGTATTTCAAGAATACGGGTTGAGAATAACAGTGTCCCTATCTTATTAGAACATACACGCAGATAAAAGAAACATACACTCAGAACATACACTCAGATAAAAGAAAAGGAGTAAGCAGTACATTCTAACTCATGGGTGGGATAACAGTTAAATGTAGGGTAGAATTGGGTCTTTTGTGAACACAATGCCTCAAAAATATTATGATTTTCTCTGTTTCTTTGTGATCAGCCATTCAAAGACAGATATTCTACAATTAAAAGTATGTATGATAAAGACAGCTGATTAGAACCTTTCAGTGATTATCTCCCCACAGGAACACCAAATTGAACAATGATCCAAACAAGAAAGCACCTTCATAAGAACCAAAAAAATCAGGTGAGAACAGTTCCTGCTTTTAACATAAATACAAGGAAAGAGGCATTGAAGAGGGTAGGAAGGACAGTCTTGCATTGTCTACACCACCCTTTCCCTAAGGCCAGGCAGTACGGCACAGAGAGAATCTGTGTGTTTGTGAGAGGGAGAGCAAAGTGATTGTGTGACTTTGCATTAGAATTCAGTGCTCCCTGTTGCAGAGGAACACATTACAGGCAGAATTTTGCTTCTGCTCATGGAGGAAGCGTTTACCCCAGCCCTGGGTGAGAGAACTATCATTTGCCCCAGACAGAGGAACCCTTATCTCAGCCAGCTTCACCACCAGTTAGTTGATTAAAACAGTCTAAGGACCCAAATAAATTTGAGTGGCAGTCAGGCCATAGAAGTTGCAGTCTTGGACATGCTCTGATGATGTGCTTGTCTGGAAAGCAGTGGGCTTGGGGTGTAACCCAGTGTAACATTAGCTGCAGTGGCTGTGGGAGTGCCTGCATCATTCTTCCCCAAACTCCAGTAAGTGCAGAGGGAGGAAAACTTCTGCTTGGTGGAAGGAGGGCAAAGTGTACAGAAGACGTTGTCTTGCAACTTGAATGCCAGCTCTGCCAAAGTAAAAAAAAAGCACCAGGAAATTCCTGAAGCCCCTGGTTCCAGGCCTTTGTTCCTGGATCAAATTTCTAGACCCACCCTGGGTTAGCAAGAAATCTGCTGCTCTGGTGAGATGAATCCAGCCCCAGAAGGATTCACCACCTGCTGAATCAAGTGGCCTTGGGCCTTAAAGAAACATCAGCTGCAGCCAAACAATAGCAGCTACAGACTTGGGCAAACCTCAGTACTGTGCTGGTTTGGGAGGCTGTGGGGTTGAGGTGTGACCCAGCACAGTTCCAGCTGTTGTGGCCCTGGGAGAGTCCAATATCACCCCTCCCCTAACTTTAGGCAGGCCAGCATAAAGAGATTCCTTCTGCTTGAGGGAAAGTGAGAGAACAGAGTGATCTGCTTTACCTGGGAACCAAGGTATAATCGTTTATCTTCACCAATTCCACCAAGGCTGTGGATCTAGGAGTCTGCAAGACTCAAAGAGTTACTGGGCTTAGGCCACTCTGAGTGTTTATAGAGCTGCAGTGATCACAGGCATAAGTAGCAACACACAGTCTCCTTGGAATTCTTGGAAAGCCCTCTCAAGAAGGATGGACAGCAAGAAGTCCAGACTGTCAAGATTAGACTAAATATCTAACTCTTCAATACCCAGACATGAACAAAGATCCACAAGCATCGGGGACATCGGGAAACATGTTCTCATCACACAGACTAACTAAGGCACCAATTAACAATCATATATGGAAATTCTGGAGCTGCAAGTACAATAACTAAAATTAAAAATTTACTATACAGGTTCATCAGTTGACTTTCAATGGGAAACACAGCTAACATAAAGATATATCAATAATGATTCCGTATAATCCCGAACAGGATTAGCAGTTTACTTCTCATCAGAAATAATGGTAGCTAGAGAGCTGTAGAATCACATATTCAAAATGTTCAAAAAGTAAAAAAAAAATCCGTGTCATCCAAGGAAACTATGTACTACATTCAGCAAACTTATCTTTCAAAAAATCTAGCTGAAATAACATTACAAGAAAAACAAAATCTAAAAGAACTTGTAGTGAGTAGAACTGATTTACAGGAAATAACAAAGAAAGTTTCTTTGTTATTTCCAATTTGCAATTGGAAGAGTAGAGAGAAAGAATGAGGGAACATGAATATAGTCTCAGGGAAATGTTAGGGACTACTAACATTTGGGAAGGTCAAAGGAGAGGAAAAACTACTACAAATGGGAAGGTCAAAGGAGAGGAAATAATTTTTTTAAGCAAATAATGTCTAAAAACGTCCAAAATTTGATGAAAATAGTTAATTTATTCATTAAAGAAGATGATCATAATCGAAGTTGGATAAACACAAAAAATATCTACAGATATGTCATAGTGAATATGCTGACCGTTGAAGACAAGAAGAAATCTTGAAAGCAATAAGAGAAAAATGATTACTTCCGTATAATCCTGAACAAGATTAGCAGTTTACTTCTCATCAGAAATAATGGTAGCTAGAGAGCTGTAGAATCCCATATTCAAAATATTCAAAAAGTAAAAAAAAAATCCGTGTCATCCAAGGAAACTACGTACTACATTCAGCAAAGTTATCTTTCAAAAATCTAGCTGAAATAACATTACAAGAAAAACAAAATCTAAAAGAACTTGTAGTGAGTAGAACTGATTTACAGGAAATAACAAAGAAAGTTTCTCAGACTTCACTTTCCATCTCGGCAAATAAAAAAAAAAGAAAAAGAAAAAAAAAAAGGAAATTTCTCAGACTGGTAGCAAGTGAGTCCAAACAATAGTTTAAAGCTATGTGAAAAAAAAACAGTGAAGATCACTATGAAATTGTAAAAAACACTGTAAATGCATATTTTATCTCCTTTCTTCTCTCAGATGAATTAAAAATCAATATATATAATTATATTGTCGAGCATACACATAGAAATATAATGTATTTTCCCATGCTAGCACAAAGGAGACACATCTCTTTTGTGTCCCATATATACATGAGTTAGTATGCATAGACACATCTTCTTTGTGCTAGTAAGGCAAGAATAGGCTGAGAAACTGACTCCCAATTATCAATGAAACTCACAAGAAAAAGTGAAATAGCAAATAGAAAATAAATATATCAAAATACATATATAGTTGCTCCCCATTCCTTTCTTATCTTCCTTAAGGTACATAAAAATATAAAATATTAATTATAAAAATGTACTGCTGAATAGATAACATATATAAATAAAATGTGTATAATATTAATACCTTAAAAAAGAGGAAAATGTAATTGAGTTATATGGGAGTGGCTTTTCTATATCTCACTGTAATTAAATCAGTATATATCTGAGATGGATTCTGGTTAGCTAAGATTTATATGATAGACTTAGAGAAATCACCAAAGAAATAACTTAAAACTAAATAGTGTAAAATGATTAAAGACATTAAAATGTTACATTAGAAAATAGTCTCTTATTCTAAAATAAATCAATGAAGAAGAGGTGGAAACATATACACTAAGATATGAGATACACAGAAAACAAAATGTAAAATGACAGACGTTAATTAAACTATATCAATAAATTTAAGTACTAATTCATCAAGTAACTCTATATGAAATGTGTATAACATGGTATTTGATGATAAGTTTTTACATATGACACTAACATCATCATCCATTAAGAAAAATGCTTTATAAATTAGACTTTATTAAAATAAAAAAATTTCTGCTCTTTAAAACACTGTTAAGAGAATAAAAAGCCACAGACTAGGAAAACCTGTTTACAGTATCTGGTTTCTATCTAAAACATACAAAAGATTTCTATCCAAAACATACAAAGAACTCTTAAAACTCAACAACATGCATACAGAGGTTGAATAAAGTAAATGGAGGTAGATAAAAGGAGCAAACGTTCTGACTGTTAAATTGGAAGGTAGCAGATAAGCAAGTAAATAAGGCAAGAATAGTCCATATGGTAATGAATTAGAGTTGGAAGCATCAGTATGAACTCATGTTTAGCTTAATGCAGATATAGATAGTGTTATGGGTTGGGTTTTGTCTCCAAAAACTCTATGTTGACGTCCTAAGCACCAGTACCTTCAAATGTGATCTGATTTAGAAAAAGGGTCATTGTATAATAAGTTCATTAGTTTGGATGAGGCCATAATGTAGTAGAATGGGTCCTTAATCTCATATGAAAGGTGTCTTTTTTTAAATTATACTTTAAGTTCTAGGATACATGTGCACAATGTGCAGGTTTGTTATATAGGTATACATGTGCCATGTTGGTTTGCTACACCATCAACTTGTCATTTACATTAGGTATTTCTCCAATGCTATCCCTCCCCCAGCCCCCCACCCCCTGACAGGCCCCGGTGTGTGATATTCCCCAAGTGTTCTCATTGTTCAACTCCCATTTAGGAGTGAGAACACGCAGTGTTTGATTTTCTGTCCTTGTGATAGTTTGCTGATGGTGATGGTTTCCAGCTTCATCCATGTCCCTGCAAAGGACATAAAATCATCTCCTTTTATGGCTGCATAGTATTCCATGGTATATACGTGTCACATTTTCTTAATCCAGTCTATCATTGATGGACATTTGGGTTGGGTCCAAGTCTTTGCTACTGTGAATAGTGCCACTGTAGAGAAGACCTTAAATGACCTGATGGAGCTGAAAACCACAGCACAAAAACTTCATGACACATGCACAAGTTTCCACAGTCAAAGGATATCAGTGATTGAAGATCAAATTAATGAAATAAAGTGAGAAGACAAGATTAGAGAAAAAAGAGTGAAAAAAATATGAACAAAGCCTCCAAGAAATATGGGACCATGTGTAAAGACCAAATCTACGTTTGATTGGCATTCCTGAAAGTGACGGGGAGAATGGATCCAAGTTAGAAAACACTCTTCAGGAGATTATTCAGGAGAACTTCCTCAACCTAGCAAGGCAGGCCAACATTCAAATTCCGGAAATACAGAGAACACCACAAAGATACTCCTCGAGAAGAGCAACCCCAAGACACATAATTATCAGATTCACCAAAGTTGAAATGAAGGAAAAAATGTTAAGGGCAGCCAGAGAGAAAGGTCGGGTTACCCACAAAGGGAAGCCCATCAGACTAACAGCGGATCTCTTGGCAGAAACCCTACAAGCCAGAAGAGCACGGGAACCAATATTCAACATTCTTAAAGAAAAGAATTTTCAACCCAGAATCTAATATCCAGCCAAACTAAGCTTCATAAGTGAAGGAAAAGTAAAATCCTTTACAGACAAGCAATTTCTATGAGATTTTGTCACCACCAGGCCAGCCTTACAAGAACTTCTGAAGGAAGCACTAAACATGGAAAGGAACAACTGGTACCAGCCACTGCAAAAACATGCCAAATTGTAAAGGCCATCAATGCTATGAAGAAACTGCATCAATTAACAAGCAAAATAACCAGCTAACATCATAATCACAGGGTCAAATTCACACATAACAATATTAACCTTAAATGTAAATGGGCTAGATACCCTAATTAAAAAACTAGACTGGCAAATTGGACAAAGAGTCAAGATCCATCAGTGTGCTGTATTCAGGATACCCGTCTCATGTGCAAAGAAACACATAGGTTCAAAATAAAGGGATGGAGGAAGATCTACGAAGCAAATGGAAAGCAAAAAAAAAAAAAAAAAAAAAAAAAAAGAGCAGAGTTTCCAATCCTAGTTTCTGACAAAACACGTTAAATCAACAAAGATCAAAAGAGACAAAGAGGGCCATTACATAATGGTAAAGGGATCCATTCAAAAAGAAGAGCTAACTATCCTAAATATATATGCACCCAATACAGGAGCACCCAGATTCATAAAGCAAGTTCTTAGAGACCTACAAAGAGACTTAGACTCCCACACTATAATAATGGGAGTATTCAACACCCCACTGTCAATATTAGACAGATCAATGAAACAGAAAATTTACAAGGATATCCAGGACTTAAACTCAGCTCTGGACCAAGCAGACCTAATAGACATATACAGAACTCTCCACCCCAAGTCAACAGAATATACATTCTTCTCAGCACCACATCACACTTATTCTAAAATTGATCACATAATTGGTAGTAAAACACTCCTTAGCAAATGCAAAAGAGTAGAAATCACAACAAACTGTCTCTCAGACCACAGTGCAATCAAATTATAACTCAGGATTGAGAAACTCACTCAAAACCACTCAACTACATGGAAACTGAACAAACCTGCTCCTGAATGACTACTGGGTAAATAACAAAATGAAGGCAGAAATAAACATGTTCTTTGAAACCATTGAGAACAAAGACACAATGTACCAGACTCTCTGGGACACATTTAAAGCAGTGTGTAGAGGGAAATTTACAGCACCAAATGCCCACAAGAGAAAGCAGGAAATATCTAAAATTGACACTCTAACATCGCAATTAAAAGAACTAGAGAAGCAAGAGCAAACAAATTCAAAAGCTAGCAGAAGGCAAGAAATAACTAAGATCGGAGCAGAACTGAAGGAGATAGAGACACAGAAAGCCCTTCAAAAAAATCACTTAATCAAGGAGTTGGTTTTTTGAAAAACTCCACAAAATAGACCACTGGCAAGACTAATAAAGAAGAAATGAGAGAAGAATCAAATAGACACAATAAAAAATGATAAAGGGTATATCACCACCAATCCCACAGAAATACAAACTATCATCAGAGAATACTATAAACACCTCTACACAAATAAACTAGAAAATCTAGAAGAAATGGATAAATTCCTGGACACATACACCCTCCCAAGACTCAACTAGGAAGAAGTTGAATCTGTGTACAGACCAATAACAGGTTCTGAAATTGAGGCAGTAATTCATGGCCTACCAACCAAAAAAAGTCCAGGACCAGACAGATTCACAACCGAATTCTACCAGAGGTACAAAGAGGAGCTGGTACCATTCCTTCTTAAATTATTCCAACGAATAGAAAAACAAGAAATCCTTCCTAACTCATTTTATGAGGCCAGCATCATCCTGATACCAAAGCCTGACAGAAATACAACACGAAAAGAGAATTTTAGGCCAGTATCCCTGAGGAACATCGATGCGAAAATCCTCAATAAAATACTGGCAAACCGAATCCAGCAGCACATCAAAAAGCTTATCCACCATGATCAAGTCAGCCTCATCGCTGGGATGCAACGCTGGTTCAGCATACGCAAATCAATAAACGTAATCCATCACATAAACAGAACCAATGACAAAAACCACATGATTATCTCAATAGACGCAGAAAAGGCCTTCGACAAAATTTAGCAGCCCTCCATGCTAAAAACTCTCAATAAACTAGGTATTGATGGAAAGTTTCTCAAAATAATAAGAGCTTTTTAGGACAAACCCACAGCCAATATACTGAATGGGCAAAAGCCGGAAGTATTCCCTTTGAAAACAGGCACAAGACAAGGATGCCCTCTCTCACCACTCCTATTCAACATAGTGTTGGAAGTTCTGGCCAGTGCAATCAGACAAGAGAAAGAAAGAAAGGGTATTCAATCAGGAAAAGAGGAAGTCAAATTTTCTCTGCTTGCAGATGACATGATTGTATATTTAGAAAACTCCATCATCTCAGCCCCAACTCTCCTTAAGCTTTTAAGCAACTTCAGCAGTCTCAAGATACAAAATCAATGTGCAAAAATCACAAGCATTTCTATACACCAATAACAGAGAGTTAAATCATGAGTGAACTCCCATTCACAATTACTACAAAAAGAATATAATATCTAGGAATCCAACTTACAAGGGATGTGAAGGACCTCTTCAAGGAGAACTACAAACCACTGCTCAACGAAATAAAAGAGGACACAAACAAATGGAAGAACATTCTATGCTCATGGATAGGAAGAAAGGTGTCTTTTTAAAAAGAAAAGAGATACAGAGACAGGCACACAAGGGGAAAAGTCCATGTGATCACAGAGGCAGAGATTGAAGTGATGTTGCTGCAAGTGAAGGAATGCTGAAAATTTCCAGCAAGTTTCTGTCTCAGCACCAGAAGCTAGAAAGAGGCAAGAAGGAATTTTCCTCTGTAGGTCACAGAGGGGGAGCATGACTGTGCTGGTCCCTTGAATTCAGACTTCTAGACTTCAGAACTGTGACATAATACATTTCTGTCTTTTTAATACACTTAGATTGTAGTACTTTGTTAATTACAGCCTAAAGAAACTAATACAGATGACTACCCATAAAAATATTCATGAATATATGATATATACATGGGTTTGTATGCATTTGTATATTCCCTTTTTCAATCAGCTGAGAGAGCCTAAAAGTAACATGCCCATAGTAACAAGGATATTTAGTGCCCATATCTTGGTATCTAACTCCATTCATCAATAAAAAGATCAAGTGCTTTTTGGAGACATGACTGATTCTCAGGCAAAAAATATGCAATATGAACCTGGAGCACCTTGATGTGCCAGAAAGTTAGAAAGTGCTAAAAAAAAATTCCATAATGATTAGATTTTTTCAGAGCAACATAGGAGCCAACTGAAATTGCTCTTGTTGACAAAAGCTGGAACAATTTTAACAACCAAATAAATAAAATAGTGTTAAATTATAACGCAAAGTATAAAATAACTATGACTTCATAGTGATGCAACTAATTGATCAAGTTAATAAATAAACGGGGAAGAAGAGACAACTTTCCTGTACAGAAGAATTCAGAATAATTTCTATGCATATTCTGCCCTCAGGATAGTAGAGCCTAACTTGCCACTATTTCATTGCGGGCCATGCATAGTTACTCTTTCCTAACAGTACCGCAAAAAGGAGGAAAAAAGAGAACTTTACAGCGGAGAAACCCGACAAATGTTACTTCAGCTTAGATTAGCATCAACAGTGATTTTTTTATTTTATGTGTCCTTGATGTGATATGATGAGAATGGCAACTTACCTCTGCAGCCTTCACTACAAAACCTATGACCCCAGACTAATCATAAGAAAAGCATCAGAAAAATCAGAAAAATCCCATACCAAAGACATGCTACAAAATATCTGACCAGTACTTCTCAAAATGGTCAACATCATCAAAAACAATGTCTAAGAAAAAGGAGACATGTGGAAGACTTCTGGGTTCTGGCAGTTTCCTATATCTTGATTATAAAGGGATGTATTTCGTAAATATCTATTGGAATATGCACTTAAGATATGTGCACTTGCTAAAAGAATTTCAATAAAAAGTATACAGAAATACAAAAAAAAAAACAAAACTGGAAACCTAGTTCTAATATGTATCTGACATTGGAATTCTGAGAAATGTGGCCCTGTAAGACATCAACATATTTACAATCTAGTTTAAATTGCATTCATTATTCGAGAAGACAGTCTTCAAAATCTTTAGGTCAGAACTGCTAGGTTATTGTGAACAGGCAGAAAGTAGAGGGAACCTAGCAATAGTAATCTAGTGTTATTAAAAAATCATAATCCAAAGTGCATTGTATTTTTAAGAATGTTTTATATAGAATTATTTTATTATTAAAGATAAATGCATAAATTTAAAAATATGTATGGGATCTATAAATACTTCAAATTTTCTTTATAAATGGATTGAGTATGATAGCAAAAACTATTTACACTTTGTTCCAGTGCTGACATTGTTAAATGGATACTCTTACTAAATTCTTCTCAAAGTTAGTAATATTGGCTACAAAAATAATATTAATTTTATAATCCTGAATTATAAACCAGGTACAATTCAGTGCTCAATAAAGATGAGTGTTAAATCTCTATGTTCTATTGTCTTAGGCATAATTAAAATAACTTCAAATTAGAAAAGAAGACCAAATACATTTACCCCAACATTCAGTTTCCTAGAGTGCCATACCAGTGGAGTACTCACCATGCTAATATATTACTTTTCTTACGTTACTCAACAAGCAAATGTCATTTTCATAGATCCTGTTTTTTCTGCATTCTATATGAATATCACTGATAAAAAAGTAAAGTAGATACATGTTTTAAAAACACCAATACAAGTAGCTCAGAAAAATCAGGGACATGGCTATGACATGTCCGCTCTCAGAAGAGAATAAAACAACCACTTACAATTTCCAGAAATAATTTTATGAACAATAGCGAACTTAAAACTTGGCTGCCATAAAGACTATTTTTATCCAAATTCTTCACATATAATGGGAATGTACTGGACTCCATCAGTCATATTTCAAATTATTTCGTTTGAAGTATTCATGGGAGAAACAGGGAGATTTAGGTTAGATAGAAAACTATGATTTTATCACCTAACATACATCCGCAATGTAAAATCAAGCAAAAAGCTTACCTAATCCATTTCCCTGCTGAGACAGATCCTGAAGGAGACAGAACAGAGGCCCAGTGTTGCACATTCTTATTTTTAGATTAGACTTTAAATATAAAAAGCCTCTGGACAAAGATTTGAATGTGGCGCTTCCTTTGTCTGTGAAGATCCTTGGACTCATCAGTCAGGGTGGGAATGCGCAGTAATCCTTGCCACCAGAAAATAAACAGTTGCTAAGGCTTTAACTAAGTTTTCTCCATCCCTAAGACTACCAGTAAATATGAAGGACGGGGGAAAATGACTTATTCTTAGTACCTAGAAATGGGACCAGGAAATTGGCTAAGGCCATGCCACTAGTTTGAGGTATTAAGGGCCATAGCAGCTTCCACTGTTGTCCCTAAGGCTCCCTAACAAGCAGGAAAGCAAAACCAAAATCACACTGAAGCCTGCTATTCCAACAGAGAGAACAAAAGACCAATCCAAATAGATCTCTACTGCAAAGAAAGGGCAGGGGAAATAAAAGACAACTTGAAGAAAAGAAACAATAACAAGAGTTTTAGTGTTGTTATTAAACCCTTGGGGTGTTTCAAGTATAGCACAAAAATAAAAATACTGTCACTAACAAAATAATCTTCAAGTAAAAAAGATGTAATTGAATTGGAGAAAAACATGATCACTAATGAAAATAAAAATGGTATCCTACAATTATTGAAGGAAACTATCTCAAAACACAGGATTAAAATACTAAAAGAAAAGTACATGAGATCCATGAGATCTAATGTGAAATAATAAAATATGACCATTAAACAAATAAGAGAAATTTATTTTAATACAGAAAGGAGAACCTAAATCAGCAAATTTAAACCTTCACCAACATCAGGAAGTACACCCAGAATTATAATAAAAATATTATCGAGCTGTAAGTGTAAGGAGAAAATAATTATCAAGCTCTCTGGAAAAATGCATAAATAACTAACAGAAGAAAAATAATCAGGCCAGGCATGGTGGCTTACTCCTGTAATCCCAGCACTTTTGGAGGCTGAGGCAGGTGGATCACCTGAGGTCAGGAGATTAAGACCAGCCTGGCCAACATGGCGAAACCCCTTCTCTACTAAAAATACAAAAATTAGACAGGTGTGGTGGTGTGCAATTTGAATTCCAGCTACTCAGGAGGCTGAGGCAGGAGAATCGCTTGAACCAGGAGGTGGATGTTGCAGTGAGCTGAGATCATGCCACTGCACCACTCCAGCCTGGGCCACAGAGTGAGACCCCATTTCAAAAAAAGAAAAAAAAGAAAAGTTAAAGAAAAAAGAATCAGACAGCATATAGAGTAACAAAAAGATATAGAGTAACATCTATAGACAAAAAGTTATAGAATAACATCTATAGACTACAGAGAGATAAGAATGGCAAAGTACAACCTTACTATTTAAATTATTTGCAATCTACAGAGTGGAAATATTGGCATCACCTGTGGGCTTCTTAGAAAAACAGAGTATCAGACTTCATCTCAGACTTACAATGTCAGGTCTGCATTTTATTAAAATACTAATAGATTCATATGCACATTAAAATCTGAGAAGTTTAGCCCAAGAAACATATGGCAGTCAAGATAATTTTCACAGAGCAGATTAAATAAATATATGTGTAAACTAGTAAATGTTTAACACTATGTCTCCTGCATATCAATTTGAGGAAAATACTCAATAAATAATAACTCAAAACACACACACACACAAACACACAACCCAAAACAAACAAGCAAAGACCTCCAAAAGAAATAAAATATGTTTAAGCTGTTTGCAGAGAAAAACAAAATGTTTTATCTGACTATGTATATATTTACATACATATATATACACACACACATATATATATATAATGATTGAGAGATTGATAATTAGTTAAGTGGTTATTAAGGATTCTTGAAACAGGAAAATTCTATTAGTAGAAAATATATTCTGTATATTGCATGGAAATACCAGAATTTCAATTATTTCTGTAAAATTTTAAAGTGTATATACTTAATTTTGCAGAAGTTTAAAAATAAAGGGCAATTCAAGCAATAGCAAGAAATGGCAAGACAAAAGAGCAGTAATGCTCTTAAATTCAGGCATAAAATCAAGGATACATTTGGAACATTTGCAGAAAATTTTTCATATTGTTTACTACAAAGTGCTTAAAATTCTTAAAGTAAGACATTTAAAAATCTACATTTTAGAAATCAATAGAATTAAATACAAATAATAAAAATTATTCAAACTTATAACTTCTTTGAAATTAGAAAACCTACTTTTAGATAGCCTTTGTGTCAAAGAGGAAATTCAAAGTGATAATCTATCCACAAACCAATGAAAAAGAGTATTTCCATATAAGCCTTTGAATGCCTTTAATTTACTTTTAGTGCCTTTATTACTTAACACAAAAGGAAAATAAATAAACCTTGTACTAATCTTCTAAAAACTTAACAAAAGAACAAGTTAAACTCCTAGCACTTGGGAGGCCAAGGTGGGCAGATCACGTGAGGTCAGGAGTGCAAGACCAGCCTGACCAACATGGAGAAATCCCATCTCTACTAAACATACAAAATTAGCCGGGCGTGGTGATGCATGCCTGTAATCCCATCTACTTCAGAGGCTGAGACAGGAGAATCGCTTGAACCCAGGAGGTGGAGGTTGCAGTGGGCCATGATCACGCCATTGCACTCCATCCTAGGCAACAAGAGTGAAACTCTGTTTCAAAAATAAATAAATAAATAATAAAAAAATAAAAAAAACTTTCTAGAAATATAAGTTCCTTAATTTAAAAGCTGAAAATATTAAAATATTAAAGAACTAAAAATCAAAACATAAAAATGATAAGTACAAAATTTTGTTATTTTAAAATACACAAAGAGACAAATTAGAATTTGTTTAAGTAAAAACACTATATGTATATATATATAGAGAGAGAGAGAGACAGAGAGAGAGAGAAAGAGAGACAGCAAGAGAAAGAGAGAGGGAAAGAGAGAGAGAGAGTCAGATAAAAGGACAGAGAAGCCAGAAAAACTGGATAAGTTTAGGAATGAAAGATATAACCATAAATTTAGAAGAAAAAAATCATTGAGATTTTGTTTTAAAAGATGCATAAATTCAATTACATGGCAAACAAATACAAATTAAAGGACATTAATTTTTTTCTGGAAAAATGCAATGGCCAAAATTAATCAAAATGTAATTTAGATATTAGTTTTAATATCATCTTTGTTACAACCTTCATTTTGAAACTACTGATTTCTAAGTCATTGATTTTGGGGGTCGTCTGTTTATTAATAATGTGTTATTGAATTATTTTCAAAGATTGTGATCTGTAATACTCCCTTAGGGAATATAAACAAGTGTTTAAAAAGCTGTGCTTTGAAGCCAGACCTATATCAAATCTCAGCAGCATGTGGTCAAGACATAAGAATGAGTGAATGAAAGACCACTTCAGACTGAGAAAGCCACCATCTCTGAGGTCATTTTACCTTTTCCCATTCTATTCAGGTAAATTCATCTAGTTCCCAGAAAACTTATCTTATTCCTAGCAAATTCATTTACATTAATCTTGCATCCATTATCAATAAATACTTTTAAATCATTTGAGTTACTGTTATAAGAAAATTAATGAC
Organism: Pan troglodytes; assembly: GCF_028858775.2. Taxonomy (NCBI): domain Eukaryota; kingdom Metazoa; phylum Chordata; class Mammalia; order Primates; family Hominidae; genus Pan; species Pan troglodytes. The sequence continues at coordinate 117,123,162 of NC_072401.2, read as the reverse complement.
GATTCAAATTCTCTGCTGCTGACAAGATAGAAGGCCACAGAATCAGTGCCAGCTGAACAGGTACTACACAAGAGCTACTTTGAAGAGGGTTTTAGACTCTTATTAACCACCCACAAATGGATACATAAAGGAAACATTTCATTAAAAATTTCAGTTGTCACTCTACCTGCTGTATCCTTAAAGGGATTCTGAGAAAGCCAGATACACAGAATGTTTCTGTAACTAGGAAGACATTTCATTCATAACATGTACCAGAAAATTGGAAAATAAAGTAGAATTGCCAATACTGCAACACATCAGTTGATAGGTTAAATTGCAGAGAGATAAATGGAAAAATGTTTAAGAAAGTTGAAGGGCAAACAAACATCTTAGTAGAGAGACAAAATTAAATTGCCTAATGATAACTGCAACAGAAGAAAGTCTGCTTGGATTGGTTTTAACTAACAAAACTCATAAATATTACATATAAATTGCGGGAAATGGAATCTAGTATATGAATGATTTCTAGTTATTTTCTGGCACAAAATTTGAAAACAGAAAGAGAGGAATTATCTTAAAATTAGACTATGTTTGAGAAGAAATTTACAGAAAGATGAAGATGAAGTGGTACTAGTAAATATGTTACAGCACCTGGCATCATTATTTTTTATTTATAAAATTTGACACCAGAGGCAGAGACAGTTACTCTCTGATGTATACCATATGTTACCATATGTGTATATTTGAAATGTGTATGATGCACATATTCCTTATTGTGTTATATTTACATGTGTATTATACACAATTCATGTATTCTATGCAGTCTTATGTAAATGTAGTATATAATATATAAAATACATGAGGTATTGTAAGTAAAAGTACCTAAGAAATCAGGTCAAGATTATCAAATATAATCATTTACAAGGTCAATAGAAGCAACATTCAAATTTATGAATAATTAACTCTGAGTTTTCTTCCAGATGAGCTATAGTTACAATGTTTTTAGAATAAAATATGGTTCTAGAAAACTTTGCAGAAAAGCCATCAAATTCATGAAAATCCAAAGGAAAAAGGAGTGGATATATCTTAATAAAATACTGGCAAAACAGTTGATGTATCTGAAAAATTATCAAATAAGAATAGAGAAAATAAATTCATGCCAGCTAATTTCCAGAATAAATTTAGAGTCCAGGTAGGCATGAGATAAATCTTACAATGCTTGGCTAGAGTACAGAAATTATTTAATTACAGAAGATGCTGTAAATCAAGTCAACCTAAAAATGTTGGCAATGACCAAATGTTGGAATAAGCAGTGATACACACCTAAGGAGGCATGATAAAGACATCAATGAGGCAGAGCATGATTTATTTCTCCATTATTAATATTAACCATGGTTATAAATATTTATTTTAGAAAGACATAAAAATTTATTCTGTTCTTACTCATCACATTCTCCCCAATATAAGGAAGAAAACTTTAGAAAAATGGTCAGCCTCTTGTTTTGTTTTGAGTGGAATCCATGTTAACAGAAAATAATGATGGCAGAAAAAAATAGCCATCTGAACAACGCAGTGACTGAATTTGTGTGCTAAATGCTATTCCTCGATATTTTTTTTCAACCTCCAAAGAATACGACCACCAAATCTTAGAGTTTTTTAAAAAAAGAATTTGATATTTTTATACCTTTCAAACCTTCCAAGTATGATCTTTTTAAAAATAATGAACATTTATTACAACTAAAAACTTAAACAATTTTCATACTAAGGTGATGATTATAAGTATTAGTCTTTGAACACTGTCAGCATTTTCAATGTTAATAATATTAATAATTATTGGCATTTGTATCCCATTGATTCTTCCAAAGGCTTTAGTTTTTTAAATGTATTCATAATTTTTGAGGTAGCTATAATGCTAATTCTAACACTCTTTGTTGTGACATAGAGTTGTCAAAATCTTTACAATGATTATCTCTTACTATCTCCACTTTATAGGAAAAAAAGTGAGGCAGATAGTCTCTTTAATAAATTCAGTAGAATGTGTAAACTCTAAGAAATACTGTGCAGTCTTTTTAAATATTTTATTTCTATTCTATATAGATTGACCTAACTTTTATTCAATTTTCAAAGTTTCCTACAACAAATAAAAACTATTTTAGCAATACATTTAAAGACATCCACATTGCTTTAAATTGGTAATCAATTTTTGGCATGAATGTAAAACTGTCGAACATTGATTAAATCAATGTGTTTATAAATATGTAAGATTATAGCCTTAATGATAATTATAGATGTAGATCTATTTAGAGCAATTTAATATAAATATGGATATCCAAGATACTTGAGATTTATATTAATGGTGATGGTCTTAAACTCCAAATGCAGCATTTTAACTAGAGATAATGTATGTCTTTTGAGTGCTAGTACCATCAATGTGGCCAAGTAATTCTTTTGCAAAACCTCTTTGTATGTAAAAGGAAATTTGTAAATACTAAAATGTTTCAAAAATCTAGTTCCCAAATTGGTAAAGTCATCTTTGCAGAAAAAAAATGACACTCGAGAATTCTGTGTCATTGATGTATCCCTACTTTAAGCTATCTAGGCCTGTGAGATACTTTCCTGTTGAGCTATAAAAAAAAGAGGAAAGGAAGGGGCCTCCTTGTCAATCTTGGTAGGTATCTCCTCACACACACATACACACACACACACACTAATGGAAATAAAAATTAAGAAATATGTTTAAATAGACATGTGCTTTTAGTATAAGACAAATATGGCTTAGCGTTTTAGCTAGGAGAGGATATATTGCTGTTATTAACCTCCAAATTTCAGTGTTGTATGTCTTGTTCACATTACATGGCTAGTATGGACTGGCAAGGTTTTGTTATGCATGCTTACTCAGGTACCTAGGTTGATAACGGCTCTGCCACTGTGGAATTAAAACTTCTGCAACATGTGACAGTTGAGTTGACATGAAGGGAGGAAAATGGGATGAGTGTGGCACATCAGCTTTCAATGACCTCCTATTCAAAAGAGAAACCCACTATAATTGGTAACTGCTCTTCAGACACAAGAACACATATGGTCCCAGCCAAATTTCACAGTAGACAAGAATATATAAGGAATCATTTGGACTATCTGGTGAGTCCTAATTGCCTCTACTAGAAGTGACATTTGAAAGCAATGATGATAGAAGGATAAATAGACTAAATATTGCTGGAATAAAAAGCTAATGACCTGGAAAAAAGTGTTGGATATATAATTCAAACTATACAATATTAATTCCAAATACATCAAAATTCTAACTATAAACAATGAGACAAAAATGTTAGAGAAAGACAAGGAAGTTTTTTTCTTAATTAGAGAAACTTTTGTTTTAAAACTATGGCACAATCTCAAAGTAGAAATAAAATAAAAAGATTGAAAAAATAGACCACATCAACAAAAAATGAGTTCAATTTTTTTGACTGACCCAAAAAATACTCTAAAGTCAAAAGATAAATACCAAAACACAAAAAATCTTGGCAACTTATATCATGAAAAGAGATGACTCTTGCTAACAAGCTAGAAGATTCTAGTGAATGATAAAAAAGATTAATAATCTAATAGAAAAATATGCAAAGATATGTGCATTGCATCAGAATTATACTTAAAGTATGATACTAAGAGGTCAATTTGATGACATATATTAAACTTATAAATGATCTCCCATACACTGTGAGACATTAACTCTACATATAAGAATATCCCACATGATTATGCAACTTTATGTGAAACAAAACATTTGACATATTTTCACTGAAGTATCACTTATAATTTCAAACAATTGGGAACAACAAAAGTGTTTATCAATAGAGGACTGAATAAAATTCAATGGAAAATTCTGCAGCAGTAAATATCATAAAACAGACTTTATGTTTCAAGTTGGGCATATTTTAAAATATATTTTAATGGAAAACAAGCAAAATATAAATATTGCCTATATATGTAAAATGGGGGAAGGGGATAATTCATAATTGTGTTTTCTTATCAGACATAAGGAAACTCAAGAGAGAGTTTGAGAGGGATGGAAACCAAGAAGATAGAGGACTGTGATTCAAGAAAATATTTTCATTGTTTACATCCTTATGCCTTTTGACTGTTACACTAAATAAATGTAATAAAAAAATCAAACAAAATGTTCAAAAGTGAGATGTGATCTGACCAGATCAAAGTACTGTGTTTTTTGAATTATTTATTCTAAGCAGCATTCTTATGTTTCTGAAATACTGATAGAATTATAATATCCTCCACATAGTCAATCCTTATTTAAATTAAAATCAATTAAAATACCTCTATTTTTCACAATCATTACTTACTAATAAGAAGAACATATTTCCCATTCAGTTATTGTGCATTTTGTGTCCCAATGTATGTGACTTTAAACTCTTAATGTTTCCTTTTATCCTGGCATATTCAATACTTTTCAAAATGTTTAAAATTTTATCTAAAATATTTCTGTTTTTTTCTCACTGTACTTCTTCATTAGCATAGCACCAAAGTACTTTTTCAAGCTACTGATTAAAATAGACAAAATTCCTGTCCTCTATATTTTTAGATCTATGGGACTGTAAGTATGTGTGTGGTCAAAATAAATGAGCATCCCAAGCAAATGGGGCAAGTACTGCAAAAGAGACATGTGTGGTGCCATATATATGTTAAAGGTGGCCCTCTAGGTAGAGGGTTAGATACTCCCTCACAGAAGAACTGATGCTTGATTTCTTCCAAAGGATGAACAGGAATTTGTCGTAGAAAAATAAAAAATTATAACCCAAAAAAGAGCAAATGAACCCACATAGAGGTATGTTACTTCTATTCAGCCCACACCTGTTTAGTGACTATTAAGAAATACTTTTTCAAAGGTGGCTTAGTCAACTGCTGTTTAACCTAACAGTTGTGTCATAGAGCCAGTATGTTTCTTTCTTGGTTTGCTTCATCAAATATCTTCAATTTCACATATGCTAGTGTTTCAAATCTCTTGCAGTCATATAAAAAACAGTCATTCTTATGGCTGTTTATTATTATGGTACCAATTGATAATCACTTATTTTTTAATGATGCAAAATCTATTCAATGTGCTTGATAAACTTCCTCAGGATAGATTGTTTTGTAAAATGTTTTTCACATTTTCTTGGAGTCACAATTTCATTTACTTCATGTTAACTTATGGTACTTCCAGTTTATTAACTTCTTGTCTATTTCTCAAAAGGGTTTTGGATTCACCTACAAATATTTTTAGTATTCCAAGATATAATTTTTAGAGATCAAGAGATTCAGAATCACTGAGAGCAGTTATCTGCTTTTCAAAAATCCCATTTATTTTGAGCCTCAAATTTCTACTTCAAATATTTGTTCTATGTCTAGAGGATATTTCCAAATAAATGTATTATCAACACTTCGAACTCAGCATAACCAAAAATATATTTGTCAGCTTCATGTTTTCTTCTCCAACACAAAGGGAATACCATACTGTCTACCTTTTTGTGGTCATTCATTGTACTATTTTTCTTCTTGTAATATAATGATGATATAATTATATATTTTTATTTGTTATATATTTGTAAGCAAAATCAAAATTTCTAATTATAAAATCAAGCTAAGCAGGTAACTGAAGTCTGAATGTTAATATTTTTTGAGAGTCATTATTGAAACTATTTTACTGGAAAAGCCTAATGGCCAGTGTCAAATATTTCCACGTAGCTGGAAACCAATTATTAAACTTATGTTAAAGGAACTTTTAGGAAATAATGTAAAAGGCAGGAAATAATACTTTCATTCCTCTTAAACACACCTGAGTAATATTGTACTATAGCAGCTTTTGTCAAAAACAATCTGAAAGAAGTGAATTCTAATTTTCCTCCTTAATTCCTTGAGGCGCCATTGCACAGAAGGAGGCAGTGATGACTAGTTAATAGTATGAATGTGTATTTATCTACTTTAATCACAGTATCCCTGTTTTTAGCTGAAAGAAATCTCAGTAATGGCAACCACGGACAAGATTGAATTTTTCAGCCTCTCTTAGAATAGAGAAGACGACGTACGCAAGAGCTGAACAACATTGGCAACTTAAGTTAATCATGATATTCTCAGCGTATACTGTTAACTATGGAAGCTACAACTTCCTTTTCCTATTCCATCCTGCTTCTTAGGACACGTATACGATGACCAGTGTGATAGGAGCCATATGGAGAAAGAAGACTGTATGAGTCAGCTTTCTCTAAAGGGACAGAACTAATAGGATATATGTATATATGAAGGGGAGCTTATTAGGAGAATTGACTCACACGATTACAAGGTGAATTCCCACAATAGGCCATCTGCAAGCTGAGGAGCAAGGAAGCCAGCCCGAATTCCAAAACCTCAAAAAGTAGGGAAGCTGACCGTGCAGACTTCAGTCTGTGGCCAAAGGCCCGAGAGCCCCTGATAAATCACTGGTTTAAGTACAAGTATCTAAAAGCTGAAGAACTTGGAGTCTTTTGTTGGAGAGCAGGAAGCATCCAGCACGGGAAAAATATAAAGGCCAGAAGACTCAGCAAGTCTCGTCATTCCACTTTCTTCCGCCTGTTTATTCTAGCCACGCTGGCAGCTGATTAGATGGCGCCCACCCAGATTGAGGGTAGGTCAGCCTCTCCCAGTTCACCGACTCAAATATGTTAATTTCCTTTGGCAGCGCCCTCACAGAACACCCAGGGACACTACTTTGCATCCTTCAATCCAATCAAGTTGACATTCAATATTAACCATCACAAACACTAAGAACAAAACCTTGGAGTGACAGTGCAATGATCTAGAAGGCACCTGCTACCTTGATGACTTTGTGGAGTCATTATTCCAGACTGAGGTGACACTTCCGGTTTTTTTTTGCTTTTTTTTAGACGGAGTCTTGCTCTGTTCCCCAGGCTGGAGTGTAGTGGCACGATCTCGGCTCACTGCAAGCTCCGCCTCCCAGGTTCACGCCATTCTCCTGCCTCAGCCTCCCGAGTAGCTGGGACTACAGGCACCTGCCACCACGCCCGGCTAATCTTTTTTTGTATTTTTTTAGTAGAGACGGGGTTTCACTGTGTTAGCCAGGATGGTCTTCATCTCCTGACCTTGCGATCCACCTGCGTAGGCCTCCCAAAGTGCTGGGATTACAGGCGTGAGCCACCGCGCCCGGACCTGGTTCATTTTTTTTTTTAAGAGAAAAATAAACTTCTGTATTATTTAATTTTGTACTATTTATGGGTGCGGTAAGGTTATAATATACGTGTTAAACCTATCTTGATATGCAACTCATCTAAAAAATGCACTTTGGGAAGTTACTGATAAATTGGATTATTGTATATCTGACCTCTTAGTATTTTCAAAACCTATTTTAAGTTAATTAATTACAATGTATTAAGAAATACTGAAAACAAATTCCTCTTCTAATTAAATTAATGTAAGTATAGTTGAATAAGAATGACTTCAATCTTAGTATTAATTTAAAGTGTATCTAAAATTAAAACATTTTCCAGTGTAATATTTTTTAAATTCTTAAAAGCAGAAATGCAAATGAAATATTATTTTTTTCAAACAGCCTCAGAATCCATGAGGTAAAGCCAAATTTATCCAGAATAAAAGAATAAAAATATTCTAATTCAAAGCAGATCAGCAGTCAGTAATCAACTATGCCAAACTCAACAAATAAACATAACCAACACACATATACACAAGCGCACAAACTCACAAAGAAAAATAGAAGGTACTTGTGTTTGTCTTTTGGCAAAAGGTATATTTTAAAGTTAGATAGTTAAGAATCAGAAATTGGTTGCACTTAATTCAAAAATATTGAATAGAAATCAGAGTTACAACTGAAGACTAACAAATTTTAAACATTAAACCTCGAGCAAAATTTACTTCACACGCATTTATAAATAAATTCTTTGGCAAAGTAAATTATGTTATGGCATTTAGTGTAAGTTTGTTTTATCCTATTAGCTTAAAGATAATTTAATATTGTTTTATCTCTGTGGTGACTATGCGTTCCTAGAGGGAAAATTGTTTAAGAGCATAATATATCTTTTCAAGAAATTATTTGGATTTTGCATAAAAGCTGAATTGAATGGAACATTTAATTTCTATATTTCTTATCTTTACTATTGTAAATCAGATCATTTGAATTAAGCTAAAATTTGAGGCTATATAAATATAAAGATGGCTTTGGAACCCTTATATTATATTTAAAAATACTACTGTCTTTCATAAATGGCTCATAAAATTCAGATGATTTTGAAACCATGTGGACCAAAGATATTGTTCTAATGAAATTTTAAACTTTGTTTAATTTTTGATATGTAATATTTTCTGAGATAAACAATATCAGCAATATTACAAGTACTGTGAGGCTAAGTTGTACATATTTTCTGAAATCCCTTTGTAACCTTCTAATCTTTAGAATAATTAGTAGTACTGAGGTAATTAACAGTCTGCACTTACCTAAGAACACTTCTGAGAAAATGATTATATAAAGCTGACAGTTAAATAAAAGTTACACACATAGGTGCAATAACATTAATGTGCCTATATACGTATGTTTTTGTAGACATTCATATGAATAAACTCAATCTATAATTTGGCTCAGAAAAATCAAAGAGCAAAAAAAAGTATAATTTCAGAAAGTTATGATTCTTTAAATAGTTTTCTCATTTATTTTGAAATATGTTTTAAATCTAGATGTCTTTCCTAGTGTCTTCAAAGTTAAATTAGAACAACTTCTCAGGCAATAGGCACTGTGTTCAGGTTGGCTAGGCCTAATTCTTAGCTATCTAGAGAATTTATAAGAAATAAGCCTGCATCTCAGACCATCACCTTGTGTTCTATACTTAGGTATATCATTGTAGAAACTTTTTCATATGGTTCAACACTAAAACAGTAAGATTTTTCTGTATTGTATTTTAGAGTGTTTAATATAATTTGATTAATTTAGCCTATGATTTTAAAACATACTATTCTAATTTAAACATGTTATTTAGCAAATCATAACATTGTAATTTAAATATATTATTTGGATCACTTCTCAGCCTTTTGGCTAAGATCTACTATAAATATATTATTTGTTTTCACTATAGATATAGATATATATGCTACTATTGTGAAAGTCTGATAACCCCTGAAGGCAAATAATTAAATTGAAATCTTCTCTTATTGCAACAGAATGCTGATAAAAATAAAATTGAAAACATCTATATTGTATACTTAAGAAACATGTACATTATATTTTCTGTTGCTTTTAGATTTGACAGAAATAGTTGTTCCCCAATTAAAATAAACATTTTATTTCACCTTTAAAAATATATAATTTTAAATGAATTCTAATTTCATTTTAGTTATAACAACAATCACATTAAATGAGCAAAATGTGTAGAAAATCCCTAGATATATAGTTATATTTAAGTACATATATATGCTTAAGAACATTATGAAGTAGTGCTGGAGAGTAACTGTAAAAATATCAAAATGAATACTTGATTTCAAAGTTTATTTTCTTAACCACTATTCTATTAATTTCCCCAAAACAAAGCCACTTCACGATTCCAAATTTCAAATAATTACTATGGCTAAGATTATAATTACTAATATCCTTCTCTGCTAAGAGGAATTGCAGGTTTATTTGATGCATGTCTGTTTCTATAGCTGGCTTAGGAAAGGTACATAGTGGTTATATGACATATGGCTTTTTTTTCCAGGAAAAAAATAAGATTTTTTAAATTTTATACAATTTATTAACAGGGCATGACAGTCATCTTAAATGTGCTCCCACTGGCCAAATTATGATAGTTTGCATAGAAAGATGTAAGAACTCACTATTTGTAAAACCAAAACTGGCCCCTTAGTAAAGTTTAAAATACAAATTATTTCTTTTTTGTATCACATATATAATATTAATTTTGTGAAAGAACAATGTTCAGGCAAATTTGCAAATAGGCAAATGCAAACTTTTGCATAATTTTTGTTATATTTTCTATCAACAGAAACCTTACAATTTTTCAGACTCACAACGTCTTGCCCATGAACACATTACTAAAGTCAAGGATAAATTTCATACTAAGTTGCAATGTTACTAAAATGTTATAATTCATAAATATTTTGTGTTAAGAACCCTATTAAAGCATACAACAAACTCTACAGAATAGCCTTTTAAGCACCCGCAAAACAGTGCCAAGATTTGGATCCAAGAAGGGAAATCACTTAAATTGAGGCACAGGGACCACAGTAATATTTCCCTACTCAACTCTATAGTAAAATGCCATAGCTAAGTTCTGTATTCACTCTTCCTGCATTCCAAAAAAAATCTGAACAGCAGCCCTTGAATACCAGATATTCCCTCTGACAGTCTACCCAAATGAGAGGTAAACAGAAAAACAATTCAACTTCTGATGGTAGTTGGACTTCAGATGGTAGACTTCTGTTGGGAGCTAACACTTAGTTCCTTGAAATCAGCTAAGTGTTTGACACATATCAGAAAGAGATACACGGATTTCAAGGAGCTTGTGCACCATCAGAAGTGGCAAACACTTAGCTAATTATGATATTCTTTCATGGTAAAGGCTTAGCATATGCCATATCATGCATAAAGCTAAAAATTTTAAAGTACAGTCATCTTCCTAGGAAACTCTTATTTTTTAAATACCTTTTAAGTCCAAGATATCTATTGCTAGACATATTCAGTTACACAACTTTCCTCAAAAGTCTTAAAAGATATAACAAAATTGAGAGGCTGCAATGGACAAATATAGTCATTATTCTTGCTTATTCTCTGCTTTTTTTCAGCATGAAAGTTAATAAACACAAATCTTTCCTTAATATGTAATTTGTAGCAATGGTGCTGTCAAAATATTTCTTCAACTGTGCCATTAGAAAGAAATAATACTTATTTTAGTAATGTGTTAGACAAGGAAACTTCAATATGAATTTAAAACAGAATTGAAAAAGTTTCAAAAAACAGTGACTCACATAGGTTCAAGTTAAAGACTGGAGTAATGCAAAAAGAAGCACTGAATAATAAATGGTGAGTAAAAAGATATATGTTTCATGTTCTTCGTTAAAACCTAATTGAGAAAATTTACTATCAAATTGAGTTTTCAGATAAGAATTAAAAAAAAATAGAACTCTTTTGTACAGGTCTTGAAAGACAACTCAGCTAACTATGGATTAGAGCACTAAATTATCAAATATTTACATAACCAATATCCTAATTTTACATTAACTGTGTACTTTCTCTAATATTTCATCATAAATTTGAATTCCCATATAAGTCTACTTGTTAGGAAGGACAATGGACATTCCTAAAATACTGAAAAATTTATTTAAGTATTTCCAAAGGTTATTGACATGTATACTTGAGAGGAAGATTAAACAAAAACTTATTGACAAAGCAGATCATTTATTAAAGGAAGATGCTTTTATTCACTTAAAATTTTAATGTATGTTTATCACAGGGGATTAATTTTCCCAACAATTTTAATAAATATTAGCTACATGATATCATTTCTCTTGCTCTAATTTAGTAAATCTATATAAAAATGAAGAGAAATCCACAGACCTTTTGAAGGAACTGGATCGCCACTGCAGGCTCCTCAAGACACCAAAAAACTGTGAGTTCTCTTGGTCTCTCAACAGGGAGGGTTGTGGTCTTGGGCAAGTTCTGAGTCCTGGTCACCAGCTGCCTGGAAATTGACTGGGTACTGTTTAGGGGGCACAGTGGGAGTGAGACCTGCCTTTAGGACTGCCAGCTGTATGGGAGTGGGGTGAGGCCAATGACTGCTGGCTTTCCCCCACTTCCCAGGCGAACCGTACGACTCAGCAGAGGTAGCCATAATCCCCCTTGGAATATAATTCCATTGGATTGGGAACCACACCCCCATTCCCCACAGCAGCCACAGCAACCCAGACCCAAGGAATAGCTGAGCTCAGACACACCTATCCTTGCCCCTACCTGGTGGTCTTTCTCTACACACCTTGGTAGCCAAAGACAAAGGTCATAATATCTTAGGAGCTCTATGGCCCTGCCAACCATTTGAGAATCCTAAATACTTAACCAGGTGTCCCTAGGGCAAGTTTCCATCCTCCCAATAGGACCATAGCTGATGCACTCTTCTTGAAAGTGTCACCTTCTGGCTGGAGGCCAACCAATACAAAATCAGCACACTAAACAAAAACACAACCAAGACCCTCAGAGAGTCTACTTCATTCCCCTGCTACAGACGGATCACATCACAGGACTGTTTGTAGACACTCCCCAGTAGTGGAGTACTGGTAGCTTCACTGGGTGGCTAGACCCAGAAGAACAAAAACAATTACTACAGTTCAGGTCTCAGGAAGCCCCATTTCTAGGGGAAGTGGGAGAACACCACATCAAGGGAGCACCCCATGGGAAAAAAGAATCTGAACAGCAGCCCTTGAATACCAGATATTCCCTCTGACATAGTCTACCCAAATGAGAGGCAAACAGAAAAACAATTCTGGTAATGTGACAAAACAAGGTTCTTCAGCACCCCCAAAAGATCATACCGGTTTGCCAGCAATGGGTCTAAGTCAAGAAGAAATCTCTGAATTGCCAAAAAAAGAATTCAGGTAGATTATTCAGCTAATCAAGGAGGCACCAGGGAAAGGTGAAGCTCAACTTAAATTAAAAACATGATTCAGAATAAGAAAGAAAAGTTCTTCAGTGAAATACAGCATAAATTTTTTTAAAATAGCAACTTCTGGAAATTAAGGACACAAAGAAATGCAAAATGCACTTGAAAATCTAGACAATAGAATCAAACAAGGAGAAGAAAAAAAATCAGAGCTTGAAGACAAGGTTTTCAGATTAATCCTATCCATCAAAGACAAAGAAAAAGTAATTTTAAAAATGAACAAAGCCTCCAAGAAATTTGGGACTATGTTAAGCATCCAAACCTAAGAATAATTGGTGTTCCAGAGGAAGAAGAAAAACTTAAGAGTTTGGAAAATATATTTGAGGGAATAATTGATGAAAACTTTCCCAGCCTTGCTAAAGATCTGGACATTCAAATACAAGAAGCTTAAAGAACACCTGGGAAATTCATCATAAAAGATCATCACCTAGGTACATACTCATCAGGTCATCTAAAGTCAAGATGAAGGAAAGAATCTTAAGAGCTGGGAGGCAAAAGCATCAGATAACCTATAAAGGAAAACCTATCAGATTAACTGCAGATTTCTCAGCAAAAACACTACAAGCTATAAGGGATTTGGGTTCTATTTTTAGCCTCCTTAAACAAAACAATTATCAACCATGAATTTTGTATACAGACAAACAAATGCTGAGAGAATTCACCACTACCAAGCTAGCACTTACAAGAACTGCTAAAAGGAGCTCTGAATCTTGAAACAAATCTTTGAAATACACCAAAATAGAATCTCCTTAAAGTCTCACAAGACATCTATAACAATAACACAATGAAAAAAATAAAAACAACAAAAAACAAGGTATTCATGTAACAAATAGCACAATGAATAGAATAGCACCTCACATCTCAATACTAACATTGAATGTAAATGGCCTAAATCCTCCAGTTAAAAGATACAAAATGGCAGAATGGATAAGAATTTGCCAATCAAGTGTCTGCTGTCTTTGGGAGGCTCACGTAATGCATAAGGACTCACATAAACATAAGGTAAAGGAGTGGAAAAGATATTCCATGCAAATGGACACCAAAAGTGAGCAGGAGTAGGTATTCTTATATCAGACAAACCAAACTTTAAAACAACAGCAGCTAAAAAAGACAAACAGGGACATTATATAATGATAAAAGGATTAGCCCAACAGGAAAATATCACATTTCTAAATATATATGCACCTAACACTGGAGCTTCCAAATTTATGAAACAATTACTACTAGAATTAAGAAATGAGATAGAGAGCAACACAGTAATAGTTGGGGACTTTAATACTCCACTGAGAGCACTAGACAGGTCTTCAAGACAGAAAGTCAACAAAGAAACAATTGAGTACTGTCTCAGACGACAGTGGAATAAAATTGGAAATCAACTCCAAAAGGCACACTCAAAACCATGCAAATACATGGGAATTAAATAACCTGCTCCTGAATGATTTGGGGGTCAACAATGAAATCAAGATAGAAATTTAAAGATGCTTTGAACTGAACAATAATAGTGACACAGCCTATCAAAATTTCTGGAATACGGTAAAAGTGGTGCTAAGAGGAAAGTTTATGGCATTAAATGCCTGCATCAAAAAGTCTGAAAGAGCACAAATAGACAATCTAAGGTCACACCTCACAGACGTGGAGAAACAAGAACAATCCAAACTAAAACCCAGCAGAAGAAAACAAATGACAGGATCAGAGCAGAACTAAATGAAATTGAAACAAAAAACAGTAGTAAATCTCTATAAAAAGAAAGAGCTCTGCTCTCTCGTTTTATTAAATACAGTTCTACATCTACAATATTTATCATTTTAAACAAAAGTGGTTACCTAATGATATTAAAATTCAAAAACTCAATATTTTCGTGACAGTACTGTGAGGACAATCTAGTTATTTATTCATACACCTAATATTCATAAATCATAATATTTCAGGCACTGTTTAAAGTGCTTGGTGAGGTGACATAACACGGAATTGTTGAATTATATTCACATCATATAAGCTCAGCCAGTTTCAATGTTTATTAACAATTTCAAGAATGTAGACAACTAAAAGTGTCTCATGAAGCAGAGATAGACCTCTGAGACCTGTCTAGGGTCTCCTAGGGTCTCTAGAATTCTCCAGATCCTTTTCTTGCATAGGGCATACATATCTGGCTCAGATTAATAAATCAGTTTTTTATGTGAGGTTTATGTAATTATTCACATTGCAGTGAGCATTTAAATGATGAGAAATATCAATTTATACCTCAAATCCTGTTTCATTTTCATAACATTCTTCAAAGAATCATGTCTCATAGGATTTTATATTGATTTGATGTAAGGAATCCTGCAGCCAAGGCATCCTAGAAAAAGTATTTAATATATAATTTCTTGCTTATAGCAAATATCATTAGTCTATTTATCTAAAATTTCAATTAAAAGGAGCTCACTTTCTCTGGAAAATAAAGGAAATGAATGGATCACAGACTAGCTACTTTAACTCTGTCCTCCTATAGAAATACAGCAATTAAAAAATAAGATTTAAATTATCCTCTATCTACTGAGAAAAGACAGAAAATTTAAAAATGAAATAAATGGGTAGTTGTCAAATAAATAAAACTTGTTGTTTTTTTTTAAATAAACCTGAGAACATAAATTGGGTGTGCCAGGTAGAGTTTGGGATTACAGTTTTAAAGAGAGTAGTCAGGAAAAGCCTAACTGTAAAGGAGACATTTGAAGAAAATCCAAGGAAGTGCAGGAAGGAGCCATGAAGTTATCTGACAGAAAAGTATTCCACACAGAGGGATCAGCAAGTACACACACTGTGAGTTAGGAGCATACCTGGCTTTTCTATGGTGCAGAGAAAATACCAAGTGGCCTGCATGGAGAGAACAAGGGTGAGAAAAACAAAATATAAGATCAGAGGGAAAAAGAGAAATATTATATGGGGTCTTGTAGAGTACTATAAATTTTTGCTTTTGTGATTTGATTGCTGTTGGTGTGTTGGCTAAGTTTTATTATTTTTAAAAATTCTCTTTGTTTTTTTTCTCATGGTCTTCTATTTTCTTCAGTTCACATCAAACCCCTCATTTCCCCAGTCTGTAGTTTGCTTAGGCCTTACTTCTGCATGTGAATCCTTCCACAAATTATACCAAAAGTATCATGGGAGATAATTTTCTTCCTCTTTGGCTTGAAAGTTGTTGGCATTTGCATAGATAATTTATAAAGTTCATCTGATGCCAGGTGTGTCCTCCTCGGAACCCGATCCAATGAGGTTTCCATATCTCCACTTCAATCTGTGGTATTCTGCAACAGATTTCTTCAGCAGTAACTCATAGCTTCGAAAATAAATCTTCCCTTACTGAGTGGTGAAGTGTAAAACATACTCTGATCCAGTTGGGAGGCTATTTGATACTCCTGGGCTGCTGAAGAAATCAGTAAGAAGACTCTTTAGCCTTATAGTCTTCTTTTACATCAAAATCCTCACCAGCAAATATTATCATGGGTTTTGTTTTCTCAGGGCATTTACTGTTCTTAATGTCTATTAATGAGACAAATTTCTCAATGCCTAATTCTATCATATCTAGCAAAAGATAGCCATACATGTGATCTCTTATTAGATTATTTGTTCATTTCTTATTATGGGAGCCGTACGTGAATAAGGAACAATCTGACTTCTTTGAAGAATTCCAGTGATATCTGATTCTAGAACAGTCTTATAATATTTTTCTTTTTGTACAAAAAGCCACATAGATTTTTCAATGCATACACATCTCTAAGTACTTGTGTCACTGTTGCAGTTGCATTCTCCTCTTTAATCAACATGGCATTTTTAATATTTTCACTGAATTTCAGTTCTCTCTTCTCAAGGAATTTCTTTGTTCTTATTACTTTAGGCTTTACAACTTAATCCATGGCTACTGCAACCCACAACCCAAACCACGTAAAATGCCAAGTGTTTTTTGTTTGTTTGCTTGTTTTTAATGTTCAATGAGATTTAAAAAAAAGCAAACAAGAGAAGTAACATGATACCTCTTACCCATTATAAGTGTCAGTGTCATTCTAGATCTTGTATTGAGAGTAAACTGTGCATTTCTGGGAGGGAAAGTAAGAATGGAAGCAGGGAGACCAATTATAAAGGCATAGCAATATTTCTAAATAAGATCAGATGGAGTCTTGGACAAGAGTATTAGAGGTTGATGTGGTAGTATGTTTTGAAGACAAGACAGAACAGAATTTTCATGTGCATTGCCCTCAGGGTCTGAGAGAAAGGAGAAACTCACAGATACAATCAAGGATTCTTACCAGATCAACATGAAGAAAGGCGGAGACTACAGATGGAGTAGTTTGGAGGGTTGAGAGTACAACAATTTGGGGACATGTTAATTTGGAGATGTCTATTAGAAATTCTAAACTAGATGCCACATAAACAAACATTCAAATTAAGATTCCAGGGAAAAGAGCATGGCTGGGGATAAAAATTTTGGAATTTTCAGTGACACTTAAAGTCATGACTCTTTATGAGATCATCAAGGAAGTGACAGGAGACTGAAGAGAAAAGAACCAAGAGGTCAATTTCCCACTGAGAGACATGGAGGTAGAAGAGGAGCCAGCCAAGTTGACCAAGAAAAAGCAAATTGCAAAGTAGGAAGGAATCTAGGAGACCATAATGTTTTGGAATCCAAATCAAGGACGTGTTTTAAGGAGGAGGCAGTGGTAACTGTTAAAGCTTTAGAGGACTCAGAAGAGAAATAAAAATTAAACACTGAATTTACCATCGAATTGTTGCTGTTGATAAAATATGTTGTGGTAGAGACACTGAGACAAAATGTTTTATATTTTTCTTTAAGCACAATATATAAATTTGATAAATGTCTTTTTTACAATGGATATTGTTTGGAACTTATGCTTCTGTTTTGACATACATATGTATTAATTATTTATTCTTTGAGACCTATTATACATAAGAGCCTCTCAGCTTTTGTAGAGAAATCAACCCATGAGATTGACAAAGTCCCTGAATTTATGGAGTTTACATTGTATTGGATATAATTAAACCAGTATGTGCAAATATTAAATATTTATTCATAAATATAACTGCCATGAAAAGATAAAATATAATGACGGGATATAGTATGAGTTGGGTAAGTGACTGATTTTGTGTGTTTTTCAGAAAGGCTTTTCTGAAACTATTAAATTTGTGTTGAGTTACGCAGTATGAGAAAGAAACAGCCTTATAAAAAGCTGTTGTATGGGGAGAGCATTCCAGTAAGAGTAAAGAGTTGCAAAGCCTCTGAAATAAAAACCGTCATAATAAAAATAGCCTATATTTACTCAGCACAAACTGTGAGCCAGACACTAAATATTTTAAATGTATTATTTGATTTAATCCTTGCAAGAAGTCTACAAAGTAGATAGCATTACTATCTTTAAAGATTATAAATGTGTTGCTAAGGAAATGCAGCTATGAAGCAATGAAACTCATATTCATAATTTGCATGCTTATAGGCATTATGTTATATTATTTCAAATATGTTTTGTTCAAGAAACAAATAAATAAACTATAGAGTGAAGGATCCAGGGCCCAGATTATATATAGGACTTCAATGAATGATGTAAGTTTGGTTTTTTATTACAATAGTAGTCAGACATCATTTTAATTATTATAGCTATGGAATGATATGACATACTTGTTTGCTTTTAAAGATCACTCCAACTGTTGTGTAGATAATAAAACATAGAAAGTCAAGTTCTTGAAATTACTGAATTAAATTTCTCCCATGGATGGGTAACAGTATACTCTCTGGGCAATGGTTTCTAAATGAGTGTATTTTCAATTTTATAATTATTAAAAGTACATTATTAAATTACATTTATTTCTGCTTGGATTCATATATGATATACCACAATGAACATATATTCTAAGATTGGTAAAACATAAACCAATTATTAACTCCCATAAAATATTTTCTGCAGAAGTTATTTTGTAGACATATTAATATGATTTAAATTAAATTTCACAAAAATGCACATGCTTAAGCAGAATATACACACTATGTAGTAGAAATTTAAGAAAAATTTGCTCCAAAGTTGTTTAACAAATATAAAATCTTTACTATTCTGAGGGTTAGTCCTCAGGTCTACTTATTAGTTTTCTGAAATTATCATGACTTTCCTGATTCTTTATCAGACATACAACAAATCTCATTCCAGTCTGTCAATCCAACTGTTCTTGTTGTGAAGATACTACTTTTTCTGTTGAAAAGAATTTTTAAAAAACCCTTGGGTATTGAATAAATTTGGGATTAGAATAATTTCCTTTTAAAAGATATGATAGTGAATATGAACATAAGAGAATGCAATATTTCTTTTTAAACTCTGTTTAAATTTCAGAACTGCAAATTATAAGGTAAATTAAAATACTTAGATATTTAAAATATTAACTGCAAAATATCGTGGATAAGAAGTAAACTAAATCTTCAAGTTATTATCAAAACATTAGTATGCATAAAACTGAATGCACATAACTATAATAACTTTCAATCTTTTATTTGAAGGAAGGAAATACCAGTGTGGGTGGTGTATTTTTCTCCTGCATTGTAGAAATCTATGATGCAAATTTAATCCAAACTAAACCTTCATAGTGCATAGCTGATGTCCAAGGGAGGACCATAACAACTATCAAAGCATAGCAACACTCTATCCCTGCCAAGAGGCTCATTTTTTGGGGGGTCAGACTGAAACAACATATGGAACATCCTGGGATGTTTTTGAAAAGAATACAGTCATTTGTTGGCAATTAATTAATAGAGGCAAAAATCTGAGTGTAATACTAATAGAGACAGACCAGCCAAAAGCTTAATGGGGACATCAGGAAATAAGCAGTCCAACAGAACCAGCTAAAACCATTGTTATCTCTGAAGCTCAGGAAGATTATGTACATGGCCCAGGTTGCACCCACTGTGACGCTATCAGGCAGGGAACATTTAAGATTTAAATAACTGGAAAGTACCAATATTCATTGATTGGAGGACGTAACGTTGTTAATATACAGATTCAATCCCTGTAAAAACTTTCTCTTTTTTTCTTCTTCTTCTTTACTTTTTTTTTTTTCTGCAGAACTTAACAAGCTGACTCTTAAATTCATTTTGAAATGCAATGGTCCCAGATTCAAAATAATCTTAAAAATAATTACAAGTTGAAGGGCTCACAATTACTAATTTAGCAAGGAAACAGAGAAATTCGAACACTTATACACTGGTGTTGGGATTATAACATGGAGCAGCCACTTTGGAAAAGAGGTGACAGTTACTGACAAACGCAGAGTTATCACATACATGAGACAGCATGCCAGTCCTAGGTATATGCCTGTGAGAAATAAAATTAAAAAAAACATATCTATTAATACAGATTTATTTACAGTGGCCCAAGAGTAAAATTAACCAAAATGCCCTTCAATTGAAGAATGGATAAGGAAAATGCAGTATAACTATACAACAAATTATTTTTGACGTTAAAATGGATTGAAGTACTGGTGCTACAATATGGGCCAATATTAAAGCTCTATTGCAAAGAAGCCAAGTGTAAAACACCACATATTATATTATTTTATTCACATAAAATATTCAGTATAGGCAAATCAATAAGTATAGAATGTAGATTAGTGGTTGCCTAAGGCTGGGGGTAGGAAATGGAGAGTGACTGTTAGTGGCTATAGGATCTCTTTAAGAGTGATGAAGATGTACTAAGATTATTGTGACATTTGCAAAACTCTGCAAATATGCAAATACTATTAAATTGTGCACTTGAAAATTGGCAAATATATAGTATATAAATTATATCTCAATAAAAATATTTAAAATTAAATTACAGTGTGTATGAAACCATCCATTGATTAACATCAGAGATAATTATTACATCAACTTCTTACCCTGATAACTGATAAGAAAACACTATAAATATTTTTAAAGTCTTATTTTATTTCTTGTCTCATACACTTTCATCTCTGACCTCCAAGTGTTTACCACCAGTATCCTCAAGTCTTTTTTAACATTCACCAACCATTTGGTTTCAAAGACGAAGCCACATTTTGTATGTTTTTGTTACATCAGATCCCTACTTCCAAGTATTGCATTTCTGTTCCACTTAGGTATTGGTGTACCTAAAAATTACCTAAAAATTTAGTGACTTGAAACAAAACATTTATTTTATTAACTCTCGTTGTTTTTCTGGATCCAGGATTCAAAAAATGTTCACTTTTGTGGTTCCATCCTTAGGTGCTTATGTAGATTCAGTCAAACAATGGCTGAGGCTGGCATATTGCTGGGGTTTGGATGCTGGATGTGCAAGTGGTTAGCCCAATGTCTCTTTTCTCCATGGAATGCTAATTTAGTGTTTCTAACAGCAGGGTGATATAATAGCCACTAGTATGTTTACATGACACGTGAAGCCTTCAAAACTTGAGTATCCCAGTATTTCAGCTGAAAAGACAAAAGCTGCATCATTTTTCATGATCCATGACTGAAAGTTATAGAGCATGCCTTCTGATACGTTCTGTTGGTCACGAATTATTATTAAAACCCATTCAAATTTAAGGGGATGAGGATTATACAATATTTCATGATGAAGAGTAACAGGATACTAGAAATAAAAACATGTTAGAGGAGAGATAATGTTGCAGTCATCTTGGGAAAATGCAGTCTGCCAAAGTATTATATTGAAAATTAAAGAAATATATGTTCAAAGATACGCTAAATGTTGGCAAGAATAGTGTTATTTTGTGAAGCAATTCAAAGCACACAAATTGTTGAATGTGAGAAAGATAATTTGAAATATAGCATTATATGTATACATGCTATAAAAATCACAGAAGTTTGATATTGGTATTGAAATGAATAGATAGAGGGAATAAACAGAAATTATAAAAATTTGAAGAAATAGTAGTATGTAGTGTCAGTAACTACTGACGTGAATTTAGCATTATATAATAAATATGATTTTGTAATTCATATTATACACAGCCACATACAAACACACAAATAGACACACACAAATATATGTCAGTCTTGGAATGATTGGTTTTCAATATAACATGTTGGTACAAATGTCATACAACCTACTGAAAATGATAAAATTAAGCTTGACCATCTCTTCTACACAGAAATAAGTTATCAAGGCTTAAGCATTACATATAAGCCATATAGCCATGAAGACACTAAAACGAGAAAGATAAACATTTATAAAAATATAAGTTTATGCTCAAAAATATAGAGTAAAAACAAAATAACCAAACAAGGATAATAATTTTATTTTAAAAAGTTTTAAAAAGTCTAAATGTTTTGTATTTTAAAATAATTTCAAATCAACTTTTAAAAACCAGAAATCCCAAATAATTTGAGCAATTCTACCAAGTAGTATTATATCCACAGAAGTTAGTCATTATTTTCCCTATTATTTGCCCAAAATATCTGGTCTTTCTCACAAACATTCAACTTTTCAGTATTCTCAATTTCTATTTGTTTCATTTTAAATGATATATCACTGCACCCTTGCCCAGCTTTGTAAGTGCTGGGTGAAGAAACATCTTTCTAAAGTCAAAATTTCAGGCTATAACAATTCATACAATATTTTGGAACATTTAGACCATTTACATTTGATGTGATTATTGACATCACAGATTAAATAGCTATTACTAGTAGCTTCTCTGACTTGACAAATAAGTTGCTTCAAAAAGATTAAAATATTATTATATTTCTACACAATGTTTAAAATCAGGTATTCAAAAAAAGATAAGAACTATTTACTTTCAAAAAATATAAATTCAAACTGACAAAAATTTTAAACCTTGACCAATAATTAAGTTTTAAAGTTACACACACACACACACACACACACACACACACACACACACATATATGGAGAAAGAGAGAAGGAGAGGGAGAGAGTGTTAAGTGTGAAATATATATATATATTATATATATATATATATACACTTAATTATGTAAGGATATCAGAGAGTGCCAATGAATGTCAATAGAATGCACATAAACTTTTCCACATTGTTGATTAAGGTTTTGTTAGTCATCAAGATACATAATTTACCATTTTCATTGGCATTAAAATGCTTCAACTTGACATCCTGTCACTCATGATGATGAAAAGAAAAAATGCAACTACACTGGCAATCAACTAATGAGCAATAAAATGTAAAGACCATTTAAGAAAAAAATAAATATTCATAGCTTATTTAAATAGAAGACAAACATAGGGAGAGGCACCAAGCCCTGTATACAAAATTTCAAGTGTTTAAGTAAACTACATGTTAAAATACATGTATATATATGCATGTATGTATGTGTGTGTATATACGTACATACATACACCTATATACATTGTGTGTATCTGTTATTAGCAGGAGGTGATATTTCAGAGGAATAGTATAATATAAAATTTATTAGTTATCACTGTCTTTTTAAATGCTTTATACATATTAAATATTTTAAATCTCATGATTACTCTATGCAAATCATATTTTATTCCTATTTCTATTTAGTTGCTGAAACACAAAAAATGTTAAGTAATCTACTTAACACAGTATGTAGGGAGCAGAACCACTATTCCAAGCCAACTAGTCTGGTTCCACAGACCATGCCCTTAGTCAGCATGCTGTACAAGTTTTCTACATGTTCCATGAGGTTGTACACAGAGGAGAGGAGGAAGATAGGAAACAGTCTTAGAGAGGACACCATGTGTAACAGACAGTCTCAAAACACAGGTTCAAACCAAGAACCTCTGATAAGCAAGTTAAAGTTTTAATCTACATAACAGACAAGAGGAAACTAAAACAGGAGTCCATGGGGTCTGAATTCCAGATTTTATTCATTAGATGTAACGGTAGAGCAGAATGAGGGAGGATAAATAGCAAGACCCACGTTTTAGTTTCTATGTAAAGATTACATTTGTGTGAAAAGATGAGAAAGTAAATAAATATGTGCACATGTCTAATGGAAAGAAAACATGGCTCCGGGAAAAAAAAGGACTCCATAGGTACTGACAACTTCTGATATCAATGAATGAATAAACTTTGCAACTTCAATAGTATTATGTGGTGCCTGGAAATAAAAAAAAGGAAAGAACCTTAAGGAAAAAAGAAAAAGAAAGGATGAAAGGATGGAGGGAAGGAAGGGAGCTCCACAAATTTTTGTTACATTAGATATCACTTATCAATCCCCGTGCACAGTTCAGGTTAGCTAGCTACTGACACCGTCTTTCCAAAAGGTTAGTCTCTTTCCTCTGTACATTTTACTTGTCTGTCACTTTTTACATGATGTTGCTTTTACCAAAAGCTTCTTTCTTCAACACCAAACGCAAACAGTATATGTACTTCAATGCCAAGTCTATTCCACTCCCACATAAAACCTTTAACCTCAGGCCACATAGGTCTGGTATACAGTTGTTTCTTCACCACCATAGTAAGTATGAGTTGAGTGCCTTTCATGGCCCAGGCAGTGTGATGGGGTTGGAAAGTAAGTAGAGCTCAAATGTATTTAACACACTCATGATTCAGATTGAAAAATAATTAAGGAAATCAGTTAAACTTCAGTGCATTTTAGAGATGCACTGAATACAAAAGGAAGCATGTCAGAAAGTTCTCTAATTAATCAAGATAGATCCACAGAAAGCTCTCCAAAATCAAGTGTCAGAACTGACAAATATTAAATGCATGAATATACAGAAGTAAGAAATTGCACTATTCAGTTTGTAGATTTTATATAAGAATTGCATATAAGACTGTACATAAGTAAAAAATTAATATGACAAGAGTAAATGAGACAAGGTTTTGTGCACTAAGCTGTTTTGGGAATGCACTCAGGGATTTTGAGCAGTGGAGTGTGCTGACCAAATTTGCTTTTTAGAAAGGTCATTTGAGAAGTAGTGTAGAAAATAGATTACACAGTAGGTAGAAAAAAAGTTTGAGGCTTTTCCTGATGAATCCCATGAGAAGTGGTGAGCTGGGCTATGAGAGTAGAAAGGGAGAAAAGGATTTATGAGATAATGAGTGTCAAAACCTGTAGCATTTATTGACATGATAGAGTGTGTAAATGCAGAGATGCGGCGACTCCAAGATTCTAACTTAAGAATATGAATGAATTAGTCACTCAGAGCGTTTGAAAAACGTATTTTCATAGGAAATGACAAAGAGTCTGGTTTGTGGCAAAATGAGTTTGAGATATTGATGGGACATCCAAAATGCTTGAGAGAAGGCACTTGATATGTTTTGTTGACTACTGTGTTCCCAGACCCAAAAACTGTGCCTGTCATACAATAGTAACTTAGTAAAAAATTACTGAAGAAATAAATGTTGAATGAAATACTTTTCAATAGATATTTTTGCTAAAGACATTTGGTTCATCAGATGAAGCTTGGAAAATAGATGTGGTTGACCAACAATTGGTTACCTCGTAGGAGAGGTATAGGACAAGGACAGAGCCTTGAGAATAATATTATAAGATGAAGCGGCAAAAACTAAAGAAAAGGAAGGTCCCAGGAGGTAGGGGAAAATCCAGGAGAATGTAGTGTTCAAGGAGATGAGGGAAAAAAAAAAAACAACAGAAAAGGAACTTTCATGAACAGCAAAAATTTTAGAATAATTAGTTAATATTAGTTAAAGGAAGAAAAGGTGGCCTTTCTGTTTGCTAATATAGAAGAAATTTAAGAATTCAAAAGGAGCAGGTTTAGGAGCTTTAGCAAGTTTGTTTGTTTGTATTGCAAAATAAAACATAACATTATGTGATGTATGCTACTTAAAAATATATATGTCTTAATTTTAAAAGATGATGCTCTAAGCTCCAGTAGGGCAGAGACAGTGTTCAATTTGGATTTGTATATATGTGTATACGTGTGTATGTGTGTGTGTTTGTGTGGTAACAGAAGGGGCTTTGGAGTTAGAAAAACCTCAGTCAAATTTCAATCTCTATGGCTTTCCAGCTGAGTAAACTTGGATAGCTCTGAGCTTTCCTACTTAGGAAAATTGGCAAAATAATACAAACTCCTAGAGAAATATTAAGCAGTAAATAAATAACAAGTATAAATCACCCAGAACAGTGTTTTAAACTTAGTAGATGCTGAATAAAGGGCAGCTGTTTTTATTTCCAGTGTTTAGAACCTTCTTTGTTTTGTACATTCACTGAGAATAAAATCCAAATATGAATCTATTCTTTCACATATTTTGATTACCTTATTTAATATTCTCAGAAGAGGAAGAGGAGAAAAATAAGATGCAGGACTGTGTATTATGAATCCTTTAAAATATAGTGCTGTCTGGGATTGTTAGCTGCAGCCTTACCTGAAACATGAGTAAAGAGCTCATTACTGAAAAGAACGTGAGCCTTCTGATAGGCAATTTTGATCATATTCAGAGTACAAGATTCAATGATACTTGAGCAGATAAAAGTTCCTTCTCCTCTATTCTTTCTCTTTCCTCCATGAATTTATCTTCTTTCTCACCTGAATCTTTGCTCAATCTTCCAGAGCTAACTGCCTCATCTTCTTACCTCTTGTGGTCAGAGTCTAAGATATCATTTTCTTTCCCTTTCTCAGGGAAGCATGATCGTGATGGTGGATCATGGCATTCCTCCATATAGAAAAGCTTGGATATTCCCATTTCTTCAGAATGAATTTCCCGTAAGGCAAGTACACAATTATTTTGTTCATATATACCTTGCAAGGATTACTATATTAAAGTTCTTACCTTAACAGGGTTAGATGACCATTAACACCAGAGGAAAACAAAAATTATCATTCTGTCACACCAAAAAATGAAAACAAAATTTTTTGAGGGTCACAAAAATGATGACTTTAAAATATATCTGCTACAGTTTGGATATTCGTCCCCTCCAAAACTCATGTTAAAATGTGATCTCCCAGGCTGACCAACATGTAGAAACCCTGTGTCTACTAAAAATACAAAATTAGCTGGGTGTGGTGGCGCATGCCTGTAATCTCAGCTACTTGGGAGGCCGAGTCAGGAGAATCGCTTGAAAACCCAGGAAGTGGACGTTGCAGTGAGCCGAAATCATGCCATTGCACTCCAGCCTGGGCAACAAGAGCAAACGTCCATCTCAAAAAAAAAAAAAAAAAAAAAAATGTGATCCTCAATGTTGGAAGTGGGACCTAATGAGAGGTGTTTGGATCATGTGGTGGGTCACTCATAAGTAGATTAATGCAGTGGAGAGATTAGGGAGTTGTCACTGTATTAGTTCTCCATAGAGAGTTGGTTGTTGGTTGTTCAAAAGAGCCTGCACCTTCTCTCTCTCTTTCTCTCTCTCTCTCTCTCGTTCCTACTCTCTCACCATGTGATCTCCACACACACTGATGACCAGATCCCTTGCCTACCTTCCACCCTGAGTAGAAGCAGCACGGATGGCCAATCTTGAGCTTTTCCAGACATCAGAATCATGAGCCAAATACACCTTTTTTTTTCTTTTTAAATTACGCAGCTTCATGTGTCCCTTTATAGCAACATTACATGGACTAAGACAATCTCAGTCCCTACTACTACACACAATTAAACAAATACTGATAGAGAGTTAGCTTATATAAAATTATATACAACGAACTATAATTCCACATAATGGGACTTTTATATAATCAAATTCTCTTCTCTAAACATCTATTCTGATCTGCCTTTTTCAATGTATACTGACTTTTGCTGATCCTTATCCGAGTATTATCATTTTATTTTAACCCTGGTGGTTAGATGCGATAATCTTAAATTGAAATCGTAATTTCTATTTGTATAAAAAAATCTCCAGGGATCTGTTTATGAGATAGATCAAAGTTCACTTTAAATACCATCTTTTTCAATTGCCTTTCTAAAACATTTCATTCCCTCTTTCACAGTCTGCAAAAGCCCTGCAGCCCATTAGATTATAACCCTGGAATACTCTCTCTGTGGATTTCTCACTAGCTCTACTTTCTGACCTAAACACTGTGCCTTTATGACCTATATTCTTCCTTGATTCCTTTTTTCAGCACACTGAGGCAATGGGAAAGATGTTATTCTGCTTTCCACATTTATCTCCCTGCTTAGGAGACAAACTAAAAATGGATTTGGCATTTAGGCAGAAATATGGA
The DNA here is from genome assembly GCF_028858775.2 of Pan troglodytes. Classification (NCBI taxonomy): domain Eukaryota; kingdom Metazoa; phylum Chordata; class Mammalia; order Primates; family Hominidae; genus Pan; species Pan troglodytes. Next base: position 117,095,378 of record NC_072401.2, on the reverse strand, counting down.
AAAATGATATCTATTGCATAGTATTTTAAAGTTGCTCTTTAGATTCCCAGTCCCAGTGATGAATGTGTTCCTGCTTGGCTATCTTTAACACAACATTGAATGTAGTGCGCAGAAAACAACTGGTAAACCCTTTTTAACACACGCCAGCTCAGAATATTTTAAAATAAATAAAATGTACAAAATAACCTAAAATTTAAAACTTACAGAATATATTTTATGTTAAGTATTTTTATGGTTAAAATGTGTGATTGTTGCAGCTAAAAAGATGCTTTGAAAGTGACTTCTGACAAAAGTTACCATACAATGCATAAGGCATCATTTAACCCTGTTAAAGCAGCAGCAAAAATATATTTGGTGTTAATTAATCACCACTTAGAGATGGAAGTAACATGCCACCACACCATGGTGTTACGCCCGTAAGTATTCTAACATTCCAACATGAAATTTTAACACTGAACTTTGATGAACTTTATTTCTTCCATCTGTTTTCCTTCTTGGTGGATATTGTTTTTATTTCCTCTACTTTGTTTTTGTTTGCACTCCTGAAAATCGTAATTGTTTACTTAGTTTGTAAGTTATTTAATTGAAATAAAACCTAACTTCATCTATAATGAAACTACTAAAAATAGATGTGTTTAGGTGATATAAAATTTGATTCTGAACAAAGAAAGCCTGTTGCCAGTCACAGCAATCTGGCACCCAATAATCTCTGCAAGTTGCACATTTAATTAGAGTGAAAACTCATTAAAGTATCTGGGAATATTAAGATGATGCTATGATTCTAAGTAGCTGTGTATAGTCCTTTGAAGAACAGTTGGCTGAGACTGCCAGCACCTGTCTCAACTGGGGCTATCATACCCACAGATACAAATATAGAGAAACATACTTATTTGATACATAATCACTGAAAAATCATATGTAAATGTGCATTTACAATACTAAGCCTCCCTCAGAACAGCATGTTAGGTAAATGAATATACCAAACAACTTATATTTTTGTTGAGATACTACTTCTATAAGTAAATTATACTGATATTCAAAAGTTGTTTTTAAATTATCCTTAGTGCTGCAAATTAGGAATGATGTTATTGTCAAACTATTCAATTTTTCACATGGAAAAATCCTTAGAGAGCAGCATGAGAAGTAACAATATAATCTAATCATTATTTTGACTTTAAAATAGATAAAATAAATTAAATATGAAAATAAAATTTTAAGGATTTTTCATCAAAATTGGCAAAATTAATTACAAAGAAAATCCAACATACCTGTGGGGAGCATAAAACAGTTTGTTTTGTATGTAAAAATAACTGTTTTCTTATGAGTTGAGGCTCTACAAATTTACATCATTATTCTGAGATACATTGAGAGAAAAATAAATGCTAAATATTTGCTCAGAAAATAAATACATTAATTGACACAATAATTTTATAAAGTGTAAATATGTATATTTTTCCACTATTATACCAATTTGAAGATATGAAGAGTATGGAATTTTAAGGTGAAGGCTGGGAAAGAACAAAATGTGTCCTCCACATATAGTTTTTTTTTTAAATAACAAAAACCAGAAGACAGCTGCTTAATAATATCATCACTCATTTGAATATATTTCAATGAATAAAATGTTCAGTATAACAATCACAAGCATATCACAATTATGTAAGATGGTACATATAAAGCACTTAGTCTAATGATGCTCCCCTAATCTCAATAAACTCTGATGTGACTTATTTCTACTAAATAACTTGCTATATCCATATTTTCCATAAAACTCAAAAATGTACTTGTATCAATTTAAAAAATCAAAAAATTTAATGCAGATTTTGTTAAAAAACATTTTATTTTTAATGGGTATGAAATTCCTGTGTAAACTGTATATTGCTTTGCAAACTAACAGCTCTTATCTGAATGATTGTCATTTTTATACTCTCATAACTGGAGTAAAAAAACTTTCATTTTTTAAATAGTTTAAAATCAAATTAAAAAGCAACATTTTTGGTTCCTATTTTAGGTATTCAGAAAAATGTAAATGAAACTCGGGGATATTAAGCTATATGTCTAATCTTTTAAAGCTAATACAAGCCAGAGTCAAACTCACGTGTATCTTCTTCAGAACCAAGGATAATTTCTCTAATGCATAATGTCTCCTTAATAATTATTGATTTAAAATATGAGGCAGCATATGGAATGAATGTTACTACCTTGTGACATCTAGACTGTACCTGGGTCTCTGTTGTCAAACATGTTGCTGATCATTCTGGGAATGGCATATGATGAAAATGTATTGTGTTGCTACCAATTGTCCTTGATGCCCATTTTTGAAAAATACCATTTTTAATGAAAATTCCCTTGGAGGGAACTTGAGATTTTCAAAACTCACGAAAACAAAAACAAAAATTTTCCCTATCCCTAGCTACCTATAATTTATTTTAAATTTATTTATTTCATATTTTAATGTACTTTAGAAGTGTAGGGAGATGTAGCAATGGGCTTCCTTCACTTTTGAATTTCAGAGAACTTTTAGATCACATCTGGGTGACCTGGTTCTGTGAACTCCTGGTGATCATTAATAAGCATAGCGAAACTGAGAGCGAGCTTGGCTGCAAATGTCAAATTCAAGACACTTGGAGGGTATTGGGTTTAAATCTTAGCTAGTGGCCTTTTCTAGCCATCAATGCCCAAGAATATGAAGCATAATTTTAAAATGAGTTACACCACAAAGATAAGAAAAAAATTAATAAATTTCTGTAGACATTGCCCTCTACACTCCAACAAATGCACACATTTATAACCCTACAGAAAGAGATATATGTCAATTCCTTTATTTAAAAGAATAAAATCACCATTGATAAAATTGTAATGGGCAGAAAACGTAATGAATACCTACTAAGTCATTCCATAATCTCTATTGTTTTCTCAAACCTTCTTATATCTATCATTTGGCTTAATTACAATTAGTTTCTATTTGTCTTTGTTATTTAAATAACTCACATTTTATGTGACCTCACCTAAGTTGTTAACTTTAATGTCTTATATACTGGGGATATATTCAGAGCAGTAGGAAATTCTGAATCAACAATTCTAATTGTAAACAATAAACATTTTTAATTATAAATTATTTTTAAAAATTGTTATAGGTAGGAATATGATATTGCAAATTTAAGGAATAGAGCAGGTGAAGTGCAACAATTTGAATCATTATTTGCAAATACTATATTCATATTCAACAATGATAAAAAAAATTAAGGCATTTATTTGGGATTGGAATAGCATTTGGTCAGTATTCCTCACTGCAGTGTCACATAACATACCATAAAAGAAAATAAATAAAAATATCAAAAAACTCTCAAGAGACACAGTGCAAACCCTTGGAGAAATTTTCACTTGGAGTAAGGTCAATGTGGAATCTTTAAATAACAGACAATTAGTAGCTCATTTTATCTTACCATCTGAAAGTGAGAACTTCTGGATCTGTAAGTTCTGGCCCTCCATTTGGTCTGTCTCCTGCTTCAAAAACACAAAACATCTGAAAACCAAAACATCATCAATGATGCTATTACTAATGTGCTCAACTCCCATTGCATCAATCCCTAAATCTTTATACCTATTTCTTGATTTATTCACTGAGAGACTGTAAATCTTAGAAAATAACTTGAATATAATTATTTTTCTTCTTTCATTTTAAAATTTAATTTAATTTATTTGAGACAGGGTCTCTCTGTCCCCTAGGCTGGAGTGCAATCACAGGATCATGGCTCACTGCAGCCTGGAACTCCTGGGCTCAAGTGATCCTTCCAACCTCAGCTTCTGGAGTAGCTAGGACTACAAGCATGTGCCACCATGCCTGGCTTAGAATTATTTTTCTACTTTACTCTGATAAATTGATACTCTCAAGTAGCATAAATTCAGTGATGATAAAGACAAGAAGAACCCTGCCAAAAGTTGAATTTACAGGTTGAACAATGTCACTGCTAAGTATTTAAATTACGACAACAATAAAATCAGATATAAAGGTTAAAAAAGAGTCACATGTATTCAATATAAGGATGCATATGAAAAATACAAACGTATTAGGATTATAATCAAAGCAGTTGCCTTTGTCTCACCACTAGTTACATATAATCAGGATTTTCAGGGCAGTATTTTGTATCTATTTTGTTTTAATTCATGTGGTTATTATCACCTTTTCATGTAGAATAGTGTCATATATTATGCAACATATGCATACTAGAGTTTCTAATCTGACAGATGTGAATTTAGCTCACATTATTACCAATCACCACAAGGACGTCTCTGTGATTCCTTTCCCTCACTATTGTGCTATTTTTCTCCTATCTATAAAGTCCTGACTCTTTAGCATCATTATAAGAAGTGATTGAGATGAGGAAAAATTTGGAAACTTTTCTTAGAATATCTTTGACTCTGTTTATCCAAAGATTCCTTGACTTTAGTGAATGTGGCAGGCTCTTTCTTGCACATTTTCATAATCTCCAGATTTGATTGCTGTGGCTGAGGACTCTTTTTTTTTTTTTTTTTTTTTTTTTTTTAGTGGAGACAGGGCTTCACCGTGTTAGCCAGAATGGTCTTGATCTCCTGATCTCGTGATCTGCTCGCCTCAGCCTCCCAAAATGCTGGGATTATAGGTGTGAGCCACTGTGCCCAGCAAACTGAGGACTCTTTAAAGGATCTTACTGACCACTTTGATGGTCATTTTGAATTTAATAGCACAGTAAAAGACCAGCTTACTATCTTTCATCTGGTTAAATTTTTGTACTATACTCCAATGGTGCTGGTAATTCATCTTCATATGCCAGCAAAAGCAAAGACAAAAAGATTTGGGAATAATCTGGATATAGCCTAATTACTCAAGGTAAATGTCCACATAATACTATAGTCCTTTCTGTGAGTTGCTTTTTTAAAAACAGACTTTATTGTTTAAAGCAATTTTAGGTGCACAGAAAAACTGAAGAGAAGGTATAGAGATTCCACATGTACCTCCTGCCCACACATCTGCAAAGCCTCTTCCATTAATATCCCCCACAAGAGAGGTACATTTATGACAATTTATAAGCCTATATTGACACATCATTATCACCCAAGGTTCATACTACACATTAAGGTCCACTCTTGGTACTCTGTAATCTATGGGTTTGAACAAATGTATAATGACATGTATCTACCATTGTAGTGTTGTACAGAATAGTTTTACTGCCCTACAAATCTTCTGTGCTTCTATTCATCCCTCCCTTTCTCAATCCTTGTCAACCACTGATTATTTTATTGTCTCTTTAGTTTTTCCTTTTCCAGAATGTCATATAGCTAGAATTATACAGTATGTAGCCTATTAAGGTTCTCTTATTTTACTTAGTAATATGCACTTTCAGTTTCTCCCATGTTTATCCATGGCTTAATAGCTAGTTTTTTATAGCACTAAATAATATTTCATTCCCTTTTATTTTTCTGAACTTTATAGAATATTTCTCATATTTCTTATTTTTTAATCATTTTCATGTGACTTTTTCTAGTTAAAACTTCTCATTTTGTCTTGAGACTCCTTCATTGAAAAATTTATTACGGCAATAACATGAAAATTTTACACACTTTTTCTTATTCCTATTATTCTTAATTTATACATTTTCTCTTAATTTTGTATTATGAACAAATATCTTCTCAGGTATTTTTTAAAATTATATTGTCAATTATAATTGTAAGTTATATCATGTATTAACTCTGATTCACTGAGACCTAGGATTTTATGTGTGTCTGTGTGTGTGTGCATGATGTTTTAATCTGTGTGTGTTGGTGTGGAGGGTGTGTACTACTCTTTTATGATACAGGCTTTGACTAAGGAATTTTGAAGATTGTGCTGGCCTAGTCAAGTTAGGTAAAATGACCTTGGGCCTGGCCTGCCTCTCTTCCTTCCTCAACCCTTGGAAGCCATAGGAAATTATAATAAGATATATCTTTCTTGATTTTTTTTTTTACAAATCCCTGGACATGTGAGTTTGCATGAAGACTTGGCGTTAGGTGATACTCATGTACCTTGCCTCTTGTCTGCAGCAGGCTTAAACATCTGGCGTGGGTAAGGAAGGAGGAAATAAAGATGTGTGTGGATAGCTGCTAGAATTCCTGATGAGATGAAAATGATATTCATACTATGTTTCCTATTTTGTGTCCGTAAGGTAATAATGCAGAATTAAATTAAAGCGGGTTTGTTTTTCTATCTTTTTCCATTAGCATCACAAGTGGCAATGCACAAACTTTGTGGAAATATTTAGTGAGCCTTAAGTTTTAATTCAGGCTTAGGCATAAAGCTATAGGTATTGTGTGTATATGTGCAGGGCTTAAGTTTTAATTTTTGATGAGTAAGTTTGTAAAACAGACTTGAATGTTTTGTTTTCCTACATGTAAGAATGTGCAACATAGCAGTCCAAAAACTATTAGCAAAATACTTCAGACAAGTAACGAATTGGGTAAAGTTTGTAACCTAGTTTTTTTCATCTAGATGCCAAATTATTGGACATGATGAACATGAGAATACTGAAGGACAAGCAGTGAAAAGAACTGTACAGACTTTAGCAGATTGTCGTGTTTTCTGTCTTCTCCTGTTCTGTATGGCCATCTCTCCCTGTATGTGCTACTTTACTGTATTTTTGCAGAGATTATTGATAATTGTCTCAGCTGTATCTTTTTCTCCTCATATTTTAGCTTCTATTTTTTCATTTTATCCTACCATCCTTAATGTTTTCCAGAAACTTTGAAATTGTTTCATTTTGCCAGTCCTGTCTAATTATCCTATTTATAGTAAGTTCATGATTTTAAAAATTCCCTGTTGTTATTTAATAGAATCTTGGGGGAAACAGGAGATAAAATAGCTCAGGTTACCATACAGAATTGAGATTGTTTGGTTGGATGTATCTCTCAGATACCTCTGTGAGAATACTGAGTATGCATTTAGATATAAGGCCTACAAACTCAGCAGAGTTTGGTCTGTAGAGCTGGATAATCCTGAGATCACCCACAGGCATTTTATTTAAAAATCAAAACAGATATCATTAGATGCAGCTATCCAGGTGGCATTTAAATTAAAAAAAAAAAATAGAATAACTTCATTTAAAAATTATGCTATCTAATTGAAAGAGAAGTTACAACAGCAAATTCTCTTGATGTGTCACCTGACTATTAGATAATTTTGCAAATTACCTAATATCTACCTACGGTACTTCCATTATCTATAAGAAAGTGAATGGTGCCCACATCAGAGTGTTTCATGGGTTCTACAACTACCTTCAATTAATTAATGTGCCAGAAAGACTCATAGGACATAGCAGCAGGTTATACACATGGCTAGAGTTTATTACAGAATGATTAAAAACAAAAAATAAAAGAGTAAAAGCAACAAGTAAAACATCTATATTAGGCAAAGTCCAGAGTCATCAAAAACAGGTTTACAAATCCTTTACTCATAGGGTACCATAGGATGCACTTTCTCTCTAGCAGCAAACTATAGGAACCCATGAGAGAAGTATCTTTCCACTGAATTCTGCTTAATTCTCCAGGCCTGGGTGGTTAATGATCATAAGAATTGATCATGTAGGCACATTCCTGCTAACAGCCATGATAACTGATACCCAAGACCTAGTACAGGGCCCAGATCTATATTATAAATTTTGGTAAACATTTACAGATATATTTACAACATAACCTAATAGTACAGTGTGCCCTGTCTATCCAGGTGTATAAAACAACATCATCTGTCTGTGACATAAAGAACAATCCAAAGACCACATTTCCAAGGGATGACTAAAGATCAATCATCATTCCAGGACCCTTCAGAGATGTACAAACATTGAGTAACCCAACCCACTGTGTTAACACTTTCCTTTATAGGGTGACCATACAATGTATCATCCAAACCAGGATTCTCCTGAGAGTTAAAAAGCCTTATTATTAATACTCGGTATAAAACCATAAGCCAGCACCATATCATCTTCATTCAATGTGTTTTCTACAAAGAATAGAAAGTGCAAATTGTATGATTTAAGAGACCAGATGGTTTACCCTAAATATTTAACCTCTCCTCATGCATTTCTTCCCCAAGCAAGCATGGGAAACAAATGGTAATATTTGCAGTGTTGGGGGAAATGGAACCAATATGAAGGAAAACCAAGCTAAAACATGAAAGCAATTATATATAGAACAAAAGATCTAATAGGTAGATGCAATTTCTAGTTAGACAGAAAGATCAGTATACTTTAGGAAAAATAAGGCAGATCTGAATCACTAGTAATCAAAACACAAGAAGTGAGGCTGATGCTTATTCGATTGAGTAGTGGGGCTTGTGGTTGAGACTCTTAGGCTTCTCTCAACTGGTCTTGGAGGAAGAGAACCCAGCATCTGACAAACTATCTTGTTTCTGATGTCTGAAACTTTATCCATCCTTATTTTAAGTCATTAAGCTTAAAACATGTGAATATATTGTAGGTACAAAATTACTAATCTTGTTTATATTAAAATTTGTTTATTAGATCCTATCTCATATAGCAACTATCAGAGAAGTTCAACATATGAAGAAAACTACAAAGTAAGTTCTTAAATAAAAGAACTTACTTTTGTTTATGTGAGAAGAAGCTTAAAACTAAGACACTCCTCAGGGAAGGTAGGGTGGAACATTTAGACAGAATCTGTGAGAAGTCATTGTATTCTATTTGTGCCAGTAAGACATTAACAAATAATCAACAAACACATATTGGACAGTAATAAAAAACAAAAAGAAAAGCAAGTAAAAGGACAGAGAAGTAGGGTGGTAGTACTTTTGACAGGTGACCAGGGAACCCTCTATAAGTATCAGAAAATAGGTAAAACAAAGATTTAGCATACAAGTTGGAGAAAGTCTTAGTGATATCTAGAGAAGAGGGTTTCAGATTGAAGAATCACCAGTTCACTAGCTCTAGCTTACTTCAGTATTACGGAAAATTAAGAAGTAAATTTGTCTGGTACAGGGGTGGAAAATTGTGAGAAAGATATTGAAGAGAGAACCAAATGCTACTTTCATTTTAGATGTTTTGGGAAGTAATCACACCACAGGTATGACAGAGTACTACTTTGGCTTGAAAAGGATGATTATTAAGGGCTGGATTTGTTACCCCCAAATTTGTATATTGAAGCCCTAAATCTCAGTAATTCCAGAAGTGACTGCTTTGGGAATTGAGGCATTTAAGGGGGTAATGAAGGTAAAATGAGGTCATATAAGTTGGCTCCAATCCAATCTGAATGGTTTTCTTATAATAAAAAGAAATTTATATACACAGAGAGACACCAGGGATGCATGCAAACAGAGGAAAGACCATGTGAGGACACATAGAGAAGGCAGTCATCTGCCAGTCAAGGAAGAAGTCCTTAAGAGAAACCAAACCTGCTGACACTTTCATCTTGGATCTGTGAGGGAATAAATTTCTATTTCTTTAAGCCATTCAGCCTGTGGTTTTGTTATATCATCCCTAGAAAACTAACGCAATGACTACGATTCATATATGGAAAACAGATATTAGGAAGGTAAGTTTGAAGTCAGTACAGGAGTGAAATATTGGTGACATGGACTGGAGAGGAAATGGTAAGTGGTAAGAGGTATTTAGGTACAGATAAAAATATGAATATATGTATTTATTACATATAATATGTATATATATATAATTTCCTTATATATATGAGGAAATTATAGTCATGAGGATTCTCTGAGAAGGCAAATATGGGGTGTGACAAGTTTATTCCTCGAAGAAGGATAATCTCAAGATATTTGATCAGGATGCTTTATTTTTGTTGCATGTTGAAATAAATATTATTTTCTGGTCCAAATGTGTTTTAACAGGAACTAGCTCTGTTCATTGGTTTGTTTTTAATAAACATCTTTCACTAATAGAAGTATGCATTATACATTTATACACTAAAATAGGAACCAAATACCTTAATATTAGATTTAGTTAATCTCACCACTTCACGGTGAAATTATTAGACAGCCTAATTGGAAATATATCCATGAGTGACAGTATGGCAAGGCTCTTTTCAGTTTTGAAGAGTTTGGATGAATTCCAGAGATCAATGTAGAAATTAATTGCTTACGAGTTCTGGCACAAGTCTTCTCATCAGCACTGATTTTTTGAACAGCTATTGGAACAGGGCACTGCTTGCCAGAGTAAGGAGCCTGACAGTTTTGCAATTAGAGAGGATTGGGGGATGATACGTTGGTCTTAGGAGTCAATATGCACAGTGTACAAATTACATGCAAAGGCAAATTAACCATCATGTTTTAAAAATAATCATTTAATATTTCATTACTTAACATTTCTATCATTCATTTTTTCCCATAAGAGACTTAAATATTTCTGGGCTTAGTTTTTCTGTATGTGTTTTCACAATATTGTTTGTGTAATTTAATTATTCCAGGGATTATGGAAAATTGATTCTTTATGAAAATAAGGCACCTGGCGGCATAAATAATGTTTGTAGAATTGAGTAATTTATTACACCCAAGGCATTGTATGCGGTGAGCTTTAACTCAAAGTGATAATGGAAAACATCACCCTATTCTCTGCAGGTTTTAAAAAATTCTCTGTGCTATGAAGGGACAAAGATAGCTTGTGTATAATAAATTAGATTTAAATTATTTATGAAATGTTAACTTTATTCTTTCATTATTCTATATGAACTTACAATTTATTTGCCACTCATCTTCTTGATTATACAGCCAAATGACATCTGTAATATACAAATATTATTTTCTAAATACTTGTATTCATTTGGTGTATGTTCTCTTATACACACACAGAAACACTGTCCAGTTTTCAGTCTTAGCTCTGACATGCATTAGTGCATATTTTTTTGGGAACTCAGGTTAATCTTTATTTTGAATCACCTTTTCATTAAGGTAGGAAAAAATTCATCTTAGTTCATGTGCTACTTATCTCCATTTTCAGAAGTGAAGATTTCCAGTTGAGTGAAAATGCTGGTAGGCCATTATACTAGTAGTAGGAAACACATGTAGCCCTGACATCATTTGTCTACATGCATGTCAACCAAATTGTTGAGATGCCTCATTACATCTGTTTATTTGTTTCCAAATTGTAAATGTGAGCATGTTCTTCCCTACTGTCTCTAAAGACTCAGGATCAGCAGCACTCTCTAGTAATGTCAGGCTGTAGCTGAGAATCCATCTGCAATTTTTCATTGTGCTGGGATAATAGCTCTCAAAGAACCTCTGTATAGCCCAGAGTGACTGAGTTCATACATGCTATTTTTTAAATAAGCCTTACTGGATGCCTATAAAAAGCAGGGCACAGGACTTCTCTGTCTTCCACCACACAGGCTACAGACCCTAAACTGGAACATTGTTTTATCGTTTGCCCCTTCTTTAGCCTAAATCCAGGAAAAATATTTTCTAGTCTTCAGAGGAAGTCTTCGTACTTGACAGATGCCCTGTTATAATCCCTGAATATCTATCAACAATTTTGTCTATGACTAGACTATCAAATTGCCTAATGTCATGGAATGGCAAAGGTTTTTTTTTAAAAAAAAATGATGTATTTTTAAAAAGGTTCAATTGTGTTTGGTTATATACATCCCCTGGGAAAATCAGCACTGAAAGTACTAAATTATTGAATCCTAATAGAATTGAGGAGAGAATTTTAATCGTAAGAGAACTGAGGGGGAAAGACTGAAAAGTAAAATGGAAAAAAGAAATAAAGAACACAAATTAATATCACTCAAAATTAAAATAATATATTTGCAATGTAAAATGATGTTTGTTCTTTAAAACAACCAACAGTGTATAGGTTTACAATATTTTAAACATGTGCAAGCACTTACAAGGAGACTTGATTTTCTTGATTTGGACTGTGGCTCCCAAACTGAAAGCAAATAATAAATTATTGGTTTCAAGTAGTCCTGCATCCTAAAGACAGAGAAGAGATCACTGCTGCAGGATACACTAAACAGATATTAAAGGGTACTCTCACAAACAGCATATCATTACCTTCATGCTTTTTTGTGGGTGCGGGGGGATGGAGTTTTGCTCTTGTTGCCCAAGCTGGAGTGCAATGGCACGACCTGGGCTCACTGCAACCTCTGCCTCCCGGGTTCAAGTGATTCTCCTGCCTCAGCCTTCGGAGTAGCTGGGATTACAAGCATGCACCACCACGCCTGGCTAATTTTGCTTTTTTTTTTTAATAGAGGCTGGGTTTGTCCATGTTGGTCAGACTGGTCTCGAACTCCCAACCTCAGGTGATCCGCCCGCCTTGGCCTCCCAAAGTGCTGGGATTACAGGCATGAGCCAAGGCACCTGGTCCATTACCTCCATCCTTTTAAATAAAAAGTAATCACTAAGGAGATTAAATAGACTACTACTTTTGAAGATGTATATAAATGAATATACATATGTTTGTGTATGTATATTCACATATATATATATGTACATCCAGGTATATGTGAATTATTTATAAAACAAAGAAAAGTTTCTATTGTAAAGAGAGCTGATGGTTTTCCTTGTATTTTCTTGCTCAACTCTAACTCATGGGGAATGAGAAGAAGTGTTTTTATCTGTATCAAGCCAGTTGAGGGTCTTCAAAATAAACACTGAAAGAGTTTGCTGTAAAGTCATGGAACCAGGGTATACTGACTCCATCTACACAAGTCAAAGGTGAGCAATGATGACTAGAATCACGACTGTGGGCAGCAGAGCAGGGATAGCTGACACCCCCAGAAACTGATGGGGTAAGGATGCCTATAACTCTCCTGTGAACCTGGCAAAATGGAGTTAGACTGAGCCATCTCTGTCTAATAGATATGCCTGAAAAGGCCAGGATATACAAACAGAGGTACCAAACAGGGGTTGTAGGAAGAATGGCCAATCAGAAGGAAAATTTCTTAATTAACAGTGTGAACTGCTGAAATGCACAGCAAACGAATTTTTTAGGAAATCCACATAAGCATCACCTAAGGGAAAGTGCAAGAAGTTTTGAATCTACCAAATAAAGATTAGTACATGACCCAATTACACGAAACCAATCATCTGAAAACCTTCCCTGTATCTTCATTGACCTCCCGGAACTTGCCCTGTCATACCAAAGGGGATAAAACAGCAAATAAGGAGAGAAAATGGGGAACCAGAAAGTGAAAGAAAAACATGTCTTCAGGGGATTATATTCAGGAGAAGTGTATGAAAAGACCGTAGGTGAAATAAAATTGTCTTACCATATAGAATCTAATTCATTCAAAATATGTTAAATGTAAGTATTATAAATGTGATGCTTATTTTACTGATGAACATGCATGATTCCTGACTTATAAAACTTCATATTAAAGATTGTAATAAAAATATCATTTAAAAAGTAACCCGAGTGTCAATCTTCCCCTTTCCTTAGTATATTAGGCCAAAAAGGAATTTGTCTTAATCATTTCCGAGGGCAGTTCTAGGACGTAGCTTTTTTTCTTTGCCATTCTCGTCTCCAGTGCATTCACTCTGCTGCTTTTGTCATGGCTGAAAATAGCGAAAGACTTGTATTATCTTTTCGGTGCTGGCCTTGCCATTTTAACTGAAGCAGAGGCGTGAATGTTGGGTAGGCCATCATTTATGTCAATGCTTTGCACTATTTTTACTCCTAATTCTATTATTCAAGGCTTTTCTTGGTGTACCAGTTTTTACTAAATATTTGAGGAGATGGATTAATGTTATTATACAATAGAATAAATAATCTACAGTGGATATGTCTCTAATAGTAATAAAAAGTTGGCTGTCAACCTTTCCCAAAGAAATTTCATGTTCACTAGCTTTCTACATCTCTACCTAGTTCGTCTTTTCACTTTTGAATTTGCATTGTCTTTTATCTCTTTTCTGTTAATTCCTATTTCAAAAATGCTGTATCATGTGCAGAGAAATTTACTTATGACCTTAAACTGTATCAAGTCTTTGCTCTCAAGCAGCTCATTTATTTTTATGAATTATTATTCATGAAGTAATTTCTCAGTATATATGTATGTATGTGTATGTAATGTTAATATAGATACAACTATAAAATGAAAGACCAATTTTCATTTACCTTATATCAATAATCCTCTTTTTTACTTCTTTATTAAATCCCACCTTCTTTGACCTTTATCAGCAGCAGTTATTCTATACACAATAAAAATTATAATTAGTACAGATAAATGTTTTTAAAAAAGAAAAGGTCTTCAGCAATTCTAACAGTGTCAAATGTCCATTATAGGATTGGTCAGAATTCTAACATGAAACAGAGGGTGACTAAAAATGCATAAATGAGGAGTTTAATGCAATGCTATTAATAAAAGTAAAGAAAAGGTTAAGGAAACCTAACACAGGATGGTGAATTGTACAGTGCTAGCAAGAGCGGTCATTCCTTACCACCCCTAGGCTGGTAGGAAATAGGGAACTAGTGCTTATCAAATCTGATTGCTGGGGCTATTTTTTTTAAATGTGGTGAGCAATCACTGTCAAAGTACAGCCAAACAGAGATTCATGTGAGCCAGGATAGTAAATCCTGTGACTTCTCTCTCCAACTGTTCTTCAACCCCTTTCAGTTCCTTCCACTGGACAAACCCTCCTGGAAGGAGATTCAGGGGCTTTTTAGATGTCAGTTGTTAGCACCTGGAAGTACGTTTTTCAGTGCTTGTAAAAGGATAGAGCAGGTGGAAATATGAATGTGGATGGACAACTAACAGAATAACTTTCACAATCTTTTCACCTTTTTGCCTTTAACATTGACTTGGATATTTCATTTGAATGAAAGACTCAGGAAAGGTAGGAGGGCAAATACATTGATAAATTTACATAAAAGATGGTTGCTTTTATGTAACTAGTCATTAGGCCTAGGCAAAAAAATCTTTCGTGTATGACTTATTCTATATTCTTCTTACCCTCTATATCTGCTGGTATATCTGCTGGTTGGACATTTTTATGTGAAGAGTTATATTGACACAAGTCTTCATTCCCATGGGTCCAAGTTTTCTGTGTTTCTGTCCTGATAGATTGACCATGATTATTCAGCATGGAAAAACTAGAATGAATTTTAGAGACTCTCTTCACTTTGCAATATGATTATATAGCTGTTCTTGACACCATTATGGAAGAGCAGCTCAATTTCCTTTTAGTAATCAAGATAAATCCCTTAGACAGTACATTAACTCCTCTCTGCCTGTTGGGTCAGTGTCATAGAAGGCTTGAATGAGAGGGGAACTTTCTTACCTTCTCTTAATGTAACAGAACGATAGATGGGTTCCCTGGTGAAAGCATTCCTCCTTAGGTACCAGGACAGCAAAACTTAATGATTCTAAGACAAAAGAAATAGAATATAACAATTTTATAAGTGGTTGATTAGGTATGATAGTGAGGGAGGTTATTCTCACTCACTCTCATGCATCCCAGTCCTTTGCTTTCTTTCCGTGGAGGAGACCATACCAAATGGCCCTGGGTTGAAGGTGGGGGTAACTATATTTTGGAGTTATCCCCAAACAGTACCAGTTCACAGCTTTTATTTTCATCATTTTGAATATTTTTTTCCTTTTCCTCAACAAGGTATAGTAGCTTACACGATAAGGTATATGATGACCTTAAAAAAAATACAATAAAGGCTATAGAACAGCTTCCTGTGCTTGCAGAAAATGTTTTAACCTACTGGCATCTTAACTGATTATACAATAAGCTATTTTACAATTTTTCCAGGTTTGCCACTTCTAGGTAATGGAAAACATTGGAAGACCAGAGAATTCTTAAATATGAGTCCATGAGTCCACTTTCTTGATCTTATCTTGGTTGAGGACTATGTTGCTGAGATACCAAGGAGACTAGTAAAACATTTCTACTAAAAGTGCAGCCTGCTCACAAGCACTGGTTGCTAAACAACTAATTACCAGTCTAGAACTAGAGAAAGTCAAAAATTGATAGAATATTTTAGAAACTTTTGTGGAATTTTGACATGGCTACCATATTCAAGTACATTTTCAATGGGTCCATTTGTGGCTGAAAATATTAAGTTAAGTTATAATAAAATTTATAGGAGACTAAGTATTTAGGAATCTCATTAAAAAGTTAATGGGGGCCTAAAAAATTTATGTAGTTCAGGAAAATAATCGAACTTAAAGAAAACCCCAAAATTTATAAATTACAAAATCAAATATTATAGTCATGAAACAAAACTAAAATGATATGCTTACTTTTAAAAAGGGTACATTTAAAAATATAGCTTCAAGGCAAGAAACAAATATTCATATTATGCTTCTGGTAATGAGCCAAGAAACATTTAAAATTTAATGACATACAAAGATTAAAACAAAAATATCCATTAAATAAAAACAGAAAAAACTGTACAGAAATGGCAAAAAAACAAATACCTGGTAGATTTTTTTAAAAAATAAAGCCAATGGTTGTTATAGTTAAAAACTGTACTCAGCAAGCCAGGATGGAAATCCTTAGATACCACCATAACATGGATTATAATTGAGAAGTTAGCTATCAAAGCTAAGCAATGCTTTCTCAGTAAAAGTCTCATTTAAATTAGTTAAAACATATTTAGTTGTTAAAAGTAGGAAAACTTTAAAAATACAAATGATACACTATTTTTGTGGCTTGAGTAATCTATTTGTCTTTTAGACTTTTGTCTTAAATTAATGTGTCATATATCACATTAATATCAGGCTTCTCTCAGAAACATAAAATTAGACTTTGGAGATCCCTTAAAGTTTAAAAACACACACACACGAACATGTGCACACACACGTACATTTTAGAGATTAGTAAAATGTGGCTCCAAAGTTTAAAAATTCTATTCAGAGGGACAGAGCAGATATGAAGGCCGAATTAAGACTGAATGTAGAAATCATGACTTTATTTTCATTTTCTAATTCTCTTCATATGCCTGCAATACATACCTTTAAAACATGGAACTACATGGTGGTGATGGTTCCACAATGTTGTGGATGTATCAGATGCCATTGAATTGTACTCTTTAAAACTGCAAAAATGGTAAATTGTTTATGTATTTTACCTCAAAAAAAGCATGCATGAATGAGATAACACTACATTTGTTTTGAGTTACCATATTTTTAACACAAAGAGTAGAAATCTCATCTTTAAAATATAACCATTTTTGGATGTGCCACTTTTCCTAAGTAGCCACAGTACGTGACCTCTGACGAATTTTTCCAATAATGTGTTTTCCTTGGTACTACATGCCATTTTGCCAACAGGCCTTACATATGATTAAGCTTTCCCTTAGGAGGAATTGTAAGAGTTGCTCAAGGAATACAGCTAATAATCTATTTAAACTAAGTACATGTTTTCCAATTATTGGTGAAGAAATTTTAAATTAAAATTGCTAAAAGTTTTTTGTTTTAATAAAAAATAATGACCTGACTTACAACTGTCAGGTTATAAGTTACTTATTCTCAAAAGAAAATTTTTTTTGGCAAATATTTATGAAAAAGGGAGAGTCTCAAATGATATTTGGATTGCATAAAGCCAATTGAATCAGTGTGACATGGAAGGAGATACTTTGTCACGATGAAAATAACCTTTAAAAGAGGATAATGGGGAGATGTCCATTTCACTTATTCTTTCATTCTATTTTTCATCTGTAATTTGACCTTATGCCAGTTTATCTTTGTATTTTGGATAGTAAGAGCTTCAGTGGAAAAGTAAACTGATCTCTTATTTTGTAAAATGTTTCTGTTGTTGCCATTGTTTTTCCAAGATAAACAAATAAGATACTATTAAACGTTATCTCCTTTATTTTTCAGAAAGCATTTTGTAAAGTTTAAATATTTTATTAGATGTTAAGGCTATAACAACATGATTTATTACAATAAAATAGTTACTTATGTCAAAATTGCAGTTAGAAAAGAAAATATAAAAATACTTTTGTAGATTAGAGACAATAATCACAAAGCCAAACAGATACTTTTATAGATACCATTAATTCAAGTCAATATCTGTAATCTTACCTCTACACATGAAGTATTTTTTGGCTGACCTAGTACTATGACTATTGGCTGTGTATTCCAAAGAATTTAAATACTAGATTTGGGTAAGGTATGTTACAGCATTCATTTGGCTTTTGGCAGTTTTTTCTTCTTACAACACAAATAATAAAAGCAAGTTGTTTTTTATGAAATAAGAGTAGCTCATTTATTTGATTGGATAACAGACCCTAAAAGGATGAATGGCTCTGGGAATTTTGATTTTCTTCTCTTTCAGCAAGGTGTGACCCTCTTGGAAATGCCATCATGTGTTTATGCTGACACCAAAACAGGCTCATTGATTTTCCAGCTTTCTAATTCATGCAATCTCAGATTTGAAAGGACACAACAAAGATTTAGCCAAGAGTAAATCTAATTCTAATAAAATATGGTCCAAAGATATGTTCAGCTTATGATTAAAGTAAAATTTTATTGTGACTTTTTTTAAGAATCCAAGTGTTCTCCTACTTACCAGAGAATGATGATTAATGGCATATGTGAATAAATATATCTGTGAAAACAGACTCTTGTGATATTTCTTTTGGCTAGAAATTGTATTTGAATTATATCATCTTGGAGCACTTACATCAAAACATTAAAAAGGCATTGTTTAAAAAACTAAAATGTGTAAGAAATTAAGTCTGAGTCCTTTAAGACATTGTAACAGTTGTGAGACACAAGACTTATTATGGTCTTGTATTAGTCTGTTCTTGCATGGCTATAATACCTGCATGGCTAAGAAATACCTGAGTCTAGGTAATTTATAAAGAAAAGAGGTTTAATTGGCTCATGATTCCACAGGGTATACAAGAAGCATGACAGCATCTGTTTCTGGGGAGGCCTCAGAGAGCTTTTATTCATGGCAGAAGGCAAAGTGGGAGCAGGCCATCTTACATGGTAGGAGAAGGACTGAGAGAGATGTAAGGGAAAGGTGCTACACACTTTTAAACAACCAGATGTAGTGAGAACTCTGTCATGAGAACAGTACCAAAGGAATGGTGTAAACCATTCATAAAGGATCCACCCCCATGATCAAATCACCTCCCACTAGGCCCCATCTCCAACATTGGTGATTATGGTTTGACATAAGATTTGGATGGGGACACAGATCCAAACCATATCATCCCACCCCTGGCCCCTCCCAAATCTTACATCCTTCTCATATTTCAAAATAAAATGATGCCTTTCCAACAGTCCCCCAAAGTCTTAACTCACTCCAGCCCACAGTCCAAAGTTTCATCAGAGACAAAGCAAGTAACTTCTGCCTATGAACCTGTAAAATCAAAAACAAGTTAATTACTTCCAAGATACAAAGGGAGCACAAGCATTGGGTAAATACTTCCATTCCAAAAGGGAGAAATCAGCCAAAAGAAAGGGGCTACAGGCCCTGTGCAAGTCCAGCAGGGCAGTCATTAAATCTTAAAGCTTCCAAATAATCTCATTCATTTGTCCCACATCCAGGGCACTCTGGTGCAAGGAGTGGGCTCCTGTATTTGTCTGTTCTCACACTTCTGTGAAGAAATACCTGAGACTGGGTAATTTACAAAGAGAGATTTAATTGACTCACAGTTCCACATGTCTGGAGAGGCCTCAGGAAACTTACAATCTTGGTGGAAGGCACCTCTTTACCAGATGGCAGGAGAGAGAATGAGTGTGAGTGAAGGGGGAAGCCCCTTATAAAACTATCAGATCTCATGAGAACTCACTTAGTATCATAAGAACAGTATAGGGGAAACTTCCCTCACGATTCAATTATCTCCACCTGGTCCTGCCCTTGAAACATGGGGATTATTACAATTCAATATAAGATTTGGGTGGGGACTCAGCCAAACCATAGCATTCCAATGCTGGCTTCTCCAAAATCTCATGTACTCACATTTCAAACACATTCATGTCTTCCCAGCAGTCCCCTAAAGTCTTAATTCATTTCAGCATTAGCCTAAAAATCCAAGTTCAAAGTTTAATCTGAGACAAGGCAAGTCCCTTCTCCTTATGAGCTGTATAATCAAAGCAACTTAGTTACTTCCTAAATACAATGAGAATACAGGCATTGATGAACTACACCCATTCCAAATGGGAGAAATTCGCCAAAACCAAGGGGTTACAAGTCCCATGAAGGTCCAAAATCCAACAGAGCAATCATTAAACCTTAAAGTTTCAAGATAGTCTTCTATGACTTTGTGTCTCACATCCAGGTCATGCTGATGTAAGAGTGAGCTCCCACAGCCCTGGGCAGCTCCCAAAGTCTTGGGCAGCTTTGCTCATGTGGTTTCTCAGGGTTCAGGGTCTATGGCTGTTCTCATGGGCTAGAGTTGAGTTCCTGTGGCTTTTCCAGGTGACGGGTGAAAGCTGTCAATGTATCTACCATTATGGAGTCTGGAAGATGGTGGATCCCTTCTCACAGCTCCACTAGGCAGTGCCCTGGTGGAAACTTTGTGTAGAGGCTCCAACTCTACATTTCCCCTCTGCAACTACCCTAGTAGAGGTTCTTTATGAGGGCTTTGCCCTGCAGCAGGCTTCTGCCTGGACACCCAGGCTTTTCCATACATCCTCTGAAATCTAGTCAGAGGCTCCCAAGCCCCAGCTCTTGCACTCTGCACATCTGCAGTCTTAACACCATGTGGAAACCACCAAGGCTTATGGCTTGCATCTTCTGGAGCAGTGGCTCAAGCTGTACCTGGACCCTTTTGAGTCATGGCTGGAACTGGAGCAGCTAGAATACAGGGAGCAGTGTCCTGAGGCTGTGCAGGACAGCAGGGCCCTAGGCCTCTCCCATGAAACCGTTTTATCCTTCTAGGCTTCAGTGCTTGTGTTGGGAGGAACTTCTGCAAAGGTCTCTGAAATGCCTTGGAGGACTTTTCCCCATTGTTTTGGATATTAGCACTTGGCTCTTCTTTACTTATGCAAATTTCTCCAGCCTTCTTGAATTCCTCCCTAGAAAATGGGTTTTTCTTTTCTACCACTTGGCTGGCCAGGCTGTAAATTTTCCAAATTTGTATGCTCTGCTTCCCTTTTAAATATAAGTTCCAATTTTACATCATTTCCATACTCATGCAAATAAGCATACAGTGTTAGATGCCTCTAAAGAACCTCTGAATGCTTTGCTGCTTAGAAATTTTTTCTGCCAGATACGCTGTATCATCACTCTCAAGGTCAAATTCCACAGTTCCCTAGAGCGGGGGCACAATGCCGCCAGTCTCTTTGCTAATGCATAATAAAAATGACCCTTGCTCAACCTCCCAATCAGTTCCTCATTTCTATCTGAGACCCCCTCATCCTGGACTTCATTGTCCATGTTACTATCAGCATTTTGATTATAACAATGTAACAAATCTTCAGGAAGTTCCAAACATTCCCTCATCTTCCTGTCTTCTTCTGAGCCCTCCACAATCTTCCAACCTCTGCTCATTACCCAGTTCCAAAGTCACTTCCACATTTTCAGGTATCTTTATAGCAATGCCCCACTCCTTGGTACCAATTTTCTGTATTAGCTATTCTTGCATATAAAGAAAAAAGTTTAATTGGCTCATGATTCTGCAGGCTGTAGAGGAAGCATAGTGGCTTCTGCTTCTGAAGAGGCCTCAGCAAACTTCCAATCATGGCAGAAGGCAAAGGGGGAATCACTTCATGTGGTCACAGCAGGAGGAAGAGATACTGAGGGAGGAGCTGCCACAACCAGGTCTCATGAGAAATCTATCATGAGAACAAAACCAAAGGGATGGCGCTAAACCATTTATGAAGGATCCACCTTCAAGATTCAATCACCTGCCACCAGGCCCTACCTCCAACATTAGGAATTACAAATGAACATGAGATTTGAGCAGTGACTCAGATCTAAATCATATCAGGCCTCATATTTCAAGTGTTTTAAAAATGTTTAACCAAAGCTATTTTCCTATCTTTACAGTCACAGGATTGCTTTGACCAATTATTATTCAAAAAGATAATAATAGAGAGTAAGAATTTATTAATTATGATTTTAGGTGTTTTGAGCAATACTAAGAAAGTTAATTTTCTCCAAATTGTTTCAAAAAGCTTTTGTAATGATGAAATTGCTGGATACTTGGTCCCTATCGTAAGTAAATTTCCATGAGAATATTACTGCTAATAAACTGAAATTTTATACATGTAATATATAATCACATACTCACTGTCACTTTGTGAGCAATAAGATTTTTAACTAAAAATTACTTTTTAAAAAAGTAAACTAACAAAAGTTCTTTGTATTTTATGAAGAGAAAAATTTCATACAACATAATTTTTATAAAATATAATTGTTATCTGGTTACTTCACTATTTTGAAATTAAAAATAAGCCAAATTTCTTATGGCCGGTTTCCCCTGGGTTTTGTTTTGTTTTTTTTTTTTTTAATTCTGCTACAGACATATCATTGAGGCTAAATCTAGCACAATTGTAGCATATATGTCTATTTTTTTTTTTTTTAGATAGAGTTTCATTCTTGTTGCCCAGGCTGGAGTACAATGATGTGATCTTGGCTCACCACAACCTCCACCTCCCAGGTTCAAGCGATTCTCCTGCTTCAGCCTCCTGAGTAGCTGGGATTACAGGCATGTGCCACCATGCCTGACTAACTTTGTATTTTTAGTAGAGATGGGGTTTCTCCATGTTGGTCAGGCTGATCTCAAACTCCCAACCTCAGGTGATCCACCTGCCTTGGGCTCCTAAAGTGCTGGGATTACAGGCATGAGCCACTGCACCCAGTCAGATGTCTATTTTTATAAGTCATATAAACATACTTAACTATAAAATAAAATGACAGAATGTTATGAGGACATATGAGAGGAGGGTTCTAATTTTGACTGAGGAAAGGGATATGTGGAATTACTGGGGAAGAACGATTTTGGCAAAGTCAGAATTAAGCTCAAACCATTAACATTACTAGGAGAAACCAGGTACATTATAGAGTGAAATGATTTTAGGTGGAGGGAGAGTACATGCAAAGTCCCTAAGACTAAATATGTGTGCGTATACTTTAAATATTTATTTAAATTAAAGGCATTAGTTATATTTATATATCATTTAGAATAAAATTATGTAAATTAAAGAAAGAGAGAGGGATAGAGACAGAGAGAAATACAAAACACTGTAGAGAAAGAAATAAATAAGAAAACAAATGGCCCAAATAATATTGGAGTAGTGGGTAGCAGAAAGATAATGCACTTTCTCACAGGCCAGATGTTGACTTCTATAGTTTGTCTTGAGTGTATTAAGGATTGCTCATCAGGGAGATGACACAGTCTTATTTTCCTTTCATAAAGAACATTCTGGCTGCTGTGCAAAATGTGACTAGATTGGCAATGGGGCCAGTGTGGAATTAGTAGATTTTTCCAAAAATCTAGGTGAGTGATAGTTGTGGTTTTGACCAAGATGCTGACATTTGAGATAGATGTGAGTAGCTGAGTCCTCAATATATGTTGTACACCCACCACCAGTTGTTGAAAAATTGAATATTGTTAATGTGATAGGTAAGAATAATGTACCCACACCAGGATTTTGAATTTGAGTAACTGTATCTATTTAGATCATCTACTTAGAGGTAGAATATTTGAGAAAGGCGGTGGGAGTATGGGAGTGAAAAGGAGTTTAGTTTTGAAAATCTTCATTAAGAGATGTATAAGAAGCATCTGACTATGTATGCAAAGAAATGCTTGTATGTATGTGCTGCATGTAATAGAGAAATTTGACTAGGAGACATAAATTTTGGAAGTCATGACCAAGAGATGCCATTTAAAATAATAGAAGTGGTTTAGATCACAAATAACATGGAAGGAGAGAAAAAAAAAAAAGAAGAGCTGCATCACCTTGAACTAGTCATACACTGTCTTCAGTTCAATCGTCTCCAAATTTAGGTGGAGACTTAATAAAGTTCTTATCTAGTTCAAATAGGAAAAGCCATGTAAAGTCACTTAGCAATCACCCTGGCAAACGATAAGTGCTTGATAAGCATATCTGTTTTATTGTTTTATTAGTTTGTTTCTTTTTGGTTTAAATTTTAAAATTTTTATTAAGTTATTATCTTTATTTTTGGTTTTATTTTTATTTTATTTTCGTTTGGATTGAAATAACATGAATCATGATGAATTTTGAAAAAGAACAAGCCTGGAAAACAGCCTGGAAACAGTGGTTAGAAAAGTAGGAAAAAAAATAGAAATTGTGTTGCCATAGAAAGTGTAAGAGAATATTTATAGAAGAAAGCAATTGTCCAGTAAGTAGCTAATAGGGGACACTGCAAGATAAGGACTGAATCTACTGTATGTGAAAACAAACATAAATTGGTAAATGTGATGTTTAATTATATGTCAACTTGACTGGGCCACAGGATTCACAGATAGTTTACTAAACTTTATTTCTGGTGTGTATCAGGGGAACCCGCCCCCAGTATTTCAACATAGGTTCTTTCTATTTTCCGTAAGTGTCGGCTGGCTGAGAAATAAAGAGAAAGAGTACAAACACAGGAATTTTACAGCTGGGCGTCCAGGGGTGACATCACATATTGGTAGGACCGTGATGCCCACCTGAGCCTTAAAGCCAGCAAGTTTTATAAGGATTTCAAAAGGGGCGGGGGTGCAAGAACAGGGAGTAGGTCACAAGA
The DNA here is from genome assembly GCF_028858775.2 of Pan troglodytes. Taxonomy (NCBI): domain Eukaryota; kingdom Metazoa; phylum Chordata; class Mammalia; order Primates; family Hominidae; genus Pan; species Pan troglodytes. The sequence continues at coordinate 117,070,744 of NC_072401.2, read as the reverse complement.
TCACATGCTTCAAAGGGCAAAAATGGGAACAAAGATCACATGCTTCTGAGGAAACAGGACAAGGGCAAAACAGAACTACTGGTAAGGGTCTGTGTTCAGCTGTGCACATATTGTCTTGATAAACATCTTAAACAAAAGAAAATAGGGTTCAAGAGTAGATAACTAGTCTGACCTCAAATTTACCAGGGTGGGGTTTTCTAATCCTAGTAAGCCTGAGGGTACTGCAGGAGACCAGGGTGTTATTTCAGTCCCTATCTCAACTGCGTAAGTCAGACACTCCCAGAGCGGCCATTTATAGACTTCTCCCTAGGAATGCAATTCCTTTCCCAGGGTCTTAATATTAATATTCCTTGCTAGGAGAAGAATTTAGCGATATCTTCCCTACTTGCACATCCGTTTATAGGCTCTCTGAAAGAAGAAAAATGTGGCTGTATTCTGCCCAACCCTGCAGGCAGTCAGACCTTATGGTTGTCTTCCCTTGTTCCCTGAAAATCTCTGTTATTCTGTTCTTTTTCAAGGTGCACTGATTTCAGATTGTTCAAACACCATGTTTTACCATCAATTTCCACAGTTAACACAATAGTGGACCTGAGGTGACATACATTCTCAGCTTACAAAGATAATAGGATTAAGAGATTAAAGTAAAACAGGTGTAAGAAATTATAAGAGTATTATTTGGGAACTGATAAATGTCCATGAAATCTTCACAATTTATGTTTCTCTGCTGCGCCTCCAGCCAGTCCCTCTGTTCGGGGTCCCTGACTTCCCGCAACAGGTGTGTCTGTGAGAGTTTCCATAGAAGATTATCATTTCATTTGAATTTGTGGATGGAGTAAAACAGATGGCCCTCCTCCTTGTGGATGCAAAGCATTCAATTCTTTGAGAGACTGAATAGAACAATAAGGTAGAGGAAGGTTGAATTAAGTGTGTTTTACTCTTTAGCTGAGACATTGATCCTCCCATCCCCTTGGTGTCCCTGGCTCTCTGGACTTTGGACTATACCACTGGCTTTCCAGGGTCTCCAGCTTGTAGATGGCTGACTGTAAAACTTCTCAGCCTCCATAATCACAGAAGTCAATACCTTATAATAAATTTCTATGTATATATGTGTGTATGTGTATCCTATTAATTCTGTTTCACTGGAGAACACTGAATAATACAGTGAATTTATAGCAAAATTTTAGCACATTGGTGGGTGGATATGGCACATAGAAGTAAGCTAAAAAATAAATGAGAAAAAAATTGAACCATGAAATTTAGAGCATTCTTTACAGTGTAGATGAGCAGATATCAGTAGATTTAGGAAATAGTAGGGTCAACACATGTAGTTCATTTGCTTCTTTGCTTGTCCTATTTTATTTTTAATAAGAGTACACAAATTATGTTTGTATGATTATAAAAATGTTAAAGTAATTGAGTTAATGTGGAGAGGTATAGTGAAATCAAAATAGGATACCAAATTATGGATATTTTCTAAGTAGAGAAAGACGAAATCCTGGATACTTAAAGAGAAATTGGATTTTGATAGGAAGGATATTATTGTTACAAGAGGACACAGTACAGTTGTAAAAATCTCCATATATGAACATTAAGTGGAAATAAAGAGAGTTACAATCCATTTTTTATTTATTAAATAAAATAGAAGTGTAGGTCAGTAACTGAGGAATGGAAACATAGGCACATGAAGAAGTGAAAGGTTCAAAAAGCAATATTGAATTATGAAATCATTGACCTGAAGAAACAGAGTGTAGTGGGAGAGTTGAATTTGGTGATCTTTAAAATACAATTACCTTAGCTTGGATATATTTTATTTCCTCCAACTATTGTTAGATTCACAGTATGGGTGCCAAAAGAGTTTACATTAGGTTCATTAGAGAATAAAGTGTTTTTCAAGCAGGTAGGACAAAAAGGAGAGGGAGAGAAGAAAGGGTGGAGATTAATTGATGGTACCCACAAAATGATAACAGTGATGTACAATGAGGAAAATCCATAAATTAAATATGGTGATAGATTTTCAATATCAATTGAATGAAAGCTATAATGAGGTTAAAAACTGCACTGTGAAAATGAGATTTTATAGTTAAGCAATAAAATTAATTTATTAGTGCTTTGGCACACATTTTTATGCTTATCTCATTTTCAGACTGTGACTATGTAAATGAATGTTTTAGAGAAGAGAAAGAAAAATTCATTGGGGATTAAGAAGTCATGAACTGAGTAAGAGAGTTCTTGAGGCTTTGTTGTCTATTGAAATCTCATAAAATGGTGGCAGTATCTGTGATAGTGATAACATAAAGGAGTTCAGGAAATAAAGTCCTCTACACTTTTGATATAGTAACCAATGGACAAATAAGTGTCATGAGGTTATGAAGTAAGTGGTTGAAACATAATATTCTTTTATTTACTCAATAGTGTAACTAAACTTACACTATTGGCACAACAGTTTCTATTTTTAAACTTAAAATACAATGTTATTTTATTCACTGGCTTTTCTAATACCACTATCATAAAATGGCATGCACTCCAGTTAAAAAATCCAATGAGCTACAAAATGATTAGTTTAATATTCTAATTTTAACTCTATTTAATAAAATTGTTGAAGAGATCTTATCAAATACATCTAAATGTAGAAGCCAAAACTGAAGTGAAATTGACAAATTTCCCAGTTAGCTTCGTATTTAAAATTCTCAAACCTAAAGCCAACATCCATGAGGGGTGAAGCTAAAACAAAATATTAAAACAAAAAGATATGAATATTTTATATAAGTTGCATTATGTAAAGCAGCCTACAAAGAATAGTAAAGGCAATTTGGAAGTAAAATGGTCAATGTTGCTAATAGGAGACATTGCAAGATAGGGACTGAAAAAATCTACTGTATGTGGCAACATATGTAAATTGGTAAATGTGCTGTTTAATTGTATGCCAACTTGACTGGACCACAGGATGCCCAGATAGTTTACCAAACATTATTTCTGGTGTGTCTGTGGGATTTTTCATAAGAAATTAGCGTTGTTGCATTACCTATTGCTCTTATATAATAGAAGACAAAGAAATTTTTAAAAGTTGATGAAAAATACAAATCACTTAAAAACCATTTCATAACAGGACTATGATAAGGAAATCCAACATGACTTAGTGAGAAGTAAAATAACAGCACGATGGCTCACGCCTGTAATCCCAGCAGTTTGGGAGGCCTAGGTGGGTGGATCATGAGGTCAGGAGATAAAGATCATCTTGGCCAACACGGTGAAACCCCGTCTCTACTAAAATACAAAAAATGAGCCAGGCATGGTGTTGTACACCTGTAATCCCAGCTACTTGGGAGACTGAGACAGGCAAATCGCTTGAACCCTAGAGGTGGACATTGCAGTCAGCCAAGATCGTGCCACTGCACTCCATCCTGGTGATAGAGCAAGACACTGTCTCAAAAAAATAAATAAATAAATAAAAAATAAAAAATAACAGCTATATGCCTAGACATTTGTTAACATCACACATTTCGAACTTTAAAAGACAAAGAACTTGTATTCAAATAAATTAAAAATATAGAAAATTGAGCATAGAATTTGTATGGATGTGCTATTTAAGAAAAAGAGTATGTCTTAAGAACAAACTATAAGAATAAAAATACGTAAGAGCAAAGGATATAAAGAGCATACACAATAAAAGCATCAGTTAAATAATATTTGAGCCATACACAATAAAAGCAGGGATAGGTTGGGTGTGGTGGCTCATGCCTGTATTCCCAGCACTTTGGGAGGCTGAGGTGGGCGGATCACTTGAGGTCAGGAGATCGAAACCAGCCTGGCTAACATGGTTAAACCCTGTCTCTACTAAAAATACAAAAAAAAAAAAAAAAACCAAAAAAGGTAATTAGCCAGGCATGGTGGCAGGCGCCTATAATCCCAGCTACTTGGGAGGCTGACACAGGAGAATTGCTTGAACCCGGGAGGCGGAGGTTGCAGTGAGCTGAGATTGTACCACTGCACTCCAGCCTGGGTGACAGAGCAAAACTTCCCCTCAAAAAAAAAGCAGGGTTAAAGCACTCTTTCCTCCATGTGTTGAGACTGTTGGTGACTGAAAGATTGGAGCTAAGCTACCCTTTGGAGATTGCTATTGACTGAAGATGATCCCTCAGTATCATGCCTTCTTCTCAGGCAGTGAACAATTACTGATCAATTATGGTGACTAATTATTGGTCAACATTGGTATAAAGTGTCTAGTCTCGTTTTCCTAATTTGATATAATTCTGCAGGGACATTCAAACTCCAGAGCTCCCCTTGGGTCAATTGAATCTCCTGTTGTGACTGCAACACAACCCAGCTTCTCTCTACCAATGCTGTGTTATCAACCTGCAGGTGTTGAATTCAAAAATACACCATAATAGCCCTCCTGCACATGATATGTTTTTCATATAACTGACCTGTGATATTTGCTACAAGAAGTGGTCTCAAAAGAGTATTTTATGGGATTTGGGGATTTACAGGAAATGGAATTTGCAGCTGTATTGTCCACCAATCAATTAGGACCCCATCACTGGTGGGTAGGTGGAGCTCATAAAGCTCCCGGTATGTGATAGCAGTATGATCATTAAACTTTCATTAGTAGTGACTTAAGATGAAATAATACTGGAAGGAAATGAACTGATGAGTGCAATGTATCAGAGCGTTAAAGAAATATGGGGGAAACTGTAGTATAAGAATAATGATATCAGATGGCTTCTGCTGTTGGAAGCAGTTTTGTGGTTGGAGAAATAAAAACAAAGTTTGAGAGTGATAAATCACCAATTGAAAGCTAAGAGAGAAAGCCAGAGAACCTTCATTTTGTAGAATAAGCTGATGGTAGAAAGTTGAAGGCTATGCCTGGAACTTTTATAGAAAAGTAGCAGAACTCCAGAGAACGTTGAGTTTTCTGTTTTTTTTTTAAGTTGTACTTTAAGTTCCGGGATACAAGTGCAGAATATGTAGGTTTGTTACATAGGTATATGTGTGCCATGGTGGTTGGCTGTACCTGTCAACCTGTCACCTAGGTTTTAAGCCCCACATGCATTAGCTATTTGTCCTAATGTTCTCCCTCCTCTCACCCCCCTACCCCCCAACTTGCCCTGCTGTGTGTTGTTCCCTTCCTTGTGTCCATGTGTTCTCATTGTTCAAATCCCACTTAGGAGTAAGGACATGTGGTGTTTGGTTTTCTGTTCTTGTGTTAGTTTGCTGAGAATAATGGCTTCCAGCTTCATCCATCTTCCTGCAAAGGACATGATTTTACTCCTTTTTATGGCTGCTTAGTATTCCATGGTGTATATGTACCACATTTTCTTTATCTAGCCTATCATCGATGGACATTTGAGACTAGTTCCATGTCTTTGCTATTGTAAATAGTGCTGCAACAAACACATGTGTGCATGTGTCTTGATAGTAGAATGATTTATATTCCTTTGGGTACATACCCAGTAATGACATTGCTGGGTCAAATGGTATTTCTGGTTCTAGAACCTTGAGGAATCACCATACTGTCTTCCACAATGGTTGAACTAATTTACATTCCCATCAACAACGTAAAAGCATATCTATTTCTCCACAGCCTCGCCAGCATCTATTGTTTCTTGACTTTTTAATAATCGCCATTCTGACTGGCATGAGATGGTATCTTGTTATGGTTTTAATATGCATTTCTCTAACGATCAGTGATGTTGAGCTTTTTTTCATATGTTTGTTGGCCACAAAAATGTCTTCTTTTGAGAAGTGTCTGTTCATATCCTTTGCCCACTTTTTGGTGGGGTCATTTGTTTTTTTCTTGTAAATTTGCTTAAGTTTCTTGTAGATTCTGGATTCGAGTACACCAACAATAGACAGAGAGCCAAATCATGAATGAACTCCCATTCGCAATTGCTACAAGGAGGATAAAATACCTAAGAATCCATCTAACAAGGGATATGAAGGACCTTGTCAAGGAGAACTATAACCCCTGCTCAAGGAAATAAGAGAGGATACAAGCAAATGGAAAAACATTCCATACTCACGGATAGAAAAATGGAAAAACATTCCATCCTCACAGATAGAAAGAATCAATAACATGAAAATGCTGTACTGCCCAAATTTATTTATACATTCAATCCTATTCTTCATGTTCTTCACATATTCTTCATTGACATTGACATACTTCACAGAATTAGAAAGAACTACTTTAAATTTCATATGGAACCAAAAAAGAGCCTCTATAGCCAAAACAATCCTAAGCAAAAAGAACAAAGCTGGAGGCATCATGCTACCTAACTTCAAACTATACTACAAAGCTACAGTAACCAAAGCAGCATGGTACTGGTACCAAGACAGACATATAGACCAATAAAATAGAACAGAGACCTCAGAAATAATACCACACATCTACAAACATCTGACCTTCTGCAAACCAGACAAAAAAAATCAATGGGGAAAGGATTCCCTATTTAATAAATGGTGCTGGGAAAATGGGCTAGGCATATGAAGAAAACTGAAACTGGACCCATTCCTTACACCTTATACAAAAATTAACTCAAGATGGATTAAATACTTAAATGTAAAACCCCAAGCCATAAAAACCCTAGAAGAAAACCTAGGCAATACAATTCAGGACACAGGCATGGGCAAAGACTTAATGACAAAAACACCAAAAACAATTGCAGCAAAAGCTGAAATTGACAAATGGGATCTTATTAAGCTAAGGAGCTTCTGCACAGCAAAACAAACTATCATCAGATTGAACAGGCAACCTACAGAATGGAAGAAGATTTTTGCAATCTACACATCTGACAAAGATCTAATATCCAGAATCTACAAAGGAACTTAAATAAATTTTTAACCATAGCCGGTCCTCTGTGCCAAAGTCCTGAGACCCTGAAGTGTGTGATGATGACATCTGCTTTGTAGCAGCCCAGAGTCCCCTGAACATTCTCAGTTTATAGAAATAGTTACTTTCACATTGCTAGAGAATACTGTTCCCCATATTATTGCTTCATGATGGTGATTGATACAGAGGCCTCTGCCTTGAGAGGCAAAACATTTTCAGAATCTGCTCCCAATTTTCCTCCTGTTAGCAGACCAATAATTAAAGTCTTACATATCTTCACTGGAGAGATTAGGACCTAATCATGGAAAAAAGTATTATACCTCCAAAAGCTATAGAAAATATTAATACCAGCAATAATACAATGTATAAGACTAGATTCTGAGGGTATAAATCCAAAAGAACAAGAAAATAGGATTCAATAAATGACAGTTTACTAATATGGAAATAAGATATGGTTATTTCATAGGATTTGACACTTCGGTAATAACTCAAAAACATTGTTAACACATCCCTAGGTTGTCTCTTAGAAGCTTTGTGAAAAGCGAAAGTTCATGTTAAGTGAATAAAATGACCAGAATAGCTGTGGCACATTGTAGAGGGAGAGAACAAAGCCTTTGAGAGTGAGCATACTATGAAGTATAACTATTACTGGAGACTCATTATAGAATAATAGTGTCACTAGAGAGTCTGACAAACACTCTATTTTACAAGGCTGTAAGAAATGTTCTAGAATCCTATTGCTAAGCATATATTCCAAAGAAAATAAATTATTCTACAAAAAGACACATGTACCCATATGTCCATCACAGTACTATTCATCACAGGAAAGACATGAAACCAACCTAGATGCCCATCAATGATCGAATGGATAAAGAAAACACAGTACATATACACCATAGAATGGTCCACTATGTAGCCATAAAAAAGAATAAAACCATGTCTTTTGCAGAAACATGAATACAGCTAGAGGCCATTAAGCAAATTAAGGCAGGAACAAAGAACTAAATGTCACATGCTCTCACATATAAGTGAGAGTTAAACATTGAGCACAGATAAACACAAAGATGAGAACAATAGATACTGAGGACTACTAGAAGAAAGAGGGAGAAAGGTTGGCAAGGGTTGAGTAACTATTAGGTACTAAGTATGCTCAGTACCTGCATGACAGGACCAAACGTACCCCAAACCAGCATCACAAAATATACCTAGGTGACAAACCTTTATATCTATCCCCAAATCTATAAAAAGTTGAACTTATAAAAATAAACAATTAAAATGAGAATAATAATTTTAAAAATGTGCCAGAGTTCTTTGAAATTTCAGTGATGGCTGTCATCTCTGTCATCTGAAAGCCAGAAGGGACAATTGAAGATACTATTATGTAACTAGCCACTTTGTGAACAATCCAGACAAAAAGACCCCTAAGTAATTAGATCTAGGTATTAATTCTTAAGCACCAGAGGTCAGTTGGTGAAAGTTATTGTAAAGAAGAAAAATATCAGAATGGTGGTTAGAAGTCCTGGACTCAGAAAGCTATGGTTAAAATAACAGAATAGTGCTCCTAAAGGCAGCCTCCATAACCATTCAGCAATAATGCTAGTCAATTTACACAACCAAAAATAATTGAAGATGAATAAACAGAAGGCTAGTGGTAGATTTATGCAGTTTCTAGATCTAAGCTAGTAATTATACCCAGAACACATTGACTACCCAGGACCCATCAACTAACACAGAGCCCAAGCTTCAGGAATCAGAAATATTTGGTAAGGATAAACCTGGCCTCCCCCCAAGAGAATTATGATCATTTATTTATGTAACTTACATGAGGAAAAGGGAAATTCACAGATATTTCAGGTTCCAAGAGAATATTCACACTTAAATAAAAACCTGACACATCATTATAACCACACTTAGAGTCAGGGCATATGTGGGCCAAGGAATAAATGAGTTTCTGCCAGTTCATGAGTCCACCAGAATAAAGAACCACTCTGTAGTTCTTTTCCCAAACCATGGATGTATAATTGGAATGAACTTGCCTTGCAGTTGGCAAAACCACCAGTGTCAGCTCCTGGAACTACCTTCAACCCTCCAGATAAGACAGTAAATTGCAAACAATATCACAACTGGGTATGATGAGAAAGACAAATTCCACTCTAAAAGATCTGCATATGTAGGGTGCTAGTTCCATTCTATTACCATTTAATTTATCGGGCTGTTCTTTAGAAAATCTGAAAGGATCATGCAGAATGTTGTTAGAGGATCTAAAACCAAAGCAAGTAGTAGCAGAACCAAATTCTGATTATTTTTTACATGTCATATTTTTGTTAATGCAAGGTTATACTGCCAAAGTTCCATAGTATGTGTGATGGTTAATACTGAGCGTCAACTTGATTGAATTGAAGGATGCCAAGTTTTGTTCGTAGGTGTGTCCGTGAGGGTGTTACCAAAGGAGATTAACATTTGAGTTAGTGGAATGGGAAAGGCAGACCCATCCTTAATCCGGGTGGGCACAATCTAATCAGCTGCCTTTGCAACCAGAATAAAAAGCAGGCAGAAGAGTAAGAAAAGACCAGACTGGCTTAGCCTCCCACCCTACATTTTCTTTTATGCTGGATGCTTCCTGCCCTTGAACATCAGACTCCAAGTTTTTCAGCTTTGGGACTTGGACTGGCTTCCTTGCTCTTCAGCTTGCAGATGCCTATTGTGGGACCTTGTGATCATGTGAGTTAATACTCCATAATAAACTCCCCTTTACATATACATCTATCCTATTAGTTCTGTCCCTCTAGAGAACTCTGAGTAATACAGTATGTTGCTGTGATCTTTTATTTGTATATTGGTCTGTTATTATTTTACTAAAAGTCATCCTTTTTAACTGTATTTTTAACTCAATAATAAAATCTAACATATTCTGTCTATGGGGGATGGGGAGCAGAGTCTTGCTCTGTGGCCCAGGCTGGAGTGCACTGGTGCAATCACAGCTCACCACAGAATTAATCTTACTAATTTTTCCACACAAGAAAATGTCTGCTTTTTATTCAAAATTTTATTTATTTTATGTAATATGCTTTCTTCATTATTTATTAGAAATGTTTGGTAATAATTATGACTGCAGTGAATGAAAAATTCTATTCCATTACATATTATAACTCTTGGTACTTATAACAAGAAATATACTATCTTGGGATCTTCTGTTTACCTTACTGAAATTTGTTTTTGATCCAATAATCATGCTTACATTAATTATTTGATGTCCTTAAACAATCAAGTCAATTGATTTGCTTATAACTTTGCAAAATAATTATGTTTTCTGTCACTTCTGTCCAATTGTATAAATTTTGTTTATGTAATTTCAATTAGTTAGAATTTCCAATATGATATAGAGTTGCAATTATGATGATAGACATCCTTGATTTTTGTTCCCTTTAATAAAATATTCTAATATTTCATCATTATATTTTTTCAAGTAAATATCATCTATCAAATTACAGCAAATTTGTTTCCATATTTCCTACATTAGTAAGTATGAGTTAAATTTTACCAAGACATATTTCCTTTAGTAACGTATAAGTATATATATATATATATATATATATGTATGTATGTATGTATGTGTGTATATATATACTTTTTTTTTTTTTTTTGAGGTGGCGTCTTGCTCTGTCACCAGGCTGGAGTGCAGTGGTGCACTCTCGGCTCACCGCAACCTCTGCCTCCCAGGTTCAAGCAGTTCTTTTGCCTCAGCCTCCCAAGTAGCTGGTACTGAAGGAGCGCACCACCATGCCCAGCTAATTTTTTTGTATTTTTAGTAGAGGCAGGGTTTCACCATGTTGGCCAGGATGATCTTGATCTCCTGACCTTGTGATCCACCCACCACAGCCTCCCAAAGTGCTGGGATTACAGGCATGAGCCACCGTGCCTGGTCTAAATATATTTTTTCAAAATGTAAGCAGACCATGGTTGATTTAAAAATTGCCATTTTTTTATTATGGCAGTACTTTTAATATTTATTCATTTAATGTACTGATAAATTTGGTTGCTATTATTATATTTAGAAGGTTTGTATCTGCTTTCGTGAATATGATTAGTCTATTGTACTTCAATTGTTAACATATATTTACTTATTTCTATCTTTAAATAAATCCAATATGAAACTCTCTTGTCTTTCCTCTGCTTTACAAAAATTATACAGTTTAGTAAATACCTATTTTAGAAAGATTGGGTGAAACGTGAACCTAAATACTTTGGATCTGTTGATTTTTTAGGCAAAGATATTTAGACTATCCTCTCAGTTTCTGTGATCTTTTATTTGTATATTGGTCTGTTATTATTTTACTAAAAGTCATCATTTTTAACTGTATTTTTAACTCAATAATAAAATCTAACATATTCTGTCTATGGGAGATGGGGAGCAGAGTCTTGCTCTGTGGTCCAGGCTGGAGTGCACTGGTGCAATCACAGCTCACCACAGCCTCAACCTCCCAGGCTCAAGTGATCCCGCCTGCTCATACTTCTGAGTAGCTGGGACTACACTTGGATGCCACCATGTCTGAACAATTTTTTCATTTTTTTGTGGAGATGGGGGTCTCATGATGTTGCCCAGGCTGGTTTTGAACGGCTGGGCTCAAGTGATCCTCCTCCCTTAGCCTCCCTAAGCGCTGGGATTACAAATGTGAGAAACTGCACCCAGACATTTTTTAAATTTGAGTTTGTTTGTTTGTTTGTTTGTTGTTGCTGTTGTTTAAGTAGGTACGCTGTTTTAGTGTGTTCATACTGCTTTAACAAAATATCTTAGACTGGGTAATTCACAAAGAACAGAAATGTATTTCCTACAGTTTTGAAGCTGGGAAGTTCAACATCAAGTTGCCAGCGAATTCAGTGTCTGGTGAGGGCTTCTCTCTCTGCTTTGAAGATGGTGCCATGTAACTACATCCTCAGGAGGAAAGTCAGGTCACTTCAACCTCTTTTGTAAGGGCACTAATCGCATTCATGAGGACTGCTCTCATGACTTAGGCACCGTTTAAAGGCTCCACTTCTTGTGACTATCATATTGGTCATTAAGTTTCAACATATGAATTTGAGGAGGACACAATAAACCATTGCATATGCATGGATATAAAAATGCATATGCATAACAATGAACATTTCCATTTCTTTTGTGTCTTTATGTCAGTATCTATAACTACTCTGTATGGACTACAGTTAGTCAATTCATTCATTGTATACAAAGGTCTCTGAAGTGAACAAAACTTCACACATTCCCTTTTTTTATTATCTTGAATCATATCCATCTATGATGTCCAAAATGTTAATCAGACAATATTATATATTAATCTAGATGAAAAGTTGAATATTACCACAAATTATACCATTTTAGATAAAATAAAGGTAATAGTATTATTATATTTAATAATATATTAATACCATATTAATATAATACATTGATATATTAATATTTATAATGTTATTATTTGTTATAATTTTATTATAAAATATAATTCATTTATTTCACTTTTTCTTATAAAATTATTATTTTTTAAGTTAAGATGTAAAAAATCTAAATATCATAGTAGTCAATGTCTTACCTTCATTTTAACCAGGAGATATTTATTTGAGATAGCTTTGGTTTGAGTTTTATGGTAGGAGCATTATTAGCAGTTGCAAGGGCTGGTTTTCATCTATCCATGCCTCTATTCTTAGGTAAATGGCTCATATCTATCTCTCTGTGTCTGTAGGCATATGTAGGCATATATTTGTGTATATATATATATGTGTGCATGTATGTATGCATGTATTCAGTACTTCAAAATTAAATTAAATATGTACATATTTAATTATATTTAAATAATTAAATGTTATTTCATTAAAATTTGATTATTTTAATTATTTTATGAATAATGTAAAAACAAATTAAATATATACATATTTAATTTACTTTTGGCAGTACTGAAATACATATACACACACAAAAATCTTTATTTTTAAAATTAAATTAATCCAATTCCAAAGTGTGTATACACACATACACACATACACATATATACATATATATGCATATATATATTCCTTCTCTTAACTATTGAGAGATGAGTATTAAAATCAGCTATTATTAATTTTATATTGTGTATTTTCCTTCATATCTAACAGTTTTTTCACTAATTAAAAGAAAGAAAACAAGGAAAATTTAAAAAGGAAGAGAATACTTGAATAATAACATCCAGTAGCCCAAAACAATTGACAAATATAGAATATTTCACACAATAACTGCAAAATGCCTACTATTTTCAATCATAAAGAAATTCTCCAGGAAAAAACATATTCTAGGCCATAAAATACATCTCAAAAACAATTAAAATCAAATAAAATATGTTCTCTGATGACAAAAAAAATTGTATTAATTTAGAGTTCATGGCAGAAAGAATTCTGTGAGACATCCCAAATTAAAAAAAAAACAGCACATAACCCATTCATCAAAGAAAAATCCTGAGTTATTAGAAAATAGTTTTCAACAACAAAAGATAGAACTTCATATCAAAATTTATGGAATGAAGTTAAAACAGTCCTTAGAAGTAATTTTACATGACAGAAAAAGAATGGTTTCAAATCAGTAATCTAGGATTTACCTGAAGAACTAGGAAAAAAAAAAAAAAAGAACAAAGTAAATCTAAAGCAATCTGAAAATTTTACACATTTTCCAAAGTCTCATTGGCAAACAAGAATAATCAACTTCAATTAAAATTGTTATGATGGAATTATTCAATTATATGGCCAATGGGGTTACTATCTGTATTAGTTTTCTATTGCTGCTGTATCAAATTGCCACAGACTTATGACTTCCAGTGACACAATTTTATCATCTTACACTTCTGTAAGTTTTAAGTCTGATATCGGCTTCATTGGGGTAGAGTTAAAATTAGTTAGCAGGGCTAAATTCCATTCTTGGAGATAGAGGGGAGAATCTATTAGCTTAACTTTTCTACTTGCTAAATGCTGACTTCATTTTTTAGTTTTAAGACCCCTTCTTCCATCTTCAAGGCCAGCAATATTGCATCTTTTTCTGACTATTCTCTATCTCATATCTGATTATCTGTTCTGCTTTTGAAAGGAATTTCTGGTTGCACGGGGCCCATCCAGGTAGTTGACAATAATCTCCCTGCTTTACAATTGGCAAATTAGCAAATTTAAAACATCTGCAATTTTCTTTTCCCTTTGTCTTGTAAGGTAACATATTTACAGATCAAGATCTTTGAGAGAGCATTATTCTGATTATTACAGTCACCAGCAAACATTACTCCCTTTCACATGGATGAGTACATTTTCCTACTCTATTAATGTTGGATTTTGTCATGTGATTTGCTTTGGCCAATAGAATGTGGGCAACAGTAACAGATTGCCCAATCTAGATTTATCCTCGTCCCTAACAGCATTTGAACTCCATTAAAAGATCAGTTGTCTGCACCTTGAATCAGAGCAACCATAGCCAATCTAGAGACCTAAAAATGCAAATGCTTAGTTTCAAGTTAGTTTTTTATATAGCAAAGGCTAACTAACTTCATATTAATTGGAGCCCCAAAGCATGATGCCCCATTTTGCCATTGCCAAGTGGCAACTATAGCAGAGGAACTATCTTGTACAACTCTGCAAGACACAGGTCACTCACAACATATTCTGCATGAGTGAGATTTCCAGAGTAGTGCACTTGGTGGGCATGAACTATTAGTAATTTTATATGTTCTGGGAAAAGCTGAATAGACAATAAAACCTAAGAGAAGTAAGCATTTCATTTCATTTAACCTTCCAGTTTGTAAATCCATCACTGCCAGCTCTTTGAGAACCACAAATCTATGGACTACTCCAGTCGTAGAACCTATCCTTATGAGTTCACTGAGACATTTGGTTCCTTTGCATCTTGCCTCTTTTCTTATTGAGTAATATTTAAAACACATACATGCACACACATATTCACACAGAAATAAATAAAATGGTCTTAAATTTCTTTATTCTATGAGCTCCTTGTGTCTTTGAGTTCCAAATGCTGAATTAAGTGCATGTTTTGTTGGTGGTGATTATTTATTTGCTTATTTATATCCTGTTAGTTTCCTCTGTCTCCTGAACATAACAACACTCATTCACAACTCAACACTCTCCATATGAGCTTATGTTTGTTTGTATTCTACCCAAAATACAATTCTTGCTATTCCTTATGCATTTTTTATCTCCAGTAGGATTCCAAGAGTTCTTTGTATCACTGTCCCAGTGGATGTTTCAGCTTTTTATGAATCCTCCTTTCTAGCAGTGCATACCATCAACTGTCAAGCTGAAAAATCAGCTTTAGCAGAAAACTCAAATTTAAGTTTCTGTTGTAAATATTTCCAAAGTCTGTGCCCATATTTACATTGAAGATCAATGAACTCTATGCCTTGTGCTGTTCTCTCTTTCTTCTGTTATCAGCATTTGCATTTTCCAGGCTTCAAATAATTTATTTCTGCTTCTAAGTGCTCATTCCTGTTATTCCTCTATTCCTTTTAAGCAGGTCAACTTAAATTGTTAAATTGTTAAAAGTTTTGTCTACTTTTTAAAATAAGTTTGGTATCATTTTCAACAGAGAGAACCGAAATGTTTCCTACCCTTGAGTACCATTCCATTATCCCTTGATATTTCTTGAATTGTTAAAGGTTCTAATTCGTTCATAAATGTTAATTTGGTATCTTTTCCAACAAAGAGAATAAGTCACTTTTCTAATTTGGTATCTTTTCCAACAAAGAGAATAAGTCAGTTTTCTACATTTGAGTTTCATTATTCTTTTATATTTTCTTTGCCTTTGGCCAGACCTTTACTGTTTTATCTTATTATCCTCATATATATACATATATTTTTGCAAATTTCCCTCTGTAAGATATCAATGCCAATGGTTCTGAGCCTGCTGATTTATTTATTGTTTAAACATATCTGTTGACTCTCACTTTCTTATTTATGGTTACTTATCCAGGACATATCTTCCCAACATCTAATCAAGGTCTAGGAGGAAGTTTTTGCAGCCACATTTATGTAGCTATATCTCTGTATTTTCTTTTACAAATAAATACATTCTCATGACACAGACACTCACATATTCAAAATGCTGTTATTCTGAAGATTTCCTCAATGTATGTACCTTCCTGGCTCCAGAAACTGTGCCATTCTCTAAAATTCCAGGACTTTACCATCAAATTATTTCAAATCATGTATAATAACCTACAATAGCTGTGCAAATAATAAAGGAGAGAATCCTCAATTGCCCTTACAATCAACTTACTCTCTACCAGTTTCAGAGGACAACTCTTAACTGATTTTCTTGATACAGCTTTCCTCCAGGTAAGCAATTCTAGTCTGATCACTAAGGTCTTTACATGGTTAAAGAATGTTGAGTCTCAGTGGTCCCTTTGACCTAGTAATAGCCATAATATGCAGTGTTTTCTAGCCTTACCTTTAGCAACAATTATAAGTATTTTTTATATTCTTTTAACTTTTATATATCTCTAGATACTGAATTTTTAACCTTTTCTCTAAAGAAACACCCTTTTTTCCCTCCAGTGTTTTCTCTTGCTCAATCTGTGTGTGTGTGTGTGTGTGTGTATTTCTCATTTGTTTTTTATTTTGTTATTCTTATTCCCTTAACTTCTGAATGCTCTATTTGACTTGTTTTTTGAGAGGATTTTCTCTGAGTCTCAAATCAAATCTGTAACCTTTAGACAGGTTTTTCTGGCACAAATCACTATAGTGGTATTTAATAAGAGGCAATGTATTTTTCACTTACATTTTAATTCTCCTCATGTGATTTAATGAAGAGATAAAATCTGGAAATTTTCTTTGAATTAAGTTAGATTATTATGGAGTATCCTCTGATGAGCTGCACAGAATGCGTAGGGAATGTGACAGGGACTGGATACTGGCCCAACAGAACTGAGAGCAAGAATTAGCTGATATGCTACTGATTGTTTTCCCCCCGGAATAGCCACCTCACCCCTTAATTATTAAATTCTATGAGGAAAATAACAAATACTTGTGACTGAAATGAGGTTAAGTTCAAATCCTGTCTTTTTTGTTGTTATGTAGCCTATAGGAATGTGAAAAATTCAAGCTATTCTACCCACATGAGAGAATTTTAGGGAACATTTCAACTCCTCTTCCTTATTTTCTCTTCCTCAGAGGGAGAATTATGTATCTAGTTAATCAGAGGACAATATATTCATTCATTGGAACTCATGTGAATGTTGGAGTTGCTTTGATTTATAAGCCTAAACTTATGTTCAATCTTCTGCCTTTTATTTTATGCTACTATTTTACAAAGAGACAGACATAACCCTGGTTTAAGTCTTGCTTTTTGTATTAAGGAGAAAGCTCTTTCATTTTCATCCAACACACTGAAGACAGAATAAGAAAGTTTTGTTTGTGGTGTCAGATTCAACCATTTCTTGCTTATTAAGCTTCCACATAAGACTGAATAAATAAGATACAGGAAATAGAATGTGTCTTCCCTTGGAGCCCAGATATCATTGATCATGAAGATCTACCATTCAGCTTAACCAAAAAAATTTTTTTTTCTTTCAGTGCAAAGAATAAAAAGCTCTGTATATGTGTATAAGTATATATGTTTATAAAGGAGAAGGTGAAGAAAATGAAAGTTTTTCATGATTAAGTCAACTTCAGAGAAACCCAGAAAAAAGGAGTGATAAAACTTAGAAGAAGACATTTCTCAATGAACACCTAGCAATGCTTCTTGAAAATTGTATTTCATTTTGGGACCAAAAGTACTTCGGTTATTTCTTGTACATTCTCTGTATAAGTGAGTTTAATTGATTTCTGCCAGTACTTTTATACCTCTACTTCCATTCTTGAAAGTTTAACTTGGATTCACATATTAGATGAATTGTTAAAATTTTTAAATAAGTTTATAATGAAATAAAGATAAGAATACTTTCAAAGTTGTTATATATTTGAAATTGTTGCCTCATTCAGAAAAGCATGAGTTGGTTCAAAATTCTACAGACACTTCTTAAGTTTCTTTCTTTTTTAATTTTATGTAAGATAATTAATAAGATGAGTTACCCTGAGGGTTGTTGTTGTTGATGTTTTGCATTTTTGGTGCCCAAATTCTTCTACCTGGGGAGTTATGAGGTTCTATTTGTTTTCAATCCTAAAATGTAATATATGCTGTGAAGATGTGGTTCAATTTTTGACTGTTATTATGTTCTTCAGAGGCCTAGTATCATGTAAATGGCTATTTGTTTCAGGAATGTTTATCTTGATTAACTGTTAACACATGTTTACTGTCATAATTAGTGTTATTGTCATTAACATTGTTTCGTGGTGACCCAATTTTCTGTATATGGAGAACCATTGCATATCCCTTCAAATATCCAATAATTACCTATTTTTAAAATCTGCTTGTAATCTGGTTTAATAAAACTGTAATAAAATAATTGCACATGCAAACATATGTATGTTTAAAACTAGTATTTAATATAGAGTATTCAGCACACTAATTAAATTGTTAATGAAACAAAATGAATATCAGTTTCAGTTATATAAAGCTAAATTTGATCAACTTCCATGTTGAGTGTCTATTCTTTTTTTGTCTCAAAGTTTTACCAAACACCATTCTTGGAAACAGACTCTTTTGATTCATATTCAAAATCTTTTAGTCATTGTGTACCAATGAATCTGTTTTATAATTACTAGATTGTGGGATATAATAATTAAAGTACATTGGGAATGTATTGCATGTGTAACTATATACTCAGAACTTCATTTATATTTTTTGCCACTTAAATATTACATTCTGTTAATAATTTTCCATGTTAAAGAAAACACATTTTCATGACCAAGTGGTATGCATTAAGTTTAGTAATAAATTATTTAGAAAAAACTGCCCCCAGTCTTCATACCCAGGAAAGGTACTTAGTAGTGTTTCATGGATACATCATAGTGAATCATTTTTATACTGAATCTCAAAATATATATACCACAATTTTATATTTTCAAATGTTATATTTTTAAACTTTATGTTTTCAAAAGCTAACTCAGAAGAAAACAAAGAGAGAGAGAACATTCAGTAAGAAATAATAAAATTGCTAAAAGTAAATAAAAATATCTGCCAGGCATGGTGGCTCACACTTGTAATCCCAGCACTTTGGGAGGCCGAGGCTGGCAGATCACATGAGGTCGGGAGTTCAAGACGAGCCTGACCAACATGGAGAAACCCCATCTCTACTAAAAATACAAAATTAGCCAGGCATGGTGGCACATGCCTGTAATCCCAGCTACTCAGGAGACTGAGGCAGGAGAATCACTTGAACCCCAGAGGCAGAGGTTGCGGTGAGCCAACATCACAGCTTGCACTCTAGCCTGGGCAACAAGAGTGAAGCTCTGTCTCAAAAATAAATAAATAAATACATACATACCTACGTACATACTTACATACATAAATATTTTAAAAAATAAAAATATCTTCTGTCTAAAGAATAAAGAAAACAAAGACACTATAAATAGGATTGAAAATATAGACAACATTACTTATCTCTTATGCCTCAAACTAAATACCATTAATGGAAGATTATGAAACTAAAAATTAATGCAACATTGGAAAAGAAGAGACCAGTCTGAAGATAAAAAATTGTAGTGTATATGTGGAAAACAATACTGGATAAAAAAAATAGAAAAATGTAGCAGGAGCAAATATTTAGGGAGATAGGCATTGTTTGGTAGAGCTTTGAGAACAAATTTAGAGGACTGAAGGTTAAGGATTAAGTTCTGATTCGATGATCAATTTGATACATGAGATGCTGCTTTTAAAGCCTCTAGTTGTTCAGCTGCTGTTCTCTAATACTGTGACAGCAGAAAGCAGGAAGCAAAGTATTTTTTTTTTTTTGCTATGAATATGAGCAATGGGCTAGCAATATCAACAAAATTCCTTAAGTAGCTACTATCTACCAGGCAGGAAGGGCAGCTGACACATACTTGGTAAACCATATATAGCAGGTCTGACTGCACCAGTGCAATCACTAAAGATAGGTTAGAGAAATAGATACTGTGTTACAGTACATGAAGCCATAGATAAGTCTATATCCACAAATCACTAAACATTGAGGTACCAGAAACAAACAAACATCATCCTCAACAATGGAAAATTTTCACAGCCAAACAGGTAAGAGGACAAACAGATGGATACATTATCATATTCATGGTGAAGAATTAACCAAGACACTTGTAAGGAAAACTCATCTTTCTAGAGAAACGAAAAGTTGAGAATGTAAAAATATAATAATTGAATTAAAAAGTTTGTAAGATGAACTGAAAATAGGGATAATTGTCCAAATAAATAGATATGTGGATAGGCATTAGTAGTGGATAATTCTTGCTTTGCTGACCATGACTTCACCCTTCCTTGTCACAATGCCCTGAAGTTTCTCTACCATTCTCAGTCTTTGTGGCTCAGATCAGTTTCTAGCCAACAATAAGCCTGAATCTTTTGAACTAAAGTGATTGACCATTCATAGATATGTGATCCCTAATTTGCCTAGTCTAGATAAATACAGAAAGGTCTGACAGCTTCTTCCCATCATTTGTACGGTATCTTGTCACTTCAAAAAATGGCATGATATGAAAATGGAGTGGAAGTCAGAATAAAAATCAGTTAAGTGTCCATTTTCAGCAGTTTCTGAAAAAAACAAAATCTACCATGAACTTTTCAATTAGGTGAACCTATAAAAGTGATTTTATCTTGATATTTCTGCCCCTTGCAACTCAGTGAATCCTTACAGCATCCAAGATATAATTCCCTTAAGAAGTTGTGCAAGAGAGGAGTGTAGCATCAAATTTCTGTGGAAACAAACAAACAAACTGCATCCTGGTGTTGAACTGGCCCTGTCAGAAGCTTGTGTGCTATAATAATCTTTTGCTCCATTTCTTCTGTTGTGGTCTCATTCTCAGAAGATCTTTCCTGACGTTGTGACCCCAAGAGTGTATCAAAGAGATTTATTTCCAGAGGAAAGACATCTTATTTTCCCCCTCAATAATTTTGGGATACAGCTTTAGCGTTTTGGCTTTGTGTGTATAAAAACTGTTATTTTATGAAGGGACTGTGCTGTTATGGTCATTAAAGCCAGGAGCATATACCTGATAATTGCTATACAGTTGAAATGTAACTCTAGTCAGCCTGCAGTCAAGGAGGAGTGGCTTCTCAGAAAAAAGTAAACGTCATTAATAAAATAAGTAAGAGTAGAGACTAGGCAGAAGGAAAATTATAGGTACTAGAGTTAGTCTCTCTTTTTCCAGCATCCATGTACATCCTTCTTCTCCATAGATGCATTTTCAAAAATTACATCACTGATATCATTGTACCATTTTCAACCAAATACTCATTTACCTTATACAAAAATAAGAAATAATGACTTAATTAGCTATTAAATCCATTTATAATTTCAGAGCATCCGCATAATATAAATATCTCAATGAAAGATTTAATATGGTTTCTTCTAGTACATAAATATAAGGCTATAATATGAATACACTTACTCCAATACACCCATCACAAATTAGAAGCATGAAAACAAGATAATCACAATTAGGAAAGGTTAACACTCCTATTGCAAATGAAAAAAGGAAAACCACTATTAGCAAGTTAGAAACAGGCATGAAGCCTTTAATTTTAAAATGATATTTTATTGTAAAAATTAAACAAATATCATACTTTAGCAGCATTTGATATTGATTACTTCTCAAACCTTTTTTGTTTTTAATTTATTCCGAGGATTCAATTTTTGGGGGATTTCCTTCTCCCTCACTAGCCACACTTCCTGATAACTTTTGTTCTTCATCTGCCATACCCATCTCTTACCAGTGAAGTCCCTCTAAGCGTAGTTCTTTTTCCATTTTTCTTTACTCTCTACATTTACTCCTTTGGTGCTTTGAGGATTTCCTTTTGAATCACTCAGTAGGGTCTTTAAATATTAGCTATAGAAGAGCAACACTCAAATTTCTATCTCCAGCTGTGACCTGCCCCTTAAAACGCCAAGCATATATACAACTGCTTTTTCAACATCTCCACTTGTGTATGTAATATTTTTCTCAAACTTCATGTTCCCAAGTCGTTTTACCTATTTTGTCTCTCAAGGCTGTTCTTCCCGCATTCTTTCCTATCTCAATAGTAAATAATTTCTTTTAGATACTAAAACTAAATATCTGGGCTCCTTCCTTTCTTTTTTATATCATAGCCCATGCATTAACTTGACATATTGGCTCTACCTTCAAAATTTATCTCAAATATGGGTGTTTCTCACCAACCAACCACTACTACCCTGGTAGAAGTTATTCTCCACCTTTGTCTACGTATAATCAGTTCTCCATAATGCAGGTAAAATGAACTTGATGGAATAATTTAGTTCACATTCCTATTCTGATCAAAATCCACCAGTAGCATTATACATCAGTGAGAATAAATGCCTATCGTAGGGCAGAAAGCTTGTTTGTCTCACTTCCAGCTCCCTCTCTGAGCTCATCTTCTGCCACAGTTATTAAGTTACACTCCACTTCTGCCTCACAGCCTACTTGCTGTTTTTCAAAATGATCGCATAGCATTTTCTTTTGCCACTGACTTGAGCATTCTTCCCACCACATATTCTCATTGACTCACTCGTACATTAGGTTCAGATATCTGCTAAACTTAGATGTCACCTTATCAGAGGAGCCTTTCCTGGCTTCCCTATAAAAAAGAGAAGTTCCTGTTACTGCAGTCCCAGCATTCTCTACTTCCATAACCCTGATTTATTTTGCTTGATAGCACTTGTTGTCATCTGCAATATATATATTTGTGCATAATAGTTATAACTTCGTAAAAATATACGCTCCTTTGAAGTGAGCACAACTACAAACTGAAAGACTGTTAGAAATAATAAGGAAGCTAAAAATTGTAGATGCCTCATACATTGCATTAATGGCATTAAAACTATTGTTTCTCAATCAACACGCTTTGCCATGTAACTCTGTAGTTCTTGCAACTAGTAAGGTAGAGTATATTACTCCACTTCTGTTTGGTTTTAGCCACACGAGTTGCTTTGCATAACAGAACGTTATCAGAATTTACTCAAGCAGGGGCTTGAAAAGCATTTGTAATATTGGGCATGTTCTCCCTGCATTCATTTCTGCCATATCAATGAGAAGAAACTCTCCTAAGCCAGTTGACTATGAAAGGCTGAGGATGGGAAGGAGAAGATGCATTCCTAGACAAGTCACTTCTACTTCAGCTGACTTCCAGCTAGGCTCAGATGTGTGAGTGAGACTAGATAACACCAACAGAAGTATCTGGCTGGATTCAGTCTAGGTCAACTGACCTCAAGCCAAAGTGTAGCCTCATGGTCTAAATAAATGCTTATACAGATCACTGTATGCTACTGATACTTTGTGGTTATTCATTATGCATTATTGCTGTGACTATAGGAAACTTAAATTTATAATAGTCTCAATAAACAAAAATCAATAATGTGGTTTACACAAGCAATAATTACACTAAACCATCTAACAATAGCAATGTGAACAATGAATTGTCCTCAAAATATCCCCAAGTAGAAATATTTACTGTGTTTGCATAGAATGCCACAAGAGCTTTCAATGAACACAAAAATGAATATAAATGTGTTCATGGCTAGAAAAACTCAATGATATAAGCACTTTGTTTCTCCTCTAGTTAATATACACATTGGAAAATAAAATCCGTATTACAATGTCAACATTATTAGTCAAGTAATTTGAAAAGCAGATTCTAAAGTGAATATTAAAGAATAAATGCCCAAAATGAGGCAACTCAATTTGGAAAAGGATTTAAGGAAATATGTCAGGATATATTTGCACAAGATTAAGTAAGTATATCAATTGTATCAAAAGGAAAATTTGAAAATTTACTCAGGCAAGAAAAAGATGTTGTTACATGATAATGGCTGATTTTCAGATAAGTGGGGACTGAAGAAATAATGCAAATAGGGCTGAGACAATTTTTTTAAAAAAAAGTGTCATTCTTAGAGCATTCATAAAAATATGTATCATTAAAATTATCTAAACTATCACTCTAAAATGTAAGAGAATATGTTTTATAATTGTAAACAAATCTTTTAAAAAAACATGGACATCAAGAGCACAAAGATAAAGATG
This sequence comes from Pan troglodytes, assembly GCF_028858775.2. Classification (NCBI taxonomy): domain Eukaryota; kingdom Metazoa; phylum Chordata; class Mammalia; order Primates; family Hominidae; genus Pan; species Pan troglodytes. Next base: position 117,046,734 of record NC_072401.2, on the reverse strand, counting down.
TATATAATTTATACTTCTTGATTAAATATTTCTGAATAGCAGAAATATCATAAGCAAATTTACAGGCAAATAACTGACCCATGACACTATATGCAATATATGTCACAAAGGAATAATATTTGAAATAAGAATTCCAAGAAATTGATATGAAAAAGTCTAATAATTCAATATAAATATTTGCAGCATATGTGAAAAGCAGTGATAGTGGAAATTTGAATCATCCATAAAGATACCAAAAATATTCTTACTCTCATCATTAATAATGGAAATACAAAACTAACCACAATTTAATAGCATTCTTTAATCATCCGACTGAGAAATATCAAGAAGTTGAATAATTTCCAGAGTTTGTAAGGATATAAAAAATAGGCATGTTTTTGTATTTTTTGTCATAATATAAACTTGTAGAGGCATTTCCTTAGAACAAGTTGGAAGTATTTAATGGAATTTAAAATATTCTTCTTATTTAAATCCAAGCTCTGGTAAGTAAAAAAAAAAGAAAAAAGAAGTATTTTCTCACAATTTTAGTTTGTAACCCCATGGAGAGGATTGACTTTAACTGTCCGTGATGCTTAAATTTTCCCTGTCAACTTGAGTGGACCACAGGTGCTTGGATTGAACACAATTTCTGAGTGTGTCTGTGAGGGTGTTTTGGATGATATTAGCATTTAAATGGTGAACTCAGAAAGCAGATGGTCTTCCCCAATGTAGTTGGGCATTGTTCAATCCATTGAGGGCCTGAATGGAATAATAACAAATAAACAAACAAAACAGAGAAAGGAAAAATTTTCAGCCTTACTTTTGGAGCTGGGACTCTTCTCCTGCCCTCAGGCTGGGATTTACACCATCAGTTCCCCTGTTTCTCTTGCCTTTAAATTCAAATTGAATTATACCATTGGCTCTCTCTCTGGAGAGCCATGACTAATACAGTATCCCTCAGTGTAGGATTAGTTACTTCATGTTTCATGCTAAATATAAAATACTATCCTGGTTATGACAAGGCAAGTAACTCTAGGATTTACTTGTGTAGAAATATTTCTGAAATAGGTTTATGTAAGAAAAATGTTTCAGAATAATACATGCAGAATACTGCTCTTTGTATAAAACAGCACATAAAATAACAAGTAAAGCGAAGTGCATATGGGAACATTTAACGTATGTATATTTTAATACACAAGTGCATAAATGTATAGAAAAAAGGCCAGGAGAATACAATCATATTAGTAGGTAACCTCTGAGAAGGAGGCTATTGGAGGAAAGGAAGAAGAAAAAGTCAAAATGTCACATTTTGTGCTCTACAGTAAAGGGAAAATTTGCAACTTGATTGCCAGATCTACTCAGGAAGTTTGAGTTTTGTGGAAGAAAACGAGTGAAGGCAAATAAATATACATTAATATTCTAAATTTTTGAGGTGATGTAAATTATGATTAACACAATAAATAATTAGAAATGAAGCATTTTTATATTCTATTCACAAAAGTCAGGAGATGAAACAGTAAAGAAAAATTACATAATCAGAGATGAATGCAAAAAATATTTATGTAGTTAAAAATTTAAGAACAAAAATGTTAGAGATAAAGATATTTCATATTGACAAAATTTTTAAAAATCCATTGAAAATGAAAATGATGCTAATGACTTTCAAGTACCTAATAATACTGCTTCAAAATATATATTAAATATAGAAAACAATTGCTAAAAAAATGAACAAATACAAAATACTATTAGGACTCTTTAACATACTGTTTTCAGCGGTTATAGAATGTTTATAGAAGACAAGCTGGTTGACTTAAGAGATGTACGCACATCCTATTAAATAATAATATATAATTTTCAAATGCAAATGTAACATTCTCTACTATTATCTTATCCTAGGCCAAAGAGTCTAACTCAACAAATTATTCAAAGTTGGTATTACCTAAGCCACACTCATTGATTCAGCGCAAATTAATTGTTATGGGCCCAGTGGCACATCAAGAGGGAGTTGATTTCTTGGCTCTCTTTTGTATTAGAGGCACTTTATAAAGGTGTCTGGCTGGGCGCGGTGGCTCATGCCTGTAATCCCAGCACTTTGGGAGGCTAAGGTGGCTGGATCACGAGGTCAGGAGTTCAAGACCAGCCTGGTCAAGATGGTGAAACCTCGTCTCTACTAAAAATACAAAAAATTAGCTGGGCATGGTGGCACGCACCTGTAATCCCAGCTACTTGGGAGGCTGCAGCAGAGAATTGCTTAAATCCAGGAGGTGGAGGTTGCAGTGAGCTGAGGTCGTGCCACTGCACTCCAGCCTGGGTGACAGAGCAAGCCTGTCTCAATTAAAAAAAAAAATGTATCTGTATCCCTGTAACAAGGAAGCTAATAGAAAAACATATCTCAGTAGTACTCATTCTAGGTCAAGTCAAGGCATTGGGGAAAGTTAGAAGATGCAACAGAGATAATGTGTATAAAAAACAAAAAAGTTTTGGATGTTTAAATATTTTTGTAATTTCCTCAGCATATAATTGCGTATTCTGGGAAATACTATTTAAAAATGAAGAAATTTAAAATTTGAAGCTATTTCACAGTAAGATTTTCTCTAGGGATTTATAGAAAAAACATACATTGTTGAAAGAAATCTTCACTGAAAAACAGGAAAGTTTAGCTTTGATGACTTACAAATAAGCAACTCTTCTGTTTCTCAATAATGTGAAAATAATGAGCTATATAGTGTTTGTTTCTTTTTCAATCCAATATCAATATAATTCAAACAATAGAGAAAAAGATAAAATACTTGTTGTAGCAGAGTAAAAGGATAGATATAACATGTAAAAAAGTGCAGAAATAAAAAGGATCATTCCATCAATAGAGAAAAGATTTATCTAATCCATTAATTTTTCAATGGATTAGAAAAAATAAAACATAAGATATTGTAATATCATTTTATTATACTATAAAATCAGTTAGCATTTTATTTAATATTATTAAGAGACTAATATCAAGTTACAATAGGTGTTTAGAAGTGAAATACTCTGCCATCATAGAAGCAGAGATCTATTTTTTCAACTACAGAACATATTTTGTTTATATGAAATTTTTAAATAAATTATGTTCTTTAAACATTGAATCAATGATAATGTGAGACATAGAAAATCTGTAAAACTTCTTCAAAAATTACATTTAGATGCTATTTAGAGATGCAATTATCATTATTCTAGAAATTATTTTTCAGTTTTTATAGTAAGTCAAAATAAATTGTCTAAACTTTCAGAAACACAGTCTTAAGTACTCTAACATTCTAAAATATACTACAAATGTTGTTTCCTGAGGTAATTCACGTACTTGAAACTGCTATTATTCCAATCTAAAAACAAGCACTCCCAAAATAAAACAAGATGACATGAAGGACTAATAATAAAAAGATTAGCAACTGATTTTTGCCAATTATAAAGCATAAAAAATATGTGACACATGGTAACATTAAAGTATTTTAAAAGAAGTTATAGTTATAAACATCAAAATGGACACTTAGAAAACATATTCTCCCAAGTGCAAATATAATCATCTGAATTATGCATTCAATATGAAAGCAATTAAATATACTAATATTAATGGTTAAAATATATGAAAAAATTAAAGAAGGGTAACTGTTGAGACTGAATACATTGATGTGTGTGTGTGTGTGTGTGTGTGTGTGTATGCTTTTTTTATAGACCTTTTTAGAACATTTTTGGGCCCACAACAAAATTGAGAAAAAGTTTTAGACATATACCGTATATCTCCTGCCCCAACACATGCTTAGTATTTCCCATTGCCAACATGCCACACCAGAATGGTACATTTGTTATAACTGATGAGCCAACATTGATACATCATCAACCAAAGCTCATAGTTCATAATAGAGTTCTCTCTTGGTGTTGTGCATTCTATGGCTTTCAATGATGACATGTTTCCACCATTATAGTATCATACAGAGTAGTTTTATGCCCTAAAAATCCTCTGTGCTTCACCATTGTCTGATTTTTACCAATTAAATTCAACAGTGATCAGTAGATATCTTAAAATACAGCCAGACTTCTTACCTTCCTGGATATATATATATATATATATATATATATATATATACACACACACACACACACACATATATACACACACACATATATATCCAACTATATATAATATATATCTCCAACTATATATATATATCCAAGTATATATAGTTATGTATATTCATTATTAAATAAGAAAATAATCACAAAAATGAGTACAAATTAGACACAAAATTCTGATAAATGAAAAACCCAAGGAACGTGAAAATTGATTATAAATATAAAAGCAGATAGAATTCTAGATTTTCATTGTGTATGTGAGTTCAAATTTCTTTTCAGCCTCAACACCTGTATGATTTGGAGTTTTGTTCGTTTCTACCTTTACTCATTTTGTTGATGTGTAATGGTCTGATATACTGGTTTTAATTTGCATTTCCCTGAAAGTTAATGAAATTGAGCAAATTTTCTAATGCTTTGGTCATTTTAACATCTTCTTTTCTGTGCCTGTGAAATATTTTGCACATTTTTTTCTGTTGGTTTACTTGAATTATTCTTATTTACTTTGCAGGGGTAAACAAACAATTGATTAATTGTTTGTGTTACCTGTAATCAACCACAGACCAAAATATTAGATAAAAATTCCAGAAATAATCAATTAATAAATCGTAAACTGCACTCCTGTTCTGCGTATTGTGATGAAATCGTGTACTATACCAATCTGTCTACTGTCTACCTCTCTATTAATCACTTAGCCTTCTTGGTTGTTGGATTGACTGTCAGAGTATCATAGTGCTTGTATTCAAGTAAACCTTATTTTACTTTCCAATATATTATTGTAACTGTTCTATTTTACTAATGAGTCACTGTCATTAATCTCTTACTGTGCCTAAGTCAAACTTTATCATAAGTATGTATGTATAGAAAAAAATAGTACATGTGAGGTTCAGTACTACTCAGTTTCAGGCATCCACCGGGGATCCTCAAACATATGCCCCACTAATAAAGAGTATTACTGCATAAATTTTTTCTCTAATATATATTGCAAAGATCTTTTCTCACTATAAATATTTTATTTTCACTCTTTAAGATTTATCTTTCCTGATTCCAAGAAATTGTCATTTTTAATATAGTCCAGATTATAATATTTTTTCTTTAATGGTTAGTACTTTTATGTCATTTAATAAATCTTTGTCTATCCCATATAGGTTCTTATATAAAAAGCTTAATTGTTTTTCTTTCCTTTTTAGATCTACAATCTATCTGAAATTAATTTTTTTCATATAGTGTGAGTTGGAGTTCAAAATTCATTTTTTAATATGGATATCCAATTAAACTAGCACCATTTATTGAAAACCATTTATTTCTCTGTTGCATGATAGAGTCCTCTTTGTCATAAATCACATGATCATATTTGTATGAATATGTTTCTGGAATTTCTGTTGTATTCATTGGACTGACTCTTCCAATGGATTATTCATTTTAGTTATCTAAGAACTGTTGATATTTAGTAGTATATGTTCACCTAATATTTTATGGGAACAATTATTAGGATGCAGCTTGATAAATGTTCTCAAAATGAACACAAATTGTAACTAGCAATATGTAAAAGAAACATTACCCAAATCTCAAAAACTCTCTCATGCATATTTCCAGTTAGGATTCCTGCCCAAACTTTCACAGTATCCTAACATCTAGAGGCACTTGAATAAAATCATACAGTATGCACTTCTCTATCTTTGACTTCTTTTATTCAACATTTTTGGTGGGTGAGATTTGTTAGGCTATAGTATAAAGTGACATTCAGTTCGTTTTCACTGCTGTATTTTATTGCATCATATGTTTATGCTGGAATGTTTGCATTCATTCTACTTTAGAGGAAAATTAGTTGTTTCTTTTTAGTTTGAGGCTGTAATGAATAGGTATATTATTTTTCTTTACTTCCAGAACAAACTAACAAATTTAGTGGATTAAAAAACTAATTAGTTATCTCACAGTTCTATTAAGTCAGAAATTCAGATTGGCTTATTTGTTTCCTTTGTCCCAAGTCTCATAAGACTGAATTCAAGGTGTCAGCCAGCTGGGCAATATCTGGGGGTCCTGGGGAAGAAGCTGCCTCTAGACAAATTCAGTTTGTGGGCAGAATTCAGTTCCTTCCTTGCGGGGCTGAGTTCCTGTTTCCCTGCAGGCTTTAAGCCTGAGGCTTCTCTCATCTCCTTGAGATAACCCACATTTTTGTCAGGTTGTCACTTCCAGCTTCAGACCAACAGGAACATGTTAAGTTCTTGTTATGCTTTTAATTGCTCTTTCACTTATGCCACATTTTTTCTCCTTCAGCTGGAGAAATTTCTCTGCTTTTAAGGATTTATGTGATTAGAGTAGCACACCCAGATAATCCAAGATGATCTCTTTACTTTAAAGTCTTTAACCTTGATGATATCTGCAAGGTCCCTCTATCACAAGATAATTATCAAAAGATAATTACAGCTTTTTAGAATAAAGAATGTGTATCTTGTGTGGCCAGAGTAGGGAAGTACTATCCTGCTTGTCACAACACTGCTACTCAGAGCCTTCTTGCAGATGGCTTTGTGAAGACATATAGGCATTTTAGTTAGCATATACATTGGGATATATGTTTTAGCCATAGAGTGTCAAACTGAGTAGGTACTGCCAAATGGTTTTTCAAAGTTTGTGCAATCGACCATTGTGTAACACTTCTGATTATTCTATTTTCTCATTAACAATAAATGCTTTCTATCCTCTCCATTTTAGCCATTTTAGTAGTATGCAGTATTTCACATTATGGTTTTACGTAGATTGTAATGATAATTAAAAGTGATGAGCTTCTCATGGGTTTCTTATCTATTTGGATTTTTTTTTTTTTTTTTAGTAAATTATCTGTTCAAGTCTCTTGCCAAATTTTAAATTTTAAATTTTATTCCATTAATTTAGAAGGTTTATTGATATCCTCTATATTCATATTTTGGGGGAAATACATGAGGGAAATAATTTTTCAATCAATAACTTACCTTTTCACTCCTTTTTGATATCTTTGAATAAACAACTTTTTAAATATTTTACATGGTATATAATATCTTATTGTATTATGATTTATTACATTTTTGCTAATGAAACTTCTGATAATGTTAGTGTTCATGAAGTTATTTTCCATATTGTGTTGTAATGACTTTATTATTTTATTTTTCACAGAGACCTAAAGTGAATCTGGAATTCATATGTATATGACATGTCATATGAATCCATTTTCATTTTCTCCTACATAATAACCAATTGATCCAGAAAAATCTATTGTGATGATTATCCTCACTCAAATATACTAAAGTGTCAATTTCAATTGTCAAGCACTGAGCATGTGAGGGACTGCTTCTAAACATGTTTTCTTCCTCTATTGTGCAGTGTTTCTGTTAGAGTGTCCATTCCACACAGTCGAGGTTCCTACAGCTCTTTGATAAATTTTGACATCAATTATATAAACCCTCTTTAAGTTTGCCTTACTTATGGTCTATTGCCTGTCTATTGATGATTCATTTTTCTAACTCTTTGTCTTAAATGAACGTGTGTTTAAGTCAATTTGTCTTTCTCTAAACACTACTTTATCTGTCTCTTGCAAATGGAATACGTTGTGTAAAAAATTTAAAAACTGTAACAATAGTAAGAAGTAAAACTGCTTTTAGTCTCAGATAACTAGAAAATGCACAGAAAATTGTAAGAAAACTGCAAAAAGGCTAACCTTAATAAATGAATTTAGTAATATCACATAATAAATATATTAAAATCTATACATTAACACAGGCAATTGGAATATAATTTTTTTAAAGATTGACATCAGCAATAGCATCCATGGTCACAATATATTTAGGGATCAATTTAAGAAAAAATATTTATTGCAAAACAAAATTTTCTGCTGAGAGCAATTAAAGAACACCTAAATAAATGAAGAGATACAGCAAATTTATAATTTGTAATAAATTTGTAATAATAAATTTGTACAAATAAATAATTGCTGTAAATAATATGTATTGTTAAAGTAACTAAACTACGCACATTGATGTATAGATTCAATGCAAGCCCAAACAAAATTCCAAACAAAATTGCCAACTGGTTCTAAAATATATATGCATTAAAATACAGAACACCTAGACTAACAAAAACCTTTTTTTTAATGGAACAACAATAAAATTTTTAAAGATTGAGTCTCTTGACTTTAAAATTTTCTAAAAGTTACAATGTTCATAATAGTGAAATTTGTGAAAGAATAAGCTTTTATGTTAGAAAAGAGTCCTGGTGCCATCAATGAGAAAAATAAAACCTTTACGAGTAGTACTGGAAAAAATGAATGTCTATGTAGGAAAAAAATAGGTCAATGTCTGTTTCATACTATATACAAAAATTATTCATGATAGATCAAAATAACAAAAAAATTAAAATTGTAACGACTAAAAGAACACATAGCAGGATATTTCATTGATATTTCTTACAGAGATCACAGAAAACTACTAACCATAAATAAAAGTGTGCTAAGTTGGACTTCTTTAAATTTAAAATATTCTTGTCATCAAAAAGCACTGTTAAGAAAATGAATATGCAAATCACAGACAGAGCCAGTATATTTGAAAATCACATACCTGACAATGGATATCTTCCTTCTACCTCTCTTTGTAGAACTTCTCCCTTCAAATTCCCTTTAAATTTAAATTCTTCCAAGTAAAATTTAGATCTCAAACCTTTCTGGATCTCCTCTATATTTCACCAACTAAAGCAAACTGATATTTAACCAGCATTCAAATGGGCTGAAGACTCCAGCTTTTCATTGCTGAGTAAACATTTGAAATTTGAAACATTTTAAAAATTTGAAAATTTCAGTATTTTCTTCCTTCCCCTTAAAGTCTCTAAGAATAAGAGAATTTAAAAACTCTTTTCACCATTCACAAAAATTAGATTTCTAACCTTGAAAAAACAGAAGTGGACTGGGCGCAGTGGCTCACGCCTGTAATCCCAGCACTTTGGGAGCCTGAGGCAGGCAGGTCAGGAGGTCAAGAGATCGAAATCATGCTGGCCAACATAGTGAAACCCCATCTCTACTAAAATATAAAAATTAGCTGGATGTGGTGGCACACACCTGTAGTCCCAACTCCTTGGGAGGCTGAGGCAGGAGAACCACTTGAACCCGGGAGGTGGAGGTTGCAGTGAGCTGAGATCGTGCCACTGCACTCCAGCCTGGCGACAAAGCGAGACTACATTTCAAAAAAAAAAAAAAAAAAAAAAAAAAAACAGAAGTGACCTGTAAGTCTTGGTTTTCAATAATATCTTTCCCATTACACATATATTTTAAATATGTCTAGTAAACATATAAAATCTAGTGAGATACTTTAAATTAAAAATAATCTGATAGGATTTTTATCTGTCAAACTAACAAAAATGTAAATCTTGTGAATACTCTTTCAATAAGTGAGTGGTGATAAGTCTCCTCAATTATTGTTCTGAGAATAAAAATCTTTACCAAGTTTCAATGTAGTGATATAAACATATGTAACATAAAATATACCTTTTTAATAGTTTGTCCCTAGAAGACCACTATGCAAATGATTAATTCTGAAAAATAGAAGCTCTTTCAAAGATTTATGCAAAAAACTTTTTTATAATTACTGAAAAAAATAATTTATAATTACTGAAACTCAATAACCCAGCAATAAAAGTAAAATAATAATGGCTGGTTTTTATTGAACATTATCTACATGGCAGGCACTCACTAAGCATTGTAACAGAATTAACTTATTGAATATTTATATAAACTATATAAGGAATTTACTTTTATTACACCCATTTTACATACGAGAAGTGTTTAATATATGGGATTTTGGCCACATAGAGTGCTTTGTGAATCAGAAATAACTGCAAAAGTGTTTGAAAATGTTATTGTGCTAATTTGTTTTTGTTTCTCCCTCCAAGTCTATTTTCATCTCTGTGTTTGCCCAGACCTATATGGGAGGCTGACCTAAATGATCGGTCTCAATGGGCTCCCTTGATCTTTGGAATTTTATTACTTCTGCCATTGTGAGCCCCAGCAAGAGATTGGAGGTAGGGTAGGCAGTTAGGTCAAGGTCTTATTTTTCAGGCTCCCTTCTTGTGGAGTTGCCAAGGACTGACATCTCCAAACTAGAGTCACGTCTCTTTTCAAGTTGCTTCCTCCAGGCCTTGCATGCTATCTCTAGTTCTAGAAATGGTTTCCTCCTCTTGCAGTTTCCTGCTCTTGCTGTGTCGAAGATTCTTTCATGGTCACAATATATGTTGCCCAGACCATGAGTTGCAACGTGCATATTTAAATTTCAACTTTTGGAGAGAGGGGTAGATTAGAGATGTTTATTCATTCTACAAATATTTTCAGAGTATCTACTACTTGCCCAGAATTAGTAAAGACATGAAGGATTCAGTAGTAAACTAAGTGGCGAAAGTATTTGCTCTTATGGAGATTAAACTGTAGTTAGAGGCTACATATAGAAAAAAAGATAAATATATGATATACCAAATAATGAAAAGAGCTGTAAAAGAAGCGAAAAGCAAGGTATTGGGATAGGGACAGGGTCACGTTGCGTGGGAGTGAATCAAGGAACTCCTTCTTGGTAGAAAGTATTAAGAGTATAAGGAACAATAGGAACCATAGCATGTGCTGGTAGCCTGTTTAATATATTTGAAGAATAGCCAGGAGGTCAGTATGACTAAGTGGATGACAGAAGAATTTCTTCATAGTGCTTTAATAATTCATGTTATTTATAATTAGTATATATCATATTTCTTACATAAAATTAAAACTAAATAGTACATGTAAATTCTGGATGTTAGCAACGTGATCACTGGTCCATTTTTGCTGCTGTGTATCTTGCTGGTATGACCTAAGACCATTATTGGGGGTTTTTTATGGCTTATGTTAGTATTCTGTTCAGAAATTGGACCACATAATTTCCTCATACTTTTATATGAATATGCAATATCAAAAGTTATTGTGTAACATCTTCTTATATATACAAGAAACACTCAGTCTCTAGACCTCATTCATATTTCAATAGATCATTTATTTGTCTATCTTTGTACTTCTTAGCATTAAAACTTTCTACTGTATTTTTGAAACCAAATTAAAAAATAGATCAATATTAATTATATTTTCTTCACAATATAAACTAACATGGCAGCTTAAAAATCAAATGAAAGTGATAGTAAACATAAAAACTGCCATTTTTAACACGAAACCAATATATCTTATGCAAGTCTGGGTTCTGAATGACAGGCACTCCATTTTATATTTTTATTATATATCATGCACTTTGGTCAAAGCACACCAGAAAATCAAATTTTTTTAAGCAGGATGTTCCAAATTCATTAAATTGTTTGGTTATGTCAGATTACAAAATGTATTACTTACGCTATGATGTTTTATGTTTTCAACACTTCTTTATAAAAATATAAATAAAAATAATAAAAGACTGTATCATATAGTAATATAATAAAATAACTTAAAATGTTGTTAAAATAATATTCCATAAAAATAAATCTGGGTTAAAACTTTGCATTTTTATTTATTTACAGAGAATACATTCTTATGCTATATTTTAAAGATTCTCTTTTCATTTACTTTGGAATTATATTTAATGAGTAATTAATATTTACAAATTACCACTTGAAACTCACTTCTGATGAAACGTTGGTTGAAATTTATACAACTGTTTATTTCACCATAAATTTTAAGAAGATTCTTAAATGTAGCATTTAGCTTTTATCCAATTTTCTAACCTAAGAACATCTTTTAAAACTTGGTCAAGACCAAATAGAGCTATTTGTTCTCTCACAAACTAATTCGAGCTAGCATTTTCAGCTCTGTTTGCCATAGAGATTTGATAGCCAAAGACATATTTTTATAGCAGGTTTCAAACTGGAAAAGCATGACTGCTCTTGGTGAGATTGATGAAAAGTCATTTTCATTTAATATTATTGATTGATAAAAATAAGTATTCCTGTATAGAGGAGTGCCATATTCCATAGTCAATGATTAAATATATCAATTGCAGTAACAGTGTGGTTTTGATATATAGTTTCATTCCTGCCTAAGGCTATAAAGACATATATTATTAGTATCTTTTTTTCAGGAGCTAAACTAGTTCATAAAGTCTAATTCATTTAAAAAATTTTTACTATGCTCCAAATGCTTTGGGAATTCCCAGGGCATATTTTTCTAGTGTATAATCTAATAAGATAACTTATTTTGGATGACAGTGTTATTCATTAGATAACTTATGCTTAAAATGATATACCATATAGCAAAAACTAAGAACTTTAAAATGACATTACCGCAAACAAAAATGTTACTTTTTGAAATTAAATGAGTAAATGTGATTGAAGTGAACTTTGAAAGTTATAGGGATTCTCTAGGCCACTCAGCTTCAGTATTTAAACAGATCTCATCCTTGATACTTCGTAAGCAAAATTAGAATAGATAATTTTAATGTTCCTGTTAAATAAAATCAATCATTTAAGAACTTGCGATATGCTATTCATTGAACATTTAAGAAATGTAATGTTCATTCTTGTACAAATGTACATAAACATATTAATTATATTGCAAATTTTGCCAAATGCAAATTCAAGTGTTTTAATGATACCTAATATTATTGTTGACAATCATTCTTAATGAGAATGTTTTGTAATACTCATTAGCAAAAAATAATATGAATTGATTGTCAGAAAATATAGTTGGGTTTATAAAGCCATTGATTTCCTTGTATATAATTTATTCAACACAAAATTACCATTATTTTTGGAATATTTCAATAGTTATTGGGGATTGCTATACAAATTATAAATAGATACTAGAGAAATGTAATGTGACCAATTCTCATATTAATGAAACTCATTATTGGGAAAAGATAAATATGGATTGAAGCAATTACCTAAGTACAATTGTAGAAAGTATTATTTAAGTGAGTTTATGTATACTAGTTTATAATAAAATTACTTATTATTTTATTGGGAAAAGGTAAATTTGGTGTGAAGCAATTATCTAATTACAATTGTAGAAATTATGATTTAAGTGAGGTAATGTATAGTAGTTTACAATAAAATTACTTTATTATTAAAGGACATCTTTTCTTATAAGAAAACATTAAATTTGAAGTAGAAATTAGCTAGGAGAAGATGGCATAAGGAAGAACAAGGAAATGTTGTTAAGGAACCCCCCTGAAAAAAAAAAATATATATATATATATACTAGCATTATTTGTGCACTCAATTTGTTTCAGAACCTGGGTTTATGAATAATACTCTAAACCTAGCTGTCTCTACATGTCAGTGAAGGTGAGTGAATTATAAAGTTTATTTATCATAAGAAAATGATGTTGAATAGCTATAGACAAGATTCATATTGCCTAAAGAAAAGCAAATACTTACAAAATTGTACCACTTTAAAAAACATTGGTTTACTCGATTAATGCAGCAAATATGTGTTGAGTATCGACTAGGTGCCAGATATCCAACCTTATCTCTGTCAAGCATACATTCCAAAGAGGGAAACAGTGAATAAACCACAAACAGCCTATATTAAATGGTGATATATATAATTTAAAAATAAATAGAGCAGGGTGTGGAGGATTTGCAGGCATAAGAGAGGAGATTTGTGCAATTTAGATAGGTTGATAAGTCACTGAGAGTATAACCATTGAGAACAGACTTAAAGAATATAAGGAAATAGGTCTGCATATAACTAGGGAAGGAGTACACCAGGCAGAGGGAAAATCCATTGCAAAAGCTTACGGTGGGGACATAAGCCCGGTGGTTCATGGACTGGCAAAGAGGTCAGTGTGCCAAGAGAAAGTGAGTGAAGACAGAGTGTAAATAAAGTCAGGGAGGTTACAGGAGTCTAGAGAGTCTAAGGAATTGGAAGACATTGTAAGGATTGCGATTATAGGCTTAATTAAACGACAACCATTTAAGAATTTTAAGCAGCAAAACAACTTCACCTAAAATACATTTTAAAAGTATTTATCAGCTGGAATTTAGAGGTTAGACTTTGAAAGCACAAAGGTGGAGTTAGGATAACCTATTGATAGACTATTCTTGCAATGTAAGTGATAGAGGATGGCTGCTTGAACCAGGATCACAGCAGCTGAGATGGTGAGAAGTGGTCAGATTCTGAGCCTACTTTGATGGTAGAGATAGGAAGATTTCTTGCTGAAATAGATGTAAGTTGTGAAAGAAAACAAAATTAAAGATAAGTTTTTGCCTTAGTAATTGGAAGAAAGGAATTGCTATAAATGACAAAGAGGAAGACTGCAAGAGTGAGGGTCATAATATTCACGTCTGGAAGAAGAGGAGAGACCAGAAGGAACCAGAAAAAGAATGTGAGTTGTAATAATCCATGAGACATGATGAAAACCAAGAGCACTTCAATTATTATTGATAACCAGATCTAGAGCATGATCATAGGAATGGTTTGCTAAGATTCTCAGAAGAGAGCATTTCAAGGACATGAGGAGCCAGGATGTTGAAGGGATCATCAATATATTATTAATTAAAATCTCTAAACATTAAAATAGGTTCACTGTTGGAGAAAATAATAAGTAACAAGAATTAAATTCACAGAGAAATTCAAGGAGTACACAAAAAGTTGATGGAACAGTAATCAGTAGTTCTGGATCATACAATATAATAGCATGTTTCAAAACTGAGAGGTTTAAAGAATGAAAGAGGAAGAATGGTTGAAAATTAGCAATAAAGAAAAAGAAAGATTCCTACCAACCCCCAGTCCCAGAGGCGTGAGGACTCTGGGAGAAAAAGAAATAATAATACATGAGAGGTCTGCTGGTAATCCAGTGTTTTCAGACAAACACAGGTTTTTGTCAGAATGAGAACGTGAAGAGACAATTCAGTGAAGCTGAGGAGGCAAGCAATTTTCTTGTTGATGGACTGTGAGTTCCACAGTGCCAAGTGAGAGTTGGAAGGAGTGAATACTTAATGATACTTATACTAACAAGTTACCTTTAGTACAAGTTTATCTGAAATTTAGATATTTAACTGGATATCTGTGTTTTATGTGGAAACCTTACGTATATGTCACAGAAATGTCTGCACATGTGCACAAAGATAAATGTACAGCAATGTTTCTAACATTATCAGTAATAACCAGAACCTGAAAATGGCCCAGTATCCATCAACAGTAGAATGGAAAAGGTAGGAGGTGATAATTTGTGACTGTGTGGAGCTTCATGAGATGTAGAATACAGTAATAAGGGACGACCTGGGAGTTCGAGGCTTTCTTGAGGTAAGTAACAAAAACAGAAAAGGTAGAATGAAAATAGTTGTAATAGATTCAAGATAGATAGTGGGTGTAAAAGTCAAGGTGTCAGTGGAGCCAAGGAGTGTGGAGAAGCTCTAATTTAGTTCCATAATGAGAGCCCCTCTGGCTTCTGTTGGCAGAAATAAACCCTAGAGGAGGTGTGTTTTATACCAGGAGTGTGAGTTCACCTTGACACATGTCAAGAGAGAAATAAGCCTATGTAAAACTGGTTTATGGGCTTTGCTTTGTAAATTTTTGATGGGTTGAGACTTCTGAAGATAAGAGTTTTACTCTAAGTCTCAGGCTTCCTCTTTATCCCTGAAGAAGGAGACAGAAGGCTTAAGAAAGCATAATCTTTAGATCTAGGGCAACGGTTAACTCTTGACCCTTGTTGAACAAAAGGTGAGTCTACTGTTAACATGCAGTTTTACCCTTTACCACTCCTAACAAGATTGAGGACATCTGGGGAATTCTTTACCAATTTTTTCTTCACACTGGTAATAGAACGATTTTTAAAACTCCCTCCCTTTATGCAACAGTAGAATATATTTAGGAGATGTATATATATATATATATATATATATGGCATATATTAGTAGAATATATAAGGGCATATATATATATATATATAGTCTCCCAGACTGATCACATCACTAACTTACAGAAGGAAATTATGCATGGTTACCACCTGCAAACCTGTAGAAGTATTTTATTCAGTTGTCCTTTTAGCCTAAATGAATTTCTTTTAGTATTTTAGTTTATTCTCACATAAGTGGTTAAAGATTACCCAAGTTATTCTGTTTTTGTTTCAAATTCAATTAAGAGGGGACATGAGTCAGAGTGTCCCATGCCTAGCTCAACAGTCAATTATTGGTGATGACTCTGAGACAGATAAACTTTAATCAATTAAGATTACCAATCTTAAATCCCAAAATCAAGATAATCTATCTTTTGATAAACTGACATTTTAAACCATTTTTCTTTAAATACTTTCTTCTATGTAGTCTTAAAACATTGTATGATCTGATGGATCAAAACAATTGTCGTTTGAGTTTAATCTCCTTACTTCTTATTGCTATAGTCATATTGATGATATAATTTTCTTAAATCCTGAAATTATTTATCTTTACTAAATTATTTGAAAAGTCAAAATATTTAATTTTTAGTATACATTTATTCATTTAGTCAATGGTATATTCAATATGCATCATCTTCTATATACAAAGTTTCTTGAGTAAATAGGGATGGAGGGAAAAATCTGTTCTCTTGAACCTCACATTCTAATGAGATGAACCTGATGAATAAAGCAGAGCAGGGGTTAGGAAATGCAGATTTTGAAATTGCTTGGGACCCATAAATCCTTTCTTCTTTACTATTTCCCCTTTTGAAATAACAACGTCTATCCTATGTTTGTCCCACCACTTTCTTTTGGAAGTATATAACGTGTTTGATTTCACAGGATCACAGCTGAAAAGAAATTCTGCCTCAGGATAATTGTACCTTGAGTCTCACCCATATCTATTTGAGATGACATTTAGATGTGACTTTGGATTTTAGTCCAAAGTCACTTTGTGGGCTTTTGAGATGGAACGAATGTATTTTTCATATGAGCAAGGAATGAGTTTTGGGGGACTGGGGTGTGGCATGTATTGGATGGTATATGTGTGTTCCCCCGAAATTCACCTGAGGAACCGCTAACCCCCAATAGTATGGTATTTGGAAGTAGGATGTTTGGGAAGTTGTTGGGTTTACATGAAGTGATGAGGGTAGAGTCCTCATGATGGGATTAGTGCCCTTACGAAAAGAGAAAGAAACTAGAGTTTGCTCTCTTTGTCAGATGAGGATACAAGCAGAAGACCATCTTTTGCAAACCAGAAAGAGAGCCCTGATTAGAAACTGGATCTGCCTAAGGTTTGATCTTGGACTTCCTAACCTCCTGAGCAATGAGAAATAAATGTTGTTTAAGCCACTCAGTCTTTGGTATTTGGTTATGACAGCCTGGACTGAATAAGATAAGAGAGAAAAGCAAATGCAAAATTTGCTTGATGGAGATATTTTTGGTATAAATGAGGAACATGAAACTACTTAGAGCAAAGCAACAAAAGAAATGTAGAAAGAAATAAATTCTGAGGAGTAAGATATTTAATATCAGAGATAAGAAATATGGTGCAATTTGTAACTTGAATGGTTTTGAGCAGTAGATATGGTTTATAACACCAAAGGAGAACTCTGTTTAGCTGTATTGAATGAACTACAGAAGGAAAGAGGAAAAACAAACATAAAAATAGGGTCTAAAGATGACATTAATTTGAATCAAATGATAGCAATGGAGATAAGGGGAAGTGGTAAAAGCCAAAGAATTTTCTGATGGATCAAATAGTGTAAGAGAAAGATAAAGTCAGGAATAGTTCCAGTATTCTAGAGTTGAAAAATTGAAAGGAGGAGCTTGGCAATAACTGATATGAGAGAAAATCTCAGTAGTCCAAGTTTGATGAGTAAAGACTTGGAGCTCAGTTTGGATATTTCGAAGCTTGGGTTGCTTGTTGGGCATCCAGGTGAAGGTGTTGAATATAGAGGTAGATTTATCATCTGATGTTCATGGGAAAAGCCCAAGCTGAAGACAAACAGCCTATTTTTTTGGTGGGAGGGGAGTTGTAAGATTGAAATATTCCTTAAAGCTGGTAATAATTACTCTTATTAAGGGAGCAATTATATAGATGTGAACTCAAAGGAGATGCTTTGAAGAAGCAGACATTTCTGAAGTTAAAATAGTGTTTTAACTTGAGAATTATTTTAAGAGAATTTCTTTAGAATAATTTTACACAATTTTATCATGAAAAGAGATATATGTAGAGTTTTTCTACTGTAAATAATAATGTCTATTTATAGCTAAAGTACTGTCATTGTGTTTCATGCTATAGGATTTCTTCTTAGGTCAAACTGAAAAAACCTAAAGGTCTTTTTAATGCGACTTCTTAGATAGAGTCCAACACTTACCAGCTATAAAGAGAATATTGTGATACAGTAATTTGCACTAGTGCTACAGAGTATTTATAGTGTTCTGCTTAATGTTACAAAAAGGCTAATTATAAACTATTCATATTCTATATTTGGGAGCCACTTACAATGTACACCTTTTAGTAAATAATTAAAAAATAATTACCTTTGTTAAAATTGGAGGTTTTTATGCTTCCATGGTAGCATCCAGAAAAAAAAAAAGTTAGCTCCCTGTATTTCATTTAAGCAACAGATATTTTTAGTTATGAGTTTAAATTCAAATGTAAATAGAATAATTTGTGCATACAAGAAAAAAGTCAGCTCTCTCAATGAGCATACATTGTTAAATTAACCCATTATTAATGAAGCCATAAAACAGGCATCAATGCAATGAGGTGTTGAGTACATTGTTCCTTCTTACTATTTTCAATAACACATAAATGATTTTTCGAAACACTTTGGTAACTTATTTTAATGTTATCATATAGTACAAGGCACATTTTCAAAGTTTCCTTCTAAAAACAAGTTTACTGCCTAATTTGCTCTTACACTGAATTGGTTTTACTTCATTGAATGTTAAAAGTGCTATATTTTACATCCATAAACAGATTTAATTTATATAAGGCATTCTTGTTAATACCTTCAATTAAACATCTCATACAGAATAATATAAAAAATTCAACAACTAAAATAAAATTTAAATGTAAAATTTCTACATTCAATTTTACTTCACCAAAAATATTGACATTAATATAAACAATTTTTACTAAAAGTTGAATGTATTTTTATATAAAAAATGCAAGTTTGTTTTGAGAGCTCTAATTTTTTTGAAATTTGACATACTTATTATTATGAACCCTAGGTAAATAAAGATAATATTGTACTATATAAATTTATTAATTTTTAATTCCATTTTTTTAAATGTCAAAAAATTTTCAGCCAAGGCTTTAAAGGCACATGTATTTCATAAAATGAATTATTATGTATTTCTAATTTAGTAAAACCATGTAAAATTATGATAAGGACAACTGAAGGCTAGCTTATGAGGAATTTGTGGCTCACAGGCAATTAATAGGATTACAAGTACATCACTTTTCCCCAATGCTCTTTTCATTCATGGGTCCAGAAGTTGAATCCCTTCCCTTACAAGAAATCTGGGGCTTGCCGAGATGTAGTAATTATTAGTGGAGATGCAGAATCCTTGAATGAAATACAAATTTTAGCAAAATGATTTTTTAACAGTTGTTCATGAGAAGTTCAAGATGGAGGACAGGAAAAAAAAAAAAGACTTGTCTTTCCTCATCTGAGACACTAGTAAAATTAGAAGAGTAGTTTAAAAATCAAAGGAATCAAGTATTAAAAGTTAAAGAGATTATGTTTGATAGTGAAATTCAATGAATAGCTTGTAAAGGGGTGAATTCCAACATAAAAAAAAAAAAGTAAAGAAGTTGCAGCCTAGACTACAAAATGCAAGACACTATACAGAGCGTTGGGAACCATCTGCCCCATGAAAACAGATGAGGCCCTGTTGTTCTTAAACAAACGGAGGAGGTTAAATAAAAGGAGATAAAGTTTTAAAAAAAATGTCTTAGCACTTTTTTTCACTTCTGTGCAGAAAGTCCACTATTTTTTCTAAGGCTGGGGGTGGGGCAGGATGGGAATCTGTAACTGTTTTTTAAAAAGGAAGCAACATCAAATTCTTGGGGAAAACTCAGTCTACCAGCACAGGTTTTGAAGTAAGAGGAAACATCTCTGGATTTTGTCTGTTCTCAACTCACTCAGTCTCCCAAAAACTAACCCTGCTAATATCTAAGCATGTAACATTTAATCTTTCTGAAATTTCACTGATTTATGTTGTGAGTTAAGTGTATAACTTAATTCTTTTTTCAAAGATCACCTAAATTTGCAATGGCTATCTAAATGAATAATCAGTTTAATTCTCACTGCTTGGTGATACTTTTCTTAGTTTATATTAAAGATACATACTGAACAAGGATCACATTCTAGAATATCAGTTTTTATGGAAGTGCCATACATTTAGAATTTAGGATAAAAAACGGCTTTGAAATACTGTTTTATAAACAATTTTTCTTTATTAACTCCTAGAAGGTTTCTAGATACTTTTTCCTAACCCCACCTCCATAAAATTTTAATGTCACAAATATGTGATATGTTTATATTGCCCAGTAGGTTTAAGCTCGGGAAGGCCCCAAACTATTGTAATAGCTAAGCCTTTTTCAGAGAACAAGTTTGCTGAAGTGGCTAAATTCCCACAAAACAAAAAAAAAAAAAGAAGAAGAGGAAGAAGAGGAAGAAGGAGAAGGAGAAGAAGAAGAGGAGGAGGAGGAGGAGAAGGAGGAGCTGTGGTGGGAGAGACAAATGGCCAGAAAAAGGATTAACTATTAAATGAGCTTTATTTACATAACAAGGCCACTTTTTTGCTAGCCAAGCCAAACAGAAAGCAGTGACTGTCACCCCATACTTCAGTTCCATAGCTAGGGTTCTGTCTTCTTTTTTTCCCACCATGACAGCCTAAGTTTGTTTCCTAAATCAAGCCCTTTCTGGTTTGATATTTGGTACTGATGAAATAGCAGCAATTTGTCCTAGTTGAAATATGGTAATGAGATTTAAAAAGATTTATTTTAAAGGAACTTGATGATTAAAAGCCAGCTTAATTAAAAGCTAACATTCAACACATGTGGTGTGTGTGTTTGTTTTTAGCAAGACTTCGTGTTTTTTTTAATTTTGTTTTTGTTTTTTTCTCTCCTAAAACCTTGTCTTTTTTTTTTTTTTTTTTTTTTGAGCAAAAGTGTTTATAATTAAAGGGAAATTATAATGGTCTTTCTAGAGATTGGGTTTAATGTAAAAAAACACTTATACACTAAAGAATTAATTAGAATAATAACTTTCCTTAAGAGATTAATTTACTCAATAAATTATAAGATATTTTAATTTTTTACCCGAAAGTTCAACTTTTATTGCATCTCACCATTTTTAGTTTCTCTCCTCTTTTAAAAGGTGCTAAATGATCATCTCTCCTTCAAATCAGTTTCAGGTTATATAAATTTTTTTCTCAAGTTCTGCTTGTTGTGGCCTGATGCTAACAATATTTTTGTTAAAGATGTAAAGAAAATATTTTCTTCCAGCATAATATTCTGTACACTGCAGAATGTCTTTTCTTTTTTTTTTTTTTTTTTTTTGCCTTTTGGTAACTGGCCTAACAGATTTTACATTTTATCAAAATAATTACTATGCCATTATCATTAAGCTTTGATTCACTTACCAAAAAAAACCTGAGATAAAAAAATTTTTTAATTAAGTTTATTACATCCATCTATCTTTTTGTATATGCTTTCAAAATACTTGTGACATTAAGTTACAGGCCTTTGACTCCTGGGTCTTAAAAAGACACCAAGTCCTGCTAAATCTTAAAGCAATTAAAGCCTCAACTTCAGGGCCCATAGAAGATGCCAATCAAATGAACTGCATTCTTAAGACACAGGGCCAGAAATTAAAGCCCTTCAACTCTTCAAGGCCCAGGGACTATTGCGGAAAAGTTGGGCATGTAAGATTTTAAGGGTCAACTTTAAGAGATAAAATAAGTTCAATTTCTCTATAAATTAACCATTAATGTCAAAGGCACACTGATGCAAGGCCAGCATATGGGCACCTGTGTCAGATTAACACACTTTTTTCGAACCATTAACCAACTCCTTATTAAAGGTTATAAAGGTTATAAAAGGCTTATGAAAGCTATATCTTATGATCAAGATTAAATTTTATAGATTGTTTATAAAATTTGAAAAACAAATTTAATTGGCTTCATGCTGTTTTTTATTAGGGCATATTGTTTGGAAAAATTAAATCTCTCTCAAAGAATGAATGTTTTGCCTTTTTTTGAAATCCTTGAGTTATCAATTTTATGAAATGAATGACTAATTTTACAATGACCTGTAATCCTATTTTGTGATATCAAGTGTTTTAAATCTTTGATATTTGACAAACTTTCCAAAATAAAATTATAAATTATGTTTTTTTCTGATATAATTAATCCTTTAAGATATTATTAAGAGGTTCCCGGCTGGGCGCAGTGGCTCATGCCTGTAATCCTAGTACTTTGGGAGGCTGAGGCGGGCAGATTGCCTGAGCTCAGGAGTTCAAGACCAGCCTGGGCAACATGGTGAAACCCCATCTCTACTAAAATACAAAAAATTAGCCGGGTGTGACTGTGTGCGCCTGTAGTCCCAGCTACTCGGGAGGCTGAGGCAGGAGAATTGCTTGAACTGGGGAGGCGGAGGTTGCAGTGAGCTGAGATCACGCCACTGCACTCCAGCCTGGGTGACAGAGTGAGACTCTGTCTCCAAAAAAGAAAAAAAAAAAAAAAAAAAGAGAGAGATTCCCTAAAGTCCAAAAATGACATATTTGGCTTATTTGGTATAAAAATTATACAGGAAGCATTGTCAAATATGAAATGGTGTTTGATTTTCTTTGGGCTGTATTTGTATAAATGTGTTATTGGTATGTGTTCCAAAATTATGGGAAACTCCTATAAATTTAATATGACTTAGTGTACATTATCAGTAATAATTCTAATTGTTATGTTAAATTATTTTGTGCCACAGAGGTAACAACTTTTCTTGTCAATTGTGTCTTTGACTATGGCTGCCCTAAAACTTTTGTCATCCATGAACAATTGTCTTATTTTGATCCTCTTTAGAAGGTGGTTTCATAATCAGATATAAAATTCTAACAGATGCTTTGAATGCAGGTTTCTGATAACTTTGGAAGTTGTGACATCAGAATACAGGAAAATTTTTCAAGACTCATGGAGATCTGAAATGTTCATGAATATCAAGCAGAACAGGAATTAGCTGCATTAACTAAACTCATAGAAGTCTGAAGTAATCTTTTTAACTCTTTGCTTAAAACGTCGCTGATCCTTTGGTTTGTTTTTTAGAGTTACAAAAACTTTTCTTTTAAGCTATTTACAGCTGTTAACAACTGAGGGAAGTATATGAACAGAATTTGGAGCTTAGTTATCTCTACCTGATTTCTACAGAATTTGGAAAATGTTTATGAGTATTTTTAACTTATGACAATACAGTTATTTGCATAAGTGCAATAAGAATCTGTTTTTATTTGTGACAGGACACAATTGGAGAAACTGGTTATTTTACCTAGACTTTAACCGGAATGGTGTGCTTTCCTTTAAGGACTCAAACTTGACTTATGAGGCCAGTAAAGCCCCTTGGAAAAAGTAGTCTCATATCCTTATCTACACAGTCCCTGTACAGGGTTCCACTTTCTGACAGGCCCAGGAGCCCCAGTTTTATCCTGAGAATTCCTCTCAAGAGGAGAGGAATTCACCCAACTCATAGGTATTTAATGGTACCAATCCATGGCTGGGCTGCTCTTTAAAAAAGTCTTATCTGAGATTCTTTTTATGGAACAAATTTCCAACAAAGCCAATTTAAAAGCCTATGTAAAAAAAATTATTCTTGCTGCACTGTATACAAAGAATCAGGCCAAGTATAATAAGGCGAATCAGTCCTACCAGGATTTGTCTGTAGTAAAAGTGAGATACTGGGGAGAGAAAAATTATGTTTCAAAAAACTATAATATACCTGTTGTTAGATTTTAGTCTTGCCTGATGTTTTTCTTTTAAGCTATTTACAGCTGTTAACAACTGAGTGAAGTATATGAACAGTGAAGAGTGAAGTATATGAAGCTCTTATTATTTTCTACAGCTTGAACCAAATTCTAATTTTTCTTGGCAAAACACCTGCAAAATAATGTTTTCAATTTTTTTCCTTCTTTTTACCCATTTTTTTTAACATTTGGAGTCACTGAAAACTAAGCTGTGCTTTCATAAAGCCCTGGGAACTGAAGCTGGACAACTTAAACTTCAGAAGAAAATAGCAGCAACCTATTTACATACATAAGCCACTTTCATACTTGCCTACTGATGTATGGACTTCAGAGTATTGTGGCCTATATCAATTTTTCAGGATTATTCTTTTGTTTGTTGTTGTTTTTCTCCCTTCCTCCCCCTATTTTCTCTTCACAAGACATGAGACTTCACAACCTTCTAGAAATGAGCTTTCTTAATAACTTGGGACTTACCTGTCTAGGAATAAACCATCCTAGCCATGACAGATCAGACAAAACCTGAAATCAGAGACTCATTTTCTTTTAAAATGCTTTCTCCAAAAGATTTTTAAAAAAGAAAAGGGGGGAAATGTGAAAGAAAAATAAAACTTGGGGCTCCCGAATCACTAAGCTGAGGGGAAAAGTCAAGGTGGGAACTGCTTAGGACTGACCTGCCTCCCATTCTATTCAAAGTCACCTCTCTGCTCACTGAGATAAATGTATATCTGATTGCCTTCTTTGGACAGGCTAATCAGAAACTCAAAAGAATGCAACTGTTTGTCTCTAATCTCAAAGACCCCTCCCCACTTCGAGTCTTCCTGCCTTTCCTTCGCATTGTCCAAACCAATGCTCATCTTGCATGTGTTGATTATGCCTCATGTCTCCCTAGATTGCATAAAACTAAATCGTGCTCTGAGCACCTTGGCCATATGTCATCAGGACCTCCTGAGGTTGTGTCATGGACACGTGTCCTCAAACTTGACATTTGGTAAATTAACTGAGATCTGTCTCAGATTTTAGGGGTTCACACACTTAATAACTCGCTTTTGCAAGAGCTAAGATGAGTATCTGTTGAAGATTCAATAAATGGAAAAGTAAGATTTCCTATTTCTGTGTTGAATTAAAAAGATATTTTATTTTATTAAAACAGATGCCTGCTTGTCTAGTGTTACTTAAAACTTTTTAGTTCACCTAAGCATTACCTGGAGAGCCACTAACATCCCAGAGACAATGTCTGACTCATGGAGAGTCAGGATGTGCATTGTTAACAAGCATCACAGGCAACACTTTTCAAGATGTTGTCACAACAAACTTTGAGAAAACCTATCCTATACCAATTACTTTTTCACAGAAGCATTTTCTCTGGTTCATTTAATTTATATTATACCTCTCTTCTAATTCCTTGAAAGAAAGTGCAAAGATAACTATTACACACCATAAATTGAAATCAGCTTAGTATCCATGAATTATTTATTCAAAATTCATTACTGGAATTTGAAAAAATGTGAGGAAAAATATTAGAATATAATGTATTTTATATTCATAATATGTTTCACTCTTCCAGTAGAAAAAAAAAATACTAAGAATTATTTAGGCCAAAAAAAAGGCAAAAAGAAATAACAAAGCTATATTTAGAATTTTAATAATGTAATCAAACAAACAAACTTCTTTTGTAAGCTAACATGAAGAAAGTTTATTTCTATGGTTTCATCTGTTTACTCTTTCCTATCCACAAAACAATTCACATGTTGGATTTTAAAAGCACTTAATAACACTTGATTTTAAAATATGTTTGATAAGTTGTAGACACAATACAATTAACATGTAATAAAGAGGCACACTAAACACATCTAAGGTTTTGATTGAAATATTTTTGAAAAGTTTAACCTGCAGGCCCTATTTTTTACTTTCAAAGTGAAAGTTGGATTTTAGAGATGTGTGTATGCATGCGTGTGTGTGTGAGAGTGTTTGTGTGGTGCTGGTGATGATAGTGGTGGTAGTTCTAGTAGTATAGGAAGTTTGGAACCAATAGTATAAGCCATTTAAACCTATAAAGTGTATGTTATAGAAATACAAAATATAACTATCTTCTTCCTAGTGTTATTGCTTTATCAGATGTTAATATTCATGGAATCTCAATTAACTTTATTATACATTATTTTTAAATATAAATATTTGAAGAACACATAGTAGCTACCATTTATTAAAAGTTTTATATGCATCCAACCTTGATGGATTTCTAGGATATAGAACACATTACTCTTACATATGAGAACATTGAGGCATAAGTAGGTTAGTCATTTTTCCTAATTTGCTCAGTCTCGTACCCAGGCCTGTATGGCTCTTGAGACTCAGCTTGTAGCCACAGATATAATGTTATATACTAATCATTAAATATTTAGAATGAAAGCAATATTAATGTCATCAAATATACTTATAAGGAAAAATTTATCTCAAAATTAGGAAGGAAACAAAAATATGTACGGAACACCTTTACAGTATCCCATGGGGCAAAGGCTTCCCAGGAATTGTTTAGGAGAAAGTAGTTAGTCCTTTCTTTGTTAACTATTGACTAAAGATCCCAGAAGTTATTTGTAGATTAATTTGTAAAGAAATTTTATAATTTTTGCTCTTAGCTAATACAAATAGTTTCTGAAGCTCAGTAAAAGAAACAACCCCCAAAATACATGACTTATTGAACACTGACAGTTTTATATCTAACTTAACAATCTTATCCTAAAAATTCATTGTTAAATTCTTCATAAACATTTTAGCTCTCAGGTGCTCTTTGATTCAGTCATAACATTGTAGTGGTTCCAATACTGATACATAAATTAAATTAGTGAAAATTATTTTATATTTTAAAATAAAATCTTCTTAGAATTACACTTTTTCATTTTTGTCGTTACATATAGTGTGATGAGTACTCTGATAACAGTTCATTTATTTATTTAATAAACATTAATTGAGCACTTACTAGATATCAAGCTCTGCAGAGTCAGAGGTGATCAACACAGAGGTGATGGCACTTGTTCCTGTGGAATTTACAGCCAGGTGGATTGACTAACATTACAGTAATATCATCATTAATTAAGTTTGAGAAATACTATGAAGGAATATAGAAGGATACAGTACATTTTATTGGACTGCACTAATCCAAGAAATAAAAGACCAATGATACCTATTTTCTGTACAATATAACTACCATTTGTTGAGTAACATAACTTCTATGTTCCTTAAATATATTTGTCTCTGGTTTTCAAAATGTTCCTACAAAGGGTATAATCATTCTTAAACCTAATATAATTTTGAAACTTAGAAAATTAAATATATACCCAAGTTAAAAATTCGAACCAAATAGTCAAAATTTATTCTAATTTGATGTGGAAAATACATTTCATTGTTTCCTCTATAGTTTATAGAATATGACTGATCAATAAAAATATATATAGCGTTCAGGATATTAGTAGAATGAGAAAGAATTATGTTTTATCTATCTATCTATCTATCTATCTATCTATCTATCTTTCTATCTATCTATCTAGGGTATCCAATGTTCAGGGGCATATTCTAAGTCAATAACATGAAAATTTTACATTAAATTTACCATAAAATATGTAACAGGATAATTGGTAATCATATAGCATACCAATTCGTTATAAAAATAAATGTAAAAATTATTTTGTTGAATAAAAATAAAATAGACAAAATCTACTTTAGACATGACATTATTTAAAATAGTCTCAAACATACTATACATGCAAGTCCTTTACATAGAAAACTACAAATCACTACTGAAGAAAAGCTATATAAATGAAAAATATTCCATTCTCATGATTGGAGGTCAATATTGCAAAGATGCCAATTATTTTCAAATTGATTGTTACAATTCTATCTTGTTCAATGTATCTGCACAAATTACTACATCTCTAGTCTAATTCCAAAACTACTGAACTTTGACAATTTTGATCAGCCATAACAGAGAATTCAAAACCAAGCTCTTATAATTTCATGTAAAATTAAAAATTACGAACAATGGCATTCATTATTTATATGTGTCTATGTGGATATATGCATGGATATTTAGGTACAGTTATGAATATAAGTATGACTACAGATCCATATATGGCAAACAAGGTATTAATCTGTGGATATAAAAACCTCAGGATGATCCAAAGCTATCATATTTTACAACTGCAGGCATATATTTACTTAAGTTCATGGTACCTTCTGAAATTATTCTAGAGCTTTATCCCATCAGGAATACACTCCAGCACTCTCTACGTTTTCTGTCTCACCTACAGAAAAAAAAAAAGGCTAGGGAACACTTGTGCAGGTTACATCCCAGGGAAACTGGCCCCCTAACAGACGCAGATTTAATCATAAAATTATAGAATGCTGCCTCTATAATAACAGTGGATTATAGTTGAAATAGCTGCAAGACACAGTCCACCTTTTATAAGTGTATATAAGGAATCCAAAAGTCAAGAGTGAAGGCATAAACAAGGATTCTGAAGGATGTTGCAGCCTCCGATACCTATAACCAAAATAAACATTAATTACAGAACAAATCCTATCCAGATTAAAATGAATTCTCATAATAAAGACCTATTTACCCTGCTTCCATTTGCTCATTTGCCATGTCTGGTTTTCAAAAAACATTTTATTAAATGCCAAAAGGCAAAAAAAAAAAAACCCTCTGAAAAGACAAACAACTAATCATAACTAACCTCATATATGACACAGATATTATAATTAACAGACAAGATAGGTAAAAAAAAACCTGACTCCTGTCAAAAGCCTAAATGGAAAAGTCAATTAATATGCCAGAATAGATAGATAATATAAGCAGAAAGATGGAATCTCCAAGATAGAATCAAAAGCAAATGCTGGAAATCACAAACACTGAAGCAGGACCTAAGAATGCCTTTGATGTACTTACCAGTTGACATAATATGGCCAAGAAAAGACATGTCAATAGAAACTTAACTGTTTCTATTTCCCAAACTGAAATGAAAGAAAAAAAAGAATACAATATCGAAGACAGAACAATTATGAATGTGTAACATATGTATAATTAGATTACCAGCAGCAGAAAGGAAAAGAAGCAAAAAATCTATTTGAATAATAATGATAATTATCAACAATTAATTATAGACATCAAACTACAGATCCAGGAAGCTCAGAGGACACAAAGCAGAATTAATGCCAAACCCTCTACATCTAGGTGTATCATATTTAAACTGCAGAAAACCAGAAAAGAAAATATCTTGACAGAAGTCAGATATAATTAAATCAACCTACCGTTAGAGGAATAAAAGAAATTGTCATTGTTCTACAAAACACTGTTCAATGTGAAGCACTGTCCAAAGCCCCGTTTACCTAAACATTTCACGGACAAGTGTGGGATTTCTTGAATTTAAATCTGATTCTGAGCCCCCAATACCTAGTGTAAAGGAATTCAAAAAATAAGCCTTTATAAAAATATCTTCCCTTCAAGTAGAAGGCTAACAACAAAGACATGGCTTCTGTTTTTTTCTATAGCGAACTTATGGTTGCTACTTTTGGTACTCCCAAATGACCATGGTCTGCATAAGCACTGAAAGATAAACAGCTCTACTCTTCTGTATCAGCATTCAGCAGGAGTATTTTTACTTTCTCTAGATTCTCATTAGTGGCATTTCAATCTCTTCCTCCTCTTCCAACATGCAAGCATGCCTGTGTGCAAGTGTATACACACACACACACAAATTTTACTAACCTACCACAGGTACTGCAACTGAACAGGTCCCTGCCAATCAGGAAACCCATCCGCACTCTCAAATCTCATCTCTCTGCATCTTGGGGAACTTCATTAAACTCAAAGCATCAGTACTTCTCAATACATCTTTTCCTCCTCTATACTTTGATGAATTATTGTCAATGAGCCAATGGCTTTTACTATATACAAGCTTGGTTGAGGATAATCTTCAGGGGTGCCATTAACTTCTTTGAGACTCTGAAACATAAAGTCCATTAGTATACCTTAAGACAAATGAGACCCAAACAATACAAAAAAAGTTTGTTCATTCTACTTATTTGTTTTTCCTGAGATTCTCCTCCAGCCACCAGAACAAAGAAATTAATACAATACAGTGTCCCACTACGTTCATATTTCCCTAGCTAGCAGAAGTATATGCTCAAAGAATATCAGGAGCTGATAAGATTGAAAGGGTTATTGACTCCAATCCTCTCATTTCATAGATGAAGAAACAAAGCCTCAAAATAGTTAAAGGACTTCTCAAGGTCACACAATAAGTTAATTCCAGAAATCTCTTGGTGAAATGCTTTTTTAAAATGTCCATTCATTTATGTTTGTAGCATATTGTTACATAAATTATTCAAAACAGTTGGATAGTGTTTTATATAATTAAGTAATTAAGAGAAGTTAAGTCAGGGTAAAGTCTAATAATATAATAAGGTGTTTCCTTACTTAAATAGCTTATTTTTGAAAAAAACTGTGTGATTGTGATATGTCAAATTCATTTTCAGGTAGTATGTCAAAATTCATTTTCAGGGTATGTTGAGTTCACGAAAACTAAACTTCAAAGTAATTTACAAAATTTTGTACTCTCTCTTGCTTTGTTTTACTTGCTTTAAAGTGGAATAGAACATAGTCTACGTTTAAGTTCTGTTCAATCGGTATCAACCAAATTAACATTTCAGCAACTTTCAAATCACCCCTGGCAACTCTGGCAAAACGTGGTTTATTAGGTCAGGAACATATGCATGTATATAGTTGAGAGGTTTCACTCGTATACGTGTGTGTATGTATTTATACACTTTGTTTCTTCTGAAGGAAAAAAGGGAGACTTTAAATAATTTTGAAATATAATCTCAGTGAACTTAGAGCTTGATTGACAGGTTAATAAATATTTCAATATTTAATGGATTACTGAAAAAATAGGTCATCATGATTATATAGAATTTTCTTACCTCACCTTTACTTCTAGAAACTGTTTTTCTATTTTTATCAGCACAATGTGTGGTAAATACAATAGCACAATATTAAACTTTGCAATAAATAAAATACTAATGAAACAAAATAACCTGAGTATGAAGTAGTTTGTAAAAACTAAAGTCATGAATCAAATGCAATTGGTTCAAATAACAATTAAAGGTATTGAGTCCTGTATTTAGTTGCTCAGGAAAAAAAAAAAGCAGTTAACGTTCCTGCCAATATCTAGTTAATAAAATTAATAGATTAATAAAGTTTGTTTAATGTTACTACCATTTCCTATTGGTTTCTTCTTTTTTCTATTTACAGTTATTACATACTAAAAATTGTACTGGTTTTTGAATAATTGTCTTTGTATGGTTCAAATCAGTTTCAAATCTTCCTTCTCTATACTGACTTCAGTGCAAGTAAATTACCTTAAAGTAGAAATGTCTTTTCCTAGACATAAAACCATCTAATTTAACTTATTTAACCATTAGACATTTTTATAATTTAAAATACTTTATGCAATAATTTATGCCAGAAGGTGGCACCAAAAGACTCAACTTTAAAATCCCTTTATTAATAAGTGCATTCCTTTATTCTATTTCTAAAGGCAGAAAAATAGCATTGGAAGAGTCGATTAAAATGATAAAGGCAATACGTACATTTTGAGGTTGTATGGGGCACTGACCAGGAATACTTATTTTTGACTTCAGATATAACACAGCAGTAATAATTCTAACAGTTTATGCTCATTTTACAAATTTATATGCATTTCTGAGCTTCTTAAAAATGGTAGCTTACAGATTATCAAGTGGATGTTTCTCATAACAAGAGAAAACAGCATATATTCTCTCCCAGTAAAGTATGTTTCTGATATGTGTTTTACATTTCCATCATGAAACTTAGGCCATTTTAGTTAGTTTTCTAACTTTAAAGATAGATCCAATGTCAGATTAAGGGCAAAAAGTTTCCAAGCTTCATTAGTATTATCAATAATATATCATTCCTTTTCATTTGCTTTTATCTTGAGCAGTAGGTAAATTCAATAATGGGAGCTCAAGCTCCGGTATCAAAATGTGTGATTTTGAGTTCTTGTTCTGCCATATTCGTAGCTGTGTAACATTGGGAAATTTAAATAAATCTCTTACCACCTCTTACTCTCTGTGTCTCTTTCTCTGTTTAAATTTAATTTGTTAAGCTTACTTTGTGATAAGGTGGTAAAGTTGCATTAGAATTTAAATAAGATATACACATAAATTGCTTAAACAGTTCCTGGCAATTAGTAAACATTCAAACATATTTTGCATTAATAATATTATTTTTAAAAAAGTTTTCTCTTTTGATAGTTACCTCTAAAGATTCCTTAGTCTTAAATTTCCAAATAATAAAACTCCTTGGAGTTTGGTTTAGTTGGGAATCATAAAAGGAAACATTTATCTGATGAATCATTCAGTACAAAAAATATACCGATTTTTAACTTTTTTATAAAACTGCCAGAAATATCAAGTAGTAAATATTTTACCCTATTGGTACAAAGAATGTTTTGAAAATATGTATATCTGA
The DNA here is from genome assembly GCF_028858775.2 of Pan troglodytes. Taxonomy (NCBI): domain Eukaryota; kingdom Metazoa; phylum Chordata; class Mammalia; order Primates; family Hominidae; genus Pan; species Pan troglodytes. The sequence goes on along the minus strand of NC_072401.2, from coordinate 117,014,179 downwards.
GCACTTCTTTATAAAACAGGAAAGGTAAAAAATATATTGAATAAATACAATTTAGGCAATGAAAGTGCATATGAGATTTAAAAATCAAAACTATTCTGCTAAATCAGACAAAAAAGAGCAAATTTAGTAAAAGAAGTCATACTTAATAATGAGTTAACATGCCATATGAGTAACGCTGTTACTAAATTTTATCCACACACATGTATATGACATACATATTTATATTTTGGGGTGGTAACTGATGTGTGTCTGCTATAAAACCATAGCACATTTATCTTTGGGGCACAAATACAAAAAATTGAAACTGAAAAACCAGGTGAATATGCTATAATAAGATACAAAATCTACTTCATTTCTAAATAAAATTATAGCTATTCTATGCAATGAAAATAATGTGTGCCCAATTAGTTACTTAGTCACTGTTTGCAAAACGAAGGCCTACAGAAGTAGCCAAAATTAAAACAGTCTAATTTTCTCATTGGTTTATCTCAGAAAGAATTATTTTATTTTGCCTCAATAAAAATGGATGTTAATAAAGGAGTAGATAAATGACAGGAACTACATACATTCTAACTACAAAGAACCTGAGAACAATTTCTACAGCAAAAACATAGTGATTTCTAACCTAAGGAAACTATCACCTCCTCAATCTTTCTCTCTGTTCTAGAAAATTCTAAATTCAAAACATCTTTATTACTATAACATAGAAAACCAAAGGCTATAGTTGATTATTATATTACTTATAAGCCAAGTTTATAGTGTCTTCATTTTTATCCATAACACAATAGAATCTGAATTAGGCTAATCTCAAGAGGTATTTAGATTCATTTCAGATAAATATTTAAATTGGTTTTGGAAGCTTCTTGAAACTGTCACATTATTCTTCCACATTATAAATTACAGGAGGTTTGCACATGTGCACATGTAAATGTTTAGAATACACTTTCCTATACGCCTCGCAAATATTTTAAAATATTTTAATATCCTTTATAGTTTCATAAAAATCTTACTAACCTCTGCCTTTAACATTATTTTTTTACTATAAAGTAAAAATTTTCAAGCTTATTTCTTAACATCTACATTTCAGTTGGTCATGGATGTACCTCAGTTTTAAGAAAGCAGAAAAGGCGTTGAAGATTTTTGATGAAAGGTAAACTTCTTTTCAAAGCAAGATTCACCTTACTTTTCTAAACTTGCAATGTTTGTTGGTGGTGGTAGATTCCTGGGTGCTAGCTGGATGTTTGCCATATTTTTGTTTTGTTCTGAATTTAATACAAACAAAATGCTAACATATTACGTTAAAAATTCCAGTTTATGGAGTATTTCCTAGATACAGAGACATGTAATAAATTTTAAATCATTGAACTGATGTCAACCTTCACAACGGTTGCATTAATATAAATGTTTGATCCCATTTATCAGATAAAAACACCTGAAACTGAGAGAATGTAAACAATCTAAAGTCACAAAGATGATAAGAAGAAGTAGACAAAGAATTTATGAGTGGAATTGAATGATATCAAATAATATATTCATAAAGCACACTACTAAAATATCTTGATCTGTTAGATATTGCTCTATTCTCTTTTCAAATATAAATTCCTGTTTATGGGTCTGATTCATGAACAAGATATTAGAATACCAGTTCTCCATACTGTTCTAAATTTAATAAGGGAGTTCAAATAATCAAAGATACTTCCTATTCATACCATAGACAAAACTAAAGGGAAGAGTAAAAACAAAAGTGCATTAAGTTATTTAGTTGAATAATCGGATATAATAACCAATTCCATTGATTATAAGTCAGACTCAAAAAGTTGCTCAACAATATAGATGCCTTATTTTCTTTTTCCATTCACTATGTATTAAAATAATTGTCTTGTTCAGGTTAAAATGAGATGTTAGTTACTATTATAAAGATATTTTATTTCTGTATCAATTGCCCTAAATACTGCAATTTTAATGATTAAAGTTTTACCTAATTTTTGTATTTTACCAAATTTGTTAATATATAATTTACATAGGATAAACTGTTTATAAAGCGTTCAATTGAAATTATACAACATTTCTATCTTCTTAAAAGCTTCCTCATATCCTTCTGCTATCTATCCTTCTATACTATTGCATGTCAATCATAAGAAAAATAACATGATTTTAAATAGGAATGAAATATTTGCACAGTTCTCATACACATAGAATATTTCCACACTTCATACATACACTTCACATACACATAAATGATCAAAAAGCACGTGGGAATATAATTATTATTATCATCAGAAAAATGCAAATTAAAAATAAAATACAACACACTATAATTGTGAAAATTAAAAAGAACTATAATAATGTTGTGGAACAAATGAAACACTTTAGCTATTTTAAAATTTGTAAATAATTAGGTATACTCCATTAGTTTTTCCCTTTATTGTTTAACATGTAAATTATTTGTTATATTTCTGCTCATATTTGTGGTACAAATGAGTCAACATTTTGTCATGTCTGTATATTGTCATTCAGAGAAAAACAGCATAAAGTCAGTTATTATGTTCTACTGTTTGGTTTTGGCTTTTTATTTCAGAAAGACCATATGAACTTACATGATACAACTGAAAAAGTATATGAATGTGTATATATACATAGGTAAATAGAAAAGCATAGATAGGTATAATGAAAGATATCTTACTCTAAGGGTAAGGACATAAAGGCTAAAATATCTTCTCAATTTTTGACTACTTTTTATTTTTATGTCTCTTGATTATAAGTTTCTTTACATATTATCACACTCTTCAAATTCATTTTATACATTTTTTTAAAGTCCTCTTTCTGTCACCTATACAGACTCTTCTGCTCAACAACTCGAAGAAATAGACAAGGTGCTGGTTTTTTCTTATTTATTTTCATTATTTTCTAGGAAATGTTTAGGTATTTTAGTGAATTCAAGGTTTTAAGCATCACATCTGCATATATAGCTCCAACCTTACTTAAGAGCAGAGATGCACAATTCAATTGGATTGAACCAAATTCTAAACTCTAAAGCTGCCCGGGTGGGGTGGTTCACGCCTGTAATCCCAGCACTTTGGGAGGCTGAGGTAGGTGGATCACCTGAGGTCAGGAGTTTGAGACCAGCCTGGTCAACATGGTGAAATGTTTCTACTAAAAACCAAAAATTAGCCAGGCGTGGTGGCACGCACCTGTAATCCCAGCCACTCAGGAGGCTGAGGCAGGAGAATTGCTTGAACATGTTAGGCGTCGGTTGCAGTGAGTGGAGATCGTGCCATTGTACTCCAGCCTGGGCAACAAGAGTGAAACTCCATCTCAAAAAAAAAAAAAAAATTCTAATGCAAAATCTTCTTCTATGTTTGCTAAACAAAATTCTGATCTGCTAACTAGTATATCCTAAAAAATTAGTAAATTTATTTTTCACTTATAAAATATCAATATTTAAATTATTATTGTTATTGTGATTGTTATCAAGATTACAAACTTTAATGCAGAAAAGAAACATGGGTTATTTAGGTGGAACTTTAATAATGTCCTGAACCAAGAGTATTTGTTGTTAGTTTTCACAAACAAAAAAATCAGAAAGAGTTTGTAATTGCCTGAAATTTCAGTTATAATAACCAAATTTTATGTTCAAGATTTGCTGTTGTAATGTTAATGTCCTTATCTTTCCTTTTATTACTCACTTCTTCCATTTAAAAATACAATGCTTTGATTGTAATTGACTACTTATTAATCTTTTCCCAAGATAGAAATAATCTCTACCTTTCGTTTTACCATTGTAGAATGAATAAAAGAAAAATATACTATGTCAAAATCTACTTGTTAAAATCTACCAATTAATCAAAGGCCACAATGGAAGTAATTCTTTGTTATATTATGAATTCTAATGGCTTTTTTCTTTTCTGAAATTTTATATTTTGAGGAATAATATAAATTTGATATACTTTTATTAAATATGCATATATGGCATGAATAGTCTATTTTTAGTAGCAATATGTATGCAGTTTTTCTATGTGAATAACATCTGCCAATTTAAAGCAGCTTTACTGAAATATATTTCAAACACCATAAATTCATTTATTTAAATTCTACAATTCATTGGTTTTTAGCATGTTCACACACACGATGGTCTTGTCAGTTTAAGCAGTTAAATTACCTAAATTAAACCACCAAGTATTCTTCACTTATCAATCCCATATTTCACCCTCATTCACTACCAGTCACAATCAACCACTAATTTATTGTCTATCTCTATGAATTGCCCTAGTCTGATCTTTAATATGAAAGGAATCATATGGTATATATTCTTTTGTGATACTTATTTCACTTTAACATGTTTTCAAAACGCATTCATGTTGTATCATGCATCCGTATTTTATTTTTTATTGCTTAATAATAGCTCATTGCGTGAATAAATCACTATGTATCTATACCATATTTTGTTTACTTGCTTATCTGTTGATGGATATTTGGGCTATTCTAAGCAGTACCATTAAAAATATTGAGGTGCAAGTTTGTTTGAACAATAAGACTTTTTTTCTAACATTCTATAAAGACCAATACTAGACTATTGGACTCATATAACCAGAGTATTTGGTTTCACTGTTCAATATTTTAATTCTGATTCACTGTTCTTGTCCTTGACAGACATTTTACACCTTCTTTAACATACCTAAAATTATATTGATATTGATGTTTATCTACTTAGATAGTTATAAATAATGAACGATGTATGTCTCTATTTTTAGATCTTACATAAAATGGTGAGGGGTTTATTTTTGGGTTTTCAATGTTATGGCTGATGCAACATTGACTAAGTTACTATAGTTTTATAATTACATCAAATAAATAATAATTTGAGAACTTCACATTCATTTTCTTCTAAATTTTTCTTGATTAACCTTGACTCTTCACCATTCCATAATATAATCACTTCAATTTGCCAAAAGTATGCTGAGATTTTGACCTGAATTTAATTGAATCAATAAACAGTTTGAAGATTATTGGCATCATTGCAATATGTATATACTTCACCATACAGCTTTTCTTCAATAGCAATTTGTAGTTTTCCCTGTAAAGGACTTGCATATGCATTTTTAAGACTATATGAAACACAGTAGGCAAATTCTTAATTAAATAGCTTTATTTTTATGCTTGGAGTTGCCATGAATTTGTACATAGTTGCTGGCAATTTTAAATATTGTAAATCTAGAATTTCTGGCCAATGCACTTAAGAGAAAGGTCTGGCCAATATACTCCTCCTAAAATATCTAGAAGGCCAGACTTCCTCAACATTTATAAATTTTCAAAATTATCTGTGACAACATATTAATTTATAGCAACTTGCTGCTTACTGTAAAATTATTTTTCAAATGTTTTTCCACCAACAACCGTTAGGCATCGCTGGAAAATTTTGTTTTTTTCCCTCATGTTCCATATCATCCTGAGGGATGAAAAGTGATGAAGCAATGAATATACTCTAAATGGGGTACCAAAGGCATATCGAGTTTAGGAAGATACTCAGCATCTGAATAGTGATTCAGAGTGAATTGCTACTGCATGTTCTGTATTTAACCATTAATTGTGAGCACACTGTTTTATGCTTTCTTATTGGCTTACTTTGTTATTAAAGTCCTATAGTCAAATTTTTATAAGCATAATATTTTCAAATAAATTTGCACACTCTTTCAGGAATTATTTCAAAGCCTGGGAAATAAAAGTACTTTATAAATTCTCACTGAAAAAAATCCTCTATCTAGTTTTCTAAGTATAAGATCATTATTGTATAGTTCTATAATCTCCTTTATTAGATTATTATAATTATGCATTATGAGTACCCAGTTTCACTGTCCAATATATTATTGCTGATCCACTGCTCTAGTTCTTAATAAGGAATGGATTCTGAATATTATACATATTTTTTGATCTACTAATTTTCTAAGAATTCTGATGGAATACCAATTGTGAGCTAAAAGCACAGTCTTATAAATTTCTTATTATGTCATTCCAAATTTTTTGCTTCTATAGATTACTGAGTTTAGTAAAATTCATGTCTGTGTTCCTTATCTTGGAATATTCTTAGTACTGTTTCTGGCACACAGTTAGTGCAATCATTATTTCTAGTATTGATGATGGTAATGATGATCACCATCATCATTATTATTCCCCTCTAAACTCTATGAGTTGTATAATAAGGATAAGATAATGAAGACTCAGAAAAGGTAACTTGTTTAAGGTCACACAGTTAATAATCCACAAACAAGGGTTCCAAACCAGGCTTTGTGACTCCATAGCACGTGGTCATTAGTACAAATACTCTCACAATAAATATTTTCTAATGTGAGCCTGAAAAATGAATATATAAAACCAATTATTTCTACCTCTAACTTTCAACTAAGGGAGGTCTAGAGTGAAGAACAATTAATCAAAAACATTTGCTTTGTCTAAGTATGTATTGTGCACTCAGCATTTCTAAGGTTTGTGACAGACACAAAAGAAGAAAATACACCCATGCATATACACATGTATGCATATACATAAATATATACATGCAGAAACACATGCATACATATGAATATTGACTTAGAGATTAGATGGCAAGAAAATAATAAGTCCTACAAAAAATATGATTTTTAAATATTACATACTTCAGAGAAGAAAAATGAGTGACTTTTACTAAGTGAAAAAGGCTTTTTGGAATGGAAAAACATTGGCTGTCAATCAAAAACAGAAACTCTGAAAAGAATGAATAAAATCTTGGGACTATTCTTGGTGAAAATGTATCTAACTGAAGCTTTTTTTAGGTGCCTGAGGAATACTAGAAAATAGCATTGCTTAAATATATTAAAATCATTCTATACTAGATTATGAAGGCCAGAAGCAATGACTGGATTTAATAAATTAAATAATACGGTAAAATTTTATACATAAGAGAAAAATCAGAATAAATCAATGATTTATAAATGTTATTTATGTCTGTAGACTTCAGGCTGAAATGAAAGCAGGGAATACTATAGCTAATAACCATGAATTCACTCAAAAATATTAAAAAACCTATTACAAGAGGAGAAATGTTTTAGTGGCAAAAGATAGTTACTTTGGTAGGAATGTTAAAGGTCACATTAGACAAGATAATGTGCACACTTAGATCAGCATGTGGTTAAGATAAGCCATTCAGTGAATGGTTAATATGCGTGATAGAACCAAAACTCACAGCAATGAGGTTGGTCAGTTGCAGAGTGATAAATCTGCCCAGTGCTATTTCTTCCTAACCACATTGCTCCTTTCACTGTGTAGAAGGAGCAATGTGTAGAATAAGCAAACCATTCTATCATCAAAACTAAAGAAGAATTTCAAGGAGTGGATGATTCACAGTATATAATTCTGTGTAATTTAAAGAGTTTAGATATGGCATACAGTTACTGGTTTTATGGCAAATAATATGACTACAGTGAGTCTTAGAAAACTTATTGGTAAAAACTGCAAAGATGAAGAGTTGATTCGGAGAACATAATCACAGGAGCTTAGAAGAAAACAGGAAAAAAATGATTAATTTTATAGCAGCCAGGAAGAAAGTCAAAATTTTGTCTTTTGCACTGTGTGTTTGCACCTGTGAGAATAATGCAATGAACCATTGATATTCTCTGTCCTGCTTACATTGCTCTGGACACATCACAACTTTACACTTGCTATTCTCTCTGTCTGGAATAGGCCTCTTCTTTCTGGTCTTTCAGTTCTTCTTCTAACACTCCAACCTCTGACAAGTAGGAATTTTACATTCACGTGGACTAAGATTGTGGAAACTAATTTCTTAAGTAGGTCGCTTGAATTGACTCACTTTCTGTAGTCAGAGTTGCTCTTACTTCAATCTCTTATTCCCAGGTCCATCTACTCTATCTGTTTGGGATCATAGAACTATACTATGTTCATTTAAGGGATATACTAGGTCATGAAGGAGAGTGCTGCGGTCTCCCCAGATACAATCTCTAAGCTTGTGCTTCTGCTTCATTTTCAAGAAGCTATCCCAATGTTCTTTCAGGAAACAAACTACCGGATGCTACAGCATGTACTTGAACCAGTTCAACCCATGATAAGAGTACCCACTGCAACATTACATTTGCCATAAAGTAGATTACTACGACTTAAGCATGTCATCAGGAGTTCACCTCTGTAAATGAGATTTCCAAAAGACTCTGATAGTGACACTGGGTGAAACCCTGTGAACAGTAATGTCTAATTTATAACTGAAACACATGCTAAACACAATTAGGATGAAATGTTATTTCCAAGGTGGAAAAGACACAATTATCAACTTTCTACTAAGCCATTGCTTGATCTCCTTAAAGAAACATGGTGGGACATTGGTTTTTGTTGCCTTAGAACAGAGACTCAGTAAGAATAGTAGTCAATCTTCTTGGCAAGAGGGGCCATTGTCATTATATTTAATAATACACATAATAATACACATACTTGAATAAAAATTTTTCAAAAACAAGCTGGATGAGGACATATAGATTATAAATAAACATGAACATTAAAACATGAAAAGGTACTCATATACATATGTATATGTATGTATACATATGTATGTGTGTATATACATATGTAAACACAAATGGGTAGTAAAACTACAAATAAATTCAAGAAAATTATAGGAGGCAAATGAGGCACAGAGTATAGAAAACACAAACAAAAGTTTTGAATGGAATTACAATATGTTAATGACATATTACATCACATGTGTAGTGAGAGTCTGGGTGCTTTATGTGTCATTATTTATAATTGTTTATGTCAAAAATAGTTCACTATATTTTGAAGGAATAATGTTTAATAAGCCATTGGAATTTAGGCAACATTTTTGCCTTGACTAGGTCTTTGTTTACAGTGATTTTATCATTTCTATTTTATTTTAAAAATTAAGCCTACTAGTAACAGTAATGAGTTAAATTAAAATGGAATTTAGCAAACTTTATACTTCCATATACAAAACTTCTTTGTAACCACAGAAATAATATACACCAGATTTTCAGATCAAAAGAAGCCAGGAACAGCAATAAATTATTTTGATGAGAGCATTAATATCTAAAGTGATCTTTATAGGTTGGAGAAGTAGGCTGTAGCAAAAAGAAAACATACTGGATTTAGAGAGAAACAACTACCCTACACAAATAAAACATCACTATTTAATTAAATGTTCCCTGTGGAAAAGAAAACTAAGTAGTTCACCAACAGACTGTATACTGGTATTTGTATCTCTATCTATCTATCTATCTATCTATCTATCTATCTATCATCTGTCATTTTAGACAAAATAATTGTTCTGTGTTTAACATGAACTATTAGCATGATGAATGTGTCAAAAACTACTATGATAGGTTTAGACTCTTTTGATAAGAATACAGATAAAGAACAGGAAACTAACAGTAACATATCTCCAGTCAGGCCCATTTGACTGGTCAGGTTGGACAAACCGTGGGAAAAGTGTAGTATCTGGGCCAGATAGCACAGTCCCTCATGGCTTCCCTTGGCTAGGAAAGGGAGGTCCCTGGCCCCTTACACTTCCCAGGTGAGGTGACACCCCACCCTGCTTCTGCTCACTCTCTGTGGCCTGCACCCATTGTCTAACCAGTCCCAATGAGTTGAATTGGGTACCTTAGTTGGAAATGCGGAAATCACCTGCCTCACCCATAAATCACTTACACATCTGAAATATTATGTATGATTTTCTGAGTCCTATAGTAAGAAAAATGTTAAAATTTTGTGGCACCTAAATTATGATATTTTGATAATATTTATTTGTCCAATTTCAGAAAATTTATCTTTAATGACATGGTAATATTTGCAACGTATCATTCTTTCCAATGAAATCTGTCTTTAAACAAATACAAAATTTTTTCTAACATATTAAAAATATAACAGTTCAATAAAACATCATAAGGCCATCACTTAGATTAAGCAATTATTAGGATTTCGTCACTGTTGTTCTATTTATTCCTCAATATTTATGTGAAGAACTTGAAAGCAAGTTATCACTCATTAGATAATTTTATTTATATATACCTCTAAATTCATTTCTTTAAAATATGCTAATTTCTTTACAAACAACATTTTTATTATTATAATTACCAAAATAACAGTAATAGATAGAAATGATGTTTGAAAATACTTTTAATGGTAGTAATTTAAAGAGAAATGACATAGAGTTTAAATGGTTAAATGTTAACTCATAAAATATCAGATCATATGTTGGCTGAAGAGAGAAGTATGTACTTCTGTTGTCTCCAGACAGCACAGTAGGACCAAGACCAATGGTCCTACTGTAACTTTCATCAGTTATTTTTGCCTGTGAATAAATCAGATTTTTTATTTTGAATGTGTATAAACTAAGATTAGCCAATCATGTAATTAGAAAGTTGAAAGTCTTCCATAGGATTTATGAATAAGAATGCATTGAACCAGGTCATATTTTCAAACCCAGATACGTTTGAATATTGTATTTGAATTGAATATTTCATGATTGTTTATTTTAATGTGAGAAATATGTAACAAATATATAAATAGAATAATTTTACTTATTTTTTCTAAACGTCTAAAATTATGTTTTAGATAAGGTAATCTCAAAACAGACCAAAATAGGTTTAACAAAAAGATATACATAGAGTAATAGTCTGTTCTCAGATGCATGCATATTTCTCACTTAATTCTCATTTCTGTTTTTCTGTGTGCACAGCATATAAATACCAGTGTTTGCTCCATAAATAGGTATCCTCAAACCAAAAAATAAGTTATGATTGCCAAACCCTAGCTACAATATTTTCCTTAAGAAATTAACATGATACGGGATCTGGCAAGATGGCCAAATAGGAATAGCTCCAGCCCGCAGCTCCCAGCGAGACACTGGTCACCTGCAGAAGGCAGGTGATTTCTTCATTTCCAACTAAGGTACCCAGTTCATGTCATTGGGATGGGTTAGACAGTGGGTGCCACCCACGGAGAGCAAGTAGAAGCAGGGTGGGGCATTGCTTCACCCGGGAAATGTAAGGGGCCAGGAACCTTCCTCCTCAAGCCAAGGGAAGCCCCGAGGAACTGTGCTATCTGGCCCAGATACTACCCTTTTCCCATGGTTTTTGCAACCCGCAGACCAGGAGATTCCTTCGTGTGCCTACACCACCAGGGCCCTGGGTTTCAAGCACAAAACTGGGTGGCTGTTTGGACAGACACTGAGCTACCTGCAGTTTTTTTTTTTTTTTTTTTCCTCACGCCATTGGCGCCTGGTACTCCAGTGAGACAGCACTGTTCACTGTCCTGGAAAGGGGGCTGAAGCTAGGGAGCCAAGTGTTCTCATTCAGTGGGTTCTACTCCCAAAGAGCCCAGCAAGCTAAGCACCACTGGCTTGAAATTCTCGCTGCCAGCATAACAGTCTAGTCTACCTGGGATGATCAAACTTGGTAGGGGGAGGGCCAGCCACCATTACTGAGGCTTGAGTAGGCGGTTTTTCCCTGACAGTGTTAAGGAAGCTGCCCGGAAGTTTGAACTTGGTGGAACTCACCTCAGCACAGCAAAGCTGCTGTGGCCAGACTGCCTCTCTAGATTCCTCCTCTCTGAAAGAAAGGCAGCAGCCCCAGTCAGGGGCTTATAGATAAAACTCCCATCTCCCTGGGACAGAGCACCTAAGGGAAGGGGCAGCTGTGGAAACAATTTCAGCAGACTTAAATATTCCTGCCTGCTGGCTCTGAAGAGAGCAGGTCTCCCAGCACAGCACTCAAGCTTTGCTAAGGGACAGACTGCCACCTCAAGTGGGTCCCTGACCCGTGTGTCTCCTGACTGGCAGACACCTCCCAGGAATGGTCGACAGACACCTCATACAGGAGAGCTCTGGCTAGCATCAGGCAGGTGCCCTTTTGGCATGAAGCTTCCAGAGGATGAGGAGGCAGCAATCTTTGCTGTTCTGCAGCCTCGACTGGTGATACCCAGGCAAACATAGTCTGGAGTGGAGCTCCAGCAAACTCCAGCAGACCTGCGAAAGAGGGACCTGACTGTTAGAAGGAAAACTAACAAACAGAAAGCAATAACATCAACATCAACAAAAAGGACGCCACCAAAAACCCATCCAAATGTCATTAGCATCAAAGATCAAAGTTAGATGAATCCACAAAGATGAGGAAAAACCAGCGCAAAAATGCTGAAAATTCTTAAAACCAGAAGGCCTCTTCTCATCCAAATGATTGTAACTCCTCCCCAGCAAGGGCACAAAACTGTATGGAGAATGAGTTTGATAAATTAACAGAAGCAGGCTTCAGAAGGTAGGTAATAACAAACTCCTCTGAGCTAAAGGAGCAGTTCTAACCAAATGCAAGGAAGCTAAGAACCTTGATAAAAGGTTACGGGAACTGCTAACTAGAATAACCAGTATAGAGAAGAATATAAATGACCTGGTGAAGCTGAAAAGCACAGCTTGAGAACTTCGTGAAGCATACACAAGTATCAATAGTTGAATCAATCAAGCAGAAGAAAGATATCAGAGATGGAAGATCAACTTAAGAAAATAAAGCATGAAGACAAGATTAGAGAAAAAAGAAAAAAAGGAACAAACAAAGCCTCCAAGAAATATGGAACTATGTGAAAAGACCAAACCTACTATTGATTGGTGTGCCTGAGAGTGATGGGGAGAGTGGAACCAAGTTGGAAAGCACACTTCAGGATATTATCCAGGAGAACTTCTCCAACCCAGCAAGACAGGCCAACATTCAAATTCAGGAAATACAGAGAACGCCACTAAGATATTCCTTGAGAAGGGCAACCCCAAGACACATAATCACCAGATTCTCCAAGATTGAAATGAAGGAAAAAATATTAAGGGCAGCCAGAGAGAAAGGTCAGGTTACCTACAAAGGGAAGCCCATCAGACTAACAGCAGATCTCTCTGCAGAAACCCTACAAGCCAGAAGAGAGTGGGGACCAATATTCAACTTTTTTTTGTTGTTTTCTTTTGAGACGGAGTCTTGCTCTGTTGCCCAGGCTGGAGGGCAGTGGCACAATCTCAGCTCACTGAAAGCTCTGCTTCCACCATGCCCAGCTAATTTTGTTTTTCGTTTTTTTAGTAGAGACAGGGTTTCACCGTGTTAGCCAGGATGATCTCGATTTTCTGACCTCGTGATCTGCTGCCTTTGTCTCCCAAAGTGCTGGGATTACAGGTGTGAGCCACAGTGCCTGGCCTCAACATTCTTAAAAAAAAATTCAACCCAGAATTTCATATCCAGCCAAACTAAGCTTCAAAAGCGAAGAAGACATAAAATCCTATTCAGAAAAGCAAATGCTGAGGGATTTTGTCACCATAAGGCTTGCCTTACAAGAGCTCCTGAAGGAAGTACTAAATATGGAAAAGAAAACCAGTACAAGCCACTGCAAAAACATACCAAAATATAAAGACCAATCACACTATGAAGAAACCGCATCAACTAATGTGCAAAATAACCAACTGGCATCATGATGACAGGATCAAATTCACACATAACAGTATTATGTGTAAATGCAAATGGGCTAAATGCCCCAATTAAAAGACACAGACTGACAAATTGGATAAAGAATCAAGACCCATCGGTGTGCTGTATTCAGGAGACCCATCTCATGTGCAAAGACACACATAGGCTCAAAATAAAGGGAGGAATATTAACCAAGCAAATGGAAAGGAAAAAAAGCAGGGGTTGCAATCCTAGTCTCTGATAAAGCAGACTTTAAACCAACAAAGATCAAAAAAGACAAAGAAGGGCATTATATAATGGCAAAGGGATCAATGCAACAAGAAGAGTGAGCTTAAATATATATAACCCATACGGGAGCACCTAGATTCGTGAAACAAGTTCTTGGAGACCTACAGAGAGACTTAGACTCCCACACAACAATAGTGGGAGATTTTAAGACCCCACTGTCAATATTAGATGGATCAATGAGACAGAAAATTAACAAGGATATTCAGGATTTGAGCTGAGCTCTGGACCAAGCAGACCTAATAGACATCTACAGAAGTCTCCACCCCAAAACAACAGAACATACATCCTTCTCAGCATGACATAGCAATTATTCTAAAATCAACCACATAATTGGAACTAAAACACTCCTCAACAAATGCAAAAGAATGGAAATCATAACAAACAGTCTCTGAAACCAGAGTGCAATCAAATTAGAACTTAGGATCAAGAAACTCACTCAAAACTGCATGACTCATGGAAACTGAACAATCTGCTCCTGAATGACTACTGGGAAAATAATGAAATTGAGTCAGAAATAAGTAAATTGTTTGAAGCCAATGAGAAAAAAGTGACAACATACCAGAATCTCTGGGACTGCTAAAGCAGTGTTTAGAGGGAAATTCATAGCACTCGATGCCCACATCAGAAAGATGGGAAAGATCTAAAATCCACACCCTAACATCACAATTTGTTGCAAGAGCAAACAAATTCAAATGCTAACAGAAGACAAAATATAACTAAGATCAGAGCAGAACTGAAGGAGATAGACACATGAAAAACCCTTCAAAAGATTAACAAGCCAGAAGCTGGTTTTTTGAAAAGATTAACAAAATAGATAGCCCACTAGTCAGACTAATAAAGAAGGAAAGAGCAGAGAATCAAATAGAACCATTTAAAATGATAAAGGAGATATCACCACTGATCCCACAGAAATAAAAACTACCATCAGGGAATAATATAAACACCTCTACTCAAATAAATGAAAAATTAAGAAGAAATGGATAAATTCCTGGACACATACTCCCCCATCCAAGACTAAACCAGGAAGAAGTCGCATCCCTGAATAGACCAATAACAAGTTCTGAAATTGAGGCAGTAATTAATAGCCTACCAACCAAAAAAAGTCCAGGATCAGACAGATTCACAGCTGAATTCTACCAGAAGTTACAAAGAGTAGCTGGTACCATTTCTTCTGAAACTACTCCAAACAATAGAGAAAGAGGGACTCTTTCCTAATTAATTTTATGAAGCAAGCATCATCCTGATACCAAAACCTGGCAGAGACACAACAAAAACAGAAAATTTCAGGCCAATATCCCTGATGAACATTGACGCAAAAATCCTCAACAAAATACTGGCAAACCAAATTGAGCAGCATATCAAAAAGCTTATCCAACATGATCAAGTCGACTTCATCCCTGGGATGCAAGGCTGGTTCAACATATGAAAATGAATAAACATAATGTATCACATAAACAGAACCAATGACAAAAACCACATGATTATCTCATTAGATGCAGAAAAGGCCTTTGAAGAAATTCAATGCCCTTCATGCTAAAAACTCTCAATAAACTAGGTATTGATGGAACATATCTCATAATAATAAGAGCTATTTATGACAAACCCACAGCCAATATCATACTGAATGGGCAAAAGCTGGAAGCATTCCCTTTGAAAACCGGCGTAAGACAGGGGTGCCCTCTCTCACCACTACTATTCAACATAGTATTGGAAGTTCTAGCCAGGGAAATCAGGCAAGAGAAAGAAATAAAGGGTATTCAAATATAAAGGGAGGAAGCCAAATTGTCTCTGTTTGCAGATGACATGATTATATATTTAGAAAGCCCCATCGTCTCAACCCCAAATCTTCTTAAACTGACAAGCAACTTCAGCAGTCTAAGGATTTGAAATCAGTGTGCAAAAATCACAAACATTCCTATACACCAATAATAGACAAATAGCCAAATCATGAGTGAACTCCCATTCACAATTGCTACAAAGAGAATAAAATACCTAGGAATACAACTTACAAGGGATGTGAAGAACCTCTTCAAGGAGAACTACAAACCACTGCTCAAGGAAATAAGAGAGGACACAAACAAATGAAAAATATTCCATGCTTATGAACAGGAAGAATCAATATTGTGAAAATTGCTATATGCAATTTATAGATTCAATGCTATTCCCATCAAGCTACCATTGATTTTCTTCACAGAAATATAAAAGACTACATTAAATTTCATATGGCATCAAAAAAGAGCCCGTATAGACAAGACAATCCTAAGCAAAAAGAACAAAGCTGGAGGCATCATGCTACCTGGATTCAAACTATACTACAAGGCTACAGTAACCAAAACAGCAGGGTACTGGTACCAAAACATATATGTATAGACCAAGGGAACAGAACAGAGGCCTCAGAAATAACACCACACATCTACAACCATCTTATCTTTGGCAAACCTTACAAAAACAAGCAATGGGGAAAGTATTCCCTATTTAATAAATCGTACTGGGAAAACTGGCTAGTCATATGCAGGAAACTGAAACTGGACCCCTTCCTTACCCTTTATACAGAAATTAATTCAAGATGGATTAATTGGTTTAAATGTAAGACCTACAATTATAAAACCCTAGAACTAAACCTAGGCAGTACCATTCAGGACATAGGCATAGGAAAAGACTTCATGACTAAAACATCAAAAACAATTGCAATAAAAGCCAAAATTGACAAATGGGATCTAATTAAACTAAAGAGCTTGAGCACAGGAAAAAAAACTATCATCAGAGTGAACAGGCAATCTACAATAGTGGGAGAAAATATTTGCAATCTACCCATCTGACAAAGGGCTAATGTCCAGAATTTACAAGGAACTTAAACAAATTTACAAGACAAAAGCAAACACCCCCATCAAAAAGTGAGCAAAGGATATGAACAGACACTTCTCAAAAGAAGACATTTGTGTGGCTAACAAATATGTGAAAAAAAGCTTATCATCAGTGGTGATTAGAGAAATGCAAATCAAAACCACAATGAGATACCATCTCACACCAGTTAGGATGGCCAGGAAACAACAGATGCTGGAGAGGATGTGGAGAAATAGGAATGCTTTTACACTGTTAGTGGAAATGTAAATTAGTTCAAGCATTGTGGAAGACAATGTGGTGACTCCTCACAGATTTAGAACCAGAAATATCATTTGTCACGGCAATCTCATTCCTGGGCATATACCCAAAGGATTATAAATCATTCTACTATAAAGACACATGCACACATATGATTTTTGCAGCACTATTTATGATTGCAAAGACTTGGAAGCAACCAAATGCCCATCAATGGTAGACTGGATAAAGAAAATGTGGCACATATACACTATGGAATACTACGCAGCCATAAAAATTAATAAAATCATGCCCTTTGCACAGATTTGGATGAAGCTGGAAACATCATTCTCAGCAAACTAACAGAGGAACAGAAAAACAAATACCGTATGTTCTCACTCATAAGTGGGAGTTGATCAATGAGAACACATGGACACAGGGAGGGAAACATCACACACTGGGACCTGTCAGGGGGTGGGGGACAAGAGGAGGGATAGCATTAGGGCAGTAGGACAAATACCTAATGCATGTGGGGCTTAAAACTTAGATGACAGTTTGATGGGTGCATCAAACCACTATGGCACATGTATACCTATGTAACAAACCGGCACATTCTGCACATGTATCCCAGAACTTAAAGTATAATAAAATTTTAAAAAATTAACATGATAGAGAAAAATATATTGAACTTTTACAGAAAAAACTCACAGTAGACAATGAATACTAATATGTTTTTTTAAGTGAGAAAACATCAAAATAAATAGTCCTTTAAAACTTTAAAAATTATATTTGCCTTAATGTGATTATATGCCTGCATGTTAAACTTTCTACTCATTAATACACATTTTAATTTGACATTCAAATCAGTAAATATCAAGGCTTTAACTCCCAAAGCTTTTACTCCCCATGACTGGAACAGTCACATCTTTTTGTGTACGTTAACCACATGAAACCCTTACATTATAAGACCTATTTGGTAAGGGCAAGAATAAGAGACAATTGTTGGCACATCATAAATGGCAAGACACCAACCATAATGGTAAAGTACCAACCATTAATTCCTAAGCATACCCAGGAAGACAAGAAGAGGAAAGTGAAAGAGTCTTCCAGCTAAGTAAACATTCTTTATCAAAGACCTAGCCAATGACTTTGTAAGATATGTTTGACCACTTACATTTTCCAAGGGAAGCAAATGTAAATAGCTGAATATATTCCTGTGTCTGCTCATAAACTGATACAAAAAGAGAGACTGAATTTTCAATAGATAACTAACAGTTTTTACCACATTTCCCACAGAAAGTTCCAAAAGCCCATGAATAAAATTTAATTAAAAACTTTGGGAAGTAACATTCAAATTAATTAATATATTTTAAAATTTCTATTTCAACTCACTCATGCTAATTTTTGCAATTTTTATTGAAAGCAAAAGTTGAGATTTTAATAATACATAATTTATTATTCTATATATGTGATACTAAGAAATGTGCATTTCAACTCAAATCAGAATAATAGGCCCTTGAATAATGAATATGACCAATTTGAAATGACCTTTTATAAAATGATTTTATGTAATCAATAGTAATTTTAGGAAAATAATTGCATTTCTACCCCTTCCAAGGAAATGTTATATTTAGCTTTTAATATTTGGGTTCATGTTGTTGCCAAGAAAGTAATATGAAAAGAATTTTTTTTGTATAAAATAGAGTGTAATTATACAAATTGCTGTAATGATATTTATTTTCTTATTTTTATGTTTTATGTCTAAAGTTGGTGAACTAGGCCAAAGATATATATAGTTAAATCACATATATTTGGTACAGTTGTGCTAATTTAGATGTGTTTTTCATAAAACTTATTAATAAAAACTTTCATTATCATGCCTTTATTTTCTATCCTTTCTGATTCTATTAAAACTTTCTCATTTTAAACAATAACTTTCCCTTTTAAAACATTAAAAAAATCAAGCCAGTACTTTCAACATGTCTAACATCTCTAGCAGACAATGATATACACAAAGTATATCACAATGTATATACACAATGTATACACAAAGTATATACACAATGATATACAACCATGGCTAACCACCTTACTCCCCTGGTCATTGGCTCGCCCCATCCAAGACCCAGCCATGTTTCCTATGACCACAACATTGCTAGAAAACAAGGGATCTGAATGTTTGGGAAAGCAGGAACTGATAAAGAAAGAAATAAGTGATGAAAGAAGACTAGTAGTAGAGTTAAAGGGAAAAAAGAAAAAAACATATAAAAGTTTCAAGTAAAATATACTGATTTCATCTCCATCTCAATTCTAATTAATCTATGAAATTAAGTTTTTATGATATCCTTAAGATAAAGGAACTTGGTAATGAGCCACAATTTAACTTTCATTGTTGGAAAATAAAATCCAAAATAATAAAACAATGTCAGAATCCTTCTTATAAATTTTAATAATAATATCACAGCCATTGCAAAAGTAAGTCAAGTACCTTGTGAGGCCACAGCTAAAAATAGAAAATTAACAGTGCAGCCTGAAATGCAGCCGTAGGTAGTTTGCTTAATACATAAAGAGGCAAAGGAAGAAAACAAGCAACTAAATGACTAAGAGGCTGAATATTCATTCACTTGGCTCAGTCCCTCTCTAAGGTATATTTTTGAAGTCAACATTAATTCTCAATAACATTTACAGAGCACCTACTTGAAGGCATTGATTGGTTTCTGCACCTGCTGAGTTAATGTCAACATGTCCATTTTGCTGTCCCTTTGCTATAGCAACAAAGTATTCTACTATCTTGATAACTGGTTAGTCACATCCCCAAATCTACAGATCTACCTTTATTTTTTTTTCTTTCGCTTTTTCTCCATTCTCAGTCACGACTATTGTCATTTGATTTTAACTTTAGCACATAATTTCAAACGTATTCTCATGACTGCCTTTTCAGTAAAGACGTAATGTGTAAAAAGTCTGCTGCTTAAAAATAAGTCACTTACAGAAAACTAAACTGAAAAGTTCATGGAGAATCTATGATTATAAAAGCCCAGAAATTTATCATACTGTAGTCCTGTCTCTCTTTGCTCTACATTTTGAATAACATTTTTCATCATGGTTTTTGATTATGTATTCAATTGTAATTCTGCCTGAACACAGACCCTTTCATTGCACACTGCAGATCACTCAGCGAGGAATATAGAAAGAACACACACATGAAAATTTTCAATACAATATAAAGAGCAAATGTATAAAAATCTAAAAGGAAAAAATATTTCTTAAGAAAAATCACAGATTTAAGGAGTGTTTTACTTGTAAATTTAACCAGAGAACAAAAATTTATACTGATTTAGTGCTATTTGCCATTTTATGTGATGTATGTATAGCTGACCAGATTTAGATATTCAATTGCAGATTCAGATATTCAGTGTCATTCCATTAGGAGGTTATGATAACTTTTTATTATATAGCCTTCAACCTACTCTATAAAGCCGTCATTTTTTGCTTCCTTTTTCTTAGATTCTTAGGTTTATTCTTGGCTGGAAGAGGAATAATTGCATTGGCATTTACAATTATTAAGATATAATCATGTTAAAATAAAGTTAGGTTGTATTCTGTCATTCAGTGTATCTGGCTTTAGGGAAATTATGATTTAAAAAAAACAGTAGAAAGTGAAAGGAGCTTGCATTCACTCTTTGTTTCATATGAAACACTGGTTTCTCTATTAACATAGCCAGTAGCTACTGCTCCCAGCAGCCAGGAGAGGCCCAAAGGGAAGACCACAAGCAGGTGATCTACTTGATTTGAGTTCCTTCAGGGTGGGTCCTCTTGGCCAAGAGTCAGATTACAAGCATGGCTTCAATACACAACCACAATGTGAAAGTTTAAGAGCTTTTTTTTTTTTTTAACTTACAGATTCTCAAGCTAAGCAGAATGACCCGATGTGTCAAACAATTCTTTATCCTCAGTCCTCTGTAGCAACAGCAACTGTATACACAAAAGAGGGCTTCTTCTATTAAAGGGTCATCTGAATTGGGGTGTCCTAATTTCAAGGAGTAACTTTCTACTGATATTTCAAACAACTCTGGCAGCAATGACAATTGAGCAGTTTGTCACCAAGCTGAGGTTAAGCAGCGCTCCATAGAGGGACTTCACATCTATCTTGGTCAGCCTTGGCCAGACCTATGCCACAATCGACTGTGGTTTCCCCATTACTCCTAAAGCACTTACATACAGGCATTTTAGAAGAAGCAATCTCTTTCAAAGAAAATAAGTGATACAGCAAAATAACCTAAGACATTTTAGGTAATGCTTGTGCTCAGTTGTTCAGATTGCTACATTGATAAGCTATCTGTGATTTTAAATGAAATTGCTACTCTATGAGAACCATATGGAAAAAACTTCTACCTAGAGAAAAGGAAAGAAGCCATTACTTCTGAGATTTTTGAAGTAAGTCATATGTTATTTTGAGTGCACAAAGAGATAATTTTAACTACATAACTATATTAATCTATATCATTAATGCAAAGATATGCATAGGTTTATCATAACTGAATTATTGGATAAATAAATGTATCACTTAATGTTTATTACATACAGAAATTACACTGAAGACAGTACAAAGCTTCTATTTAAATGTTCTTTCTTTGCCAAAGCACAGTTTAAAGTAACCATTAATTTAATAAGTCAAAGTATTTACATGCCTGATGAAGCCCCTGGCCTTCATTCAATATTCTCACCAACACAGATATTATGGCAGTGGTTCGCGACATTGAACATTAGAATCACCTGGGAAACTCTCAAAGATTCTGATGTCAACTGAATCTCTGTCTCTGGGGGGAATTACCCATGGGGCAGTATTTGTAAAGACTCCCAGGTGATTACAGTGTTACACCAGAGTAGAGAACCACTGTACTATAAAATGTCCTAACTGTGTTATAACCAAGGTTTCTCTGTTCTAT
This sequence comes from Pan troglodytes, assembly GCF_028858775.2. NCBI lineage: Eukaryota > Metazoa > Chordata > Mammalia > Primates > Hominidae > Pan > Pan troglodytes. The sequence continues at coordinate 116,992,380 of NC_072401.2, read as the reverse complement.
CTCTATTTGACATAGGCAAATTCATCTGCCAAGTAAATCATCAAAGAATTCTAAAATTAGTAGGTATTGTAACATGTATGAAATTTTTGTTCTCATGCTACTCCAATTCACTGCTTCTGTGATGATTTCACAGACGACTCCAACTTTCAGTGACTTTTTCACTGGTCTGACCTTAAAGAAATTTATTTTCAACAAATATTCAATGAAATTTATGAGAGTAAATTACATATCAAGTACAGTGTTATATTTTCCATACTCTAATTTTTTTCTGTACCCTAATTTATGCCCTTTAAATTAAATATCTTACATTTACAATAAGATGACAGTTGCTTTTAAAGCATGGACTAGAATTACTTATCTCTGTAAGGTAGCATAGTCTTGTAGATGTATAGACTTCCATGTGGAACAATACGAAATATAAAGCCAGATGTAGCTGAGTCTGCATCCAAGTTTTGCTACTGTGTAGTCTCAAATAAGTTAATTTTGATGAAACAGAGTTTTCTTGGCTATGAAATATAGGCAATAAGTGACCTCACTGGAAAACTGTGCAGATTAAATAGGATTTAACATGTGAAGTGCCCACTATAGACCTTGGCATAAAAAAAAAGCTTTTGCACATTCCTTCATTGATATAACAAATGTTTAAGTGCCTAGTCTCCAACAGTCACTTTTGTAGATACTAAGAACACCAAGGTGAACCCAAAACATACTAAGTCTCAGTTCTCATAGTGCTTGTATTAGGGTTCTTCACAAAGACAGAACCAATAGGATATAGATGTTGATTAGGTAGATAGATAAATGATAGATAGATGATAGATAGATAGATAGTAGATAGATAGATAGATAGAGATAGATAGATGATAGATAGATAGATAGATGATTGATAGATAGATAGATAGATAGATAGATCGATAGAAAATGATAGATAGAAAACATATTAGGGAAACTGACTCACACAGTTATGGAGGTTGAGAAGCTTCAGGAGAAACCATCTGCAAACTGGAGAGCCAGAGATGATTGTAGCAAGTTCAGCCTAAGACCAAAATCTTCAGAATCAGTAAAGCCAATGATACAACTCTCAGCTGGAGGTCATAAACCTGGAAACCCTGGATTCTCAGGGGTAAGTCCTGAGTCCACTAGTGCAAATCCCACAGTTCGAAGCCTAGAGAATCTGGTATTCTGGTACCCTGGAGATCCTGCTATTCTGATGTCCAAGGGCAAGAGAAGAAGGGTGTCCGAGCTCTGAGGGTGTGCCAGCTCCCTCTCAGAGTGAGAGAGTAAGTTTACTTACTCTTTTGTTTTATTGAGGCTCTCAGCCTATTGGATTATGCCTGTCCACACTGAGGGTAAATCTTTACTCATTCTACTGATTCAAATACCAATCGCTTCCCTAAACACCCTCACAGACACAACTACAAATAATGCTTTACCAACTATCTAGGTAATCTTTACAGTTAACTTCTAAAATTAACCATCACAGTACTTAAATTCTTATGAGGGATATTGATAATAATAAAAAAGCTACATATATATTATATATAAATAAAGGCGGAGTAAAAGGATAGTGAAAGAAGATATTATATTAGGTAGGTTTGTTAGTGAAGGACTTTTTTTTTTAAAAAAAGATAATTTAAACAAGTAAAATGAAGCAGATGCAGGATTGAAGCATGTATCTTGGAGAAGACTATATAAGGAGGAGAGAAAAGATAGCATAAAGGCCCTGCCATTTGAATAAAATTTACATTTTTGAGGAACAAAGAGTTGATCATGTCTTAGATGCATTGAATTAGACAGGGTGGTAAAAAATAGAATCAGAAAGATGGTTTGGAGCAGATTATGTGAAATTGTAATAAATATGTTTGGTAAGCAGAACAGTGGTTCCCAGTGGTCCAAATTTTAATACACACTATTTATAAATATCTTACAGTATATGGTATGGGAATTTAAAATTTTAGATGAAATTGAGGTAGTTAATTAGGTGACCTTAGAATAAAAATATTATGCTGGATTATCTGAATAGTACTAATGTAGTCACAAGGGTCTTTAAATGTATAAAGGAGAGGCAGAATAGTCAGTGTCATGGTGATGTGGCATGAAAAACAGTGACTATTGCTTTCTTTGAAGATGAAGAAAGGTTATGAAGCAAAGGGTGTGAATAGTTGGAAGGGTCAAAGAAACAGATTCTTTGCTAGAGCTTCCACAAGGACATAGCACCAATGACATCTTTATTTTAGCCCAGTGAAACCCGTTTTTGAATTCTGATCTTCAGAATTTAGATAATAAATTTGTGTTGTTTTAAGTCACTAAGTGTATGGTAATTGGCTTTAGCAGCAATATGAAACTAATTCAATATGCTAAAGATGCCTTTGGTGAGTCCAGAAAAGAGAATGGCCTCATATGATTTGTTTTAAGAAAGCCATTTAGCTGCTATGTGGAGAATACATTGTAGAAAACAAGGATGGAAGCAGAAAAACCACTTGGATAAGTATTTCAGTAGCTTAGTAACAAGTAGTGAGAGATGGTGATGATTTGAAATAGAATGGAATAGGCTAAAGTAAGAAGGAGTAAGATTTAGGATATATCTTAATGACAAAAGACAGCATTTGCTTTAATGCAAGGTGTGATAGCAATGAGGAGTCTGAAACATATACAAAATGCTTGCTTTGATCAGTAGGATAAATTGTGGATCTATTTACTGAGATGAATTGTGACCTTAGTGTGATACATATAACACCTAATATCTTAACAACATAGCAAGCACTCAATAAATATCTGGTGAAAACAATAAGATAAGAGTATTGATAAAAAAGATAAAGACAATGATAACATCAATAATAATGATGCAAAGTAATGATGCTGATGATTGAAAAAGTAGAGGAAATATAAAACATTAATGGACCTCTATTAAATACCACAGATAAATGTATTAAGTACCACTGTTTGATTCTTAGCTCCTAAAAATCTGTGTTACAGTTCTAGTAAGTTTTAGTCCATTTCCTACTGCTATAACCAAATGCCACAGACTGAGTAATTTATAGAACATAGAAATTTATTCAAATCACAGTTCTGGAGGCCAGAAGTTCAAGTGCAGGGCACAGACATCTGACAAGGCTTTCCTGCTAGATTATATCCCAAAGCAGGAAAGTGTAAGAATAAGCAATATGCTAGACAGAGCTAACCCACTCCTGGGATAATGGCAATAATCCATTGTGCTCACAATCTAGTCATCTCGTAAAGATCCTGCCTCTCAACACTGTTAACAATGACAATTAAATTTCAACTTTAGTTTTGGAGGAGATGTAAAAATAATAGCATGAGTCATTTTCAATGAGACAAAAACAGATTGTATCATTGGATACCCATGTAGATTTTATTGATGGTTAGGATTTTCTCTCAACTTATCATTTTTAAGTGTAATTTTCATGTCTCGTTTAATTGAAAATTAATTTCTGCCATCTTACATAAATCTATTATGTCTCCATAATACATATAAATACTCTAAGAAGGTCTGTACATATAAACTTTGTTAACGTTAAGCACAGGATCAGTTAGAGCAGAAACTTTACTTAGCTAACTGCTGTGTTTCTACCACCAAAAAAGGCAAAATGTATATAAAGTTCTCAATAAAATGTTGTTGATAAAATAAATAAATATCTTGTCTAATCTTTGTGCCTTCAGATTGCCTAAAGGATGCAAATATGAGAGTGATTCAAGTCACCAATATGTTGAATAAATTAAGTTTGATTTACATTCTACATGAGTAACACCAGACATACTTATGAGAAAAACATAGATCAAATTCTAGGCTTAAAGTTCAGAATTTATGAAGAAGGAAATTGCTTGGATGTGGAATATTGTATTCATTTTAGGCATACATTGCAAAGATAATATATGACTCAGCTTTAATATTGAATTGATAAACACACTTGTAATTTTATTTCTAATCTCACAATAAAAAATACCTTGTGAAACAAACACTTCTTACTTTTGCTTGAAGAACTACAGAAAATAAATTAGATATTTAAGTACACAGAACACAGTTAATATTCTGTTAGTGAAACTTCAAATGTATAGTTGTTCTTTATCTTTAGTGTTTTCCATTTCCACATTCATAACATAAGGTACAGCCCAAGCCAAAACCACTAAACATTTTTAAATATTTTTTTAACATAATATTTTGAATATTTTTAAAAAATTTCTATTAATAATAACATGTTGAAAATAAGATTGGGAAGAATTATGTTAATACTGATTCTAATTCTGAATCATAGTTAAATTTAAATGGCTAATTTTAATAATTTTAATAACTGATTTACAATTATTTAAAGGTCACTTATTAATGGCAATATTTATTTATTATACATCTATTAGTGAAATTAAAAAATGTAAAACCAATATGAAATTGTGTGTGATTGAAATTGTAACATAATTGATTTACATAGCAAGTAAAAAAAGCAAAACTGTTCCATCTTTTAAGCATGTTGTGCATATCTATTACTGAATAGTTTATCCTGTTAAGCTCTAGTCAGAATTTCTAAAATTACTTAAATAATAATATTAAATTCAAAACATAAATAGCATATTAGTTTGAAAATTTTACCGAAGGCGCATGTAGAAAGCAAAACTTCTTTTGGAATTGAGAGGATAAATTATCACACGTGATTGAATCTGCTCTTCATGTACACATATAAGGATATGACAAATTGTCTTGAGCACTGCAGAAATGGTACAGTATAAGGTGATGATAATACAGAAGCTAAAGAATGCCCATTTTTTACTGATAATATAGGACTAAATGTTGTTCATTACTGCACTTTGACATTATACTTTTTCTAATGACACACTCATCAAATATGGGATAAAAATAAAGGTATAATATGAACAGTGTAATAATGTTCAGAATCACTCTTTAGAAACTTACTATCTTTAGTGTAGTTTTCTGTCTAGAATGCCATAACAAAATACCACAGACTTTATAGCTTAAATAATATAAATTTATTTTCTCATATACCTGAAGGCTAGAATGTTCATGATCAAAATTCTAGCAGAGGTCATTTTGTGGTAAAAGTTCTCTTCCTGGTTTACAGATGACCATTTTCTCACTGTGTCCTCTCATAGCCTTTCTTTAGAGTGTGAATGTGGAGAGAGAAATAATGTGAGCTCTCTGATATCTCTTTTTTAAGGACACTAATCCATTTGGATAAAGACTCCACTTTACAAACTCACTTAACCTTAATTAGCTCCTTATAGAGCCTCTCTCCAAATATAGTCACATTGTTCATTAGGGCTTGAATATATAAATTTGGGGAGATATAATTGAGGAAATAACATTTTTCACATCACCTCTCCATCAAATTTTGATCTATTTATATTCAAAATACCTTTGCCCTACTCCAATGTCCCCCACACCTTTAGTTCATTCAAACATCAAATTTATATTTTAAAGTTCAAGTTCTTATCTACATAAATAAATCAGATATAGGTGAGACACGAGGTACAATTCATCCTGAGGCAAATTTTTTCTCCAGCTGTGAACCTGTGAAACCAGACAAGTTATGTGCTTCCGAAATACAATGGTGGGACACCCATAGGATAGATATTTCCATTCCAGTGAGGAAAGTAGACATAAAGAAAAAATATAATGGGTCCCAGGCAAGTCTACAACCCAGAAAAGAATATTTCATTTGATATTAAGATTTAAAAAGCTCACTAAAAAATCCCGTTTGGTTTGATATTCTGTCTTCCAGTTCCATTGTGGGTGGAGATGATACTCTCAGTGAGTATGGGGAGGTCTTTTTCATTGGCAAAGAAGACTCATTAGGGCAGTGGAGCACAATGTTCCCAGCTTCATAAGATTTTTTCCACTAATTCACATACAACATTAAGGATCTCATTCCTACACAATCCATGCCTTCACTTGAAAAGTAAATACCCTACAAGGCTTGAAGTTCAGTTTGCATTTTAATTCAGCCAATCACACCATAAGATTATGGGTTTAATTTTCAGCAACCTCAGCTCTAAGGATCCAGGAAATAAATGTCTTCTTCAAGGCATATATAGAAGCTTTCATAGCACTTATGGGATATTTTAACTGGGAATTCAAAAGCATGAGCTCACCCTTATTTTTCCCCACTTTCTTCAATTACGTGATGAACAACCAGTCAGTCTCATTATAGTCATAACTTGAATATATTGCAGGTATGATTCCAGACCACTGCAATAAAGCAAGTATCACAACAAAGTAACTTACACCATGTTTTTGGTGTCTCAGTGCATATAAAAGTTATATTTACACTATTCTATTACTTAATAAGTGTAAATAGCATTATGTCTAAAAACAAAGTGCATACCTTAAATAAAAATATTTTCTTTCTAAATAATGCTAATTATCACCTGATCTTTAGTAAGTTGTAATTTTTTGGCTGGCAGAAGCTCTTGCCTTGATAATGATGGCTGCTGACAGATCAAGTTGGTGATTGTTAAAGGCTGAGGTGGCTGTGACAACTTTAAAAAATAAAACAACAATGAAGTTTGCTATATCGATGTACTCTTCCTCTCACAAATTTTTTCTCTACAGCATGCAATACTGTTTGATAGCATTTTACCAACAATAGAACTTCTTCAAGATTGGAGTCAATCCTCTCAGACTCTGCCACTGTTTCATCCACTACATTTATGTAATATTTAGGATTCTTTGTTTTCATTTAAACAATATTCACATCTTCAACAGGAGTAGATTGCAGATTAAGAAATTGCTTTCTTTACCTACCTCTAAGAAACAACTCCTTATCTTTTAAAGTTCTGTCATGAGACTGTAGCAATTCAGTCCCATCGTCAGACTTCACTTCTAATTTTAATTCTCTTGTGATGCCATTTCCACTACATCTACAGTTATTTCTCCCTTTGAAGCCCTACCCTCTCACTCAACCATGAGGATTGTAATATAGTTCTTGCAAACTCCTATGAATGTTGATATTGTTACCTCCTCTTATGAATTATGAATTTCCTTAGTGACATCTAGAATGGTAAATACTTTCCAGAAGGTTTTCAATTTACTTTGCTCAGGTACATCAGAGAAATTACTCTCTATGGCAGTTATAGCCTTATGAAATATGGAATATATCTCTTAAAGAATAAAACTTGAAAATCAAATTTACATCTTGATCCATGGGCTGCATAATGAATGTCGTGTTAGCAGACATGAAAACAACATTAATCTTCTTGTACATGTCCATCAGAGTTCTTGGGTGACCAAGTGCATATCCATTGAGTACTAATATTCTAAAAATATAAAAAATAATTATCTTTTCCCCGAGTACAAGGTTTCAAAAGTGAGCTTAAAGTATTTAGTAAATCATGCTGTAAACAGATGTGCTGTTAACCGGTCTTGTTGTATTTATAGAGCACAAGCAGTTTGTGTTGGATAACAGTTTATGTTGTTCAAAGAATTCATTTATTTCAGCTAAGTTGTTGAATTTATGGTCATATAGTTGTTTGTGGTACTTACTTGTTAGGCTTTTATAGTCTGTGAGATAAAGGGTAATGTCTCTTATTTTATTCCTGATATTAGTAATTTGCGTCTTGTTTTTTCATGGTCAGTTTGGCTAGAAGTTTATTAATTTTATTAATCAGTTATTGGTTTCATTAGTTTTCACCATTTTTATCTTTTCAATTTTATTGTTTTCTTCTCTAACATGTAGCATTTTCTTCCACCTTCATTTTTTTTTTGTTTAATTTTATTTTTGTTCTAGAGTCTTCTGATAGAAGTTTGAGATAGTGGCTTTAGAACTTTTCTAATATACATATTCATTACACATTTCCTTTCAGCACTGCTTTTGCTTCAACCAACGTATTTTAATATGTTGTATTTCTCTTTTCATGTAATTAAAACTACTTTTTAGTGTCTTTTGAAACATTTTGGCCCAAGGAATATATAGAAATATGTTGTTAAATTTTTAAATATTTGGGGATTTTTTATGATATCTTCTTGTAATTAATTTCTAATTTAATATTTTGATGTTTCAACAAAATACTTTGTAAAATTTCTATTACTTTCCATTTGCTAAGATATGGTCTAAAGTTTATAAATATTCTACTATGGACACTGTTTCTAATATCCATTAAATCAAATTAGAGAAAAGATTTCAGGCCATCTATATCATTCCTGAGTTTTTGACTACTTATTCTCTTAACTAATGAAAGAGGAGAGTTGAAGTCTCCAAATACAGCTGTGGAATTATCTGTTTCTCCTTTTATATCCACAATTATTTGCCTGACATATTTTTCTTAAGTGAAGATGCATTTGGGATTATTTCTTCTTGGAGGACTGACTCCTTTTTCACTGTGGAATGTCTCTATTTATTCCTAAAACCATTCTTTGTCCTTGACTTGACTTAAGATAAATATATCTCTTTTAGCTTTCGTTTGCTTAATGTTTTCATGGAACATATTTTTAAACCTTCTAATTTTTACCTACATGTTTTTACATTTAAAGACAGTTTCTTGCAGAAAAAATATGGTTGTTTTTTCTTACATGTCCAGTAAGTTCTTGGTAGGTTTAAACCATTGAATTTGAAGTAAATATCAATATTGTTGGATTAAATATACCATCTAGCTAGTTGTTTTCCATTTTGCTTTATTTTTTGTTTGTTTTTCCCTCTGTTTTTCTGCCCTCCATCAGTTTAACTGAATATATTTATGATTTTGTTTATCTCATTTCTTGATTTATTATGTGTATCTCTTTTCCTTAACATTGTGTGGTTACCCCACAGCTTTCAATGTATTTTAAAAACAATTTGAATATTTTATTACTTAGTATTATAATGCTACTTGTGTAATATTAAAAGCTTTATAACACATAATTTCAGTTAACATCGTCCATCCTTTCTGTCATTGTATTCATATATTTCACTCTTATGTAAGTCATAAACACACACTACATTGTTACGCTTATTGCTTTAAGCAATCATTTATATGTTAGATGAACTAAAAAATGTAAAAATATATTTCTTAATCTTCATTTATCCCACATGTGATACTCTTCAATAGTTTGTGCAGGTCAGTATGTCTAATGGTGTTGTTCTTTCTGTCTGAATACTTTTTTAATACTTCCTATGAATCAGGTCTTTAAAAACTCTAGTTTGAGGAATATTTTCATTAGGCATAGAAGTCTCATTTGATAGTCTTTTCACTTTTCTTTCAGCACTTTAAATGTGTCTTGGTTGGAGAGTTTGTCTTGGTTATAGACCAAAACCAAATATTTGTCTTGGTTGTAGAGTTTCTAACAAAAAGCCTATTGTAGCTATTATCTTTATTACTTTTTAGGTAACGTGTTTGTTCTCTAGCTGCCTTCACTTTTTTTCTGTCATAAATTTTCTTCAACAATTTGAATGCTTTGGTTTGCCTTTTGTTTTTTGTTTTTGTTTTTGTTTTTGATTTTTTTTTTCTCCTTAATATTCTCTGAACTTTCTGATTCTGTAAATTGGTGCTGGCCACTAAAAACTAGTCATTTATTATTTCTTCAAATTTTTTAACTGTTCTTTCTTTACTTTCTGGGAAGAGATTTTAATTATATATGCATTAAAACTCTTGCTATGATCATATAGTTATTGCATGCTCTGTATCTTCCCTAACCCCACGATCTTCTTTCTTTTTTCTCTTTGTATTTTAATCTGAGTAATTTCTAGTGACCTATTTTCAAACTTACTGACTTTTTCCTTGTGTGTTGAGTCCACTGATAAGCTCATTAAAGGCGTTCTTCACCTCCATTACTGTAGTTTTGATTTCCAATATTTCTGCTTGACGCTTTCTACTGGTTTCCATCTGTTTCCTGAAATTAGATATCTGGTATTGTGTGCTATCTACTTTGTTTAGTGTAAACTTTACATATTAATTCTACTTAATTTAAATGTCCTGCTTGACAATTAAAATATCTGTGAAATATCTGAGCCTGGGTTTGATTATCCCTTTGTCTTTTTTAAGTGGGATTTTCTGGCTTTTTTGTATGCCTTGGAACTTCGGCTGAAAGCTAGAAATGTTGTATAAGATAAAACCTGAGATATCTATTGTTTCTGCACAGAAATGAGTATGTCATTCCTTCTAATAGGCTTTTAGTGTGAGCTTTCGTGTTTATGTGGTTACAGGTTGAGTTAGTTTTGAGCGCTGCTTTCTCATTGCCTTTGGGTCTTCAGATTAAACTCTCGGCTTTCCCTTTGTGGTTCACACCAAGCCACTGTCACTTGCAACTTTCCCAAATGTATTTTGACTGCATTTTTACTTACTGTTTGTATGTTTTCAGGACTGAGCTAGGGAGGTCATTCTTTAATGTTCTGATAAATCTCAGTCTGAAGTAGGCCATGTGAACACTGGTGTCTTAGGGTTTGGCCTTCACAAGTATTCCTGCCATTCTCTAAAAGTAATCCTGGGCTTAGCAGGTATATCTGTCCTTTTTCCAAGTATGAGGTATTTCTCTCTTTCTTTCATTTGCTGTGCCTCTTCCTCCATCTGCAGTGGGTTTTCATGGTTTCCCCAGTACCTTCAGGTTATAGTCCAGTTGCCATTCCCCCCACAATGTGAGGCTACTGTTTCACTGAGTAGATAACAGAGAAAAGAGATTTGCTGTGGGGGCTGCTCTCCTGCTCCCCAACTCCAGTGAATACCTTACCAGTGCCCTCAGGAGGATTTTATTTTCTTGGACTTCTTTCTACAAACAAAAGCTTCTGTTTCATATGGGAGAGAATCTGGGCTGATTTTGGCAGTGCCTATTATTCCTTGACCCAGTACCATTGAGAAAATTGGGTGGGTTTTGTTTTATTTTTAAGATTCTCATCGGTATTTCCTATGATCAGCTTTGGGCTCCTGAAGAAAAAAAGGTTTTTCTCCAGATAGGGGAATGTATCCCTCCGGATTTAAAGTAATTTTTTGTCTGGTGACCTCAGGTCTCTGATGACATCATGCAAGGTTTGTATTTCTTTCTCCTTGTTGTGTGGAACAATACTCTTTCTAGCTCTCATCTGTAAGCTAAAGTCCTATGTCCTTTCGAGGCTTTCGATTTTGTTTTGTTCAACCAATACTAACTAATTTTTTTTTAAGATTTGGAATGTCTTCTTCATATTAAGAAAAATATTTTAACAGAATATTCTCTAATTTTATAGAAATGATTGTCTAAGAATGTGGAGCTATCCATGTACAAGGAGATTCTAAGCTCAAATTCCATAATCAGAAAAACCTGATTATAATGCTTGCTTTGCCACCGCCAAGTTGTTTGACATGTAAAAAATGAGAGAACACAGGGCATATTGATGTAAATGCTAAGAAAGCTAGTGTATGTGAAGTGCTGAGCATAGGGCCTATGGTGTGGTTGATATTCAATAAACATTAGACATCATTATAATTACCAGCACAAATATAATATACATCTACAAAGATTTTCAACAAAAACATCCCCAAAATTCTAAATATTGAGTTATAAGACTAAAAATAGTCTTATACATTCTATACAAACATCGGTACTTACATTTCATATTGATGTCTGCTGAATGAGCACTGGGTGAAATTTCTACAGCAATCTAGCTGGCTATGTAGTAACTGTTTAATAAAGACAAGTGTTGTACCCTTATCCGTACACACACACTTACATTGTTCATATAGTAAATTGCCACATGAAGCACAATGAAATTATTGAAAATGCATAATTTTTTTGCTGCTGACGCAGATATTAAATTAGGAGCTCCCAGTAGAGGCAGATACAGTTTACAGTGGATCTTTATTATTAGTGGGTTCTTCCTGTATAAAGTTTTTTTGTAATCCCCAAATCAATACAGTGCTTTCATGGTCATTTGCAGACATTCATGGAGTAGCAAAGTTTAAGTGAGCCTAGGAGCATGTTAGCAGTTAAGTCAAACAAGGCAATTTGTCTAAGATCTCATACGGAGGTTACCAGAAGATGGAGATGGTAGGAGGCAGTGCAATGTAGTGCAAGAAGCTCCAGCTCTGAAGACAATTGGACAGGGTTTGAATCTCAACTCTGACACCTACAGTGGGGTACTTCAGACAAGCCACTTAATACTTTTGATTCTAATTTTATCTTTTATAAAGAATGCAGAATCTACCAGGATGAGTTTTTTTCCTAGAAATTAAGATTATACTTTATAGGTGATTTGTACGGGCATGTCTGTGTGTAGACACAGACATAGATATAAGTAGATAAATGTATAGCTATGTAATTTCCCCTAGGAGTAAGAGTGAAGTAATCAGTAATTCAATGTTCACAGCAACTTTATAGAACATGACTACTGCAAATAATGAGAATTGACTGTATGTCTTTGTAAAAAAAAATGTGTGGCTTAAATATGCATGTGATTAGTTGACTCATTTCTCCTGGATAAGACTTCACAGAGTCTAAAAAGGACTATACATTTAGATACACAAGCAGATATGAGCATTGAAAGGTAGAGGAGAGGATCACTGTGAGAATTTCAGGTTATAAGAAGCCTTAGGTGAGAATTTGAGTCATTTGGATTTGATATACTAGCAATGCAGAAGCAGCAAGAGGTTTTAACCAAGAGAACAAAATGCTAAAAGCAATGTTTGGAGAGTATTAATTTGTCTGATAAATACAAAAAAAGAGAGATTGGAGAATAGTCTGTGGTAGACAAATAGAAAAGATGAACCTGAAACTCAATTAACAGAGAAAAGTTGATAAACAAGGTGACTGATGGGAGATAAAACAGTGATAGAAGTCAAACTAATGCTAAAATTATGACCCAGAGTAAATGGAAAGAATAGTAATGATGCTGACAGAATTGTGAATTTTGAAAGCAGAGCAGACAGAGAAGACAGATGTACAATAAGACATCTGAACAGCTGGTGCTTTTCATTTTAAATGAAAGCAAAAGAAATACTATCAGGATGCACCAACACACAGCTGAATTCTAAGGCATAAAAATGGAAAGCAGAGAAACAAGAGTGGCATACAGACCAAAATGATGCACAACCCAACAGAGATGAACTGTTCTTTTTGAGCAATGACTTAGTTAGCAGAGGTTGCTAACTCTGCCAAATTACCACTGAAAAAACTGAAATGTTCAAAAATTAATTTACACAGCCAAGAAATTTCTGAGTTCCATACGGATATAATGGGAAAGATATTTTTTTTTCTCCTGATAAAGTTACAGAATGACTAGTGTTGATTCATTGTAATGAGGCATCTGGATGTCAAGCAGACTATTTCTTCTTGCCTCCTTGAGGAGGATTCTCATTCTTTCTGGAAAATGACATTAAGTGGATCTGATTAGGCTGGAGAGGCTCTTCTCCTTTTATCTAAGAAGAATAACAGTTACATACAGCATACACTGCCCATGTTCGTGAGAAATTCCTCCCCCAGTTATGTTGAATTCCTCCCTTGTCAGTGGATAAGAGTTTCCCTTCAGGCTGCCACTACAAACAGAGTGTCCAAAGCCCCTGTTTTCCATTGGTTTGTGTCAGGGAAGGGGTAATGCTTATAAATGTTTCGTGCTGTTATACGTCAGGCTGACCAGAGGTAAAAGCAAGAAGGGTGACTTTTCAGGATGCCATAACAAAATATGATAAACTATATGCCTTATAAGCAGCAGAAATTTATTTCTCATAGTTCTAGAGGCTTGGAAGTCCATGATCAAGGCCCCGGGTGAGGGCCCACTTTTTTATAGATGGTGTCGTCTCACTGTATCCTCACATGGTTGAAGGAGGAAGGGGGTCTCACTTGGATCTCTTCATAAGGACACAAATCCCATTCATGAGGGCTTTGCCAGTCATGACCAATCACCTCCCAAAGGCCTTACTGTCTAATACCATCCCTTGCGGGATAGGATTTCAGTATGTGCCTTTTGGGGAAACACACATTCAGACCATAGAAAAGTGCATGCATGCTCAGTGGTAGTTTATCCTCAGAGGCCTTACTGTCTAATACCATCCCTTGCGGGATAGGATTTCAGTATGTGCCTTTTGGGGAAACACACATTCAGACCATAGAAAAGTGCATGCATGCTCAGTGGTAGTTTATCCTCAGAGTCCATTTCACCTTGCTCCAAAGCCCTGTGTGATGACCTCCTCCCTTATACTAACACCTCTCTCTTCAACCAGTATATTCAATTACTTTGCTTCTCTTTTTCCTCTCCTATTTCAGGCACTTAATGGTGAAATATTGCCTTTGCCAGCTAGCATTTCTGTTACGCTTATGTTTATGTTTTCTTTGAATATTTGTTTGCAATTTATTATGGTTGTGGAAAAGAAATATTCCTGAAAAAAAATCAAGAAACATGCAGAAGAGGGAAAACATAAACACAGAAAAAAAAAGTTGATTGCTGTTATATCAGTGTTTCCCCACCACGATTTCAGTGACTGGTTTTTGTTTCCTGTCTTTCATTGACAAATCAGTAAGCCATGGATTTTAGAATAATCATATGCAAAATATTAAAATGAAAAACTACCAAAAAATCAAGTATTATTAAATTATATAACAAATTTTACATTTTTTAATGGAATATAAAATCTTACTTGATCTTAAATATATGATCTTAAATAGACTTCAAAAGTCCACAAAAGTATACCTATAAATTAAATTACAGATATAAAATAAAGTATACATGTAAAATAAGAGTATATGTTTTATATGAATGGGAAATAATGCAACTCATGGTTATTTTTTCGACATTTAGCTAACATTTATTAATTACCTAATACGTGCCAGGCACAATGGAGGAATTCAGATTTAAATTAGACCTATTTCTTGTCTACATTGTGCTTACATTCAGGTGAATAGCTGGTTATGTTTTCCCCCAGCTTTATTGATATGTAATTTACATTAAGATATTCACCAATTTAAATGCACAATTTGATAAACTTGTACAATAATGTAGCTACCATCACAATGAAAATATAGAACCTTTCCATCAATTTTTAGAAATACAATCATATGCTTTTAGAGAGGAGCCCGGTCCTTGACTTCTGAATCTGGCAACTACAATCTACTTTCTATCACTGAATTTTTATTTTTCTAGATTTTCATATGCATCGAATGATATTATATGTAGTATTTTGTGTTCCACTTAACATAATATTTTAATTATATTAATATTTAATATTATAAAGTGTTAAAATATAATATTAAAAAATATGGGTTCCACTTACAATAATATGCTGTTAAATTTCTAAGCACTAGTAGTACTTTAGCAATAAACTACAAAGTAGAATATTAATAAAAACAAAACATATAATCAAATTTATTTTATCTATAATTATTTATCTATACTCTGTTTATAATTGCTAAGCACTAGTATAGTGCTTGGCAATTTAACAAAGCAGAAAAACATAGTATAGATATAATACTATTTTTCAATTCGTCAATTTATGGACGTTTGAGTTTTCTCAAATTTGGGCTATTAAGAAAAATACTATGATACATATTCTTTTTTACAGATTTTTCTCTGGAAACGGATCTTTATTTCTCTTGGATCAACTCTGAGATTTCTAGGCCATATGATAAGCATATATTTAACTTTATAACAGCAGCCCACAACCTTTTTGGCATGAGGGACCTGGTTTTCTGTTTGTTTGTTTTGTGGGTATTTTTTGTTTTTTTGTTTTTTTGAGACAGAGTCTTGCTCTGTCATCCAGGCTAGAGTGCAGTGGCCCGATCTTGGCTCCCTGCAACCTCTGCCTCCCGGGTTCAAGCGATTCTCCTGCCTCAGCCTCCCAAGTAGATGGGATTACAGGTGCCTGCCACTGCACCTGGCTAATTTTTGTGTTTTTAGTAGAGATGGGGTTTCACCATCTTGGTCAGGCTGGTCTTGAACTCCTGACCTCGTGATCCACCCACCTCAGCCTCTAAAGTGTTGGGATTACAGGTGTGAGCCACTGCACCTGACCTAGGGACCAGTTTTGTGAATTTTTCCACAGGCATCAGATGGTTTTGAGATGGTTTAAGTGCATTACATTTATTGTGCACTTTATTTCTATTATGATCACATTGTATTTATAATAATTATACAGCACACCATAATGTAGAATCAGTGTGATCCCTGAGTTTATTTTCTTGCAACTAGTTGGTCCCATGTGGGAGTGATGGGAGACAGTTACAGATCATCAGGCATTAGATTCTCATAAGGAAAATGCAACTACATCCCTCGCATTCACACTTCACAATAGGGTTTGTGTTCCTATAAGAACCTAATGATGCAACTGATTTGACAGGGGGGCTCACTCAGGCGGTAATGTAAGTGATGGAGAGCCACTGTAAATACAGATGAAGCTCTGCTGGCTCACCTGCCACTCACTTCTTGCTGGGCAGCCTGGTTCCTAACAGACTACGAACAGGTACCAGAGGTTGGGGACCTCCCGCTTTATAAGATACAGCCATACTGTTTTCCAAAGGAACTGTATATCAAACCTATTTACTTTTAGCTATTCTAGTGACAATATAGTAGAATATTATTGTGGCTTTCATTTGTATTACCTTGATGACTATCAATCTTGATTACATGATCTTTTCATGTTTTTATTGGCTATTCATGCATTTTCTTTTGTGGAAAGGCTGTTCACATATTTTGCCATTTTTTTGTAAAGTTAATGGTCTTCTTAATGAATTCTAAGTCCTCTTTTATATTCTCATACAACTTTGTCAGCTATATGTTTTGAAAATATTTTCTACTAGTATGAAACTTGAATTTTCAAAATCACTTTATGTAAAGAGCAGAAGGTTCTGTTTTTGAGAAATTCCATTTTAAGTGTTTTGTAAATACTTTATGTTTTTATCTTTTAATAAATCTTTGCCTAACCCAACATCACCAAGATTTTCTCCTGGTTTTATCATAAATGTTGTATACTTTCAACACGTTTACATTTTTGTAATTTTTAAAATTAATTTGTGTGCATGGCATGAGATAATGATAGAAGTTTACTAATTTCACATACATATTCTATTCCTCCAGCATAGTTTGTTGAATATATCTTTCTTTCCATTGAATTACTTTTGAGCCTTTGTCAAATATTGACTACAAAAGTGTACATCTATTTCTTGGTTTTCTATTATGCTTCATTTTGTAATATTTCTATCTTTATACTAATGTCACACTATTGTGATAACTGAAAATTTATGGTAGAGCTGAAATGTGAGGTAATAAAAGTTTTAATGCAAATTTCTTTGCTATTTTAAGAACTCTGCTCTATCTTACAGATTTTATGATCCACATGCCTATTTCATCAAAAATGCCTGCTAAGATTTCTATTGAAATTCTTTGAGTGGTTTGTATGAAACTTCATCTGATTAATATTAGGATTTCCAACCTATGAATAATGTATATCTTCAGGTTGAATATAAATAGCATTTATAATATTTTGTAGTTTTTAATATATAAGCATTATATTTCTTTTGTTAAATCTATTCTTTTTTATGTATTATAAAAGCAATTAGTAGAATTTTATTACATACTTCTTTGTTGCTTGTATATAGAAATAAAATTGCATATATACTTGCAAATTCACTTATTACCTCTAGAATTTTTTTAGACTCTAGAAATCTACATAATTATTTCATCTGCAAAAAAAAGTTTTACTTTTTTATTTCAAATTGGTGTGTCTTTATCTCTATTTTCTTATCTTTATTTATGTATTAAGACCATGAATACAATGTTGGATGGAAGTGGTAAGAATGGAAATCTTGGCCGGGCGTGGTGGCTCACGCCTGTAATCCCAACATTTTGGGAGGCCAAGACGGCCAGATCACGAGGTCGGGAGATCGAGACCATCCTGGCTAACATGGTGAAACCCCATCTCTACTAAAAATGCAAAAAATTAGCCAGGTGTGGTGGCGGGCACCTGTAGTTCCAGCTACTCGGGAGGCTGAGGCAGGATAATGGTGTGAACCCTAGAGGTGGAGATTGCAGTGAGCCGAGATCGCTCCACTGCACTCCAGCTGGGCAACAGAGCAAGACTCCGTCTCAAAAAAAAAAAAAGAGTGGAAATCTTTTCATTTATTTTACAAAGAAAGCACTGAGTGTTTCTGCATTCAGTAGTATGTTGGTTATAGTTTTATTTTTTATTTGCTTAATCAGATTGAGGATGTTGTCTCTCTTCCAATTTTTTAGAGGTTCTGCTTATTTTTTTCATTATATTAAAATAAAGCCCATATAACATGAAAGTAATCATTTTTAAATGTATACTACCTTTACAATATTGTACAACCATCACCTCTACCAAGTTCCAAAGCATTTTCATCATCACAAAAGAAAACTCCCTATCTATTAAGCTGGCATATCCTATTCTCAATCTTATTTTTGTTCTGATATTACTATAGCCATACCAACTGCCTCTGGATTAGCATTTGCATGTTATATTATTTTTAATCCTTTTATTTTCAAGCTTTATGTCCTTGGTATAAAGTGAGCTCTTATAGACAGCATAGTTGATGGTGTTTTTTGACAAATTATTCCAATGTATGTTTTTAAATTGGAGAGTAAATCTACTTAAATGTAAATGGAGTTATTTACATTTAAAATAACTAATGTTATCAGAATAGCAAAATATCATATTGCTATAATATGCTACAAAATATTTGTTTTCTGTATCACATATCTTTTTTGTTCCTTCCCTTCTGTCATGACTACCTTCTTTTGTGTTTAAGTGATTTTTTATGTTTTATCAGTTTAATTCCTTTTTCATTTTTTTCTGGATTTTGTTATTTTCTTAGCAGTTACCCTGAACTAATAGCATCTCAGTTTTACCGTATAAATTCTGCTCTTATACAGCTCTATCCCTCCCTTTTAAGTTGCTACTGTCACAGATTACATCTTTATAAATTGTGTGCACATTCACATAATTATCACTATTTTTTATCCATTGATTTTTAAAATCATATAAGAAAACACTGGAGGTATAAACTAAAATTCATTAATACTTCTATATTAACCTAGGTACTATAGTTTCTTTCAGCACTACAAAACTGTCATTGCATTCATTTCTGGCTTCCATAGATTTGTATCCGAAATAGGCTGTTAATCTTGAAGATTCTTGTACAGTAGTCTCTCCTTATCCAGAGATACCTGTATCATATTTTTGACCTGATAACTGAGATGGCTAGTAAGCAACTAAAGGGTAGGAAGTGTATACTATGCTGGGAAAAGGGATTATTCACATCCTGTGCTAAACAGAGCAGGGCAATGTGAGATTTTATCATGGCACTCAGAATATTACATAATTTAAAACTTATAAATTGTTTCTAGAATTTTCCAATCAATATTTTTGACCCATGAGTAACACTTGGTAACTAAAATTGCAGTAAGCAAAACCACAGGTAAAAGGAAACTACTTTGCCTTGGAAGTCACTTCTTTCTTGCTGCTTTCTGGATTCCCTATTTGTCCTTAAATTTTGATAGTTTGATTATAATCTACCAGATTCCTTCATGTTTATCCTAGTTGGAGTTTGCTGAACTCCATAGATGTGTGCATTCATGTATCAAATTTGAAAGACAATTCAGCCATTATTTCTTAACACATCTTATGTTCATTTCTTTCTATACCGTCCTACCAGAACTCACATTATGTACATTAGCTCATTCAATGGCATCCCACTGGTTCCTTAGGCTTTGATCATTTTACTTGTTCACTTTACTTTCTGCTCCTAAGACTGGATAACTTCCATTAACCAATATTCAGTTCACTAAGGCTTTCTTCTCCAGTTCAAATGTGTTGAAACTCTCTAGTCAATTTTTTGTTTCAGTTATTGTATTTTTTAGCTTGAGAATTTTTATTTAATTTTATTTTCTGTGCTTCAAGAGACAGTTTTGGTTATCTTGCAAATAGGTCATATGTATTTTTTTTCATGCTTTGTAATCTCTTGTTAAAACATAAACATTTTGAATAATATGATGTGATAACTCTGGAAATAAGATTTTTTCCTTCTTAAGGTTTATCTTTGTTGTTTGCTCTATGTTGCAGTTGTTTGCTCAGTGACTTTTTGTGATGTCTGAAATTTGTTCCTAAAGTTTGTGGTCACCTACTGTTTTGTGTTTTGACTGCAATTTTCTTTTCGAATACTTGTAGAAGAAAAAACAAGAGAAAGGAAAACGACTCTTCTTGTATTTGCAGATTAGCTAGGTATCAGGCACTTCTTCATTATTTAGCCAGCCAGGCAATCTTGCCTCTGCTTTCACTTTCTGCCTGCAAAGAGCCTAAAAAGCAGAGTTAGAAGCTTAGATTCTATCATATCATTTTTTGAGCATACATCATACCCTGGGCATTCATGTAGCTTTTTAAAATACCCAGCTTTCACGGTATTTTTCAATGCTCTAATTCTGTCAAGAATTTTCTCCCAGGATTTCTGTGTGTTTATTGTTTGTCTCAATTGCAATCTTTTGTTTCTAGAGGCAGTGGTTTGGCCATTTGCCTTTCAATATTTATGAAGTATGCCACTTTTCCACCACGAGAGATTTTCAAGTTAGGCAAAAGAAAGGCAAGTACCTTGCGTTAGCTTTTTAGTTAGCCTTTAGACCGGTCAAAACAAACACAGTTGTTGAGAAGAAGGTCTGCTTTGCTCATTCCAGAACCACAAATTAGGGTTCCACACAGGGAATGCAGGCTATTGTCTTTGAGAATGCTGTCCGGCCAGGCGCGGTGGCTCATGCCTGTAATCCCAACACTTTGGGAGGCCAAGGCAGGTAGGCACCTGAAGTCAAAACTTGAGATCAACCTGGCCAACATGGTGAAACCTCCTCTCTACTAAAAATACAAAAAATTAGCCAGGCGTGGTGACATGCCTGTAATACCAGCTACTTGGGAGGCTGAGGCAGGAGAATCACCTGAACCCGGGAGGCAGGGGTTGCAGTGAGCCAAAATCACGCCATCGCACTCCAGCCAGGTCAACAAGAGGGAAACTCCGTCTCAAAAAAAAAAAAAAAAAAAAAGAATGCTGTCAAACCAGGGAAGGAGGTAAGGCAAGGGCAAGTAAAATGCTTCAAATTCACTTATCATTTTGCCTCTATCTTGATACTGTGTTTGATTGGTTGCCATAAACCTTTGACTATTTTCTAGAATTTTAACTAGGTGGATTTTGACAGTTCTTTTCCCTCATAATTTTGCTGTTTCAGTGAAGTAAAAATCCCTTGGATATACTTATTCCATCATTTTTGCTGACATCCCTGAAAGTTTCTACAATTGTTTCAAATAATTTTTTCTACATCCTTTAAAATGATGATGTATTTTTCCACTTTATTTCATTAAAATGATAAATTACATTGATTCATTTCTAGGTGGTAATCCAGCCTCACATTGCTGGAATAAATTGAAACATATCAGGCTGGGTTTTTATACATATATTATTATTACATATTTTAATATATTATTCTTATAATTTTCTAAAATTATATTAATAACTTTTTATGTCTGTGTTTTTAGGGGAAGAACTAAAATCAAGCTCCAATATTATCTGCTGTCTTAATATTTGGTAAAATTTTGAGAGCCGTGAGTGACCTAACTGAAAAGTTCCCATCCTACTGTGCTTCTGAAGATAAGTTGCTGTAGCCAAATAACATGTTCTATCAAATGAACCAGGTACAGTTCTTGATTGTCCCTAACTAGTGGGTTACAGTTTCCTGCCCAAATGTGAAATTATTCTAATAATCCAATTATATTCTCCATTAGGAGCCAAGGATACCTTCCATTACTATAATGTCTGCCTCACACAATCCTTAGTTTTTCACTGTTTCTGAGTGCAACATCTTTGTGTCCCTGCATGGCATGCAATGTCCTCCTCCTGTGGGCAGTATGTATGACCAACAAACTGCTGCTAATGTTACCTGTTCTAATATTGGGTGTTGTGTATTGGCCATTCCCACAAATCTAGGGAAGTAATCACTCCTTCACCAATGGGGTAAAAAGAGGCAATATTCCAAAAGAAAATTTGTGAATTGCTTTTCTTTAATACTTTCTCTTGTCAGTATCACAGTGACAATGGCCTCATAAGATGAGTTGGGAACCATCATTGAATTCACTTTGGGTAAGCAACAATGAATTTGTCCATTTTGTTCACATTTTTCTAATTAAATGGCATAAACTTATGAATAATCTTTATATTATGTTTTAATACTTACATAATCTATAGTGATGCTCTCCTTTCCATTTCTAATATTGTAATTTATTTACTGTTTTTGATCATTTTATCTAAAAATATCAATGTATTAATCTTTTAGAAGATTATCTTTTTGATATACTTGGATTTTGTTGGCTAGTATTTTGTTGAGGATTTTTGGATCTATGTTTATCAGGGATATTGGTCTGTAGGCTTTTTGTTTGTTTGTTTGTTTGATTGATTTTTGTTATGTCCTGTCCTGGTTTTGGTATTAGGGTGATACTGGCTTCACAAAATGATAGGGAGGATACCCCCTGTATCTGTCTTTTGAAATAGTGTCAATAGAATTGGTATCAGTGCTTTCAATGTCTGATAGAATTCAACTGTGAATTTGTCTAGTCCTACACTTTTATTTGTTGGCATTTTTTTTATTACCATTTCAATCTCACTACTCATTATTGGTCTGTTCAGAGTTTTTAGTTTTTCCTGGTTTAACCTAAGAAGGTTGTATATTTCCAGGAATTTATCCATCTCCTGTAGGTTTTCTGGTTTGTGCACATACAGCTTTTCATAGTACCCTTGAATGATATTTTGTATTTTGGTGGTATCAGTTGTAATATCTCCCATTTCATTTCTAATTGAGCTTATTTGGATCTTCTCTCTTTTCTTGGATAATCTCACTAATGGTCAATCAATTTTACTTATCTTTTAAAAGAACCAGCTTTTTGTTTCACTTATCTTTTGTACAGTTTCTTGTTTGTTTGTTTTGTTTCAGTTTCATTTAGCTCTGCTTTAATCTTTGTTTTTTCTTCTGTTGGATTTGAGTTTGGTTTGTTTTTGTTTCTCTACTTCCTTGAGGTGTGACTTTAGGTTGTCTATTTGTGCTCTTTCAGACTTTTTGATGTAGACATTCAGTGCTATGAACTTTCCTCTCAGCACTGCTTTTGCTGTATCCCAGAGGTTTTGATAGGTAGTCTCACTATTATTATTCAGTCGAAAGAATTTTTAAATTTCCATCTTGATTTCATTGTTGACCCAGTGATCATTCAGCAGCAGGTTATTTAGTTTCCAGGTATTTGCATGGATCTGAGGGCTCCTTTTGGATTTGATTTCCAATTTTATCCCACTGTGGTCTGAGAGAATAATTGATGTCATTTCAATTTTCTTAAATTTTTTGAGGCTTGTTTTGTGTCCTATCATATGGTTTATCTTAAATAATGTTTCATGTGCTGATGAACAGAATGTATATTCTGCAGCTGTTGAGTCAAAGGTTCTGTAAATATCTGTTAATTTTATTTGTTCTAGGGTATAGTTTAAGTCCATTGTTTCTTTGTTGACTTTCTGTCTTGGTGACCTGTCTAATGATGTCAGTGGAGTATTAAAGTCCCCACTATTATTGTGTTGCTGTCTATCTAGTTTCTTAAGTCTAGTAGTAATAGTTTTATAAATTTGGAAGCTCCAGTGTTAGGTGTGCATAGATTTGGATTTTGATATTTTCTTGTTGACCTAGTCCTTTAATCATTTTATTATGTCCCTCTTTTTCTTTTTGAACTGCTGTTGCTTTAAAGTTTGTTTTATCTGATATAAGAATAAGTACTTCTGCTCACTTTTGGTGTCAATTTGCATGGCACATCTTTTTCCACCCCTTTACCTTAAGTTTATGTGAGTTCTTGTGTACTAGGTGAGTCTCCTGAAGTCAGTAGTTACTTGATTGGTTAATTCTTACCCATTCTGTCATTCTGTATCTTTTAAGTGGAGCGTTTAGGCCATTTACATTCAAGATTAGTATTGAGAAGTGAGGTACTATTCTATTCGTCATATTTATTGACCAAATATTTTCTATTATGTTTTTATTCTATACGTCCTGTGAGATTTATGCTTTAAGGAGGTTTAATTTTGACCATTTGTTTCAATATTTAGAGCTTCTTTAAGTAGTTCTTATAGCGCTGGCTTGGTAGTGGCAAATTCTCTCAGCATTCACTTGTCTGAAAAAGACTATATTTTCTTCATTTATGAAGTTTAATTTCACTGGATACAAAATTATTGGCTCATAATTGTTTTGTTTAAAAAGCCTAAAGACAGGACCCCAATCCCTTCTAGCTTGTAGTGATTCTTCTAAGAAATCTGCTGTTAATCTGATAGGTTTTCCTTTATAGGTTACTTGATGCTTTTGTCTCACAACTCTTAATTTTTTTTCCATTGTCTTGACTTTAGATAACCTGATGACAATGTGCCTATGTGATGATCTTTTTCGATGAATTTCTCTGGTGTTCTTTGAGTTTCTTGTATACGCAGGTCTAGATCTCCAGCAAGGTCAGGGAACCTTTCCTTAATTATTTCCTCAAATATGTTTTCCAAACTTAAAGACTTCTTTTCTTCCTCAGGAACACCAGTTATTCTTAGGTTTAGTCATTTAACATAATTCCAAACTTTTTGGAGACGTCGCTCATTTTTTGGCATTCTTTTTTCTTTGTCTTTGTCAGATTGGGTTAATTCAAATGCGTTGTCGTTGAACTCTAAAGTTGTTTCTTCTACTTGCTTGATTCTATTGTTGAGGCTACTCAGTGTATTTTGCATTTCTCTAAGTGTGTCCTTCATTTTCAGATGTGATTGTTTTTACTTATGCTATTGATTTCTTTGGAGATTTTTCTATCCATATACTATATCTTTTATTTCTTTAATTTGGTATTCACCTTTCTCTGGTGCCTCCTTGATTAGCTTAATAATTGGCCTTCTGAATTCTTTTTCTGGCAATTCAGAGATTTCTTCTTGGTTTAGATCCATTGCTGGAGAGCTAGTGTGATCTTCTGGGTTGTTAAAACAACTTGTTTTGTCATATGATCAAAATTATTTTTCTGGTTGCTTCTCATTTGGGTATACTGTGTCAGAGGGAAGATCTGGGGTTCAAGGGCTGCGGTTCAGATCCTTTTATCCCATGGGGTACTCTCTTGATGTTGTGCTCTCCCCCTTCCTCTAGGGATGGGGCCTCCCTGCAATTATTATTATTTCTCTTCTGGGTCTAGCCACCCAGTGGAGCTGTCAGGCTCTGGGCTGGTACTGAAGAGTGTGTGCAGAGTCCTGTGATGTGATCTGTCTTCAGGCCTCTCAGCCGTGAATACCAGCACCTGCTCCAGTGGACATAACAGGGGAGTGAATTGAACTCTTTGGGAGTTCTTGGTTGTAGTTTTGTTTAGCATGCTGATTTTGTGTGGTTGGCCTACAGCCAGTAGTTGGCACTTTCAGAGAGCATCAGCTGTGGTAGTACAGGGAGAATACAAGCTTGCCTTAGGATTGCCTGGATAAGAATTTGGGTTTCTCAGGCAGTGGGGAGGGCTGCAGAGTTCCCACAAAATTATGTCCTTTGTCTTCAGCTATCAGGGTGGGTAAAAAGGCCATCCAGTGGGGCCAGGGTTATGCTAGGTGTATATAAGCTCAGACTTTTCTTGGTGGGGTTTGCTGCAGCTGCTATGGGGGATGGAGGTATCATTCTCTGGCTGAGGGATTATGTTCCCAGGGGGTTTATGGCTGCCTCTGCTGCATTATACAGGTTGCCAGGGAAGTTGGGGGAAAGCTGGCAGTGACAGACCTCACCCAGCTCCAATACAGCCTGAAAGGCCAGCCTCAATTCCACCATACCCCACCAAGAGCACTGAGTTTATTTCTAGGCAGCCAGTGAGCAGCGCTTGGAACTTGACCCAGGTTACAAGCCTCCCCACTGAGAGAGCAAGCAGGGCTTTCAGGTTTTGCACCTTCCCACCTGCCACAGTTTTTGTGCTCATATCTGCGTTTCCCGTTTGCCACCTCCCCCAGATTCTGTCCAGGAAGCTTCTTATTTGGCCGAAATTGTTACAAAGTTCTGCTAGAAGTTTTCTTTTGCTCCCTATCATTTTTCCCCAATTCCACTGGCAGCTCTACCCAAGGACCCCTGCAAGGCAAAGTCAGGAATGACTTCCCTGGGAACCAAGAGTGCCCACAGGGCTCTTCCCATTGCTTCCTCTTTCACTATATTTCATTTGGCTCTCTAAATTTGTTTCAGCTCCAGGTAAGGTCAAGTCTACTCCTGTACTCTGGACCTTCAGGTTCCCAAGTGGGGGTATGCTTTCAAGGGCAGATGCTCCCCCCTCACCCTTTGGGCACTCACAGTTTTTCAGCTGTCTTACAGAGCCTGCAGCAGCAAGCCACTATCATCAAAGGGTTTGTGGATTCTCTTTGCTTTCCTGATCTGTTCCTGCAGTAGTTATTGGAGCCAAAGTTCACAGTATGAGTCTCCACACAATGCTCTGTCCATCCGGATGGAAGCTGCAAGTCAGTCTTGCCTGCTAGCCACCATTTTTTTTCACCCCTTAAATTATGCTTTTGACCCATTTGATAATTTCTGTCTTTAAGTTGGAGTTCTCAGTTCATAATATTCAATAAAATTATGTTTATGTTTGGATTTGGGTGTATTTCATTATTTATTTTCCATTTTTATTGTCTGTTTTCTCTATGATTTTTCTGATTTAATTTATATTGTTTTAATACTATTTTAATTTTCTTATGTCTTTGACTATATTATACATTTCAATGCATGTGATAGAGACCACTCTATACACATAAATACATACACATACACTCTCATATGCCTGTTAAAGATATAAGTATATCTAACTCTTTTCACTCTAGTCCCTGTTACTGCTGTACAACTTTATGTATACTATTAAAAATTTGAAATTGTGTAGGTCAATGGACCACTGTCATTATTATATGTATTGTATCTACATCCTTTATAAACCTATATGACAATGTTATGGCTTTGTTTTAAACCATCTGATATCTAATAAAAAATTGAGAGGTATTTGTTAAAGGGTCTTTTGTATGATTAAGATGTTTACCATTTCTAGTGCTTAATCCTCCTTTCTGAGTATGTGACTATCCACCTGAAATTATTTGCCCTTATCATGAACAACTTCTTTTAGCATTTCTTGTAATATAAGAATACTGATAAGCAGTTTTCTGGCCGGGCGTGGTGGCTCATGCGTGTAATCCCAGCACTTTGGGAGGCCGAGGTGGGAGGATCACAAGGTCAGAAATTTAAGAGCAGCCTGGCCAACATGGTGAAATCCTGCCTCTGCTAAAATACAAAAATTAACTGCGGGTGGTGGTGAGCACCTGTAATCCCAGCTACTCGGGAGGCTGAGGCAGGAGAATCGCTTGAACCCGGGAGGCAAAAGTTGCAGTAAGCTGAGGTCATGCCATTGCACTCCAGCCTGGGCAATAGAGGGAGACTCCATCTCAAAAAAAAAAAAAAAAAAGAAGTTTTCTTAATTTTTTTGGGTCTAAAAATCTATCTTATTCTTCAGTGACATTTTTAATAAATACACAAATAGAGGCAAAAACTTTAAATATTTCTTTTCATAATTTCTATTAAAAAGTTAACCATTAATTGAATCATTTTCCTGAACATAATTAGCATAATTTCTCTTACTGCTCCCAAGATTCACCTTTGGTTTTGAGTAGTATGCCTTTTATGTTTAATAGTGTGACCATCTTCATGTTGGTCCTTCTTGGTGTTTATTGAGTATCTTAATCTACACATTTATGTCTTCCATCAACTTTGGCAAATTTTCTGCTATTATTTCTTAAAAATTTTTTCAGTCACATTTATTTCTCTACTTTCACACTGTGATTCTAATTAAATGATGGGTTAATCACTTTCATATTATCTAACAGTCTTCAAGTCACTGTTCAATTTCTTTTTCAATTTTTATCTCTGTTTTTCACATTACATACTTTCTATTGATCAATTTTCAACTTCATTTATTTTTCTTCTGTTATGTCCATTTTACTGTTAAACTTGTTTATAATAATGTTACGTTTCTATATATCATATCAATTATATATGATATGATATATATCATATCATTATTCATATTATCATAATTCTTTAATGTTTCCTTCCACTGTAGAATCACTTATTTTTTATCATTCCATTTTTTGCTTAAATTTATATTTATTTTGTTTTCTTTTTCTTTTTTTTAGCCTTTTATTTTACATTCAGGTGTACAGATTCAGTTTTGTTACATAGGTAAACTTGTGTCATGGGGGTTTGTTGTACAGATTATTTTATCATCCCAGTATTAAGCCTAGTACCCATTCGTTATGTTTCCTGATCCTCTCCTCTAATCCTGCACCCTCTGATAGGCCCCATTATGTGTTGTTCCCCTCTACTTGTCATGTGTTCTCATAATTTCACTCCCTTTTCTAAGTGAGAACATGTAGTATTTGGTTTTCTGTTCCTGTGTTAGTTAGCTAAGGATAATGGCCTCCAGCTCCATCCATGTCCTTCTGAAGGACATGATGTCATTTGACCCAGCAATCCCATTACTGGGTATATACCCAAAGGAATATAAATCATTCTATTATAAAGATACATGTGAGCATATGTCCATAGTAACACCATTCACAATAGCTTAAATTTATCTTTTCATTTCTTGCAAGCATTTTGTTTTATATTACTCAAAGTAGTATAAAAGAGCCATTTAACAATTCTTGCCTCAAGTTCCAAGAACTGAGTAATTTCAGAGTTGTAATCAGTTAATTAATTTTCTTTTATTTGAGAATGAACTTCATTTGGGGAGACTTAATGTATTAATGAATTTTGAATTGTAAGTAATAAAAGTTATATACTTTGTTGTCTTTTTCTAATGTGTTGTTTCTTTTGCTTTAGCAGGTAATTCCTTAATTGGGCTTGAACTGCAAACTGTTTCTTCAGAAATGTTTCAGTCTTACATTTGATATTTTTAACTGAGATTTTTGAGTCTGTTTAGCATATGCATCTTTCAGGTATTAGCCAAACATGGGTAGACAGAATTTGGGATCTTCTCTTGGCTTTTTTATAGATAAGGTTATCCATCCACTTATTTAACAGAAAATTTCCTTGTATTCAGGGTTCTGGCTCCTTAGGCAAGAATGACTGATTTTTATTTTCACCAAAACAACCAACAGCCCAGATGTCACACTGAAATGTGGTTGGCAACATTGTGAAAATGAGCACTCATTGCACACAACTCTGTTTCTCCACACATATATACTCAACAAGAATTTGCCTACTTTGTTTCACTCTCTATTTCCACCAGATAATTTTAAATAATGTCTAGAATTTATAGTTGTTTTCTGCAGAGAAATTAGTCGTACATGAACTTATTGAGTCATTACTAGAAATGTACTTTTTTCCTGTTGAAATATATACGAATTTTACTTTTTTGTCAACCAGATTGACTTCAACATAGTAATAAGAGACTTTATTAATCTTCTGAGAAAACTAAGTGCTTTATTTATTCAAGAAGAAAATATTAATAATGAAAGTAAACTCTTCCTGGAATGAGGGTATGTGCTATTTAATTTCACATCATCTGCATTTAGTACAGTGCTTGATAAATTAAATTTACTTGTATAGGCATTAGTTAATAAACAAAAATTAAATCATTTTTCAGTTAATCACTTTAATAATATTGCAGGACTCATTTACTGTGCTAACTTTTAAGGAAATAGCTATATTTCACAGAGTAGAATAAATAAAAATGACTTTGATTATGTATATCTAATATGTGTTCTATGAAACACTATTTACAAAAGATATTCCAAGGGTAAGATAAAAAACATCTGTGATAGGCTAGGGGCGTTGGCTCATGCCTATAATCCCAGCAGTTTGGGAAGCCAAGGTGTGTGGATCACCTGAGGTCGGGAGTTCGAGACCAGCCTGACCAACATGGAGAAACCCCATCTCTACTAAAAATACAAAATTAGCTGGGCAAGGCAGCGCATGCCTGTAATCCTAACTCCTCTGGAGGCTGAGGCAGGAGAATCACATGAACTCAGGAGGAGGAAGTTGTGGTGAGCCGAGATCGTGCCATTGCACTCCACCCTGGGCAACAAGAGTGAGACTGTGTCTCAAAAACAAACAAACAAACAAAAAATCTGTGATAAATATTACTTTCTTTTGTGCTGTTACAACAGAACTCCAGAGACTGAGTAATTTATAAAGAGCAGAAATTTATTTTTCACACTTCTGGTGGTTTAAAAGTTCATGATCAAGAAACTGGTGGGTTTTGGTGTCTGGTTAGGACCCAATATTCTCATCCAAGATGAGCCTTGAGCACTGCGTCTTCTAGAGGCAAGGAACACTGTTTCTCACATGGCAGGAAAATTTTAGAGAAATAATTTATTCCTGCAAGCCCTTTTTATACAAGTATTCATTCATTCCCAAACACTTCCCAGTAGCACCACCTTTCAACACGGACACATTGGGAATTAAGTTTCTAATACATGAATTTTGGAAGGTGGTAAAACATTCAAACTGGAGCAATTATTACATAATTTTTTTCTTGGGGATTGATAGCCTAATTAATATACTTTATGAAACTTTATATTATTTACTATGGAAACTCATTTCTTCTCATTGTCCTTATAATCTGGCTTAATTACATAATAGTATTAATCTTTCAGTGGTATGTGTATTATGTGAATGTCAGTGTGAAATTTGTTGTCTGTCTTTTTTAGAATACAATATTCATGACAGAGAATTTTATGTATTTTTTTACTGTTCTATCCTCAATCACCAAAGAAATATTTTGCATAAAGAAGTATTAAAAATGCCATTGTTTGTTTCTGGTGTACTGACTCAGAAAACACTTGTTAAATTCCAGTAACATATGAGACTTCATTCTAAGCCTTAGATACAAAAAAAAAAAGAATAAAATACTATCTGCTCTGATGGACTATTATTAATACTTTCTAAAGAAATAAAGATAAAAATTTTGTGAATTTATTATTCTATAAATAATATAAAATTCTTTTGAATTGTTGTCATACATAGCAAAATTAAAAAGTTGAACACAAAATAGTCTGGCAGTAATTTAAATATACACAGACTAATAGATAACTAGATTCAGCTTCTAAATAAAATGAGCAGTTTATTTCTTATGTCACGATATATTTTCTTCTTTCTTTTATAATTTGTTAACTTTATAAAATATTAAAAGTTAATGCTGTTTTGTGAAATAAATTAAAACATATTTCAGTAGTTTTAAAACTTCAGTATTTTCTCCTTCATTTTAATAGAAATGTATGTAAGCAAAATTACCTTGTAATCATTGCCATAAAGAAGAGATTGGGAATGCAGTGACATAATGAGTCCTTTACTGTGTAAAACTATTATGCAGAATTTGTACTTTGCCTGATCCCTGACGGATCTCTGTCTATGGATTTTCTTTTGAAATGGGTTCTATAGTGTATAGTTTAATTTATTACAGTGACTTTCATAAGATAAATAATAGAGAAAATCGTTGAAGATCTTTAAGAAATGAAGAGAAAATCTTGAATCCCATCATTTGTTGCAAGTTTAGCAAAGAGATACCATATATGAATTTAATTAAGACACACCCTTGCCCCATTTACCACTCAATGAGCTATGACAGGTTTGGAAGAGAAACTGCCAGTTTTCTGAGTTAATGCAATATTTAAATTAATGACATTCATGGATAATATATAAAACTTCTAAATTGAGTTTTTGTGGGAAAATGTTACCTAGTATACAATTTTGTATTGAACAGGGAAATTTATCACTACCTCTTTTACTTTGCAGAAATATAGGATGAAATGCATATAAAGTTATATAAATTTTTATCATCTTATCAATTCATATATTTGTTTCTCATAAATGTCAAATATTGATTGCCCATAAGTTTCTTCCTGAGAGCATGTTTTGATGATCTTCCTTCTTGTAATGAAGCTTCTATAAAGAGGGGAAAATGTATTTTTAAAGTTATGCTAATCACTAAGTCTTATTTCTATGATATAAATTCAATGTGTAGCTGAACTGAGTCTCCACCTATCTAATTCTAAGCAAATTATATAACTTCTTTGCATACCTTTTCCTTTACAATAAGGTAAAAAGTTATATCTCAGAGAATATGATTATTAATGTAGAAATATTTTAAATCATATTCAAATACACTAGACTGCTAGAGTCTAGTAATATATCCTTTTGGATATTTTGCTTGCCTAATAATCCTCAAATGATTTTAAACATCAATTAAATGCAGAGTAATTTTGAAAATCATTCTGTACCAATTAGATCTTTTCTCTAACTAGGATGGAATAAATGGAAAGGCTGGCCTCAAAAAAGTATTCATTATATTTTTGATGGTTTCTTTGATTTTCACAAACTTTTGAGTAGAATACTGCCTTTAATTAATTATGTATATTAAATAATTTTAAAACAAAGTACAAAATTATGCAATAATGATTAATCAATTTAAAATTACATGTTAAATTGAGTTGCAAAATTATAAAGAAAATTTTGGCATTTCTATTAGTCCATTATCATATTGCTATAAAGAAATACCTGATGGCCAGGCACGGTGGCTCACACCTGTAATCCCAGCACTTTGGGAGGTCGAGACTGGTGGATCATGAGGCCAGGAGTTCAAGACCAGCCTGGCCAGCATAGTGAAACCCTGTCTCTACTAAAAATACAAAAAACTAGCCAGGTGTAGTGGTTGACACCTGTAATCCCAGCTACTCGGGAGGCTGAGGCAGAAGAATCGCTTGAACCCGGGGAGCGGAGGTTGCAGTGAGACAAGACTGTGCCATTGCACTCCAACCTCTGGCAACAATGCAAGACTCCATCTCAAAAAAAAAAGAAAAAGAAAAAGAAAAAAGAAATATCTGAGACTAGATAATTTATAGAGAAAAGATGTTTAATTGGCTCACAGTTCTGCGGTTTTTAGAGGAAGTATGGCTGCATCCTGGAGAGGCCTCAGGGAACTTAGAATCATGGCGGAAGGTGGAGTGGAAACTGGCTCACCTTACATGGCCACAGCAAGAGCAAAAGAGCAAGGGAGAAGGCGCTACACACTTTTAAACAACCAGATCTCATGGGGCACTCACTCACTATCATGACAGCAGCACCAAGGGGATCGTGCTAACCCTTTCATGAGAAATCTGCCAAATGATCCTATCACCTCCCACCAGGCCTCACCTCAAACACTGGGGATTATAACTGAGCATGAGATTTGAGTGGGGTCACAGATCTAAACCATATCAGTATTCATTAAACTCATCAGACTTATCAATAAAACATGAGTAGTTTGAGTGCCAGACACTGTCCAGCATACATGGATTCTAGCCCCTACAACATATGATTATCTTATTAAAGTTTATAATGTTTGGATTCTGAAATAGTATTATCAAGATAATAACCAATGTGACATGGTTTTGGCTGTGTCCTCATCTAAATCTCATTGGGAAAGGTAATCCCAATAATGTCCACCTGTCAAGGGAGGAACCTCATGGGAGATGATTGGATCATGGGGGCAATTTCTCACTCTAGTGAGTAATTCCTCATGAGTTCTGATGGTTTTAGAAGCATATGGCATTTCTCCTAAATGCACTTCTTTCTCTCCTGCCACCTTGGGAATAAGGTTCCTCTTTCCCATTCTGCCATGATTGTAAATTTCCTGAGGCCTCCCCAGCCATGTGGAACTGTGAGTCAATTAAACCACTTTGTTTAAAAACTACCCAGTTTCAGGTAGTATCTTTATAGCAGTGTAGTAATGGACTAATACACAATGGTAATACCTTTATTCCTTTATTTTAAAGAGAGTGTTGTCCTGTTTAATAACATAATAATTCTAAAAGGAGAAGGAATTGTGTTTCAATATTTTGTTATGATACATTATGAAGGTTTTAGTTTGTTTGTTTTTGTTTTGTTTTGTTTTGTGAGACAGGGTTTCACTCTTGTTGCCCAGGCTGGAGTGCAATGGCACACTCTCAGCTCACTGCAACCTCCGCCTCCTGGGTTCAAGTGATTCTCCTGTCTCAGCCTCCTAAGTAGCTGGGATTACAGGTCCCTGCCACCATGCCCAAATAATTTTTTGTATTTTTAGTAGAGATGTGGTCTCACCATGTTGGCCAGGCTGGTCTTGAACTTCTGACCTCAGGTGATCTGCCTTCCTCAACCTCCCAAAAGTGCTAGGATTTCAGACGTGAGCCACCGTGCCCAGCCGATTATGAAGTTTTTATAAGCATATCTGTATATAGCTAAAAAATTCACAAGTAGATTATATCAAAAAAAAATTAGAGATGAGTTTAATGTATGGTCTTACAATAAATGGTCATGTAATACTCAGATACTGGAAATACACATGTTATGCTGTTTCAAAGAAAATATGATTTCAACTAAAATTTGTCCCAATTATTCATCTAATAAGAACTTGATTCTCTGAAGAGCACAAGATTTCTCTGAGGAAGAGACTGCAACAAAACTGCACTAGGGAAAACAGTGATACAGAGATTGCACACTGCTGAGTTCCTAGTTTTTTTACACTTCTGGGTAAACTTACTAAACTCATGACTTTTTAATATGTAAAATTAAATTAAAGATTATAATCAACTACTGGAATTTTAAGAGTAAGGAAACATAATAATTTACATGTTAAAATTTATCTTGATTTAAATTTAATACTGAAATGTTAAATATTATCACAATAACATTAACTACTTAAAAATATTAATATGCATATATATGCAATTATATGTTTGACAGCTGCCAAAATATGATGCTTAAAATGGTGATGAATGTGATTAATTTGCCATCTGTGTGATGTAAATCTTCTGTTTCCCAAGAATCTTTAATGATTAAGGAAATCATTTAGAGGTAGAATAAAGATGATTTGCAATTTTGTATGCTTTATAACCTGTGATCAATTGTATTATTTAGATATAAATTTCCCCACATAACACAAATTTATATTTGTATTTGGATACAAATTTCATAGAAAAATGGCCCAATTCATTTTATTTTTAATACAATATGAATTAAAAAACACAAGGCTAAAGTGATAGGCTACTGTTTTCTTGTGTGGTTGTCTGTTTTTGTGCTTTATAACTGCACAGATGTTTCTGTTTTTTTTTTTTTTTTTTTGTCTAGGGATTCATCCCTCCAAAACATTTATACCATCTCACACTGATTATTAAAATCTTGACAATAGTTATATATTTTCCCTAGCATATTACTTTTTTCCACTTTAGAATTACATGGCAAATACCAACAAGCTGAAATAATTATAAAATATTAAATGGTAAACATCTTCCCCTTGAGATCAAAAACAGAAAAGGACAGAAAAGTCCATTTATTTTAACAGGTCTTTTAATTTTGATGTCATCCACCATTTCTGAATTATTTTTATTTCATTATAAATCAATAAACCATTTATTCTTCTGTTCATATATGGAAATCAACTGGTAGCAGTTAAAAGGAGGCCTAACATGACTAGCTCCATTTTGCTCCTAACCCTCCATACTATGCAGTGATATCTTTTCCATTAAATCCTTTTGCTTATCTCTACAAGTAGTCTGAGCTAACTACGGGAGGAATTTAGTGTATAATTTAAAGCAAGGATGATAATAGCTCCCTCCCCCAA
Source organism: Pan troglodytes (assembly GCF_028858775.2). Lineage (NCBI taxonomy): Eukaryota > Metazoa > Chordata > Mammalia > Primates > Hominidae > Pan > Pan troglodytes. Next base: position 116,956,818 of record NC_072401.2, on the reverse strand, counting down.
ATAAGGAGGGTGAATACACAAGTATTAATACAACGTCATGTTAAAGATTTATAGGAGCATTGTGACCTGACCAACAACAAATAATCTTCACAAGGTTCTCCCACCCCTGACCCTTGATGCCATTCGGATGTCTGTGATTATCTGCCAGCTTTTGATCTCAAGCCCCTCCCTCTTTCTTCTTCCTATAACATAAAGAGAACCTCAAATTCTATTAAGTTAAGATGGTTCTTTAAGACACTGGTCCACTAACCTCTGGATTTGCTCAATCTCTGAAATAAAGTTGCTTTCCTTGCCCCAACACCTTGTCTCTCAATTTTTAGCTGTTGTGCAGTGAGCTGTATGAGCTTTGGACTCTCTTACAGTCTCTGCTAAAATGCCATTACATGTTTATTTTAAGAAATATATGATCAGCAGATACAATTTTATTTTGGAAAATTATCTGTGATTGGCATAATTCTTAATGTTATTATCCTTCTATTTAACCAATACATCATTTGGATGTATGAAATACAGATTTTTATCTGTGTACTGTGCTAATATGCCTTTTCCTCCCAATGGATCTTTTCAAATATGTGTTTTATTATATATCTAATATATTTTATCTGGGATTTTTAATCTAATAAAAAAAACCTGGAATTTTTACATTTTATATTATTTCACAGTACTAAGTGCCAGGATAATTTAGTACAACTTCTAGAATGTATTATTAATAATTACTCTAAAATAAAGTAATTGAAAATATTTTTTTTCTAATTTTGCCACATATAGCATAGCTTGAGTACATTTTATACCTTTTTCTTGGCAGGGGAATAGGTAGAAAAATGACAAAATGATGAAAAAAGAAATCTTTTGTATTGGTACAATTTAACATTTACACTGTGCTTCAAAATGTTTTTCTTAAATGCTTCAAAATATCAGTTAAGGCCAGGCGCAGTGGCTCACGCCTGTAATCCCAGAACTTTGGGAGGCTGAGGCGGGTGTATCACCTGAGGTCAGGAGCTCGAGACCAGCCTGGCCAACATGGTGAAACCCGATCTTTACTAAAAATACAAAAATTAGCAGGGAGTAGTGGCAGGCGCCTGTAATCTCAGTTACTTGGGAGGCTGAGGCAGGGGAATCCCTTGAACCTGGGAAGTGGAGGTTGCAGTGAGCTGAGAACACGCCATTGCACTCCATCCAGCCTGGGCAACAAGAGTGAAACTCCATCTCAAAAAGAAAAAAAAAAGTTAAAATTATAATTATTTATTTTTAAAAGACATAGTCCTAGAAAGACACAGTGAAATTCTAATATTTCTTTTTAAAATTTTAATTTTACTCATTTAATTTTTAAAAGTTTATTTTAGGTTCAGGGGTACATGCGCAGGTTTGTTGTATGGGTAAACTTGTGTCATGAGGGTCTGCTGTACAGGTACTAAACCTACCACTAAATAGTATTTTTTTCTGATCCTCTCCCTCCTCCCATGCTCCACCCTCAAGTAGGCCCCATTGTCTGTTGTTCCCCTCATTGTGTCCAAGTGTTCTCATAGTTTAGCTCCCACTTATTAGTGAGAACATGTGGTTTTAGGTTTTCTGTTTCTGCATTAGCTTGCTTAGACATAATGGCCTCTAGCTTCATCCATGTTCCTGCAAAGGACATGATCTCATTTTCTTTTATGGCTGTGTAGTATTTCATGGTGTATATGTACCACATTTTCATTATCCAATCTGCCATTGATGGACATTTAAGCTGATTCCATGTCTTTGCTATTGTGAATAGTGCCACAATGAACATATACATGCATGTGTCTTTATGGTAGAAAAATTTATATTCCTTTGGGTATGTACCCAGTAATGGGATGGCTGGGTCAAATGGCAATTCTGTTTTTAACTCTTTGAGGAATCATCATACCATCTTCCACAATGGTTGAACTAATTTACACTCCCACCTACAGTGTATAAGCATTCCCTTTTCTCTGCAATCTCACTAGATTTGTCGCTTTTTGACTTTTTAAAAATAGCCATTCTGACTGGTGTAAGATGGTACCTAATTGTGGTTTTGATTTACATTTCTCTAATTATCAGTGATATTGAGCATTTTTTCATATATTTGTTGGTTGCATGTAGGTCTTGTGAAAAGTGTCTGTTGATGTCCTTTGTCTACTTTTTAAGGCAGTTGCTTGTTTTTTCTTGTAAATTTGCCAAAGTTTCATATAGATGTTTAATATTAGACCTTTGTATGATGGAAAATTTGCAAATATTTTCTCTCATTCTGTAGTTTCTCTGTTTACTCTGTTGAAATCTTCCTTTGCTGTACAGAGGTCTTAAGTTTAATTAGATCCCATTTGTCAAGTTTTGTTTCTGTTGCAATTTCTTTTGGCATTTTGTCATGAAATATTGCCAGTTACTATGTCCAGAATGGTATTGCCTAGGTTGTCTTTGAGGGTTTTACATTTAAGTCTTTAGTCCACTTGAGTCGATTTTTGTATATGGTGGAAGGAAGGGTTCCAGGTTCACATAGCTAGCCAGGTATACCAGCACCATTTATTGAATAGGGAGTCCTTTTCCCATTGCTTGTTTTTGTCAGCTTTGTCAAAGATCAGAAGGTTGTAGGGGTACAGCCTTATTTCTGGGCTCTCTATTCTGTTTCATTTGTCTTGTCTGCTTTTGTGTCAGCATAAGTCTGTTTTGGTTACTATATCTCTGTAGTATAGTTTGAAGTAAAGTAACGTGATGCCTTCATCATTGTTCTTTTTGCTTAAGATTGTTTTAGTTATGCAGGCTCCCATTTGGTTCAATATGAGTTTAAAAATTTTTTTTTAATTATGTAAAGAATGCCATTGGTAGTTTGAGGGAAATAGCATTAAATCTGTAAATTTCTTTGGGCAATTTTAATAATACTGTTTTTTCTATCCATGAGCATAGAACGTTTTTTCATTTGTTTGTGTCATCTCTGATCTCACATTGACAATATCAACAATATCCTAGCATTTTATAAAATGCTTTCAGTCAGAAAGAACTGATTTCTTATGCTGTTTATGCCTGCTTTAGTGGACACTAGGAGATTGTCCTTAATCACCTGTTGCCTCTGTTCTCTTGGGCATACTCTTACTGTGTATGGGGGGTGTGGAGGAGGAGGATTACCTTTCTCTTCTTATTATGTTATAGCATAAAACATCTTGAGCTCACGAAACATAAGAAGTTTTGAAAAACATGTAATTTTAAAAATGTGATTTTGCTCATCTGTAGGAGATAGTTTTAAGAGAGGAAATGTAGTGTGTGCATTGTCTTTTTTTGAATCAGTTAAGATGTCTGAATTTACTGATAAAAATGACCCAAAATTGAAGCACACTATAAATATCAAGATGACTTCACTTCTGGGAAATGGAATGGGAATGCTGATGACATCATGATCTTCATGATCAAATGACACTTGAAGTGAGAAGTATTCTAGATTTCCCCGAAATGTGAATGTCTGCTTATTTTAATGTGAAAACATTTATTTAGCCATCTAAGCTTTTCATTTTTTTCTTAAACAACATGTGCTCTCTTTTTAGACAAAAATGTACAAACACACATATTAAGTTAAAAAGAATAGGTTAGCATTAGGCAAAAATAGTAATATATTGGGTGGTAGGCAAGTGGATATGACCAAAGTACTCTTTATAACCTCGTCTCTCAGAAATAGTGGATGTGATTTTCAAAATGCAAAGTTTCATTTGATATGCTACCTATGCATTCTACCTGGGGATAATACACAATAATATATTCTGACACAACAATTATTGAACTAGAGATGATAGTTAAACACAGGACAACATGCAGTAGAGAAGTTGAATCAATACAAGGATAGTTAAATATGTTATCATCATAGAGCTTTGGAGATTTTTTTAAAAAGAAGAAAATGTGGGATATATACTCCATGGAATACTATACAGCCATAAAAAGGATGAGTTCATGTCCTTTGCAGGCACATGGATGAAGCTGGAAACCATCATTCTCAGCAAACTACCACAAGAACAGAAAATCAAACACCGCATGTTCTCACTCATGAGTGGGAATTGAACAATAAGAACACATGAACACAAAGAGGGGAACATCACACACTGGGGCCTGATCAGGGGTGAGGGCTGAGGGAGGGATAACATTAGGAGAAATATCTAATGTAGGTGACGGGTTGATGGGTGCAGCAAACCACCATGGCCTGTGTATACCTAAGTAACAAAACTGCACGTTCTGCACATGTACCCCAGAACTTAAGATGTAATTAAAAAATAATAATAATGAAAATAAGTAAATAATAAAAAGAAGATAGGTATTGTTAAGTCAGAAGATAGGTATTGTTAAGTCAGAAGATAGGTATTGTTAAGTCAGAGACTATAAAGGGTCTGATATTATTCTGAATGCAAGCTAGCTTATATAAAATGATTGCCACAATTTTATATGTATATATACAGACAGGATGCAAGACCCTGGGTAAATGACACAGCAACCATAGCAGCCAAAGCAACACCTGATGTTAATTCTTTATGACACTATTCTGACAGAGTGATATGATGTGAGATGTATTTTTGCAAATAGTAGGTTGCGCCAAAGGAATGGAACACCCAAATTATAAGACTCAAAGCTAACACTGGATGTCTCACAAATCTGTCGATTCTTCTTTTGGAAAGACACAAATAAGTCTTTGGAGAGAGGAGGAGAAATTGTCTACCATTACTAGCTTCAAAGGTAAGAAGCGGTGTCTTAGAGACGGGAAGAAAACTTTACTACCGTAGAATGTCTCTGGGAGTCTCTATATTTATGGAGACACTATGTCTAGCTTCTAAGGTATATTTGTTGTTCAAACAGAGTTATTCTAAGCCCTTAACTCAAAAGGCCTAGAACTCGCAGGAATGCAAGAAACCACAAAAAATTGTCTTCCAATAGACATGATATAAGATAAACAACATAAAAATATAGATTAAATTATCGCAGCAAAACATAGGATTTGAAGATAATTAGGAGGGTGAGGAAGGTAAAAAGAAATGTTCATTCTTATTACCATTTAAATAATAAGATTGACCAAAAATGTAAAGGTGTTTATTTTTTAATAGGAGTAGAAAGATGATGTGGTAGACTTTTTCTCCATCTATACTCAACCTAAGATATCATTTTGTGAGACAATGAAAAATCAGGGCATCAACTGTATTGTGCTAATTCTTTAAATTTGTTTTTTCCACTTTGTATTTATACTACATGACATTAATTGAATGAACATTTGGTTTTGTATAATTCATCTATAGGAATCAGAGAATAATAACTTAGCAGCTTAATTAAAAAATAGATGTTTATTTATCTCACATGTAACAATTCCAAATGACCAGTGACTCTGGTCCACAGGATCATTTACAGATAGATATTTTATCTATTGTGATATTTTTTGACCCCCTCTAGGCTGTTTCATTGGCAAGTATGCAAAGATTTTTCTGGCATTTCCATGTTCTAGCTTGTGGAAATGGGAAAGGCTGTAAAGGAAGGAACCAGAAAGGTTTTCTCTAGACTGAGTGTAGAACTGACATGCATCTTTTCTCATTTTATGTCCAAGAGAATTAATTCGAATATATTTCACAGGCTAGAAAATTCACAGCTAGTCATTCTATCCCAGCTATAATTCTGTTACCAGAAAATTAATAGAGAATGGATCTTCAGAGGCTTCCAACCATCTTAGCACAACTAGAATATAAATATTTATTGGCAACTGAAAATAATGTAATAAATTTTAATAATTAATTAATAAAAATAATAAAATTTAATAACTAATAATATAACTAAGTTTTATGCAATTTTGCTATTTAGTATTTATTTAAAATATGTAATCCATATTTATAGACTATTTTGGATTTGGAAAGTAATATTTCCTAACTTGTATCATTTCAGAATTGAGATAAGAAAATGCTCAATGTAAAATATATTAAAAAATAAAAATTCAAGAATAATTTGCAGATGCTTTATATTAGATTAGTTTAATTTTCAAAAGAGTGTAATTTATTAGAAAAAATGTATTTAGTAGAAAAGGATGTGTTCTGCATATCTATACTTCTTGCAGAAGAGAAAATTCTTTATACTTCCTTCATGTTCAAAAAACAGAACACATAATTGCAGTTTATCAAAGATTTTGGAGGAAATATTAAACCTTTGAAAGCTAAAGTGATTTTTTTTTTCCAAAATAAAAAAAAGTCAAAAAGGAAAAATATTTAAAAACCTTACTGTTGAATCCACTGGCTTTTAGTTCCCATAAACTGGTCTTTGGTTTGGCATTAACAAAATGCAGTAATATTCACTGTTATGTTATTACGTAAGACTAACCTTACATTTACCCAAAAGCCCCTTCCTCCAAATTACTGACTAAAAGCTTCTGTATTAGTCAGTTTTCACATTGCTATAAATAACTACCCAAAACTGTATAATTTATAAAGGAAAGAGATTTAATTGACTCATAGTTCCACATGGCTGGGGAGGTGTCAGGAAACTTACAATCATGGCAGAAAGTGAAGGACAAGAAAGCACCTTCTTCACAAGGCAGCAGGAAAGAGAGAAAGTGTGGAAGAGCCACACACTGTCAACGACCAGATTTTATGAGAGTTCTATTATGAGAACATCATGGGGGAAACTGTCCCCATGATCCAATCACCTCCCACCACTTTCCTCCCTAGACACATGGGGATTACAATTATGATTGCAATTTGAGATGAGATTTGGATGGGGACACAGAGCCAAACTATATCAGCTTCTCAGGTAAATCTTTTCTTTGTGTCTCTCTAATGGTAGTTATTTATTTGTATGCCAATTTAATGATTCCCAAGAATACCATGTATTCTTACCAATATCAAGCCTAAAATATCACAAGCAGCATTTTGGCCTAGAGCTGAATGAACCCTCATACAGCATGTACACTAGCAGTCTCCTAAATCAAAGGGATGTGATCAATCACAATTTATTCAGTTATTAGTGCATATATTTATTTATTGGTCTTTATGATAGAAATTTGTATTGAAAAAAACCTGTTATTGTTTACACACATATGGTTCTCCTTCTTTTCCAGGTATACTAGAAGGTTGCACTTTATTTCCTCTGGAAGTTAAGCAGACCATGTGTTCACTTCTTGAAAAAAGTGATGGGTAGCACTTCTGGACCAAAGCATCTAGTTATCAGTCAAGCCTTTTAGGGCTCTCATCCCTTGCTGGAGAGAACATGGAGACATGTTCCAGATGGTGTAGCCCGGAATATTGGAGCTTTTATTGACTGAAGCTACTCTATGGAATAAGGATATGGAATATGGAGAGTCAACTCTTAATTTACTCAGATTTGTTTAGGTTGTTAACAGCAGTATAAGTTAGTGAATCTTGATTAATAAAGCTTCCATTATGTAATAAATAGTTTGAGGCACCAAGAATACATCAGGGAACAAAGTAGTAAAGAATCCTTCTCAGATATTTCAATGGGAAGAGACTGACTGTAAAAAAAAAAAAAAAAAAAAAAAAAAAGTTTAACAGATATAACAAATATTTTAGATAGTCATAAATTCCAGGGGGCTAAGTAAATGCTAGGAGCAGAAGGAGAAAATATGTATGGGAAACAAAATTTGCCATGGAATGACTTTTTGAGAAGGTAATATTTAAGGAAAGATGTTCGGGACCCTGTTTTAATGTTTCAGTACACTATGCAGTTTCCCCATATTCTAGTTCACTAATTTCATATTTAGCATTATGTTGAAAGTTGAGCACTGAGTTTTTCATAAAAAGTAATCATTATTTTGCACTCTATTTTAATGATAAAACAGTTTAACTTCTTGTTTTACCTAGTATATTACATTTTGAGGAAAACCATGTACTTGATTGGTAGCAGTTATAAGTAATGAGAATTTTTTTATTATTATCATTGACTCCTCCAATGTATTGTGAAAAAATTTTATATGGCATATTAAGTAGAGATAATTTGCTGTTATTGAATCAAGAGTATCTAAGAGTTTTATACATTGTAATATAATAACTGACCAATGAAGTCTTGTTAAAGTGATTTAGTTTTTAAAAAATGACCGGAAAAAGAAACGGTTAGCAAAATATATCTGATCCGTAGAACAAATTCATTTTGAAAAAAATTGTAATCAATATAACCTAAATTAGCATACAAATATAGTATTTTAAATTAATAAAATAAAAGTAGATTTTGCTATACCATATGATTTTAATTTTGTAATATTACCATCAAATAAAATATGGTATCATGCAATTTATCAAAGCAAAATAATAATGATGATGATGCATTTATTTTAAAATTAATGATGCATTTTTATGGAAAATTATTAGAATAGTTAGTAAACAGAAGATATGGCTGTGATGAACTTAACTTTTTATTTATTTGCAGCTTAATTCTGAACAGATAACTTTAAAACTATTTAATTCAGCTTATTTGAATAAAGGCTTTTAGCTGAAATAGCTCTATATATAGTCACTAATATCTTCTAATTACTGAAGTAATTTCACTAATAAACTTAATTATTGTATGAGTTTATATGCTATAAAAATTTTGAATAAAAATATAGTTTGACACTACAAAAACTAACCTCAAAAGAAAATACAGTATTATAACATCCAGACTCTTCCCATTTTCCTCACTACTTAAATTTACATTAAATATAACAAAACTAGAAAAGAGTTCGGTATTCTCATGGCGTGAAAATGTAATAATAATAAAGAAATTTTTCCAAAGTATATTGATGTTAAAGAAAATTATTTTAAGATGACTGTTATGAAAATATTTCAAGAAGGCCAGGTGTGGTGGCTCATGCTTGTAATTCCAGCACTTTGGGAGGCCTAGGCAGGCAGATCACCTGAGGTCAGGAGTTCGAGACCAGCCGGACCAACATGGTGAAACTGTGTTTCTACTAAAAATACAAAAATTAGCTGAGTGTGGTGGCAGGTGCCTGTAATCTCTTGAGAGGCTACTTGTAAGCTACTTGAGAGGCTGAGGCAGGAGAATCACTTGAATCTGGGAGGCAGAGGTTGTGATGAGCTGAGATCATGCCATTGCACTCCAGCCTAGGCAACAAGAGTGAAAATTTATCTCAAAAAAAAAAGGGAAAAAAAACAGGAAAAAGAAAAGAAAATATTTCAAGCAATACGTTAAAGGGTAAGAAAGAAAGGAAATGTTCGTCATTAAAAAGGAGATGCCTTCTTCAATATCTAAAGAAAAAAATAAATGTTTATATCACAATTGTGCAAAATAGGATATTATAACTTTGCTCAACATGTCTTATGAATTAATACTAATGTTATTCATACATTTCATAACATTTACAAATAACAGATTAATGGGACTGAATTTTTTTTTTAAATCTAGAAATACGATACATAGAAAGTAGACCTACTAACTGGAATGCTTTCCCATTGGGTATTAATTATTTACATGATGCAAACAAAACTGAAGCAAGAACAAAAAGAGACTTATTAAAGTATATTTTCTTCCAGAGCATCACTCTGCAAGAATCTCAATAGCAAAACTCCTAGTAACATAAACTTGGGTCATTTTTCTAATCCTTAGGGATATTTAATTGGAGGGAAATAGTGGATAGAAAAGCAGAAATAAAAATTATTATTGGATTTTTATAGACTTTCTTAGATAATTTGAATGAAAACGAACTGAAAACTTTTTTGTAATATTTGTGCCAAAGATATATTTTAAGATTATCTTAACTTTATCTTTGTTCACTTTTTAATGTATGTATATCTTAGTTTGAACAGTTATAATAATGTGTCAGCGATTGGATAGCTTATAAGCAACAGTATCTTATTTCTCACAGCTTTAGAGGCTGAAAATTTGAGATCAGGATGTCAGCATGCTCAGGTTCTGGTGAGGATCCTCTTTTGGGTTGCAGACTGCTGACTTCTTATGACTTATTATATCCTTACATGGCAGGAAGAGAATTAGAGAACTCTCTGGGATTCTTTTTTTAAGGGTACTGTCTTAGTTCATTTTCTGTTGCCTATAAAACAATACCTGAGTCTGAATAATTTAAATTAAAAAACCATTTTTACAGTTATGAAAGCTGAGAAGCCTGAGGTCAAGGGGCTGCATCTAATGAGGGCCTTTGTGGTGGTGAGGACTCTGCAGAGTCCAGAGGTGGCAGGGGGTATCACGTGGCAAGGCAGATAAGTATGCTAGCTCAGATCTGCCTTCCTCTCCTTATAAAGCCACCAGTCTGATGTCCATAATAACCCATTAATTAATTAACATATTAATTCATTAATTTATGAATGGATCAGTCTATTCATATGGCAGAGGTCCCATAACCCAATTACCTTTTGAGGACCCCCTTCTAAATACTATCACATTGGGGATGAGGTTTCAACATGGGTTTTGGAGGGGACAAACATTTAAAACATAGCATCCTACTCACAGATCCCCCAAACTCATGTCCTTCTAACATACAAATATATTTGTTCTCTCCCCATAGTCCAAAGCTTTAGCTTGTCTCAGTACCCACTCAGAAGTCCAAAGTCCAGAGTCTCATATGTGAACCTGTGTAATCAAAACAAGTTTTGCATTTTCAAGATACAGTGGTGCCGGTATAAGATAGATGTTTCCTTTCCAAAAGCTAAGAATAGGGAGAAAAAAAGGAATAATAGGCCCCAAGCGAGCCTGAAACCCAGCAGGGTAGACATTAAATCTTAAATCTGGAGAAAAACCTTGTATGACTCTGTGGGCCATCTCATGGACACACTGAGGTGGAGATTTGGCCCCCGAGATATCAGGAAGCCCTGGCCCTGTGGCTTTGCTGGGTAGGGTCTACATGGCTGCTCATACTGGTTGGACTCTGGTGTCTAAAGTTTCCCAGGTGGGCATTGCATGCTGCTGGTGACTTCACAGTTATGGAGTCCCAGTATTTGTCCTGCTTGCATGGCTCCCCTATGCATTGCCCTGGTTGGTAATCTTTGTGTCAGTTACAACCCCACATTTCCACTCAGCATTGCTCCAGTGAGTGAGTGCTCTCTATGGTAGGCCTTATGACAAATCTCTGCCTGGGCCCCTAGGCTTTTCAATACGTCATTTGAAATCTGAGTGGAGGCTGCTGACCCTCCACAGCTCTCGCTTTCTGCAAACTAGCATCACATGGACAGTGTCAAGGCTTATAACCTGTAACTTCCGGAGCTGCAGCAGGAACCATGGCTGGGGCAGCCTCAGAGTGTTGCACTGAGGTATGGGAAGCAGAGTCCTGAGGCAGCCCTTGGAAATAAGTTTGTGGAGAGTACCCTAGGCCTGTCCCTTGAAATAATTCTGCCATCTTAGGTCTCTGGGCCTATGATGGGAAGGCAGCCTTGAAGATCTCTAACATTACTTTGGAGTTTTTCTTCCATTCTTTTCAGGAATAATATCTGGCTTCCTTGTACATGTGCTAATCATTTTTAGCAAATAGTCCCTGGGCTATATCCTTAATTTCCTCTCCTGAACATCCTTTTTTACTCATTGGGTGGCCAGACTGAGAGTTTCCCAAATCTTTCTGTTCTGCTTCAGTTTTAATTATAAACTCTGTTTTAAAATTATTTCTTTTCTCTAGAATCTCAGGGTAAGCAGCCGAAAGGAGGGAACCCTGCAACTGTCTCCATATTTTTCTTAGAAATTTCTTCGGCCAGATACCCTACTTCATCACTCCCATATGAAGCCTTACACAAAGCCCTCAGGCATGGACAGAGGTTAGCAACATTCTTTGCCTACTATTAAAAGAATAGCCTTTACTCCAGTTTCCAATACCTTTTTCCTCAGTTCCATCTGAAACCTCATCAGAATGACCTTTACTGTTCATATTTCTAACAGCAATCTTGTCAAAACCACCTCACTAATCTCTAAGGAGTTTGAAACTTTCCCTAGTCTTTTAGTCTTGTAGACAAGGATCTAGGCTAGAATCTAAGCTTTTTTAAGCCTACTTCTCGAAATTCTAGTCTCCACCTATTACCTAGTTCCTAAGACACTTTCACTTTTTTAGGTATTCATTGCCCAAACATTCAGCTCTCAGGATCTATTTCCTCTCATGGTTCATTTTCTGTTGCTTGTAACAGAATATTCGAAACCAAATAGCTTATAAAGAAAATGATTTTATTTCTTATAGTTATGGAGGTTGAGAAGTTCAAGGTTGGGGTGACCCATCTGGTGAGGGCCTTCTTGCTGATGAGGACTCTGAAGAACCTGGGGAGGTGCAGGGCATTACATGGTGAGTGGACTGGGCCTGCTAGCTCAGAACTCTTTTTCTCTTCTTATAAAACCACCAGTTCCACTCCCATGATAACTTATAATCCATTAATCTATTAATTTATGAGTGGATTAATGCATTCAAGAGGGCAGAGCCTTCATGAGCCAATCACCTTTTAAATGACCATCTGTCAATACTACTTTCAGAATTAAATTTCAACATGAGTTTTGGAAGGTATAAGCATTCAAATCACAGCAGGCACTGATTCATTTTTTTTTTTCTTTTTTTGAGAGAGAGTCTTGCTCTGTCACCCAGGATGGAGTGCAGTGGTGCAATCAGAGCTCACTGCAGCTCCACCTCCTGGGCTCAACTGATTCTCCAACCTCAGCCTCCCAAGTAGCTGGGACTAAAGGTGCCCACCGTCTCACCAGCTAATTTTTATATATTTTGTAGAGATTGAGTTTTACTGTATTGCGTAGACTGGTCTCAAGTTCCTGGGCTCAAGTGATCTGCCTGCCTCAGCCCAAAGTAAAGGGTTTATAGGCATGAGCCATCACATCTGGTCACTAATCCCATTCTAATACCATCACACTGGGGGTCAGATTTCAACACATGAATTTGGGGGAAACACATTTAGTCCATTGCAATGCATTTTTCATATATTTTGTGGTTTAATTTGCTGCATATTGTTTCTGTTGCTACTAATTTGAACAAAATAAATTGAAAGACGAAAATGGTATTGCATCAGGGAGATAAGGATAATCACTCCCAAATGAATGGCTTTGGGATTGAAAGTGGAAACCGTGATGGGAAGTCTGGAACATGATAATCACTAATGATGAATTAAGGCAAGCAATAAGAAGACAATTCTACACATAAGCATATCAATAAGTCTGGAAAATGCTTATGAAAAAATAAATTACCTGCACTGTTTTTGTTGGAAAGCTGCAGCAACCCTGACTTTCTCAAAGTGTATGATTCTTTATAAAAAATATTAAACATTTTATGTGTAAAATAATGTGATCCTTTCCAGTATTTTATTTTGAACATCTATCTCAAAAAAAAATCCTTTCTGAAGTATAAAGTTTGAAGGTACATTTTACTCTCCCTAATTGAGTGTTCCCAAGTCTCTTTTACCCTACAAGGACATAAGAAAGGAAAATCTTTCATAAGGAACTTCCATCACAAGACTCCAGGCAATTCTTAGACAAGTTTTTGGATCTACTCTATTAAAGAAAACCTGTATAAAAGAAACACATTTGATGTATTAAAGAACCATGTACATAATGGCACCCAGCCTGAGGTTGGTAACCATTTTATTTATTGCTTTCTTTATTGCAGGTCTTTAAAAAGGCCAATCTTTTAAAAAGTTTCTGATAGTATGATGTCAGTATAACTGAATAAATGAATGATCTGATGACTTTTCGTAATTTATTGCTCAGCATTTCCCTATTTCCTTGTACAATAAATGGCAAGTTTTTACATAAGAGTTCCCTAATAGTTGAAGGTAAACAAGATGAAGACTTATCAGAAAATGAAATAGATTTTGTTCTATTGAGTACAATGAGATGATGAGAATTCATAAGAAAGATAGTTTAGAATGATCACGATGGGAAACACCTCCCATTTAAATAAATTATCAAAGGTATTTGTGTTTTATGGTCCAGCAGAAACTGAAGAAGATAAGATTACATGATTTATATAAATCATGCTACTATAAAGACACATGCACACGTACATTTATTGTGGCACTATTCACAATAGCAAAGACTTGGAACCAACCCAAATGTCCATCAATGACAGACTGGATTAAGAAAATGTGGCACATATACAGCATGGAATACTATGCAGCCATAAAAAAGGAGGAGTTCATGTCCTTTGTAGCGACATAGATGAAGCTGGAAACCATCATTCTGAGCAAACTATCACAAGGACAGAAAACCGAACACCGCACGTTCTCACTAATAGGTGGGAATTGAACAATGAGAACACTTGGACACAGGTCAAGGAACATCACACACTGGGGCCTGTCATGGGGTGGGGGGATGGGGGAGGGATAGCATTAGGAGAAATACCTAATGTAAATGACGAATTAATGGGTGCAGCAAACCAACACGGTACATGTATACCTATGTAACAAACTTGCACGTTGTGCACATGTACCCTAGAACTTAAAGTATAATTAAAAAAAAAAGATAAGACTACAGCAAAGCTTGGAATTTAAATGAAATCGATGCATCCCCACTCCTTTAAAAGGAGCCAGTCAATTCAAATAAATGAAAGTAATATCTCATAAAAACTAAACCGTAAACATAGTCCTCCATATGACAAACCTATGTCTCTTAGCTAAAGCACTTCTTTAACTTTTCAGCTTCTCTGTTTCTCCAGTCTCTAACTGGTTCTGCACATCTACTGCTAAAATTTTCTTTGGTTTACTTAATTTGTGATTAAATGAAGTTAGGTCAAACTAGAGGTAAAGAATACGGTCCTTCAGGCTTGGAGTAATGGCTCACACCTCTAAACCCAACACTTTGGGAGTCTGAAGTGGGAGTATCACTTGAGCCCAGGAGTTTCAGATCAGTGTGAGCAACATAGCAAAATCCTACCTCTGTAAAATATTTGAAAAATTAGCCAGGTGTGGTGGCATGTACCTATGATCTCAGCTACTCAGAAGGCTGAGGCAGGAGCATCACCTGACCCCAGAAGGTCAAGGCTGCAATCAGTCCTGTTTGTGCCACTGCACTCCAGCCAGCCTGGGCGATAGAGTGAGATCCTGTCTCAAAACTAAATAGTGATAAGAATAATGATACAGTCTTCCAGACTGCTGAGTCTGTCCAAGACTTCTGTTATCAGTTGCAAGTTCAGGGATTTCTAGGATGACCCTCATTTCAGACCAACTGACTACAAATCCAGCATTCCCTACAGACTCCTTCAGGTTTGATAATTTGCTAAAATGACTCACAGAACTCAGAAGAGTGCCATACATACAATTACAGTTTTACTATAGCAAAAGGGTAAAAATGAGAATCAGCCAAAGAAATAATATAACGCGAAGACTCAAAGAATTAAATGTGAAATGTGAAGCTTTTATCATTCTCAAGGTTCCATCTGAAAAGTCCCTTTCCACATCCGGGTGTGACACTGCTCAAAGAGTGTTGCCAACCAGGTAGGCTCATCCTTTACAAAGGTGTAATTGATTGAGTCATTGCCCATGTGGTTGAACTTAATCTCCAGCCCCTCGTCTTCCCAAAGTTTGAACTGATAGCACATGATTTAGAGCTCCAGTTGGGAAAACCATATAATTCATGTTTCTGACATGGCCACCAGCCGTACTCATTGTGTTAGCATAAAATATCTAGGTGCCCACCAAGAGTCACCTTCTTCGCATAAAATATAAAGTTGTGGTCTGAGGGGCCTACAATCAATAGCAAAGGCACTCTTCTCCCTTGGAAAATTTCAAAGGTTTAAAAGGTCACCTCCTAAGCGCTGGGACAGAATCGAGACCTCTCTTTAGGTAAAGTTAATTCCTTATTACACAATGTTGCATTATGGTCCATGCTGTCTGCATTGGTCCTTGAATCCTTCCTAGACTTATTTTAGTATTTTCTTTTTCTTAAGATGTGGCAACAAGGGAAAAGATGCAGTTTTGATCTATGTAATATTTTAAACTGGTGTGCCTCCTCTCTGGACTCTCCTTTGGGAGATGAGGGTTGTGAAACATTATCTTCTTT
Source organism: Pan troglodytes (assembly GCF_028858775.2). Lineage (NCBI taxonomy): Eukaryota > Metazoa > Chordata > Mammalia > Primates > Hominidae > Pan > Pan troglodytes. The sequence goes on along the minus strand of NC_072401.2, from coordinate 116,940,885 downwards.
GTTTTTCATCCTTACTAAGTTAAATCATATAAAATTGCCACTTGTAGGCAATTTTAAAGTATGTCAAATGTTATCATTTCTACCTACCAAGTATCCAAATTAAAGGTGTGATAATATATGGGATAACATGTTCCATGATCAAGCTAAACTTCACATTTTTAAATTTTACCTCTTCATTAAAACAAGATTCAGCATTTACCAAAAGTGCCATTTCTCTCAGCATATTTAAAAGAAAATATGCTTGATCCCATTGGGACAAATAAATTAAAACACTACCATCAGTACACATATTTAGGGAAATATTCCCACAATTCAGAAAGGGGAAGCTAGAGATCTGAATGAAAGATTAGAAAGTTTTACCTTAGATATTTTTAAAATAATTTTTTGCATACTATTGTACATTTTTCCATATAGCTAAGTATTAAAAATTACTTACTTCATATTTTAAGTATGAATCTTGGAGAAAGCCTAAGGCATATTTTTATTCCTTGAATTGTCATTTGGTGGACCCTAATACAATATGACTGGTGTATTTATAAAAACAGGAAATTGGACATAGAGATAGGCATACGTATAGGTAAAACACTGTAAAGAGACATGAAGAGAAGCCATCTGCAAGACAAGAGGAGAAACATGGAACTGATTTTTGCCTTGCAGCACTTAGAAGGTATCAACCTTGCTGCTACCTTGAATTTGGACTTTTAGCCTCCAGAACTGTGAGACAATAAATTTTTGCTTTTTTAAACTATCAGTTAGTGATTCCTTGTTACAGTAGCCCTGGTAAACTAATACACTATGCTACTGCAGTCCTATCACTATATTGCTAATGTTATAATCACTAAGGGAATATTTACTTTTGTATTAATAATTTAACTTTAATTTTTCTGTGTAAATTATTGCTGCCCCAAAATTTTTAGTGAAGACTTTAAGAATCTATTATATAGATATGTACAAAGCTGTAAGTCTATGTATATGTAGCAATCATATGTACAAAGCTATAATTTTGTGTACATGTAGCAATTAAAAAGACAATTACAATGTTAAATTTAGTTCATTTTGCTTGATTCTGTTTTGATATTACTCTGTTTGAAATTTTGTTTTAAGATAAAATTCAGGGCTCTGAGACACTTCCTCCATAAAATGAAAAAGTTTGTCTTAAAGATGTTCCTCTGATAATGTCATGGTTCATGAAACCTAAATACACTATTAATAGCGGTACTTTAGACTAAGCATTGCCTTTAAAACTGAAAAATCTTCTAAGTCCTGAAAGATATAAATCTATATAATGCAAATTTGATATTCAGCAAACCTATGTATAAAATCTTAGTAGTATAAAGACGTAAGGTACTCTCAAGACAAAATACTTAAAAAAATACTTTCTCTATTTTTTTATATAACTTGTAAGTTCAGGAGTACATGTGTAGGTTTGTTAGATAGGTAAACTTGCATCATGGGTGTCTGCTGTACAGATTGTTTCATCACCCAGGCATTAAGCCTAATACTCACTAATTATTTATCCTGATCTTCTGCCTCCTCCCACCCTCCACCTTACAATAGGCCCTAGTGACACAAGTTTACCTACATTACAAACCTGCACATGTACACATAAACTTAAAACTTAAAAAAATAATAATTAATTAATTAATTAACTTTTGTTAAATGATTAGTTTTCCATATCCCTTCAAAGAATATAAAAGATGAAGAAAGATGAAATATAATTGATAGAGCCCAAGAAAAATTTAACTTTTTCTGTTTGATTTTAAATTTTTTACTAAATATCATATACATATTAAACAACATAACACATGTGTTAGGTGAAAATAAAAGAACAACTATATACACTAGTTAGCTTAAAATGGAACATTGCAAGAACTTTGAATCCTTTTGTGAACCCCTTCCTTTACCCCAAAGGGAATCACCACCACAAATTTTTGTATTTATTATCCACTTGCTGTTCTTCATAATTTTATATGTTTTTATGCCTTTAAAATATTGTTTACTTTTGCCTGATCCTAGCTTTATATAAATGAATCATATCCTCTATATTTTTCAATTTGCTTATTTGGCTCACTATTATTATATTTGTGATACGAATTCATTCTGGTCCCTTCAATGTTACTGCTTCATAGTATTCCATGGTAGGAAAAGCACAACACTGGGGCCTGGCACGGTGGCTCACCCTTGTAATCCCAGCACGTTGGGAGGCTGAGATGGGCGGATCACGAAGTTAGGAAATCGAGACCATCCTACTAAAAAAATAATGCTAGCAGAAAATAATGCTAGAATAATGCTAAAATTCTGCTAAGTTACTCCATCTGTGGTATTTTGTTAACTTCTTTTACTCTTCTAGTAAAAGAAGAGGCCAGTTTGCCTGACAGGTGGGCCAGTCAAGCAAGAGGTGGAGCCATGAGGAAATGTAGCTGCTGTGAGCTACAATGCAATGCAGAGAAGGTGATGTCTCTCTTCTCATCTCTCGTTCTCTGAATTGTCTTTGCCAATCATAATGGTAAAAACTACATTTTCCAATTCAGTAGCTCCACACCAAGTTTCAGAGACTTTGTTAGTTTGCTCTGGCTAAAATTGGGCTCACCACCTAATTATGTTTACAATAATGACACCATTCCTCAAAATTCTCAGGCTTAGAATTTGGTTTAAAGTGTTCTCTCCTTTTCATTGCTTTTCAGATAGATTGAATTTTAGTGTTCGTCTCTTCTTCTTTCTAAGGTAATTCAGAAATTTGTGTCTTGGTTTGAAAATAATAATATATGGCATTTTTTATATGCATTTTTCTTTTGGAGTTCACTGATAAGAGAATTTGCTAAACTTTTCTCAAAGACTATGTGTGAAAATGTTCCCTGGAAACACAAAAAATGAATATTCTCTTTATATTCTCCACTTAAATAATGAATACAAAAATTTCTATATATTAATGCCATCAATAACTTAATTTTATTTTGAATATACAATTAGTAACTGGAATATTAAATAGTCTACTTATTAAAATAATATGCACTAAATTTTTGCTTTCCAAGCTTTATTTCTCTTTACTCTGAATTTTTCATAGTTTTGACTTTGTATATTTCATTGATATTTTGGGGTGCGCATGTAAGTATGTGGATCAATCTAGTATCTCTAATTCATTAATTAAGCTTCTAATCAATATATAGTGTGCATATTTATCTTATTTAATAATCTTACCATTAACTTGCCCATATCTGATATTAACAGTGCCATTTAATATTTGTTTTTATGTGGTTGTCTATTGTGCATCTTTGCACTTGGTTTTTGTCATTTCAAGCACCATATAACTCTTTATTCTCCCAATTCAGTAGGATAATCTCCGATAATCAATGACCCACTTACATTTAATTTAATAGTATACATATTAGATTTACTTTTAATCATACTTTAATTATCTTGTTTAATTTTTCTCCCAAAATTCTTTACTTTGGCCAGTGTGAACCATATTACTATTCATTGTTGTCTTTCCCACAAGTTAATTTAGTGGTTTCCCTGTACAAATCTATTCTTTCACTGCTTTCCTCCTAGAGATAAGTGTATAAGAGTTAAGTATTAAACTAATGTGACTTTTGTACTCTCCACCCACGCTGGTGTCACCTTTAGAATATATCACTCCTCACCTTCCGCCTGTCTGGCCCTGAGGTTTGGCAGTTTCTATTATTCTTGTTAAGGTATATAAAGTAATGACAACACTCACAATCACTTTTGCACTAAACTAAATATTATGTCTATTTTGTTTCAAGGATCCTGTTCAGCATAAAAATTACAATCTGAGGCACTCCATTAATAAGATTTAATTTAGATTGCAACAGATAGATAGACTAGATAGATAGATAGATAGAGATATATGCAAAAAGGTTGATTACTCACCACAATCTTTCTTTCTTCATCTTCCTCTACTTCAAGTTTTAGTCTGGGTTAATGCATTATTTTGATTAATGCATTATTTCGATGTCTTTTTACTAATTTTTTTTGGTATAGGGCATGAGTGATATAATCTCTGAATTCTTGAACTTGGCAAATATCTATTATGTTGACTGATGAATGATATATTTTTAGTTGCATATATGGACACTGAGTTTCAGGTGTATTTGTATTATTATGTAGATGCTATTCTATAGTCTTCTAGCTTCCAGTCCTGCAGCTAGGAAACCTAATATCAGTTTCATTATTTCTACTTCTACAAATCAATTATGTTATCTAATTGGAGGCTTGCAATATTTTCTGTTGACCCCCCAAAATTAATTTTTTTTACTAATATCTGATTATAGGAGTGCTTGTTTGTGTACATTTTTTAAATCTTGCCTTGAATTTGGGTAAACAAACTGTAAAATTTCATATCAATAAGTTTTATTTACAGCTTCTAACATATTTGTCTCTCCTTAATTTTATCATTTTAAAAGATGCTTCATGACTATTTTAAATTTTTTTCCACATTGATAGTCACTATTTGTACTCTAATTCTTTTACCTCTTTGTTCATTGCTTTATTTCTGAAATTTTGGTCTAAGTTTTATGATATTTCTAACATGTGGTCTTTCAGTTAAGAATTTAGTTATCCAACAGTGACTATTCTTTCTTTTTATCGCCTGATTGTTTGCAAGACAAAAAGTATAAGTCTTACACAATTTTATTGTGCTATAAAAACATCTCCCTGACATTTAATCTTATTTGAGCCCTGTAATACTAATAAAAAGTGGAAGTTAAGAAATTGCACACACACCTCACTATTCACTCGCTCCCCTCCTCCCACCTTCACCCTATCCCCACACAGCCTTTCTTTCTTGTTCTGGGAAACAACATACTGCAAAGAAGCTCCCTTCCCCATATTAACTTAGATAAAACTTTGGATGCCACCGTGTGCACTTACGACGAGACCAGACATACACCTTTCATATTTCCATTTTTTGCCTCATAAATAATTAGCTGATGATTCAGAATAAAATTTCTATTGACCAAACTTTGGTTAAGATTATTTCCTTCCTTCAGGGCTCTTGAATTTTCACTCACTCTCAGCCTTAACTAGCATTCAATCCCTCTTTACCAGTCTCTCCTGAGAGTAGGCTGGCCTCCAGGTAAAACATTCTCTGATCTACTGTCCAGTCATGATTCTTTCGTTTATCCCACATGCCCATAGCTCATTCTTTTTTACCTTGCTCACTTGTCTTTATGAAGAAAAAATTCTTTTTCTTCTATCCCTTGGGTTATTTGCATATTTTATATTCAGATTATTCTTCTGGTCACAATAGCCAAACAGGGGAGATGCTGTTACAATAGTACTTTTCCCCCCACTTGCAATAATCTTTGCAAATAAAATCTTTCCATACTAGTTTTGGATTTGATTTTTATTTGACATCTCTAAAAGGAATCTTTTGCTCTTTCTCTCTCCATTTCTCTCTCTCCCTTTTCTCTCTGTCTCCCCATTGTTCAAATTGCCACCTGTTTCTTCCAGTAACCCTACTTTACTGCTAGTTCTTTTTTTGTTTATTTTCTGTCTGCTGGAAGATATTAAGTACATTGTCAGAGTATTTTAAGTACCCCTTGGAATTTGGCTTCAGTTATTCACTGAAGTTGTTCCTAAGAGTGGTGGAAATTAAATCTTCCTCTGTGTGTGCCAGAGCTAAACCAGCTTAAAACTTGTTGGTTCCTTTGTCCAGGCACTAAGCAGTGTTTTTCCTTATAATGTTAGCTGCAAAATTAGAGCATTCCCAGCTTTAGGGTAAGAGAATCTTCAGCCTATCTGATTTACTATTTTTCAACTCCTTGGGGAACAAAGAGAATGCCACCCTTCTTACCCATACTTAATAGATCTGCTCAAGGCAGAGAGTCTCCAGAATCTTTGTTTATGAATGCATATCCTGAGACATTCCACCTGCGGTATTTCAGCAATCATTTGCTCTAAGGGAAAAACATCTTATAACTTTTCTCTTTTCACTAGACCACAATTTTTACCCTAACTCGTAGACCATAAAAAGCGGTTTAATCATAGAGACATTACTAGTTGGTATTGAATTGGGAAGCAAAATCAGTAGCAATGCTCTGTATTGCCATTTTACTAGGATTTCACAGTTACTTTCTCTACTGTTAATAGATTTTCTGGTTTTATATCAATACCATTGGATCTCAATGTTCCCAAAGATACAGCAATTTTTCCACTGAGTTAAGGAAAGAAAGAGCTCGAATATGATCTCAGAAAGATTATTAAAGACAAGTGGGAACACTGCTGGTATAAAAAAGAAGGGGCAGAAGATTCAACATTATTTTTAATGCTGAGCAGTTATCCAAGATGATAAACTTGGGCATTTGCTATATATAGCCAGGGTTAAAATGAGCAACTCTTCAGTTATGGAGACAATTGACACAGTGATATCACTGCCTTAAGTAAGCAAAACGAACTTTGCCCAGACATGTAACACTAAAAATGCTATTGCTAATGTTTATGGAGAATGTCAGAATAAATTTAGCATATTACATCACTTCTACTGAGAATTTGTAGGAGAAATTGCTTATATGTACTTGTGATTGCACATCAAAAATATTTTAAGTGAATATATCTTATACAACAAAACTAATCAAATAATTTAACACTACCAAATATATCAGACTACGGAGCATCAAATAGGTATGAAGATGAATTTATAGGGTTTTGATTTCTGATTCTGTTAAGCCTCATAACTGAGTAAAAATACAAAATGTACAAATTTTGACATACCAAATAGAAATACCAACTAAAAATTGTGGTGGTCTCAACAGAATTCACAAGAAAAATGGAGAGTTTAGGGAAGAGCAGACTATGAAATTATCTTTTTTTAATCAACTTTTAAAAATAGCAAAGGAATAATAAGACCTTCAATCAGTAGACAGAATAATCAATAAACATGGCGAAAAAGATAAAGGGGAAGAAAGTACAATTGATGTTGAAATATAAATTAGTACTATCAACCACCCCCTAGGCAATAAAACTAGTATATCAGGAATTTGAAAAATAAACACAATCTAACTCTCTGTCAAAGGTATGGTAAATTTGGGTAGATTACTAGGGGAAATAAACAATTTGTTTCCCTGATGAGATACTTCGGCACAAATATTGATGATTTTTCTTTTGATAGTTACATATTCCTAAACAGTGTAAAAGAGGTGATGAGCCCGTTCCAAGATGGCTGAATAGGAACAGCTCCGGTTTGTAGCTCCCAGCATGATCGATGCAGAAGATGGGTGATTTCTGCATTTCTAACTGAGGTACCTGGTTAATTTCATTGGGACTGGTTGGACAGTGGGTACAGACCACGGAAGGCAAGTCAAAGCAGGGCAGGGTGTTGCCTCACCCAGGAAGCCCAAGGGATTGGAGTATTTCCCTTTCCTAGACAACGGAAGCCATGACAGACTGTACCTGGAAAAACCGTACGCTTCTGCCCAAATACTATGCTTTTCCCACAGTCTTAGCAACTGGAAGACCAGGAGATTTTCTCCTGTGCCTGGCTCAGTGGGTCCCACACCCATGGAGCCTTGCTCACTGCTAGGGCAGCAGTCTGAGATCAACCTGTGAGACTGCAGCCTGGCGGGGGGAGGGGTTTCCACCATTGCTGAGGCTTGAGTAGGCAAACAAAGCACCTGGAACCTCAAACTGGGCAGAGCCCACTGCAGCTCAGCAAGGCCTACTGCCTCTACAGACCACCTCTGTGGGCAGGGCATAGCTGAAAAAAAGGCAACAGAAACTTCTGCAGACTTAAACATCCCTGTTTGACAGCTCTGAAGAGAGCAGTGTTTCTCCCGCATGGTGTTTGAGTTCTGAGACCGGACAGACCGCCTCCTGAAGTGGGTCCCTGACCACCATGTAGCCTAACTGGGAGACACCTCCCAGTAGGGGCCAACAGACACCTCATACAGATGGGTGCCCCTCTGGGACAAAGCTTCCAGAGGAAGGATCAGGAAACAACATTTGCTCTTCTGCAATATTTGCTGTTCTGCAGCCTCTGCTGGTGATATCCAAGCAAACAGGGTCTGGAGTGGACCTCCAGCTCACTCCAATAGACCTGCAGCTGAGGGCTCTGACTGTTAGAAGGAAAACTAACAAACAGAAAGGAATAGCATCAATATCAACAAAAAGGACATCTACACCAAAACCCCATTTGTAGGTCACCAACATCAAAGACCAAAGATAGATAAAACCACAAAGATTGGGAGCAGAGGAGAAAAGCTAAAAATTCTAAAAAACAGAGCACCTCTTCACTTCCAAAGGCTCACAGCTCCTCGCCAGCAATGGAACAAAGCTGGACAGAGAATGACTTTGACAAGTTCACAGAAGTAGCCTTCAGAAGGTCAGTAATAACAAACTTCTCCGAGCTAAAGGAGCAAGTTCAAACTTACAGCAAGGAAGCTAAAAACCTTGAAAAAAAGGTTAGATGAATGGCTAACTGGAATAAATAGTGTAGAGAAGACCTTAAATGACCTGATGGAGCTGAAAACCATGCCATGAGAAGTTTGTGATGCATGCACAAGCTTGAATAGCCAATTCGATCAAGTGGAAGAAAGGGTATCAGTGATTGAAGATCAAATGAATGAAATAAAGTGAGAAGACAAGGTTAGAGAAAAAAGAGTAAAAAGAAATGAATAAAGCCTCCAAGAAATATGGGACTATGTGAAAAGACCAAATCTACGTTTGATTGGTGTACATGAAAGTGACAGGGAAAATGTAATCAAGTTGGAAAACACTCTTCAGGATATTATCCAGGAGAGCTTCTCCAACCTAGCAAGACAGGCCAAAATTCAAATTCAGGAAATACAGAGAACACCACAAAAATACTCCTCAAGAAGAGCAACCCCAAGACAAACATAATCATCAGATTAACCAAGGTTGAAATGAAGGAAAAAATGTTAAGGGCAGCCAGAGAGAAAGGTTGGGTTACCCAAAAAGGGAAGCCCATCAGACTAACAGCAGATCTCTCAGCAGAAGCCCTACAAGCCAGAAGAGAGTGGGGGCCAATATTCAACATTCTTAAAGGAAAGAATTTTCAACCCAGGATCTCATATCCAGCCAAACTAAACTTCATAAGTGAAGGAGAAATAAAATCCTGTACAGACAAATGCTGAGAGATTTTTGTCACCACCAGGCCTGCCTTACAAGAGCTCCTGAAGGAAGCGCTAAACATGGAAAGGAACAACCAGTACCAGCCACTGCAAAAACATGCCAAATTGTAAAGACCATTGATGCTATGAAGAAACTGCATCAATTAATGGGCAAAATAACCAGCTAACACCATAATGACAGGATCAAATTCACGCATAACAATATTAACCTTAAATGTAAATGGGCTAAATGCCCCATTTAAAAGATGCAGACTGGCAGATTGGATATGGAGTCAAGACCCATCAGTGTGCTGTATTCAGGAGACCCATCTCACGTGCAGAGGCACACACAAGCTCAAAATAAAGGGATGGAGGAATATCTACCGAGCAAATGGAAAGCAATAAAAAAGCAGGGGTTGCAATCCTAGTCTCTTATAAAACAGACTTTAAACCAACAGAGATCAAAAGAGACAAAGAAGGCCATTACATAATGGTAAAGGGATCCATTCAACAAGAAGAGCTAACTATCCTAAATATATATGCACCCAATACAGGAGCACTCAGGTTCATAAAACAAGTCCTTAGAGACCTACAAAGAGACTTAGACTCCCACACAATAAAAACAGGAGACTTTAACACCCCACTGTCAATATTAGACAGATCAACGAGACAAAAGGTTAACAAGGATATCCAGGACTTAAGCTCAGTTCTGCACCAAGCAGATCTAATAGAAATCTACAGAACTCTCCACCCCAAATCAATGGGATATACATTCTTCTCAGCACCACATCACACTTATTCTAAAATTGATCACATAATTGGAAGTAAAGCACTCCTCAGCAAATGTAAAAGAACAGAAATCACAACAAACTGTCTCTCAGACCACAGTGCAGTCAAATTAGAACTCAAATTAAGAAACCCACTCAAAACTGCACAACTACATGGAAATTGAACAACCTGCTCCTGAATGAGTACTGGGTAAATAACGAAATGAAAGCAGAAATAGAGATGTTCTTTGAAACCAATGAGAACAAAAACACAACATACCAGGGATACAAATGAAGGCAGAAATAAATATATTCTTTGAAACCAATGAGAACAAAGACACAATATACCAGAATCTCTGGGACACATTTAAAGCATTGTGTAGAGGGAATTTTATAGCACTAAATGCCCACAAGAAAAAGCAGGAAGTTCTAAAACCCTAACATCACAATTAAAAGAACTAGAGAGGCAAGAGCAAACAAATTCAAAATAGCAGAAGGCAAGAAATAACTAAGATCAGAGCAGAACTGAAGGAGATAGAGATAAAAAAAAAAAAAACCCTTCAAAAAAATCAATGAATCTAGGAGCCGGTTTTTTGAAAAGATCAACAATATTGATAGACCGCTAGCCAGACTAATAAACAAGAATACAGAGGGGAATCTAATAGATGCAATAAAAAATGATAAAGGGGCTATCATCACCAATCCCACAGAAATACAAACTAACATCAGAAAATACTAGAAATACCTCTATGCAAATAAACTAGAAAATCTAGAAGAAATGGATAAATTCCTGGACACATACACCCTCCCAAGACTAAACCAGGAAGAAGTTGAATCTCTGAATAGACCAATAACAGGCTCTGAAATTGAGGCAATAATTAATAGCTTACCAACCAAAAAAAGTCCCGGACCAGAGGGATTCACAGCTGAATTCTACCAGAGGTACAAAGAGGAGCTGGTAACATTCCTTTTGAAACTATTCCAATCAACTGAAAAAGAGGGAATCCTCCCTAACTGATTTTATGAGGCCAGCATCATCCTGATACCAAAGCCTGGCAGAGACACAACAAAAAGAATTTTAGACCAATATCCCTGATGAACATTGATGCAAAAATCCTCAATAAAATACTGGCAAACCGAATCCAGCAGCACATCAAAAAGCTTATCCACCATGATCAAGTCGGCTTCATCCCTGGGATGAAAGGCTGGTTCAACGTATGCAAATCAATAAATGTAATCCATCACATAAACAGAACCCAAAGACAAAAACCACATGATTATCTCAATAGATGCAGAAAAGGCCTTTGATAAAATTCAACAGCCCTTCATGATAAAAACTCTCAATAAACTAGGTATTGATGGAACATACCTCAATAAGAGCTATTTATGACAAACACACAGCCAATATCATACTGAATAGGCAAAAACTGGAAGCATTCCCTTGGAAAACCAGAACAAGACAAGGATGCCCTCTCTCACCATTCATATTCAACACAGCGTTGGAAGTTCTGGCCAGGGCAATCAGGCAAGAGAAAGAAATAAAGGGTATTCGATTAGGAAAAGAGGAAGTCATATAGTCCTTGTTTACAGATGACATGATTGTATGTTTAGAAAACCCCATCGTCTCAGCCCAAAATCTCCTTAAGCTGATGAGCAACTTCAGCAAAGTCTTAGGATACAAAATCAATATGCAAAAATCACAAGCATTCCTATACAACAATAACAGACAGAGTGCCAAATCATGAGTGAACTCACATTCACAATTGCTTCAAAGAGAATAAAATACCTAGGAATTCAACTTACAAGGGATGTGAAGGAGCTCTTTAAGAGAACTGCAAACCACTGTTCAACAAAATAAAAAAGGACACAAACGGAAGAACATTCCATGCTCATGGATAGGAAGAATCAATATTGTGAAAATGGCTATACTGCCCAAGGTAATCTATAGATTCAATGCCATGCTCATCAAGCTACCAATGACTTTCTTCACAGAATTGGAAAAAACTACTTTAAAGTTCATATGGAGCCAAAAAAGAGCCCATATTGCCAAGACAATCTTAAGCAAAAAGAACAGAGCTGGAGACACCACGCTACCTGACTTCAAACTATACTACATGGCTATAGTAACAAAAACAGCATGATTCTGTACCAAAACAAATGTACAGACCAATGGAACAGAACAGAGGCCTCAGAAATAACAGCACACATATGCAACCATCTGATCTTTGACAAACCTGACAAAAACAAGACACGGGGAAAGGATTCCCTATTTAATAGATGGTGCTGGGAAAACTGGCTAGCCATATGTAGAAAACCAAAACTGGATCCCTTTTCTACACCTTATACAAAAATTAATTCAAGATGGATTAAAGACTTAAATGTTAGACCTAAAACCATAAAAACTCTAGAAGAAAACCTAGGCAATACCATTCAGTACATAGGCTTGGGCAAGGACTTCTTCATGATGAAAACACCAAAAGCAATGGCAACAAAAACCAAATTAGACAAATGGGATCTAATTAAACTAAAGAGCTTCTGCACAGCAAAACAAACTACCATCAGAGTGAACAGGCAACCTAAAGAATGGGAGAATTTTGGCAATCTATCCATCTGACTAAGGGCTAATATCCAAAATCTACAAAGAACTTAAACAAATTTACAAGAAAAAAATAACCCTATCGAAAAGTGGGCAAAGGATATGAACAGACACTTCTCAAAAGAAGACATTTATGCAGCCCACAGACACAGGAAAAAATGCTCATCATCACTGGTCATCAGAGAAAAGCAAATCATAACCACAATGAGATACCATCTCATGCCCGTTAGAATGGCAATCATTAAAAAGTCAGGAAACAACAGATGCTGGAGAAGAGGTGGAGAAATAGGAATGCTTTTACACTGTTGATGAGAGTGTAAATTATTTCAACCTTTGTGGATGACAGTGTGGCGATTCCTCAGGGATCTAGAACTAGAAATATCATGTGATCCAGCCATCCCATTACTGGGTATATACCCAAAGGATTATAAATCATGCTACTATAAAGACACACGCATACATATGTTTATTGTGGCACTATTCACAATAGCAAAGACTTGGAACCAACCCAAATGTCCATCATTGAAAGACTGGATTAAGAAAATGTGGCACATATACACCATGGAATACTATGCAGCCATAAAAAAGGAGGAGTTCATGTCCTTTGTAGCGACATAGATGAAGCTGGAAACCATCATTCTGAGCAAACTATCACAAGGACAGAAAACCGAACACCGCACGTTCTCACTCATAGATGGGAATTGAACAATGAGAACACTTGGACACAGGGTGGAGAATATCACACACCTGAGCCCTGTCAGGTGGTGGGGGGCTGGGGGAGGGATAGCATTAGGAGAAATACCTAATGTAAATGACAAGTTGATGGGTTCATCAAACCAACATGGCACATGTATACCTATGTAACAAACCTGCACGTTGTGCACATGTAACCTAGACCTTAAAGTATAAAACAAAATAAAAAAAAGAGGTGATGAAATCTTGATGCAATGTTGTTAAGAAATATTGTCAATACTCTTTCTGCCACTGACTTAATCAAATATTTTCTATACTGTGACTATATTGAATTTAATTTAATAGAAATATTATATGCTGCATATTTTGGGATGATAAAACTACTGACTAATTATATCTGTTAAGATGTTAAAGCAGCAGTTCTTCAATAAAAATGTGAAATCAACATTTAGTTTAATATCTTCATCCATATTGATAACTATAATAACATTAAGTGAAAATATTATTGTTCATGATCCAGAAGGCTTGTACTTCGAGTTCCATGCTGTGACCATATGAAATTGTCTTTCTTCAGGAGAAAATGACTGCGTTTTTGAGTTGGAAGGAGAGTGAACTGAATATTTGAAGACTCGAGGTAAGTTGACATTGGTTTTCAGAGTTGTTCATAAGTATTTTACTTCTCATTTTTTTTTCAAGAAACATGTAAGCTTTTAATATCCAATTGCCTTTTATTTGGATATGGTCATATATAGTTAGTCCTGGCCAAATATAATTAGAAAAATTCATATGTTTGACACGTAAAATAAGGGGAAATAATATATGTGTCTTCTCTCAAGGAAAATTTTAAAAACTAGTAAATACATGGTTTCTCATGCTTCCCCTCCCTCTAACACTGCCACATGCAGTATTAGAGATCTTGACTCCTCCATCAACCTGGATCCAAGATTCAAGATAATATGAATTAGAGGCCTTAGCAACCTCTTACTGGACATGCTATAGACATGTGTAATAATATCTTATCTTCATAAGCCACTAAGATTTTTGAGCTGCTTTACCAAAAATATCTATTATACACTGATTGATAAAATAATTATTATTGTCCAACAATTGGCATTGCCTAAATATACTAATTAAAATCAAGCTTATTGGGAGGCTGAGGTGGGTGGATCACAAGGTCAGGAGTTTGAGACCAGCCTGTCCAATATGATGAAACCCTTTCTCTACTAAAAAGCACAAAAATTAGCCAGGTGTGGTGGTGTATGTGTGTAGTCCCAGCCATTCGGGGGGCTGAGGCAGGAGAATCACTTAAACCCAGGAGGCAGAGGGTGCAGTGAGCCAAGATCACATCACTGCACTCCAATCTGGGCGACACAGCGAGGCTCTATCTCAAAAAAAAAAAAAAAAAGAAAAATCAAGCTTAAGAGAAACAGGTGACCATAAAGAAAAAATATAGAGTTAAGTAATAAAGTACAAACTATAAAATAAGGTTTGGTAAATGATTATATATGATATATTTTACATGCATATGTTCATATTAATGTATGTATGAATGGTTGTGATGTAAATACATGAATGGATATATGCCAAGGTATTAATAGTGATTATGGATATGAAATGAGATAATTAACTTTAGTTATTGCTCTGTTAGCTTCTAGTGTATCACCTAAAGTGTCTCAATAAGTGACGATCAGAAAAAAACACAACCTTACACAAATACTTTTCCTATTAAGCATTCAATTTTTATATTCAAATTAAAACTTTTATTTTCCTTTTTAGGTTTTTAGATATTTGGTTTAGCTCAATATATAGAAAAATTGTAGTGTACTTTTATGTATACTTTCCAAAATGATTTAAAATGTTATTGATTTTGCTATTTCATTGCTTTGATAAAGAAATATATCACTAAGGACTGTGCAAGTATTATAAATGGAAAAATACATTTTTAATAGATAACATATAGTGTTAGAAAAATGTCTTGGGTTCTACTAAAAATAGATTTTATTTATATAACTTTACTGAAGAAAAAAATTAAACTTTTGTGGCAATCCTATACTCTTATTAAAATAAGTTTGATTGGGATAAAACTGTATTATGGAGATCAAAATAAATGATTTTTTGTCATATTTTAAGAAAATGCCTGTAAAGAACAAGAGTGATGCTGGATTAATGTATGCACTCATGCAAGAATTGCTTCAAATCTTGAAACAAATTTATAGAGGGGTGTAATAAGGAAAGGAATAACTTTAGGCATTCTTAGGACTACTGAGGATGTTTTCCAGTTCTGGACAAAATAGTAAACTAGTACAATTTGCTGGATCTGCTCCAAAAGTGATGAAAAAATTATGAAAGAAAGGAGCAAATATGAATCACAGAAACTAACAAACCTAATATGAAAGACTCTCAGAGAAAGTAAAGGCTTCCTTGAAGTGGAATATGTATTGGCTAGTTATATAGAAAGTAAAAAGTTTCCTCTTCAAAGTTTCCCTTCTTAAAGAATAAATCATAAATGTTAGAAATAATAGTTTCTTTTAAAGACTAACTTTCTTCAAGCCTCCTTGCTTTGTGCTAATAACTCTTTGTTAAGCCCTATTCTATGTAGCTGTTGAACATGCTCACAGGCATGTTCCAGCTCACAGCCTACGTCCCTTCCTTATTTAGAAATGTTATTACTTCTTTAAATCTATCGTAAGCAACTTCCTCTTTTCCTTTGTTCTCCCTTACCTTTACCTACTTAAAAGGGTTTTAGATTGTTAGCAAATCAGGTATCAGTTTAGACTGTGAGGTTTGGCTCCAACCAATGGATGCAGGACACAGCATTAAGGACAACCCAAATGCGTAAGGGATAAATATGTCTGCTTTTTCTTTGTTCGGTATACTCTTGTGGCAAGACTGGTGGCAAGTGAACTCTTTCTGCAGAAAGTAAAAATTGCCTTGCTGAGAGAATTAAATTTATGTTCAAGTGCTATTTCTTTGTGGCACCAGAGAACAAGCATTTTGCATTTCTTACATAGTGGTTGTAACTTGAAGCCAGGGGCACAGAAAGGGCAGGTCGAAAGAAATGTGTAAATGTCTGCCCTTGGCTTTTCTTCACATTGTCGTTAAAAATATTGATTGTCTTTTAGCCAATAGTTGGAGTAAAATCAAAGCAGCCTAAAGGCCCTACTGGAGTCTTCAGTTCAGATCATCTGGTTCTTTCACTTATCCAATTCTTTCTTGTCCAAACTTCTGAACCTGGTGGATTACAACCTAAAAGGTCCATTACCTTTTACCACTATTTACAAAAGGGTTTAAGAAATATTGAGGAGAGAAAAGTATTCTTCACTGCCTCTCTTTCTAAATGAAAGGTGGTAGTTACAGCATTTTCAGCATCGGGATGTAGACATACCCAATGAAACACAAATGAAGAGAAGAAAGTGTTTCTCAGACCTAGAGAAAGAT
This sequence comes from Pan troglodytes, assembly GCF_028858775.2. Classification (NCBI taxonomy): domain Eukaryota; kingdom Metazoa; phylum Chordata; class Mammalia; order Primates; family Hominidae; genus Pan; species Pan troglodytes. The sequence goes on along the minus strand of NC_072401.2, from coordinate 116,924,305 downwards.
GAAAATTGGCAAATTCAAAAGATTCATTGCATGACAAGTAGGCAAGATAGAAAAAATTCCACACCTAAGCCACATAACAGTGTATTTATAAATATGAAGCATATAAAGAAAATTCTCAAAGCTTTTGAGAAACAGAGAACATCATCTTTAAAAGAAAAACACTATTATCAGATGGATATAAGATCTTTAGACAACAACTGTGGATGCCAGTATATATTTAAATTACAGAAAAAGTACTATGGAGTAATCATTTGAAAGCATTAAAATAAAAATATTATTTTAGAATATAAACTAGCCATTAAGAACATGAAGGTGACCCGAATAAATGCAAATATAGTCCATGTACTTAGATAAACTATATCCATGAAACAACCTAAATATCAATATAAACTCTACCAACATTGCAGCTATTTGTTTAAAAAACTTGATCAATTTACTCCAAAATTTATATAGAGAAGCAAACATCCACTAACAGGTGAGCTAACCTGCTAACCAGAAAAATAAATTTTATAAAGAGGGGTCATCCAACTAAGGTTTTAAAAAGAAAAAGTAAAAAAAAAAAAGATGAATATGATTACATCAAAATTAAGGATTCATATCAGTGAAAGATATCATTGAAGAATCTAATAGATAGTGATATATTAAAAGAATATATTTGCAATGTCCAAAAGAGACAAGAAAATGATACCAAGAATATGCATGGAATTCTTATAAATCAGTAAGAAGAGATAGGAAATTTAAAAATAAAGAAAAATTCATAAGACAATAAATGCTTAAGACTAGAATAAATATGAAGAGAAATTCAAATGTCTGAGATAGCGAAATGAAAGATGAAGAATATGAATATGGTAATTGTCAATATTTTGATTCCCTTTGTACCAGGTCCTAAAGCAAGATCTCGTTGCAGGTAGTTGTGGGAAGTAATCACAATAGTGAGAGGGAAGTACAGGTGAGCCATGAAAGGGAGACAGTCCGATTAAGTATGTCTAAATGAGCAGGTGACTGCTATGGGGGACTGGCGCTTGATCCTATCAACAGTTCTGAGGAAGCACATAGAATGTGCTTATGCCGAGGTTACACCAAAGTTACACCAAGGAATTGAGAAGTGTGGAATATATCCGCTAACTTCTGTTTTTCATGCGTTGTGAACTCCCCTGTGGACACCAAATTCCTGGCACATGCAGCCTTCACTGAATGTGGGTTGAGCAGATTCCAGTGGCTAAATCCTTCAGTCAGAGGAACATAGGAAGCAGGCACTGGAACTGAGAAGCTATCAGCATGTATGGCTGCTGGTAAACTCAGAGATGAGCATAGAGGGCAAGACATTTACCACATCTGCTACAGTCTACCTCTTGCACTCTTGAAATTCACTCATGGCCCACAATGAGCCTACTGTGTCACTCTTCAGGCTGGTAGCCAATCATTGTTGGGTAAGCAGATTGTTTTAACAATATGAAATCTGGGCACCTTGAAAAAAGAACAGGATAACAGCAATTGTTCAGGGAATAAGAGAGATAACCGTAACCTCTGACCACTGGTGAGCCGGGCGTAACAGAGCCAGATTTCTCTTCTTTCAAAAGCAAATGGGAGAAATATCACTGAATTCTTTTTCTCAGCAAGGAACATCCCTGGGAAAGAGAATACGTGCTGGGGGGTGGGTCTATAGACAGCCCCCCTGGGCGTGGCCATCTTCTATGGTTGAGGCTGTAGGGGTGAAATAGACCCCAGTCTCCCATAGCGCTCCCAGGCTTATTAGGAAGAGGAAATTCCTGCCTAATAAATTTTGGTCAGACCGGTTGCTCTCAAAACCCTGTCTCCTGATAAGATGTTATCAATGACAATGGTGCCCGAAACTTCATTAGCAATTTTAATTTTGCCCTGGTCCTGTGGTCCTGTGATCTCGCCCTGCCTCCATTTGCCTTGTGATATTCTATTACCTTGTGAAGTACTTGATGTCTGTGACCCACAACCTATTCGTATACTCCCTACCCTTTTGAAAGTCCCTAATAAAAAACTTGCTGGTTATGTGGCTTGTGGGGCATCATGGAACCTACCAACATGCAATGTCTCCCCCGGACGCCCAGCTTTAAAATTTCTCTCTTTTGTAATCTGTCCCTTTATTTCTCAAACTGGCCAACGCTTAGGGAAAATAGAAAAGAACCCATGTGACTATCGGGGCAGGTTCCCTGATAACCAATGATTGGAGAAATGCAAATCAAAACCACAATTTGCCGAGATTTATTTTACCAGTCAAAATTGAAATTACTAGAATCTAAAAAAAAGAAAAAAAAAAGATGGTGTCCCAGCTGCAGAGAAAAGGGACCACTTAATACACTGGTGGGAATGCAAATTAGTTCAGCCACTGTATAAATCAGTTTGAAGCTTTGTCAAAGAATTTGAAACAAAGCCATTATTCAACCCAGCAATCCCATTCCTTTGGGTATAGACCCAAAGGAAAATAAATAGATTTACCAAAATGACACATGTACTCATATGTTTATTACAGCACTGTTCACAAAAGCAAAGACATCAACCTACATACTCATCAGTGGTGGACTGGATAAAGTAAAGGTGGTACATATACACCATTGGATTCTATACAGCCATAAAGAAGAACAAAATCATGTCCTTAGTAGCAACACAGATACATAAGAAGGCCATTATCCTAAGTGAATTAACACAAGAACAGAAAACCAAATACCACATGTTCTCACTCAGGAGTGGGAGCTAAACACTGAATAAACATGGACAAAAAGATGGGAACAACAAACACTGGGGACTACTGGGGGGTGAGGGAGGGAGGGAGAAGGAGGATATGGGCTAAAAAATTACTTATTGGGTGTATGTTCACTACATTTGTGATGAGACCATTGGTATTTCAAACCTCAGCATCACACAATATACCCATGTAACAAACCTGCATATATACCCTTTGAATTAAAAAAAAAAGGAGATTCTTTCTTAAAAAAATGGTTCAAGAATTAATCCCAAGCGTTTAAATTTCTTAAGCTTTCCCTTGATGTTGCCAATTCTGCTGGTAATCAGACCAAGGAACTAGCACACTTTATTTTTTAACCATTTTTCAGGATCATAAACTGAATTGATGTTTCAGGAACTGAACATTTTTCAATACAATTCCCACAAGATACAACTGAATTTTAGTGAAACTGAATACATGTTGATCAATCATAATGCTGAGGACCTTTTTCTTGACTAGAACATATTAATAATCCAAGGCCTGAAAAAATTTAATGAGTGAAAAGTGCAAGAAAAAACAACAACTGTGCAAAAATATACGCATGACAATTATTTTACTTTTTTCTTAAATGTAAGGAAACATCTTTTACTTTGGAATTACAGATTTTACTTAGGCTTTTCTATTTCATTCCTGATTGAAGTTGATAAGGGTACGTCATAAGCATCTATCTTTATATGCCTTTGTGTTTATGAATGAAACTTGTTTCAGTTCTTGACTCAATGATATATTTTTTAAATAATTTTCAGTGAATTGATCAAACCTGTCTAGTTTAAACATGTTAATATTATTCCAAGTTGTATAGAATTAAAAGTTTTTCTGGGGTCATTATTTTTAAATAGCACAATGATTATTATATAAATATCTCTCTGCAACACTTTTGGCTGAATGGAATATACTGAGTATGTAGGTGGCTTAGTTTCCTAGCTTATGTACAAAGGATTGCAAACTCGGTGACTTAAAACAACAGAAATTTATTCCTTCACAGTTCTAGAAGTCTGAAATCAAGCACCTAGCAGAGCATCTCTGTAAAGTTTTTATGGGAGTCGTTACTTGTTTATTTTAGCTTCTGTTTATTGCTGGAAATCACTGGTGTTCCTTGGCTTATAGATGCATCACTCTAGCGTGTGTGTGTGTGTGTGTGTGTGTGTGTGTGTGTGAGACTTCTTATAGGGATACCATTCATATTGGATTTAAGGTTTACCCTAATTCAGTATGACTTCCTACATAATTACAGCTGCAAAGACCCTCTTTTCATATTAGCTCACATTTATAAGCAGTGGGGTTTAACACTTCAACATATCTTTTGTGGAGAAATAATTAAACCTACAATGGTAGGCATAATTCAAAATGAAATAGAGAATTTTAAAAAGTGGAGAAAAAAAGAAATTATGAGCAATAGCAAAATGGTATAGATTTACTTGTGCCTGAAATGTTGAGAAAGGTATTTAGGCTGAAACAAAAACCTTAAAATATTTATTACATGGAGAATTCTTCATGTTTTAAAATTATATAGCTTGGTAAAAACACAAGAATTTGAGAAGGATGAATTAAATATATATCTTTTGCATAACACAAGATGTACTTATTCAGAAACTGTCACAGTTCCCCTGGACAGGATACACTACTCTTAAACATTTTTTTCCTTCATATTGAAACTAGATCTAGGAATCCAAAGATTTTTTGAATCAGTACATTCACGAATTAAGTAGGCTAATAAATACATACTATATATTATTTATGTATTTTATTAATATAAATATATAAAGGCTATTTTGTAGCCTGGTTAAATTTATTTTATAATTTAGACTCACTTGATTCTGAATGAATTCCTATCAAAATAAATAAAACGTATTTTATTGTGTTCGTTTTATTAAGGTTATCCTCAGTTAATTATTCTCAGAACTAGCCTACACTTTTTGAAGAAACAAGGTTCTATGTGATTTGTGATAAATATACTTCAAGAATAATCTGTTTGTAGAAATTCATTATATTTACATGATGGTTATAAATATGTAATAACATAATCTTATGTCATAAAATCAAATGTTCAAATTAATTTATTATATGCAGTATTATAAATTATAAATATTAACTTTTCTATTATAGCTTTTATGAGAATTTTTATATCTTGAATTATCTAAGAATTATGACATATAACTCCCAAAGCACATTATTTTAAAGTTTTTATCAAAAAATTTCAAGTTTGTATTGTTTTTTCCAAAGACTGCAGATTAATCACCCAGGATGTATTTTTTAATGTGCATTGCTTTAGGTTGTACATAAATCTTGTAACAAAGTAAATCTCTGTAATTCGAAGAACCAAAGCTACTTTTACTTCAGCATCTGTTTTCCCCTACAGCCCTGTTGTTGCTGATTACTCTCTCAGTTTCAATTTGAAATAAAAAAATAAGATTCCCAAGTTTAAAATCAACGTGACTGTGGTGAACTCTTCCTATAGGAAAACATGATTTCAATAAACTTCTGGATGTTGCTGTTTATTCCAAGAAATGTATTCTTAAATATTAGAAATAAGGACACATGGAATACTTTTTTATTATGTCAGAATGTATTTAGAGCATATATTCCCAGTGGATAGCTTAGGAGTAATAACAAATATCATGATTGCATGTAAAAATTGTATTACTGAGAAATATGAGATCTAGATTCTAGTCTTGTTTCCTTTGCATGACAGAGGAGTAAATGTGGGTAGCAAGACCAGTGACCAGTGACGGGTCTGAGGTTGTACACTACCTGCAAGCTAACAATGTGGTTGCATAGGTTAATGGATACTGGCAGAAAATATAAAATTATTTGCTCTAACAATGACTTTTACTCACAAAACACCAGGTAGTACAAGTTGCATGTTTGTATTGGTTTCCACTTGATCCCAATCACACGAGGGCAATGTGGACATCACAGCTCTGTATCCCCAAGCTTAGGAAACCCCAATTGTTATAGATGAGCTGGTGGTAAACCTGCCAATCTGTGCCCATCAGGGAGAGATCTTTGTTGACTTGATCAGAAAAGAAATCTAGCCTCTGTTTGGAGGAAGACACTATCCAGTACACTACTAAAATCGCTGCTATACAGAAATTTTGAGAAGATAGTCCAGAAAGAAAGTCTTTCCTCAGAAGAACAGAAGAAACATAAGGGATCCATTGAGGATTTTCTTCTAACATTAACAACTCTATGTTTTTATGCCTACTTGGCTTCAGATGAATTTTTTCATGAGCACTTCACTCATCTCCTCTGATTAATCTGTTCAATAGGAGCTGAAACCTAATCTGATCATTTTTTTTTCTTGTACTGCATTGAATAAGGTTGTTATCAACAGGACTCCAAGCAAAAGGATGAGCTCGATCTGCAGTATTGACTTCAGCCATGCCCTCCAGGTCCTGGCTGAGAAAACTCGCTAAACCATCAATATCTACCATACAAAGCCACGTTACTTACTGACATTTCCATTTGTCCTGAGGCATTAATCTAGGTACAGCAAGATTGCACACATTCCACCTTGGCCTGCAAAGGGGAAGTTGGGGGCACATGTGCTATCCATAACCACTCTAGCCAGTGAGTTAAAGTTGAACCAAATGCCTTCCAAGACTGAGGTGATATTTCTTTAAATACTTGAAGGTAACGTATGACCTGCCCAAGATTCAAGTCACTGTGTCAAGTCGAGAGGCAAATTAATGGCTAATTTACATACAGAAAATAGAGTCCCAAAAGTGCACATAGTGCCCCTGGAAAGAAAGCAATATTTACACTTGTTGGGGCTTTCCAGATAGGACCTGCATTAATAGGGAGGCAAAGTTGAAATACTCCCTATGTGGTCACCCAACAGGCTGATTGGAGTTAGAGTTCCCAGTTCATTTAGAATAATTGAGTCTAGTCCTTTTATAGTGAAATACCTGAGATCAGTCAGTACCACCTGTCCTGTTTGTTCATGCCACCAGCCAGGTTGCATTCATCCACCCAAAGGAATGATGGAGAATAGAAAACAATTATAGCTGCTTTAAACTGGGACCATTTCTGCAGTTTCTGATTGTCTTCCAGGTAAGCTTAAGAGGAATGACAATCAAATCATGGTCAGAGTTGTATGTTAGGGATGGCATACCTAGCAGCCAAGTAAGTACGGTTGACTTTGGAATGACACAAAAATTAGGAACACTGACCCTCCACATAGTCAAATATCCATGTATGACTTTTAACTCCCCCAAAACTTAACTATTAATAGCTTACTGTCGACTGGAAGCCTTAGCAATAGCAAAACAGCAGATTAACACATATTTTGTATGTTATATGTATGATATATGTATGATATGTATGATATGCTGTTTTCTTTCAACAAAGTAAGCCAGAGAAAGAAAATACTATTAAGAAAATTATAAGGAAGTGAAAATATAGTAACTACTTATTAAGTGGAAGTGGATCATTTTAAAGAACTTCATCCTCATTGTCTTCCTATTGAGTAGGCTGCAGAGGAGGAGAGAAAGGAGGTCCTGGTCTTGCTATCTCAGAGGTGGAACAGGTAAATGAGGTTGAAAGGGAGGCAGGAAATGCAGGGACACTTGATGTAAGTTAACAGTAATACATAATAATTTCGATTTGACTTTTGCTTTTCTAAAAATATTTTTATGCAGTACAAATCTTTCTTCTACCATTTGCTTTAGTTTCAGTTCTGGTATCATAGAAGTGTCTATGTCATAAAAGAAATCACAAGCAGTCTTGAATAATCAGATCTCTCTGCCACTGTGTCAAATGTCAATTGGTTTTCTGGTGCTGCTTCTTCTGTCTTTTTCCTCATGATCTAGCACTGGTTTGGAAGCAATCATCTCCATCAAGTAGTATTCCTTTAATTCCTCTGGTGTGGTATCTGTTAGCTCTTGAATTTCTCCAAGATCCATATCCTGAAACCCTTTACCCCTCATTTTTGTTGCCACATCCACAATCTCTTTCATGGTTTTCTTGATTTGCTATGTCATATATCCTGTGAAGTCATGCACGACATCTGAATATAGTTTCCTCCAGCAGGGATTTATTGTTTCGCCCTTGATGGCTTTCACAGCTTTTTCTGTTACAACAATGGCATCCTCAGTGGTGAAATCTTTCCACCAACTTTCATGATGTTCTATCTATCAGGTTTTACCTCCACGGTGTTGACAATCCTTTCTATAGAGTACCATGTGTCATGAGCCTTAAAGGCCCTCATGACTCCCTGATCTAGAAGCTGATTTAGAGACAGTGCATTTAAGAGCATATAGACCTCTTTGACATCTTTAGTATTGAACTCATGGATTTCTGGTTGGCCAGAGGCATTGTCCAATATCAAAAGAACTGTAAAAGACAGTCCCTTACTGGCAAGGTACTTCCTGACTTCAGGTACATCAATGGAACCAATCCAGAAAAAGTATTCTCATTATACATGCTTTCTTCTGATGCAACCCCAAAACTGGAAGCTTGTGTTTATCTTTTTCCTTCAAGTTGTAGGCAGTAGCAGCTTTGTAGATTAGTGCTATTATAGCACTTACCATAAAGATGACTACATTTGGACAAAACAGTAGAGTTGGCTGATCTCTTCTTTCCTTAAATCTTGCTACTTGTTTCTCTTTCTCACTAATAAATGTTCTTTGTGGCTTTTTTTTTTTTCCAGGATAAGGCCATTTCTTCTGCATTAAAAATGTGTTCAGGCAGATAGCCTTTCTTCTCAATGGTTTTCTTAATGACATCTAGGAACTTGTCTGTCGCATCTTGCTTAGTAGAATATGCTTCTACTGTAACCTTGATTTTTTTTAAGCCAAATCTCTTTCTAAAATTATCGAATTATCTTTGGCTTACATTAAATTATCCAGCTTTAGAACCTTTACCTTCCTTTTGCTTTAAGTTATCATGTTATGACTTTGCTTTTCCTCAGATGACATTAGAGTCTATAGTAATGACTTTCTTATAAAAATCCTCCACCCATAAAAGCTGCATTTTTAATATGTGATAGAAAGGTATTTCACAAAAAGTGCATGGTTTTTATGTCTGTCAGCATAGCTACAGTGATGGCTTCATGAATTCACTTTTCTTCTTTTACTTCAGAGTACATGCAAGATATTCAGGTAACCAGGAACTAGTGGAGAGGTTATGCAGAAAAGTGTGGTTTAAGGGTGCAGGTGAGTGCCTGCTGTTCTGCAGAGAAAAAGATCAGTGTATGTACAAATCTGCAGAAGGATTTGCAGCTAAGTGGAAACTCTGCGGGATGCAATCACACCATATAAAAGCCTTCAGGAGTGTATGGTGAAGGGTGGGTGTTCAGTAGTAACAGTGAGGGTCTTGTGGTGAGCCTCTGGGACTCAATCTGCTGAGAGAATGGTGGTGCTAGTGTATGCAGAGACTCCCAGGATACTGGATTCTCTCTTTACAAAGTCATAGGAAGGTCATTGCCAGGTCAAGCCAAAACTGCAAGGCTGCCAAGGGACTATGTGTTTTGGACCTGCGGCTTGGGGAAATCTCCACCATTTGTCCTCACATTCATTCCACTGAACAGGAACTATTGGTGTGGGTGTGCAGAAGGCAACAGTTTCTCCCGTAACTTTTATCGAGAAAACATGATATACTTTGTAAAGGAGATATGGTTCAAGGAATTTGGTTTATTATTTCACAGTAATGAAGGATGAATTTAAAGTTTAGAGGCAATATATTGATAACAGACACATATAGCTAGGCTTTAGGAAGCTCTCCTATTTTAATTATTGAGTACTAGTTGACCCATCCCAATATAAAAATATCAGGCCAGAGAATCATAGGGTCTCTATAGGTTAGGTGTCCCATTTCAATAAGCCCTCAGTAGCAAGTTGCTTTTCAAAAAAGTAGTCATGTCAGTGAGGTTACAAGTCCAGAACAACAGGGAATTGCTCTACGAGGCAGAGGCCACTGCCGCTGGAGGCTCCAGATGGAAAAACTAAAATACAGACTTGGACTGATTTCAATACCAAAATAGTACAATGAGAGTTGAGTCACCTTTCTGGCTCTTGGCACTGAAGTGGTGGCAGTACTTCTACCACTGCTAAAGGGGTAGAGTATTGTGAATCAACCTGCATAAGCCTTGGAAACTACTTGGCATTCAGGATCCTGAATTTTTTCAAAGTTATTTAGGCATCCCTTCTGAGAGAGCTGTGATGACTCCACAATCAGGGACATTGCAACTGAGGCTTCTAACTTATTAATCAAAAGAATGTCATTTATACAGTAAAAACTTTGCAAATCATAGGGTAGAAGTATTTGCATTAGATCATGACTCACTTGCTGGTGGCAAATGGCAGGAAGTTTGTCTTACTAGCTCTTCTACACTTGCAGCTCTTCCCTGGTAGAGATAATTGTCTTTGGCACTTATAGAATAAGGAAGTACAAGCATATTAACCCACATAATTTTTACTACACACTCAGACCTAGAAGTAACAGAAAAAGAAAATTGAAGAAGCAAAATAACATAAATAACCCTCAGAGACGTGTTAGTTCTCTTTCTCACTGTAAACCCTGCCTAAACTCACTTTGTTGAAACCATTAACCTTCATACCCAATGGATCTAAGTAGGTTAATCAATTGAATACCATTGACTGAGCAAAGCCATAGAAGTTGAAATCTAGGAATGTATGCCCTTCACTCCTACTTGGACACAAGGAGACCTTGGCCCCACTTTTAATCATCTTTCTCCTTAAAGTGGCTGATGCTGGGATTGAGAGAAGGGTAAATTTAAAAATGTATGGAGTGAGAGAGTGGCTTTGTTGCAGCAAGCAATATTTTGCATTTGCTTCCCATTTTGTGCACCATATCATCTGCCTGGACTTAACTAAACAAAGTTATGGTTTTGTCCCAGACAAGGCTCCACCTCCTCATTGCTGATATGACTTATTTCACTTTTAGGAACCCCTGGACCTTTTCTTTTATCCTGCTAAGAGGAAAGTGATTAACACCCAAAGAATCATTTGGGCACCTTGTTTCAATACTCATTAACAGATAGGACAATGGAGGGATCCTATTTCAGTCCTCCTTGTCCATAACTTGGGAAAGAGCATTCCCTACCATTTCCCAGAGTGGTTTTTGTATCTTCTATCACATAGATAGCCTTTATATTTTCAGTTTGAGAAAATCATTTCTCTTGTAGCATGTAAGCTTTGTCACCAAAATTGTCAAGAACTATGAAGTGTCTAAAACTTATGCTGTGTGCTAGCTAAAATGTTACCTTGGCACCAAAGACACAGCAATGTTGGGTCAGAGAAAGAAGAAAACTGAAATATTGTTCATTGCAATAGCTCTAGCACTTGAGTTTTAATGGAGCAATAGCGTTAAAGATTTTGGAGTTGGCTGGATTTTGCCTAGGGTCCTAGAAAATTTAAAGAAAGAGAATGACAGGTTCAAGTCAAACAATCAACAATTCAAGGCATACCAGGAAAGCCAGAAAGCCTTTATGGAAATATTTAAAGGGATACCCACAATATCTGCAGTTGTCATCAGATTATGGTGAAAATCAAACCTATGTTTTGATTTTAAGAATCGTAGAACCACAAAAGATGAAATGCCCAGTCCCAGCATGTTTTCAATGTTAAAATAAAAGTCACCATTGCTCCATATCTTTACCAATGCTTGGTACTGTCAGTCTTTACAATATGATTCATTCTAGTGAGAATGTGTTAAAATCTTATCCCAGGCTATTTGCTATATAAATATTCTTGAAAACATAGTCTCTAATCAAAATATATCAATACCTTTGCTCAAAGGATAGGCAGAAATGCAAGATATACATGGAGAATGACTTTCCAACAGTGGGCAACTCATTTTTCCTTTCAATGAGCATTAGGTCCTCATTTATTAAAAGCTATAAAATCCCAATGCTATTTATTTCACATCGTTGCTCAGAGAAACAAAAATATCTAATAGATAATGAAAAAAATTTTCTACGCTTAAAATATTATTCAAAGGTTAAGAGTAATGATAGCAATACATATGTAATTTGTTTTGAATATATGAATTATATTATTATAAACTTTGGCCTTATTTATTATTTTGGAAAATACCAACTTGTGTTGACAGATAACGGAGAAAAATAAAAACTTCTCATTGCTTTTGAGATCACTCGAACTTAATGACTAGAGAAGACATTGAGACACTTTGGAATAAACTAATTATATAGCAACTAAACGATGAGCAAATTCTTCAGGTGCCATAATTTCATGAGATCTAACATATATAGCATTGAATCATCCATCTACTTGTTATAAAAATTAAAATATATAAATATTATATTTGTATGAGAGGTTCATAAGTAATTACATTGTTGGAAAAGTGTCTTTTTTTGGGGGGGGGTGGGGACGAAGTCTCGATCTTGTCCCCCAGGTTGGAGTGCAATGGCGCGATCTCGGCTCACTGCAACCTCCGCCTCCCTGGTTCAAGCGATTCTCCTGCCTCGGCCTCCTGAGTAGGTGGGATTACAGGCACCTGCCACCATGCCTGGCTAATTTTTGTATTTTTAGTAGAGACAGCGTTTCACCATATTGGCCAGGCTGATCTCAAACTCCTGACCTCAGGTGATCTGCCCACCTCGGCCTCCCAAAGTGCTGGGATTACAGGTGTGAGCCACCGCGCCTGGCTGGAAAAGTGTCTTTTATGTATTTGTGTTAGTAAATACACAGATATCTCTCTTTCAAATATTATTCTTTTTGATATTCATTATCTGGCTTCTTTCTGTTTAGAAAGCATGAAAGTTGAAGTGAAAGAAATATAAAATATTTAAATGTAAGACACAAATGATTGTATGATAGAAGCTTCTCTTTTCAGAACAATGTCAACCAACTATAAACTTATTTTTATCACAGTGTGATCAAGTAGTGAGATTTTTCTTTACCAAAATGTTAAATTGACTTGTTGTGATGTCATCTGCCTAGATAATGAAAAATGTTCCCAAGTCATGATCTGCACCACTGTGTTCAAAACGGGCTTAATATGACTGTGCTGTGCCTGTAGGTTATGTAGGTTACAAGCAATGTTTTTCTTATAAGTTTTCATTTATCTTTTAAGGGAAACACAGGATAATCTTTTTTGCCTGTGGAAAGTTAAATGGAATGGCTTCATTTAATTCCAAATATCACAAATAGCAAAAGATTATAGAAACTATTTTCCTTCAGTATTTGTGCTTATATATCAGATTCTTCGAAAAATTTTCATATTTGACTGTACTGCTGCCTTTATGTGGCACTTTCATTTGGAAATACCTGCTACTCATATTTGTATCTTGGGCTATGTAGTAAGTAATAAGCTTTTGGCCATTTGACTTTCCTTTCCATAGGAAAAATAATCTTCCCTGTGCTGTTCATGTTCAGCATGAAATAGCATTACTTAAAAACAATTTCCTGTTCCATATTGGCTTATGGATTGTAGAAAAGAAGATAAGATCATATTTCTTCTCTTTTAAATCTTTCTTATCAGTCTTAAAAACATTTTTTTATAAAGATGAATCATTTAGGAACTATGTTATGGGAGGGCACATTGGTAACACAATTATGGTTTTTGTCTTCTAGAATTATAAGGTGAAACATGATGTGATGGCTGAAGCTTTTCTTCTAAACGTTTTAATGACTAATGCAATAGGTTTCTTCCAAAAGTGTTATTTTTACAATTAAAATAACAAGAAAAAGTCAATAGAGAAAATTGACGAATTCTAGGAGAGAACAGTAATTGAAGGCAGATTACTACCTTATAGGAGAATCTTTTTCAATATAGGTGCTTTCCTGCTAAAACTTACATATTTAAATAAAAAATGAATTAAGGGTAAATTGTAATTATAAAATTATATGCAATCTAAAATAGACAAAAACCATATTCAAGGGTATTTTCATATCACATTTAAGTAAGGTAAATACTATGCCCCTAATTGATTCCTTCTAGTAGCAAAATGCTGGACTTCTGGACAACACTAGGGAATTCAGTACCAGAGAGTTCACTTTTCTTTTTTCTGTTGAGGTATAGAAAACTTGTATAACAAAATTATTTAAGGGTAAGCGAACTACCACCCCCCCCTCCAAAAATATATATATATATAAAGAGTTGCCTGTTACTTTATTCAAATGATTTATTACTCAATATTCTAAGCTTCAAAGAACAATTTAAAAAAATCCACTTCCAATGCAAATTATTTTAATGGTATATTATAAAATGTTACGTTAGTTTTATGCAACATATTAGTTTTACAGGTTTCTCTGTTCTTCTGTTTCCTCATCTCTAAAGGAGCTAACCAAATGTAGCTGCTTCATTAATATGTTGTGAAGCTTAAAATAATAAAATAATATTGAAATCGTTTATACATACAAAACACTTAAAACAATGAAAGACACAAAATAAGTGCTTAGTAAAAGCTTATTATTTACAATGTGATTAGGAAGGAAAAGAATAAATTTTCAATAAATATTGTCTGGCTGTAGTCATAATTATATTTGTTGTAGTGGTGGTAATAGCAGCAGCAGCAGTAGTTGATTCAAAATTATATTTTCAATGGTAGGCATTTCAAAATAATTATATATAATAATTATAGTCATAAGTGAAATTATAAATATTGAAACTACTACAATAGTTACAGATGCAACTCTAAAATGTCACTCAATTATGAAAAGTCATCCCTACGCTGCAGCAATCTAAATGACAAAAGAAGGTCAGCTTTCTGCTGACCATAGATCCCTTCCAGATCTAGAGAAGATGGAGGATCTTCTAGCCAAAAAGTCATCTGTTTGCACATGTATCTCTCCTGTAAGAGGAAAGGGATTTTGGAGAGAAAGGATTATTGTGATTCACTTTTGTATAGTTTAGTTTGTTTTGTTTTGTGTTAATCAAATTGAGGAACAGCAAGTGCTGACCGATGGAACTAATCACATACTCTGCTTTCTTTAGAGAGGATTCAAAAGGATACTTTCAACCATTCCACACTATCCTAGGTGTGAAGATGACTTGCCATTGCAAACAATTTCCTCAATCATTTCTGTAAATCTGGGATCCAGTCTCTGGTCATGTTTTTGCAGTCTTTTGCCCACTCTTACAACCTTCCTACCTTACCCCCAAGTTTCTGCCCATACTTTATTTATGTAAATTAAGCTTTCTTTTTAGTTATTTTTTTTAAATTTCACTTAAGATGTCTCTCACTTGAGATAAAAGATACAAGATATATAATACATACACAGCACAATAAATTATCCTAAACACCACCAGTTTTAGAAATAAATTATCACTGGAAATGCAAAAGTTGCCATCCTGTACCCTCTCAATTGCCAATTAACATTCTCTTCTTTCTCCCAAAAGTAATGGCTATCTTGATTTTAACATTATTTTACATATAATATACATACATATTTATATATTATGTAGTTTAGAATATATATAATATGCACAATATAGATGTATATTTATAATTTATATAAAACAATTAGAATAGTATTATATATAGTACATATACAGAATATATATACATAATGAAAAGCACAGTATGTAATTAAACATATTTTATGTACCGGTATAAAAAATAAAGAAAATTATAAGTGAACTGTTTATGATTAAGCATTTTAACAAAGATAAAGCCCTTTGTTTATGAATGCTATGGAATAAAATAAAATTTATAAATAATAAGATGTTGCTTATTTTTTGGGCAATTTAAAAACGCCTAGTGAAACCTTGACTAGTGCATGTTAAAAATAATGCTCCTCAAATCTGAATCAATGGTCATCTAAACTGGCTAATGCCTCCCATTTGAAAATGGAAATAGAGTATCGTATTAGTCAGGATTCTGTAAAGGGAAGAACTAACAGGATATGTATATATGAAAGGGAGCTTATAAAGGAGAATTAACTCACATAGTCACAAAGTAAAGTCCCATGATAGGCCGTCTGCAAGTTGAGAACCAAGGAAGCCAGTAGTGGTTCAGTCTGAGTCCCAAAACTTCAAAAGTAAGGAAGCCAACAGTGCAGCCTTTATCTGTGGTCACAGGCCCAAGAGCCCAGGGAAAACCACCAGCGTAAGTCCAAGAGTCCAAGAGTGCAAAAACCAAAGAACTTGGAGTCTGAGGTTTGAGGGCAGGAAGCATCCAGCACAGGAGAAAGACAAAGCTGGAAGGCTCAGCAAGTCTGCTCATTTCACCTTCTGCCTGCTTTTTCTAGCTGTGCCAGCAGCTGAAGGGATGGTACACACCCAGATTAAGGGTGGATCTGCCTTTCCCAGTCCACTGACTCAAATGTTAATCTTCTCTATCAACACCTTCACAGACACACCCAGAAACAATACTTTGCATCTTTCAATCCAATCAAGTTGACACTTAATACTAACCATCAGAAGTATATTCTAAATTTTCTTTAAGTGGTTTACCTAATAATTCATAATTTGTATACATATGATATGTGTGTATGTACTTTTATAACTATGCATAATTATATTCTACATATACATTTGTATATTACCCAATACATATGTGCTGTATTAACATAGAATCCAACAGTAGGTTTTGATTTAGGGAAATGCTGAAGCAAAGCAAATGTTTTGATGGAAGTCTACATACAAATTCGGTCCAGTTGTAAGCTAAAGTAGGAGTAATAATTTGCTAACAGTGATCATAGTAGAAAGAAATAGTTTATGGCATGTAAAGTTGTGTTTACAATTGTGAAAGGCAGAAATTGATGAATCACATCACTTCAGTCAGAGAAAAAGTCTTCAGAGCCAGAACCCTCTGGAGCAGAGATAAAATTGAAGGCTCTACTGAGTATATTTAGCAATAGAATGAGAGGCTTACCTTGCTCCTGTACACCATTCTTGCTAAAATATATGTTAAACATATTACTAAATAGCTTTGAGCTTTTAATTCTCAGGTCAAATGATAAATCTGAATACTTTGCCCTGTCACGGGTCTCCTCATAAGTGGTAATCGTAGCGAAAACAATTTGTCTTCCTTATCAGCTTGTCTCTCTTTGATAAAATACTTTAGTCAGTGGCAAGATTGGGACCTATTTTGACATCTGCACCAGGCTCTTTGTTATTTTTACTTATACTTTAAATTTACTAAGTTCTTCCAAGAGCTTAAACATTCAGAAAGCAAAAACTAGACTGATTTGCCCCCTTTACTTTTTGCTCTGCCTTAGACATACCCTGAGGAAATGAAATATAAGGCTGGCTAACCTCTTAAATATGATCAGAGGAAACTGATGTTTTCGGAAGAAGAAAACACAGTATTAAAATTCCCAAACAGTGTTTATCCTGTCACAGACATACTTCCTCCTTCTTGGGAAGGTACACATTATATTACTTTCTGAACAATCTCATACTCTCACTCATCATCACAAGTTTCCTCATCACAAGTTTAGTGGAGTTGCAGTAGTCAAATTTTTTGCAGAGTAAATTCCAATGTCAATGACTCCATCAAACCTACTCCCATGTAGCATTGTGACGTATTTTTTACATAATAAAACACATATTTAATTCAATACTATATTTAATTCAATACTTTTCTCATCCCTGAGAACATCTAATCACACTTAAGTAGTAGGTCCTATTCATTACTGTGGTTAAGCATGAAAGGCTCAGGATTTTATTTTTACATATTTCTAAAGATGTATCAGTAATGCGTTGGTGGACAGCAGTCTTGTTTTCATTGTCTCAGTGAGTTTACTGTGTGTGGTTTGTTTTGCTATTTTGATTTTGAAAATTAGAAGCGTAGCCTGTTCCACTTTCAATGCCATCTTGACATTTGGAATCCTCTTGACTCCAGTGGGATTATTTAATTATTGCATATCATGTTCCTTCCAGGAGTAATAAAGGTCACTTACCAAATATCCAATTAAAATTTAAACTTTATGTTAATAATCTGTTACAAAGACATGGCAACATTTTAAAAAGTTACTTTTCTCAAGTCAGGTAGCTCAGCATCCAGATAATTAACAAGCAGGAAATACAATTTCAATTAACGAGAATGTCTTTCCCTTTTGTCTCCCCGGCCTCTTCCCCATGACACCTCACCTAATTGTGCCCCTTTTGTGAGCCAAAAGAGAAAATGAATTAAAATTGAGAAAGAAGAGAAGATAATTTTTTTATTCTCTCAAAAGAATACAATTTTAGAATTTGAATGTATGCATGATGCCAGTTCTATTTCCTCCTGTGAAGGTGACTGCTAGAGAAAGAATCAGATCCACTAATGAGTATCTGTAAAGTACCCATCTCATTTAAATGCCTAAATGAAAAAGGGAAAGAATATAACAGCAGTTTTTAGGTAAAATTCTGAGAAATGCATGACTTCTGTAGCTGGTACTTTAGTAAAAGGCATACTCATAATGCTTCTTAGAAGGAAGTTATGGAATAGTGCGTTACTTGAAGAAAGGCAACAAATACAGTGTGATACTTTACTGACAGAAATAAAGTTTAAAAAGTAGAAATTATCTTCTGTTAATTTTTAAAAAATAAAAGGCATTATTCTGTTTCTTGATTAAGAGTATGATATTTGAACACATTTTAAATAAAAATTGATTCATATTTATTTTTTTCATATATAAAGTTACAGAAACAGATTTACTCTCTTCTGTAAAGTTTCTACATACCATTACTATACAGCTGTTGGTTTTCAATCATTTGTGTTTCAGGTAGATTCTTTCAAACACTGTTCAAAGGATGAAAGTTCTTATTCATATTCAAGGCAATTGTAAAGAAGACAAAAGCATTGGAGATTTTTCAGTGAGGCTGTTTACTTCTTTAGGATAAGTCTAGGAGTACAGATGGTCAAACTTGGAAAGCTTTAGCAATACCACAATACTGATATTGCTCTGGAAGGTGATGCCTATTTAATTTTCAGCAAAACACTGTCCAAAGTTTATCATTATTAAATCATATATTTTTTCAAAAATAATTGCAGTGTATAGATAGGAATTTCAGAGTGTTGTTACCTCCTCTAAGTTTTTAAAAAAGATTTCTCAACTTTCCTCAGTAATCTGCTCTGAAGTATTAAAAAATTCCACAATCTTACCCTTTATTTCACTTTAATCATCTATGCAAAATTAGAACCTATTGCTACACTTAGTAACCTTGCTTTTCTCATTCAGGATAAAAAATAGTATTCATGATCCTTTTCACAAATATAAATTTATTTCGTTTTTAATCTATAATTTAAGGACCTCCATAAATATTATAGTTGATTTACCAAAGACACACACACACACACACACACACCCCACAAGCACTAGAACTCTGACAACAAATAAAATAATAAGACCCAACTAATGAATGAGAATGAGAGAGTGTTTATTTGTGCCAAAAATTAGGATACATATAACTACTGCATTTTAATAAAACCTTATTTATTCACTTGCTTTAAATGAATTAAAAGTGAAAATACAGTGAATACTTGGCTTTCACAGTCTAAGAAGTGCAAGCCCGTTTTTGGGAGAATAAATAAAATGCTTAATACCAAACCCTAAGAATCATTTGGTTGTAGTTATTATATAAGTGATATTTAATGATTTTGAATAGAATTCTCAAGATTAGTTTTACAAAATCTATAGAAAGTTTCTGCAAATGAGCATTTTTAATATATACCATTGATAGAAGTGGAGTTCTAATATCAAAATGTAAAATGTGAAGCCACATCTTGAATTTAAAATATCCCTAACTCCTACAAGAAGGGCATGAAATACAAGTCCATGTCAAAAATTGAGACTGAAGCTAAATTAACCACAATGAAATAATAGAATTCAAATTGATGACATTATAGTTTTGGCAAATCAGTTGTAATGAAGCCACACTTTTCTCAATAAGATAAATATTTTGTATCTTCACCTAGAAACTACTCCATTAAGGAAAGAGTAAAATATGGAACAAAATTATAGCTGAGAAGCAAATTGTCATAACTGGTATTTTCTTTTTTTTTATTGGTATGTCTGTAATTTGGCACAATTCTAGTAATTATTATAGTTTCTATTTTCATCAAAATGTATTTCAAAGAAGCTTACAGTGCTTTCTTAATGGTGAGGCAGGATTTTACTCCTTAGTTCAGCTAAAGCTGGGTTCTTGTTTCACAACCAGGAAAAATTTGGCACATAGACACATTGAAAGGTGAGGAGGACAGAATTTAATAAGTGAAAGGAAAGCTCTCTGCAAAGAGAGGGGTTTTCCAAGCAGGTTTCCTCCTCACAATGGAGTACCAGGACTTCTACACATAAGCTGAAGAGGCCAGGACCCTCCCTTGCATAAGGTGTGAATTCCTGGTGGCTCCACCCTGTCCTTTCAGTGTGCATGCAGGCCCCTAGTCTGAGCCAGTCCACAATGATTTACTTTCCTTATTGCACATGTGCTAAGGGATGGAATTTTTCACCATGGGCATGTTTAGGCAAGCCCATTGTGCACAATGACCTAGGTGGGTTGGAGGATAAGGATGATGACCAATATTAACGGCTTCCTTCTGAAAGGGGGTGTTGTTTTGGGAAAATGGCACTTAAATCTCCCTCAGAGGCCAATCTAAGGGTTCTCAGTTAAAGGGGTGTTGTCTGAGGCTCTGGTTGCATTATCATTTGGAGTTTGATGGCCTGAAAGTGAGAAGAGACAAACTGGTTATACAAACTGGGTTATTAGAAGACATGTATCAAAATGAAACAAGGGGTAGGGTAAGGACAGCTCAAAAATCCCAAGGCTGCTGCCACACCCAGATAACTGGCTACAGTTATGCCTACTAAGATTGGGGTGCATGGGCTTTGCTTTGTTTAGCTACTGTGGTCTTATTTTCCCAAAGGAAATATCTGGGTTATGGGCACCCTATTTATTCCTATCACCAGGCAGGATTTGCAGGATAATTGCCCAGAACTAGAATTCTGATCCACATTGTTAGATTACTGATCCCTTTTTGTGTCTTCTGAGTTGCAGCCAGAGATAACTGGTTGGTTTATAAGATAAAAAGGGTTAGTCTAAAATGTAGACAAAGGACTTAAAAACCACTAATGAGATTAGAATTTAGTGGCAAATGAATGATAACTTTTGAAACATAATTGTTCTGTCTCTAGTCCTCATTTTTGTTATAAATAAATCATGATAGGACCATATTGTTTGCAAAACAAACTTTAGCCTTATACTTGGATTGATTATTTGCATAAAGTGCAGCAAGATAATTAACTTTACATAGGCCTTTTAAATTGGCTTTGATGGGACTCTCTTCCACAAGGAACCTCAGATAAAGCTTTTTAAAGTTGAGCCAAGCCATGGATTTGTGCCCTCAAATATCTAAGAGTTGGGTAAACTCCTCTCTTCTTGAGGTCCCAAGACCATGGGGTTCCTATGGCTGTTAGAAAGTGGTATTCTTTACTCACCACAGGTTGGGAACCCCATAAGGGGACTATGTAGACAAGGTATGAGGTCACTTTTCCCAAGGGGCTTTTATTGGCTTTGCAAGTTAAGCTTGATACCTTAAAGGGAAGCACATTCTTTCAGTCAAAGCCTTGGTAAAACAACCAGTTTCTGCAATTTTGTTCCTTTGCAAAAGAAAATGGATTCTTACTGCACTGATGCAAATAACTATATTGCCGTAAGTTAAGAATACTCACAACTAGTTTCAAAATTTTGGAGAAGCCAGGCAGAAAGAAAGAAATATACTCCAAATTATGTTCACAAGAGTATACCTTACTCAATTATTAAAGGTTGTAAATAGCTCAAAATAAGTTTCCTTGACTCTGAAAAACAAAACAAGGATCAGCAATGTTTTAAGCAAAAGGAAAAAAAAGATTACTTCCGTTTTCTATTAGTTCAGTCCATTCCGTTAGTTCTTGCTGTGCTTACTATTCATGAACATTTCAGCTCTTCATGAGTCCTGTACTTTTTTCCTCTATTCCAATGTTACAACCTCCAAAGTTATCAGAAACTTGCATTTGAGAGCACCTGTCAAAGTTCTATAGCTTATCATAAACTATCATTTGAAGAGGATCAAAACAAGACAATTGTCTGTAAATAACATAATGTCCAGCATTTTTACAGTTAAAAACACAAATGACAAAGAAATTTCTTTATCTCTGTGGTTTACAATGACTTAATAACCTTAATTAAGATTGATAGCATATACTTAGACTTTAAAATTTTAAAAATCCCATATAATTTTGGAAAATATATTAATGTTATTCACTGCAATATAATGTGAAGAAGATTAAGTATCATTTTGGCAAGCCCCTATACCCAAAAACGTCAAATAATCTTGTTTACCTCTCTTTTGGATGCTCCAGGGGCCCTTTGTAGCATCCAAAAGCTAGGAATCAGAAAAGATAACCTTGAAACTGCAGTTTGATTTTGGGAAGCCTGCTAAATATGTTAGAAGTTTAAGACACTTGAAATAATGAACTACAATTCCAGACTAACATTAGCTATTTATTTAGCCAAAATAATGATTTAAAAAATTTTTTAAACAAAGCAAAAACTTTTACTCATTAAGAGGGAAGACTTAGCTTTCCAATTTGTCTCTGGTCTTCACTTTCTTTTCCTTGGCAGTTTATTTGCAAGGCAAATGAAAATCTTCCATTATCCTTTACTAGTACATGAAAATTTTGTACAAGAAGAGAAAACCAAATTTTACCCTTACATTAGTTTACTATTAACGTCAACCTGAATTTTCTTTTTTCTTTTGAGACAGATTCTCATTTTGTTGCCCAGGCTGGAATGCAGTGGCACAATCTCAGCTCACTCTGTCTCTGCCTCCTGAGTTCAAGTGATTCTCCTGCCTCAGCCTCCAGAGTAATTGGTATTACCAGCACCCGCCACCACACCCAGGTAATTTTTGTGTTTTCACTAGAGACAAGGTTTCACCATGTTGGCCAAGCTGGTCTCTAACTCCTGACCTCAAGTGATCTGTCTGCCTCAGCCTCCCAAAATGCTGGAATTACAGGAGTGAACCACCATGCCCAACCAAACCTCAATTTCCTAAAGAAACCTAAAAGACAATTATACCCATTCTTAACCAGCTTGACTATGAGGTAAGATTCTTATAAGCTTTGTATAACCCTTTAAAAATTTTGCTAAAGAGCAGATTAGTGCCTTAAGAGAACCTTGTAGTGCTTTTATTTTAATGCACAATTTATGGAAAAAACATATAATATCCTTTTGAATTTAGTCAATATATTTACACATAGAATTTCTTTTGCAAAGTTCATTTTTACAAACTTCCACAACTTGTTTAAACCTTTAGTTTATTTTACCTAATTTAAAACCAGCCTTTAACCCTAGGCGAAAATTTACATTTCCATGCCTTCTTAAAATCTTTTACTAAAAACACATTTTACTGTTCTTACATATCTTGCAGGTAAATCTGTTTTCAGTGGTCTCAATTACATGTTATAATGGTAACACTTAGCAATTTTTAACTTTGATAAAAAATCTGCTAAATTGTTTTAATTATGCACTAGGTCCCGAAAAAATTTGACTCCTTCCAGCATAGTTAAGGATGTAGTTAATTCCATATCTCCTGAGGCCTTGCCACGATGTAAAGGAGGCAAGTCAAACAGTTCTCAAAGGCCAAAGAAGCAGTTTACAACTTAAAACATTTAGCAAACCTAGTATCTGACTTGCACAATTTAGACCACCTATTTACATTTTAACAACATTTGCATTTCACCAATTATCTTTAATACTTTTTATTTCTCAAAGATTAAAGTCATGTGAAATAAAAGTTATTACAGCTTTTACCTTTTCTTAAAAATACATTTGATCTAAATGCCTATTTTTAAGCCAATTCATTAGAGCTCTTTTTTATATGCAAAACACACAACACATATGTAACTACACAGACAGACAGACGAAGATCCAGTATTTACAAGATTTTTCATTTGCCAATCTCCTAATTGGCTTATTGGCCTCTGGGGAGTGCCGTTTAAGAGTAAGCATAAGAAAGCATGCAGTTTCTAGGGTCTAATAAACAGATACAGCTAGAAGACAAAACAGATTTTGAGGGGAATCTATCCACCTCTAATTCCTGGGGTCCTATGAGAAAAACACAGGTTTCTACTAAAATGGAATTTACAGCACCTTTTCTGTTTTTTCCAAAGAGTCCCAGACCATCAGGAATTTTATTAGGGCCACTCACACATGCATTAAGAGTAGCAAGACAAAGTGGAGAAAAGTAATTTAGTCAACTGAGAAGAAAAAAAATCTTTTCCACTAAAACAAGATCCAAGAAAAGAAAAACATAAATGCCTTTTAAATATACCTATAGCTTGGATATCCACTTTTAATTAAGCTGAGAGCTCTTTAAGAAAATCCTTTTGGATCCCTTGTTACCTGACCTCAGCCATATCAAGCGGCCAATATTTCTGTCTTTTGTGCTTTACCAAAAGTAACTTCACAGGTAAAACCAACAAGCCTTAATTAAGATTCTGACTTAATCGTGAGTGTGAAAAGTCTTTCAAAGTAGGGAAAGCAGTTTTTACAACATCTAGAATCTTTAAGGGTAACTCAGAGAAAGGAAGATTTAAGAAAGGAAGGTAGAAGTTGTTCATAGAGGGGAAGAGAATTAACAAATGACAAAACTCACACAACTATTAAAGTACTCATTCCCCAAGTTAGGATTGAACCTGGCTCACTATTGTAAAACTGCAGAGGTTACAGGTCACGTTCCCAAGAATGTAAAACAAGATGGAGGCCTGCTGCAAAGTTTGTTACTGGGCAGTTTGCTGGGCTGACGTGAACAGCTGGTTTATGGGGGTCCTAGGCCTGCATCTTATCTTAAGATATCCTTCTTTCTAACAGAACCATATAGAAAGATATGCAAAGCACACCAGATTGGCTACAGCTTAAAACCAACATCACAAATCCTTTTCCATTAATCAAAACTTTACAGAGAACATAAACAGTGATCCTTACCATTCCTTTTACTGGTTTGCACAGGGAGAGAGAAACCAAAAGTCCGAGTAGTAAAAATCTTTTACCTTTTTGCCAGCATCCCGGGCTTCTGGGTTCCCTTCCCCCAAGCTCAATTCTAAGCCAACCAGTTTAAGATTTAGGAAATTTTCGTTTTCCCAGTTTGGAGTATGCATCCAAGGGAAGTGTCCTGTAGTATGAGGACACAATTACCTATCTGTGAAGAGAGGACAGAGGAGAAAAAAGGAAAAGGAAGGCTATTTGTTTTTTATTTCAAAGTTCTAGGGGTTCAGGAGAGATTCGAGATAATTATAGATGGAAGAAGAAGATGAAAGGTTACCAATCAGGGAAGAGGGGATAAGGCACTCCTAACTCCCTTCTCTTCCCAGTGAATACCCAGACTATGTGAGGGAGAGAGAGGAGGCATCCGTTCTCTTTTTTCCATCCTTATATCCCTGAGTCCTGGTGACCTCAACAGGGTGCCACCATGGGTGCCAATGCAGCTTTCACTCATGTTAACAGGGGATCTAGGGGCTGGGATTATCTACTCTTACCCACATACCCTCTGCCCCACCCTGCTGTTGTAACCTTTGAGTTCCCTAGACCTCATTTATTCCATGGATGTTAGCATGACCTCCATGCATGAAATGGGAGGCTTGCCTTAATCAGCAGGAGTTAGTCATGCTTACCTGCACTGTGCCTTCTAACCTCTGTTGTTGTCTGCCTCTGGATCCCTCCAATCCAGTTTTCTTTCCTAGGGCTTCAACCCAAAGCTTGGAATTGAGTTTGGGAAAAAATAACTCCCTCAGGAGGTTGCATGGACTCATTATTAAGTGTCAGGTGTCCCTCGCCAGACTGCAGCCACCAGTCAGCAGCGTTGCTCCTTTGCTGCCTCCTCAAACAAGGAAGAGAAATGTATCTTGTGAACTGAGGTCCTAGCCTAGTAAAACACCTTTCAGAAAAATCCTCTGGCATAGACAAGTCCCCTGTACTCACAGGGCTATGTTATTAGGTTGGTGCAAAAGCAATTGCCATCCCTACCATTCTAATGGCAAAAAAACCCCACAACTACCTTCATGCCAACCCATCAACTCCTGACCTGGTAGAGAAAATTAAAAAAAAAAGAAAATTAAAAAATCAGCTTAAGTGTAGGGCTGTGTTAACTGCTGACAGGGTGGAGAAAAGAAAAAAGAACAGTTTGAGTGCTGTGCGGGGAAGATGCCTGGGGGAAGAACCTCCTATTCTTGCTGTCTTCTCCTTCCTGACTCATCCAGAGGGGGAAACATTCCATGGGCATCTGGTAGGAGGGGATGGCCAGCAGGAAATGCTGGCCAGCAGGACATGCAGGGCCCTTGGGGAGGAGGGGCAGGGGGCGGGAGCCACCACTTGTCCATCTGTTCCGCATGTGAGCCCGTGGCCGTTGGGGTGAGGGGTGGAATACCCCCAATATTGTAAGAGAAAAGATCGATGTCATTACAGTCCTGAAAAAACAAACAAACAAACAAAAACAAAAACAAAAATAAGGAAAATGCCAAAGAAAAGACTGGGTTGGACCAAGGCCAACATTCCCAACCCCTGAGAACAACGGTAGGAATGGACAGTTTCCCTTGCCCTCAGAAAAAGTCTGAGGACGAGAAAGCTCAGAAACAAAAGTAAAAGAGATTTTTGTGTCTGCATTTTACTCACCCTTCTGATGTGTCCCCATATAGACCACCAAAATGATGCTGGATTTTTGTTCCTTAGTTCAGCTAAATCCAGGTTCTTTTCCCAAGACAGTGAAAAATTAGGCATATGAACACATTGAAGGGTGAGGAGGTTGGAATTTATTAAGTGAAAGGAAAGCTCTGCAAAGAGAGGGGTTCTCCAAGCAGATTTCCCCCTCACAATGGAGTACCAGGACTTCCACACACGAGCTGAAGAGGCCAGGCTCCTTCCATGCATAAGGCTTGAATTCCTGGTGGCTTCACCCCATCCATCCAGTGTACATGCAGGCCCTTAGTCTGAGCCACTCCACATTGATTTATTTCCCTTACTGTGCATGTGTTAAGGGGTGCAATTTTTCAATGTGGGTGTGTGCAGGCAAGCCCCTTGTGCACAATGACCTGGGTGGTTTGGAGGTTCTTGGGGGACCCTCCCCTACCTGCCTAGGCACTTGGCTGTCTCCTGCCTCTATCAATGGTATTTTACTTTTAACAAATCTGGATAGTGTCAATTGCAATGATTTAAGTAGTTTTCATTCAGAATCTAAATGCCAGAAAAGTAGTAACATTTCCAAAGTGAGAATAAGAAAATACAGAACTAATTCATTTACCCATCTTTTTATAAATTTCTTAGACATGAATTATTAATAACAAATTAGAAAATTATAATTTTTCCTACTCACTAGATATTAATGAGTTCTGACAATACAGCCATATTTCAAAATGCTTTTTAAAAAATATATTGATAATGTTACAATTATATAAACATATCATTTGTGTTCTCGTATTTTGATACTTCAGCTGCCACTGAAAAGGAAAGGTGGCAGGGAACTGAACATCTAACATTGGCACAGTTTTTGCATTCATAAATAATCATTCTCATGATAAAGAAAAAGAGGCCTAAGGAAATTAATGAAAACTGAGTCAAAATCACATTTAAAGACATTGATAGTGTTCCAAAGCAAGTGTATCCCATCTCAAGACCTGTGCTCTTTTAACAACATTATGAATAAGAATTGATTTTGTTAAATGCTTAGACTAGTAATGTGAAATACTCAATTGGTCCTCAATCCCTCCATCATTTCACTGATATTAGACATTCATTTATATAGCCAGTATGCATGAACATGACATCATAATTTTTCTAAGTATTTAATATAAATTCATCACAATAAATCTCATTTGAAACAATTCTTTGCCAACTAATTGTATAGATATTTGAAACATTAAAATAGAGAATCAAAGGTCTTGGAGACAGGTAGAATTTTTAAGGAGTCTAGAGAAGGAAACTCTATGTGACACATTTGGTATGCATTTAGATTTTTAAAATGTTTCAAACCAATAGTGAGGGTGGGCATAGAGACACAGGGGTATGGGCCTATAATGTGAGTTCTTCATCTAGATAGAAGCATCAAATATTCTGGAATTGCAGAGCATCAGATGTTAGCTCTGAAGAACCTATTACCAAAAACAATTATAGCACTTCACAGATGTTTGTATACTCCACAGATGTGTGTACCACACTAACACAAATGACTGCAATATGTGAGGAAATGCTTTTTTAAAAAATACTAATTAAGTGTTTTAGTTCTTCTCATTAATGATGCATATCATACCCCTCTCCATTTTATTTTTTTGGACACTTGAACTAACTTGAAACATAGATAAGAATATTTTAGGGGAAATTACTCATCTACACTCTCCTTCATCTCCCCATTACCTGTTGAAAGAATATACAGAAATTTGGTAGTATGTTTACATATCGGTTTTCTTTTTATTTTTTCTATTTTTATTAATCATTAAGGTACTCCTATTTTGTCTCGCTCAAAATCTGCAGCTACTAATGCATGGTTTTCTTTATTAACTATTATTAAATTCTGTCATGCAATATGTCTAATTAAGTTTCAGTCATTAGAATTAATTTTAGGAAAAGTATTCGTCCCAGACATAGTGTACTAAAATACTTTATGGAGATGTTCTTAATTTACAAATATTTGGAGTACTTGGTTTCACTGCTTGTTGAGATACTTAGCCCTGTTTTGTTGCACTATGATTCTCAATGTAATGCAATGTTTAAGGCAAGTTAAAAATTTTTTATGTTGTATAACATAAAAGATTATGCAACATAATAAGACTACAAAAAAAAGATCATACTCCATTTATTGTTTTATTTTTCTTATCATCTACATGGGGTTCCACCTTAACTATAGGGCATGAAAAAACTTATCTCCACATCAAAACCATTTTTAGTTCCCTGTTACAAGCAATAAATTCCACCTGCCTGCAGTTGTCAAGTTATTGAGCCATTATATGCTGGCAAAATATCACAATATTACACACACACACACACACACACACACACTTACACACAGAGATGACACAAAGATGTGATGTAGCACAGACTAGGAGTAGATCACTCTGCCAGGGGACACACACTGCTTCCTCAACATCTCCTGGGTCTTGGGGTAGAACAGACTTGCAGAGAAAGGCAAAGCTCCCACAGGGGTGAGAATTGCAATTTTCCCCACCCCCTGCGTAAACCTGTGGACTGGAGAATTAGGCTTATAATGTGCAAAATTAAAAGAACAGTAGGAAGGAAAAGACATGTTTTAAAAAGATTTTAAACTTGAAATGTAGGCTTATTTGATAACACATATAGGACTAAAGTTTAATAGTATTAAACAACAAAATGCCTTTGACTCAACATTATTCAAGTTGTAGGAAAGAACAAAGAAGACACTTTCAATTTTGTATGTACTGTATTTTTAAGTAGATTGTGTTTCAATGTAAAACTGACATTTATGACTAGTAGATTTTGTATTTAAGAATCAGAGAAAGAAGGGGATTCAAACTGTGATTTCCAATTTTGCTCTAAAAGTGTGGCACAAAGAAATAACTATTCTTACTTAAACTATAATTTTCCAAGCTGTAGGCATAAACAATTTTAGAAGAAACCAGATGAAATACATGATAATAAACACTGAAACACCTTTTAGAACAAAAAACCCTGCCCCACCCTGTGTGTGTGTTGTGTGTGTGTGTGTGAACATTTAAAAGTGCTCAATGAAAAACAGTAATGACCTTTCCTCATTCTGTTTCAATGAATAGAGTAATTTAGCCATCAGTATTATTATTAGACTGTAAAAGTAAGCACATAATTTTTTTAAATATTGCCTTTTTTGTCAGAAATTCCTTCTATTCTTTTATTATTAAGATGAAATCACCTCTAAAATTGCACTTTTGTTTTCCTTCATATTATATGAATGTATATTTGCTTACATTAATGTGTAAGTATAAGGGTATATTTATTACATATTGTATATGCATATATGTAAAATTAAATATAATAATTTTTTTCTCCTTTAATTTCTCTTCAGAAAATTATCCATATAGATGTTTTATGCCATAGGAAACACTGCCCAGGAAAAAGTCTTAGAATATAAGATTTTTAACACCTTAGAATTTTAAAAAAATGATTGATTTTGAAATGTACTTTTAATTTTTTATATGTAGTAATCGTACACCATTATTGCATAACGAAATGCCATGAAGTTTTGTGGATGAATTGTATATCCTTTTTGGATTTAGTTACTTTATGTAACGCAATTAGTTATTTTTTATTTGAAACATGTATTGTTCCAAAACGTGATGTGAGAGCACACACACTCAAATTGAAAATACAGTAAATCAATTTCACTCTCTCTTAATGGTAATCTAGTATGTTGACTGTGTAAAGGTTAAAAAAAAGTAAATTATACAATTATATCTCAAAAGTTCCTCATGAAAAGGACTTTTAAAAATCTAGGCCCCAACATACTAGACTAAAAATCAAAATGGAGTCACCCATGCTAAAGTTCCAGGTCACCAAATCGAAATAATCTCAGCTATTACCTGACCTTCCAAAAAATCAGGAGAAATAACAGCCAATTACCCACACAGGTCAGTTTAAATCTTCAATGGGCATTGTAATGAAGTTCCCTCTGCTTTAATCCCTACGCAAAAGAAGGCTGAAGTAACCTAATATGAGCTATCAGTCATTATTTTATTGTTTTGTCTTCCTATCTCTGCCTTACAAAACAAATGGCTTTGAAAGGATTAATACACTCTTTGTTCTTTGCTTCTGCTTTCTTCAGTCCTTGACTGTATATAAATCCCACTTCTTTTGCTCAGCTCATTTGAACACTTATTCTATTTTATTAAATGAAATGCCCAATTGTAGAATCCTGAATAAAGCCAATTGAAATGTTGAAACTAAAAAAAAAAAAAGTCTTACTCATTTCAGATATTTTAAAGTACTGATTAATAAAACAGATATTGAAATAATCTATGAAAGCCATTTTTTCTTTTCATAGTCAACAGTATATGAATTTCATTCATGTACTTGCTATATATAATTACATCTTCCTTTCTCATTTTCTGTAGATACATTTGGAAAAGACTAGCTCAAAATAAGTAGGAACACTCTCCTCTAGTGGACTAATAAGTTTTGGAGTCAAAGAGTTGTCAAAACTACTTTAAGTTGATAAAACACAGGTCCTTCGAAGAAATGCGGTGGTAGCTCCATTGAAAGCAAATTGCTTAAATGTAACAACCAGTCATAATGAGGAGGTAGAATAGCATACTACCACCTATGTACCAGAAAGAGTACAGCTTTGTGATTTTCTTACAAATAATCTATGGCAGGCAAGGATCTGTACTGAGTGTTACAGAATAATTGAGAATTCCTTCTATTGTCTTTATGCATTTTAATGGCAAGCCAGAGAACCTTTGTCTGATGGAAATAATCACTGGCGAATTAGTCAAACAGGCAGGGTAATAGCTGATTATCTAAGCATGTATACTTTGACCATTTTTAACTGTTATGGCACATGAAATGATTGAAATAATGTCAGAAAAAATTTTAAGTTGGAAGAAGTCTAGTTTACCATCTCATGACAGTTCATGAAATCAACTCTTCCAACCTCGAATTCTGAGGAAGCTAAAATGCTACTAAGTTGAAGCACTACTAATGATGATGTTATACCCAGCAGTCACAACTTTAGTTCAGATTTAAGAAAAGTTGACAGAGAATCAATTCCCAACATATATAAACTGTGCTGACTCTACAGGTGAGCTCTTGTAATCCTGTTAAACCTACTTAAGATCACACATTTTTCTACGGTGTAACTCCATTTATCATTACTCACTCCAAAATCCTTTTGAAATGACACTAAGGATGCATTCATAAGGCCCTATTAATGTTAAATCATGTCTTCAATTGACAGACAAGATGAAAAGATGAACTCCCTGTCTCAACAGTGAAAAGTAGAACCAAGAGGCCATGGTAGGGTGAGCAAGCAGTCATGCTCCGTGTGTCCTTGGAGAGTATTGCAAAACCTGCTTATCTGTAACCAAATCAAAGAGCAATTCCTGAAAACAATATCAAAAACAACTCTAGCTAGAAATTCCCCAACTGGCCACCAATAGACAAGCCGGTGCCATCCCACCAACCACCTGGAATTAGCCAATTAAGAGAGAATGATGATTTGGGGTTTAAAGGTCATTCAGTCAAGACTCTATACTTCACTCTCTTCACTCCTCTCCTGACCTGAGATTTTTAACATTATAATCTCTAACTCTCCAACACCCCCCAACAGAGTGTACTTTTCTTTTGCCCTGAAGTTGGTGAGTTAGTGTGCCCCTAGTCTGCAGACTGCTTTTAGAAAATTAAGTTTTCCTTTTTCCTCTGGAGAAACCAATGGTCTTTTGTTAACTCTAATCATTGCATATGTGCATCCAATTGACAAGTCAAAGCCCACCTATATGATGTATGATGTGGAAAATTATATGGTGTAATGCAAGTGACAGTTTCTGTGGAAATAATTTGTAAAAATATTCTGTGAAATATTTTGCATATGAATTGAATGTCAAAGATTATTATTTTGTCATTTACTTTTTTCTGACTAATGTAATACTCTTTTCAGATTTGAATTAAGACTGGAATTACCACTCCTTTTGTTGTTGTTGTTGCTTTGAGACAAGGTTTCACTCTGTCACCCAGGCTGGAGTGCAGTGGCACAATCATGGCTAATTGCAGCCTCAACCTCCCCAGGCTCAAGTGATCTTCCCATCTTAGCCTCCTGAGTAGATGGGACCACAGGCATGTGCCACCACTCCTGGCTTATTATTTTTTTTTAGAGATGGGGTTTCTCCATGTTGCCCAGGCTGCTCTTGAACTTCTGGGTTCCAGACATCTACCCTCCTCACCCTCCCAAAGTCCTGGGATTACAGGCATGAGCGACAGCACCCAGCCCATCAGTTTTTTGTTTGTTTGTTTGTTTTTACTTACTTTCTATATACTTATTACTTGTTATAGTCTTTCTATACTTTCCAGTGAGAATTGGGTCTCTTGCTTCTTGTATTGTCTTCTTATAATTTTATTTTGGTCCTATGTAATGTATCTTTTATTACTTGATTAAAATTTAATTAAGTCAATAATAGTACACCTTTTGTGAAAACGCTATTTAGCCCAGGTGCAGTGGCTTATGCCTATAATTCTAGCACTTTAGGAGGCTGAGGCATGTGAATGTCTTGACCCCAGGAGTTTGAGACCAGTCTGGGCAACATGGAAAAACCCTGTCTCTACACACACACACACACACACACACACACACACACACAAACACACAAAATAGCTGGGCATGCATGGTGGCCCATGCTGAGGTAGGAGAATCACCTGAGCCCAGCAGGTCCAGGCTGTAGCAAGCTGTGATTACACCACTGCCCTCCAGCCTGGATGACAGAGTAAGAGCTTGCGTAAAAAACAAACAACATGAAAACATTATTTATTAGGATCAAATTCCCTCTTTTCTCCTTTTATTCATATTTTACACTTTAGCATGTCTTTTTAATTTTTTTCCCCCTTTGGTGTCCATATCAAAGCAATCTCTTGATTCTTTTATATCTCAGAAGACTTCTTATCAGCCTCCTTTACATATTTGTTTGAAAAACATTATTTCTATTTCCCAATTCATTCTAACATTATGAACTCTTTTGTATCTTTCAGTAAGTTTCCATGTGTGGACCACTTTTTGTTGTTATTGTTTTAATTGTAGATTCTTCTGTAATTTTCCTAATTGAACAGACTGTTAATATAGAAGAGACACACAAAGTCTACAAATTCAATGCAAACATCTTATTTAAACTAGAATCGCATGGATGTCACCACCAGAAAGCATAGAAGAAAAAAATCTCAAATTGGACGTGTTTATGAATAATCACATTTTCTTCTCTCTACACTTGGATTGCTTTTAAAAACAAATAGCGCTTCTTTCCTAATAAGCAATGTCTTTTAGAGGGAATGCCATTTACCTTCTTCACACTGCTTAACGTTGGTATTTCACTTCTATTCAACATAAGTACACAGACTCCAAATCTTTTTCTTATTTCATGTTTTTAGTCTCCATCATTGCCATCATAAATATTATTATTTAAAAAATTGTTTTTAAAAATCAGGATAATGATATTAGTGTCAAATAGCAGATGAGATTTTTAATTTAAAATAAAATAAACTAGAAACTAGAAAGCATGTTAAGGTCTTAGGAAATGATTTGCAGATGAAAAATATTAAAATTTAAATTAAGCTAATTGTTACCCCTTATTACAAATAAAACAAATAAGTACAGAATTTACAGTAATCTTTATCTTATTCTGGCTCAATCTACTTTGTAATTCCTTTTTTAAAAAACACAAGTGAGGCCTGTCAAAACTATATTTAATGCAATTTATTTTTTCTGAATGTTTCAAATAGGCAATTATATATATAACTATATTATATAATGAAAAAAATCCATAAACAAATAGGATATACACATATAACTACCTATTAGCTTTGTTCCTCTATATATTTCAGGTTAAAAATTATGGAAAAGGGCACATAGACACATACATATAATATGACTTATATATATGTATGCTTATATGTATGCATATATATATGCTGTAAGCCATATTACGTATGTATGTACATATGTGCTCTTTTCCATAATTTTTAAACTTAAATATTGTGTCTGTTGTAGACCTAATTCTACCCCTCTTTCTCTCTCTCTGTCTGTCTCTGTCTCTGTGTCTCTCTCTCTATATATATATATATATGTGTGTGTGTGTGTGTGTGTGTGTGTGTGTGTGTATTTATTTATTTATTTATTTTGAGAAAGGGTCCTGCTGTTACCCAGGCTGAACTGCAGTGGTACAGTCATGGCTCACTGCAACATCAGCTTTCTGGGCTCAAACGTTCCTCCCACCTCAGCCTCCTGAGTAGCTGGGACCACAGGCATACATCACCATGCCCAGCGAATTTTTTATTTTTTTGTAGAGATAGGTATTGCTGTGTTGCCCAGGCTGGTCTTAAACTCCTGGACTCAAGTAATACTCCT
The DNA here is from genome assembly GCF_028858775.2 of Pan troglodytes. Classification (NCBI taxonomy): domain Eukaryota; kingdom Metazoa; phylum Chordata; class Mammalia; order Primates; family Hominidae; genus Pan; species Pan troglodytes. Next base: position 116,889,560 of record NC_072401.2, on the reverse strand, counting down.
GCCTTGGCTTCCCAAAAAGTGCTGAGATTACAGACACCGTGCCCAGCTGGTTTTTAATATATATATTTAAAGTCAGACTAAATGAGCTGGACATTTGGCTCAAATCCTGAATTCATTACAACCAGTTGCTCTGTTACTTGGTCCATTTGTAATATTTCTTGGAATGGTTTAATGGGTATAAGCCATGGTCTTGACTTCCTTGTTTCATTTTTAGAATTAGGTCTACAACAGACACAATATTTCAGGTTAAAAATTATGGAAAAGGGTACATATACACATACATATGTATGTATAAATTATATATGTATGTATACACATGCCCTTTTCTATAATTTGTAACCTGAAATATATGTATTTGTGTGTATATATGTGTATATATACATACACATTTGCTAAATAATTAGTTATAGGAGCAACAAAAATTCCATAAACAAATAGGATATATACATGTATCATCTATTAGTTTTGTTCCTCTGGAGAACCCTAACAGTACTAAAAACATAGATTTTATTAGAAAACGTATGTGTTAATCTCTGTACCATAAATTATAATAATGAAAATATGCACACTAAAATATTTTTTAAAGGACTGCACTAGTGAAAATATATATGGAGAAAACTACCTAAGATTAAGTAACATCTGAGCTGTTGTAATAGATATTCTGGCATTACTTTTTATATATATTCATGTACTTAAAATAGTTCTGTGATGAACTTATAGCACTTGTATAATTAGAAAAATATCATTTTGCCAGGCACAGTGACTCACGTCTGTAATCCCAGCACTTTCAGAGATTGAGGCAGGAAGATTACTTGAGCCCAGGAGTTTGAGACTAGTCCTGGCACCATAGCAAGATCCATATCTACAAAACATTAAAAAATTAGCCTGCCATGGTGGTGTACACCTGTAGTCTCAGCAACTTAAGAGGCTGAGGTGGGAAGATCGCTTAAGCCAAGGAGGTCAAGGCTGCAGTGAGCTATGATCACATGACTGAACTCCAGCCTGGAGTTCAGATGGAGGGAGACGCTGTCTCAAAACAAAATAAATAAAAGATGAAAAACACTTCATTTTGAAACTAAGTACAAATATTCATAACTGCTAAGAAATTACTTACAAAAAAAAGAAACCTATATACAAAAAAAAAAAAAAAGAAAGAAAGCTATTTAGAAAGCTACTTACAAAAAAAGGTATATCTTTTAGGTTCTATTTATATGAATTAACTTTAAGGTGAGTTAACCTGAGATAAAATTAGTGAACTACTTCATATCCTTCTATCAAAATCAACTGAAATTTTAAATAAGATAAAAGGAGGGAGGAATATTTAACATCAAAACTAAGAGAAATCTGTAATAAAATATACCTGACATGTACTTGAAATCTATACCAAAAAATAAGAGTGGCTGCTGAGAGTTGAAAAACCACTCTCTGCATCCTGCATCAGAAAGAGTTTTCTCTGGAAGGAGTTGTCACAATAATAAAGCCTCTTTTCAATAATACTTTGACTAATTTAAGAATAAGGCCATAGATGGGAGCAAGACAATCAGAAAATGCTCCTAAAAGGTCCTCAGAATATATTCCTTCTATAAAAAGATAAAAAAGAATATATAAAACCTAACAGCTTGCTGTGAAAAAAAGCAGTAAACAAGATAGAGGTCACGGAACATAAAAACACAATTGTTTAGGGAAAAATCAATATGTGTGTGAGAAAATAAAGCCTAGGAAATCTACCAACATCTGTCTAATAGTGGTTTCTGAAAGAAAAAAAGAATGAGAGTGGAATGAAGGAAATAATCAAAATAATAACAGAATAACTTTTCACAGAGCTAAAGAAAGACTTTAGACTACCAAATGTTAAACAGACTAAATGATCCTCATATACATAGATTTATTCTTCTGAAATTTTGAAATTCAAAGAATAAAGATAATTTCATAAATTCTTCTAGAGTAGGAAAACAGATACAAGATGACAGACTGTGTAGAAATAAACAACATAGCATATGCAGTCAGAGCTCCAACTCTTCACCCAAAGTCCAACTGCCAGCACCTGAGTTTCTTTGTCTAAGATTCTCAGCTCATCAGAATCCATGCCAGGGAATCCAATGCCCCGCTCAATGCATGATAAAAACTGGAGAGTAAATATCCCTAATTCCTCACTCCTCAGGGGGAATTACATTGAGGCACAACAGTTAACACTGATTCTCAAGGATCCTCTGCGGGATGAGGTTTCAGATACCCACTGTGATAATTCACTTGATAATAAACCTTCTATTGGTTGCCTTCCCTTTTCTGTGAGATTTCCTGTCTACACTGCAAATATTTTTAGGTTCATCTCCAAAATCAACTATCTGAAATCAAATTCTTGCTTAAAAGGCTCCTTTGGGAAAACCCAAACTAAGGGAGAAAAACGCTGGGGGAAGAGGTGATTATTAGTAAATTTAGAAAAAACAATATCTGTACAGTTCTCAGGAAAAATTATTTTCCACATAAAATGCCATGTATTATCAATTAGTATAAGGATAAAATGAAAATAATTGATAACATGCAAGCATCCAGTATGTTTCTGGAGTGCTGCAATATGACTTGAAAAAAAAAAGAGTCAAGAAAGTGTAAGACATTAGAATTAAAGAGTAGCCAAATATGCAACTTAATAAGATCCCCGGACAACAGCCATATAATGCACCTAAAAAGAAGGAAGCATATTAGTTAGTTGTTTGATTAAATGAACATGTTAGTGGTTTCTTAAGTAAAATTTCTTGTTTAATAACAAAATAATAGAAAATCAGTAGAAAATTCAAGTGTAAGAGGGACTGGGGGAAGAAGATGAACAAGAAACTGAAAATTCAAAAATGAGATAAAACATTCTAGTCAGTTGAAGAAGAAGACATATTCCATTTCATCTTGAAATTTGAACAAAGTAGCATAAGCTCAATAACATACACATATTTCTTTCTCTATGATTCAATCATAGTATTTCATTTAGACAAAATAATGTATATATAATATGGAATGATATCTGAAACTGGGAAAACTTAATCAAGTCTACTGAACATAACATGTCAGATGAACCAAAAACAGAAAATGACAAATATGAGCAAGAATTTGAGGAATGGCAGGGAAGGAAATTTTACTTTCAATAATATGCCCATCTATATGGTTTAAAATTTTATTCCCATGTACATGTATCACTTTTATAATAAAAAAGAAGCTATTCATTTCAAACCCTAAAGATTAATGGTAATTATAGCAATAGAGATGAAGATAATATAAACACTTCCACCACATCTTAAGATTGAGCAGCAATTGTGGTTTGCTTTGCAATATGATTAAACAATCTTGTTAAACTTAATCTAATACTATAATCCATGGCATTCCCACAACTCCAAAGATAATTCATATTTTGTTTTATATTTTGAAAAATGGCTTTGAAACAATATCAGGATAGAAACATAAGCCTTTTCTATTTGGAAATTTGACGGCACAGTATATTAGATAAGTTCAATTTATCTGAGAGATGTATATTAGTTACCTATTTTTTAAATTGCAAGATGCGATTTTTATCACTTATTCCATTCAGAAGCACATGTGATCTTAGCACAACTAGCTTTTCTCATTAAGAAGGCTTCACTGACCTAAACCGACAGTCTATTTTATCCATTCCCCATATTTCTCTCCTATTAGCCAAACTTTATTATTTTATATATATATTTTTACATTGCATGTATCACTATCTGAAGTTCTGTTATTGGTTTTATTTAAGTGTTATCTACTGCCTGCCACTAAAATGTAAATGCAACAAGAGACAATAATTATTATATCATGTTTCCTTCGTATTTCCAGATTCTCAGAGCAGCACTCAACATGTACAAGACACACTATAGAACACAACAAACAGCTGTTGAATAGATGAGTCATGCAGAAAAAGAAACATTCTTAAGATACTATTAATTGATTTTTATTTAATATTCCTATCTTCATTTCTATTTTAAACATTGATAAAAGACAATTTAAGAAAATATAGGCTGGGCACGGTGGCTCACGCCTGTAATTCCAGCACTTTGGGAGGCCCAGGCGGATGGATCACAAGGTCAGGAGATCGAGACCATCCTGGCTAACACGGTGAAACCCCGTCTCTACTAAAAAATACAAAAAATTAGCTGGGCTTGGTGGCGGGAGCCTGTAGTCCCAGCTACTCGGGAGGCTGTGGCAGGAGAATGGCATGAACCCGGGAGACAGAGCTTGCAGTGAGCCAAGATCGCACCACTGCACTCCATCCTGGGTGACAGAGCGAAACTCCATCTCAGAAAAAAAAAAAAAAGAAAATATAAGAAAATGTCTTACTTAATATCTAATGAGATGTGGGTTATTAACATTATTTAAATAATAATTTTAAGTGAAGCAAATTTTTTTTGTACAAATATACATTTTCTTTTTAATTTATTAATTTTACTTTCTTTCTAAGTTTTTAAACTTATTTAAAAAAAAACCCAAAAACTTGAGAACAAGGCAAACATCTGAGTTGCATATCTTGACAACATCATGTGGGCTAAAGACACACTTCATTTTCTTTATAGGATATTAATTAGAGATGTATCTGACCCCATAATCTTGTAATGACATTTCTTTATCAACTTGCCTTTAATTACACAGGTTCTCAACTGCTCTTTGCATTGATCTAAATGTTTTGCTGAATCTCTCCTTTATTAATCTCTCCTATATTAATTAAATTAAAATATTTGATGTATTTTTAATTTATATTTGCATTAGTTATGATTTTAGCTTTTTTGGAAAAATTATACTTTTATGAGTGTAATTAGATACACATTAAATAATATATATAATATTTATGCTGGTTTTGAAAAAAGTGATGAACACTTAATAGAGTTACACACTTTAAGAATAAGAACATTACCAATAGCATTAAAATGTCACCAAATGCTTCTAAATCATGTCCGCTCTCCATCCCAGAAGCATACACATAATACGCTAAATTTTGATTGATGTCTCCTCTTCAATATCTGTCTTTCAGTTTTTGGATCTCATAAAGTTTATTCAAATGAACTCCAAAAAACTGAACATGTGATAATTTAGAGTATTGAACTGAATATATTTTTGAAAAATACACACACATTTATCATAAGTAAGGCCTTGCTTGCACTCTTGCCTTTAGCTTTCCCCACTCCTTTAAAAAATGCAAAATACTAAAGCAGTCTAGATCTGGAATATAATTCAATGCTTTAAAAGAGGCTTTCTAGTCACATAGTCAAAAATGAGTTAATTGAGAGAAGATAAAATATGACATTCTTGTTCAAAGAACATATATGACCTTAGACTACACTTAGTAATATATCATCAACAGTGATCCTCCTGCCGTGGCTTCCCACAGTGCTAGGATTACAGGTGTAAGACACCAAGTCTGGCCAAACACTATAATAACTTCTAACAAACTTTAAGGGACCAGTTTTTCCAGAAAAGAAAAAAAGAAGAAAGGGTTGTTTCCATCATTCTGTGATGCTTATGTATTCTAGATTCCCCAAATCAGATATCAAAATAAAAGAACATAAGAATATAAACTCTTTTTATTCTAAAATATCTGTTGCAAATACTTAATTTTTACTAAATAGCCATTCTTATCTTCCTCAATAGTAAACACATAATGAACAAAAGAGTCCATGAAAATATTAAATATCTGTTTCATATAGATATGACCATATGATTATATTTTGGCTAAAAAGATAGAAGTGGTTTACACAGCTCATAGGAAATGTTCTTACAAATGGAAAGTTGGAGGCCTTCTCACACTTTCTGCTTAATGGCTTAATGGTCATAACTCTAGCAGGCATGCTGGACCATGAGTAGTGGTTTGGAATGAAGGCCATTTATGAGGAAGAAATAATGTAAGAGGGAATTGGGAATTTGACTTCATGGAGAACAGACCATACCAACTTGGAGCCTACCAGTTCTAGAATTTCAAAACATGAGAAACAGAATAAAAACAAGTATTTTATTTATCCACCATTATTTAGGTTCATCTGTTAACTGTAGCCAAACCTAATCTAAACTAATATAAAACCCTTTTTTAAAAAATTACTTAGTACTAGAATACAATTAAGGTTAAAGTTTGAGTATACTGTAGAGTTTATCCCAACGATAAATGAAAAACATAAAATTAGAATATCTACCAATATATGGGCCGATATTAATATGGTAAACAAGTATCTCAGGTTGCTTGGGCCCAAGGAGTTTCCTAAGGTGCTGGATTTACAGTGTTAAAATGGGGACAGTGTTGTGCAAATAGGGATGATTAGTTTTATCCATTTAGTCTATAAAATGGACTAAAGGAAAAAATACATGATCAATTTAATATACTTAGAAACAGTGTCAAACAGTATAAATCAATTATTTTTAATTAAAAGCAAAACTAAATGTTCAGTTCTTTTTCTTTATGTGGCAGAGAAGTTTATTTCAGAACTACATGGTCACTGAAAATACCTAGATGGAAAAAATAATAGAAAACATAAAACCTTGCTGAAGGTCTTAGAGAATTATCAAGGTATTGATTACTTTCAAGAAAGGAAGAATGAAATCCCAGAAAAGTGAGCCTAATGGGGCCTATTTGCCTGCTAGAGGCATTAACAAAGAGTCCAGAAAATGACCCACACTTTTATAGTCACTTGATTTATATCACCTGGCCAAGATAGCTCTCCAGAGAAATGGAAAGGAAGACCCGGATCAATTAGGTAGTCTTATGAGAACAAAACAGAAAAACTGGACCCCTGTCTTCCAACCATACACAAAAATCAATCCTTACCAGATTCAGATATAAATGTAAGGTATAAGGAAAAAGCTTCTGAAAGATAACATTGCAGACTTTGAATTAAACAGATTCCTTAATCATAACACAAAAACACAAATTATAAAGAAAAAATACTGTGTTCTACTAAAGAATACCATTAATAGAGTAAAAATGTAAAACTATGACACGGAGGAAACATTTTTCAATATATGAAACTGAACTATATATAATTTATATATGTTTCAATATTTTATGTATTATATATCTACATCACCCCAAATATATATTCTCCCCATAAAACAATACAAAAATGAAAGTGATACAGTAAAAACTAAAAAGTCAATTTGTATATTCTAATGGGCAATAAACATTTGAAAAAATGCTCAAAATCATTTATCATCAGATAAATTAAAATTAAAGCCAAAATAAGATACCATTATCCAAAACCATAATTTCTAAAGTTAAAATGTGATTACACCAAGCATTAACAAAGACATTGACCAAAAGGAGGCAGTTTGGTAAAATCACTTTGAGGAATTCCTCGTATTTTATGGCATATGCTAGGATACAACAATTATCCTTTGCAGGTGTATCTCCAACAAACACTTATTAATATGTGTGTCTAAGGATGAAGACAAGCATATTCATGGCAGCCCTTTTTTCAAATAGCCCCAAATTGAAAATACTAGCTACATTATAATAAAAAATTTTAGCTTATTTCTATTGTGGAATATGACTTTTTAATGAAGACCATCTATACTCAGCATGAATAAATCTCACAAATGTAATTTTGAATGTAAAAAGCTAGATTAAAAATTCATTTTGCATAATTTTATTTGCATAAAGTTTAAAACAAATTAATATATACTGAGCACAGTTAGGTAATGACTGTGTAGGAAATCAAGGAAGACCTCTAATGTCCTTCAGAGGGCAATGTATCATTTCGTTCATCTCAATGGTGGTTATACATGTGTGTTCATTTTGTAATTATTCTCTACCTTAAGGACCGTACACTTTTCTATCCATTAAACTTCTTTCAATTAATTTTAAAGGTAAATATAAATAAAAGTTTCTGAGTTACTAAAAACAACTGCAAATTAATTAAATCAATTTGTGTTGAAGCAAACAGATCAGTGAAACAGAATAACAATATAAGAAAGACCTTTATTACTATCAGAGCTTCCTATATAATAAAGATAGCAGTATAAATAAAAGACAAATTTTTGGTATTGGATATACCAAATATATATTATACATATATTTGTGGAAAAAGATATCTTCAGTCTAAGCATCAAAAGTCATGAAATAAATTAATTTGTCAACAAAATTATGGATTTCTCTTCATCGAAGAATCATTTAGTCAAAGAAATAAACAAACATGGCAAAAGCATAGTCAAAGTAAAATAAGTTAGAGATTCTTCTCTAGAATATGTAAGAAACACCTGTTAATTAACCAGTAAAAAAATAGTAAATTTGTAAAATAGGCAAAAGATGTGAATTATCAATTTTCATAGGGAGAAATCTGAAGTTCCACCTAATAGATAAAACAGGTTTCATAGGTCATTAATAATTAGGAAAATACAAATTAAAACATATTACCACTGTACACCAATTGAAATGGCAAAATATCTGGAGATGTGAAATGCTACTGAAAGATTAGCCTGGTAGAACCACCCTAAATATAAATTTAAAATGTCTGACTGACAAATTAAAAATTCACAGGTCTTATGTGAAGCAGCCTGTTTATGTGCATGGGTTAACAACTCATTCCCTGCCCTCCACAAGTTACATGAAGTGCATCTGCTACTAACAGATAGGCAGCAAGGAACAACAGAAACCTAGGATTCATGGCCAGTGATCCTCCAAGGCTCAGAAAATCTGTCTGGGGCAGACACAGATACAGTCTCAATTGCACATGCCCCATTTGCACCGCAGCTGACAGAACCCAGAAAGAAGCTATCTCTGAGTTATGTACCCCAAGGGTAACCGGGCAACTCAACGTCAAAATGCACTTTAAACTTTTTTTTTTCCTTTCCCTTCGGTTTCAAGAGATAACCTTGAAGCAAACTAAAGAAGTCTTTTTTCTCTGCTTTCAAATAGACTCCATGTCCCGCCTTTTCTCACCACATATGTACTCTATTCACATTTATCTAACTGTATGCTATTTTCTAATTATGTGCCTTCTTAGAAGTTCCAGGGGCTAATATTTAGACACAAAAATCAAGCCTGGAGACCCAGTGGCAGAATTTCAGAGTTTACTTCAAGGCAGTAGTTAACAACTCTGACATTTTTGAGATGACAGCAGTCCGAGATCCAGGTGGACTGTTACCCAGGATAGCCACAGTGCAAGACACACAGACAATGTACTCAGAACAATTCCTGCATGCATTCCTTATCAAGTTTTCTCTTTTTAAATCTCTGCTTTCTTCCCCAAAATTGAAGTGGTTGCTTTGGATGGGAATCGGACATTTCCCCATTACTAGTTTTGGGTAATAAAGTCACTTTCTTTCTCCCAGAACTTGCTCGTAACTGGACTCTGTAAGTGGAGAGCATCCGGACCTGCGTTCAGTTACACAGAGTGTTGGGAATTGCTGGGCTAATGCAATGAAAGACATCAGTTTCTGGGGAGTGGGGTTGGAGACCTAGAGGACTAGAGCAGAGCCTTAACTCTTCCAGCTAGTTTCCGCTTAATGGAGGATATTACATTCCCAGCACATTCCACAGTTATTCTTGAGAATTATAAGTGAGAAAGGAGGAAAACTAGTTCAGTTCAAGGCCACCTGGAGAAATCTCCTGCACTTTACGACACAGCAAATTCATCATGAACTTACATCCCAGACAAATTCATGCAAATTACTTACATTTGTAAGTAGTAGAAAGATTGCTCTATTTTTGGTAATATAGATTTGGGGGCAACCTAGCTGACTACTTTTTAAAGAATGATTATGTAAAATATTTTAGATTTCATACCACTGATGTTATGCAACATTTAAAAGAAACAGGCTACATGGACATATTCAAAAATTGTTAAGTGAAAACATTATGAGGGAAGTAAAATTTGAAGCATATCTTATTTATATAACTTTAAAACCTATAAACATGCAGCAAAAATATATAGCTTAACAATTTATGTACAGATTTAAAGGCATATCAAACAAAATATAAGAAGTATAATTATAGGTTAGGAGTAGAAAGTTAGAGACAAAGGAAAAATATATTTATTTTTAAAAAATTTTTAGCACATAATATAGAATGGCATAAAATTAGGATTATTTCAAATATCTGCACCTGGGTTCCTATACATGCAAATAGATGTGAGTAGGTGTTTCTGTGAGGATCCTGAGACATTATCTTACATAAAAAGAAAAAAAATTGAATACATAAATTAACAGTCTATTTGGTAACAGGTAATGTCACACACATTCTTCTACAAGTAGAATAATAGTTGGCCTAATTAAGACATTTGTAAATTTCATTAAGCTGATAATATAATTAAATTACTTAAATATATTTTAAAAATTCGTATTTTAAGTGCTGTTTTTTGGGTAATTTATATAATCAAACTTTATGATAAAATTATAAACATAAGATTATAACATTAGTATTTATGTATTCATTTTAATATTAGTATTTTGTGTGCTTATTATTTTCTTTTTTTTTTTTTTGAGACAGACTCTTGCTCTGTCACCCAGGCTAGAGTCAGTGGCACGATCTGCACCTGGCTATGCTTATTAGGCATGTAATTAGGCAGCACTAAGATAAAACTAAATATAATTTTAAAAATGAAGTAAAAAGAAATAAAATTAATGTTTTCTGATTTTAAGAAAAGATAGCATTAATTCTTGTCTATTAAACCCATTAAGCATATTATTATGATTTACTTTTTTTTTTTTTTTTTTTTTGGAGATGGAGTCTTGCTCTGTCACCCAGGCTGGAGTACAGTGGCATGATCTTGGCTCACTGTAACCTCCGCCTCCCATGGTCAAGTGATTCTCCTGCCTCAGCCTCCTGAGTACCTGGGACTATAGGCGCGTGCCACCGCACCTGGCTCATTTTTGTATTTTTAGTAGAGATGGAGTTTCAACATGCTGACCAGGCTGGTCTTGAACTCTTGACCTCGTGATCCTCCCGCCTCAGCCTCCCAAAGTGCTGGGGTTACAGGTGTGAGCCACCGTGCCTGGCCTTGATTTACTATTTTTATTTTTTCATGTTTCTTTACAATTTTAATCTATATGTCTCATCGAAATATTTAAAACCATGAAATAAAATACATCTGTCGTAATGTTAACAGTAACTTCCCAATATATTCAAATTAAAAAAACATTTATTTTAGACAGAAATACATGTCTATGTTTAGAAAAAGGGAACTTGCCTTTTTGAGATCAATAAATACCCATTTGAAGTAAAATTTGGCAATATATAAATTAATAGTGTGTTATTATGATACACAAAATTACCAAATTATAATTTCTTTCAATAGAAATTATTTATAAAATTGCCTATACTCAAAATGGTAACATGTAACATTTCTTGACTTTGTATTTTTCTGTGTTGCTAATTTAGTTGAAATTGTTTGGACTTAATATAAAAAGAGAGGTTTGCAAAAAAAAATCACACACTTTTCTTTCACTAGATAATCATTTTTACTCAATATCTGCAAATACATACTGTGTGATTCTACTTTGCTTATCTTGGAAAAAACTATCTACATTAGTAACATTTAATAAAGCCCTGAAAATCTCCTGTGATTGAATTAATATTCACTTAAATCTGCCAAAATCTTCAAGCTTTGGTATCTCCTAGACAACAAAAGTTTATCATAAACTATTGTTGCTATTGTTGCTACTAATTGTTTGAGAAATCTGTGGATTATTATTAACTCTGGCCATGTTTTTCAAAAGTTGTGCAAGTCTCTCTGGGACAGTATTTAAATCAATCAAAACAAAATCAATCAAAACAGCAAAAATAAATTAAACTATAGCTTTCACAGTCATATGTCTTTATTGAAAATAGATAAATATTTTAATGTTTGCTAATAAAATGCAGGGGTAATTAAAATTGGTAAGGTATTGACATCAATACCTTGTGATCTATTCTGATGCCATTTTTCAGAGTATTTTATACTTCTACTATTCTTCAAATTCTTTATTCCATAAATGTTTTTATTTTTTAAGTAAAAGTTTATTACATTTTGGGGATTTCTATTTGGTTGACTCTCAGGTATCTTAATTAGATTATTTTAGATAATCCAGACTTTTGCATTAAGATATTTGACAAAAGAGTCAACACATGAATATCCATTTTATTTTACTTTTAAATTAAACCACTTACAGTGAGTTTACCTTTAAAAGAGACTGAGTAGGACTTCTCATTTCAGCTCTAACATAAAAGGAACTGAGAAGTCTTCACTCCCATTTTTATGCCAATAAAAAATTACACAAACAAAATTAGTGACTTTTCTTGGAACCATTAGAAAATTTGAGTCATAGAACAACCCATCACTCCAACAACTGGAGAGATAGGTGCAGCCAGAGAGATGTACCAACTAAGATCTGTTTACTTGCAGCAGAAGTGGCTGGAGCAATAAACTGACAGCAGCATTAAATTGTTATTTTCATTAATTGGTAGAGGGTGAGTTATAAATCCCTGGAGGACACCACATTTTCATGGGCTTTTGCACCAGGAAACCACCCCTACCCTGCCTTGAGTTTTTATGGTGAGGACACTAGAAAGATTCCCTCAAGGCTCTAGCAGTAACTATGTGATATACTGCCAAATTCTTCTCAGTAACAGAGTCCTACTCTCTAAGGAAAATAACTTTGTCAGAGTGCAATTCAAAACTTTATTTCATATGAGGAAAGGGAATGCCTTTGCACTCAAGCTGTCCCCAGCCTTACTGTTTTTCCAGAAGGTTTTTAAAAATGTGGATTGAGAACACTACAGTCAGGGAAAAGAGTAGGGTTTGGTGGTGGGGCAGGGGTGGAGGGAGGAAGAAAGCTACAATTGGGAGAAGTAAAAGAAAACAAACTAGTGAAGCTCACAAACCTGATACACAAATCATCAAAAAGACTGATAACAAACTGGTATTCTTAACTATCTTTTTTTATAATGTTTGCTTTCTACTGCATTTATAAAACACATTTTCATTTTTTGTTTCAAATTTATATTCCTTTAAACATTTTAAGTTGATTTGGCTTAAAAACAAGAATTCTAAACCCATTGTGAACTAGCACTCAAGAATAACAGAAAGTAAATGTAAATATATAATTACCTCAATATGTCTGAATGAATTAACAATAATTCTTTGTAGGTTTTCTTCAGTAATGTTTATTAAATTTGTATTTTATCTTTTCTGTTCTGCAGAGATTTGTTTTACTTTTTCAATATTGTTTTTGTTATTGCTGCTGAAATTTTGAGTTCAGAACCAAGTATTAATGGTATTGACTTTCCCCAAATATTTATGTCAGAAATAATCCAATGTGAAAACGAAAGCCATATGACTTATTATCATTTTAATTTGTCTTGCTTTTGTGATATATAGTAAGTGCATAAAGTGCATTAATTGCATAAAATGTATCAATTATAAACATAGAGCTTTATAGATTTGATATATGCAGGCACCTGTACAACAACATCTCAGACTGATACATAGAGTATATTTTCAGAAACCCAGAAGTTTCTCACATCCTCCTTGCTTGACATTCCCTGCAGAGGAAAACATCATTTTGACTTTTGTCAGCATAAATCCGTGTTGTTTGTGAACTTATATACAGATTCAATCATTAAATATATATTATTTTGTGTCTGGTTTCTTTTACTCCATAACATTTCTGTAAGATTTAACCATGTAGCAGTTCTTTTTTTTTTTTTTTTTGGTTGCTGAGCAGTGTTCTGCTGTACATATTTACTACAATTTTTAATCCATTCTCCTAAGGTAGAGTTGGAGGAAGAGCTCCATGTTGGTGGGACCCAGATTACTGAGAAAATTCTGCCTAGGTGGCTTGATATTTATGAAAGAATATTATTATGCTGAAAGAATGAAGGAAATTTTGGGGTGACGAAGACTATAAAACAGGAAGCTTAAAAGAAATTGCAGGTCATGTGTCTCTCTAGCACTACAATGTCTTTCCAGAACCTCACACTGGAAAATCCCATGGGAAAGCTGGCTGAGAAAGGAACAATGCCATTTGCAGGGTCCCAGTCCCCAAAATCACAAAGCACAGTATTAATGGTTAGATTTAAGGTTCAGACAGAAAAGTTTAATAACCAGAACTGATGGCAGCGGCCTGCTTCTTGTCATTGTGGGGGAGAGTTAAGAAGTAGGTTCAATAAGCTTGCTTCACTGACACTCACAGACCTCAGAAGCTACTTGAATGTCTACCCTAATGTCTTGTTTGTCATACAGCCTCTTCAGAGACTAGAGTGCCATACTTCTACCTCCACTTGTTCTTCCTGTATGGATGGGGGTGAAGAAAACTACGTCAAACTGTGCTCTTCAATTTTTTTGAGCTACCAAAGTTATATTACAACACTTCCTAGTTAGTTTGAAAATCTGGTTTGGTTTTTACCCTGGTGGCAAATGTCCTTGCTGCGTTCTTCTCAGGATTGATAGAGGAGAAAGAAAGGTTTGGCTGACATACTGTTTACATTGCAGAACTTCCTCTTGCTCTTTTTATTTGAAGACTCCTGGATTTAAACCTTTCAGCGTGTCATTTCAAAGAAAATCTTTTGGGTTTCGTACTGGGCTTTAAGCCACACCAGTTTCCATTCTTTATGTCTTATATATTGGCATGCTCAGTCTCCCTGTAACTATTCTTGTCTTTTCAAAACTTTTATGAAACACATATGCATGTGCACACATGAACACAAACATATTATATATATAATTATATAATTCAGTTTATGCATATAAATGGTATTTGTTATATAATGTTACATGGAATTATATATATAACATATTAACATAGGACTTAAAATGTGATTTTACAGATGTATAAAACATATATTTAATAAATGGAGTTTTAGGAAGGAAGGTAGACAGTTGATTTAGATTATCTTGATTCATTTTCACATTTCCTCAAATTGAAACCACAAATTCTCTTGCAGCTACAAAGTTTTTCCAAAATAGAAAATATACCAATGGAATTTACAATAAAAAGACTAGGGATAAGATAAAACAAAGCTTTTTAAATTATGAAATATTGTAGATTATATTGGATAAATTGAGTATTTGATAGAAGTGAAAGCATAAAATAGTGGATTTTTAAATTAAACCTGTTTTCAGGTATATTTTTAATTGTCTTGGGCTTCTAATGCTTTAGACTCATTTTTATGCAATAAGTTTTCAAAGCTACATGTCATAAAAGAGACTGCTTTCTGTTATACGTGGCTTTAGAGGATAGAAAAAGCAACTAAAGAGAGATCAGTGATTTTCTTCACTGAAAGAAAGCCTTGATAATTTAGGCATAGTAGCACTAAAGCAATGGTTCCCAAATTTCGTACATCAGAATAACGTGGAGGGCTTATTAAAGCACACGTTACTGGGCTCCTATCCTTATGTTTCCCATTTTATTCTGAGTTCCAGGTGGGGCTGAGAAAATTTGCCTTTCTAAAATGTTCCCTAATGATACTGATGCTCCTGATCTGGGGACTTTATTTTGAGAACCACTGCTAAAAAAAAAAACCTTATAAAATATATAATATATCAAATAGAAAGATAAGCCTTAGTTAGCATAGAATATATAATTAAAATTATTTAAGAAGGATTTTATATACTTTCAGATGTTTTACATATTATGTAATCATACCTAATATTAACCTCATCTAAATGTACACCTATAGGACTATTCTCTAACTCTAGAAATGTATTCTTTCAGGAACATCCCCTGATAATATTTTTAAAAACTAATTCTATAGAAAGTTTCTGATGGAAATCTAATGATATAGTGTATAGACTGGTGAAAACAACAAAATCCATATATTCTGAAATAGAAAAAATATGATGATTAAAAAAAGAACACAAAGGGATTGTTTCATATATAAAGCTACATCATTTTCTATTAGCTTTTCTCTGACTACAATTATTATTATATATAAAGTCCATATAAATGCCACTTCCAAAAGTCTGAGAAAGGAGAGGACTTAGGAAGTACACGTAGTATTCAAGCCGTCATCTTCAACAGGGTAGTCTTTATATTCAAGATGGTATGAAAAGAAGCAGGCTATTAACAGATTTACAAAAGTTAATCAAGTTTTTTTTCCATAATGGAGACTTTTTATTTTAAAATCATTGTGGATATTATTTGCTATATCAAAAATGTTCATGATGAATTCTTAGAAATAGTTTAAGATGTACTTGTGAGGCAAATCAGACTAATGCAACACTGTCTTCAAGGACTGCTTTTAAGGCCATACATAACTATGAGAAAGTTTTTGTCCATGCCAACTGGAGTTTCAATGCTTGAATATCCAATGACTGAGAAGGGAGAATCCTCAGATGCAGCAAGAAAAGACTTATATCAGGTGGAGGAAGGTACAAAGCAAGGAACTGAGAGAAGAGGAGCTGGAGAACGTGATCAGGTGGCCTTAGTTTGGGAATATTGTTATCTAGTAACAAGTACTGCTTGAGAATGTAATAACCCCTTCTGGTCTTCTATCAAAAAAGGAATCAAAAGAAATTAATCGAGAGTGTCATTATTTCTTTTAACAAGAATATTGCCATGGTAATTCAAGAAGCTCATTTGTGTTCATGTTAATCTCAAAAAAGCACAGAAAGGAGTGAAGCACCTTTCAGTAAAATAAATACATTTTTCTTTGGGTAAGTAAAGAGTATCACCACTAGGCAATATTTGTTTTCCTTAATTTACCAAATTTTTCTCTAGGAAAAAGTGAATGTGGCTTTAACAAGTTAACCTAGAGGATCTTCATACTCAAAGGCGGAAAGTGAGAAATAGCAAAGTGAGGGACACATTAATCATAGCCCATGGCACTGAGGCATAAAAAGTCCTCTCCTCATCCTCTGCCTCTCATCATTCCAACACCTAACCTCTCTAACAAGAAGTGAAAAAAGGTGACGGTAATTAGTTTTGATGGAGACCACATGAAAAAGAATAAAACTTTATTAGGGAAAAAGGAGAAAGAAGACTACTTAAAGAACCCGGTGTCTTCCTATAGAAGAGATTGAATATTTTCAAAGAAGGGTAGTAGGACTGGTGGTCCAAGAGAACTGAAGAAAATGCTATCAATTGGGCATAAAAGCCAGGTCAGGAATAGAAGCAAGAAATGTCCACAGGGTATTCTTTATTGTGAAACTCTAAGTATTTAAAAGGGGGTTACTCCCCAGAGAGATCTAGGTGAAATTCTAAGATACTTAGATATTAAACTATCGTTCCTACAGAGAATTAATTTATTTTCTTTAGATAAAGCCTTGCACAGTTAGTCCTGTGGGCCGAGGGAAAAGGTGGACTAGAGGAGGGGGAGCAAATGCATTCCAATCTCCCAGCTCCAGGGAAGCAAGTTTGATGCCTGTGCCTCTGTTATTACCACAGTCTGTGATTGCTAATAGCAGCACAACTGAGAAAGGGCCATTGATAATGATCTATTGCCAAGAAGGAATATTTTTGAGGGAAAATATTCTCAGAAGATAGTAAGAGAAAGTCTTTTGATTGTCACAAAAAGGTAGCCAAGGGTTCCCTTAGAGAAGGGCTTCAGCAAATTCCTGAAAGAGATAAATGAAGCTTTGCAAGATGTATGTGTGTGAGTGTGCATATATACACAGTCCCACATTCTTTCCTGGATCCGGGGCACACATTTTCAAGAATGTGGGCCTAACTAGATATGCACAGAAGTTAGAGCTCTGCAATGCAGAAAATGAGAGTTAACTTTAACAAGATAAAAAAGGTTAAAAAACCATTCTATTTCTAATGTTTAAAACATTGCTGGGTTTGCAATAAACATAAACAAATCAAACAAAAGGCAAAGACCTGAATTATGAGCAATAAGCAAACACAAAACTAGTGTTGAAGCTACAGATACTTGCTTTGGGATTAAGAGACTAAGCCTGTGGTCAGCAACAACATGTAGGAGCCAGTACTCAGATGCCCACATTAAACTAGGGCCCCCATAGCATGCCACATGGTTGTGTCAGTGCCCATTGACTCCTGGACAAAAGCTAATCTCAATTCTTGGGAGAAAGAATTTCTAATTTAGTCTCTTAGTGTTGTCACAAATTGGGTACAATCTAATATGTTGGACCAGTAAAAAGAGAATAATCAACCATGAAAGAATATGTCTTATAATGAGCTTCAGGAGAAACTGTAGGTTTAGATTATATAAATAATACATAAAGAATTATATTACAAGAATATAAAACATCTAAGCCTGACACATTTAAAAATGAAGATGAAGGCTGAGTGCAGTGGCTCATGCCTGTAATGTCAGCACTTTGGGAGGCCGAGGCGGGCAGATCACCTGAGGTCAGGAGTTTGAGACCAGCCTGACCAACACGATGAAACCCCGTCTCTACCGAAAATACAAAAATTAGCCGGGCATGGTGGCGGGAGCCGGTAATCCCAGCTACTTCGGAGGCTGAGGCAGAAGAATCACTTGAGCCTAGGAAAGGGAGGTGGCAGTGAGCCGAGATCATGCCACTGCATTCCAGCCTGGACGACAGAGTAAGATTCCATCTAAAAAAAAAACAAAAAAAAAATGAAGAAGAAGATGATGATGAAGTTAAAATCAGCAAGCAAAAACAGAATCATTAATTGGAAGGTAGAAGTAAATAAATATATTGGAATAGAGGACTGAGAGACAGGGTAATGAAAATATGAATGTGAGCTTAGTCATATGAAGGATAGCCAGCAAAATGGGATATAGGATCTTGAAGGAGCATACGGTGAACTTCAAGATTGTTAGCTATGTTTTAGTTCTTACATTGATTGAGGGTTCGCAAAGGTTCCATTTAGTGGTCTTATAAGGTATTATTCAATCTTTAATAACACAGTATTCTCCCTCTCTCTTTCTCCGCCCCTGTCCTCTTCATCATTATATTGAAGCAACGAGGTATAGACATGCTTGTTAAAGAATCTTAAGATTTTTCACTGGTTAATGTATTCTCAGAATATATTTTAATGACAGAACAGAACAAGAAATGATCACAGAAAGTTAAGCCAATAATTGAATTCTGCAGAAGATGGCTTTAGCCTCTTGATTTTTTACTGATTTATTTCAAAACTGTTTATTTGGTACCCACAATAGCCAGACAGTGTTCTAATTACTAGATATATAGGGATAAATGAGACAAATCCCTAGAAGATTACCTTCTAGATGTGCTGATATCACATATAATGTGCTGTTAGAGAGTGAATTGTAAGTGTTATAGAGATAACTTTATTAATAAAATGTGTCAGGTAATGGGAGGCTGTGTTAGTCTGCTTGGGCTGCCATAACAAAATATCAAAGGCTGAGTGCCTTAAACAACAGAAATGTATTTTTCACAGCTCTAGGGCCTTGGAAGGTTCTAGTGAAGTGGGTTTTATTCTGAGGCATCTTCTCTTGGCTTGTAGATGGTCTTCTCATGTATGTTCTTATGATCTCACTGTATGCTCCCTCTGTATGCTCTTATGTTTGCAGAGGGAGACAGACTAAGCCCTCCTGTGTCTCCTCTTTTAAGAACACTAATCTAATCATGAGGAGCCCATCTTTATGACCTCATCTAACCCTAATTACCTTCCAAAGACCTGTTCTCCAGATACCTTCACAGTGAGTGTTACAGTGACACAAACATTCAGTCCATACCAGAGGGACATATCAATGATTTCGTTTTAGGAAAAATGAATCATATAGTTCTTTCAGGATTCAATAAGATGTCAAATAATATAATTTCTCACCTTGACTCTACCATTGAAAAGTTATTATTTTTCTCTAACTAACTCGTAAGATGTAAGATTTCTTCTTTCATTATGTGCGGAATCCTTAGTAGGGCAGATGATACTGTACTCCTTCTTTGTCCCTGGGGAATATGTTCCAAGACACCCAGGGGATGCCTGAAACCATGAATAGTACTGAACTCTATATATTATGTGTTTGTTCCTATACACACATACCTATGATAAAGTTTAATTTATACATTAGGCACAGCAAGTGATTAATAACAATAATAATAACATAGAACAATTATAACAATATGTCAGCATCAACATTGTTACACTTTGGAGTCATTATTAAGTAAAATAAGGGTTAATTGAACACCAGCACTGTGAGAACACAACAGTAGATCTGATAACCTAGACAGCTACTAAGTGACTAATAAGAGGGTGGCGTGTAGAGTATGGATACAATGGACAAAGGGAGGATTCATGTCTTGCGTGGAATGGAATGAAACAGCATGAGATTTCATCACGCTACTCATAATGGTGCAATTTAAAACTTATGAATGTTTAATTTTGGAATTTTCTATTTAGCAGTTTCAGACTGCAATTGATGCTGGGTAACTGAAATTTTGTAAAGTGAAACCATGGATAAGGGGGGAATACTGTAGTATATTCCATGAATGCCATATATATATATATATATAATATATATATATATGCACACACATATATATGACATATACATACATATGTGTATATATTTTTTAAATTTTCTTTTGTTTTTATTTTAAAGTAAGGAGAAAGTTAAAATTTAACTTGAGTATATATCATTTACCTCATCACACCCATGAGAAGTTGTGGTGATATTTAAGATTTGCACTTTTGAGAAAAAAAAGATTTGCACCCCACTTCCTAGAAATTATTGTCATCAAGAGTTACACAGAAATCCGCGTAAAATAGGCTGAAATCAAATCATAGTACACATTCCCTGTTTAAGAAATTTAATAATACTTAACATACAAATTTTCTTTCATCACAGAAATATGTTTTTTAGAGTATGACATTGAAATGAGACAAATATTTGGTTAAGATAAAGTTATTTGAGCAGATAGATTAGACTTTAGAATTTTCTTTAATTTCAAATTTCATACTTGGTGCTCAAATACCTTGGGTCCAGGCAAGAAAGGGCCAATTAGAGCACCCTGCTTCAGAACATGGATCAAACCCATAAAAAAAGAGTAGGTACAGGTACAGTCCCACAATCTTCCATCAATAGAAGTAAGACAGAGAATAAGAAACAAAAAAACGGTAGGTGGAAAGCAACTTGTCAGCCTATAATCAGATAAGGGGCAGATTCACTCTCCCCTGTCTAGCTAGCTATCAACAGCAGGATTAGTTCTGTCTGCCTATCTGTCTATCTATCTATCTATCTATCTATTATCTATCTATCTATCTATCTATCTATCTATCTATCTATCTATTGTCTATCTATCTCTGCCTGGCAAGAATATTCATCATTAATTTAGGGAATATTTTGCTTGCAACAGGAAAACAACAGAGGATGGAGAGTGTATTAGCACAGTTTTTCCTAATTTTTGAAATGCATATGTGGTTGCAACATAATCAACCCTAAGACAGAATTTATTTTTATGGTATTAAAAATAAATCAATTGAGTAAGAAAATTATTCATAATAATAAAACTAGCTACCATTTGTTGGGCACTTAGTATACATTAGACACAGCATCATAAATTTTAAATGCATTTTACTTTTAGTAAAAACAAAGTGTAAATTTTACTTTTTTTATTCTGAAAGCTATGAACTAAAAACACAAGACTTAAAGGATTAAATTATAATGCAACAGATCACACAGTTAATAGGTATTGCAATTGTGACTCAAATACACATTTTTGTATAGACATTATTTTTGATGGCAGTTTTAAATTAACACAAAAACCGAGCAGATAGTTCCGAGAGTTCCTACATACCTCATTATACCTTCTTGCCCTATGTTTCCTCTGTTAACTTCCTGCATTAGTGCAGTACATTTGTTATAATTGATGAGATAATATTGATACATTACTATTTAAAATCTGTAGTTTAAGTTTCACTCTTTGTGTTGTACATTCTACAGATTTTGAAAAATGCACAACATACAATGACACATATCCACCATTGCCATATCACACGGGCAGTTTCACTGCCCTAAAAATCCTCTGGGCTCAACCTATGAATTCCTCCTTCTCCTGGTAGAACCCACGGCAACCACTTATCTTTTCTCTGTTTCATGGTTTTCCCCTTTCCAGATGTCAAATAGTTGGAATTACATTGTATGCACTCTTTTCAGATAGGCTTCTTTCACTTAACAATATGCATTTAAGGTTTTTTCCATATGTTTTCACGGTTTGATAACTCATTCTTTTCTTTTTATCACTGAATGATATTCTATTGTACAGATAAATCAATTTGCTTATCTATTAACCTGTTGAAGGATATCTTGTTTTTTTCCCCCCATTTTTCAACAACTACAAATAAGACTGCTATAAACATGGGAGTGGTCACATTTTTATGTGGATAAAGGTTTTCAACTCATTTAGGTAAATAACGAGGAGAACAATTGCTGGATCAAAGGGTAAGAGAATGTATAGTTTTATAAGAAACCACCAAACTGTCTTTCAAAAAGGCTATAGCATTTTGCATTCCCACTAGCAACAAATGTGATTTCCTGTTGCTTCACATTCTCACCAGAATTTGGTGTTGTCTGTTTTGAATTCTGATCATTTTGATAAGTGTGTAGTGGCATCTAATTGTGGTTTTAATTTGTAATATCCTAATGGCATATGATATTGAGCATTTTTGCCATCTATATGCTTCTTTGGTAAACTGTTCAGATATTTTACCCATGTTTTTGAAAATATGTTGCTTGGTTTCTTACTGTTGAGTTTTGAGAGTTCTTTGTAAGGTTTGGATACCAGTCCTTTATCGGATATATGTTTTGCAAATCTTATTTCCCAATTTATGACTTGTTTTATTATTGTTGACACTTTTTTGCAGTGCGGAAGTTTTCAATTTCAATGAATTTCAACCTATCAATTTTTTTCTTTCATGAATTATGTTTTGGTATTGTATCAAGAAGTCATTGCCTAACCCAAGGTCACCTTGATTTTCCAAATATGCTTTTATCAATACATCTATAGATAAAATCATAAATTATTTCTTTCAAACTTGAACTATTTAAATTTAGTTTTTATGTATTATTTATTTTTGGTGCTTTTATTATACATCTGGAGACTTAATTGAGAATGTCAGGAGGGTATAAAAGTGATGTAGTTAATGTAAAATATTTTTATTAAAATTTTAGGAACATTTCTACCAAATATGAGGCAGATGTGGTTTATATTGAAGGGACTGAGCAAACACTTAAAAGAATGCAAGAAGATCCAAAAGCAATATGTTAAGACATCATACTTTTCTTTCTCTAGAGCTATGCTTACCCATCTGTATGAATGAGTTCTTTTTCTGGTGTATTTTAACCTGGCATCTATACTGGTTACACTGATTTTGATGGAGAAACTAATCTTTATTTTGCAGAGTTTCTGCAAATCATAGTGTCTCATATCAATCACTACCTTGCATTCAAGCATAAAGCAGCCTTGGGAAAGCTTCAGGCTTCTAGATATTTTCCCGTATTCTTGATAAAAGCAATTCTGGGAAAACAGTGAGGGTGGATAACAAATAGAATTCAAGTGAACCTTACGCAGGTAACCCACCCAAATGAAGTTAGAGTATTTTTAAGCAAATATTACCTTCTGAAACTTTCCTGGTTTTGTGTAGCCTAAGTTAACTGTAAATACACTTCTGATAAGCACTTCAGTAGCTGATCTCAGCACATACACTGGAGTGTTTAGATATTTAAAACTGCCTGTAATAGTTCTGTGATAAAAGGAAAAATAATTAAAACATCAGTCCACACTATATCTTGTACATGGTATAGATATTTTGTCTCCTTCCCCAAAAATAAACAACTAAATTCCAGTCAAAACCATGTTCAGAGAAACAGAAATAAGGCACAGAAATAGAGGTGATTACCCATAAGGAAAAAACTGAGATTTTCTCATAATGAGCATGTGTTATTCAATTATCAATCTGTTCTGAACAAAACAAAGAATAGCTGTAGGATAATTACATATTTGTGATTTTGCGATAGTTTGAAATGTCCTCTAGGTTTTCAATTTTTTTATCTGTAAAAAGAAACAGACATATCTAGTGTTCAAGTCCACAGCACTCTTCAAATATTATATGCTGTACCATTTAGAATTTATGTAACATTTAGAGAATCTTACTGAGCTGGAAAATAGAGATATGCCCTTTTTTGCCAATTTTTTCTTCACTCATTTTCCAGTCTAGTAGCAAAATAACTGTTCAGAGAGTGAAAGTCAGTAAAAATGCTGTAGGCTGTTCGTGGTTTCCATTGGGAAGAACTAGTAGAAATACTTGATAAAATGTATAAAGGTCTGAAGCGAGGGCACTTAGTGTCAGAAATGAAGCATTTTTAAAACTGCTTTTGCAAAGTGACTGTAAATATGCTCTCTCCAGATTGAAAACATGTCAAATGCGTTACTTAAATTGACTGAAAAAGCACAATATTATGCAATTTTTTTCTAAATTGAGTTCATGGTTCAGTGATCTAAGTACCCCACCAAAAATTAAAGTATGTTCTCAAGAATACTGAATCTAATTCTATTTTAAGGAATAACAGGCAGATAAGGCCTTGGACAAATCAAATGATCTTTCTAAGGCCTAAATTTCTTTACAGCTGAATTTCTTTTCAGTTACAACAGTGCTATGACTTAATAAAACAAAATTTAATAAACATTTTACCAGGCAATTCTAAGGAGTAGGAGAGTATATCTTTCAAACAAAAATATCCTATGACCCTTTGTTCTCTCCCCAGGACCCATCCTCCCCGTGTGCAGTTACCTACTGCAGAGAACTGGGGAGTTCTCTTCTCCAGATTCAGAACATACTTCACCCTTAGTATCAGAACAATGGACTTCAAAACTACATTCTGCGTCGGCATGCCACTGAGATATTTTTGCATTGCATAACTTATTTCTTTGAAAGAAACTATTGTATTTTATAAAGCTGGGTTAAATAGCATTTTATTGATGAAAAGAGTTAAAAGGCTAGAAAAAAATGCTTAATTTACACTTATGAGGCAACTTGTATTAACTGAAGACCAATATTTTTAGATGTCGTATATTTAAAACATAGTCTCTAGTCTTCATATTTCTACCCAGTTTTTTACTGCACACAGTAGATTTTTTAAGTTCAAAGAGGCTGGAGAGTATTAATATTTCTAGTTGTTTTGACTTGTTTACATTTGTTAAGATCTGAAATTTTCTTTGAGCCTATTTCTTGTAACATAAGCACAGAGGTTTATATAAAACAGTGATTTCAATTTTAGGACTATTTGGTCATTGATATATATCTCAAATTTTTATTTCTGTATAATTCCTGGAAAGAAAAAGAAAAACAAAACAAAACAAAACTTCTTATTGACCTGAAAACATACTGAAATACACTGGAATTCATTTTAAATTATCATCAACCAATTTAAATTACTGTTTTCCACCACCTGCTGTAAGACTAAGGAGAGGTCACATATTGATTTTGGACCTATGTACAGTTTTACTAGTAGTATTTAAATGTCATTCTTTGAATTAGCCAAGACTCATTAACAAGCACATTTTCTTCTATGTAGAGCAATTATATACGATACTATTAGCAGTATCAATTAAGATAGATAAAGTAATAGCCTAATTGAATGCATGAGGAGTCTAATGGCTTTGCCTTCCCTGATAATGGATTGCACTCTATTCTCATGTACAATAAGCCAGACACAGGATCAATAGAATTTTATGCTTAGAAAAACTACTAGCCTGAAGGATACCAATATCTAATTTAGAACTTATTACTCACATTTTAAGTTAATCAATGGGAAATATGTCATATAATTAAAAAGTTATTTCTGAAAACAGGTGCTCATGTCATTTCACTCCAAAACACTGGGACTTTTAACATTTTTATATCTATATATG
The DNA here is from genome assembly GCF_028858775.2 of Pan troglodytes. NCBI lineage: Eukaryota > Metazoa > Chordata > Mammalia > Primates > Hominidae > Pan > Pan troglodytes. The sequence continues at coordinate 116,863,797 of NC_072401.2, read as the reverse complement.
AACATTCTAGCTTATAGCTGCAATATAAAATTCAAAAAATTTATCTTGTTTTGTTTTGTCTTTTGCTGTTTATCACATTTTTAAGTTACAGAAAGTGAACTTGGGCAGGGGTGGGTCAGTGCAACAACATTCCAATAGTTGCATAACTCAGTTGCTCCTAATAAAATCTGAGGAAAAATGTGAAGTTATTGAAACTTGCCTGAGCACTCCCTTGGTGAAAGTTACACTGATTTTGATGGAGAAACTAATCTTTATTTTGCAGAGTTTCTGCGAATGATAGTGTCTCATATCAATCACTACCTTGCATTCAAGTATAAAGCAGCCTTGGGAAAGCTTCAGGCTTCTAGATATTTTCCAATATTCTTGATAGAAGAAATTCTGGGAAAACAGTGGGGGTGGATGACAAGTAGAATTCAAGTGAACCTTATGCAGGTAACCCACCCAAATGAAGTTAGAGTATTTTTAAGCAAATGCAAAGTGAATGAGCTTTGTATCAATATAGATTTTAACCAAAGCTTTGTCAGATTCATAAGCCTTACTTCTTATTCTACCCTCACAAATAACAGGAGATACCAGAGTAATAGCTTATTGCACAGGAAAGAAAAAAGGCTTTCCTGTGAGAATATATTTTATTGTGGCAGATATGATTCACAAGCATACAGATTAGTTGTATGAGCCCTTTGGTCTCCAAGCACAGTACTACTGCTTTCATTTGGTAAACTATAATTTAAATTAAAATATTTATATTATACTTAAATATGGGGAAATTGGTATGGTAAAATACAATTAGTTGTAAGTATAACTTGGTACAAACTTTCTGGAAAGCAATTTGGTATTATCTACTAAAACGTAAAATTTTAATACATGTAACGGTTGACACAGCAACTCTGTTATGAAGACATTACCTTTCATGAATGTACTCATAAAAGTTATCCAAGATGTATTATGATTTAGCTTAACTTGAAATAACAACAATCAGTTTATATCTAAAATGTTGATAAATAAACTGAGTAATTGATCATTTACAGCAGTGTAACTAATGAGTTATATCTGCATGTGCTGATATGGAATATTCTTAAGATTTATGGTTACAATTAAAAGCTAAAATACAGAAAAAATATATGTATTTTATACTACAAAGAAAATTTAAGAGGAGAAAATTAGAAACAAACAAACAGGTAATAGGAAGATGTGGTTTATCTTTCCAGAAGTAGATGCAGGAGCCATTTAAAAGAGGATCTTTATGCTAAGAATTATATTGTTTTAACTTTTTAATCACATGTATATGCAACTTTTATTTTTCAATAATATTCAAACAATATTTCCATGGGATGATAGGTGGGTGTGTCTAAGAGAAATATAAAAGCAATAACTAGTGTAAATACACATATTCATAAAACATATTAAGATCTATGTTCATTGTCACATGAAGTTATACAATATATTTTCCTCTATTTAGTATGTTTTGTGTGGCAATGCCATGGTTAGTTAGGCAAGCATAGTTGCCAACATAATTCTTTTCTGGATTAGATAATTTTTGTCCTGAGATGTTTGACCACTGTGACTCTGAAATCAGAAGATAAATTATTGTTTATCAAAACTCCTATAATACCTATCATGATTATTTTGTAAGCAATTTTTAGAAAGATGAAAATATAATGTTAAGTATTAATTAAATTATATTTTGGACCACTATGAACTTATAAAATATATAGTATAATGGAATGGCTTTAAATAAATATATATTAAATATATATATAATAAATGTTGAAATTATTTTAAAATTAATAATAGTTTTGAATGTTAAGTCCATGGAAATACATTAAATAAAATGATGATACTACAATTAAGAAAAAGTATTGTTAAGCATTTATTGAACTGTTGGTCAGACACTGAGCTAAGCACTTTAAACACAATGTCATGTAGAATTAAATCATGAAGCATCATCAAAGCAACCTGAAAGAAAGAGCAGCTTGAACTTTAAGGACAACATATGTCAAAATTAAAACATGAATGAAACTTTATGGAATCAGTGTTCTTTTCATTAATGGCATGTTCTGCCTCTTTTAAGACTAGAGTATGTTCTCTGGATTTCTTATGGTAGATGAGAAAGTAGCATAGAGAATACTGGCTTTGAAGGATGGCTGTCCAGAATCCTGAATCAACTCTAAAAGGCACAGTACACTTCAGGCTGTGTTACACACAGTAAAATATTTAAATAGATACTGAAAGTCATCTTGCTATGCTAATGTGGAAGACATTGCAAAGTTTTCATAATTTACTAAGTTTTTACTTTCTTTGCCTCCTCATCTTTTATCACATCCTAACAAATAAAACTTTACTTGTGTCACGGGATCCTGGGGGTGTCACTTCACCAGCAGGAAACCTCTTTGGCCAGTGGCACCTTTGCCCAAGTTTTACTCAGGCCCACTGGGCTCATTCCACCCACTTGGCCTGGCAAACTATGCTCAGCTTGCACTATCAGCCCGGATCTGACACCTGCCATGGGTGAGCCAGGTGTGCAGCAGTGTGGGGTGCATGAGCAAGTGAACCTAGGGTCCAGCCACTTCACACAGCCCAGCATGCCAGCTGTGGAGGGGCAGGCAGCTCCAGGCACTGGCAAAGGCACTGGCTCTCCGCGAGGCTGCAGCCAGACTAGGCATATTGCAAGTGGGTTCCACTGAGGGCACTAGGGAATGCAGTGGCACCTGGAAGCTTGGAGATGCCAGGAACTGCAGTACCCCAAAGAGTGTGTCACAGCCCTGGCTCAGGAAGCTCCCGGGTCTGGGATCTCCGAAGAATCACAGCTCTTCTCTCCTTCTCTTCACCAGCAACATGGCTAGTGAGGGTGTGTGTTTCAGCCCTGTTTGTGTTACAGCTCTTTCACTTCCACCATTTGGCAGGTCTCATCCCATGTCCAGGAAGAGTGAGGTACCTGGACAACTGGAGGGTGAGCAAGGAGAAGAGGTGCTTTATTGAGCAATAGTGCAGCTCTCAGGAGACCCAAAATAGGTAGCTCCTTTCTGCGGGCAGGTTTTCCTGATGAGTGTAGCTCTCAGTGAAGAGGAGACCTGGAGTGTGGAGTTCCTACTCACAGGCAGGTCATCCTGTCATCTGACAAAGTCTGGCTGAACCTGGGGATTTTATCAGCTTCAGAGGGGAGGAAGTGCATGCTGATTGGTCCATGGTAGGCCATGGGTGGACCACAAAAAGCACCATAAGTTCTTACTCCATTCAGGGAACTGGCAACTTGGCTCCTGCTTCAGGCCATCCCTGACTTGAAGGTGGGGCTTCACGAGGGACCCGCCTCTTTCTGCCCAGGAGCCTGTGAGCCTCCTGCTGCCATCAACCTGCCACCCATGGCTCCCATGGTCCCCAGGCTGTTCATGCCAAGGGGCAACTGCAGGCCCACACCAATCTGCCCTTAGCCCCCTGTTGGCCTCCCTCCCATGCTCGTTGGTGCCCAAAGTCTGGAGGGGGACAAGGCAGCAGGAGGCTGGTGTGTCAGTGCTGCCCTGAGTGCACGTACACCCTGCTGGTCACTTCAAAATCAGAGCAGGGTCCTAGAGCAAGGAGAGGCCAGATGGCTGGAGCAGGCTCCTCTGAGCCTGTAGAGGAAGTGGGGCTTCCTGGGCCCCTAAGAGTGCAGGAATTCTGGGGTCCACAGTAGTGGCTGGGCAGCTGCAGCTACGCCTGGGAGGGTGAGACTCCAGGCCCTCCAACCCAGAAGCGCATGGGTTTCCCACCTGTGCCCAGCTCCCACCAGCTCTGTGCAGAGAGCAGCCCCAGCCACACCTCCCCTGCTGCAGCCAGTGACTTGGCAGTGGCCACTCCAGATTGAGTGATTGAGTGATTGAATCATCAGTTGGTGATTGAGCTTTGTCTTTTCTCATATTTTCAAATACCACAGTGTCATTTTCTGGACTAAGATACATGTTTATAAAATTCTATTAACTCTGTTGATCTACTTGTTTTGTCAAATTGATAATGTAAGGCTTAAATGGGTATTTTAATTTGATAGAAATATTGATAAGAATATTTAATGGAAATTATATTTTGAAGAAAATGCTTTATGGTGGAAATCCCAGCCACAGGGCAATGTACAGAATAATGATACAGGAGCAATTTGCTTCCCAAGTTTGTTTTCTATCTACATTTCTTTACTTGTTTTAAAACTTCATTTTTAATTTAATGATGAACATGTAGTTAAACCATATTTAATGCTAAAATTTAACAAAATATAGTTGGTTTAATTATATTTTTATTATATATAATTCTAATATATATTAGACTTTTATTATATAAAATTCTTACATATATATAATTCTATATGTATTATAGAATTAAACCCTCTACTTGCTATTGTCTGCTGATTCAACTGTCATTTATATGAAGCAGCCAAGGGTATTGGGGGACTTAATTCCAGGAATTTTAGAATCTTCTCAAAAGTCAGGAGAATTATCTTGCAAGAGAAACCCATGTCAATAGCTAATCAGATTTATATTGTAAATTATGTACTTAGGAAAATTTGATATTTGTAAAATATAATCTCATACTCACAAATATTTTGAACTTTCATATTAAGTAGGCATTAATCCAAACATGTAATGATCACTTCAACCTAAGTAGAAGGCAAATGAATATGTCCAGGTAAAGTTCTAGTTAAAGTTTATTATAAAAAGATAATAGAAAATAAATGTGCACTCATAATGATTTGATTTTCTTATAATTATTTTATCTCCAATAGGTCTATTATCTAACATGGATTAGACAGCATATTTACTTGGTTTATAGAACACACAAAAAAAACAGGATATGTATTTTGCCCTAGCCGTGTATCAAACAGATATTACAAGTGCTAGAAAGAAGCAAAGAAATGCCAGGCTATTTTTAACAATTCAGAAAATATTTGGATGAAATTTGGAAGTTATTTATTTGGGACCCAAATTTCCTCAACATTTTGTTAGGGGTATTAGACAAAATAATTTTCAAGGTCATTTTCTACTGTAAGATTCATAATTCAAGTGCTTAAAGCTAAATACATAAAGAGATCATTGGCCAACCTTTCCATTATGATTAGTCATATATTTGTTTGAAATAATTTTGCCCATTTGGAAAGACAATTTTAATATTAAGAAAAATACTTGATCACTACATAATCTATATATATATATATACATATAACAAAAATATGCTCCTATCCCATAAATTTATGTAAATAAAAAAGAAACATAATATCAATTCAGAAACACATACAATTTTTCAGCTCAGTATAGAGTAGGGATTAAAAGTGGATCTATTGGGCTAGATTGCTGGGATTCACACGCTTGCTCTATCAATTATTAGTTATGTGGTTTACTAAAATATGTTACTTAACATCTCTTAGAAATTGAGTTGTCAGAAAATAAGATATGCTAAGGATGTAAAACCTCAATAATATTAGGGATTACTAAATACATTTACTGAGTCACAAGTGGTCCATACTCCTTCAATCAAGAATGTCCCTAGAATTATTGGTATTGATAACTAAGTATTTTGAGATGTTTGCTAAACATTTTTAATAACTTATTAATTCCAGTGTTTAAGAAAATTATTAATGTGAGTTGAATTCACATTAATGTGAATTAGAATTCCTGAAAAGCATAGGCACAAGTATATTCACATTAAAATTATGACTTAGAACAAAAATATTGAAAAAAAGTATTTTAACCTTTATATTTCAATGAAAGGTATATATTCAATATGTTACATTTCAGAATTTGTCAATAAAAAAGAATCTTATTAATATATTGGCTTGGGTTCGTTGGTCCTTAAGAAACACCACTCTGTGTGCCTGCACTGAATATGAATGTATACATGGGTCTGAAGTATACAAGTAATATGTAGTTACCACATAGAGGCTTTCAACACTGTATAATTCAACACCGTATAATTTCACTTGGAATTTTTCAATAAGTATATATATTAATAAACCACAGCATTTAATCAACTAAGTGAAACAGATGATTTGAAAAGGCATGTTAATTCAAATTAGGTCATTGGAGTTTTCTTCAGGTAAGGGAGGCAGATCCAGAACTCAAAGAAATAGTGGAAGTCAAATGATGGGTAAGGAGCTGGAAATGAAACGAGGACCTTACAGACACAGCAATGATATTGATTTATAGAATAACAAATTTGAAAGATAAATGAATAGCTTGGTCAGAATGAAGATATGTCATAAAGTGAGATAGACTGTGCAGAAATGAGAAAGGAAATGGTTGTGATTTTATAATACCAGAAGCAAAGAATTTTAAGTTCTTTTTCAAGACCAATTCAACAATAAATCTAATGTAGTTCTTAAAAATAACCTGTAAACAAAAGGTTGACCGTTTATATTCATTCATTGGCAAATATTTCTTTAATGGGAGTCACAATCTTCTTAAAATGAACCAATATTCATTCAATACATAATTTAATGTAAATCTCAAGTATTTTCTGTATGCATATACCATGTATACACAATGTATATTATATGTAAGCTCATTATGTATATGTTTGTAAGGATATATTAGTATGTTTATACATGTATGTTTGTATGTATATTAATATATCTTTATGCATTTATACATAACATCACAAATATCAAATTTAATTAACAATTTACCAAGTGATAATATATAGCCACTATATAAAGGGGCTATATATATATACGTATGTATGTATACATGTATACACTAGGGATCACACGTTATGCATCTTTTAAATTGTTAATTAAGGTTTGTATTCAAAGCTCCTATTTCTAAATCATTCTTTATCAATTAAATTACTTAGACTATTACCATAGAATTTTTTATGTTTATCCATTTGTCACCTTCTGAAAATTCCCATTTCTCACTTTTTATATTTTGAAACTATACCATCAGGAACATACCAATATATGATCACCATAGCATTTTATTGGGCTTCTCTTTAATTATTGTATTATGTTCCTTTTTTTATTTCTAATTATTCCTATTTGCTTTAAAATCTTTTTCACTTATGCCAATATTGTTACCACAGTTTTGCAAAAATTGGCTGTTGATGTTATTTTTGGTAAATATTTTTCTAGTTAGATAATTTTTTCTTTAGCCTTATGCTGAAAATTTTAACTGAAGTGCCACTTAGTATTTCAAATCATCTTCTGAGTCATCTTGAGAAATTTCACAATCTTAAAATACCATTTGGATACACTGTCCATTTACTTTTGTCATTATCTTTTAATATTTTATCTTGATCATTTGTGTTAGTCATATTCCTTTAAAAATATGTACGCAAATTATATCAATAGGTAATTACATTTATCAACTTCATCAAATTATGGGGTAACTGTGTTTCTTGTATATTATGTATTCTCTCTGTGTTCGAATTTGTATTTAGTAATAACACCTTTTAATATAAATTTTAATAAAAATCTGGGATTTATAATTGTTGTTGGTCTTTAGTAAGTCTGAAGGTATCTTTATTTTGCCCCTATCTTGAACATTAATTTGGCTGTGTATAAGAATTCCGCAACCCTTTGAAGATATTACTACCATGTCTTTTATCTACCTCAATGGCTGCTGAGAAGGAAGCATTATTCCTTCATTATTTGTATATAATCTGTTCTTTTTGGACAGCTTTTAAATTGTTTTCTTTATCTTGGACATTCTGTAGTTTTAATAAAATTTGTTTGGCATGATATTATTATTTTTTATCTTGCTCAACCTGAGACTGATTTCTTGATTTGATTCTAGAAAATTTTTTGCAAATATATTTTCAGGTATTGCTGTTATCCCATCTCCTACAGTTTATTCATTTGAAACTTCCACTAAAAGAATATTGAGTTAATCAACTTCATGCCTCTTATGTGGATGTTCATATTTTTATATACATGCATCTGGCTGAGCTTCTTCTAACTGATTATTTTGTTGTTTTATGCATAGAGTTCATTTTATCTCTTGCATTTTTTATTTTATGACTATACATTTTATTTCCAAAGCGGGTATCACCTCTTTTTTACACATGTATCAGATAATATTTTACTTCTCCCTGTTTTTATTTTATGACCTTTTAAAAAATACATGCTATGCTTTTAAAATTTGTAATAATGGAACATCTCCCATAAGTTTATTATAAAATCTTTGATGGAATATAATTTAGAAATTTTGTTTGAAAACATGGTATCTCTGATTTTTTAATTTGTTGGCTACCATTGATTTCTGTTTTGATATTTTGCAATGCAAACCTTGTTGTGTTTTTTAAAACTCTCTTTATTTTTACTCTACTCATCTTTTTCTCTTTAGCATTTGCAGGTGTAAAATATGACAGGCTCTATCTCACACAGAAGTTCAATTGGCCCCTAGAAGCCAGACTGTTGTTTTTTCCATGACTTTTTTAGATTCCAATGAACAGTTTAACAGCCTTTTTAAGGCTCTATCTAATGAGTTCAAAAGACCGTTGTCTTTAAGCAGTGAGTCATCTAATGGCTCTCAGTTCTGTGCCAGTACACTTTGTCTTCTTTTCCACAAACATTTTAAACATATTTTACAACCTCTGCCTGTTTCAGGATCTAAACTGAGCAAGCCCATGGCTTTAGTCTTTGTTTTCTGTTTATTTATCTGTTTCTATTCTACTAAGATATAGGTATTTTGTTTGAGAATTGATTTTTTTATGCTTCACGTTTGCTGTTCTGAATGAACAGAGAGTTTTTGAGTGTGAATTCAACTGTACTCCACAGGTCTAGAAGAGGTCTTTTAATTGCTAAAAATGATAATCTACAAATAATGGCTTCCTTTTACACTCTGGTTTCCAGTGCATACAGTTCTCTCTATTTTCCACACTGGTTAATACTTGACAAATTTTTTTGCTTGTTTTTATCGTCCCCATTCTTTATGTCAAAATGCCCCATTTAGATAGTAGATTTATTATCTTTCTTTTTCTTTACACATGTCCTTGTCATTTTGTCCAGCCATAAGGCTATAATTTACATAAATATATAAATGTCGCCCATATATGAACTATAACTCAAACATTTCCTCTGCATTCTAGAATTGAATAAGCCATTATCTACTCAATATATCCACTGGAATATCAAAAATGCATCATAAACTTAACATGCACAAAAACGAGCTTCTGAACATTTTGCAAAACCCTCTCCTTCAATACCTTCATAAAACTTAAAAATTGCCTCCCATAAGCATTGTCTCAAGAAGTTCATGGAAATCTTGCTATATAAAAATAAGGTGCACAAAGACAAGGAGAGTTGGGCTAGGATAAGTAGAATACTACACATGAGAATGTAAAAAGAAAATATTCTGAACTCCCTGGATCATGGTTCAGATAAATTTCAGAATGTCAGTTATGTAGCACAAACAGAAAACTAGTAAAGGTCAAAGCAGGAAGTTTAAAATCTAATACTTTTCACCAAAAGCAAACAAACAAACGAGCAAACTAAAAATTATGCTGTTTGGTTACCATAGCTCTGTAGCATAATTTGAAGTCAGATAATGTGATCCACCCAGTTTTGTTCTTTTGCTCAGGATAGCTTTGACTAATCTGGTTCTTTTGTGGTTCCATATAAATTTTAGAATTTTTTTTTATTTAGGTGAAGAATGTCATTGGTATTTTCATAGAGATTGTATTGAATCTGAAATACATTTCCATGTTTCAGTGTCTTCTTCAATTTCTTTTATCAGTGCTTTAGAGTTTTCAATGTGGCAATCTTTCACTTCTGGTTAATTCCTAGGTACTTAATTTTATTTGTAGCTATTGTAAATGGGATTATTTTATTATTTCTTTTTCAGATTGTTCAATGTTGGAATATAGAAATGTTAATGATTTTTGTGTGCTAATTTTGTATCCCGCACATTTACTGAATTTGTCAGTTCTGGCATTTATTTATTTATTTATTTTTGGTGGAGTCTTGATGTTTTTCTAAATATAAAATTATGACATCTGCAAAGAAGGATAAATTGACTTCTTCCTTTCCAATTTGGATGCCCTTTATTTCTTTATCTTGTCTAATTGCTCTAGCTAGGACTTCAAGTACTATGTTCAATAACAATCGTGAAAGTGAGCATCCTTGTTTTTGTTTTGTGATTATAATCACAATGATAGTTTTACTCAGAATGCCAGCCTGCAAAATGTTTTTAATTTGTGAAGATACATAAATTTTAAGCCAGAATGTAAATTGCCTATGTCACTAAACATACTATTGTGTTCTGTTGACTATATATAAAATATTATATATATACATATATATATAACATAATATATGTGTATTTACTTATGTAAAATATATATATTTTTTGGAGAGGGATATCAAATCTATCTCAATATAGGAAGCAATGCATTGGTTGATTATATATTTTTCTTTGCCATTAAATATACCATACATGTTATTCTTTATATGCATCTTTATTTTTACTGCCTATATATCATTAGAAACCCTATCTTCTTAAAAGAATCCCTACAATTAAAAATCTCCACCAGTATATCTTTTAATGATATCTTCATCCATTTTGTGCTGCCACAATAGACTACCGCAGATTGAGTAATTTATAATGAACAGAAATTTATTTTCTCACAGTTATAGGTATTGGGAAGTCTAAGACCGGAATTCAGTAAGGGCCATCTTGCTGTGTAATCACATGGCAGAAGATGACAGAGCAAAGAGAGGGCCACAGGGAACCTTTACTATTATAAAGGCACCAGTTCCATCCATGAGGGTGGAGCCCTCATAACCTAATCACCTCTTAATGATTACAATGGGAATTAAATTTCCATATGTGTTTTTATGGGGACAGAAATTTAAACCATAGGAAATTACTATCTATTCTTTATTCCCCCTGGTATTTTTTCATTCCTTTGGCTCTGCAGATTCAGTTCTCTCTTGGGTTTAAAAATATTGTTTTACATTTCTTCTCACATTCTCAGATTTTAAACACAATGTCTTATTCTCAGAAAATACTTTCTCATCCATCCTGCAAGTTGTTTTCATTCAAGCCCATACCTCTAGCCTCATTCTGTAACTCTCTATCTCAATCCGCTTCTGATTGCTTCTTTCATAGAACTACCATGGATATGTTTACTGGTAATCATCATCCATTTCTAGCTAATGTAGGCTGATTCTGCAGACAGCAGCAGAGATAGTGCCCCTTGGCTATAGCAGGTCTCTTGATTGTGGGAGATGCTCATTGTGGTATCCTGTGGAGCCAGCAGCTGTAGAGGCAGTTTGCTATGTGGTTTCCTAATCCTAGAAAAGACAATGTATCTGTTTTTTAGGGCTACCTAAACAAATTACCATAAATTTGGTAGCTTAAAACAACAGAAATTTATTTTCTCACAGTTCTGAAAGCCAGATCTCCAAAATTAAGTAGAGGCAAGACTATTCTTCCTCCAAAGATTCCAGAGGATAATCTATTCCCTGTCTCTTCCAGCTTCTGGTGGCTGGCAGCATTTCTTGTGGCTGTACCACTCCAATCTCTGTCTGAGTCTTCAGGTAAACTTCTCTTCTGTGTCTCTCATGACACTTGTCACTGGGTTTAGAGCTCATCCAGATAATTCAAGATAATCTCATTTTAAGATATTTAAATTAACCACATAAACAAACACTTTTTCTCAAAATTGCATTCACAACTTCCAGGATGTAGATATTTCCTTTTGGAGGCCACTATTCAATCCACTAAGGCAGCGTTCCCCTTGGGTTCTCAGCTTTGCAGTATAAATTAGAGAGTCTTTCCTAAAATTCAATTTGGAGTTGCTTTCTTTAGGCCTTGCAGTGATTCTTCAACTTCTTATTAACCCATGATAAACTATTTTCTGATTAAATTAGATAGAAACCCTGACAAAATAGCACTTTTCTAAATTTATATTTATTTCATTAAAGTAATAATAATTGTTATTATTACTGTATGCCACACAAATATATGTTTCTGAAAGATTAGAACTATTCTTGTTTAGTTTACTGATGTATCTATATTGATCAGCATAGGGCCTGGTAAAAAATAATTAAAGGCCCCATCAACAAATGAACATCAGTGACCTGTATATTACCTTGAATTTTCATTTTCTGTATTCCATTTTTCACTATAATTTGTGGCCTTTTTCTTCCTTTTGTCATATTTCATAACATATTGAGAATTGTTCTATTTTGTTCTTTAATTTGAGTTTGTAAGATCTTAATTCATAAATTTATTTTTAATAATAGGTTTCAATTTTTTTGTTGTATTTTTAGATTTATTGCTATGTATTCTAGCCCATTCTAACATTTAATTTTTTCTCTATGTCTCATTATCTTTTCAAATCTCTTACTGAACATTGTACTCTGCATCTATTAATTCATAGAGTCCATGTTTTCTTGCAATTCACTAACAATATAATGAAGATTTTTTTAAAATTTACCTTAGTTTACTGTGGCAAATACTTTCACTTTTCTGCTTCCTCTGCACTTCTGCATTGCCATCGTATATTTTGTGCTTTGCATTTTTTAGAGGCCCAAGAAGAATTATGTGCTCAACACGAATTAGGACTTTATGACATTTATATTGAATAAATTGACTTTTTTAAAATAAGGAATGAATGTTGAGTGAATTTGCCTTCGTTACACTCGCTGGCCATTTGATTCTTTTTGAAACTATTCTCTAAATTCTCAAGATAAAGGGCTAGTGCATCTGCATAATTCCTAAACCAATTTCTTATGGGCTCCGAACTGAGATAGGATCCAATGCCTCCACATTAGTCATCTTATGAATAAAAGATTATCCCTGGACAGGAATGCCCGGAGGCTTCCTAGTGGTGAAGCAACACGTTATTGGCCTGTTCCTGAATGCTCCAAATTCTAGGACTTTTTCTGCTGCAATAGCAGCCATGCTGCCCATGTTCCCAATTGTACTGGTCCTGGGTGACTTGGGTCACCAGGCCTAAGCCAACCTTTCTGAGACAACATGTTTCCCTGGTTTGTGTACAGTTTTAAGAAATATTACAGAGATAACATGAATGGAGATGGCTGACTAATTGCAGACAAGTGGAACAGCTCCCATGGAGGGACTGAGATGACTGGTGTGCTTTTAACAGATCTTCAGAGGGAAGGTGCTGAGAGTGGACAAAGGGAAGACAAAGAAGCTGAGCTGAAGGGAGAGAAAGCTGGGAACCCTGCATGGGCTATTGCATGCTAGGACTCTTTTTTGAAGTGTAACAGCTCTGGGAGAACTGGTGAGTTGAACTGATAAAGAACAACCTGCTCTCCCCACATGACTCTGGAACCTCAGCCTGAAGGGACTACTCAACCACTACAGGCACTTGAGGCGGCAGGGAGAGCTGCTTAGAGAAGTGATAGGGCAGGAAACCAGCTGATGTGCAGCCCAGGAGGTTTGGTGTAAGAGTGCCTGCAATGGAGCATGGCTGGGGATGGGTGTCTCCCTAGGCTCAACTTGTTCCCATAAGAGACATTAGCCCTAGGGGAACCCTCAGACCTAATCTCTGCAGGGTGGTGTTGTACATCAGATGGGGTTGTTCTGACCGGAGAACTCCTTGGTCTGTTTACCAATCCTGGGGCCCCAGCCTGGCCATGCCTTCTTACAGGGAAGTCTGAGGTGCCCTGGAGCCCACACCACAGCTTCCATGCCTGGTGGACCTTGCCTCATCAGTGGAGAGCTGCAGCAAGGGAGACCACATGGCTGCACACCAGCCCTATACTGTAGCCTCCCTGGAGCCCAGGGCAACTCCCCACATCACTTTGCAAGTGAGTGTCTGCACAGACAGGTTTTGCTTTACTTGCTCCTCCAGGACTTGGGAATTCAGTATGCTCTTCATCCCCCACCAACTGGCATTGCAGGCAGAGTCTTTGGTGGGCACAGAGCCAGCAAGCCCCACCCCCACCAGTGGTCCACCCTTGGGCTAAGGCTGTGCAGAGAACAGGGAATCCTCCCATACCTTGAGTGATCACTCCTGCTTTTGGGAAACAGAGAAGGCACCCAGGTCTGCACTGGCCAGCACCCCAGCCCAAGCCAACACCACCTCCATTGTAACAGAACTCAGTCTCCAGCAGGGGCACCCACTCCCCACTCCCAGCTGCCTTGTATCTGCCACTGTGCAGAACACCACAGGGAAGCAGGCACCTCTTCATTCACTAACACTCGAATGCAGCTGCCATTCCTCGGCTCCCCAGCACAGTGGACTTCAAACATCAGGGAGCCAGAGAATCAATTCAGGGCCCAATACAAGTTCCACAGACGTAGAGCACACATTCAGAGAGTTGGAAGCTGAGAGTTGGACCCCTAAAATCTCCCAGAAATAAAGCTGGTTGGCTGAATCTACCCTATACTACAATTAAACTCTCAAGGTTATCAAATAGGATAAAGGAAAGAAAAACCTATCCAAAGGTCAGCAACCTCAAAGACTGAAGGTAGATAAGCCCACAAAAATAAGAAAAATTCATCACAAGAATGCTGAAAACTCAAAAGGCCAGAGTGCCTTTTTTCTTCCATATGATTGTGTTATAACTACAGCAAGTGTTCAGAACGAAGCTGAGGCTGAAATAGCTAAAATGAGATAAACAGAATTCAGAATATGGATAGCAATGAAGCTCATTGAGCTACAGGAGTATGTTGTAACCCAATACAAGGAAGCTAAAAATCATGATAAAAAAATGTCACGAGCTGACAAACAGTACAGAGAAGAATGTAACTGACCGGATATAGGTGAAAAACACACTGCGAGGATTTAATAATGCAATCACAAGTATTAAAAGCAAAATAGACCAAGTGGAGGAAAGAATCTCAGAGCTGGAAGACTGGCTTTCTGAAATTTGGCAGAAAAGAATGAATAGAAATGAACTGAACCTCTGAGAATGTGCGATTATGTAAATAGATGAAATCTATGGCTGATTGGTGTCCCTGAAAGAGATGGGAAAAATGGAACCAATCTGAAAAACATATTTCAGGATATCATTTATGAGAACTTCCTCAACTTAGGCCAACATTTAATTTCAGGAAATACAGAGAACCCCAGTAAGATAACTCACAAGAATATCATCTGCAAGCCACATAATTATCAGATTCTCCCATATAAAACTGAAAGAAAAATACTGTTAAAGGCAGCTAGAGAGAAAGGTCAGATCACCTACAAACAGAAGCCCATTAGACTAACAGTGGAACTTTCAGATGAAACCCTACAGGCCAGAAGTGATTGAGGGTCAATATTCAACATTCTTAAAGAAAAAAAAATTCCAACCCAGAATTTCATATCCAGCCAAACTAAGCTTCATAAGCGAAGGGGAAATAAGGTTATTTTCCAACAAACAAATGCCGAGGGAATTTGTAATCACCAGACCTGCCTTACAAGAACTCCTTTAAGAAGCACTAAATATGGAAGGGAAAGATTGTTATCAGCAACTATAAAAAGTCGTTGAAGTACACAGACCAGTGGCACTATAAAGCAACCACATAAACAGGTCTGCAAAATAGCCAGGCAGTATCATGATGACAGAATTAAATCCACATATATCAATACTAACCATAAATGTAAATGGGTTAAATATCAATTTAAGATACATAGAGTGGCAATCTGGATAAAGAACCCAAACCCAGTGGTATGCTGTCTGCAAGAGACCATTCTCACATGTAATG
Organism: Pan troglodytes; assembly: GCF_028858775.2. Taxonomy (NCBI): domain Eukaryota; kingdom Metazoa; phylum Chordata; class Mammalia; order Primates; family Hominidae; genus Pan; species Pan troglodytes. Next base: position 116,848,174 of record NC_072401.2, on the reverse strand, counting down.
ACACACATAGGCTTGAAATAAAGAAATGGAGAAAAATCTACCAAGAAAATGGAAAACAGAAAAAAGCAGGGTTTCAATCCAATTTTCTGACCAAAACAGACTATAAACCAACAAAGATTTTTAAAAAAGACAAAAAATCATATACTGATAAAGGGTCTAACTCAATAAAAAACTGAACTATCCTACAGATACATGCACCCAAGGAAAGAGCACCCAGATTTATAAAGAAGTTCTTAGAGATCTTCACAGAGAAAGACACTCCCACAAAATAGTAGTGAAAGACATTAATACTGCACTGACAATATTAGACAAATCATCAAGAGAGAAAATTAACTAAGGTATTCAGTACCTGAATTCAGCACTATATCAAATGAACCTGATAAACATCTACAGAATTCTCCACTCAAAAGAACAGAATATACATTTTTCTCATTGCCACATGGCATATACTCTAAAATCAATCACATAATTGGAAGTAAAACACTTCTTAGCAAATGCAAAAGAAAATAATAACAACCAGTCTCTAAGACCACAGCGCAATCAGATTAGAATTTAGGATTAAGAAACTCACTCAAAACCACACAACTACATGGAAACTGAACAACCTGCTCATGAATGACTACTGGGTAAATAAAGAAATTAAGGGAGAAATAAATAAGTTCTTTGAAACCAATCAGAACAAAGACACGAGATACCAGAATCTCTGGGACACAGCTAAAGCAGTGTTTAGAGGGAAATTTATAGCACTAAATACCCACAAGAGAAAGCAGGAAAGATCTCAAATCGACACCCTAACATCACAATTAAAATAACTAGAGAAGAAAGAGCAAACTAATTTGAAAGCTAGCAAAAGACAAGAAATAACTAAGATCAGAGCAGAACTGAAGGAGATACAGACATGAAAAACCCTTCAAAAAATCAATGAATCCAGGAGCTGGTTTTTTGAAAAGATCAACAAAGTAGATAGACCGCTAGCCAGATTAATAAAGAAGGAAAGAGAGAAGAATCAAATAGACTCAATAAAAAATGATAAAGGGGATATCACTACTTATCCCACAGAAATACAAACTATCATCAGAGAATATTATAAAAACCTCTACATAAATAAACTAGAAAATCTAGAAGAAATGGATAAATTCCTGGACACATACACCCTCCCAAGTATAAACAAGGAAGAAGTCAAATCCCTGAATAGACCAATAACAACTTCTGAAATTGAGGCAGTAATTAATAGCCTACCAACCAAAACAAGTCCAGGACCAGACAGATTCACAGCCTAGTTCTACCAGAGGAACAAAGAGGAGCTAATACCATCCCTTCTGAAGCTACTCCAAACAATAGAAAAAGAGAGAATCCTCCCTAACTCATTTTAGGAGGCCAGCATCATCCTTTTACCAAAACCTAGCAGAGACACAACAACAAAAAAGAAAATTTCAGGCCAATATCCCTGATGAACATCAATGCTAAAATCCTCAATAAAATACAGGCAAACAGAATCCAGCAGCATATCAGAAAGCTTATCCATCATGAAAAACTCAGCTTCATCCCTGGGATGCAAGGCTGGTTCAACATAAAACAAATCAATAAACATAATCCAGCACATAAACAGAAACAATGACAAAAACCACATGATTATCTCAATAGATGCATAAAAGGCATCAATAAAATTCAACACCCCTTAGTGCTAAAAGCACTCAGTAAACTAGGTATTGATAGAACATACCTCAAAATAGTGAGAGCTATTTATGACAAACCCACAACCAATGTCATACTGAATGGGCAAAATCTGGAAGCATTCCCTTTGAAACAAGACAAGGATGCCCTCTCTCACCATTCCTATTCAACATAGTATTGGAAGTTCTGGCCAGGGCAATCAGGCAAGAGAAAGAAATAAAGGTATTCAAATAGGAAGAGAGGAAGTCAAATTGTCTCTGTTTGCAGATGACATGATTGTATGTTTACAAAACCCCATTGTCTCAGCCTAAAAACTCCTTAAGTTGATAAGCAACTTCAGCAAAGTCTCAGAATACAAAATCAATGTGCAAAAATCACACGCATTCCTATAAACCAAGAATAGACAGAGAGCCAATTCATGAGTGATCTTCCATTCACAATTGCCACAAAGAGAATAAAATACCTATGAATATAACTTACAAGGGATGTGAAGGAACTCTTCAAGGAGAACAATAAACCACTGCTCAAGGAAATAAAAGAGGACACAAACAAATAAAGAAAAAATTCCATGCTCATGGACGGAAAGAATCAATATTGTGAAAATGTCCGTACTGCCCAAAGTAATTTATAGATTCAATGCTATCCCCATCAAGTTACCAGTGACTTTCTTCACAGAATTAGAAAAAAACTATTTTAAATTTCATATGGAACCAAAAAAGAGCCTGCATAGCCAAGACAATCCTAAGCAATAAGAACAAAGCTGGAGGCATCATGCTACCTGACTTCAAACTATACCACAAGACAACAGTAACCAAAACAACATGACACTGTTACCAAAACAGACGTATAGACCAATGGAACAGAACAGATGCCTCATAAATAATACCACACATCTACAACCATCTGATCTTTGACAAACCTGACAAAAACAAGCAATGGGGAAAGGATTCCCTATTCAATAAATGGTATTGGGAAAACTGTCTAGACATATGCAGAAACTGAAACTGGACCCCTTCCTTAAACCTCGTACAAAAATTAACTCAAGATGGATTAAAGACTTAAAATATAAGAACTAAAACCATAAAAACCCTAGAAGAAAACCTAGGCAATACTATTCAGGACATAGGCATGAGCAAAGAGTTCATGACTAAAACACCAAAAGCAATGGCAACAAAACCAAAAATTGACAAATGGGATCTAATTAAACTAAAGAGCTTGTGCAAGCAAAAGAAACTATCATCAGAGTGAACAGGCATTTTACAGAATGGGAGAAAATTTTTCCAATCTGTCCATCTGACAAAGGGCTAATATCCAGAATCTACAAAGAACATAACAAATTTACAAGAAAAAAACAAAAAACCCCATCAAAAAGTGGGTGAAGTATATGAACAGACACTTCTCAAAAGAAGACATTTTTGCAGCCAACAAACTCATCATCGCTGATCATTAGATAAATGCAAGTCAAAACCACAATGAGATACCATCTCACACCAGTTAGAATGGCGATCATTAAAAAGTCAGGGAACAACAGATGCTGGAGAGGATGTGGAGAAATAGGAACACTTTTACACTGTTGGTGGCAGTGTAAGTTAATTCAACCATTTTGGAAGACAATGTGGTGATTCCTCAAGGATCTAGGACCAGAAATACCATTTGACACAGCAATCCCATTACTGGGTATATACCCTGAAAATTTTAAATCCTTCTACTATAAAGACACATACACACCTATATTTACTGTGGCACTGTTCACAATAGCAAAGACTTGGAACCAACCCAAATGCCCATCAATGATAGACTTGATAAAGTAAATGTGGCACATATATACCATGGAAATACTATGCAGCCATAAAAAAAGGATGAGTTCATGTCCTTTGCAGGGATATGAATGAAGCTGAAAACCATCATTCTCAACAAACTAACACAGGACAGAAAATCAAACACCGCATGTTCTCACTCCTAAGTGGGAGTTGAACAGTGAGAACGCATGGACACTGGGAGGGGAACATCACACACTGGAGCCTGTCAGGGGGTGGGGGGCTAGGGGAGGGATAGCATTAGGAGAAATACCTAATGTAGATCATGAGTTGATGGGTGCAGCAAACAACCATGGCACGTGTATAACTATGTAACAAACCTGCACATTCTGCACATGTATGCCAGAACTTAAAGTATAATTTAAAAAATTAAAAAACAAAAGGAAGGAAATTCTGACACATGCTACAACATGGATGGATCATGTGGACATTATGCTAATAAAATAAGCCAGTCACAAAAACTTGTTTCTTTGTGAATTAGTTATATTTTATCAGAAAAAATTCTTCCATTGCATATTTCTGAGCCTTTAGCTGTATAATTTACATATGCTGCCTTTAAAATGAAAGAAGACTCCACAGAACGTTCTTGGGTTATTTGCTTTTATCTTGTAATCTTTAGAGTTATTGGGTCTTTGCCTTCTGGAGTTTAATTTTCGAGGTCTATATCTTACCTGTTTCTTGTTATTGCTTGTTTATTTTTAGACATACTGTCTCTATTGCATACCTGACAGCATAATTTCTTTGGTCTTCATTTCTAAACCCTTTTTCATCTGCATGTTTATTAGGAAAAGTTTTCATAATTATAGCTTTAAATGTATATAAATCTCTTTATTATTTTTTGCCCAGAAAATTTTGAACTGTTTTGGTCTAAATAAAGTATTTCTATTTTGGTAAAGGACATCTTCCATCATATTATTAATTTTTATTTATTATTTGTATTTTATTTGATATTTCAGATGTCAAACATTCTTAAATTAATAGAATGAAATTATTTCCTGTTTTCCATTATCTGTCATTTTCATTTTAGTTGTTCATTTGCTCTTACATTCTACATTTGGAAATATATCCTGACTCCATCCCTTATACATTTGATGAAAATTTCTGCAGTGTTAATCTGTTTTATCCTACTTCTATGTGGATATTATTTTGTTTTATTTTTTGTTTCCTGCAACAATTTATTTTCCCAGATACTTTTCTTTTTGCTTCCCTCCTTGGTTGGATATATCCTATTATTTACTCATTTTGTCCTTGCCTTGTTTCGTAGAGGCCATATCTTTTTTGTCCTACGTGGGAAAATAAAATAGATTGTATATGTAAAATATAAACATATATATATTTTTATTTTTGAATGTGTGTTTTCCATTTCAGTCTTCATTGTAATACTTCCTTTCAAACACCAAAATGGGACTAATTTATAAGTCCCATTTTGATAAATTTTTATTTACTAATTTTTAATTGTAGAGAAATAACTCTGCTTGTTTCTCATTAGGCATTGATGTAATGCTTATTTGTATCCATTGCTTCATTTTAGATATTGCCAAAATCCTCCACTCCGTTCTTTAGATTCTGTTGTTTCTTGTAAAAATCATTAATGCAGTTCACTAGAATAAGAGGGTTTTCACCTGCCTACATCGTTTTTCAACTTTAAGCAGAAGAGTGTATTTTCCATACTATCTGAAAAATCTGAGTTTCTTTTTGGTAAATATGCAGAAAAATGCAAAGGACTATTCTTTAGTCAGGACTTCCTTAATGCTCCTATCCCAACCACACTCTGTGCTCTTTGATGGCACCTCCCAAGATAAGAGTTCTCCACATAACCTGCATAAGATATTTGTCAAATTCTCTTCAATGATAACATGGGTTAGCCTTAGAACTGTAGTACCTGTATGTACGAGAAAGTCATGAAAAAGTTTTATAAGACAAATAAAAGAAAGAGGTGAGAAAGAAGCTTATAAAATGATGCCGCATTGGCTACTCAAAAGACGCTTCTTTAGAGTAGGGGCAGTCACATTTTTAACTATTTTCTCAAAATTTTCATCTTAATGGAGGGCAAAAATGTAGTTAAGACCAAAATCTTATTATTTCTACTTCAGATGCAATAGTAAGGATATTAAACAGAAAAAGTATACATATATCTACAAGCTTTGTTTACCAATTCAAATCCTTCATCACTTTCATGGGTAAAATTCATCGCTTAATTGGTTTATTGCAAATTCTTATTATTTCCCTATGGTATTATTGATAACAGTTTTGTTGTGCTCAAGGTACTGTGATTAAGAAATGAGAGTAATTAAATCAGGAACTACTTAACTTCTGACATGTTAATTTAGAACTTAACACACATCATAAAAAGGAACATGGGAGATAAGTTAGGACCTTTCACAAAAGTGTGTCATTACACAATTTCAGGCGCATGATTACTTAAATTATCCCTTTTAAATATACATACGAACAAGATTTTACTCGTACCCACAAAGACTTCTGCAGGCTGTGAATTATAGATTCTGTTTAAGAATGTGTTAGGTGGCCGGGCGCGGTAGCTCACGCCTGTAATCCCAGCACTTTGGGAGGCTGAGGCGGACGGATCAAGAGGTCAGGAGATCAAGACCATCCTGGCTAACATGGTGAAACCCCGTCTCTACTAAAAATACAAAAAATTAGCTGGGTGTGGTGGCGGGCGCCTGTAGTCCCACCTACTCGGAAGGCTGAGGCAGGAGAATGTTGTGAACCCAGGGAGGTGGAGGTTGCAGTGAGCAGAGATAGCGCCTCTGCACTCCAGCCTGGGCAACGGAGCGAGACTCCGTCTCAAAAAAAAAAAAAAAAAAGAATGTGTTAGGCATGCAAACTGAAAGAAAAAATGAGCTGAGAGCTTAAAAATGCTAATTTCATGATATGTGTAATATTTGTTAAGCATTGTAACTCACAGCTAATTTATTCAGTATCTAAAAGATTGTAATGATGAGGAATCGCTTCATGATATATAAAATTCTAATAAATGTAATTTTATTTTATATACATTTATATATTTAGGAGGTTGATAACCTTTCTCTATTCCTTTTGTTGCCTGGCTAAATCATACTGGAATATTGCTATATTAATTTTCCACTTTTTTCCTCACCAATCATCTGTCAATGTGGCAGAAATTGTTTTTTACCCAAATTGATTTTTCGTGCCTTCCATACAAAAGAAAAAAAGAACAAATTGCATCTAGGCACACTATTGTCCAGCCAAACTATACCTTCCAGTCTTCCATATAATTAGAAATGGTGGACATTTTTTTTTAATTTGAATGCCAGCAAAAAGTGATATCTGTCATTTTCATTGTTGGGTGGTAGGAAATTGGTGTGTCAATTTCATACTTTCTTTCTCTTTTCTTCCAGAGGAAGCAGACATGGCAGTGACCCAGCTTCAACCATGCTTATAGCAACAGTGCCCTAATACAGTAGTTGGAAAACTGCAGGCTACAGGCTAAATCCTTCCTTCTGCCTGTTGTTAAAAATTTTATTGGAATGCAGCCATGCTCACTCATGACATGGAGTCTGAGGCTACTTTCCCATCACTGTGGCTATTTTGAAGAGCTACAACAAAGACAGTACTTCTGGGATGTACACTAAAAGTATGTACACTCTGTTCATTTGCAGGCATACGTTTCCAGACCCCTGCCCTGGGAAATGGAGGAACAACAGGATGGAAGCAGCCTGGGTCCCTGAATGAACACACTGAGCAAAGCCACTGCCAGGAGTGACAGATAAAAAAGAAACTCATTTTTTTAAGCCACTGTATTATTGGTTCTTCCAATTACCAACATCTTGGTGTTTTCCCAAACTAAGCCAGTCAGAAAAAAAGTATGTAAATGAGCATTGGTAAGGAAATAATATAAGTAATCAAAATATCTAACCAGCAGTCTCCTAACTCTGCAATAAGGCTTTACTTCATTCTGGGGAGTTTTTCTCTTTCAGAATAGACATCATAGATAAACATATTATTTTACAAATAATACTAATAGTACATTGTTGGATTTTTGCAATAGACACTTAGTGTCTCCTTAAATGTATAACTCACATGCAGGCAATACAGCTAGCTGATTTTCATAAAAGATCCATTTGCCTAATGAATCCTTATCTGAAGTGCTGTGTGAGTATTAATAAACCTTTTAATGTAATATCAAAAGAATTTTATATGTGCAGTTTTAACATTATTGGTCTTAATATAAATAACATATTTTCTTTCTTTTTTTTTTTTTGAGATGGAGTCTTGCTCTGTTGCCCAGGCTGGAGTGCAGTGGCATGATCTCAGCTCACTGCAAGCTCCGCCTCCCGAGTTCACGTCATTCTCCTGCCTCAGCCTCCCGAGTAGCTGGGACTACAGGTGCCCACCACCACACCTGGCTAATTTTTTGTATTTTTAGTAGAGACGGGGTTTCACCATGTTAGCCAGGATGGTCTGGATCTCCTGACCTCGTGATCCACTCGCCTCAGCCTCTCAAAGTGTTGGGATTACAGGCGTGAGCCACGGCGCCCTGCAATAACATATTTTCATTTGTTCAGGGAATATTCAGTTTATCTGACATATAATTCAAGTCACTATTGCCAAATTTATTCTATTAAATGCTCTCATATCCATGAGAAGCAGTTATTTAGAGAAAAGTCACAATATTGTTTCTATTTTTAAGAATGATTTAACAGAAGTAGAATGCGGGTAAAATTAGTACTAATGATAAGACCAATAGAGCTAGGATAACGAAACCCTACTAGCACCCAACATTGTTCTATTTGCTTTGTGAAACTAAAATCAAGGAATATTGAATCTCCCCAGCTTCTCTTTCCATATTTCCATGTTATAGGCCTTAGCAAGTGGATTGCTCTGTGAGGTTAACTAAGTATTCCTCCCAATTTCTAAACTCTCTACCCATTTATATCATTTGCTATAACTGGGTGATTTTATAATTCCCATAAAACATAATAACAGGGAAATGTGTTTTTGAATTCTGGAAGTCATAATCTCTAAAAGTAAATTTAGTCCATATTATGTTAATAAGATTCCTTAAATACCAGGCGTTGTGTGCTGGTAATTGTGCTTTTTTATACACCAAATTCTGATACCAAAAAACTGAGGAGGAGGAAATGGAAAAACACATTACACAGCAGAGGAATGTACAAAAAGTTAAACATCTAATGATACCAGAATAATTCAATTCACTTTACTTGGCTTCTGAAACTAATATTAGAACATCACAAGTAACCTTTAGTGGACTAAATAACATAGAAATGGTTAAGTCCATTTCCTCAATATCCAAAATCTCAATAGCACTGTTAATACCATCTGGCAGCAATAGAATAAAAATATTATGACAAATAAAATGTATAATATAAAAGACCTGAGAAGGAATTACAGACTGTATAGACAAATGACAAAACCATACAAATAAGAAGAAAAAAAATTGATTAAAATTAAAAGGAAACAATACAGTGTCATGATATGGGCAACATGTATTTATGACTCAGATAAAATATACCATATGCAACGATTAAAATATAACAAAAGTCAACTTATGTACTAGTCATGTTTGATGCTTATTTGTAAGCAATATAACTTCTTATTTAATTAAGCAATAAATAACTTATTGATCTTAATTTGGACAGTTCACTGAATCTCCAGGATGAAGAGAAACAGGCTCAGAAAGTTGGCTGGAGAAAAAGAAAGCTAGTCAGCCAGAGATATTGCCCATATCACCCACCAAACTAGTTGAGCGAAGATACCAGCTGCTAGACCTCAACACCAGGTGCCTTGCACCATGGATACTGAATTGGACATTGAATGCTACTGTTTCCCATGAAAACTAGATTTCACTACTTTCACTAATGACAATTTTTAGCTCTAAGTGCATTTTACATGGTTTTTGCTTTTTTTGAGTCATAAATCCTGAAGACAAGTCACAGGCAAGGGCCTCTGAGGCTAAGTAATTTATGGGTGTCCTAGTTAAAATGGGTGACTAGGGAAGTGAATATCTAGTCTTTGTGGTTTCTCCAATTGGAGGTAAACTCTATTCATTTACATGGTAAGAATTCTCCCATCTCTCCAAAAATGGCTTATATGTTAGGAAGCCAAAAAGAAAAAAAATGTCCTGAGTAATCCAAACTTTGGCTTCACAATATCAATACAGACCTTTCTTCATATAGTTTCACTACCCTTGACTATGCTTCCAGTAACAATTCAATTATCCTCCATCAATACGAAGTACACCTCAAGGCCCATTAATTCCACATCCATCTCCAAGCTCCAGATCTCTGGGTAATGGCCATTCTTTCTCTCATTTACTATATTCAAAAAGAAAGCAAAGGAAAGAAAAAAAATCTGAACACAGATAAAGATAAAGAACATACATAAAGATATATATACATACACACACATATATAAATATATATATTTATATATAAAATATAAATATACATATATATAAAATATAAATATACATATATAAAATATAAATATATATATATAAAATATAAATATATATAAAATATAAATATATATATTTATATATAAAATATAAATATATATATTTATATATAAAATATAAATATATATAATATATAAAATATAAATATATATATTTATATATACAATATATATATTTATATATAAAATATAAATATATATATTTATATATAAAATATAAATATATATATTTATATATAAAATATAAATATATATATAAAATATAAATATATATTTATATATAAAATATAAATATATATTTATATATAAAATATAAATATATATTTATATATAAAATATAAATATATATTTATATATAAAATATAAATATATATATTTATTTATAAAATATAAATATATATATTTATTTATAAAATATAAATATATATATTTATAAAATATAAATATATTTATTTATTTATAAAATATAAATATATATATTTATAAAATATAAATATATTTATTTATTTATAAAATATAAATATGTATATTTATATATAGAATATAAATATACATATTTATATAGAATATAAATATGTATATTTATATATAAAATATAAATATATATATTTACATATAAAATATAAATATATTTATTTATATATAAAATATAAATATATTTATTTATATATAAAATATAAATATATTAAACATATAGCATGTATTATAAAATATAGACAGATATAGAATATATTTATAATTACACCGATCTATACATGTGTTACATCTATCTCTATGATACAGGTGTGACTATATATAATACAACAGTGAAGAGATGCTAGTATGAGATACAGTTGCCACTTCACTTCTATAAGTGGTAATTGGGCATGACTGACATGTTTTCTCTTCTCTGTTATCCATTACCTTTTTGTTTCTATGGGCTCCCAGCTGTGGGGGACTTGCCCTTAGAGGTATGCCTGTGGCCTTAAACTATACAGAGAGTACACAATGGCCCAACATATGTAGTTAAAATTTCCTTAACACTAGCACAGTGTGTTTGTTAATAAAAGAAACACTCTAGGTTCTCATCCTCACTCTTTCCTTCCCACTTTGTGTAGTAGTAACCCTCTTTCTTTTTGTCCTCCAGTAAACATAAAAACTCATGTTGCTCTTGCAAATGAATTATTAATTATAGTAATCAAATGATCTATCCCACTTTAACATCTTAGAGACAAGATATGTGTATTTTGCCTTTAGAAAAAATGCTTCATGTATGGGTCACTAATCTGAGCATAGTTGGAATCCTTAGTCAACTCCTATTTTTTTAAGGATGGTACTTTTGGGTGAGAGGATATATGTATAATAACATCAGAAAATCTCTTGAAAAATAACTTTATTTACTCTGAAATAAGTTCTTGAATGTGAAGCAGTGTGGGTGGAATATTATTTCATAATTAAAGGCATTTAATAAGTCCAAAGAGCCCTTCAATAATTCTTCAGAAAAAAGTAAGCATGACAAGCAAAAACAAATTCAGATGAAATATGTATTTTCATGAGAAATATCACTGGCCACTCCAGAACAGAAAAGATTTCATTGTAATCAACTGCTGTAGAGAACATGCTGTTCCCCTGAATTATACTGCTGTATTGATATCATGACTAATTTCTACTAAAGAAAAAGTGGTCACATCATATGAAGAGAATAACATGTTTTTGAGGTACTGTATGGCTTCTATCCTGACATTAAATTTGCAAAGTATGCAGACTCTGCTCAGAGTTCTCCCTTCTGCTTAATCTAAAACATCACCTATCTTCCTTTAGTCAGTATCCTCTTACTCTGATGTAGCACATACCGTTGTCTGGAATAATATTGTCTATTCTTTGTATTATCTATTTAATTAGTTAAATTGTAAGCCCAATATTTTGCCTGATTTGTTTTCTGTATCTCCTGTGCTTAAAATGGTGCATGATACATTAAAACCCTTAAATAATACTAACATTGGGTATGTGAATGAACAAACATGGCAGAAAACAGGAAAGGTGACTGAATTAATAATCTGTCAATTTGTCTGGCTAATTTCCAAGAATCTATTCAATAATTAGACATTGTAATGGTAATTTGTAGAGCACCTATACTTTTGTGTTACACAAGTGACTGTTTCCCAATCGTGACGCCAGTTACTAAATGTTGCTTTTTCAAAGTCTGTGATCATCTAACCAACGAAAAGGTAGTAGCTGATAATTAAATGCAGATAATTTTCTTAAGCCAGGTCTTCTCAGCAAGGGGAAATCAAGGGACACTCCTTGGAATGGTTTTCCCCATTCCATATGATACTAGCTGTGAGTCGGTTGTATATGGCTGGTATTGTGTTTTATTATGAATGGATTTTTGATATTATAAAATACTTTATCTTCATCTATTAATACAATCATGTGGTTTTTCTTCTTTTAGCCAGTTGATGTAATGAATTTCATTAATTTATTTTTGAATGTTGAACCCACCTTGCATACCTGTAATAAATTCCTTTTGGTTATGTTGAATAATTATTTTTATACATGTTGGGATTTGGTTTGTTATTTTGTTGAAAATTTTGTATTTACTTTCATGACAGATATTGGTCTGTAGTTTTCTCTTCTTACAACCATTTTGTGTGGTTTCAGTGTTAAGATAATGCTGTCCTATTAAATTGTGTTGGGAAGTATTCCTTCTGCTTCTGTCTTATGGAAGTGATTATAAAGAATCGGTATAATATCTTCCTTAAATTTAGAATTCACTAGAGAACCATCTGAGCTGGAACTCCTTTTTACTGATGAACAGACATACTCAAATAAATTGGAAGTTCTGGCAAAAAGACCATACATATTAAATTTATTCCCAAGCCCATATTTTCTTATATATTGTATTTATTCCACTATATTATACCAAGTAATATCTGAAACTTCAGTTTCATGACTATTTTGTCATTGTTGAATAAGGGTTTGAGTCAACCATTAAAGCAAATAAGCTCTAGGGCACTACTCTCCACTAACACTTATGTAATGAAATAAATGTTTTGTACCTGAAAACCCTGCAAAACAAACACAAAACAAAAGATTAACAGCCGTTGGGCAATTATAATAGTTTCAGAGGCTTGCAGCCTTTAGATTATAATAGCATCCGAGGCTTGCAACATAGTATTAACTATGTCCCAGATAAAAATCAAAATTACTCAACATTAAAAAAACACACACACACACACATAGAAAAATAAGACAAATGCTTGACAAGTTTGGCTCCAGGCCAGAATCCTATGTCTGATCTTTCAGGCCCAGATCCAGGCAATTACAAAATCTTTACCTAGATGGCCTTATGGGGGAAAACTGCTCTCCCATAAATAACTTGGTGCACAATGGGTGGACTTCAGTCCCTGAAAGGAGTTGCAGTCTAACTCAGGTGCCTTCCATCAGGGGCCTCTCCCTCAGCAGTGAGATAATCCCCACTTTTATGCTGATAGACCTGACCCTTACTCAATACCATTCTGTGGGGAAAAATAAAAAACTGGATTCTGGGAGGCCGAGGTGGGTGAATCACGAGGTCGAGACCATCCTGACCAACATGGTGAAACCCTGTCCCTACTGAAAATAGGAGGCGTGTGCCTGTTATCCCAGCTACTCAGGAGGTTGAGGCAGGAGAATTGCTTGAACCCGAGAGGCAGAGATTGCAGAGTGCCGAGATCACGCCACTGCACTCCAGCCTGGGCGACAGAGCAAGACTCCATCTCAAAAAAAAAAAAAAAAAAAAAGAAAGAAAGAAAACTGGAGGTCCTAGTGCTTTTTCCTGTTCAGCCTCCTGCTTTTGCTATATCAGTGAGTGACTAAAAGCTTTACTGTTACTTTCATTTTGGCTTGTTGCTTTAACTGACCACCTAAATACCTGGGAGCTCAGTTCTCTCCAGCTCAGCTCTTGACAATTCTCAAAGGAAAATGCAATAAACAAATGTCAAACCTGCACAAAGACTTCAAAGTGCCTATTGTAACCATTCAACATGAGATAAATGTAAATATTCTTGAAATGGATGGGAAGATACGAGTTCCCAGCAGAGTTAACTACTAAAAAAATGAAAAACCATAATGAAAATTGTTAAACTAAAAAATATAATATCCATAACAACGCATTCACTGGCTAGGCTCAATAACAGAATGGAGATGGCAGAGAAAAGCATCAGTATACTTGAAAATAGATGAATATAAATTATCTAATCTCAAGAAAAGACAGAAAATGTTGGAAAAACAAAAAATAAAAACAGATTATCAGAAATAAACTGTAGGACAATATAAAAAAATTAATATTTTTATTATTTGATTTCCTGGAGGAGAGAAGAAGGAAATTGGTGCAGAAAAATATTTGAAGAAGTAATGGATCAAAATTTCTTAAATTTTAAAACATAAATAAAATACATATTTAAGAAGCTCAGACAACCTCAAACAGAATAAACTCAAGTAAAACTACACCCAAACACACCATAAACAAACCACTAAAAAGTCAAAGATTAAAAATAATAAAAGCAGCAAGAAAACAAATGACACAGTACATACACAAGAACAATTATTAGAATAACTGCAGTTTTCTATCAGAAACAATGAAGTAATTCACTAGTTGGAAGAAAAGAAACAGCAACCAAACATTCTTTACCTTTAGCTATGAAGTGGGTATTTTCTCAAATATGAAATCTTGGATAATTTCTCAACAGCTGAACTGTTCTGAAAAAAATACTTATCCGATAACTTCTTTAGGCCAAAGGGGAATGATCGGAGAGAAGTTGGAACTACAGGAACAAACAGCAACAGAAATGGCAAATATCTGGGTAAATACAATATATTATCTTTTTCCTCTTATTTTTTAAAATTTATATTATTGTAAAAAGCAACAATTATAAAATTGTCTTGGAGAATTATCAGTATATGTAGATGTAATGCATATGGCAACTGTAATATTATGTGGAGAGGCAAAAGGGACTTATACAGTTTTAATGTTTATATATTTTATTTGCAGGGATAAATATACATTTTGGGTAGACAGTGGAAGTTTAAATATAATGATCACAAAAAATACAAAGGGTATGGTCTGAATCGAGTAGATCAATTAAAATGGGTACTAGAAATATTTAAATAATCTATATATGATACGGAAGTGGAGCAGATAAATAAAAAATGAGGGGAAAAATGCTAATAAAATGGTATACCTACATCAAATTATTTCAACAATTAACATTAAATGGAAAAGAGTTCTACAGTTTCTTAGCTATAAAGTTATGAAACTTTATAAGTAAATATAAGTTATGCATATATTTACTATATGACTTAGAAATCCTACTCCTGGTTTCAGGTCTAACATTTAAGTCTTTAATCCATCTTGAATTAATTTTTGTATAAGGTGTAAGGAAGGGATCCAGTTTCAGCTTTCTACATATGGCTAGCCAGTTTTCCCAGAACCATTTATTGAATAGGGAATCGTTTCCCTATTGCTTGTTTTTCTCAGGTTTGTCAAAGATCAGATGGTTGTAGATATGCGGCATTATTTCTGAGGGCTCTGTTCTGTTCCATTGGTCTATATCTCTGTTTTGGTACCAGTACCATGCTGTTTTGGTTACTGTAGCCTTGTAGTATAGTTTGAAGTCAGGTAGCATGATGCCTCCAGCTTTGTTCTTTTGGCTTAGGATTGACTTGGCCATGTGGACTCTTTTTTGGTTCCCTATGAACTTTAAAGTAGTTTTTTCCAATTCTGTGAAGAAAGTCATTGGTAGCTTGATGGGGATGGCATTGAATCTATAAATTACCTTGGGAAGTATGGCTATTTTCACAATATTGATTCTTCCTACCCATGAGCATGGAATGTTCTTCCATTTGTTTGTATCCTCTTTTATTTCCTTGAGCAGTGGTTTGTAGTTCTCCTTGAAGAGGGCCTTCACGTCCCTCATAAGTTGGATTCCTAGGTATTTTATTCTCTTTGAAGCAATTGTGAATGGGAGTTCACCCATGATTTGGCTGTTTATCTGTTATTGGTGTATAAGAATGCCTGTGATTTTTGCACATTGATTTTGTATCCTGAGACTTTGCTGAAGTTGCCTATCAGCTTAAGGAGATTTTGGGCTGAGACGATGGGGTTTTCTAGATATACAATCATGTCATCTGCAAACCCTAGAAGAAAACCTAGGCAATACCATTCAGGACATATACATGGGCAAGGACTTCATGTCTAAAACACCAAAAGCAATGGCAACAAAAGCCAAAATGGACAAATGGAATCTAATTAAACTCAAGAGCTTCTGCACAGCAAAAGAAACTACCATCAGAGTGAACAGGCAACCTACAGAATGGGAGAAAATTTTTGCAATCTACTCATCTGACAGAGGGCTAATATCCAGAATCTACAATGAACTCAAACAAATTTACAAGAAAAAGCAAACAACCCCATCAAAAAGTGGGTGAAGGATATGAACAGACTCTTCTCAAAAGAAGACATTTACGCAGTCAAAAAGACACAAGATAAAATGCTCATCATCACTGGTCATCAGAGAAATGCACATCAAAACCACAATGAGATACCATCTCACACCAGTTAGAATGGCAATCATTAAAAAGTCAGGAAACAACAGGTGCTGGAGAGGATGTGGAGAAATAGGAACAATTTTACACTGTTGGTGGGATTGTAAACTAGTTCAACCATTGTGGAAGTCAGTGTGGCGATTCCTCAGGGATCTAGAACTAGAAATACCATTTGACCCAGCCATCCCATTACTGGGTATATACCCAAAGGATTATAAATCATGCTGCTATGAAGACACATGCACACATGTGTTTATTGTGGCACTATTCACAATAGCAAAGACTGGAACCAACCCAAATGTCCAACAGTGATAGACTGGATCAAGAAAATGTGGCACATATACACCATGGAATACTATGCAGCCATAAAAAAGGATGAGTTCATGTCCTTTGTAGGGACATGGATGAAGCTAGAAACCATCATTCTCAGCAAACTATCGCAAGGACAAAAAACCAAACACCACGTGTTCTTACTCATAGGTAGGAATTGAACAATGAGAACACATGGACACATGAAGGGGAACATCACACACCAGGGCCTGTTGTGGGGTGGGGGGAGGGGGGAGGGAGAGCATTAGGAGATATACCTAATGTTAAATGATGAGTTAATGCATGCAGCACACCAACATGGCACATGTATACATATGTAACTAACCTACACGTTGTGCACATGTACCCTGAAACTTAAAAGTATAATAAAAAAAAAGAAATCCTACTCCTAAATGTTTAACTGAGAGAAATAAAAATTATGTTCATAAAACCTGTATGCAACTGTTCTTAGTAGTTTTATTCTTATTAAATAATTTCTAAAAAATGGAACAAATTCAAATATCTTTCAACTGGTGATTTTTTTTTCAATCTGATAATTCATAGAATAGGATCTTATAGGGAATAAAAGGAAAATAAATATTTGTAGATGCAAAAGCATAATTGATTATGCTAAGTGAAAGAAGCCAGACTAAAAAGGCCCGTTATTCCATGATTTCACCTATGTGGCATTCCAGAAAAGGCAAAATCATACAATTGATGGGTGGCTGCCATGGGCCAGAAGTTAGAGGATGGACTGATTACCAAAGGGGATTATGAGGGATTTGAGGGGTGAATGTTCAAACTGATCTATATGTTGATTGTGGGGTGGTTACATGATTGTATGCATGAGTTGTAGTTCAATGACCTATACACAAAAAGTGAATTTTACTATATGTAAAAACACTAATTTTAGAACACAAATTTTAAAAAGTGCCTTGTAGAAATATTCAACAAATATGAGCTATAGCTGTCAGTATTTTTCCCATGATAATAATAATGTGCTAGTACATTTAAATATAGAATGACAGGTAAATTCAACCATTTCTATAAATTTACCTTCATCTACAATTATCTTCTTTGCTCTTTGTCTATACTTCCAAACTCCACTCCCACATATATTATCTTAAAATTTGCTTATATAAAAGAGAAAAGTCTTGAAATACTTTTGTGAGGTCAACCTTCTACTTTTTCTGTTAACTTTAATTTGCCAACAGAATATAGAGGTCCTGATTCTAGTTGTATGTATAGAAGCAATGAGCAGTGGTGGAGAGAAAGGTTAGAAAGAGTGATTTCTGGAAGGAGAATTAGATTTCCCTCACACGTAGTTGACTTACATTAAGTAATTGCACAATCTGCACCTAATGCAAGAAATCATTCCTGAATAATAACCAGCGGTTCAGGTGGCAATCCCCTCTGCGGATTGGGAGATGAGTTACCAGGAGTCTCATTTCAATTCTTAGCTTCTCTATATATATTCTTAAATACCCTCAATTTTATTTTTAAATTTTGTGAAACTGAAAATCCTAGTAACATTGCAACTTGGCAAGCAACCAATTCAGATTTTGCATGTAGATTTTGGTTACCTTGACTTTACGGTTTCATGAATTAAGAAACTCTTTCATCAGAGTTACAGAAAGTTCCTGGGGTTCATTCTGCACCTTGACAGTAAATTGTAGATGTTTTGGTTTGTCCATGTCTTTTTTTCTGGTTCTCTGTAATTATTCGAGATATCCAATCTGCCTCCAATTCTTATTTCCTCATCTTCTTCAAACAGTTGTGCCTTTTTTTATTTTTTAAATGAAGGATTTTTTATTGGTTTTAATCAATGGCCACTTGATTTTCAGTCTTGAATTGTGCCCTTCAATTCTAGGTGACCATGAGTTACTGTTTAATTAGTTGTTTTACTACTGTGTGCCACATGCTTCCAAATTCCATTCTTTAATACTTTCTGAATTTTTATTGTTCTCAGCCCTAACTGAACCAGATAATCAATAACATATTGTTGCTTTTTAAAAATCTTCTGTCTACAATCAGCAAACATTCTGGTATCTAAATGTCTACTAGTCAGCTTTGGTTTAAAAAAATGCAAGTTTGAAGAAAGAAAAATAAGCATTCAGTGAATTTAGGGTAAATAGGGAGAAGTACTTTATCCTATTTCCCAGAATTCAGAAAGAATTTGGTAAATAGATGCTAAACCTTTTGTACCTAAGATGTACAAAATATAAGAAAAGGTACTGGATAAATGAACAAAGAAGACATTTACATGTGAATATGGCCAAAACTGTAATATTGATCAACATCAAAAGAGTATTTCAGTCCTCATTTTGTGACTTTTCTATAATTAACTTTCTCATTAAAAAAAGACAAAACTATACAGTTTTGAAAGTTCTTACTGAATAATGCTTTCTAAGCACTCTTTCACCTGTTTTTATTCTATATCTTCTTTTATTTAAGGAGCTTCTATGGTTTTCTTATTTAGAAAAAAAATACTTGCTAAAAGAGTGAATATTTGTGGGTGAGCAAGGGGTGGGAAGAGTCCTAAGGGGGACTTTCAAATTTTCATTGTTGCTTTAATACCTGGTTATGAAATATATGAATAATATTTCACTAGTTTATTTCCCATAAGCTAATTATTACAACATAATTTCAATTATAATAAAAGCAAACATAGAAACCCAAAGGATACAAACAATCTAGTGTAAAGTCACTTTTGTCTACAGGGTTTAGGATACTTTGTAAGATGACTATTCCTCAGAGCTGGTAGTTACAAGTGGTATAGTAGCTAAGAGTATAGATCCTAGAAGATTATTGTTTGAATTCAAATATTAGTTCTGCCACAAACTAGTTGGATGACCGCCAGCCATTACTTAACCTCACTGCGCCTCAGTTTCTTCATCCATGAAATGAAGGTGGGAATAATCACTATTTCATCAATTTATCTGAGGACATAAATGACTTACAGATAAAGAATATAGAACAGTGCCTGGAACAGAGTGAGGGGCAAAATTTTATTATGAAATAGAACTGAAATGTGTTTTGGCATGTGGAGAATGGAGGAAGGGCTAAAAAGTAGGTCAGTGTGAAAAACAAGAATCTTTGCTGTTTTTTTCTGGGGTAAGGTGCAAAAAGCTAATAATAAAGAGCCCAGAGCAAACAAAATGCAGAGAAGATATTGAAAATCACAACGAATGCATTGGGTGTGCAATGGAAATGCACTGAAGGTTCTTAAGTCTGGGAATTGCGTGGCATTTGTTGTGATTTCATAAGGCCTTTAACAGCATCTTTTAAATGTATGGTAATTACAAAATAAATGATTTTCCAGCCCCATTTAAGCATAATATGAATGACTTCTTACTTGTAAATATACAAAAATATCTAAAATATAGGATACCTTACAACTCAAACTGGAATCACAAAGAGGAGCAAATTGGAAACTTTATTAATATTAAAATCTCTAAAGAAGTAAGGAATTCAATTTTCAGACAATATAAAATGCAAAGATGCCCAATATAAAAATATACATATTACACCGAAATGCTTACAATATCTAAAATCCAAAATTTACAGGATGAAATCATTTCAAGAGACATGGAAGATGTAGTCTCTGAGATAGATACTACTAGCCTTTGGGAGATCCCAAATGTAGAGGGTATCACAAGTTATTTGAAACATGTATAGAAAAACATATTAGAAAATAATACAATCTTTTAACAATAGGTCTTTTAAGAGTTACTGATTAAACCTAAAACAGTTTATTTCTTGAGTGTCATTTAAAAATTAATAATTGAATGTTTTTCCATATCCTGAAGGAGAACTAAGTCTATATTAACCATAGTCAATAGGAACATCTATTATTTATTAGGTATATTGGATGTTCCTATTACTTGGAAGCCTTTGGGCACATTTCTAATGGGAAGAAGGATACTACAGAGTTTCAAACAGTCCTCATTTGCAGATTTAAGTATAGAAATGGAAAGGCTAGGTTGCCCTGCGAATACATTTTTATTTATATATTCATCTAATACCATTTAAAATGGAACTTGCAAAATAGATTTATTTCTGTGTTATTCTTTTCATATAGCCACATTTTACAATAATACGAGCTCAGAAAATTCAATGACCAATTACATCCTGAATGTCACTCACCTGGGGAAGCTGAAAGTTATAGACCTGCAGGGTAAATGTCAAGTGAATGTGTTTGGACTGTGGCCATATCTGATTAGTAAAGCTGTTTTCAGCATATTCAATTGCCAGGCATATGTAATTTGCCCTGTATTACTGAAACATAATGGAAGAAAATAGGGTACTCTGCAATCCCTAGACAATTAAGGCAGCAGGGATGGGGATTAAATTCTAATTAATAAACATTTATTGAATATCTAAAATTATAAAATAAATAGGATAAGTGATGTTGAAACTTTTCATGGGATATTGTTTACAGCTCCTTCAGCTATTTAAATATTTGAATTTTTTATATATATAGATTACATTTGTGATCAGATACTTGACATACATATTATCATATTTAGATTACAAATTGTTTATTCATGTAATGTCTTAATTGTTAACTAGATTTTTTAAATGGTTGCCAGTGAGGTTATCTGTTACTAGGATATTCTATATTTCCTTTGGTCTTGTGCAATGTAATGTACAGAGTAGGTGCTGAAAGAATTCTTTATTAAACTAATGGATAGGTGGTGTACTTCTTGTTTCTGAGTATGAAACTGAACTGGCACAATCAACGAAAACTAGAAACTAATGAAAAATGGCACAATAAAAAACTAGAAACTTGGCTGAACTCAGGAAAAGAGAGTAGTATTTGGATATATTGGAAGGATCTATATTAATAGGTTTTTCAAAAGAACCAAAGTGAGACCTATAAATAAGATTGTTGTTGTTCAAAAGGGTTGTTGCTAAGTTGGCCAAGGAAGCATGATAGGCTAGAACTAAGCAGCAAAACATTGACTCTGTCACAATACTGAAAATGGTAAATGCTAACTCTAGGAGCCAAGATCTACCTATTTATACGATGTATTGCAGACTCATCTTTAAGACAGTTTCTTTCAGGGTATCTTAGAAGTGTAAGTGATTACTGTAACCCTGTTGAACATACCGCAGGGAGGGCAATTCTAGTTTCTTATCTAAAATTAGGCTAAAATGTGAACTCTGAGCAGTAATCTAACCCTGATATTAAACTCTCTATTTAATGCCACACAAGTTTTATAGCTCTTTAAAAAGCTAGTTAATTTGTATTCTGATACTTATCGCATGGGGAAAAAATAGAATAATGTATAAAATGTATTTATCATCATGATCATAATCTGTTTTAATACTGAATTGTCACTATTTTTACAGAATGTAAATCATCCGGAAATGGTATTTGTTAGGTTTTTTACAAAACTTTTTAAATTTTTTTTTCCTTAAAAGGAGGAGAAGAAGAAATGCAATCCCAGTGACAATTATAGAACTTTACTTTTCACTGTCCACTGGCAGGCTCCTGACCTCAAGTCATGGTTAGGTCAATGAATAAATGTACATATTTCAACGGAAAGTGCATCCTAAAATATAAAATCATGCTTTATCTCTACAATAATTTCTGCAATTTTATTCTATTTCAGAAAAAGTAAATTTAGTTTGAGTAGTCTTTTATTTACCCCAAATGTAATATATTTATGAAATAAAATATATCCAAAAATTTCCAGTCTTTTCTAGACAGTCTATCCTTTAAATATTTTCAGGTAATAAAGACCATACCAATGACTATGTCAGCAGTATTTTTTTGTGATTACAGAGCCATTTTCCCAACAGTAAAACAGGGTGGCTAATCCTAGTGCTTAATATGAGGCATTTGCTTAAAATATCTACCTAATAAATAACAGTTCACAAAATGTATACAAAAAAAGAAAATAGTAACATTTACAGAAGATATACTAAGCTAAATATAATGAATCTGACCAGGAAATGAGTCAGGAAAAATTTAATTTAACCCTAGCAAACCTGTTTATGACTTTTTTCAGGACTCAAACTGAACTATTTTCTAGTTTACATGCTAGAAAGTAGTTCTTTTTTTCAAGTGTGAGCATCTTGGCAAATCAATTTACAAATGCAGGGACATGGATGGAGCTGGAATCCGTCATCCTCAGCAAACTAACACAGGAACAGAAAACCAACTACTGCGTGTTCTCACTTATAAGTGGGAGCTAAATGATGAGAACACATGCACACTTAGAGGGGAATGGCAGACACTTGGGCCTATCAGAGAGTGGAAGGTGGGAGGAGGATGAGGATCAGGAAAAATAACTAATGGGTACTAGGCTTAATAGATGGGTAAGCAAATAATCTGTATGAGAAACCCCATGACACAAGTTTACCTATGTAACAAACCTTGACTTCTACCCCTGAACTTAAATAAAAGTTAAAAAAAAGAACTATACTGCTCTGCCTCAAAAAAACATAGACACAGGAAAATGAATTTTAAAATTTATCAAGAGGACTAAGACAAAACAGATAAAGAATAAGAACATTTTTCTCGTAATTTTAAAATTAATAAAGGTTTTAAAATGTATAAAGGAATCTTAAACACTATCTTGCCTTTTCTTTTATCATTAGGCCTAGTATTATCATAAGTAAGTCATTTATAAAAGTTGAGATTGGTCTAATTTTAATTTTTTTAATTTAAATTTTATTTTTTTCAAACTTTTATTTTAGAAAAAGAAAGAAAAATAATCAGAGAAATCTATCATATTTTTAATTAACTTTGTCCTGGCTACTAGGATATTTCTGCATATATCTATATTAAGACATTTTTTATTCCATTTTTAAAATTAAAATTAATGAAATGTGTATCTCTTCTTTTTTCTCTATAGGGGTAAGTAGTGCATCTATCACTTTTATTAAATTTGGTTTAACTCCTATACAACAAAAAAATTTTTAGAATTCCCTTAAATTTGCTGTGTCCTGAGTGGTGTGTAAGAGATTTTCTAGAGTAAGAATCTCTTAACTTTATTACTTTACCAGCAAAAAAATTAACTTCTTGTATCTCAATGAATGTTTATTTATTTATAAGTTATGTACTTGTATTATTATGCTAATATAGGACATACATATTACATCTAAATAATAATGAAAAATAGCAGAATAAAACAAAAATAATATGATAAAAGTTATACTATTTTTTCATATGAAGATTGAAATCCTCGAGTACACACAAACAGCAGTGTTTGACAGTGAATAGGTCATAAATATTCATGCATTTAAGGATGCCTTAAATCACTCTATCATCTATTATTTGGTCCTTTATATGAAATTGAACATACCACTGTATTTAGAAATTAAATTTCAAAATATGAGCATCATTTTTGTTTTGCTTCAAATATGATCACTTTTCTACATGTATTCTTATATATTACCCTGTCTCAGAACTAGTAGTAATATTTTAAATAGTATCGTTTCAGTGGTCAGAGTAGCCTAACAAAACTAAAATAGATCTTAATTTTATTTTAAGAATCACATTTTTAAAACGTATATACATAATTGAATTATTTGTCACACAAAGTCTTTTTAACAGCTAGATTTCAAGACTCACATCTTTATTCATTTATGATGAAAATCGTTTTAATGCTATTTTTATATTCACATTAAACTCTCTACAGGATTGCATTTTCTCAAACTTGGGATAAGCATCTTTTCAGTGTTTTACTAAGAATAGAACCTCTAATTCTTAAAAAAGAAATATGAAAGTAAAGAAAAAGCAGAGTGAATAAAAACATAAATATTCTCAATTTCACATTCACTATTCACTCACTTTATCTTAAATAAATTTTATTTTATATTACATAAATATAATTGCATATGCTATGTTATATATACATATACATCTCTCTATATATATCTATCTATATAGATCAAAGTACTTTGATATATTGGCCAGAAATCCAGGCCATTTGGACTGGCAACACTTTCC
The DNA here is from genome assembly GCF_028858775.2 of Pan troglodytes. Lineage (NCBI taxonomy): Eukaryota > Metazoa > Chordata > Mammalia > Primates > Hominidae > Pan > Pan troglodytes. The sequence goes on along the minus strand of NC_072401.2, from coordinate 116,823,388 downwards.
TTGTAAACTTGTCTATGTTATTTTTTATTGTTATTTTTTGTTTAGTTAAGAATATAGAAAACTAAAATTTTCAAATTAGGATTTTTATGTATCTCTACATAACACCTTTTACCTTTGAATCTCGAAGCATATTATTAGCATGAATTAGCAGTGCCTGAGGATAATGTGTGAGATACAAGTTGAATATTATTCAACACATTGCACAGATGAGTAAACTAGGCTTTAGTGTAACTGTTAAACATCTATATGAAACCTAATTCATAGGAAGTGATGGGTTTCTGATTTTTAAAGCTGCAAATTCCCGACCAAAAAAAATAGAGAGAAATTAAGATTGAAGGTTTCAAGAAAATTTGACAAGTAAATATTCTGAAATTGACCTAATTATTAATCTCAATGTATGCTTAGAATTTAAATAATGATAAAAATCAATTATTTTTAACCCTTCCCTCAATGACTATGTCCTCTGTTGTTTCCCGTTATTGACTTGTAATAATGAATATAACGTAAGATATGTATTTAGCTGTTACATACAGCATGTCAGTCTGCATGGCCCATAGCATTATTGAATGGCAGTCCTATATTTGGAGGATCGTTGGAATAGAATAAATGTTCAAACTTGCTGATTGGAAGTGAGAAAATTAAGCAGTGGCAACGACAAATGTTTTCTTTAATTATAATCCTGAATTTATTAAGAAAATTTCTCTTGAAATATTTAAATGTGTGTATGTATCACATGTAAAAGCAAATAGGAAAAGTGAATGACTGTAAGGTTGTTGCCATCACTTTCAATGGCAAAACCACAATTACTTTTCAACCAACCTAATATTTTTCTTTTATTCCAATTTTATGAAGTATATACTTTGGAAATTCATTGTAACTGGAGTTTTTCTACTTGAAAGTAGTTTTAAAGTGCACTTTTGTGATCTCTTTTCCATTGTTATACTTGACGAAGCATGTGAAAGAGTAATTATATTTTACACTAACGTATCTATTAACAATTTCCTCCTCTCACGGTCCTTAGGAATCCATATTTTCACCATTACCTCTGCTTCAGCTGTTTTTCCTTAGCCCCCATCTTGCTATTAAAAATACTATTAAGCTTTTGGATCGCAGCTTTTACTGTTTTCTCTGACCTCTTCAGCCCCCAGAAATCTCTTTTTCCTTAGAACTTCTACATCTTTTATTTCTTCTTCAGAAAAAAAAGATGGCAAAATGCCTTGGATTCTTGTTTTAAATTTTTCTTTTTTTAATAAATTTCCTCTTTAAGTAGAACTCAAGCTCTTTTAAAGTAAAAGTTGTGTTTTATATTTGCTCTTATGTATGTGAGCAAATACTTGGGCAGTGCGTGTACACAAAGTGTACTGGATTGATAATCTGCTAACATTATTTAGTTTCAGCTATTACTAGCTTTTGACAAATAATTTTACATCTCTGATCTACAGTTTCCTTGTCTATAATAAGAGAATATGTGCTCCAATGCTTGTTCAGAGAATCAGAGGGTTAAATTACAGGATAATGAGTTGGTACGGTGCCTTAGTACTTGGGAAACCTTCAATAATTATTAATTGAACCAAAGTTCACATACTACATTATATTTAGAACATGGTAAATAGTCTATATGTGTTTGGAAAATACATACATGACAGGACTTTATATATCACATATATGTGTTTTTAAGCTAGCATTGTATGTATCTTATTTGATGTTCAAACTTTATTAGAAAGATAGTTATATTCTTCATTCTGAAAGTACAGATGTGAATTTTGTGTGAGGTGGTTTCCTCACACACTTTTGTAGACTCTAACTTGATTCTAGATCTTTTCATTTTTAACTCCAGTTTTTTTTTAACATACTTGTTGAGTTAGAGTATAGATGTGTTTCGTTATTTAACTATACAGATTTTCCTCTTCAAAAAGAAAAAGGAAAAATTTCCAGGAATACAGAGTAGATTTTTTCACATTTGCTCACTGTGAACAGATAGCATGGCTTATAGTTCTTTTATTCTGAGTCCTCTACCCAAAATTTGGTCCTAAGTTGGTGATCAACAAATACTTGAATACTGTTGGTTGGTTTAAAAGGAAAAGGAGAAGAAATGTATGCTTTGTTGTTTTCTTCTTTACATATACTAGCAGAGAAAGAAGAATATTAGCGAGTGAAATCTTATTTAGATGCCAAACTCCCTAATTGAAATGGAGGCTTTGACCACCTATCCATAAATCACTTAGATTCAGCCTTTTTACTTGTGATTAAAACAAAAAAATGGAACTCTATGTTTGCCTAGTCAAAAGGTGAACAATTTGTATGGCACAATATGAATAATAAGTGAAAAATATGATATTGTCATTTTATTAAGAAGCATGACAATATGTTCATGGGTTCTACTTTTCACTTATCTCACTTTGTCACAAAAGTGAGATGTCAACACCTAACAGAATAAGGATGAATGACACAGCACTTGCTATTCCTGCTATGATAAGAATGCAAGGAAAAGCTAATGAAAAACAGGGGTAAAGAACAGCCTTCTGGTCCTGAACGTGGCATTGGTTTCCCGTGTGTGGTAACAAGTATATTAAACCATTTTTGTTTCTCTCACTGTTCTCACAGGAATACTGCATAAAAATATGTTTGCTCCCTTTAATCTTCAATGATATTTGATATTAATATACAAAATACTCAGTCATAGTCTACATAGAACTAGGTTGCACAAGAAAGTATAAAGACGAATGTGTTTTTATAGTAATGTAAGGATTAATTTTACATATTGAATTATTAATGTCAAAAAGCATAGGAGTTGAAGAGAATTGGATTATAAAGAAGAAAATTTATGAGATTAAATTAAACTTTATTTTTTCTGATTTAATTTAAAGAGTTTATGAGTACAAAAATGTAATAAGACATGATGGTTTTTAAATTATATATGTAGGTACAAAGACAAAAAATATTTCAAATGAGCTAAAACCAGTCAAGTCCATAAAAATTATGCATTTAATCATACCTGAGTTATCAGGAGTAGAGTTTGGCTTCCATGTCAGTGTGTATATGCACATTCCATCCCCACACCCTAGAAGGAGTCAGAGCACTCTTCCAAATAATAGACCTTCAATGAATGATATGATATCCTCCATGATACTTGCCTCTTTCAGTTTAAGCATTGCCATAACATTGCATAGTCATTTATGTGCCATGCTTTCTAGACATGGCAGCTTTGTTTTACTCCATCAGAATTCCCTAGCTTATCAGTGCTACACTTAAAATGATTATCTAGAATTGAATATGGTAATATAAATGTTCCAGCCTGATCCAAAATGCATGGAAATTATCACCATTCTTGATCTCTATATCATAATATCAGATACTATCACTATCTAATATTCACCCATCATTTGAAATTGCTCAGAATTCTGAGTTTACTAATGGTACTCGTCACATATAACTCACTGCTGAAAGGTAAATCCTGATGTGTCCAAGCCAATTTCAATGATCCCATCCAGTGGTATCCTTACAAATGTTTAACAATCATCTCTACAGATTAAAAGACAGATACAAAGACAGAGATAGAAAGATTTAAAAAAACTGGTTTGTAGGCCTCTTATTTGTTTGCTGATTGTTTTGGTGTAAAGTCTCCCAACACGGAGCTATTAACATGGTGCCACTGAATATGGAGTTAGAAATTGTTGCCCACAATTTGTTTTCAATGTGGGCATTGTTCAAGCCATGAACAAGCTGGTCCCATCTCTCATGACAGAACTAATTTCATGCAGAAGCTTAGTTTTGATTTAAACGGGTGTCCAACTCTGCTAATAAACTTTGAGGAGAAGTTCTTCTTAACCACCTTACATCACCACTCACCTTCCCAGAAATATCTTGATTTAAACTGTTTAATGTATATCCATCCAGACCAATATGAAGACAGATAGATGATAGATGGATATATTTGTATTTACGACATGCATACTCACAACTGTGTGAGCTCCCATAACTGAAATCTATTCATATTCAAGTGGGAACTGCTCATATTTTCCTATGAATATCATTTTTAAATTAATAATATATCTAGAATATTGAATATTTTTCTATAACTGACAATCTGATGTTAAAATAATCGTATGTTTAAAATTTTGCTTGACTTTGAATGTTGTATTTTTATTGCCCATAAGGCTTCATTTATCTCTATTTTTAAAAAATTAAGTGTGCATACTTGATTTCTCTTCTCTATTGGGTTCCTGATTTTTCTGCTAAGTTATAAGCACTTTTGTTATACAAAATATATAAGCCCTCCAATATATACAACAAATGCTTTTGGGCAGTTCATCTATTTTTTTAAAAAAAGAGATTACAATAGTTAAATGCTGCCATTCATTTCTTCTCCGATGTCTAGCCAGTGTGAAAGATCTTCAAACGTGAGGGTTTTTTTCTTGACTAAAATAATAAAAATAGTCACTTGCACGTATTCCCTAAGTATTTTTATAAACATTTGTATTTGCAGGTTTGTAAAAATTATGCAAAAAGTAGAAACCATTCTCACACTGTGGTCTCTCCTCAGAAGGATGGAATAGGAAGAAGCCGAGATATGGGATGAGGCACAAGCTCGAGGTAGGATGTGGATATCTGCTGAGTTTGTACTTGCTTTATTCAATCTGGAGTCATTCTTTGCATCTAACGGTACCTCATATTGACTGTATCAAATTGTCTGTGATAAAATGTTATTTTCCATTTAAGTGTATAGCACCAAGGGGCAAATAGAATTGTACAGAGAAGGCTGGAGACTTTGAAAACAAATTTCTCCTTTTTCATAGTTTTTGCATAAAAGCAATCCTGAATTGTAATTTTACATTGACACTCCCTCATAATAACTGTTTTCTCCACGGGAAGGTGATCTCAAAAACATATTTTTCCTGTCTATTTAAAGACGTGATCATTGCTGCCTCTCCCACTTAGTCAGCACACACCATTTATTCTTAGTATTAGAGCTTGGGAGGGAGCCCAAAACCCACTCTGCTAACCTCAGGCTGACTTTGTGCTTTTACTCCAAATTAAACCACCACATCTACTTATTGCACAAAGGCATAATCAGCTATGGCTGCTGCGTCTCCAATAACAATGTCATGGTTATAATGAAATTCCTACCTTCCTTTGCCTTCAGCTGTTCCCATTGTTTGCATTTACAGGTTCATTTTCAGTTGTTCACACAAAGTGCTGTTTTGGCGTAATGCCATTTATCAGATTGGCATATTAACTTCTTGAATTCCCTCTCAATTTTTCTCCTTATCCATTCATTTAAAAACAAGGAAGAGAAAAGGAATTTCTGTGACTCTCTGGATACTTTTCTATACCTACTCTTGGCTCACAGTAAAAGTGTTCTTGATGAAGAATTTGCATAAAAATAAAAAGTATTTACATCTTAAAAAAATCTGTAACTCTTTTGCCTTCCTTTAGTACAGTGTACTTTTACATTTCCTCCTAGCTTCATACAAGCTTGAGTCCTTCTTCTTATGGGCTGAGTTAATATGATAAAATAATTTACACTAGAACGCTTACAATATAGGTAAATGCATGTTTTTATTGTCTTTAAGTATAATAATAAAATGGTTAAAGCAGTTAGGTAATCCTGAGTCAACTCCCATTTGCGTTTATAATAAACTCTAAATTCTTCATTAAATATCCTTTTGCCCATCTCAGCTTATCTATGTGTTCTATCTTCATTTTAAATAAAATATCCTCAAACATGTCTTTTTGACTGATCCTGTGAGCCAGGGTCTCACTCTGTTGCCCCAGCCATAGTGTAGTAGTGCAAACACAGCTCGCTGCAGCCTTGATTTCCTGGGCTGAAGAAATCTGCCTGCCTTAGCCTCTCCAGTAGCTGGGACCAGAGGCACACACCACCATGCCTGGCTACTTTTTTTGTTTTTCGTAGAGATGAGGTCTTGCCATTTTGCCCAGGCTGGTGTCAAACTCTTGGCCTAACAATGCTCCCGCCTCAGCCTTCCAAAGTGTTGGGGTTACGAGCATTAGCCACCATGCCCAGCCAATATTTTCTATTTGTTCTGAGTTCTAATACATTCTGAATCAGTACTATTGGCACAGCCAACACAACATAATACTTTTTGAGCACCTACTCTTGTCAGAAACAACTCTAGTCACTGGATCACAGATGTCTATAGAGCACAGAGCTTCCCCTCGCAGTATTTGGTGCTCCTGTATGCTGCTGCTGCTTCTTCTCCTTCTTCTTCTTCCTCTTCCTCTACTTCCTCTTCCTCTTCCTCTTCTTCCTCTTCCTCTACTTCCTCTTCCTCTTCCTCTTCTTCCTCTTCTTCTTCCTCTTCTTCTTCTTCTTTTTCTTCCTCTTCTTCTCCTCCTCCTCCTCCTCCTTCTTCTCCTCCTTCTCCTCCTCCTTCTTCTTCTTCTTTCTTTTTTCTTTTGGCTTTGTTTGCACAACCTTAAAGCTCAACTTTTTCTGTAGAAATATCTGTCTCCTCTGAAGAGCTCCTGTGACTTCTCATTCTTCTTACATGTTAAGAAAGGTAACTAAAAAGCACCAGGGAGATTGGGGTCCTAAAGGTAGAGACAGTGCCTATTCTTCCTAATTTTCAAACACAGCACAGTGCTTAGTGTAGAGATAAACATTCAATAAGTGGTAGTAATTAAGAATTAACATAGATTTGCCTGGATACTTGAAATGCACGCTTCCCCAGGCATATAAAAGAACATCAGCTTTTACAAGTAAAGTTTCAGTGAGCGAATGACAGAAAAAAAGTGATCAAGCCAACATATAGATTTATGGGGATGAGATGGGAGATGTTGTGAAGAGAATGAGCAAAACAAGAGTGAAGTTTGTGCCAAAGAGATCAAAGCAAAAATGAGGAAGACAGTGTATCAAAATAAACTGGCTAATCTATGTTTTGAGTTTTCTCCAAAATTGAAAAAAAAATGCTGTTCATACTCATTAACGCAAGAATAGATCCTATGAGAATTAAATTCATGGGGATCATAAATGTGAGGCTATTTATTCTGACACTTATTTTTTCCATATATCATTCTCACCCCCAAGTTCATGTTCACTCAAGAGACATCAAATTAAAAATATATTTGAAGAGATTAATTAAATTGTAGTATTTAGATTTATAATTTCCTTCAGAGTTGAAGGGTATTTTTGTATAAAAAAGTAAATCTTTGTTTCTCCAGCTCATTACTTTCTCCTTACCATTGCACAATGTGAACGCTAGAAAAATAAAACTTGAGATGGCATGCTAAGTAGAGTGAGAAGTAACTAGAGAAAAGCTGAAAGTGGTGGAAAGTGAAGGTTGTTTTCCATCTTGGCCAGGAAAAATGTTGCACTCTACTTATGAGTTCTTTCATTTAATTGTTTTTCTGCCCTATGCTACAGAACATATAGTTTTGGTTTACTTATAAATATATTCACTTAATATGAGAGCCAAACGTATACAAAAATTATAACTATGGTTCAAGTGAATATCTTCCTGAAATTTTCTTTCTGCCTTCAGCTCTGAAAAGTGATTATTGTTCAAGCCTCCAGTAGGTCTGCTGACAGCCATGGCATCAATTTCCACGCGGGAAAGGTAAACCTGCAGGTATGTGTGCATGTACTAAGCTATCTGGAACAGAGTTTCTCTGAGGAAAATCTTTGCATTATTTTCAAACCTAATGCCAGAGGGAAAAAAAAGAGTGCATATATTTTGTACAGCATATAGTATAGACATAACTAACTATAAATAATAACCTAAATTTCTTTATATTTTCTTATGTTTAGTAAAGCTAACATCATTTTAGATACTGATAGTTTGTTTTCATCTTAAAGGAGCCCATAATTAAGAGTTCTGAAAAAAATTGAGAAAATATTAATTTCTTAAAATGTATGTATATATAAAGAATAAAACTATATATTGTCATGATAAACACACAAATGATTTGAATGGATTCTGATGCTTTAATTGCAGATACAAAGACATAAAACAAACATGCCCTACATAAAATGAGCTTCATTTAATTTCTTGAAATTACCTAGTCGATATGTTAGATAAGATATTTAACCACTTTGGCCCTCACCTAAGTCTACTCACAGAAAAAGTATAGCACTTTGGCATATAATCTCAAAGATTTCTTCCAGCAATACAGTTCTGGTGTATACACTCTTTAAGCTTCATTTACTACCTCTTTGTGAGTGTTCCAATATGTCAGTGCTATAGTGTAGAAGAGGTCATCTAGTAGAGTGGTTAAGAAGGCAGGAAGACCCAGCCCTGCCATTTCTAGATCTATAGAATTGGATCACTGCTTAAAATGTATATATAATTTTCTAATTTGGGAAACATGGAATAATACAACACCTAATTCCTTATAAGAATAAGTTAAAGAATGCATGCAAATTATTTAGCAGAATGGATGTCATTTTTTGGTGTGTGATATGTGTTAATTATATAGCTACTGTGGAAATTATGGGGTTTCTTTAGAAGGCTGCAAGTCAAAAGAAGTGTGTCAGAAGATATTAATGGTTTTGAATCTCAAAATCACAATAATGATTTATACATGCCAAATTTAAAAAAGAATCATTCATCTTATATCAACTATAGATCAAAAAGGCTTATAAATTTACAGACTAATAGATTCGACTACACACACAAATATAAACATGCAAAAAAACCACACATTTATACCATACACAACTCCTATGAGAAAGAAATGAAAGAGAAAAAAGTCAAGACCAGTAGACTAACAAAGTGTGAAAAAAGATGTAAAATGTCTTGCAGAGAAAGATTGAAAATATTAGTAACAAATGGAAGCAAGCATCTAGTAGAAACATCTCAAAAAATAAATAGTTCCAAATAAAAGTGTTTACTTTATAAATATATTAAATATTCAAATTAAGACAATACCTATATGCTAATTGTACATTTCAAATTGGAATAAACTTCATAAACTGACACTAACATGTGCTACTTAGCACAGGTGTGAAGAAGAAAAATGACTATCCAAGGACTGAAATAGGATGTGTTGCTTATCATAATAAAGCTACGGTAGCTATGGACAAGTTATAAGTAATGCATGAAAAAGTACATTAGAAACTTAGCTGGATTTCATGCCTGGGATATTAGTTTACCAACTTCAGAGATAAGTTTTGACAATTTGTATGTCAAATTTGACCCTTAACTCTCTAGAAAGAGACCCTCTCTAGAAAAAGAACTGATTTTATTAGATAGATTAGATAGATAGATGATAGATAGATGATAGATAGATAGATGATAGATAGATAGATAGATAGATAGATAGATAGATAGATAGATAGATAGACAGATAGATAGACAGATAGATTCTTAGATAAATAGATAGAAATATCTCTATCTGAGTATCCCATTGGGTAAATCTGGGCAATTTCTCAATAGGCATCAAATATTTGAAAACTTAAGCAGCATTTTTGACTTGAAAATTCTACTAAGAATGTATCACAGTTATTATTGCCTTCATAACATCTACTATTTATTTTAGCAGTTTTACATTCCAGGCACTGGTATTATATTAACTCATCCAAGTCTCACTCACAACAATTCCACGAGGCAACAAATATCTTTATCTACATTTCAGTTAAGGAAACTGAGGTACAGATATATTAGATCACACAGTACAGGTCATTCAGCTTGCAAGAGGCTGAATCATATTTTGAGTTCATGCAGTCAGTTTCCACAGCCTGCATTTTATCCTCTACATTATTGGTTGTCATGTCCAAGAATAACCTGTTTCATTATTATATCTTTGAAATCATCATAGGCAAATAGAATATTGCCCTTGAAAGCAGAGTTATAAAGTACTATTTTATGATATGGGAAGTTATGATATGGATAGAAATTACGTAAATTCAAAGAATAAATTTACTAAACATTATACCACTATGATTCCAATCCTGGAAGGGTGGTAGGGAAACGAAGAGATTGAGAATAAATATGCCCCAAACAATGATATTCATTTCTGTTTGGTGGGCTATTGGTAACTTCTATTTCTTGTCCCTTTGCTTATATTTTAATTTATATTTTATAATGAACATCATCCTTATTCTTATAAAGTAAAAATATGTTTGTTTGTTGTTTATTTTAATGCTGGACCATTCTGAAAGCCTCTTGAGGATCTGAGGGAATTAGTCTTATCTTAAAATTTCATTTATTTTTGATAAAGCTTTTCTAGTCAATAGGAAGTAGTCTCTTGGTTGTTGCCACAGGTTGGTAGGTAAGAAATAAGCCCATTGTTCTAGGTGTGAATCACATAACCAAGATTATTATTATTTTTACCTCATTCTTGATTTTTAATTCTGTATTGTTTTTAAAGTGTGATTTGCACCTTTTTTAAAAAGTCACTTATATTGAACCTACTATAAATTACCCAATATTACTTTATAATATATACGTTTTCTCAGAATTCCAATAATCCAAAATTCAACAATTTCGCTGAAGCTATTTAAAAACCTGGACACATTAAATATTTCTTTCATCCATATTTCAAACACTTAATATGTAATTCTACTTTGATGGTCTTAGATTTTAATTTCTTTCAATTTCCCCCCAAAAGATCAGTTTTCTGGATGTGTTTTTCATGCCAAATGGTGAATAAAAATTATTTCATTTAAATATTAAAGACCTTAAATAAACACATTTGTTTCACCTGTAATAACTGTTTAAACCCTAGGAAAGGAAAGCTGATATTAGAGAAATTCTAATTATAACTACAAACTCTCTGTGATGTATTCATTGAAAAGGAAGATTTCTATAAAGCTCCTTAAAGTAAACCAAGTCAATGTTCAGAGTAACAGAGAATGAAGTGGATTTTCACAGCATAAGCTATTGTTTCTTTCAACATCCCATTTGACTCAGATTGCTGACAGAGAAAAAAGTACCAGTGCTCCAATACACATTGAAAAATATGGAGAACTGGTTCAGAAACAGACGAGGCACATGTCCAGTGAAAGCATGGTCAAAAGGCTTTACTGCTTTATGCATGATTGAAAACAGGCAACTCTCTGCTAAAATGAGCAGTTTATCCCATTCTACTGTTGAACTGTCTACAATCCTGCCCATTATTATATTGTTTGAAGTAAATTCTAGTCATCATTAATTATTTGCTTTTTTTCTTTTTCAGGTTGTCCTGTGTGAGAAACATGAATTCCAGTGCAGGTGTTAAGGTGCAGATTCTTAAGTGACACAGCCCAAAACTCTGAGTAGGTCTGAGCAGATGGTCAAAGACAACACTTCTAAGAGTGGTTCAGAGAGTGCAGGATTTTAAACCACAAAAACCTAAATCCACTTAATAGGAATGTGACATCGATATAGCTTTTTAATCTTTTTAAGTCTCAGATTTAACATTTTGTAAGTGGATATAAAGATAGTACTTATCTCATCTGGTAGTTATAAAGATTAACTGAAGAATTCATGATAAGCACCTAACAAATTTCTGTCACATAGCATAATTGCTCAAAAAGGTATCATCTTTATCCTTATTATTTTATCTTTATTCTTGAGTAAAGCACGTCTATATAGTAAAATCTTTTTCAATCATTTAAAAAAAGTTTTGAGTATATTGTGACTTGAATTATTTTAAGTTGAAGATTAAGTTCTGATCTGGTAATGATGAATAAAGATCAGACTTTATGTTATTTTTCTCTATGTAATTTCCATTTAACTTTGAAATTCTAGTTTCTAAACCTGCAATAAATTTTATTTTTGATGGGTAATAAAAAGTTTTATACAAGGACAGCACTGCTCTGAATCTCTTCTATTTTAATGTGCATTTTAATTTAGTAGGATAAACAAATAAATAAATCTAGGAAAATCTGATTGTATGAAAGACAATCATGAGGAAAATAAAAATGTGTCAAGCAAACATCAATACAAGAGTTATCAAAAAGACAATAAAAACATGCATTTAAAGCACCAAGCATATAAAAGAATACTGCATTGAATATAGTGGATATTATAAACTTTATTATAAATCAAAGACTAACTTATAACTTGTCTAGTAAAATTATATCTTAAATACTAGAAGTATGAAGTCTATAAAACTAAGTCAGAGTCCCAGCAGATCAGAAAGGCAAAAAGAAGAATCATCATCTTGAACTATAACTAGTTATGATTTCTCATTATACAAATGTTCCTTGAATTTCCCCATTACTAGAGCGTTATTACACCCAATAACTATTGACCTCTAGGCCACAAATTAAAATCAACCAGATCTACAACTCCATTTATATTATAATGCACCTCTCATTTCCTGGAAGAATCTCATCATGGAGATCATAATTGCAAATTGGCCACCATACACATTAGAAGTACTTGAATTTCTTTTAAATTAAAAGTAGCATCCAATATATTCAATCAGCATAATACAAGGTTGTTTATAACACCTTTAAAAGAATTAAGTTTGAGCATCTACTTAGCTACTCTTAAAAGAATATAAGGCTTTTAAATTAAATTAATAACAAAGATGACTTTTCAGGTGAAAGTGGATAGAGAAAACAAGAATATAATAAATACAATTTGCTTTTATTCTCTTTTCATAGAGTCTTGCATTGCCTAATGACAGGGAAACATTCTGAGAAATGTATCATTAGGTGGTTTCATCCTTGTATAAACATCACAGAGTGTACTTACAGGAACCTAGATGGTATAGACTATTACACACCTAGGCTATATGGTATAGCCAATTTCCCCTAGGCTTACAACCTGTACAGTATGCTACTGTATGAAATACTATAAGCCGACAGTCCCCAACCTTTTTGGCACCAGGAACCAGTTTTGTGAAAGACAATTTTTTCTCAGAACAGAGTTTCAGGAGATGGCTTTGGGATGATTCAAGCACATTATATTTATTGTGCACTTTATTTCTATTATTATTACATTGTAATATATAATGAAATAATTATACAACTCACCATGATGTAGAATCAGTGGGAGCAGTGAGCTTGTTTTCTTGCAACTTGACTGCCTCATCTGGGGATGATGATGGGAGACAGTGACAAATCATCAGGCATTAGATTCTCATAAGTAGTGCACAACCTAGATCCCTGGCAGGTGCAGTTCACAGTAAGGTTCAGGTTTCTATGAGAATCTAATGCCACCACTGATCGGAGAGGAGGTGGAGTTCAGGTGTTAATGTGAGCAATTTGGAGTGGCTGTAAATACAGCCTTCCGCTCACCTCCTGCTCTGTGGCCTAGTTCCTAACAGGCCAGGGACCAGTACTGGTCTGTGGCCCAGGGTTTGGAGACCCCTGCTGTAAGCAATTGAAACACAATGGTAAGTATTTGTGTGTCTAAACATGTGTAAACATAGGAAAGGTATAGTAAAAATACACTATAAATGATAAAAAAATTTACACCTGTGTAGGGCTGCTCCATTACAATCATATGGGACCACCGTCATATATGTGGTTCATTACTGACCAAAAAGTCATTATGTGGTACATGATGGTGTACATACTTTCTATAAAACTCTCACTTTCTATCAGGCTCACATGCAAAGCTGGCTAAATAAGGTTTCAATCACATTTCATTTAATTTAAATATCAAGATAAGATAAACAAAAATTCCAAACAAATTTTAACAAGTACATTTTGAGAGAACTGGTTATTTATTGTTTAATATGTAGCATATTACTAATTGCACTAAAATTTACTTGTAATTTTAATGTAGCGTCACTTTGCTTACATGAAGGAAAGTGCGTAGAATAACTATCAAGGGAAAAAAACAACAAAAGCTAAAATTATTATATAATATTGTACATTACTTGTCCTTACAACTTTTTAAATGCCTCATTTTATTTATGTTTTAAAATTTATGAATAAAAAGTATGTATATTTATTAAGTACAACATAAGGTGAAACACACATATATTTGGAGCGGCTAAATTGAGTTAATTAACATCATTTTCTCACATACTTATAATTTTTACAGTGAGGACACTTAATATTTACTCTCTTAGCAATTTTCAAGAATACAACACAGTTATTAAATAAAGTCACCATGTTGTACAATAGATCTGTTGAACTTACTTATTTTATGTAACTGAAATGTTTTATCCTTTGACCAACATCTCCCTATCCAATTCCATCCCCAGACCCTGATAACCATCATGCTAATCTCTATTTCCATTAATTCAACTTTTTAAATATTCTAAATATAAGTGAGATTATGTGGCATTTTTCTTTCTGTGTCTGGCTTACTTAACAGAATATACCCCAGGTTCAACCATTTTGTCATAATGACAGGATTTCCTTCTTTTTAAAAGATGAACAGTATTTCATTGCGTGTGTGTGTATATGTGTGGCTGTATGTATATATATATATACACACACACATATACATTTTCTTTATGCATTCATTCCTCCATGGACACATAGGTTGATTTCATACCTTAACTATTGTGAATAATGCTGCAACTAACATGGGAGTGCAGATATCTCCTTGACATATTGATTTCACTTCCTTTGGACATATACCAAGTAGTAGGATTGCTGGATAATATGATAGCTCTATTTCTAATTTTTTGAGGAACCTCCATGCTGTTTTCAATACTAGATATACTAATTACATTCTTATCAATAGTGTATGAATGTTCTCCTTTCTTTGTGTATTTGCCAACAATTATTATCTTCATCTTTTTGATAACAGTGAACTTGAACAGTTGATATCTCCTTGTGGTTTCAATTCACATTTCTCTATTGGTGATTGAGGGCTTTTCCATATGCATGTCTGCTATTTGTATATCTTCTCTTGCAAAATGGTTATCCAAGTATTTTATCCATTTTTTAAATCAGGTTATTTATATTCTTGCTATTGGGTTGAGTTCTTTCTATATTTTAGATATTAACCCCTTATCAAATGGATGATTTGCAAATTTTTTTTTCCCACTCTGTAGGTGTCTCTTCATTCTGTTGATTACTTCTTTTGCTGTAAAGAAGCTTTTCAGTTTTATATAATCCCATTGGTTTGTTTTTGCTTTTGTTGTCTGGGCTTTTTGGGTCCTATCCAAAAACATTATTAGCCATACCAATATTGCAGAGATTTCTCCTTGTATTTTCTTATATTAATCTCATGATTTTAGGCCTTAAGTTTAAAGTCTTTAATACATTTTGAGGTTTTTTAAAAAATTTTAAGTTCATGGAAAGTTGTTTCCTAGAGGTTTGTTGTACAGATTATTTCATCATCCAGGTATTAAGCCTAGTGGCCATTAGTTATTGTTACTGATCCTCCCCCTCCTCCCACACTCCACCATCAGGTAGCCCCTAGTGTTTGTTGTTTCCCTCTACAAGTCCATGTGTTCTCACCTTTTAGCTCCCACTTGTAATTCAGAACATGTGATTTGTTTTTCTGTTCCTGCATTAGTTTGTTGAGGATAATGGCCTCCAGCTCCATCCATATTCTGACAAAGGACATAATCTTATTCTTTTTTTATGGCTGCATAGTTTTTTGTGTTGTATATGTACCACATTTTCTTTATCCAGTCTACCATTGATGGGCATTTAGGTTGGCTCCATGCCCTTGCTATTGTGAATAGTGCTGTAATGAACATATACATGCATGTGTCTTTATGATACAGTGATTTATATTCTTTTGGATATATATCCAGTAATGTTGTTGGTGGGTTGAATGGTAGTCTGCTTTTAGCTCTTTGAGGAATCACCACACTGCTTTCCATGATAAATGAACTAATTTACACTCACACCGACAATGTATAAGCCTTCCTCTTTCTCTGCAACCTTATCATCATCTGTTATTTTTTGACATTTTAATAATAGCCATTCTGACTGGTGTGAGGTGGTATTTCATTGTGGTTTTGATTTGCATTTCTCTAATCACCAGTGATGCTGATTTTTTTTCACATGCTTGTTGGCTGAATGTATGTCTTCTTTTGGAAGGTGTCAGTTTATGTCCTTTGCCCACTTTTTATTGGGGCTATTTGTTTTCATTTCTTGTAAATTTAAGTACTTTATAAATGCTGGATTTTAGACCTTTGCCAAATGCATAGTTTACAAAAATTTTCTCCCATTTTGATGGTTGTCTGCTTACTCTGTTGATAGTTTCTTTTGCTGTACAGAAGCTATTTAGTTTAATTAGATCTTGTCAAATTTTGCTTATGTTGCAATTACCTTTAGCATCTTTATCATGTAATTACCTTTAGCATCTTTGCCAGTTCCTATGTCTTGAATGGTATTGCCTAGCTTGTCTTCCAGAGTTTTTATAGTTTTGGGTTTTACATTTAAGTATTTAATCTATCTTGAGTTAATTTTTGCATATGGTGTAAGCAGGGGGTCTGGTTTCAATCTTCTGCATATGGCTGTCCAGGTATCCCAGCACCATTTATTGACTAGGTAATCCTTTCCCCAGTGCTTGTTTTTTTTTTTAGCTTTGTCAAAATCAGACGGTTGTAGATGTATAGACTTGTGTCTGAGCTCTCTGTTCTGATCCATTGGTTTATATGTCTGTTTCTGTGCCAGTACCATGCAGTTTTGGTTACTGCAGCACCGTAGCATAGATTAAAGTCACGTAGCATAATGCCTCCAGCTTTGTTCTTTTTGCTAGGAATTGCCTTGGCTATTTGGGCTCTCTTTTGATTCCATATGAATTTTAAAACAGTTATTTTCTAGGTTTGTGAAGGATCTCTACAATAGTTTGATAGGAATAGCATTGAATCTATAAATTGCTTTGGGCAGTATAGTCATTTTAATTATATTGATTCTTCCTATTCATAAGCATGAAATATTTTTCCATTTCTTAATATCATCTCTGATTTCTTTGAGCAGTGTTTTGTAGTTCTCATTGTAGAGATGTTTTACCTCCCTGGTTAGCTGTATTCCTGGGTATTTTATTATTTTCGTGATTATTATGTATCAAATTGCTTGGCTCTTAGCTTGAGTATTGTTGGTGTACAGGAATGCTAGTGATTTTTCTACATTGATTTGTATCCTGAAAATTCGCTATACTTGTTTATAAACTTAACGAGCTTTTGGCCTGAGACTATAGGGTTTTCTAGATATAGGATCATGTTATCTACAAACAGGGATAGTTTGACTTTTTCTCTGTCCATTTGGATGCCTTTATTTCTTTCTCTTGCCTGATTGTTCTGGCCAGGAATTCTAATACTATATTGAATAGAAGTGGTGATAGAGGACATGCTTATCTTGTGCTGGTTTTCAAAGGGAATGCTTCCAGATTTCATCCCTTCAGTATGATGTTGGCTGTGGGTTTGTCACAGATGTGTCTGATTATTTTGAGGTGTGTTCCCTCAATACTTAGTTTCCACTAGCTAGACTAATAAAGAAGAAAAGAGAGAATATCCAAATGAACACAAATTAGAAATGACAAAGGGGGTATAAGCACTGACCACACAGAAACACAAATCACCATCACAGAATATTATGAACACCTCTCTGCACATAAATTAGAAAATCTAGTAGAAATTGATACATTTCTGGGCACATATACCCTCCCAAGACTGAACTGGGATATATTTCTGGGCAATATACCCTCCCAAGACTGAACCGGGAAGAAATTGAATTCCTGAATAGACCAATAACAAGCTCTAAAATGGAATCAGTAATAAATAGCTTATGAATGAAAAAAAGCCAAATGAATTCACAGCCAAATTCTACCAGATGTACAAAGAAGAGCTGTTACCACTCATACTGAAACTGTTCCAAAATTTGAAAAGGAGAGACTCCTCTCTAACTCATTCTATGAGGCCAGCACCAAATCTGGCAGAGGCACAACTAAAGAAAGCTTCATGCCAATATCCTTCATGAATATCTATGAAAAAATCCTCAAAAAAATACTTGCAAACTAAATTCAGCAGCACATCAAAAAGCTCATTCACCACGATCAAGTGGGGATTATCCCTGAGATGTGAGGTTGGCTTAATATACATAAATCAATAAACATGATTCATCACATAAACATAACTAAAGATAAAAACCACATGATCATCTCAATAGATGCAGAAAAATCTTTCAATAAAATTCAACACTGCTTCACATTAAAATTCCTCATTTGAACACTTACACAATTTTTTTAAAATGGTAGTCTTTTGTAATTACTTTGGTAAACTAACCCTATTTATTAAAGATAAACTACTATTATTGCAGGTCAGTCTAAGTCACTCCTTATTTGTGTGTTATATAATTAAGAATTATATTTTCAGTTTGATTTGCTAAAGTTTTCACTATTGGGTCCTTTCTATATGTGTTTAAAGTTTACCTATATATGTGTGTGTGTGTGTGTGTGTGTGTGTGTGTGTGTGTATTCAGATATCATATATATATAATCTCATTTATCTGATTTATTTATAAATTATATATAATATTATAATATTATATATATAATTTATGAAGCCCTAATCTACCCTTCACTCCTGCAGCTATTACTCTGTACCTCAGTTCTCTACATATTCTGACCTTTTGAAAAACATATATTATTATAGAATTATCTATCTTAAGCAGATCAAGAAGATATACTGACTTCTTTGAAAATTGGCTTTGAGAAAATGTGAAACCAATACCTCAAATGCTAGCAGGCATATCTAATTACCTCTTTTCTGCCTTTCTATATTTGCCTCCTACAATCTCTTTCACTGCTCTCTTGCATTCTCCACACAGAGGTTCTCCTAAGATAATCTACTCAGAGTTCACAAGAATAGCAGAAAAGAATATCTTTCCCCTAGCTCTAGTTTTAACTCTGATTACCCTCATTTGAATGTGTTGTATTAGTCAGTTTTCACACTGCAATAAAGAGCTGCCCAAGACTGGGTAATTTATTAAGGAAAGGGGTCTAAGTGACTTACAGTTCTGGGGAGGCCTCAGGAAACCTAAAATCATGTTGGCAAAGGGCAAGCAAAGCATATCTTACATGGTGGCAGGCAAGAGAGAGCAAAAGGGAGAGCAAGAGAGCTCATTATAAAGCCATAAGATCTAATGAGAACTCACTCACTCACTATCATGAGAACAGCATGGGGGAAACTGTCCCTGTGATTCAATCACCTCCCATGACACGTGGGCATTAGGGGGATTACAATTTGAGATGAGATTTGGGTGGGGACACAGAGCCAAATCACATTATTTCGCCCAGGCTCTCCCCAAATTTCATGTCCTTTTTACATTTCAAAACCAATCATGTCTTTTCAACAGTACCTCAGTCTTAACTCATTTCAGCATTAACTCAAAAGTCCAAGTCCAAAGTCTCATCTGAGACAAGGCAAGTCCCTTCTGCCTATGGGCCTGTACAATCAAAAACAAGTTAGTTACTTCCAAAATACAATGGGGGTACAGGAATTTGATAAATGCTTCAATTCCAAATAAGAGAAATTGACCAAAACGAAGGGGTCACAGGCCCCACACAGGTTCAAAACCTAAAGGGGCAGTCATTAAATCTCAAAGATCTGAAATGATCTCTTTTGACTCCATGTCTCACGTCCAAGTCACACTGATGCAATAGGTAGACTCCCATTGTCTTGGGCAGTTCTGCCTCTGTGGCTAGGCAGAGTATAGCCCTTCTCCTGGCTGCTTTCATGGGCTGGCATTGAGTGTCTGAAGCTTTTCCAGGAACACAGTAAAAGTTGTCAGTGGATCTACCACTCTGGGGTCTGGAGAATGCTGGTCCTCTTCTCACAGCTCTACTAGGCAGTGACCCAGTGAGGATTCCAAAACTCAGAGACATTCATAGATTCATACTTGTCTGTAAAAATATGGTTAGAGTTCAAGCCCCAGTGGTTCTTGAAACAAGGAGGATTTACATAAACATCTGTCTGAAATGTAGCTCTCTCCATCCCACCACCTTCTGTGCATGCACTACTTGAACACTTCGGGTACCATGCCTGCTTCCTAGTTTACAGGTCCACCCCCTAGTTTAGAAGTCTACATCCAACAACTCTCCTCAGATGGTTGCTTCTGCCTCCTCATGCTCCAAATCTCAGAGTTCATTCTCCTATATTTGTGCATAAACTGAAGCTACAGATTTCAAAGATGGTCTAAAGACTTATAGGTCTTAAAGATGCTCTGTTTGATATAAAAATCATTTAAAAATTGATAAATAATTACCAAAATGTAAAACTCAGGTGGTTTTATATTTTATAAATCAGAAGTTTGAACTTATATGTCAAAAAATGAACATCTGGCCAATCCTGAACCTTTATTTTTCATGTGTGAAAATCTGAGTAATGGCTGTCAATTTATAAGACTTATCTTCAGTTAAGCAGACTGCCTAGCCCTCTTTACTCATTCCTTTTTTAAACTTATTTCCCATTGTTGGCAAAATGTTATGAAGTGAGATGCAGATATCATGATACTTACTTCCAAATACTTCAATGTACATCTCTAAAAAATAAATGCCTTTTTCTATATAATGACAATATTATTAAGACATCTAAACAATAGCAATAATGACTTAATGTCATCCAGTACTCAAGCTATCTTAAATTGTATCCAATTATTCTTCAAAATATATTTTACAGTTAATTATTTTAACTTCCCATTGATTTCTTAAACATGACCAATTTCACTAATTCAGTTTACTTACTTTATTCTAGTTAACATCTGAGTTTATGTGTCCAACTCAAGATATTAGTAAAAACATAATTTTTAAAACGTGTCTTAAATCTTCTCTTAGAACAAAAGAAACTCCAAGACTTCAAAACCTAAAACTCTTGAGTATATTATGTACCTATTTACATTTTTAAGGTGATGGAGGATGGAAAGTATGGCTGGAGGTGGGAAATTGAACCAACAAAAATTAAAAACTCTCATTTTTCAATAATTATTTTATTTAAAAGTACAAAGTACAAATTAATATATCTGCAATTTATCCTGACACGAATAAGTATTGTTTGATAAATATTGGCAAAGAAAAGTCGGGATTGACTCTAGGCTTAGAACATCAGAAATCACTTATAAAAAAGAGATGCGGAGAAACTGACCCCAATTATTGGAAGAGGAAAAATACTTCATTCTGAGTCTTCTCCTGATTCTAGGGATAGAATTAAAACCACTGAATGTGGTTTATAATTAATGTCATGATTTATCTTCTGCTTAAATACCTATTTTTTGCTGCCGTTTCACCCAAACTGAATGTGTTTTGTTTGTTCTATGTGTCAAATGTTGTTTTCTGCAGTCTCTAACCTTTATCACAAATACTCTTCCTCAACCCTTAAGCATTTATCTGAAAGGTCACTAACAAAACATTGACCTCTTGACTCTCCTTGTCTTTGTCAGCAACCCTCAAATGTACTTTTTCCTATGACTCCAGTAATAGGTTACTGAACATGAGCCACCATGATGAACAGTTATCAGCCATATCCACAAAACTCTAGCTGCTCTTTGTCTTTAGCACTATGTATGGTCTCAAATTAATAACAGATATATAATACATGAATGAAACAATTTGAAGGTACATCTTATTCTAAGACACTTTTTGCTGAAAACTTAAGGTGAGCTCTTTAAATACGCTATAAAATATGCTGCATATACTTCAAAATACTAGCTTATTTCTTTCTGAAATTAGCTTCACTGCCATAAATGGAATGCTAGGATATATTCTATGAGATACAGAGATAGACAGATACACAGACAAAGACAGAGGCAGAGGCAGAAAGAGACAGAAAGAGAACATAAAAGAATAATGTCTTCAGAGATCATCACTACGTTTTAGTTTTGTTTCTGCAGTCAGTTGATTAGTTATTTCCTGACCTATATTTGCTTTCACCTCACCAGTAAATCACAAGAATCAGATACACTTCCTTTTGTACCTCTCTTGACCGAGGAGGTGGGGAGGGAATTTAGACATGATTATTACTAAACCATTGGTTTTAGACTGTAAGAATAACTTAGAAGCATACAAAAGCATACAAAGTGATAAAATGTAGGCTTCAAATGGTGAAATTTACAAAAAGATTATGCAAAACAGTTATCAATACAGAAGCAAAATTATGTCAATTAAGCTAATGCATAAAAAATCAAGCAAAGTATAAATATGGTGATTATAATGTTAAACAAATTATATAGTTTCTTGCCTGTAAGTTAAATAGAATTCTAAATGAGAATATCATAGTTCAAGCTCTGGTCAAGGGCTTCTGAATTTACGCCTCTGCCCAGTGGTCTGTGATGTTGCACAAGGTGTCATTTTCTTCATTTGTATCATTTTCATCACTTGTAAAAACTTTGGTCTCATTTTCTTCACTTGTAAAATAAGGGTTTGGTAGATTTCCTCTAAGAACTATTCTATAAATGTCCTTATTTAAGTCTCCATAGATACTTTCAAAGTCAGCTTATTAGAAGCAGCATATTTACTTAACTTAATGAGTAGGCCACTTTCCCCCTTCTCAAAATCCTCATATACATTGAGAAAATTTTATACCATAGTATTTTTTTCCATTATCTCATTTGAAACTCAAACAAATATATGCATTCCATTTTCACAGATGGTGAAGTTGTAGTGCAAGAATTTCAGGGACTTGCCCAAGAATACATTGGCTAATAAGGGATAAAGCCAGGAAGCCAGGTTTCTAATTTCTATAAAAGTATTCTTTTTATTCCATCTCATTATCTAATTGTGTCTAGTTCAAGGATTTCAATTCTAATGGGTAGTTAAACAGTTATTGCACCAGAGGACTCCAAAGGATGTGTCAAGTATGATCAGACTAATTCTTATATTTGTGTAGCTGATGCTCTAACAACTGGCAAGGAATTAATAAATTAGTCTACTAGCTGACACTAAAGAAAAAAATGAGAAGATTACAATATGTGTATAATATGTACACTGAAGTGCCTTTAAAATATGGCACTCCTTTCAGCCAAAAGTGAAGTCTAATTTTCTCCCCT
The DNA here is from genome assembly GCF_028858775.2 of Pan troglodytes. Classification (NCBI taxonomy): domain Eukaryota; kingdom Metazoa; phylum Chordata; class Mammalia; order Primates; family Hominidae; genus Pan; species Pan troglodytes. The sequence goes on along the minus strand of NC_072401.2, from coordinate 116,800,536 downwards.
TGAATATCAATTGGCTTTGATGCCTCATTTTCTTACAAATAGGTTGTTGAACTCACATGACTTCAGAGGTTAAGTTGTAAAAGCTTCCACTTGGCTTTCCTTCTTGGGTGCGTGTTGTTGGAACCAATCTGTCATGCTGCGAGAAAGCCCAGGACACATAAAGAGGACACGTGAAGATGTCCTGACTAAAAATCTTACCTGAATTTCTATCTGACAGTCAGCATGAACTGCCAGTCATGGACATGAAGAAACCTTGGAGATGATACGAGCCCTAGTCACCAATTGACTGAAAGTCCAGGAGATCCCAACTGAGAATTGCTTAGCTAAGCCCAGTCACCCTCAGAAACATAAGAGATTTAAGGGTGTATTATATAGCAAGAGATGACCAGAACATACTCACTTCATTTAAAATTATCTTTTATTTTCCTCTCTTTCATGAGCCCAGGCAGGCAGATAGTAAGTCTACTCCTCACCTTCCAAATAACTTAGTTTGCATATGGGCTTGTATACTAAGGCAGTAAGAATTATTATAATTAAGAGTTTGAACATTAGAATCAGATATCCTTGGATTACACTTCTGACTGTGCCATTTACCTGATATGTAATCCTAGAGAAATTACATAATAGAAGCATTAATTTCATAATCTTTACCATTTGAAAAATAATGAAACCCTTTTTTGTTTCTTTAATATAAATAAACAATATTAGTCATCCAAAGTCCCTGGCACAAGTATTGATACCAACTCTATTTATTGATTGATTGTAATATTCATAGAATATATTTACCTTGATTCCATTCCTGGCACTTTAGCCCACACACCCATTTGCCTTGGCTTCCATGTTTTTCAAATACCAATTATAAATACCTCTGACTGCAAAGATTATGACTACAATAATAAAGATGAGGTAAAATGATAGGCTATTCTAGCAACATACAGACATTTTAATTTCACATGTTCAAAATGCTAGATACAAAGGAAATCATAAAATATCAATTGAAAAGAATTAATTTTATAGACTCAAGTAAAACCTGGAACTACTTTTATCCTCCTACATTTACTTGGTTTTTAAAAAGGTAATACACTTTTGAACAACTTTAAGTGTTTTCATTTATTTCTCAAAATTTTTAGTATAATGAGAAAAATTTCGTAATGAAAAAGTTTATATCTTATGAAAACTGGAAACCATCATTCTCAGCAAACTATCGCAAGGACAGAAAAACAAACACCGCATGTTCTCACTCATAGGTGGGAATTGAACGATGGGAACACATGGACACAGGAAGGGGAACATCACACACCGGGGACTGTTGTGGGGTGGGGGGAGGGGGGAGGGATAGCATTAGGAGATATACCTAATGCTAAATGACGAGTTAATGGGAGCAGCACACCAACATGGTACACGTAACAAACCTGCACGTTGTGCACATGTACCCTACAACTTGAAGTATAATAATAATTTTAAAAAAGCTGAAGAATTAAAAACAAATATTTGTCATTAAAAATAAACAAATATAATTAAGGACAAAAAAAATTTATGTCATGAACACAAAAAATTTTCACCAGACTTTATGGAAGAAGAATTCTGGCCTATGGGAGTAGAGCTTGACAACTTTATTAAATCACATGATTTAATTTTCCATTACTCATTCATATCTAATACCTGGCCTAATAGGTTTGGTTATTTTAAAAATAAAACAATGAGAATGTTTATAGGTTAAAAATAAAAAAAAATTTAAGATTTATATTCTTCTACTTCTTTAAAATTTTTAATCAGTCAGATATGTATTTTCAATAGTGAAGAGGAAATATTCTACACCCTTAAATATGGTTAAAGGAGCAGGGTTGTAAAACTACATTTATTTCTCATAATCTTATTTCAATAATTATTAGAGTAGATATGCAAAAACAAATGTCTCATAAAAGTAAGAGGTTATCTTTGTATTCATGGTATGAATAAAAATATTCAAAGAGATTTATCCTCAGATAATTAAATTGCACATTCATATACTCTCTTTTCCTGTGGATTTTCTAACAGGCAAGGCACATCCAGCAACTCCACGCTGTTCATCAAAACTAACAACTACATCACTGAGTGAAAATTATTTTGTAGCCTAAATATGCACAGTGTCTTTTAAAGATAGGCAGAGAAACTAACTCAATCCCAAATTATTATTCTTTTCTTGGAGAGTTGGAAAGAAGTAAAAAAAAAAAAAATCTATTGTCAAATATGTTGGATACGGTAAATGCCCAGCTTTCTTTCTTCTCTCAATTACATAGTGATTATATATTAGTATTAGATTTTATAAAACATGCTTATGTGGCTAGTTTTAATATTTTCATTGTTTCTTTGACTGCTATGTTTTATCCACACTTAATATCTATTTTACTCCATTTTGGCTGCTATAAGTAAATACCACAGACTGGGTAGCTTTAAAAACATGTAAATTTATTTCAGACAATTCTGGAGGTTGGGAATTCCAAGATCAAGATACTGGCAGATTCAGTGTCAGATGAGGATCTGTTCCTCATAGACGGCGCCTTCTAACTGTATCCTTACATGATAGAAGGGATGAACAAGCTTTCTTTGGCCTCTTTTATAAGGGCCCAATCCCATTAATGAGGGCTCTGTCCCCATAATCTAAGTCCTCACCCTTAATACTATGGCATTGAGGGTTAGGTTTCAACATATGAATTTTGAGAGGGCACAAACATTCAGGCCATAACAAGATTATTTCTCCTTTCTTTAAGACTCAATTTTCTTACAGTTTCTTTGCCTTTATTCATGTCTTTGATTACCATGCTTCATTAATATTTAGCAAATCTCATATGTAAGATATGATTATTCATATATACTTTCATAGTATTTTTATCATCTCTTGTCTAGATCACAAATCTCATGAGACAGATACTGCAAGCTTTTCTTTCTTTTTATTAACTTCCTATAAGGACTTAACTTTTTATTAATGGGAGGATAGAGGTCATTTGGAAAGGATAAAAGAAGATCTGTAGTGAACAGAGGAGACCATAATCCTAGATGCAGTCAATTAAGTGAACTTCAGAGGTCAGAGGTCAAAAATTAATTTGGACATGTCACAATGTACACCAGTAGATTCAGTTCACTTTCCCAAGGGAAAGTTATTGAGAGGGATTCTAGATTGAGTGCAGACAATAGAGAAATATAATCTTGTTTCAGATCTCAACTCACAATGAGTTGAATGCACAGTATTGCCAAAAGGAGTTTTGTAACATGTAGTATGGCTGATTCTGGATTCTTCCCTTATTTTCTGATAGAACTATTTTTACTGTATCAAGATACATATTTTCATTGGCTATCACATTCTAGCAGAACATCTTAAACATATTAAGCACTAAATAAACATGACTGTCTTCTGGCTTGCACTGCATTTAAGAAAAGAGATACTCTCTTCAAATGTTTTTTCTTTAATTTTAATGTAAATTTATTGAAGGAAGCCTAGGGATATTTAGGTTATTTTTTATTAAATCAGTTGTTCACTTATTCAGTAAATATTTGTTGAATATATAAATCAATCAGTTATTATTACCTTGAAGATACTGAAATACACAAGAGGTTCATGATTCCTGTCCTTCTGAAGCTTACCAGATAATTGGAGGATACAGGGAAGTAAACAGAAAATTATAATCTGGCATGATAAATGCTAAGATAAGAGAAATTCTTGGTGTTATGAAGCCACATAGAAAGGATACTCCACCCAGGCATGGATATCAGGACAGATAATAGTGTGCTCCTTAAGGGTCTTTCTCATTTTTAGCCCCTCAAATTTGTAAGAGAAAGTAGATGCTTCTTTCTCTTATCTGCCTCTCATAATTTAATTATAATTTATTTTGGTCTTGTGAGTTGCATATGTTTCTAAGAATATTTAACTGTTAAAGTATGTATTTTTAAATTTCAGTTTAAAAAAATTTTTTCTTGTTTTGGGTTGATTGATTTTTGTCTTGGATAAAAATATGCTTACACATATTATGTAAATAACGGGGACTTCCTTTTACGTCAGCATGCTGTATTTTAAAATAAGTAAATTTGAATGCATAATCTTCAGTAAGTACTTGGAAAGTTCTCTGCTATTAAAAATAATCAGTTATTGGACTCAGTATCAATCCACAAAGTGTAGGGAGAGAATATACCTGATACCGATTGAGATCCATGTCTTACAAGCCTAAAAGAGGGATGAAACAAAAAATCCCTGGGCAATGTAAGATTACCGATCTCTTCAGACCAAATACATGGACTGACAAAGTAGGTATAAAGAATTACAAAAGAATCTAGTAGAATTTTGGATTCTAGTAGCGTGTATAATATAGTAAACTCTATTGTAGTATAAAGTATATATAGTGGACTATATTTAAAATTGCCATTACCTTATAAACACAAAAGAAAGTATTTCCAAACTAGGCCTTTGCAACTATTATTCTATATTGTCTGGATGGAAATTGGTGCCCTAAATAAAGGGCTGTGTACATTTCGAAAAGTTATTTATTTTTCTTACAATAAGTTACGTATTTCTCAGCACACATTCATCTATAAAATAAAAATACAAGTAATACGTTGCAAGTAACCATCTAATAGATAGGTGGGGTTTTGTGACCATATTCTGGGTAATGCAGTGTGAGCAGAAATTACGTACACCACTTCCACACTCTGCATAAACTATCCTCTGCGTCATATGCAACTCTTTCTATTTTTGACACTGGACACATGTGAAAATAACGGATGTCACTAAATTGGTAATCCTGGATCTCTGGAGAAGAAACCTCAGTCTTTAACTCACATTGGCTTGTGACATGAGCTAAAATAAATTGGTATCGGTATCTACTGAGCTTGATTTAGATGATAAGGTTAGAAAAATGAACTTTTAGCAGTGTGTCTTCATTTTTAAATTGGCCATATTTAGCCAGATATTCAGTATAGACAGCATACAAAGAAAGAAGTCTCAACAATCTAGAGGACAGTATTTCCTGCCTTGTGAATATATCTGTTACTTTCCTATTGCTGCTGTAACAAATTAGTACAAATGTAGTAATCCAGAACAAATGGTGGTCAGTGTCTTGCTTTGTAACACATTCAGACACTTGAGAGATCCATAAAGAATCACCCCAATAAGGCTATTCTCTTTATGATCTTATTTATAAGCACTGGGCTAATAACAAAGCTGAGTGATTATGGTAGAAAGAGTTGTGCCCTACCCCAAAGATATCCACATCCTAATCACTAGAATCTATAAATATTTTGGCTAAATGGTTAATGATGTTGAGAAGGGAGAAGTATTTTAGATTATCCAAGTCAGTCCAATCACAAGGGTCCATAAAAAAGGAAGAGTTTAGGGTCAGAGTCAAGGAAAGAGACATCACAGAAGCAGAAGTGGGAGGGAGAGAGAGGGAAAGGAAAAGAGAGAGAGATTCAAATTTAAAGATACTATGCTGCTGGGCTTTAAGATGGAGAAAGTAGTCATGAGCCAAGAAATATAGGCAGAGGAAACAACTAGGAGAAAGATCTTGGAAGAAGCATGTTAGCTTGTTCAAAAATCGAGAAGTACATGTGGCTAAAGCAAAATAAGCAAGGAGGAGATATAGTCAGAAAACAAATGGAGAGTAGAGACAAACAGATATATCATGTAGAACCTCATAAGTCATTGAAGACACGTTGGTTTTTACGCTGACATAGGGAGTGGAGACATTGTAGGATTTTCAGGAGATAAGTGATATGATCCAACTTTCATTTATAAAAGAATCACTTCTTCTGCTGATTTGAGAGTAGACTGTAGTGAGGAGACTATTTTAGTGAGCTACATAAGAAATGATCATGGTTTGGTCCAATATTGTAGCTGTAAAATTGATGACAAGTACATTTATTTTGGATATATTGTTGAAATAAAGCCAGTGGGAATGGCTGCCATATTGGGTAAAAGCCATGAGGGAAAAGAAAAAAAAAATTGATTCAAGTCTGATTCAAGATGATTTCAAAGTTGCTGTTCTGACCAAAGGAAAGTATGGACTTGAAAACAGCCTAGGCTTTTGGGAGATCAGAAATTTAGTTTTGGATATGTTGTGGTTAAGATATTTATATTTTATATCCAAGTGGAGAAGCAGATTCGCATGCTAACGATATGGAGCAATAAATTTGAAAGTCATTCACATAAAGAGGGGGTTTGAAGTCATGGGGCTTGATAAGGTCACTACAACAGTGAATGTTGATAGAAGTGGAAAAAAAGTGATGTTCCGTACAGTCCAAAATAAATGGTTGGGAAGGAAGTATAGGAAGAAGTAATAAGAATCAAGAAGGAGCAACCAGTGATATAAGGCAAGAGGTGGGAAAAAATAAAGAAAATGATGCATTCTGGAAACAAGTTGAATAAAATAATACAAGGAGAATTAATAGCTCTGTTAACTGTTCTTACAAGTTCAAGTAAGGTGAGAACTGAGAATTTTGATGGGCACAATCTACTAGAGAGGTGAAAATCATAATAGAAAAAGAGTGGAGTTCTGAAATAATGCCTTAAGCAGAAAAGAGGAGATAGAATTGGATGCACAAATGGAGAAAATGACTTCTGAGGAAGTATAGAGAGTTTACATATGGTATTAAAAAAAATGACAGTATCTGGTCCAGCACATGGCTCATGCCTGTAATCCCAGCACTTTTGAAGGCCAAGGTGGAAGGATTGCTTGAGCCCAGAGTTGAAGACTAGCTTGGGCAACATAGTGAGCTCTGTCACTACAAAATACTTTTTAAAAATTAGCCTAGCATGGTGGCATGTGCCTGTAGTTCTACCTACTTGGGAGGCTAAGGCAGAAGGATTGCTTGAGCCCAGAAATTTGAGGCCGCAGCAAGCCATGATTATATCACTGCACTCCAGCCTGGGTGACAGAGTGAGATTCTACCTAAAACAACAACAAAACAAAAAAACTATATCTGAGTGCAGACATTGGTTAGAAGAGCCTGAAAATCCCTTTCTAACTCCTTCAGTTTGGTCAGCAGTGCAGGAAATGTGGCCACTGGCAGAAATTTGAGGATGGGAAAGCAAGTCTTCAAGGTCTTCAAAAAGGGGAAATTACAAAATCAGCATGTAGAAGACAGGAAGAGTAAACAGACTGGAGAATTGGAGTATGATTGGCTACAGCCTTAATGGCTCACTTGAGGTTTTTAATCATGAATTTAAAGTGAGATCATCACATGTGGTTGTATTTTTTTTTTCTTATTCTAGCCATAGGCAGTTGCATTGATACAGATGTGAAGTAGGCAAAGAGATCAATCTAGCCAGGGCCATGGTTTTGCAAGTGTTTAGAAAAACAAGGAGAAGAACAATGGTACCGAAGGAATATACAAAGAGTGATTATAATCATTAAACATAGGTAAGGAAAGCAACAGGGACACCAATTGCATGGGGGATATTCAAAAGGCAGTAGCAACAATGAATTGGAGGCCTCCGTGGGGTTGAAAGATTGTTGAGATCATGGTACAAGAGAAAATTAGTTGAGGAAGAATAAGATGTAGCAGTTGAAGGTTAGATGTATGAAACTATGGACATATTTCAGTTATTTGTTTTAATAACATTGTAAATATGACTGTGGAAGTCAGATACAGAGATGAAGTAGAGGATAATATCCTAAAGAAGAATGCTAGGACAGGGTTGGCTAAAATGTTAGAAAATTGCCTACATGTCTGTGAAAACAGTATGAAAACAAAAGTAACGTTGTGTAAAGTAACAGTGAGCCACGAAACAAAAACTGTCAAGGCTTGGAGCTATCATTGTAAAACAGATTAAAAATAAATGCCCTCTTGCTTGTCATTTACAGTCATCTGCAGGGCCTTGAAGAAAACGGAGAGCATTATACAAAATGTAGCGTGTATAATGTTTATATTACATTATTTTTTGTTTTGTTTTTGCTTCCTAATTAGACTTTTGAAAATCAAAATGGAATATACCAAGGGAAGAGAATCAACAATTTCATACTATAAACACAATAATAGTGTCAATAAAAAGACAAAATTCTGCTCTTCACTCTAAAGACACTATGTAAGGTTAGCTAGACCAAGAATAAGGAAACAGTATGTTGGGGCAAGAAGCAAGTTAGCAGCAAATGTTGAGAGATGGCCACAGGAAAGAGTCAATTAATCTGGATGGAAGTCTAGCCAATGGCTGCATAGGATTATCCAAAATCATGTGACAGAGGGCTCTAAAATGCCCATGCTGAGGAGCCTTGTTCACTGCTCTCATTGACTATGTTGAATAGCTGTCTGCCCACTGTCTATGGCTCTTCCTGCAGAAAATTAGTCTCCTGAGCCACTAGATTTTGATTAGTATCTTTCTTAACTCTAACTGTGGCCACCTCATTTGCTAACAGCCAAGGATTTGGACAGAAGCCTCCCTACCCAAGAAACAGGATGAGTCATTGATTCAAAGGTCTCACAGACACATTGATGGAAAAACCTCTGTACAGGTGTTTGGGTGAGCCTGGACGTTGACCCATCCCTATAATACCTGCTTCAAATATTTTCTGACTTCTGAGATAAGAATTTCATTTTAATAAGATCAGGCCCTGTGACTTAATATATAATTTAATCCCTCAGTAAACTGGAAAAGAATTAGAGAAAATGTCTATCTGGATTCAACTTATTTCTTAAATCGTAATTGCCAGGAAGAGAAATATTGAATAGAATTAGGCTTTGGTAGAAAGCCTAAGTAAAGAAAAAGAAAAAAGAAAGGAAAGAAGGATCATCCTAAAATGTTTACGAAAAACCGTGATTATTAAAAATAAAATGTTGACATTGATAATTTAATCAGAAATTAGGGAGACATACCTATTAATAGTAAAATGGTTATCCATGTATAAGTGGAGTTGCTCATTAGCGGGTTTATGTCTTTAAAAAATATGAAAAGAAAAAATAAACCAAATGCCATTGCATCAAATGAGAGCAACATCAACAATACTCAATTTGATGACACATAAAAGAAGAAAACATTAACAATTAGTAGATATGATTACTAAATATAACTTTTCGTAATATATAACAAAATAAAGACATCACACTTGAATTATAAAAGCCATACAAGTGCCAGGCGCGGTGGCTCACGCTTATAATTCCGGCACTTTGGGAGCCTGAGGGGGTGGATCATGAGGTCAGGAGTTTGAGACCAGCCTGATCAAGATGGTGAAACCTCGTCTCTACTAAAAATACAAAAATTAGCCAGGCATGGTGGCATGTGCCTGTAGTCCCAGCTACTCTGGAGGCTGAGGCAGGAGAATCGTTTGAATCGGGGAGGCCGAGGTTGCAGTGAGCCAAGATTGTGCCACTGCACTCCATCCTGGGTCACAGCAAGACTTCGTCTCAAAAAAAAAAAAAAAAAAAGATATACAAAAGTGTATTGTTTTATCTTTTGAAAAGAAATACTTAATGAGGACAGTATAATTAAGGATGCTAAAGAAAAGAATGAGTTGAGCTTTAAAAAACAAAAACAATAATTCCTTGGAATACAGTATGAAACAGAACAAAAAAGAGATAGATTGAGAACAGGTAAGTAAAGAACATCATGTTTTGTTTTGTTTTTTTCCTAGAGAGAGAAGTTTTTGTCAACATTGAATGTCCACCTGCTTATAATATTGTGGAGAGTTAGATTATTTTAAATTAGATTGCATAATTCCTAAGCACAGATCAATTCTAAAGCATTTTTTTTAATATATACCCACTCCAGTTCATTTTCATGGTCATTATTTTGGCTCAGATATTGAACATCTAGCTCCTAGCAACTATAATTGAGTGGAATTTCTGTCTTTTTCCTCTGTATTCTACAATCCATTCCAAAAACAGCAATTTTTTTTTACTAATACAAGAAATCCTTGAAAATAAATTCAGATGTTTAAGTCCCCACACAACCCATCAATTTCTTTTCTCCCACAGGAAAATGAATAAAACCAGCATTCCCTCTTACTTGCTGCTTGTCGATTGTTATTTGTCTTTCGTCAGCCAGCAAATTCTTTTGTAAAGATCACTTAAAAAGATTTTATTTTGTTTTTTTTTTTAATTGCTTTTTCTATTCCCTCTGGTCAATATATATTATTCAACTAGGAAACTACCTTTCTGCTTCTCACCATTTTCCCACCAAAATCTATTATTTAAGGCCTGTGAAAGGTTCAGGCGTCATTAGTAAGGTAATACTTTTAGGATAGTACCTTCGTAAATCAGACAATTTACATAATTTCCCTGGTTATGAGTTGTTTTGTCAACTCCAATAATATTTCAGAATTATTTTTCAGTATAAAGATTCTGAGCATTCCAAAGAAAAAATTTCAAATAAGCCAAATATATGAGTACTGGAGAACAAACACTATTATTTAGATTATTACCAGTTCAAAGGAAAATCTTGAAAAAGTAAAGAAGATTTACAACCATTGATTTCTAATAAATAATGAAAATAATTTTAACTCATTAGACTAAAAGTCTGTCTTCTTTCTGCTGAATATGCAATTAATTAGTAATACTGACTTTCAGGGTAATTCTTTGAAAATATACAATTTGATAGCACATAAAATAAGAAAACATTAAACATTAGTAGATATGATTACTAAATATAACTATTTTCCTAATATATATCAAAATAAGTATATTGCACTTGAATTATAAAAATATATGAGTATTTTTTATCTTTTAGAAATAAATACTTAATGAAAGTATAATTATCATTGAAATTATTATTCAATTGATTCAAGTTGAATAGTATTCCTATTTCTTATCAATCATAAGAAATTATGATTCAAGTTGAAATAGTATTCCTATTTTCTTGTCACTTGCCTCTTTATTTAAAAAAAGTGAATTTTATTTTAATAAAGTGTAACTCAATTAAAGTTACATTATACTTAATTCTTTTGGATGCCCAAAGCTAAAATCATTCAAATGTATAGCTTTTTTGTTATTTAATTGTACCCTAGAAGAGGACAACCAATACATTGAGAAGTGGATGGGCGACAAATTTCTCATTCCTCCTTTAGCATCAATTTTCAACCAGCTGAATTTTTCAAAGTTAAAAAAAATTCAGTATAGACATGAAAAAATTAGTTATTTTGCTTGTCCAGTCTAGTTCTCATAATCATGTATAAAGTGCTTATCATCTAAAGTTTGGAGAGAAATATTTAAACATAATTAAATGTTTTAAGCTGTCACACAGCCATATAATTTGTCTCCTATTTAACAGTTAGATTCGAAACATGTTTCAGCATTTTTCAGGCAATTAGTATCTTTATATACCTATCAATAAAACTGATATCTTTCTGTCCTGATAGTGCATCTGACACTACATATCACTGGAACCTATTCAACAATGATGATAATGACGATCATGATTCTGGTGTTTTGTTCAGTTGTTTAAACGTTGTCTGTACCATAAATTCTCTCCATATTAATAGAAGTTGAAAAACTACATTGCTGTTCAAAAGTTTCATTCAATGTTGTCTTGACAGCAGAAATAGCATTTGTAGTCAGTACAATTATGCAGTAAATGACAGGTTTTTAAATATACTTTTAAATTTTGAAAATTGTAATGTGTCAAAATATAACATACAATAGAAAAATAATTACTTTGGGGATATAGCAAGCAAATGAAGGATGGATTTTCTGAGATCCCCAGAATAAAATATAGACTAATGAAAAAGCTTCATAGTTATGATAGGTATTTCATATTGTGTCATTTTTATAATTTCACTTAGAGATTAAAGATATATTTCTGTAATATTAAAATAAAATGCAGTACAGAGTCATATTAAGAGACATAACCACTGCCAGATATAGGATATTAAACACATCTATTAGGGTTTATCGTCTCCTAAGACCTAAATTTCAAAATTTACCTGACAACAAATCCTTTTTCTATAACATTCAGGACTTTTAGTATTTGGATTAAAGTACATATGCTGTTGTTGTTTGCCATATGAATGTAATTTTCAGCTATGCAGATAAGAAGAAGGAGTATAGTTTCATGTGAAAAATACACTGTAGTTCACTTTTTCATTTGTAGTTACGGCAGGCTGAAGAATTAAACAGGAAGTACATTAAACACAAAGACATTTAATTGCATCTTCCACTAAGATTTAAAAGCTCAAAAAAGTTTTGAATGACTGTTCTGGTGACTGTTCTGAATGACTGCGCTCTGACTGACACATGTAACTTCATTAATCTTATCATTAACCAGTTATCATTTTTAATTTTCTTTTGATGTAGAAAGTTTGTATGGTTAATGAGAATAACAGCAGATGAAATATGTATTACAAATAATACTAGTAAATAGGTATAATTTTTATATTTCAAAAGTGTGTTGTTGACACAAAGTAATAATATTCATTGAATGTCTATCATATTCTGGTAACTTTAATAAACACCTTGTATACAACACCTTATTCCTTTTAGCAGAAGTATTCCCAATTTACACATGAATAGACTGAAACTCAGAGATGTCAACTTTATAGGGTTGGACATGAAGCTAAGATTTGTATATCAGTTTGCCTAATACAAACCCTATACTTTGTATATTATGTAACCTATACTTCGTTACATATATTTTTATTTCTTTTTTATTAGTCTTATATGTTACTTGTTAATGAAAGATCAATGAATCTGCAGAGGCAAAAGGAGAACTTTGTTTTCTAAAAGCAGTCTAAAGGTTAGAGAGACGTCCTTCAGTACAAAATGAAAGTGTCCTGTGAGAAGGGGTCATAGGACATTTTAAAGCCAAAAAAACACAGAACACAGAGCAGGGGAAGGGAGTTAGGGGACTGAGGAGTGACTGAATGACCTTTAAGCCCCTAATCATCAATCTCTGTTAACTGGCTGGTTGCAGGTAGTTGACTGATTGAGGCCAGGTGGTCTATTGGTGGTTAGATGAGGAAGTTCCAGCTCCTCATCTAACCTTTTTTTTTTTTTTTTTTTTTTTTCCAGAAACTCTTCTTTAACTTGGTCACAGTATAACATGTTTTGCCACACTTTCCAGGGACACAGCATGCATGACCACTTCCTCTCCCTGCCCTGGCCTCTTGGTTTTAACTGTGGAACTACAGGGATTGTATATTTTCAGTCAAATGGGGGCATGATTCGATGTATTATTAACTATTTCACACATGTGCAATTAAAATGTACACTCTAAGAAGTGATTGTCTTCGTGTTATTTTGTAAAAGAATGAAATTATAAATGAGAAAAAATATGTTCTCAAACTTTTAGGTAAGCACAGTAACACCAAATTTCTTTTCACTAGTTTTAAAAAATGAAATCAGTTTTATACTACAATCTAATTACCCTCTTACAAATATATTGCTGAAATGTTTTTAGCATGTATAAAGAAGCAGTGTAAATTATAGGCACATGGTGATTATCCCAAAATCTTCGTGCTAAAATTGAAGCTTAATACCAGTTAAGCTGTCACTAAGTCAGAGTTATGAGTATATGCAGGTAAAATTCTTGATAATTGCTTATAATTTTCAATGTTTGGAAAACAGTTTCCTAGGCAGATGTTTTTGCATTTTCCTAAATGTTTCTGTCTCTATCAAATGTTGAACATTTTCTCTGGTTTATGCTCAAACACGTTAATCATTCCCAGTCTTTCAAGATGCTTACCTGACAACATTAACATACAAATGTACAGTGATCACTGTGCTATTTGGATTTCCTTACACTTAATACAGTTGAAAAAAAATCAGTTTTGGCTTCATTATTTGGTGTGATGCTTTGTTCAAAAAATAAATTTGTCATGAATTTGCTAGCCTTGAAAATTAAGTATTAATTGAGATTGGACAATTAGAAAATTATCTCAGAAAAATATCATTTAGCAAGCAATTCCTTTAAACTTGTAATATCATAAAGGAGGTGACTGGGCTATAAGATTGTCTATGCCAATGGCATAAGTTACCATCATTTCTATTTCTAAGACCAGTAAATACATATTAAATCTTTCTTTTCACATTTCATTTTAAATTACCTTACAGCTAAGTATTAACTATTCAGGAGCTAATTACCCAGCTAATGACTTCTCTATACTTTTTTTTATTTTAGTATTTCATTTCTATAGCCATCAAAATTTCAATATCTATAGAAAATGAGATGAGTATACATTAACAACTTAATTTTATTAGATATAACTAGTTCTAGTGAAAGTCTATGATAAAGATTATTGATGGTTTTTATAAAATAAGACTGGAAACTAAAATTCAATTTATTCTGGTTACTTATGTGATAGAAAAATGAATTGTGTGGCGGTATTTTGACCCAGAAAAAAAGTTAAGCCAAAAAGGTTAAATGTTAGTTAGTGTTAAAATTTGCTACATAACCTTAATCTAAAGTCCATTCTGTATGACAGAATTATCTTAACACCATTATTTTTAGTGTAAAATGACTTAATATTAGAAATGTTGAAGAAATTCTATATAGTGACATTTATGTAAAGTAAATGTTTCTCAAAATAGTTCAGACACAAACTGATCTAGGTGTTTCCAAAAGAATCTTAGTCCTAGATAAGAAGCAACAATTCACTCCGTTGAATCTCCTACTGTTTTCTTCACTGAAAAAATAATATTTTGGTGTTTCTAAAAAAATGAATTATCTTAAAGTATGAACATTTGTAATTATTTAAGTAGTTTCTTGTTTTACTAATTGACTTTGAGAAACAACAACAATTAACTTCACCTTTCCAGTCTCCTAAGTCTAATTCTTTTACTCTAATTTTTATTTCCTAGACCAATCTGTTCCAGCATCAAATTCTATTGACTGGACATTTAAAACATATTCAGCCTTTCTTATTACTACTTTGGTCTAAACCATTATCATTTCTCACCTAGATTGCTGCAATACTATAAAAAAAAAAAGGGTCCCCTGTTCCTGCTTTTTGGGAATCACGCTGTTCTCAAATTAGCCACCAGAAGTTTTTTTTTTTTTTTTAATAAAAATAAGATCATGATACTTTCCTATATTAAAACCTATAATTTACCCACATACTACTCAAGTTAAAAGTTAACACCTATAACATGCCTCACTATGTCCCGCATGTTCTGTGCCTCCCTAACCCTGAACTCCTTGACCTTATCCCCAACACCACTCCCATCCCCAAGATTATTCTTCTCCCATCATATTGTCTGCTCCAGGAATCAACAAGGCATAATTTGTTCTGGGGTGTTTGCTCTTCTGTTTGTCTCTACTGAGAAGCATTTATCTCATATATGAAAAGGTATATGTATTAAATAGGTTTCTCCAGAGAACCAATAGGATATACCTATAAGAAAAGACTTATTATGGGAAATGGCTCATACAGTTACACAGTTATGAAGGCCAAGAAGTCCAACAGTCCACCTTCTGCATGTTGGATAAACACGAAAGTCTGTAGTGTGACTTTGGCTGAGTTCAAAAGCTTGAGGACCAGGGAGCAGAGAGTGCAAGTCCGAATCCAATTTTAAAGACTTGCGAAAGAGGAATACTGATATCCAAGGGCAGGAGAAGATGAATGTTCCAGCGCAAAAAGATAGTAAATTCACACTTTCTCCACATTTTTATTTGGACCCTCAACTGATTGGATTATGCCTACTTATATTGGTGAGGGTGATCTTCGCCACTCTACAGATTCAAATGTTAATCTTTTCTAGAAACATCCCTGCAGATGAACACATGCGTGCACGCACACACACACGCACACACACTTTCACTCTCTCTCTCACACACACACACAGAGAAATAACGTTTTACCAGCTATCTGAGCATCTCCAGGCTGAGTCAAGATACATATAAAATAAGCCATCACAGTGTACTTCCTCACCTCTTCCAAGTCTTTGCTCAGGTATTGCCATCTCAGTGACTCTTCTATTTAAAATTGCCTCACCATACAGTATATATTCACTTTGCCCCTTTATTTTATTTGTCCCTTTCATTATAATACCTCTTAAAATATTATATAATTGTGTTTTTTGTCTATCTCCCTCCCAATATAATGTAAACTTTTCCTTTTATTCTCCTGTATTCCCAGATCCCTAGAAAAGCATATGTCTCCTAGTAGACACTTAATGGATATTTGTTGAATAAAATATAGCTAACACGTTAAAAAAAAAAGTAGAATAAAACTTAACCAAGGTTTAAAAAGTAGACGAAATGCTTTAGAAAAAGATTTTTATATATGCATACACGCTAAATCTGCAGATTTTTAAAGGATTAGTAGAGATAAAATAGCATGCTAAATACAAAGCATATAAAATAAAAACCTCAATTTTTCTTTTACAAAATATAATGCTTTTGAAATAAATATCAATATTATTTTCTGACTTCAACTGAAGACAGAGGAAGCTAAGAAGCCTTCAGTGTCACTGAATGCCAGGACCAGCTCCTGGTCTTGAATGCATTCTAGGGAAGCACGCACTATTGCACGTGCACTGAAATACAAAGCAGGTACTTAGCTGAGCAGGAGGTATCTTCCAGCCTTTACTCTTAAGTGTCATCTTGTATCTCAACCTGAATTACACCACAAAGCAAAAATGCCTTCAGCATGCAATGTTTGTGAAACCCAATGCAGGAAACATTCCTCAAATAAGGAACCCATAGAGAGCCTTGGCCCCCTGAAAGCACCCGGAAATGAGGCCAATTGACCATATACAACATATACCACAGTAAAATCCTCAAGGCACAAAGAGACTATAAAAACAAAAAAGCCCCATCTGAATGACGGCAATATTTTTTAAAAAGGAAAAGAAAATATACACCAGTCCCCTCACATGAAATCAGAATAAGAACTTCAGCAATTCAAAAACCCAGGATGATTTCTTACCTTCAAAGGCTCCCACTAGCTCCTCTGTAATAAATTGCAAACAGATTGAGGCAACTGAAATGACAGATACAGAATTTAGAACCTAGATGGCAAGGAAGCTCAAAGAGATTGACCACATGCTCACCCATAAAGCAAGTCTCAATTAATTTTAAAAAATCAAAATCATACTAACTATATTCTTGTGCCAAAGTGAAATAAAAAGAGAAATCAATACCAGGAGGATCTCTCAAAACTACACAATTACGTGGAAACTAAACAATTTGCTCCTGAATGACTTTTGGGTAAACAATAAAATTAAAACAGAGATCACAAAATTCTTTGAGATAAATGAAAACAGAGACACAACATACCAAAATCTCTGGAAAGTAGCAAAAAAAAAATGTTAAGAGGAGAGTTTACAGTGCTAAATGCCTATATCAAGAAGTTGGAAGATCCCAAATTAACAATCTAACATTGCACCTAGAGGAACTAGAAAAAGAACAAACCAAATCCAAAGCTAGCCAAAGAAAGGAAATTACTAAAATCAGAAAGGAACTAAATAAATTGAGATAAAAATTCATACAAAGGATCAATGAAATGAAGTTGGTAATTTGAAAGAATAAAAATATTGATAGAACTCTAGCTGTATTAACAAATAAAAAGAGACAGTCTAAATAAGCACAATTACAAATGACAAAAGTGACATGTGACATTACATCTGATCACACAGACATGCACAAGAGCCTCAGTCACTACCATGGACACCTCTGGGCATATAAACTAGAATCTAGGGAAAATGGATAAATTCCTGGAAATACACAATCTTCCAAGATTGAATCAGGAAGAAATCAAAAGCATGAACACACCAATACTGAGCTCTAAAATTCAATTAGTGATAAAAAGCCTCCAAACAAAAAAAGCCCTGGACCTCAGAGCTGAATTCTAACAGACATGCAAAGAAGAATTGGTGCCAATTCCACTGAAACTGTTTCAAAAAATCAGGGAGGAAGAACTCCTCCTTAACTCATTCTACAGAGGAAGCATCAATCCTGGTACCAAATCTGGCAAAGATATAACAAAAAAGAAAACTACAGGCCAAGTCTCTCATGAATATAAACACATAAATCCTCAACAAAATACTAGGAAACCAAATCCAGCAGCACATCAATAAAGTAATCTACCATGATCAAGTAGGCTTTATTCCTAGGATTCAACACTGGTTCAACATACACAAATCAAAAACTGTGATTCACCGCATAAACAGAATTAGAAACAAAAGCCACATGATTATCTCAATAGACACACACACAAAAAACTTTTGATAAAATTCAACACTCCATTGTGATAAAAAAAAAAACCTTCAACAAACTAGGCATTGAAGGAACATACCTCAAAATAATAAGACCCATCTATGACAAACCCATAGCCAACATCACAAGAATAGGCAAAAGCTGGAAGAACTCCCCTTAAGATCAGGAACAAGACAAGGATAATTACGTTCACCACTCGTATTCAATATAGTACCAAAATTCCTAAGTACTCTTGCTTGATTGCTCTGATTAGAGAAAGAAATAAAAGGCATTCAAATAGAAAAAGAAGTCAAATTATCTCTCTTTGCTGGTGATACGAACCTATACGTAGAAAATCCTAAAGACTCAAACAAAGGGCTCCTAGACCTAATAAATCACTTTGGTAAAGTTTCAGAAAACAGAATAAATCTGCACAAATCAATAGCATTTCTGTTCACCAATATTATTGAAGCTGAGAATCAAATCAAGATGCAACCCCATTTATAATAGCCACAGAAAAATAAAATAACTAGAAATATAACTGACCAAAGTGGTGAAAGACCTTTACAAAGAGAACTACAGAACACTGCTGAAAGAAATCATGGATGATTCAATGATATTCCTATCAAACTACCAATATCAATTTTCACAGAATTAGAAATAACTATTCTAAAATTCATATGAAAATGAAAAAGAGCCTGAATTGTCAAAATGACTCTCAGCAGAAAGAACAAAGTCGAAGACATCACATGACCTGACTTCAAACTATAGTATAAGTCTAGATTAATTAAAACAGTATGGTACTGGTACAAAAACAGACACATAGACCAATGGAACAGAATAGAGAACCCAGATATAAAGCCACACGCCTAAAACCATCTGATCTTCAACAATATTGAGCAGAATAAGCAATGGGTAAAATATTTCTTATTCGATAAATGATGCTGGGATAGCTGATAAGCCACGTGCAGAAGAATGAAAGTGGACCTCTACTATTCACTATGTTCAAAAATTAATTCATGATGTGTTAGAAACTAAAATGGAAGACTTCCTAGTATAAAAATCATAGAAGAAAACCTAAGAAATACTATTCTGGATATCAGCCTTGGGTGAGTCTGCAGATAATGGATAAAGAGCAATATGTCTACTCTGTTTACACAAAGGAGACAAGAAGGTAACTATCTCCTCATCCTTCAAAAGAAATTAAAAATAATGTGCTTCTTTGTGATTAATGAAAAAGAACCTAGGTTCTCAGCCTAACATTTTGAAATGTAAATACAATTTTTCAGTGCTCAAATAAATCCCAGATATCTGAGGCTTTTAAACCCGGAAATTCTTCTGTTTCCAGCACCTGTGTCTTAACCTAATTACCTAGCTCAATGTGTAACCATTTGGCCTTCTTGGGTCAAAATAATTAACTAGACACATAACTACAGATCTAATTATCATGGTATATAAAGAGTAAAATGTTCCTGCAGAAGCAAAAGCAAATATCCCTTATCGTTATGTTGTATACAATTTCATGGCTCACAAAGCCAGGGCATTTTTTCTAGAGCATTGAGTAATCCAGCAAGTTTTCTTTCCCCATATTGATTCCAGGATTTATGCCACTCTAGTACCCTGCTCCAGGTGATGCTTCTTGAGTTTAAATGCCTGAAAACCAAAGGCAAGGGACATCATTCTCAGATTCCCATAAAACTGATCTGTTGCCCATTGCAGGTTGAGGGAACAAGATCTTTTTTCAGCACCTAGCCATTATCCCAACTCCAGTTCTATTCTCTTACTCTCTAGTATTTATTGCAGCTTATGAAAAATTGAATTTCATTCAGGAATAAATTCACTTATAAATATGTGTATTCTTCAACTTCTGTGTTTGACATAAGCTATTTGGTTTTAATATGTTTGCTATGATTATAAAATGTCAAAACGCCCTTTTTTCTACAGAGGCAGATTCTGCAATTGAAAGCACTGGTATTCTACACCATTATTTGTTATTATGATTTTTAAAATGTGTCTATTAAGTAAAAAAAAAAGCAGACTAATTTAGTTATTATCTCAAAATTCTATTCAACTTCAATTTCTTTAAATCTCTGTTTAATAATACTAAGAAAATATCACATACAATGTAGGATTTAACTCCATCCTTAAATTTGCTGAACACTATTTAAGAAATATTTATTAAGAAGTTACTGTGTGCAATAGTTTTAGTAAATAAAACACAAAAATTACTGCCCTCATGAGAATTATGGTCTAGCTAGGAAAGACAGAAAATGAATAGCATAACTAAATAAAAATATGTTATGTGATAGATAATAAGTGGAATGAAAAGCAAAAAGGCAACAGAAGGGATGAAGATGGAGAATAAGGAGAGCTTTTCTGTTTTTGGTTTTTAACAAAGACTTAAATTGGGATGTTTATCAAAGGCCTCACTGAAAGGGCCATGTGACCTGAAGGAAGAAAGGGAGAGAGATATGTCTAGGTGACATATAGTTAAAGACATATCTACTCACATGTCAGTCCATTCAGATTGCTATATCAAAGTTTCATAAACTGGGTTGCTTATAACTATAGATATGTATTTCTCACAATTCTGGAGGCTGGGACGTCCAAGATCAAGCACCAGCACCAAATTATTCTGTGTCTTGGGAGGGCTCACGTCCTCATAGACAGCATTGTCTTCTCATGGCATGAGAAGACACTTTGTCTTCTCATGGCAAAAGAGATGAGCTAACTCCCAGGGATCTTTTATAAGGACACAAATTCCAGCCATGAGTGCTCTGACTCCAAAAGGCCTCATTTCCAAATACCATTACCTTGGGGATCAAGATTTCAACATATAAATGTTACAGGGTGAAAAACATTCAGAGCCTAGCATCACTTATCTAGGCAAATGGGGTTGCTGCCAGTTATTGCATTTTCAAATAACACAGTAAGGATCTGTTGAAAAATTACCCAGGATAACAGGAGTTTAAATGTAACATAAATGATACCTTTCTCCAGTCCACTACCCAGTCCAACTTCTCAGGGAGAAGGTGGCAAGAATTCTTGTCTTGTATGGGATAGGAAAGAGCAAGTGGGGTATGAGATGAAGTAGACAAAAGGAAAGAATAGGGATGGTGAAGAATTAATCACAGGAACAAGAATTTTCCTCAGCAATTTAATCCAAAGTAAAAAGCACAACCAGTTGTCCCAAAGCATACCAGGATCAGGAAAGATTTAGCAGACAGAACATGTGGCTATAACAAGCTACTTAGACTTAAACCCATTGTTCAAAATTAGCTGTTTATTAGACTTTTTAATAAGAGAGAATACAACCTGACAGACTTTTAGTAGTTTTGGAGGAGAAGGTTAAGAGGGTATTTAAGGTTTTGAAATCTGGACTCAGGTGGTTTAGTAATCTTCAAATAGTAAATAACAACAAAAAATCTTAGATGGGGTTTTTAAAACTTCCATCATAGTATATTTGATTTTCAAAATATTTATAGTTTTTCTTAACAGTTCTTTCACATTGTGACAAGACAAATAATATCAAAGGCACTTGATTTAAAAAGAAGGCTGGTCTCATGTTTTCATCTGAATCTTTATATAGACACAGCTAAAAGTTCTACCCATGTAGGCCTCTTTATGCACAAATAATTGAGTAGAGTATGGCCATATAATTAATTTCTATCTGGAGCTTTCAATAATACCAAATTTGACTTTTTTAAAGCCTCTATTATTTCATTTGGCAGTAGCTGAGTTTGGTAAATTTTTGTCTTCTGAAGGTTTCCAGAATATACTGAAGTTTTTAGCTTTACAGAAAGTAAGATCAAGTTCCTTTAGGAATAAGTTAGGTGCCAGTCCAGTTTCATGGAAATTTTAATTTTTTTAAACATTGTCTTTGCATGTAAAATGCAGCCCTGACTATTTAATGTTGTTATAACTTCTGATTCAATCAGATTTACTCTCAAATATAATATTTGGTATATACTAGTGATATAATTGATCATAGTTAAATGGAGGAGAAGGAAGATAGAACAGTCATATTGAATGCATGCAGACAACTACATTGCCAAAAAAGTTAAGAAAACTAAGTAAAATATTTGTTTTTGAAATCTGAAATGTTGGTAAGATGAGAAACCTAAAACACTCATGTTCATTGAACAAAGTGGCTCACCAGCAATGGAATAATAGGCTCAATGGTTCCAGAGCAGCTACTCCTGTAGCCAGTTGTTCTATCAATAATGTTTTATTTTGTTTTTTCACTCTCCTTCTAGGGCCAAATCACTTTTAGGCATGGGAAGGGGCAAAATGTTAGGAGGAAAATTTCAACATGATTGACTCAATTGTGCAAGAAAACCAGAAAGTTAACTTAATGATTAACTTCCCATTGAAGTTGGAGTTGCACTTGAATATTTCTTTTAGCTGCCTGCAGGTATGTAGCTTTGTAAAAGATTGGATTTGTAACCAGCTGTGAGTTTTCAAGACAAGGTTAGGGCTAAATGAATTAGCAAATACCTTTGGCCAGACAAGTTAATGTATGGGAAGTCTGCAGCATGTTTAATACATTGTTTTTCTCCATTACATTTTGCTTGTTTCATTGTACCTGACTTGTTTTCTTTGGGGAAAAAAATTTAAAGTACTCCTGAATTAGATGTAACAGACCAGTAGAATTTTTGATGGTACTGACAAAGATACACCTTACAAGCCTCAAATCTAAACATGACATAAGCCCCATGATTTTTTTTCTAGTGATTTTTTAAAAATTATACTTTAAGTTCTAGGATACATGTGCACAAGGTGCAGGTTTGTTACATATGTATACATGTGCCATGTAGGTGTGCTGCACCCATTAACTCATCATTTACATTAGGTATATCTCCTAATGCTATCCCTCCTGCCTCCCTCCACCCAACGAGAGGCCCCAGTGTGTGATGTTCCCCACCCTGTGTCCAAGTGTTCTCATTGTTCAATTCCCACCTATGAGTGAGAACATGCGGTGTTTGGTTTTCTATCCTTGCGATAGTTTGCTCAGAATGATGGTCTCCAGCTTCATCCATGTCCCTACAAATGACATGAACTCATAATTTTAAATGATTTCCATGCTATTCCAATACTTTATGTAATATCAATTACAAATGTTTATGGTCATTTTTATGTAACTATGCAAAATAGGTTTAGTAGCCATGTGTAGTAAAGCGTAGTCATTGGTTTTCCAAAGTTCTGATAACCTATGTCCAAAGTTAATATTTCATTCCTCTCCCTATCCATTTATTTGGACTACATAAAATGGCAGAATTTTAAAACTGCTATTACCTTATAAATTATAAAACCCAGTGTATATCTTCTACATATGGGGGAATAAGACCCAAGAGTTTGACTCACTCAAGGGCCTACACGTAGTGTGTAGGAATATTAGCCTGTAATTCCAGACCTTTAATCTTTTGTTACTACATCATATTAATATAATGTATCATGCTAATGTAATGGAAAGATCAAATTTTAAAAATGTGTCCAGGTACATTCACACAGAGTATTTTTTAATCATATAATTTGAATTTTTTAACAGCTTTATTAAAGTATAATTGAGATACAAAACATTTAATGTATATACATTTAATATATACAATTTGATGAGTTTGGCCACATGCATTCACCCATGAAACCATCACCACAATCACAGTAGTAGACATATCCATCACCTCCAGTAGATTTCTTGAGTTCTTGTTTTTTTGTGGTAAGAATACTTAAAATGAGATTTAACATCTTAACAAAATTTTAAGTACACAATACAATATTTTTAACTATACGTGCCATGTTATATAGTAGTTCTCTAAAACTTAATGATCTTATGTAACTGAAACTTTATATCCATTGAGAAAAACTTATTGTCCTCTCCCACCACTCTTAACAACCACCACTCTACTTTCTGCTTCTGTAAGTTTGAATATTTTATATACCTCATGCCAGAGGAATTATGCAGTATTGTATCCAGCTTGTTTCACTTAGAATAATTTCCTTCAGCTTCATCCATGTAGCAAGTGGCAGGATTTTTTTCATTTCTAAGGCTGAATAATAGTTCATCGCATGTGCACACCACGTTTTCTTTATCTGTTCATCTGTTAATGGACATTTGGGCTGTTTCCATATCTTCATTATTATAAATAACCCTGTAATGAACATGGGAGTGCAAATACCTCTTTGAGGTCCTTATTTCAATTCTTTTGAGTACATAACTCAAAATGAGATTGCTGGATCATATAATATTTCTATTTTTTATTTTTTGAGGAACCTCCATACTAGTTTCAATAGTCACCAACAATGGTCCAAAGGTTTCAATTTCTCCACATCCTCTCTGACACTTGTTAACTCATGGGTTTTATTTTGATAGGGACATCCTTACAGGAGTGAATTGATATCTTGTGGTTTTGATTTGCATTTTCCTGATTATTAGAGATGTTGAGGTGTTGAGCACCTCTTTGTATTCTTGCTAATAATTTGTATGTCTTCTTTAAATAAATACTCAATTCTTTTGTCCATTTTAATTGTTTTACTTGTTTTATGCTATTGAGATTTAAAGTGACTTATGCATTTTGGATATTAATCCCTTATCCGCTATATGGTTAGCTAATATTTTCTCTCATTCTGAATATTGCCTTTTTACACTGATGATTGTTTTCTTTACTATGAAGAAGATTTTTAGTTTTGTATAGTTCAGTATGTCTAATTTTGCTTTTTTGCTTGTACTTTTGCTGTCATATTCAATAAATTATTTCCAAGTACGGAGTCATAAAGCTTTTTTTCTGTTTTCTTCCATGATTTTTCTAATTTCTGGTCTTACATTTAAATTTTTAATCCACTTTGAGTTGATTTTTGTGAATGGTTAAGGTAAGGATCCAATTCCATTCTTTAAGATGCAGATATACAGTTTTCTCCACACTATTAGTTGAGCATACTGTGTTTTGCTTATTTCGTATTCTTGACACTCGTAGTAAAAATCAGTTGACCATATATGTATGAATTTATTTCACAACCTCTATTGTGTTTCATATATATATAAAACAGGTATGTATCTCTGTTTTATGTCAGTACAATACTATATTAATTGTTATAGTTTTCTAATAGATTTTAAAGTCAGGAAGTCTGATGTCCCACCTTTGTTCTCCTAGTTCAAGATTACTTTGGCTATTCCAGGTCTTTTGTGTGTCCATATGAATTTCAGAAAAATTTTTGATTTCTGTAAAAAATGCCATTGGGAGTTTGATAAGTGTTGCATTAAATCTGTAGATTGGTTTGAGTAGTATGAACATTTTAACAATATTAAGTGTTCCAACCATGAACATAGGATATATTTCATCTATTTTTAAAGTTATATTTAAGTTTTTTGCATCGATGTATTATAGTTTTCAGGGTACAAATCTTTCACCTTCTTGGTGAAGTTTATCATTAGGTATTTTATTTTTTTGTCCTATCATAAATTAGATTATTTGTCTATTCTTATTTTGAGATATCTCATTTTTAGTGTAAAAAACACAACTGATTTTTTAATGTTGATTTTGTATTCTGCCACTTTACTGAATTTGTTTATTTGTTCTAACAGTTTTTTTAATTGAGTCTTTAGGATTTTCTATATATAAGTTCATGTCGTTAGCAGAGGTAACTTTACTTCTTCTTTTCCAGTTTGGGTGTCTTTTATTTGTTTTCCTGCCTAATTACTCTGGGTAGAAGTTATACTTCCTTGTTGAGTAGAAACGGGGAACGTTGACATGCTTGCCTTATTCCTGATCTTAAAAAAAGCTTTCAACTTTTTGTTATGAAGTGTGATGTTAGCTGTAGGCCTGTCATATACGGCCTTCACTATGTTGAGGTAAATTCTTTCTATGCAGTCATGTGTCACTTAACCACAGGGATATGTTCTGACAAATGCCTCCTTAGGCATTCATCATTGTGCAAACATCATAGAATGCACTTACACAAACCTAGTTAATATAGCCTAATACAAAACTGGGTTATATGATATAGTCTACTGTCCCTAGGCTACAAATCTGTACAGCATATTACTCTACTGAATACTGTAGCAATCATAACACCATAGTAAGCATTCACATATCTAAACATATTTAGACACAGAAGAAGTGCAGTAAAAATATGGTATTAAAAACTTATGGGACCACTATCATATAGGCAGTCTATTGACTGAAACTTCATTTTATGACAGCATGTCTGTACCTAGTTTTTTGAGTTGAGAGTATCTGTTTTGTTTTGTTTTTATTACAAAAGAATGTCGAATGTTCTCCAATGTTTTGAGATGATCACATGATCTTTTATTCTGTGAATGTGATGTATCACATGAATTGGCTTGCATATGTTGAATCATCTTTGCATCCCATAGATCAAGCCCACTTGGTTACAGTATATGATCTCTTTAAGGTGCTGCTAAACTCAGTTTGCTCATATTTTTTCAAGATTTTTGTATTTATGATAATCAGGAATGTTGGCCTCTAGGTTTTTTTTTGTATTTTTTTTTTAACTGTTCTAGAGTGTTTTTCTATCTTTGGTATAGTGTAATGCTGACCTATAAAATTAGTTTGGAAATGTGCTCTTTTTAAAATTTTTTAGGAGTGTTAAGAAGGATTGGTGTTAATTCTTTAAAGGTTTAATCAAATTCTCCAGTGAGGCCATCTGCTCCTGGGCTTTTCATTGTTGGAAAATGTTGGATTATTGATTCAATCTCTGTATTCATTATTCATCTGTTCAAGTTTTCTATTTCTTCATGATTTGGTTTTGGCAGGTTGTATGTTTCCAGGAGTTTATCCAACCTTCTAGGTTATCCAATTTGTTAGCATATAATTGTGAATAATAATAATATGTCTAATATACATCATATTGTTCATATTATATATAATATATATTAAAAATATGAACAATTATAACCTTTTTATGATTTTTCTTATTACTGGTATCAGTTACAATATCTCTTCTTTCATATCTGATATTTCTGCCTTCTGTCCTTTTTCCTTAGTAAAGCTGGCTAAGGTTTTGTCAATTATTTTATCTTTTCCAAAAAACCTACTCTGAGATTCATTTGTTTTTTTATTTTCTACTTGGTTTATTTTTGCTCTAAACTTTGTTATTTTATTTCTACTGCTAATTATGGTTTATTTGTTCTTTCTCTATTTTATGAGGTGTAAAGTTAGGTTGTTTATTTGAGACTTTCTCTTTACTGTGGCTTTTGCTGCATCCCTTAGGTTCCAGAATATTGTGTTTTTTATTTTTATTTGTCTTGAGTTTTTTTTTTCCAACTTTTCTTTTGATGTCTTTTTTGATTCATGGTTGTCCAAGAGTGTGTTGTTCGATATCTACCTATTTGTAAATTTTCCTGTGTTTCTTATGTTAGTCATTTCTATTTTTATTTTATTATGGTCAGAAAATATATGTAGTGTAGTTTCAGTCTTCTTAAATTTTTTGTGACATTTTTGTGAACTAAAATGTGACCTATCCTCATGAAATATTCATGTATTTGAGAAGAATGTGTATTTTACTGCTATTTGGATGAAATGTTCTGTATATAGGTCTATTAGGTCCATTGGTCTATAGTTTTATTCAACTTCTCTGTTTCTTTATTGATCTTCTGTCTTGATGTTCTTTCCAGTATTGAAAGTGGGATATTAAAGTCTGCTACCACAGTGTACTACAATAGAAGTCAGTAACTGCATGCTGTTTATTCCCTCTTTCAATTCTGTGCATGTTTGCTTTGTAGGTGCTCTGATGTTGAGTGCATATACATCTACAATTGTTACATCTTTCCAGTGAATTGACAATTTTATCCTTATATAATGTACTGGTTTGTCTCGTGATAATTTTTTTACTTAAAGTTTATTTTGTCTGATATAAGTACTGAGTAGCCAACCCTACAATGTTTGGTTATGAGTTGCATGGAGTATTTTTTTTCCACCCCTTCACTTTCAACCTATACATATCCTTAAATCTAAAATGAGTGTCCTGAAGCTAGAAGGTGGTTGGGTCTTGTAAATTTTTTCATTCTGCCAATCTATGTCTGGCTAATGTTATTGGTGTGAGCAATAAACTCCTTTGTTTCTGATTTCTGATCCAGTAGTCTTTTATTTTCTACCAAAATAAAATCTCTTTGACATGTCATAGTTCTTATCAGGAAAGTGATATTCTATTTTATTTTTTAAATATAATATTGAAAAATTTAATACTCAAAAAAAAGGAATGTGCTTAAAATACATACTCAACAACTTCGCCAAAATTTTGAAGGTCTTTTATAAGAAGACAACATCTCAGCACACATTGGACTAAAATATGAGTATAACAAAAGAGAACCTTCTTATAACTGAACAATATAGTAAGAAAAACTGAGAGAGAGAACAAAGACCTTTGTTTTTTTGCAACACTGGCAAAGGGATAGCTCTAAATCCATGCCAAATGAAATATTTAACATTCATATCAAGTTTTTAATGGTGATTTTTTTTCTTTAACTAATTACATATTAGGTGTATAACATATAATTTACATACTTTGCTATAATTATATAATAAACTTAGTATGTGTTAAATAAAATATGTATACTTCTATACATTAAATTATATAATATAAATGTGTATACACATATATACACATACATGTAATGTCATGTGATAATCTCAATTCTGTTATTCAAATAGGTATTTCTATTATATCTTTTATTACATCCCAAGATTAAGAATTTTTACTATATGCTCCAAGTTTCACTGGAGGCCAGTATGGTTCAAACATCTCTTTTTGAGCACATTTTAGTCAAGATTCTGGTGCACTGAGTAGGTGAAACATTTAAGTAATACTTTTTACAAATGGAAAACTTTGTACTATTGTGATGTTCAACATATTTCAATACCATGAAAAGGCGACTACAGACAACTAACAACCAAAATATATCCATGTTATTCATGCTAAGTATTATCACAGTAATTACTATTTTAACAACTTTCCAACTTCTCAGAGTTTATTTCTTATTTGCAGTGGAGTTCAATGACAGTTGATCTTTGGGAAACTCTACTTCATAGTGTCATTCAAAGATCAAGCCTTCTCTTTTTTATACGTCTTCCTTAGAAAATTGGAATCATTCACTAGATCCTCTGCATCTTGCCAGCAAGTGAGGAAGGCAAGATAATTTGGCACATTATGCCAGAAATTTTACAGGCATAGGAATCAGGCTTGGAAGTGGTGTCTATCACTTAAACTGACATTGCTTTGGCCACAGCTCTGTCACATGTCTCCAAGTGACAGCTTGAGAAAAGTCTAGCAGAGTGCCAAAGAGGAAGAGAACACAGCTATTGTCCAACAATTGGCCAATCTCTGCAGGTTCTTGGAAAGCAGAGAGCAGAAAAATAGAAAATATTATGGTAATAAATATGACAAGAAATTATAGTCTCATTTATGCTACTACCACTTGCCCCAACATTTTTTATTAGATTTTCTGAAGTTATTCCTCCTTTGATGACATTTTAATCTCCTATTTCTCATTTCTTTCTCTTACAGATTCCACAGAACATATAGAATGGATCTTAAAATTGAACCTACTCATTTGTCAGAGTCTATGCACTTAAAAAAGCAATTTGAGCCTTCTCTCATTCACTCTGGTTCATATGATTACTCTGTGGTTTAGTGAGATAGATCAGAATCTAAGTTAGAACAAAATAATACAAGGTAAATAATGGATAATTGTTTTAAAATCTGTGATTCACTGTGTTTATAATATCATGTTTATATAAAACGTATGTATGGAAACCAGCAGGTTATTTATAGTGACAAAAACAAAACCCTTAGAGTAATTCCACAAAGAAGCTTATTCTTATTTTTTGTTTGTTTTGTTCAAAAGCTACAATCAGCTCTTATATTAAAGTCATGTGAAAGCCAAAGGAGTTCCATATATATTTATACATTCATTTTCAAAATGTATTCATTTTTGATTAAATTTTAGAAAGAAATTGTTTGAAACACTGTATAATGAGAAGTATAGTAACAGCTATCACATATGCAAAGTGATTTAAAAATCAGTAGTCTGTGGTTTTATTTTGACTTATTAATGAGGAAAACAAATTATTTTATATTTGAAATAATATACTTCTGGAAAAGTGATTTTAAAACTGCTTTACTTCTTTTACATTTATTTGTAATAGAAAGTATAGTCATTATATGAAAAATAAATTTTAGTGAAATTTGTGTTTCACATCATTTATTTTATGTAACAATGTGAATTTTAAAAGTAGCAGTTTGACAGACATATGGGGAAAGTATTTATATAGGAGAGTAAATGTAGGAGACAGGAAATCTATAAGTAAGAGCAAAACAGGAAGTGGTAATTTATATAACACTGTGCAAAACACTAAGTGTCAACAGACTTCTAAAGAGTGGGCAATTAACATGCAAAAGGTAATTTAAAGATTTTTTTCATGCTTTCTTCTCTGATTATAAAATTCCATTGTTTTAATAGTGAATAAATATATTTGTTGCACATAAGACAAAAAAGCTAAAATATTTTTATTATTGTTATTTTACAGGAACACTGACTTACATTAATAGTAACTTCAAGTTGTCTATGGTCCATTGGAAGTCATTGCTTGTGGGACTCATTTATAGTCAGAAAAAAATTAAACTTATCAGGTCTGGTTTATAGAAAACCAGATAACTGGACTTATCTCAAAAATATAAACTATAGCAAGCAGTTGGTATTAAGGTTGAATACTGGATTCTTGAAAAAAGTTACACTTATTAATTTTATTTTTATATTAAAACTATGGAACTATGTCTTTGGATATTATTACCTTGTGTATCATAATAAATATTTATTTGTTTTTATAACTCTGCCTAAAAAAGATACATAGTAAAGATCAATTCTCATATTCATACCAAAAGTAAGTACAAGGTTGGTTGGTTGGTTGGATGGTTTTCAAGAAATAAGTTACTGAATTAAAAAGAGAAAGATACTCCTGTAAATGATTATGTATGTAAAAAATACTCTGTATTGACCAAGAGGTCCTTAATGTTCCTCTCAGCTTGAACAAAGTTTACACAGGTTTCTTCCTCATTATAATCCCCTGATCTTCCTTAGAGATTTACTTTGGAAAACTTGTAATTGTAAATTCATCCTCTACTTATTTGAAAGATAGGGCTTCTATATCTCAGTCTTTATGGGAGCGTAAGAGCCACCTTTGATAAGCCCCGATTAGCAAACACAGATGGCCTATTCATATTGACCATTGGTATCCCTAATGTCCTCCTGTACTTTTCCATTAGCTCAACCATCCTTTAAATATCTTCCCATCTTTCATTTCAGCAGAATTAAATTAAACTCTCTCGCAGTCTTTATTCACATTACAATAGTCTCTAATAAAGTCTTCTTCGGCTGTTTAACTCTGGCTGGTGCAGCTTTTCTTTGATAGTTCATGTAATATCCTAAAGAATAGTTAAATATTAATTTATTATTCTCAGATGTCCTTCTCGTTATTTTATCTCCCAGGATTAAAATATTCCAGCTCACCTCTCCAACAGTTCTTTTCTTAAAACATAATAATTTGAGAAAAATTAAAAATAGATAACAACCTGTTGTTTGTTTTAAACCTACTCTAAAATATCATTGGGTAACATAAGTTGCCTTTGTATGTATTTTTGAGAATCCCATGCTACAAAAACTATCTACTAAAGCCTCGCTTTTAGCTCTTTACAAATAGATCTTTACTAAAGATCTCTAAGGAATGTTAAAATTATGTATTAATAGCAGAAAAGCCATGCAAATGCAAGAAAGCCAGAAAAGCAAAATGGTACATGCAAATATTGACTTCCATTAATACAAATTTCTTTGACTCTGTCCCTTTCACTCTCTTTCTCTCTCTCTCTCTGTATGTGTGTGTGTGTGTGTGAGAGAGAGAGAGAGACAGAGAGAGAGACAGAGAAAGAGAGTCAAAGGAATTTAAATGGAAGCCAATATTTTCGTGTACCTCTTTACAACAAAAGGTGCATATCTAGTTTTACAATGCAAAGAAATAAATGGATGCAAAATAGACATAGTACTTCAGTAGTAAAATTTTTCTTAGTAATAAAAGTGTCTTTAAGCAATGAAGAAGAGATGGAACTTTACATAGTATCAGTAAGTAAATACCAAGGTGGGATAAAGTATAAGTGGCATGGTTGATTATTTAAAATAGAGATAAAACCAACAATATCTGAAGAACTATCCAGCATGCAATTTACTGGCGAGAATCTGGAGCCACCTGACAGGACAAATGTAGCTGAGTCATTTTTTCCAGTTTTACATAAACTTTCATTTTGAACAAATCTAAGCAAGTTTCTTCCTACCCTATACTTTTCACATTTTTAGAAACACATGAGAAAGTAATATATGTTGTGAGGTACAAAAATAAGGAAAAGTAAAGGTTTTAGTATATTAAGCATCGACTTTGCTTAAATATAAATTATTTTCAGGAGAAAATAAAATAAAGTAAAATAACAATAAAGTCAGTGGCTACTAAATTAGAAAATACTGAAATAGTTTTAACTCTTTGTATAGAGTATTTCTTCAGCTTTTCAAATGATAACAGTCATAGTTCATTGTACTGAGCCACTAAGCATTGATTGCCAAGTGTTAAACTGACTAAAGTGCTGTTTCAAGATGACAGTAAAAAGGCAGAGAATGAGTATGCTATTAACAGTTGTTCTCTGGGGCAAACATCATTCTAAGCAAATTCAGCCTAAATCAGAAAAAATGTGCAACCAGCAACAGGAAAACCAGCAAGGAAACACACATATCAAGACACAGGGCTCCAACATTGTAGGGTAAAGGGAATAAATGAACTATGTCTATGAATAGCAGCATGGGTGGATCTCACAAGCATAATATTAAGACAAAAAAGCCAAACACAAAAGAGTACATCTTGCTCTAAACAGGTATGCAGCCATACTTCCCGCAAAAACAGGTACAAAAATGTTCTTAGCAGCATAATATACAAGAATCAAAATCCAGAAACCAAATGTTCATCAACATTAGAATGGATAAACAAATTGTGCTATATCCTTGTAATGAAATACTGCACAATCATGAGAATGGACAAACTACTGCTAGGTTCAACATCACTGAATCTAAAATCATAATGTCAAGTGAAAGAACCCAGAGTTAAAAGATAATATACTGCATGATTCCATTTATACTAGTTCCAACAGAGTGGAATTATTCTATCATGCAAAAAATCAGGACAGTGGTCAATTTTGTCAGAGAGTGACTTAAAGGGATGCAGAGGGAACTCTGGAGTGCTAATATTGCTCCCCTTGATCTATGTACTCGTTACATGCATGGAATTACTTTATGAAAATTTGTTGATTTCTTTTCTTTTTTTTTGGTTTTAAGTTTACTTAAGAAAGTTAACCTTAAATATGTAACAACCTTCTCTTTTTAGTATAATCTTTTAACTTGTAAAGAGATGTCTTTTTACAAAGCCAAATATATGTAAACAAGTATGTTTACAAATTCAAAATTATTCAACCTGGACAATATTAGTGGTGTAAGAAATATTATTCCTCATTTGTCCTCTGTAATATTTTAAGTTGAAGAAAAAATATATGCAGACAAATCAATGGTTAGAATATTTGTCGTACAATTCATCAGAAACATAAGAATTTTTAAGGTCATTCCATTAGTAGCATATCTATATTTGAATAAAATTATTGAATTTTAAAAATCCTATTTATTTACTATTTATCTTGTACTTTAGAGTGTAATAAGCATTTTACAAATATTATCTAATTTTTCTTCAGAACATCTCTAAGTCACATATCTAAGTAAGTGTTGGAGCACAGATGGCAATTACATTGTGTCTGATCCTAAATCCAATGCTGTATGTGTACTAGACTACAAATTCCTGGAGAGTGGGTTTGCCTCTTAATACCTTGTCTGAATCTAATATTTACTTAGTTTAGAGCAGATAGTATGTCTCTTCTAAAGGCCTGCTAAAAAAATGAATGTGTTAAGTGATGAAGAATTTGAGAAATTTGGAGAAATTATTTTACATGATGATATAAAATTCTAAGAGCTCTGATGTTTCTAAATGCAAGGGTTTTAATGGGCTTGGATGAGAAATAATTGACCTATCAGAAGTTGCATCATCAATTACTAAATAATAAACCTATAAAGGGTTGAAGTTTACAAAGACTCTGCTTAGGAAGAATGTTGAGAACTCCAGTCAATAAACATTAGAGTAGTTGAATTTTCACTTCATAAAGCATTAGTAGTCTCCAAAGTTATACATAATGTTCCTTTCTATTGAGCCCACTGAGAAATGCAACGCCATTGAAAAGTGTATTCTCTCTCTCCCCCTCCATCTCTCTTTTACACACACACACACACACACACACACACACACACACACGAGAGAGAGAGGTATAGTTCACTTAAAATGGTACGTGCAAATATTGACTTGCATTCATACAAATTTCTTTGACTCTGTCCCTTTGTCTCTCTCTCTCTCTCTCTCTCTCTCTCTCTCCCCCCTTTCTGAGAGAGAGAGAGAAACAGAGAGAGAGAGAGAAAGAGAGAGACAGAGAGAATCAAAGGAATTTGAATGGAAGCTAATATGCTCATGTACGTCTTTACAACAAAAGGTGCATATCTAGTTTTACAATGCAAATAAAAAATGGGTGCAAATCACACACAAAAAAGGGTACCCCTTAAACCTTTTATTTTACTTAGATTATAAAGCAAGTTATTCATCAATCGTTTTCTGAAAACAGATTGCTGTAAAGATGTAAGTAACTGTATAACCGCACTTCTAGGATCATGGACCATAAATTTTGCATTTAAAAATATGTACTCTCAAAACCTTTCATAAAAGCATTTGTGAGAAAACAATGTAGAAACTATATTAGTTATTTGCATTTAAAAATTAGCTAAAATTTCTGAGGCAATTAATGAGTAATGGTGGATAAGATGCAGTGTCTTGAGACATCATTTTCTTACCAGTCAAAGTACAGTTCAGCTATTCAACTTCACCAGCATCATGAATACCAGGATATCTTGACCACCAGCTGTCAGGTTATTCCATCTGCACTGACAGCACCAGGATTCAAGGTAATAGATTTTGAATATGTTCTTGAGGTGAACTTCATTTTGCAGAATCTGAGTTCCGTATTTTTGAATCTGCAAGAGTAATTTTGACACAATCCTTCAAGACTGAACATCTCTCTACATATATGAAATGAACAGTAAACATTCTGAGTTCCTTTGCTTTTTCTAAAATATATAAAACAACATATAATTGGAATCTATACCTTGGAATAAAGAGATATCTAGTGAGGCAATGTCACATGCTAGTTTATTTTCATGTGTTTATTTTCAGTTTTGCTTTAGTCAAGAGATTTCAGTAAATATTCCCATTTAAAATATCATATGATAAGCAGTCTTTGATACAACTTCTTTTATCTTCCCACTAAAACACATGAAAACAATCAAAATGCAATGCTTCAAAAATTGTGAGTGGTTTTCTGTTAGTCAATGCATATCAGAAAAAAATATTTGGCTGTAGTGTTAAAGTGTGTTAATTTGAATCACCAAAGAAAATATTTGCAGGACAGAATCATGAATGTTCTAGTCAACAAAATTGTGTAGAGCTATATTGAAGTTCGAGGCAGAGGATAAAATACTCTTGAAATATTTTCTAAAGAAAGAGTTAGCTTTATTCCATTATTTTGACGACTAGTCTCTGCATTTCTTTGCTGTTGCTACAGCATAGTGATATCCAGTGGGGCCCTGAACATATCAATAATAAATATTACTGTTTGAGATTTTATATAACTAGTGGAAGTCCTTTCTTTTTTCCTCTCTAGACTACATGTTTAAACTGTCACAAGCAGCTTGGGAAATTATGCTTTTCTCTAATTCTGATTGAAAATGCCAAGAAGCTATTAGATGTCAAATGAAGGCAAAGACATTTATTTATTCTGAGGCCGGTCAGGGTTCATAAATAATAACCGAAAAGTGCAAATCAGTAAAAACAGAGTTAGGAAAAAAGTATAAAATGGGATTTGTCTTTTAATGTGTATATCTGTATTGGCCTCAGCACCATTTGCAGGGTGTACACTACCATGTTCACAATGCAGGCTTTGGTGGTAGTACAGCTGTGTTCAAATTTTGAGTCTCTTTCTAACTTGGTGAGGAACTTAGATTTTCAAATTCTCAATTTTGTTATCTATAAAATGAAAATATTTTCAATTTCTTCTGTATAAGAAATAAATTGAGTATGGAGAAATAAATTAGAAAATTAGTATAAAATGTTTAGGAGAATGGACGTGGTAAGCACACCATAAACGTTAACAATCATTATTACTAGTAGTGATAATAAGATCATGGAAAAAGTCTCACTTGAAATATTGCAATTTGTTTATGGTTTAACAGAAATTTTTGGTTATAATTTTATAATAATTTTATTTCAAATGGCTTTTTTTCTGTCTTCTATTTTTCTCCATCATTGGACTGCAGTTTTTCATCAAGAAATAAAATTTAAGCCTACTGTGTTCAAATATGTATTTGCATGTTTATACCAAATAATATAAAATGAATTTTTTACTTAATCAAAATTTTAAAATATAAAATATAAATTTAACATAACTTTTCACTTTCTCTGGAATTTGGCAGTGGTGGGTTATAAATTCTCAAAGAAAGACTAGCTCCAAACAAACGTAAATTTGTTCAGTTTGAGTCTTCTCCCAAGCATCATAAATTCAGTGTCATCAAGTTTTTTGCAGCAGATACAGACAGTTTTTCATTTTCTCTAAGATGGGTTACCTTATATCTCTTAAAAAGAAGCATAATAACAATCCCTAGGAACTAAGCAGATGTAAAATGATTCTCCCTATAGGCCAATATGAGAAGGAAGTCAGAAGAGCATGAAAAGTAGACAAAAGGGGAGTTTTTCATATCTTTAAGCCTGGGGGGAGGGGGCTGTATTATTTTTATTTTTTAAAAATAGTAGAATTATGCCTTTTGAAATGACACTTGAAATAAATATCTGATATGTTTAAAGTCCTGATATACTTGGTTAATACTCTAATAGCAGAGGACATTGCTCACACTTCTCTTCTACTTCAGATTTTGGCATTCTCTGTTCAAAAAGTGCTCAGATATATTTCACATGAATTTCTTTTGAAGCATTAAGAAAAGAAAACTATCATCACATCATCATAAATCTGTCCTCAAGGAAGCAACAGGAATTCAGAATTATCTGCTTTGTCACTCTTCTATGTTTATGAAACATCATCCTTTACAAGAATACTGCTACTTATACTTTATTTAAAAAATAACTTGTACCCATATCATTATCTCTATAAAAAGAAAAAATAGAAAGATCTAGCAAAGCTGAAGTAATATTTTCAAATATGCCTTTTAATTAAATATTATTCAGTAAACAAAATAATCTTAAAATAGCTAATGAACCCTATTTAAGGTGACAATTAATAATATTGAAAGATAGTTCTCCATTGTACAATGAGTCTTGAACAAAAAAGGCCTGAGTTGGACCTTGGTTCTAATACCTACTGTTACAGTGGGAAAGTTACTCAAATTCATTGAACTACATTTGTCTCATAAGTAAAACAGAATTAATTTCTCTGAAGTATTTTTTAAGAGTTAAATTATAATACATATGAAAATTACATTGTAGGTGGCCAATAAATTATAGCTATAATCTAGAATTCTACAATAGCAAGTTCAGATCATAAATAGCTTTAATGCCCTTTTTGAACAAACAAAATGCATTCTTACTGAATGTCAGTGCTCCCTAAAAGATAAATTACAAAACTATTTTTATAACATTACAGTTATACTTGTTACTGAAAAGAGAAAGTGAATGTTTGTTTTCTTAAGTCCCTTTTGCCATTTAGATACAATAACTTTATACATGCTTTACTATTATTTCTATAATATAGTGATTCAGTATGCACCTAATTTCTGCCTGAGAGATTGCAACACAAAAATGTGATATTTTGATATGAGTTTTTTATTTTCTTTTGCCTCAATTATTCCCAGATTCCAAGTTAAATGAGTAAGAAGAAATATTTACTCTGAAAGTCACTAGAAAACTGGTAGTAATGTACCCTTGATTTGTAAATATGTAATAGTAAACATTTTGGGCAGGGATCTAAGAGGGAAAAAAAAACTCTCAAGTAACCTAAATTCAGTTTGGTATCAATCAATTAAATACTAAATAAAATTATTTTGTCTTGCATTTAAAGAGACACTTTGAAGAATTTAAGTACACAAAATACAGAACTTTTAAAAGATTATACTGCCTTTTTAAAAAAGAGACTATACTATGTTTAAAAAAAGAAGACAATAAAATGTAAGCAAATCATGACAGGGCACTGGAATAATGCCTAAAGAGGCAAAGATAGATCAAACTAACTCACAAAGTAAGAATAGATATTTTATACATATGAATAGATATTATATATGATAATTATTTTATAATTAATTATTTCTGCTAGAATTTAAAATTATTTCTGCTGTTACATTAATTATGTAATTATTTCTGCTAGAATAATTAATTAATATTGTCATTCCCCACAGCATTTTTATTGATTCACTTGTAGCTTATTTTCTTTCTTTAATGAAAATTTCTTTTTCTTAAAGTAGGGCGAGCAGGGGTAGGAGACAAGAAATAACATTTTAAAGGGTACTACAGAGCTTCCGGTTCCAGGACAAGATGGAGTAGATGTATTTTTTCCTAGTTCTGCTAAGTACAGATTAAAATGCTGGGCATTACATATAAAGCAATATAAAGAGAGCTTTTAAAAGGTGAAAATAAGAAAGCAGATTGCCTAGGGACCTCAGAATGGAAGAGACACATGATGGTAAGTCCCTTGGGTTTTCTTTTTACCTCATAATCCTGGACTTGGTGTTAGAGACACCAGGGTCCTGGAAATCTCAGGCAGAAAATGACCTCAGAAAAGACTTCTCCTTCTATAAAAGGACAAGCAAAGTGGCAGCTGAGCAAGACAAAAACCTTTTAGACAATAACCATCATACTTCAGCTAAATACCATGAATAAAGCAGAATGAAACAGTGGCCCCACCCTCATACTTTCGGCAAAGACCTTTGCCCATACTGGGGTGAGATAATTGATAAACCCAAATCAGGACCTGGGACTTCATTTCCATCAGACAGGAAAGAACCATCCCCACACAGTGTCAGTGGAGGCCACAGGGGAAGGAGTATTTAGGTGTTTCTCCCTTTGTAGCCAGGATGGTGGCAGCAACAGTTCAGCAGAGAGTTTTCTTCCACCCCTACCCAACAGTTATGAGGCACCATTCCGCTCTCCTGAAATGTCACCAGAGGCTGAGTGGGAAATCTTGACTTCTACCCCTACAAAGCAGTAATAAAGCATCTCTTTCCTCATATTACCAGTGTGGTTCCAGTAATGGCCTACTAAAACAGAGGATTTAAATGAGATCCAGGGTCTCATAACATAATAGCCTAAATATCCAGGATGTGATGGAAACATACTCATTTTAACAAGAAGCAGAAATATTTCAACTTGAATGATAAAAGATAATCAACAGACAACATTGAGATGATAGAGATGCTGGAATTATCTGACATGGACATTAAAGAGGCCATAATAAAGACTTTTTAACTAGCATTTTTGAACACACTTAAAACGTTTAAAAATAAACTTTCAGCAATGAAATAGAACTCAGAAAAAAGATATAAAGAAACAAATAATAGAAATTTAAAAGAAAAAAAGTCATAATCAAAAAAATGCACAGAATCTAAAAACAAATGAACAGAGCTTCAGAGACCTGTGAGACCATAACACAATATCTAATGTTTGTAACATTGAAGTTTTAGAAGAAGAAGATAGACTGTGAGGCTGAAAAAGTAGCTGAGGTAGTAATAATCAGAAATTTGCCAAATTTGGCAAAAGACATAAACCTATGGATTCAAGAAGTTGAGTAAATACCAAATAAGATAAACCCAAAGAAATTCATGGTAAGACATAGTAATGAAACAGAGGACATCTTTACACATGTTGAATACATCATAAAGAAAATAAGGTAGTAGTACAAATAATTCTACATGCATGCATTTGACAACTTTGATGAAATGAATCATTTCCTCAAAAAGCACAAACTACCACAATTCCTTGATATGAAATGGATCTTTTGAATAACTCTCTATTAAGGAAATTAGATTCAGAATTTTAAACACCCTCAAAGAAAAAATATCCAGGCCTAGATGGCTTTACTAAAGGGTAATACCAAATTTTTAAAGAAGAATCAACACTAATTCTACAAAATTTCTTCCAGAAAATAGAAAAAGTGAGAACACTTCCTAACTCATGTTATGAGGACAGTTGTATCCATTTCCTATGACTCCTGGGACAAAGCACCATAAGTTGTGTGACTTAACAGAGATGTATTGTGTCATATTTCTGGAGTCTAAAAGTCTGAAATCAAGGCATTGTCAGAAGCATGCTCCCTTTGAAACCCAACAGGAATTCCTTCTGGTATCTTCCAAGCTTCTGGTATGCTCCCAGCAATTTTTGGCATTTCTTGACTTGTAGATGTATCATTTTAATCCTCCATCTCCACATGATATTCTTCCTGTGTCTCCACATTGCCCTTCCTCTGTGAGTGGTTGTGTCTATGTTCAAATTTTCTCTTTATATATTGACATAAGTCATATTGAGTTAAGCCACCCTAATTATTTCACTTTAACCTTGTTATCTCTTTAAAGAAGCGGTTCAGAAATAAGGTCACATTCAGAGGTACTAGGAGTTAAAATTTCAACATATATTTTGTGGGGAGCAGAATTCAATCCACAACACCAGTAATACCCTGATGTCAAAGTCAGAAAAAGAAAAGACAAATAAAAGAAAAAGAAAATTACAGACCAACCAGCATCATAAATGCAGATGTAAAAAGCATCCTTAACAAAGTATTAGCAAATAGAAATAATCAAGTATGAAACGTATGTATACTATGACCAAGAAATGCCTGTTTCAGGTATGCAAGAAAAATCAGTCTTTACGTTTTTAAATTTAAAATCCATTTTAAGTATTGATTTTTAAAAATCAATCAGCATATGTAACTGTGATAGGGCAAATAAAAAAAATCACATGATTCTATCAACTGATAGGGAAATTTGACAAAATCCAACATCCATCCATTGTACTATTTCTCAGAAAACAAAGAGCATATGGGAACTTACTCAGTTTAGTAAAGATTGTTCATATATGCAGTCTACTGTTATTATCAGAGGTATAGATGCATAGATCAGTGGAACAGAAGAGAGAACTAAGACAGTAGACGACTACTTAGCAATAAAAAAAACCATTGATACATACAATTATGTAGATCTCAAAGTTACAATGTTAAGTTCATTCATTCAATGCCAACCTGCAAAATTCACATGCTACATAGATATAAAAAATAAATCAGTGATTGCCAAGGATTAAGTTTCAGGGAGTAGAAAAGCATGGGTGTAAGTATAAAGGAGTAGCACAAGATATGTTTTGGTGATGGAATAGCTCTGTATCTGATCATATCTAAGCATTCCAAACAATTTTCTACATATGTGATAAAAGTACATAGAACCACACACACACACACACACACACACACACACACACATCCATACAAGTACCAATGCCAATTTCCTGGTTTTCATGTTGTACTATAGTGATATAATGTGCCACTGTTAAGGGAAATTGTAAGAGTTTGTTTGCAAGACTTATCTGTCCTATAGAGACAACTTACTATGAATCTATAATTTTAAAAATGAGAAAATTGTTCTCACAAAAAATCAAGTTTCCTCCAATTCTTTAAGTAAAAGAAAATTTTGAAATTTATGAAATTGCCTAAGATTTATGAAATCGTTTTTTCTACTCAAGGGTAAATGTAAAATGGGTGACCATTTTTCTGCTTCATAATATGTTGTAACTTACTACCCTCTAGTCAGAATTTGAGATTATTAATTAAGAACCTACTTCCTATATTTATGTTTGAATTAAGAAGTAAACACCAAGACTATTATGCTTATTTAACCTTATACATTTAGTATAAAAGTCAAAGTGTAAGCCTTAAATACAAATTCCACAAAAGAAGTTTCCTGGAAAAAGTTAGTATCTATAATTGCCTATTAGATCAAGATGGTTGATACTGTTGTCCAGATTGTCTACATCTTTATTATTGTTTTACTTATTTACATTATTTTATCTGGTTGTTCTATCAATTGTTGATGAAGGGGTGTTAATTTTCTCTCTTGTGGTTTAGGAATTGTCTTTTGCTCTCTTTAATTCTGCTAATCTTTTTTCATGTAATAATACGAATGTCTGTTATTAGAAAACAATAATGTTATCATTGTTGTGTCTTCCTAATTAACTTATTATTATAATGAAGTGTCCCTATTTATCTTTGAAGATAATCTTTCTCTTGAAGTCTATATTATATCATATTAGTATAACCACTCCAGCCTCCTGATTTTTTCCATGCTTATGGCAAATCTGTTTTCATTCATTTATATTCAAGCCATCTATATGTTCACATTTAAAGTACAGATTTTGAAGATGGTTTATAATTGGGTCTTTCCTTTTTATATTCTAACAATCTCTGACTTCTAATTGGCACCCCTTTATCATTCAATGTATTTATAGTTATCTTTGGATTTATATTTACCATCTTTAAAAATATGTTCTCTGCTTATTATCTTTGTATTTTGTTTCTTTATTGTTGTTCCTTCTGGGTTATTTATAAGCAATGATTTTAATGAATTTGTCACTATTTTATTTAGTATGAGAATTTATAATAAAGGGAAATAACTCAAAAACTGTATATTAAGTACAGTGATTTCAAATAGGGTTTTTTGTCCATTCATCTTTTTGAAAAACATTTCATATGTTTTTATATTTCTGAGATTACTTGGGAATAACTTTGTGACACTGCATTTAATTGCATATGAACTTTACTGAAATTCAGTTAGGTTCCAATGAGATTTCCCAAGGGCCTCCTCCTAATGTATCACTTGTTTGTCCATTTTTGATATGCTTAAAATACTTTACTGGCAAAGGCTATATAAGTAAACATTTTAGACTCTGAACTCACACCAACTGAATTCAAATTCTGACTGCAATTAACAAGTCTAAAACATGTGAAGTGGCTTTATTTGTCTTTATTTTCTTATATGTTTTACACACCAGAATGTAGTTACAGAAAACATAATCCATTCGTGATTTCAGAAGAAAGCAACTTATTAAAGTGTATTAAGTGACCTAAGGGAGTTTTTAAGAACTGGAGAGACTTGGTCTGACCTCTCAAGAAAGACTACTGAGGCACCCTGGGAAAGTGGCTTGCCAAGGAAGCTACTTCTGCTGAGATAGAACCATGCTGTCTTTCACAGCCAGGAAAGCTTTAAGTGCAGAAGCTGCAATTGTGTTTACTTGGTGTAAACTGGTCATAATACTAGTGCCCCTCTTAGGTTTGTTATCTCTATTAAATATCATATTGGCACAATCTTGTTGTTGATGGTAGTGTTTTCCTTCCAGATTCAAGAGATGGTTGTATTAGTTCATTTGCATTACAATAAAGGAATACCTAAGACTGGGTAATTTTTAAATAAAAGAGGTTTAATTGGCTTACACTTCTGCATGCTGCACAGGAAGTTTGATGCCAGCGTCTTCTCCTGGTGAGGGCCTCAGGGAGCTTACGATCACAGCAGAAGGTGAAGGGCAAGCAGGTATCTCACATGTTGAGAGTAGGAGCAAGACGGGCCAGGCGCAGTGGCTCACACCTGTTATCCCAGCACTTTGGGAGGCCAAGGCGGGCAGATCACAAGGTCAGGAGATTGAGACCATCCTGGCTAACACGGTGAAACCCCATCTCTACTAATAATACAAAATAATTAGCTGGGCATGGTGGAGGGCGCCTGTAATCCCAGATACTCAGGAGTCTGAGGTGG
This sequence comes from Pan troglodytes, assembly GCF_028858775.2. NCBI lineage: Eukaryota > Metazoa > Chordata > Mammalia > Primates > Hominidae > Pan > Pan troglodytes. Next base: position 116,756,470 of record NC_072401.2, on the reverse strand, counting down.
GAGAATGGCATAAACCCGGGAGGCAGAGCTTGCAGTGAGCTGAGATCGCACCAATACACTCCAGCCTGGGCGACAGAGCGAGACTCCGTCTCAAAAAAAAAAAAAAAAAAAAAAAAGAGTAGGAGCAAAAGAGAGAGTAGGGAGTTGCCACATACTTTTAAACAACCAGATCTTGAGAGAACTCACTATCACAAGGACAGCACCAAGCTATTCATGAGCGATCTGTACCAAAGACACAAACACCTCATACTAGACCCTACTTCCAACACAAGGAATTACATTTCAACATGAAATTTGGAGGGAACAAAAATACAAACCATATAATTCCACCCCTGGCTTCCCAAATCTCATGTTCTTCTCACAATGCAAGATATAATCATCTCTCAATAGCCCCCAAAAGTCTTAACTCTCTTCAGTATCGAAGTGCTAAATCTCATCTGAAACTCATCTGTCTGCAACTATCAGCCTGCAAAATCAAAATAAGTTATCTACTCCCAAGATGAATGGTGGTACAAGCATTGGGGAAACATTCCTGTTCCAAAAGGGAGAAATCAGACAAAAGAAAGGAGTAACAGGACCCACACAATCTTAAACCAAGTAGGGCAGTAATTAAAGCTCCAAAAGTATCTTCTTTGATTCCATGTCCCACACCCAGGGCACACTGGTGCAGAAAGTAGGCTTTCAAGGTCTTGGACAGCTCCACCCCTGTGGTGTCGCAAGGTGCAATGTCCCTGATGATTACCACTGATTGGAGGTGAGCACTGTGGCTTTTCCAGGCATAGGGTGAAAGCACTATGGTGAAACCATTTTCTTCTCCTAGACTTCTAGGCCTATGATGGGAGATGCTTCCTAGAAGAGTTCTGAAATTCCCTTCAGGCTTTTTTTACATTCTCAAGGATATTTGTACTTTGCTTCCTTTTAGTTACACAAATCTCTTCAGCAAGTGGTTACTCCACAACCTGCTTGTATTCCTCCTCTAACACAGGGCCAGGCTGTAGATTTTCCAAACCTTTAAACTTTGCTTCCTTTTTACATACAAGTTCCAACTTTAAGTCATTTATTTCCTTTTATATGTGATATTATCCTGTTAGAAGCAGTCAGTTCACATCCTGAATGCTTCACTGCTTAGAAATTTCTCCCACTGGATTCCCTAAATCATCATGCTTAAGTTCCAACTTCCACAGAGCATGGACATGGACATAATGCAGCCAAGCTTTGTGCTAGGGCACAGCAGAGGTAACCTTTACTCCCATTCCCAGTAACTTCCTCATTTCTGTCTGAGAACTCCTCAACCTGGACTTCATTGGCCATGTCTCTATCAGAATTTTGATGACAACCATTTAACCAGTCTCTAACAAGTTTCAAGCTCTCTGTCATCTCTCTGTCTTATTTTGAGTCCTCCAAACTCTTCCAAATTCTGCCTGTTACTTAGCTACTTCCAAAGAGGCTTCCATATTTTCAGACATATTTATAGCAATGTCCCACTCTAGATTTGGAGTGGACAAACTTCCAAACTATATCAATTATACATGCCTTTCTTATTTCTGCTAGACCTGAATAGAATTTTTATAGGGGAAAAATAATACCCTTAAGAATTTAAATATAAAGATACACTACAGGCTAAAATAATGTCTTTATACTTAAAAAATCAAGGAGACTGGTTATAAGTTTAATTACTAGGACAGCAACATAATTTATCAACTCAACATTGACTTTAAAAACAGTTTGGTGAAGACCATTCTTACCTTTTTACAGTGCTATAAAGTAATAAATGTTATCAGGGGTCTCTAACATACTTCTTTAACAATCAAATAGCTAAAAGATAAAGAAAGCAATAAATATTAGTTGTCACTTATTGTAACTATTATCATAGTATTAGGATGCACCAAAATGTGTAGTTATAAGATGCAGAGTACAGTCCTCCCTTGGTATAATCATGGGATTGATTCTAGTACCCTCCAAACACCAAAATCTATGGATGCAAAGGTCCCTTATATAGAATGGAATAGTATTTGCGTATAACCTCCTGTATAATTTAAATCATTTCTAGATTATTTATAGTGCCTAATGAAATACTGTGTCAATTGTTATATTGTATTTTTATTTGTATTATTTTTATTATTGCATTGTTATTGTAATTTATTTATTTGTTTTATTATGTATTCAGGGAGTATATGTGCAGGTTTGTTACATAAATATTTTGTATAATAGTGAGGTTCAGGCTTCTAGTATACCCATAACCCAAATAGTGAACACTGAATTCAATAGGTAATTTTTCAACCCTCAACCTTCTCCTACCCTTCTTCCTTTAAGAGTCTCAAGTATCTATTAATATTATTTCATCTTTATGCACATGTGTACCCATTCTTTTTCTCCCAGTTATAAGTAAAAACATTCAGTATTTGATTTGTTTCTGAAGTATTTCACTTAAAATAATAGCCTTAGCTCCATCCATGTTGCTGCAAAATATATGATTCATTCTGTTTTACAGCTGCATAGTATTCTATTATGTATATATATAAAACACATTTTCTTAATCCATTCATTCATTGATGAACATCAAGGTTGATACCGTATCTTGGCTATTGTGAATAGTGCTGTGATAAACACACAAGTACAGGTGTCAGCAGTATAATTTCTGGGTCAAAACTGAGGTTTATTTTTAGTTCTCTGAGAAATCTCTATATGATTTCCATAGAGGTTGTACAGATTTACCTCCAAACTAGCATACAAATATTCCCTTTTTTCTGCATCCTCACCAACATCTGTTGTTTTTTACTTTTTATAAATAGCCATCTGACTGGTGTAAAATGATGGGTATCTCACTGTGGTTTCAACTTGCATTTATTTGATGATTAGTAATGTTGAGCATTTTTAAAATATTTTTATTGGCTACTTATATGTCTTCTTTGTGAAATGTCTGTTGATGACTTTTGCCCACTTTTTTATGGGATTTTATTTTTCTTGTTGAATTGAGTTCATTCTAGATTCTGGATACTAGTCTTTTTTCAGATGCATGGTTAGCAAATATTTTATCCTATTGCACAGGCTCCCTGTTTACTCTGTTCATTATTTCTTTTGCTGTGCAGAAGTTTTGTAGTTAAGTCCCATATTTCTATTTTTTAGTTACATTTGCTATTGAGGACTTAGTCATAAATGCTTTGCCTAGGCCAATATGCAGATGAAATTCTCCCTAGGTTTCTTCCAAGGATTTTCACAGTTTCAGGTCTAGCGTTTAAGATTCCAATCCATCTTGAGTTAATTTTTGTATATGGTGTTAGGTAGTGGCCCAGTTTCATTCAAATGGCTTCCCAGTTTTCCCAGCACCATTTATCGAATAAAGTGTCCTTTCTCCATTGATTATTTTGGTTACTTTTGCCAAAGATCAGTTGGTTTCAAGTATGTGGTTTTATTTCTGAGTTGTATATTTATTCCATTTTTCTATATGTCTTTTTTTGTATCAGTGCCATGGACTTTTGTTCACTATAGCCTTATAATATACTATAAAGTCTGGTAATGTGATGCTTCCGAATTTGTTCATTTCGCTTAGGATTGATTTGGATATTCAGGCTCTTTTTTGGTTTCATATAAATTCTAGAATTTTTTTACAATTATGTAAAAAATATTGGAGCTTTGATAGGAATTGCATTAAACCTGTAAATTGCTTTGGGAAAATGGTCATTTTAACAGTATTGATTCTTCCCATCCATGAGCATCAGATGTTTTCTCATTTGTGTCATCTACAATTTCTTTCATCAGTGCTTATGTAGTTCTCCTTGTAGAGATCTTTTACTCACTTGGTTAAATACATTTCTAGGTATTTTATATTTTGTAGCTATTGAACGTGATAGAGTTACATATGTTGAACCATCCTCGCATCCCTGGATAAATCCCACTTGGTCTTGAGGTATTATGTTTTTACTGAGCTCTTGTATTTACTTTGCTAGTAGTTAGTTGAGGATTTTTTCATTTTAATTGGGGATATTGGCCTGTAGTTTTCTACTTCTGTTGTGTCCTTTCCTGATTTTGTTATCAGGATAATACTGGTTCTTTAGAATGACGAGTTAGAGAGGAAGCCCTACTTCTCAATTATATGCAATACTTTGGATTGGTACATATTCTTCTGCATGGTTCTTGTAGAATTCAGCTGTGAATACATCTGGTCCTGGGCTTTTTTTGGTTGTTGTTGTTGTTGTTGTTGTTGTTGTTGTTGTTGTTATTGCTGGGTGATTTTTTTTATTACCAACTAAGTCTCACTACTTGTTATTGGTCTGTTCAGTAGTCTATTTCTTCCTGGTTTGGTACTGGGAGGTTTTATAGTTTAAGAAATTTATTCATTTCCTGTAGGTGTTCTAGAATGTGCATGTAGTACTCATAGTAGTCTCTGATGATCTTTTGTATTTCTGTGATATCAGTTATGATTTCACTTTTATCATTTCTGATTGTGTGGAGCCCCAGGAGTCACTCACTCATCCCTTTCCTGCATTAGGGAGATTCTCCCAGCTCCTCTCCCAGCTCCATGCCAGGCTAAACTCAGAGGGCTGCTTGGTTTCAAGCTCCTATTTTCTGTGATTCCTGTTGTTTATCTGATAAACTCCATGTGCTCTCTTAGATGATCTACTTGAAGTGTTAATATTTACTCACTGTTTTGATTCTTGTCAGTGAGGGAGACACCCACTAGGTGCTTTTAGCCCGCCATCTTCAACCGGAACCCTATTTTTATTTTTTAATTATTTTTGAATATTTTCAATCTGTGATTTTTGAATCCATAGATGTGAAACCCACAGAATATGGAGAGACAGTTTTATTCTCATATAAAAGCCTTTGAATATAATTGATTATTTATTCATTTATTAATAAAAATCATGTGTTTAGCCTTGGATGGGGTCTGTCAATGCTATCTGATAAAATATGTGGGTTATACTGGATTTTAAATACATTCTATCCCCTGCACTATAAAACATCATATTAGACTTAATCCTATGGGTATGGAAATTAACATATACAATATTATACATTAAGGAAGCATTGCAAATTATATTCAAGCTCCATAATATATATAATTTTGATAAAAGCGCTCCATAATATATGTAATTTTGATAAAAGTATAAGTAAAAATTGTGTATTAAAATTTATCTACATATTGTTTAAAGATTTAAATTATATATTAAGAGTAAACCTAATGTAAGTATATTAATCATATTAAAATTTTGAAATGTGAGCAGCTACACTTTGATTTGATTTGAATTGATTTTTTTGGCTGATGCTGATGACCTCCAATAAAAAAATTCTTGCATTCACCAAAGGAGTATATGATAGAAGACTTGCTTATTATATAAATACTCTCCAAAGCATTTGTTAGAAATTTAGTGCCTTATTTTATTAAAACAACAAATATAATAAATTTTAATCAGGCGTATATGGGGGTAAAAGAAAAGAAATTTTCTACATCATGGATTCAGAAATTAAATTTTAGGAAATATTATGACAGTGAAGAAATAACTACTATTCTGTGTTTTTTATCATTATACATCTATTATATCTTATTTAATGAAAAGGCCATATAACTTTATGAAAACATATACATACATATTTGCTAATTAAAATATCAAATAATTAACATTATATAGATGAATTTAAACAATTCTCAAAACTTCCATCTATCAACTTCTTGATTAAAAGCAAATTGTGAAAGTAAAAAATATAGCATTTGGGGCTAGATACTGTAAGGAATCCTCATGCTGCAGCTTTTGCAGGAAGCGGCCATTGTAATTTAGGCTCATAGCAAAGAAGAGAAAACTCCATGGGGCCAATAAGAAGTGATCTTAACTAGACTGGTGAGCAGTGAACAAATAGAAAAGCAAGGGTTGCTCTAAGGGTATTGCTGGTAGCAAGGTGGGAAGCTAGATATCAGAAATCCTCATTGGACTTGATATCACAGAGAGGCAAGAGCAAATCTCCTGTGAAAAACAGATTCAGTTTAGCATCCACAGTTTCCAGAATTTGTGATCAATCACATGTGACTCAATATAAAAAATTAGCTAATATTCAATCAAACCAAATGTCATGAATGAGAATTAATTCAACAAAAAACAGGTTTAGACTACTCAGTAATTCAGATATTAAAATTATCTGAAATGTGTATATATGTATTCCTATGAGTGGATATTTAAAGAATAGAAAATAGAATTTCATAAATAAGTAAGCAATAGGCATTTTTAATGGAAGATTTTAAGTTAAAACTGTAAGTTGAAAAACACTAAAAATATGGAGTAAGCACACAGTAGGTATAACTAAAAAGGAGTAACTCAATTGAAAGAAAATTCTGAGAAACCTAATTAAAAAATGAACTTCAGAGAGATAAATACGATAGAAAAAAAGAGGTTTAGAGACATGGAGCTTGCAGTGAGCCCAGATCGCGCCACTGCACTCCAGCCTGGGCAACAGAGCGAGACTCCATCAAAAAAAAAAAAAGAAAGAAAGAAAGAAAAAGAATAGGAAATTCTAAATATATGTAATTCATCCACATTTTAGAAGTGGAGCCTTGAAAGAAGAGAAGCAATATTTGAGAAATAATAAAATTATTCAAAACGGATGAAAGATCTAAAACAACAGGCACAAGAAATGCAGTATATACAAAATAAGATGAATAAAAAAACCCACATGCAGATAAATCAAAATGAAATAGGAAACACCAACATCTAAGGGAACATTATTATTTGGCATTATTGAAATATAATTGACAAAGAAAAATGGCATATGTTTAAGATGTACAGCTTGATATTTCGATATATATATATATACATATATATACACACACACACACACACACACACACATTGTAAAACAATCACTACAATCAGGCTGATTAACATACCCATCACCGCATATGGCTGTCATGTCTTCCTTTTGTGTGTGTGTGTGTGTGTGTGTGTGTGTGTGTGTGTTAAGACATGATTTATCTTGTTAGCAAATTTCAAGTGCACCGTGCATGTAGTATTATTAACTATAGTCTTTGTTGCTGTACATTAGATCTTCAGAAGTATTTATCTTCATAACAAAAATTTGTAGTCTTTGACCAACAACTACTGATTCCCTTTTTTCACTAGTTTCTGGTGCCACCATTCTACTCTCTACTTTTATGAGTTTGACTATTTTAGATTCCACAAATACACGAGATCATGCAGTAATCTTTTTGTGTCTGACTTGTTTCATTTAGGATAATGTCCTCCAGGTTAATCTGTATCATCCCAAATGGCAAGGTTTCCTTCATTTTAAGACTGAACACTATTCTCTCTCACTCACACATGACCACGCACGCACACACACACGTGTGCTCACACATATGTCTCACATCTTTTTTTTTTCCATTCATCTGTTGATGGATTTTTTTTTTTCAGATGGAGTCTCACTCTGTCGCCCAGGCTGGAGGGCAGTGGCACAATCTCACCTCACTGCAAGCTCCGCCTCCCGGGTTCACGCCATTCTCCTGCCTCAGCCTCCCGAGTAGCTGGGACTACAGGCGCCCGCCACCACGCCCGGCTAATTTTTTGTACTTTTAGTAGAGACGGAGTTTCACCGTATTAGCCAGGATGGTCTCGATCTCCTCACCTCATGATCCACCCGCCTCAGCCTCCCAAAATGCTGGGATTACAGGTGTAAGCCACTGCGCCCAGCCTGTTGATGGATATTTTTAAGAGAGTATCTTAAAAATAGAGAAAAAAGAAAACTCCTTAAAAAGAACAATCATTAAACTTTCAGTAGTATATTAATTTTAAAAATGAAAGTTAAAAATAGTTAACCTGAGTTTATGAGATATTTAAAATATGAGAGATTAACATATCAGAAGTCTAGAATTTTATGAATTTAAAAAAATTTAAAAGAATATGGCTAAAATAAAAAACTTCAGCAAAAACTGAGAATAAATAAAAATAGACCTAAATTTAAAAGAGTTCTAAAAATATATACTTTGGGACTAGGAGAAATAATGCTAGTAGTGAGAAAAAATAATAAATATAGGTAAATCTAGTCAAATCTGTCTTTATAAATAATAATACTCATAATATCGGGGGAATTTAAAAAACTCTGGATAAAAATGACAGAACTTTCGAAGTTACTGATATAAATTAAAGCATTTTAAAGTCCTTATATTTTTGGAGGGATGTTAAAATATATATGTTACACTAAGTATAGCTTACAAATTATAACCTCTATAAGAAAATAAATATAATATACGGCTTCTAAAGGAATGTGAAGAAATGGAATGAAAGGAATAAATATACAAACAATACCTAATAGTTTTTCTTAAAGACTGGGAAGTAGAAGGAAGCACCGAAAATGTGGGAAAATAGAAAGCATAAATGCTAGAACCAGATTTAAGTGGATAAAGAAGCTCAGAAAAACTCTTCATTTGAAAGATATTGTCAGATTGTACTTTTGGAAATCAAGGTATGATGTTTACGAGACCTTCCTAAAATAAGAAAAATGTTACTGAAGAAAAAAATGGAATGTATACCAGAAAAATACTAATCAAAAAAACTGATATGACACTATTAATGTTATATAGAATAACATCAAGAAAACATTATGAACACTATATATGTAATGATTAAAGATTCATTCCACCAAAAATATAAAAATTCTGAACAATTATTTTCTAATAAAATTACCTTAAAATACATAATATTTATGCATATATATTCATACACACATATACATGTACATACACATGCAAGAGAGGAAGAATTTGACAAATTGACCAATATAGTGGACAATTTTAACAGAACTGTTTCAATTAGTGATACGTCAAGGTGAAAAACCAATTAAGAAAGCAAGAAATATTTGTATGCCAAAATGAGGTGTTATCAATAGCATGTTATTCGAGCTCTGTATATGTTTTTGTCTCTAGCTGTTAAATGGGACAAAATCATAGCTATCAACTAATAATTAGTTAAAATTAAAGGATACGCCATTGTCATTGTGATCTACATTTATGTGGTTAAGAGAAAGCTACGCTTTAGAAAAAATGCTCTCCAGACAGAACTGTGAAAATATAAAAGAATGATGCATTATAAGTGTACAGGCAAATCACAATTTGTACAGAAATGGGTAAAGAGATTCTAGTCACCAGATGGTCATAGTATTGCCTTCAATAGCTTCTGAATGAGTTCTATTTTCTCCCATTTTAGGAGTTCATCTTATGGTGCAGAAAAATGGGAAATGAGCATGAACATTATATATATTTTTTCCTATAATGAGTAAGACAAGCAGGATCCTTTTGCCTAAGACAAAGATCAGACGTAGTTGTATTTTTTGTTGATTCTTCACATGTTAAAGAATCTGTTAAGGAGACCACCAGATTGTAAAATAATGAGATGTGAGCACATGCCCATCTACTCACTCAGCTTACCAGGCATTGACGGATACTCTTTAAATAAATACAGTCATTGCTAAAGAAAACACATGTTTAGACTAGCAAAGACAGAGCTGTTAAATGGGAAATTATCTTTTAGAAAGAGATGCTGAGTTAAATAAGATGGAGGTTAAGTTTAAGAGAATTAATTTGGGTAGTAAGAATATTACCAAGTTCCCAGTACTATTGTTAACAAATGTCTCAGCTCAACAGATTTAAAAGCCATAATTACTATTTGTTATCTTACTTACATGTATTTTGTAAAATAAGTGAATATTTCACCTTAATTTAAGATTGCAGCAGCTTTAATATTTACCAACAGCTGTGGTCTGGCTTTACAAGAGCCAAATAATAATAATAATAATTCCTCCTTTGTTTTTCTCTCTTCTTTTCTCTGGTAATTAACCAATACTGAACTGTCACTAATCCACAGTAGTAAAATTTGGATGCAAATATTTCTTTTTGTCAACCCATATTATGCTGCCGTGTGTTCCACTAACAAATGCAAGTTATCTAGTGGTAGGGACTGTGCCTTTCTATTTATTATGTTTAGGTCCTGAAATAAATACCAAGTAGGAACACTGAAGATTATGGTAACGATGCCAGAAAAGTTCTTAGAATACTCTAATGAAATGCATTATTGGATTACAAAATAGTTAATTGAAGTCATCATCATTACAATAGTTGATTCCTTTGATGTATTTCTTCTGGGCATGATTAAAAATTTAGAAATATTGGTCTTATATCCTGAGATGTGAAAAATGCCTTATCATTTGTTCAATAGTATAACGATTATTTAGAATCAGAAAGCTAAGAAAAGACTGCCTGAATGTAAATTAGCCTGACAAATTATAATAGCACTTCTCATTTCTAAGGAATATATATATATATGAATATGTACATATTTAAGAAAATTTAAAAAGCACTACAATTTCAGAGCTGAGAAGCAGCACAGGGAAGCATAAGAAAAACACAGATTTGAATGTCAAAAGACCTGAATTCCAGTCTCCTATCTTTTACTTCCCTGCTGGGTGATTTTCAGAAGCTCATAATGTTCATCTGAATCTAAGATTTCTTCTTTTGTTAAATCATGACCTCTAAGTTTCCTTCCAATTCCAACCTTCTGTATTATTCAAGTAATACAACATGAAATAATGAATACCACCCAAATAATGAGCTAAATATAACCTGGGGCATTTGTTTCAAGAAATATTACAACATTCTTTGGGAAAATTGACTTCAATGTTATAATTCTTAGACATCATTCAGAATATTGGGAAAGTTTTAGGATACAAATATCAAACTAATAATAGCAGAGACTGAAAAAAGTTACCAATCATCAGTATTTGAATATTAACTTCACATATCTCATTTCCTATCATATGGATAACTAACATTTCTGGGTCATCTACTATGTGCTAGTCATTGTTCATAAAAATGTATACTACTATACACTTACAGTAGTATATGTGTGTTATATAATAGTGTATGTGTGTTTTTCTTCTTAGAAAAAAAGGGAGGTACACAGAGCTTAAGTAATTTTCCAAGTTCAAATACCAGTTAAGTGAGACTGATAATGATAACCCAGTCAAGTTTCAGAACCAACATTTTTAACCTCTTTCCTATGATAAATATTTTTCTTATGAGTGTCTGCATGTATTCTCCCCACATCAAAAGCCTGGTGCCACAAGTACTCATTAATCACTCTTCACGTCAGGTAACCACAAAAAGTTATTTATTTGTTTGAATTTTGCTCCACGTATATTGTTTACGGTTAATGTCACCTTTTCCAAAGCAGCAATACCTGCACAAACTGGCTGTTAAGTATTCATACCAAAAATTCCATTCAGTATTTAACTTAGTTAAGCACATATATTAGAGATTATGTAAAATATTGAGGTGATTTATCTTCAGACAAAATTTTGTGCAGGTCTTTAATATCTGTTCTGTGATCATTTTCATTTTAAAGATATACATTAGCTATAAAAGACTAATAAGATCTGAGAGAATGTAGCTTCATTTACAATCAAGTTATGTTATTCCCTTATGCCTGGGGCTTAGCAGCAACGAAGATGATAGTATTCTATTATCATCTTTGTTAACGGATATGTAAATTTTAACCTGTTCACTAGAGAAAGTTTTCTACTTGAAAAGAGTTATTTAACTTCAACTGGTTCTTAGATTAGCATGGGCATTTCTGATTTCTAGAAGGTATTTCCATGCATCTATTCATACCTTCAAATAAGTTTACTTGGAAATTATGAAGTATTATTTTCATTTTTATTCTTGAAGTCTAGGAATTTCTAGATTCAAGGGTGCCAATATAAATATTTAAATGTTCTTATCCGTATTAACATATGTGTGTGAGATTTTAAAACTTTAATCCTAGTATAACAGAGTTTTTGAAGTTTTTATTATGACCGACAAATTTATCTTTTTTAACATAAAAATATGGATTTTTCACAGATGTTAGAATATTTGCAATATGCTTTCTAAGGATGGTCAAAGTTAGAAAAGTAACAGTCATATAACTTTCTAAAGATTGGTTAACTTGGAATTGTAATAAAAATACAAATACGGTTTAAAAGAGGAGTAATCATTAATGACTTCACCTAGATTTGTAGGTAAGATTTGCCTCTTTGTTCCAAATATATATGAATGAAAAGTGGAGGAAAAATGAGCTGAACACACTTAACAATATCTCTACCATTTTTATAATTCAGCAGCATTAGATATTCACAATCTGTTTATTCAAAATATTTGAAAAAGAGGATTAACACTCACTCATATAAAAAACTTTTAACAATAAATCTGGACCAAAGTAGTCCAGAAACCATCACTAGTTTTTGGAGATGCTTCAGGATCTTGCACGATCTTAGGGTAAATGAAAGAATTAACAACTTTTAACCACCACTACAAACAGGAAATGCTTAACACATTTGTCTATATGTAATTTATTGTACATCTCAAAAAATGTGCTGCTCATTTATATTCCCATGTATGCAATATTGTCATGAAAAGGTTGGATATTTTTAAATATCATAATGATGGAAATACTAGACTTGAAATCACATTGAAAAAGTATCGCATAAGATAATACTCTTTTAAAATAAATATTATTGAATGAATCTGGATGCTTCCTAGCTAGGAGTTTATGTTTTCGGAAGTTCAGTTCATATTTTATTATCAGATTTTGAACTATAGAAAAGAAAATAAATAATTGCCACCAATTTTGTGAAAAATGGGCTTTTTTAGCAGCCTGTCAGTCTAGAGATTTGAGTAAAAGCTTTAGTAAAAATCATAATTTTTGGTAAAAAAAATGTATTTTTTGAATCAATTCAGTAATTCTGACAGAAGTTAGAGACCACAAAAAACATTCTTGTTTTATTCTGGTTAAATGAGTGAGGAACTATAATCAGTGAAAATGACATGCTAGCAGAGTAAGAGCTCCAACACTGAAACTAGATCTGCCTGCATTGAATTTTAACTGTGCCATCTTTGCTAAGTTACTTAACTCTGCCTTAGTTTCTACACCTGTAAAATAGAAACAATAATTACTAACTTATCAAACTATTTTGAGATTTAAATTTATTAATTGATAAATTTAAAGTTCATACAACAGGGTTTTTTTCCAATTAACAAATGAGATATGATTTAATGTGGAAAAAATAGTTCAATATAGAATGGAGGGACATAGTTCAGAGGCATCTAGGAAATATATTAATCAGGGTTCTCCAGAGAAACAAAGCCAACAGAACATCTATCTATCTATCTATTATCTATCTATCTATCTATCTATCTATCTATCTATCTATCTATCTTTCTTTCTCTCTTGATTTTGGGAAATTGGCTCACTCAATTAAGGAGACTGACAAGTCCAAAATCTACAGTGTAGACAAGCAGACTGAGACTTAGGGGAGAGTTGAGTTAGAGTCTGAAGGCAGACTTTTGCAGAATTCTGTATTTTTCAGGGTAGATCTGTCTTTTTCTAAGGTCTTCAGCTGATTGGATGAGGCCCATCCACATTATGGAGGTAAATCTCTTTACTAAAATTCTACTGATATAAACGTTAATTCTATCCAAAAAATACCTTCACAGAAACATCTAGAACAGTGTTGGACCAAATATCTTGGTACCATGGCCTAGCCAGGTTGACACATAAAATTAAGCATCACAGGGACTGTCATTTGGACTTGGAGACTCATTGAATGTGAAGTGGTGCAATTTATCAAAAGTATTAATAACAAAGAGAAGCAGTTGTGAGGGAAAAATTATGTTAAATTAGGGCCTGTAGAACTGGGCAGAAGGCAGGCCAAGTCATGTTAAGACCGTGGGAGGATTGCATGACATCCCCAGAGCCAGAAAAGCTTCCAGAATACTAGAAAGGAAACAGAAGAGCAGCCCATGAGAAAGACTGAAAGGGTTCCCTAGAGAAGCAGGCTAAGCTGAAGGTAGAATGTTGCTGTAGGAGCAAGAGTGGTCAGGATTCTTACTCACAAAAGAGGCCAATTAATACAAATGGAAAATGTGCCCTTAGGTTAGCCACATGGAAGGAATAATAATGAGGAATTAGAAGAGACAGTAAATACAGATGCTTTTTAAAGCAGTGAGTCACAATATTTTATACAAAGGAACATGGGCCAGAAATAAGATTTACAGACGAGATTTACTTGGGGATATTTGTAAATTAAGGATAAAGCAACAGTAGATCATAAAAGCTAAAATATATAAGAAATTGAGAGGATATTCCCTACTTCTGCAATAATACTATACAGTCCCTTTACTCTATGGCTTGAGTTCACACTAACCTGTGTTGAGTAAGATACAGACATTACTTAATGAATTAAGGGATGGTTCCTGCCCTTAGTAGAAATACAGTTAATTCGAACTAGAGAAGTACAAACAAGTAAATTAATGAATTCACATAGATTTAAATTAATAAGGTTTTCTTCAGGGAAGAACTGAAAAAAAATAGATAAAGCTTTGGTGACAGCTATGTTAAATAATTTGTTTTATAAACTTAACATGATGAAATAGTGGCATTAATTATCTAGCAATGTGACAAGCAACACCATAAAATATCTCAAAGTGATATATACAATTTGGCGATTTTTACTTCAGATTAGGCCATGTAAGAAATGTCTTATCTTGTAGGAGCCATCTTTTAAGAAAACAAAACCAAAACCAAAAAAACTTGACTTAATGGAAGGATGGCAAAATAAATCAGCATTGCTCAGATTTTTTAACCAAATCAAAAATTCAAATTAAATCGAAAGAACAATTTAGTATTTTTAAAATATATATTTAGTAACAGTTTACAAATAATTGCTAAATCTTGAACTTTATAAAACAAGTCATTTTCTCATGTAAAAGATGAAAAAAGTTAAAATCTAAGCATTAATAATTGAAATATTTAATTACCATTGAATATAATTTATATTTAATTAATAAAAGGAACTTGATTCAATATAGAAACAATTTAAATAGCAAACAAAGTGACAGGGACTTTAATAGAATTGTATTGGTGGTCTCCTTCATAAACCAGCTGGTAGTATATGGAATAATATAAGAATCAAATGCTATATTCTATTAATAACATAATATCTGTCACAAACCAGAGAACAGTTAAGAAAAAATTGTCCTAGACAACAACAATTTAATATTAGGCCTTTGGAAGAACTTCTTGGTAATATGGAAATATCTGGCAAATGGATGGAATTAATTAGCAAGGGTTGAAAGAGCTTCATAATTTGTCAAATTCCTCTTTGCTAATAATAGCACATATAATTTAAATGTAGAAGCATCAAAGGCAAAAGATCACTTTTAGGTGTCTGTTCGCCTTTCAGTAATCCCTACCTTTGGAATAGAATAGTCTATATAGTTCCATATGAAATCATGTCTTTAGACAAGAATAATTAACCAAGTAGAGTGATAGTTAACCATGTCTGGTTTTAAAAGTATTTAATTTGACTGGTATAGAGTCATATAATATAGATTCAATATATTATTTTCTTCAAATTGTTAATTCAAAATTTTCTCTTATAATATGCAATGTATTCCTTTTTCTTGCATCTCTTCAACTTTTGGCCATTTCAGTGTTTAAAGTGAAATTATATTTTTGAATATTTTACCTAAGTTAAGTAACTGTTATGAGGTAAATACATAAGTATAGGTATAAAATAAATATCTTTAGCAAATGTGTGCAGCATATTAAAGAAACAAATATATACTATAAAGGGCATAGGATTTTGCACATTTACTAATAATCTTTAATAATTATGTGTCTTTCATGTATGCCATTACTATCCAACTTATGATGTTCTTTCTCTCGGTGTATATACAGTCTAGAAAGTTATGGAGAAGCCTATCTTTCATTAACATAATATGATAAATGTATTTATTGGAGAGTGAAAAGAGGGAATGAAATACATTAGGCAACAGAAGATTGTCTAAGATATCAATTCACAAACAAATCATTGTGTACCTAAATCCGAAATAAGAAATTTGTTGAAGCAAAAACCAAATGTAATCCATCCAAAAGAGGAAAAAAATAGTCACGAAAATATTAAAATTTAAAACGACAGAAAGATTTGAATTTTGATTTCACCAGAATCAGAAACTGGGGCAAAGTGGGTAACATCTCCAAATTTTGTTTGAAAGAACAACAAAGAAGGAGAAAAGAAAAGAGGACCTACTACAAAGGTAGCCTTTGCCGACTAAGACCCAGCAGAGAATAAACACAGACAAGTAAATGTTTTCTTCCCACCACTTTTTTTTTATTCTCCACAACTCATCCTCCAAATTCCAAAGTGTGGAGAAGAAAATAAGAGGTATGTGTGTAAATATATATTCATAAATAATATTCTAGAATATGTGAATTTGTAAATCTGGCAGGAAATGGTAGTCTTACATGCAGAATTTTGTACTGAATTTTATACTGAATTATCTGAAAGTGTTAGACAATTTAATAAGTGATCTGTATAGGCATATATCCCTATTACAGTATACAATACAGGAACTCAGAAGTACTTTTTCATGTTTATTCAAATTTTTTAAGAAGTATGGAAAGCAAATTGATATAAATTGCATTTCTGGTTTTCTATAATGCAATAAAAGAAGCTAATGAATACATGCCACAGAGATTTAAAATATATTAAGAGTGTTTCCAGTAACAATGCACCATGAGAGGTAACTAAAGTCAATTTGTGTATGAATTTAACAATTATCATATGTGTCTAATCCTGCTAAATGTAATACCATCACAAATATATTATTCAAACAGAAAACCACCCAGGTTCCCTAATCTAATTCCCCATACTGCCTGAGCTATAATTGTAAGCAGTGGGCTTTTCTTTATTATTCTGTAATTTATTTATGATGTTTACAAATATTTATATATATTTTTTAATTTCAAAGACAGAGTCATTTACACTAAAGAAGGTAGTGGTATGGGTGGAACTAGCTACCAAGGGAAGAAAGACACTTGGTTTAAAATGTATAGTAGTGATTCATAAAAAGAGAATGAATCTTATAAATTTGCCTAACTTTCACCAATTTATGTATATAAATTGATTATGAAAGATAGTTATGTGGAAAAAATAATAGGAGCTATCCTGGATCATAAAATGGAAAGAAATTATTTTACTTATCAATTGAAATTGTCTTGTAATTGCTCTAACAAAAATATATTTCTCATAGCCAAGCAGGATTTAATAAAATAAAACAAGATTTACTTAACAAAAGATGTCTTAGACTGGGGAACCCTTGAAGTAGAGCTTGGAACAAAGATTTATATGCAAGCTGCTTGAGATTATTTCCTAAAAGCAGCTTGCATATATATCCTTGTTCCATACTTGAAGAACTGAAGAAAGGAGGAAAAGGAGGAAAGGAGGAAAGAGGTAAGGGGGAAAATCTAGTCACTTTGTAATAATACACATTGTTGTGAGCAACTGAGGCTTCATTTCAGTTGGGAGATTCAAAGGAGAGTGCAGAATGTCTCCTAGAATTGCCCACCTAAGGTTTAATGCATCTGCTGCTACCACCACTTTAAGAGTTAAGAGTTGTTCTCAAGGGCATTAATTTCCCTTTGATTTGGGATTACTATGAAGCATAATGAAGTAACACCCATTTACGTCTGCAGCTCAGGAGAAAAGTTGACACAGACAACAAGATGCTATTAAGACCAGGTATCTCAAAACACATGCAGAATTATCCATGAAACCAGAGGTACAATTATATGTGAGGCAAGGAAGATGTATGGTGGGGTAACTGAGGCATTGGATACCGTCTACCACTTACATCATTTTAGTCTTTTATCGCATTGAATTTTCAAATTGATTGCTGGCCTCGTTTTGTATATAGCACAGCAGACTATATACAATGGTCACTGAAACAAACTATAATCTCCACTGTTATATTTATCATTTTTCTTTTTCACCCATACATCCTAGATTTTTTTCAGCCTGGATCAGCAATTCAGCTGGTCTAGCTTGTTTCCATGGTGGGTTGATTTTTCTTTCATCTCAAAAAATTAAGCTCTTTGTTGTCTTTCCCTTGTTAGGCTACTGTCATTAAAATTGTTGCTCACCACTGTCACTAGGCATAGAACTGCAAAGAGACAATTCAGTGAATCTCTTAAATTCTGGACAAACTCCACCAGTCCACCATTTTGTACCAGCCATCCTAGCTGAGCAACCCTTAAAACCTTTCATTAATATGGCATGTCTCTGAATCTTTGTACAGTTCATTTCACATAGACAGTCATTTACATGTCCTAGCATGGCATAATAAATATATACCATTGCCTACTCACTAGATCCAATTTTCATGATGTAATCATGAAATGTGTGATATTCTGCAGAACACCAAATTGAGGTACTTCATATTATCTTTGAACAGGCAAAAGTAAAATTAATATATCCTTTAGATAAAATAATTGTTATCCTCCTATTCTTGTCACAAAAGGCAATTTTTTTCATCTCAATTAATAGTGAAAATGATACATTTGTTATATGTATAGAAGCACACTAAGTTTCCAAGCCTGTTTTGACATCTTTAGGTAAAAGTACCTCATTTAGAACTGCAAAAGTGATTGGGGCTCATGTTTGATTAAAATTATGGTAATCCACCATCTTTTGTTACAAACTATCTGGTTTGTGCAAAATCAACACAGTTGAATTGATCATGAAAATACTAGCGACCACATCTCCAACATCCTAAAGGTTTATGATAGTAGATTAATTTCTTCCTGAGATTCAACATTGCTTTATTTGACTATCTTGTCTGCTTGGGATTTCAGTACCTTCCAGTTGGCTTTTCTTATCATCATGGCTCTCACCCCATTGGTCAAGGAGACAATGATATTTGCCAACTACTAACTCATCCCAAGTGGTCAGGCACTTGCACTATTTCTAGAAAGAATAATCTTTATGCACAGTCTAGTGATCAAGTTCTTATCTTAAATTCTAGTATATGTAATCTGGAAGTTAACTTGTCTACTCCACTCCTGTCCGAAAAACAAGTCTTGGTTGTACACACAGATGCGAAAATAAACTGAAGAAAACACTTTCAAAAAATCAGAACACTCAAATCCTAATCTTGGATCTCCACCAAGAGTAGATGTTTGACTTCAGAAAAATCACTTAGACTCTCTTACATTTCAGGGATTCAAACACTAAAATAGGATGCTGGCCTAGATGATCATTCAATAACTTTTTATAATATTTCCATTATTGCAGGATGGTATAGGAGATTTTGTCAGTTAGGTATCTATAAATTTCAATGAGAATGTCACAAAACATTGCTAAAACAGAAAAGAGGTGCCAGATATTCAAATATAATTATTGCTATGTAAGAGATTAACAACTAATCCATATTGAATATTTACTATGCTAAACGTTTTATACTGATTATTCATTTCATTCTCTCACCAAAATTTTGAGGTTGATTCTGCTATAATTCCCTTTTACATATGATAAAATTCATAATTAGAGAGGAAAGATATAATGTGTTTAAGACTTATAAAAAAGCTACTAATTAACAGGAGTATGATTTGAACCACTGCAATCCGTTGCCAAATCTTCTTAACCTTTTGATTATACAACCACTTATCAATATTTTTCTATTAAATAGCCAATTCAGTAAAAATGAAATACCCAAATCAGTTTAAGTAGTTTTTTTATTTGTTCTGATTCCTGATTGATTTGTGATTATTTTTGCTTTGGCATTAGTTCTGCCAGAGTGATGGCTCTGGTACCATTAGTAAGGGGAAAAATTCCTTAATTTGGCATTTATTCAGCTAGTATTATCTATTGTTGTGACTTTTATTAAATAAAAATGTTGAAGAAAATAGTGATATGAAGCAATTGTACAGAACTTTCTAGAGCTTTATGGTAGAGGGTAGAGATGTTTACTTTTTTTTCTTCCAAAAGACTGAGAGAGCAAGACTTTTTTTTTTTTTTTTTTTTTTTAAGGAAGCAGTTAGAAGGAAGATCTTTGAAACCTCTCCAGAATTTCTTGATTACTTCTCATCTGGTCTAATTTTTCCCTGATGAGAAGCTGTGCTTGAGAGTAATAAGTACTGCATGAACTAAATACGTCACATTTGACTGTCTGCATAATGGCAATGGTGGAAAGGAATCAAATGGATTTAGGTTTCATCAACCTGAAGCTATTGATTTTTCAGCTTTCCATGAGCCGCAAAATGGAGTTAGCAAAAACCACTTTTTGCATTCAAAAGAGTGAACAGCCAGGGAATATAAAGCCATTTTTGAATGTAATGTACATTTCTTTAGCCAGCTTGCAACTCACCTCTAACTCCTTCAACAGAAATAGCACACCTGCACTTCACAAATGTACACAACACAAAGTAGAGAGGTGTTTTGTTAACCCTTCGTTATCCTGCTGATAAATATGCACAGATACACAACTAGCTATATATTTAAAATTCATTAAGCATCAGCAGATCTTATCTTTTTTTAAA
The DNA here is from genome assembly GCF_028858775.2 of Pan troglodytes. Taxonomy (NCBI): domain Eukaryota; kingdom Metazoa; phylum Chordata; class Mammalia; order Primates; family Hominidae; genus Pan; species Pan troglodytes. The sequence continues at coordinate 116,736,077 of NC_072401.2, read as the reverse complement.
AAATAGAACAGGGAAAATTGAAGAAATAATTTTGAAAAATAGGTATATAGTAAAAGATGTGCTTCAATTTAACTCTGCATGTTCATTTAAATATTTTTAAATTCTCATTTTAAAATTATAATTATATTTTGAATAAATTAAATATATTAAATATATTTAGTGAATATATTTATGAATATATAGTATTCATAATATATTATGAATGTATAGTATTCATAATATATTATGAATGTATAGTATTCATAATATATTATGAATGTATAGTATTCATAATATATTATGAATGTATAGTATTCATAATATATTTATGAATATATTATTTACATATTATATATATTATATATTTATGAATATATTATTCATAAATATAATCACAAAATATATTTAATGAGTAAATTAAATATATTAAAATATATTAAATTATATTTTGAATAAATTTGTTCATTTTTGTGATTTAAGAAAAATACTGTATATAAACCAGCAGCAAAATGGCTGTCATTTTCATTTTTGCCTATTTTATTTTTTATGAGTTTTGAAAGGTCAAGAGGCTTTTGTTTTACTTTTTGTTGTCAGGAAATTACAGATAAACCCCAGTTAAGTACATATCTTGTTTGTGAAATTCACGTTTGTCATTTCTTAAGTGTTTTTTTTCCTGCCATTCTATTCAAATTAGTGTGTCCTTGGAAATAAACAGCACCATTCATTTATTAGTTTCTAGCTTATCACATGAAATTAAACATCAGGATGTGCAGTAATTAGAAATCACCTCACCCTGGAAAATGGCATAATGACAGGGTCCTTGAAATCAGTAGAGGTTAAAGCTGCATGTTTAGAGCACATTTGTATAAACCTAAGATACAGTTCTGATTAGAGATACTGTATGAATGCCACTACAATTAAAAGTTATATTTAATCTAGTAGAAAGAGCTTATTTTAAGACTGTGACCTTAGAAATGCATCTTGTAAGAAAAAGTATCTCAGGCAGAAAATAATGTACGATGCCCTTTCCTCAAACATCTTGAGTTCAACCAATTTTCGATTTCAATTACTTAGTATTAGTAATGATATTAATATATAATGCATATAAGTTATGAGGTACGATGTGCCAATCTAAAGAATTGTGGCAATTGTGAGTTGTTTAAACAGAAAAAACGGTTACGTTATACCACCTTATCATATGGCCAAATAAATAAAGATTTACTAAGGATGAAAAACCTGAAACTACAGAAATATCAGCAAGTGTATCAGCAAATGTCAGTAAGTATTCTTAGACTTTGGGTTGTGAGTGTTTTTTTGTAATCATAATGCCAAAGCAACAATAATCAGGAATAAAACTAACTCAACCAACATGGGACAGAAGTTTGCATTGTAAAAATGTATGTGGAACAACACATACATTTACAGAAACCTAATAGTCATTCCTGAAAGAAACTGTAATAGAGCAATGGTACTGAATTCAAGACAGTATCTCTAAGGATATTACAAACAGTACTTCTTAGGTCTCTAATTTTCTCTTTTAATTTTAAAATTACTCATTTATCCCTTCTAATATTGTCTCTCTTTTCCCACTGGCACTTTAAAAAACTTGAAAATATTTCCCACGTTCACAGTTAAATTCCTGGGTGGTGATAGGGCATAAGCGGGGGTGGGGGGCGGGTCTGATTAGCTTTGCTACTGTCATCTATGTTTGGCAGCAGCCTCCACACAAAACCATACTGTGGACTACTGGTCCAGCTACAAAGATTTGCAAGTGAAAAGATTCTACAACATAAAAGAAGCGGAACTTGAGTTCAATGTAATAAGAAAGGTGTAATCTTAGTTATATAATTTTAATTTTTGGAGGTGTAACTTTCTGAGAATGTGTCAAAAAGGAGGTTATAATTAAAATAATATAAAATATCAAATTAAACTGAAAAGGAAAATTACTAAAACGCTTGAAAGATTACATGGGAGGAAAAATATTATAAGGAAATTAATACCTCCAAAGCCATATTAAAATAAACTTTATAAATCATAAAGAGCTGAACTAATGCTGCAGAAATAAAATAAGAAAACTGAAGAAAAACTTGTGAGCCACACATAGAATGTGGAGGTAACAAGGAGATAAATATATATATATAATATATTTCTAAATTGTATTTAGAAATAACCACAGCTAGTGGAGCAGATGCAATATTCAAGCTAGAACAGATGAAAAAAAACAGTGATCTTAAAAATTACTAAAACTTATAAATGCCAATGACTCACTGAGATGTCTCAAAATTGGTAAACATAAATCAACACCCTTAAAAGGTATGTTTTTTGTGTAAAAATAAATTAATATAAAATAATATGCACACATCCAGATAGAAAAACCAGCTACTTAAAAGCAAATAACAAAAAAATTGTTACTTATGAGTACACAAAAATCATATTGGCCGAAGTTTTCTCAACAACAAAATTCAATAGTGGAATACCATTCTAGTTTTTCAACATTAAGAAAATTTTCTAAAGACTGAAAAAAAGAGACTCAAAAATTTGAAAAAGTAACATGATGGTACTAATACAATAAAATATATAAAACATACATCACAATTCACCAGAGATTTAGCAAAGAAACAACTAGAAGACATCACATGAATATTTAGCTATGTTTTGTCTAAATGATTATTATAATTTTGTAAAAATTAACATAAATATTAAATCAGAGAAACGAATTCTGAAAGATGAGGTTAAAAACAAACCACTGAATTTTCTCTAAACATAAATCTAATAAATTAGAATTTAAAAATCAATTTAGGAAGAAGATGGGAAAAGGTAACAAGAAAAAGATGCTCATCTTTTTTTGTAAGCAAAAAGATAATGCCAGCAACTACCTCCTTTCAGACAAGGGGATGCTCCTGTTAAATCTTTGGATGACTCTGTCTTCTTACCTTGTCCAGAGCTTTCTCAGGACTTGAACTTAAACCAACATCTTAAGACTATTAGGGAAAGGCCAAGCCAACATTGGAGACCTTGGCCCCTTTTACTTAACTAGTGCTAGCAATGAACTGATTCCAGATTTATTCGTTTGTAAGAAAGATAAAGTATTTTTATATGTAACTGTAATTAAATTTCTAGTTATTCATAGTTAAATGCAATCTCAATTCTCAAAGGTATTACAAGATCTTACCTCATTCTTAAAAGTAATAAAAAAAAATCAGATTAGCATAAGCATTTAGCAATTAGCATAGCCATAAAATCACCCTTAGAGAAATTTAAACTATTAGGCACAGGGCCCAACTTTTCTAGAAAGTTAAAAAATGATATAAATAAAACATAGGCCATAAAGTAAAAACAAAACACTAGGAGCATCGAGAATATAAATCATAAAACAAAACAAAATAAAATGAAAGTTATATAAGAAATTAAACATTTTAAAAAATAAAACCTTATTGGAATTCAAGATCCATATATTCATTATTGATAAAATGTAAAATGTTGGCAAATAATACATAACTGAGCAAAATTTTATCAGAGAAGTTCAAACAAAAAGATGCAAGACTAATAACAGTAATAAGCAATAAATAATGAAGTATATTTCAGGGCAAATTAAAGAAGTCTATAATTTGGATAGAAAAGAGGCTTTGCTGAACTACATAACTTTGAATATATATGAAGGAAATTCTTTTTTTTTTTGGAGAGGGAGTCTCGCTCTGTTGCCCAGGCTGGAGTGCGGTGGCGCGATCTCGGCTCACTGCAAGCTGCGCCTCCCAGGTTCAAGCCGGTCCCTGCCTCAGCCTCCTGAGTAGCTGGGACTACAGGCGCCCGCCACCATGCCCGGCTAATTTTTTGTATTTTTAGTAGAGACCGGGTTTCACCGTGTTAGCCAGGATGGTCTCGATCTCCCGACCTCGTGATCCACCCGCCTCGGCCTCCCACAGTGCTGGTATTACAGCCATGAGCCACCGCACCCGGCCTGGAAATTCTTATAAATACAAATATAAATTGAAGGAAACACAGGAAAGGACATTAACAAACCACTCACAATCTTTCAAAATATATGTAAATATATATATATATATATGTAAGTATCCATACTTCTTATGTAAAAATAGAGTTTACATAAAAATAAATAGAAAATACAATCTCTGCTTTTGCCTAGTCTCAACAGCACAAACACAATGAGAATATAGAGAGTTGAAAGGACATTTAACATAGCCAAATATGTAGGATAGCTCTTAGTTTTAAAAATTATTCCCTGATCACAGTCATATATTAGATCATGAAGAAAATCTCAGAAAACTCCAATAAATAGAAACTACTTCAGCCACATGTTCTTTCAAAAGGTAATAAAATTATGAATTAATTGAGCAAAAACCAAATAAAATATCCATTTGGTTATTAATTAACATTCCTCTGAAAAATTTGCTCAGTTAGGAAATTCTGAAACAACTAGAGATTATTACTGAAAGTGGGAATACTTTTAAGCGCTTTAGGATGTATCCACATTGGCTTCTGAGGTTTATAAAGTGAAATGCTTACATTTAAATAATGAATTAAATTAATTAAACATCAAATTAAGAAGTTGAAAAAAAGTAGGATATGATAAATAAAAAAAACGAATAGTGGAGAAATAGGCAAGTTAAAGACAAATGTTATCAACTAGAAAAAGAAAAAACCACAGAATAACTAAATTAATCCAAAAAATATTTCTTTGGTAGATATAATCAAAATATAAAATATATAAAGCTTTTACAAGTTTAATTAAATCACCACACAACTAGGAATATTTATGACTAATAAATAAAAACACAAGTATGGTTTTCAAATATAGAGAATATTATATCCTTACCAAAATCTTCTAAAAACAAAACATGATTTCAACAAAATAATAATCATAGTAAAATGAAAAGAGTGAAATAAATAACTTTTTAAAATTCTGAACACAGGTGATTTTATAGCGGATATGTTAGGTTTGTGTGGACATTCCAAGTCTGTGCAAAATCTTCCAGAATATAAGAAACACTTTGTTAAAAAAAGTTTTTAAAAACATTTACAAACCTTTATATCAAAATCTGATAAAAATAAAAATGAAACTTTAACCTTATTTCGCTAATGCATATAGATGCAAATGTCTAATAAATAAAATACCAGCAAATCTGATCTTAGTTTACTCAATGATTAATGATTACTTTAAGTATCTTTACTATCAGTTAGGTTTTGATATGCATTACAATCAAATGCATATCAAAATTATGTGCCAGGTCTCCAAAGAGAAAAATGGCCGAATTGAACCACAACTCTCCTTTTCTTCCTTGTGTCTTGTGTGTACTGCTTTGCAGGATGCATTTTTCTGACCTGAGATCATGATAGAAAATGTTATCAACTTTACTATCCAACCCATTAATTACATGTTTTTATTTTATCCATGTCTTCTTGCTTTTTTTTTATTCTTCTTAGAGAAGACCACTTTATTAAAGTATGCAATATGTTCTCATATCTTAATATGACAATTAGTCTTGTTTTGTTTTTGCTTTATTTTCTCCTTTCTCCATTGGCTTTCTTTTCTCATTTTTCCACTTTTTGTTAGTTTTGGTCGCTCACTTTTCATGTTGGTGGCTTTCCTCAAATATTGGGTAAGCTTTTACTATTCCATTACATTTAAAAGTGAAACACTTGAAGCTGATTGGAAGCTCTCTGTAAAGGCTTTGTTGATTGAAGACATTTACTGTGGGATGAGCTGCAATGACTCTGTTTTTCCTTAGTGGTATCTCTTAATTTCCTGCTGTGCAAATAAATACCAGATTGCTTCGTTTATTCTCAGAATGGGGAAAGGGACCTGAGTTCCGCTTTTCACTCAGGCTGTTTATAGTCCCAAGCCTGGCCCTGTCCTCTTCTATGCTTGTAGTTCATGTACTGAGTTTTCTTAGAAAATAAAACTTTAGTGTTGAGGGATGGATTGGTTGTAAGAAAGGGACCTGGGAGTGAGGAGTCAATATAATACAATACAGCCTCTTACACAATCTCCTGTTTTCAGGTCCCCATTTTAGCTATGTCTTTTTCAATAACTTATGTTCCCAGGAGCTGTGGAAACAATTCTATTTTGTGTCAGGCATGCCCCCTGCAGGTACTTTTTTATAAATCCGCTAAGTGAGGAACCATACTTCTCTTTATGTTATTTTCTCTCTTGCTGTATTTGACTTTATAGATTTTTATGTATTTTGAATTCCTATTTTAGTGAGTTTTCATAAAAAGAGGGGATAAATGTTAGTGATCAATCAATGGTCTATGTCTAACCAGAAGCTTCAGAGTCAAATTAGTGAATTAGAATGATGTAATCCTTAAGAAAAGTTTTGATTGTGTAATTTTTGATTATACATAATAAAATTATCATAAATGAAATAAAATTATTTTATGCATTCTATCTCATATAATCATGAATTTATCTACTTTGTATTTATCAAAGACCCTATGTAGTCTAAACATGCTTTTCTTGCATGTGGCTCTAGAATTTAATCCCTATTATATTAAAATCTAGCAGAAACATTGGGAAAGAATTATAAGGTTTGAAATTACTCATGATTTTTTAATCATATTGCTGTTATGAGTTAATTTCTTATTATTTTGTGTTTCTTCAAGTGAAATTTTAAAAATTGCAATTGATTGAATACTCAGTATAGCTGTATTCCATTTCATTAAAAACTTAAACTTATACATCATATCATACAATTTAATTTGAAGATACCTTTCAGCTATATATTCATGATAGGAAGATATTTCACAAGTGCATGCTGTAAAAATTGCTATGGTATTACTTTTTTTTTTTGTCACAGAAGCCATATTATTGCTGAGAGCAAATAAGCTTAAACCTCAAAGGATTTACTTCGGAAGTTAAAAGGTCCACTAAAGAAGTGAAAACCCACAATGCTCTAATGGAATTTAAACATAGCAAAACCTCTTCTCCCTCACACTATCATTAACCGCTACGAGGCTTTTTTGATGAAGTTTAAAAAGCTTCTTCAATAAATTCCCATAAGCAAGCCAAAGTAAGGACAAAGTGGTAGCCTGAATTTTAGAGCTATATTTTCTTGTTTGATTTTATTTAATAGCGCTTTATTACTTTTAGCCAGTTTATTGTTTTCTGTCACCTGACCCTTGGAGTAAAAACAGTATTGTCGCATGACTTAATATTTAAAAGTCAATAAGGACACAAGAAAGGCACTGTGTGAGACTTTTCTAAAGACATGCTTGAAATTCACTGACAATCTTTTCTCATTGCTATATGCAGGAGTGTCTTGCTAAACATGAAAAATGGGTTTTTAAGCTCACTTGGTGGGAGTAATTTCAGTTATAAAATGTAAGCCTCTCTTCATAGGAAATTCGTGTAAGATAGACCCAGATCCCTAAAATAAAATGGTAAAGCAACACATAAACATAAAAAGACCAAAGACAAGTTGCATTTTCTTAAAAAATTAAGAATCAAGACCAGCTATTTAATTTTTAATTACCTTTTTTTAGTCACTGTAAGTTTTGTAAGATAAAAAATTGAAACTTTTCAAAGTCATAATCTGTTTTCTAATTTTAAGACTCAAAATCCTCAACTTTAGGTTTCTGGTCCCAGGGCAACTAAAATATTTAAAAATTTTTTAAATGAGGTAAAATTTTGCGAAGAAACTGAAATAACCTTCAAACCCAGTTCCACTAGAAAGGAATACATAAACTGAGCTATACCATGACATAGCACTTTCTACAATTTCTTTCACACACAACTCCTTTCTTCCTAAGGCTTAGGGATAGTTTGAAGATTTAGATTTTCTTCTACCCAGTTTCCTTTACTTCTTCTGGGGTTTAATTTTCCTGCTAGTCCTTCTACTTTAGCTTCTTAATTCATTCAAAATAGTTCAGGTTATGCTGTAGTAACAACTCCAAATTTTCACTGGGTTACCTCAATAAAGATGTGCTTTTGCTCTGAATTTATGGTATCTCCACAGCAATATAAGCTTTCACACTAGCTGCAGCAAGGGAAGAGTCAGGCTGAATAATGGATCATTGCTTTCCATCAGAAATAAGATACCTCACTCCTCCTAACATTAGATTGACCAAAACAGTCACACTGTGTAATTCAAGGGGGAATGATCTGCCTGTAGTCCTTGCTACTTGGGAGGCTGAGGCAGGAGGATTGCTGGAGCCCAGAAATGCAGAAGGGCCAGACTTTGGTGAACAGGGGTAGTACCTATCAAGTTTTTTTTTCTTTTTACTGGACTATTTTAAGTTCATTAATATAACTTAGAATCATAATTTTCTAATTTTGCTTCTATCATTAGAATCAACATTTTATGATTGGATAAAAAGCAGGAAGAAAAGGATATGCAGGGTTTTACATCAAGGAAGAAATAGAAAACCTTTGATTCTGGTCATACCTCTGTTCCACATGCATTCATAAGCTCTTGGTAGTTCAGTAGACCCAGAATACTTTCTATGATTAAGAAACTCAAAAGGATAACTTTCAAATTATTTCAAGAAGAAATGAAAAATTGTATCAAATTGTTTTCTGTGGTCTCATATCTATACTCACATATTTTGCTCTGTCTGCCTTACATTTTTCAATGTCAGAAAGATTATTCCAGGAATATTACAGATTTTTTATGTCTCCTAATGTCTATTCTTTCTGCTTGGAAAAGAAAACCTAGGGCTATGCAAATTCATGGTCACAATGTCTCATTTTAACTATGCTTCGCTTACACAGCATTTTAGAACATTAAGAGTTCCCTATGTAGACAAACTTTTAAATAATTTATCCCCTTACCTTTTGAATCATCTAGATTTCACTTTTTACTTGATCATTCCTTCAGGCTACAGAGGTCCTCTAGATTCCAATATTAACAATAATTTCCTCTTGTCCTTGCATACCTCAAACTAATATCTAAATTATCTGCTTTTCTTCATAGCCATTTGAAGAGTTATTTTTCCATCTCCACTTCTTCGCCTTTTATTCACTACTTGTTATATTATTTACTATCTTTGTTTTTGTAGGAAAATCTCATTTAAAATTCACAAAAAAGAAAGCAATAATTTCTCATATTTCTCTTACCCCAAACCATCATTAATATTTTGTTATTATTGGTACCATTGTCACACTGAAATGTGTTTCTTGTTTCTGCATCACTCTGCCATTCTTTTTGTGTGTCAAATAAAATTTCCATATATACATGGGTTTATATCTATGCTGTGGTTCTATATCTAGGCTTTCTCTTTAGATCCTTTTGTCTATGTGTTTCCTACTGTGCTAACCCTCTCCATGTTAATTACTATAGCTCTATAGCTGCTCTGAGGATCTGGAAGGGCCAGTCTCTTCACATTGCTCTTTTTTTCTAGAATTCCTTTGCCTATTTTTGATCATTTGCTTTTTGATGCAAACTTTAGAATCAGACTGACAAATTAAATGTAAAATGTAAAGTTAAGTGAAACAAACCATACTGAGAATTTTACTAGAATTGCAGCCACTTTGTTGTCTGTATCATAAAAATGTTGAATTTCCCAACCCTTGAAATAGTTATATTTCTATCGTTTTAAGGTTTTCTTTAATATCATATAGTCAAGTTTTATAATTTGCTCTCTACAAAATTTACACACTTAAAAATATTTACTAATAATTTTATAAAGAATCAATGTTGAATTTTCTTGCATATTTTCCATTTTTATCAAGATAATATAATCTTAACCTTTTCATTTAACATGTTGAAGTATGAATTACTTGAAGCCTTTTGAATTATAATATATTTTTATTATTATTATTTTTTGAGATGGGGTCTCCCTCTGTTGCCCAGACTGGAGTGCAGTAGTTCAGTCACAGGCCACTCTAATCTCAAACTCCTGGGTTCAGGCAATCCTCCTGCCTCAGCCTCCCAAGTACCAAGGACTACAGGCACATGCCATCACACCCAGATAATTTTTTTTCCTTTTTCTTTGTGTATAGATGAGGTCTCACTATGTTGCTCAGGCTGGTCTTGAACTCTTGGCCTCAGGTAATCCTTTTGCCTTGGCTTCCCAAAGCTCTGGGATTATAGCATGAGCTACTGTGCCTGGCATGAATTACATTATTTTTATAGATGTTCACCCCATGTAAAAGCCACCTTGTGAATATAAATATGCAGGGTGAATTTTTCTCTTCATTTATTGTCAAGGTTAAGATTTTTAAATTCTCCAATCAGTTCCTTTCTGTGCAATGGGGTTTAATTTTCATTAAGCTGTAGGGGTTTGCTTTATGTAACTCAATTCTGAATCTTGGGCAGGCTCTGAGTTTTATCTTCTCTCCCTCATACCCCATTATGTAATGAGGTTCATTAAAGCAAAACCTCAAGTTCCCAGGGTTTGTCAGAAAACCCTCTGGCTGAAAACAAGCTTTGGTGTTCACTTACCTCCCAAGGTTCCTGCTTTAATTTCATTTTTAATCACAGTGTATTTCTTACTTTTGTGCAGCTCAGTGATGCATTAAAATTGTTTTCAACTTTTACCCAGCATTTGAGTTGCTTTAATCAAATCCAAAGTATCATTCTGATCTTTAATCTGCCATACGCCAGATATAGAACACTATGGACTGAAATCCATTCACGTCTGGTTTTTAACCACAAAACCACCACTAACACTATTTTTGTCAAAGATCATAACCAAACATACAGAACTTGTTTAGCCCTTACTTGCCCAGCAAAATTTCTGATTTGGCTACTAGCTTCTTCTTGGTGCACTTACTTCACTTACATTTTATAACAAAACACTGTTGGGTTTTTTTTTTGTTTTTTTGGGTTTTTTTTGTTTTTTGGGTTTTTTTTCTTCTTCTTCTTCTTCTTCTTATTATTATTATTATTATTATTATTATTGGTATTTCTTTTGCTGCTCCATCTCAGGCTTTATTCCAGACACTACATGTCAGAGAGATTGAATCTTGGGGGTAGACCTTGGGCATTTGCTCTTTACAGTTTCTTCCTACATGAGCTCACATATTCTCAAGGCTTTATATAGCAACTATATCCTGACAGCCTCCAAAATATATCCCCTACCCAGACTTCTTTGAAGTCTCAACTGATTAATGCAACTGTAAACTTGATTCATCCATATATAAGACTTTCAACTACTTATCACACTTATAATTGAACTCTGCCTTTTCTGAAAGTGATTTGTTAATAAGTTCTTTCTCAATAAATAAAAGGAATATACATACATTCAAGTGAACAAGCCAGAGACCTAGAAATCATTCTAAATTACTTTCTGTTCTACCTTGCCCAACCACCACCTTTCCAAATTAAGTTCATCAGCAACTGCTATCAAGTCTACATACAAAAAAAAAACTCTGTCTCTGCCAAACCATTGTTTGCGTAGGGTCCATAATTTCTCACATGAACTCAACCCAAGTCTTTTAACACCTCACTCATCCCTGCAAGCTAGTCTTGATACAGCAGCTAGAGATGTACTTTAAATCATAAATTAGATTATGCTCCCACTAATTAAAACCACCCTATTATTTGTGCAAGAGAAACAAAACCTATCTTTCTTACCATTTCCAAAGAGCCCTTAAGGCTATGATCATGTGATTTCTACCAGACTTCCCATCCTCATCTGGTATAATATGTCCTCAGCAAGTCCCTGAATATACAAGCTTGGTGTGACTGAAAAGGTCTTTCTCCCACTAAGCAAAGTTAGAACAAAAGGCTTCAGCTTCACTACCACAACCTCAGAGAACAGATTCAACACCACCCACTGTCCTATTCTTTTCCTGCGCCTCTGCCTACCCTCCATTATTCTCTTTCAGAAGTTCGCTTCTATTTCATTCACAATACTTGTTTCAATTTCCAAGTTTATGTCCATTTCTTGATAATTTGTTAATTGCCTATTAGATAATACATTCTAAGATGATATGGCCTTGTATATTTTATTTTCATTATTCCCAGTACAGTATCTGATACTTCCTAGTTGTTTAATAAGATAAAATATTGTGTGTGTGTGACTGTGTGCGTGTGTTAACTGGAGAGGATACATTTTATACTAATTTATAACATGCAATCAGAAAAATATGAAAATCTTAAATGTTCTAATGTTCTTTGTTCACGTCATCATACTCAATTAATAATTAGCTGTTAAATCAATGAATGCATATCTAAAGTTTACAGCTTTAACTATCAGATTTTTTTAACCATTCATAGTCTTTTTAAATATATAAGTATGTATTTGGTATACTTGATATATACCCAACAGATAGATATACATAAATCAATCAAAACATATGCACAAGTGTTCATAGAAGTTTATATATTAGAATTCAATAACGAGAAACAGCCCAAATGACCACCATAGCAGAATGAATAAATTGTGCTTTATCTGTAAAAGTAAGAATCACATAGTAATGGCAGTAAACAAATTGCTGCTATGCAAAACACAAAGGCTCAGTATCAAATTTGTATTATTCAGTGAAAGAACCAAGACATAAAAGGAAATATACTATATGATGCCAGTTATGTAGAGTTCAAAAGTAGGTAGAATTAATATATGACAGAAGTTAGTATAGTGGTTGTTTGGAGAGTAATAAGAGAGAGCATAAAGGAGGCTTTCGAGATACTATAATATTCTATTTCTTGAATATGTGGTATGTGCTAAGAAGAAATGAAAAACCATTTAAAAAACCAATAAAGACCATTATTTCCCAATTCCATTGCAGGCTAAACTTTGTTATATCAAGGAATAAAATTACTAGGTCACATGTTCTACATCAGTGGATACCACCAAAGAATTTTCTTTTTTTGAGATGGAGTCTCCCTCTGCCGCCAGGCTGGAGTGCAGTGGCGCGATCTCAGCTTACTGCAACCTCTGCCTCCTGGGTTCAAAAGATTCTCCTTTCTCAGCCTCCGGAGTAGCTGGGACTACAGTTGCGTGCCACCATGCCAGGCTGATTTTCTGTATTTGTAGTAGAGACAGGGTTTCACCTTGTCAGCCAGGATGGTCTTGATCTCCTGAACTCCTGATCTGCCCACCTCAGCCTCCCAAAATGCTGGGATTGCAGGCATGAGCCACCGCGCCCGGCCTGCCAAACAATTTTCTAAGTTATTTTTACTATTTTGCACTCTCACCACCTGTATGCGAAAAGTTCATTTACTCCACATTCTTACTAGAACTAGGTATTGTCTCTCTTTTAGATTTAACATTTTGGAGACTGTGTGAACAATGGCATTGCCTCTTAATTTGCCTTTTTTGCCGTTAGTGAGATTGGGAATTTTTCATATGTTCCTTGGTCATTTGGATATCCTTTTATAATGCCCATTGAAAACTTTCACCTAGTATTTTATGGAGCTTTTTACATTGTCGAATTGTACACGTTCTTATATATTGTGTATATAAGCCTCTATCAAATACATGCCTTGCAAAGTCTCCCAGTCTATGCTATACCTACTCACATTTTCCGTGGTGTGTTTTGATACATAGAAGGTCTTAATGTTAATGTAACCCTATTTCTCTTTCTGTTTTTCCTTTATGACTAGTGCCTTTGTGACCTAGTTAAAAAATTTCTGTCTAATCCTAGGTCATGAAAGTACTCTCCTATGTTTTCTTCTGGAAGATTTATTTTTCTGTCTTTCACATTTACATCTATTTTCTGTATGGAATTAAATTTTTAATATATTGTTAAGTAGAAGGCACAGTTGATTTTTTTCTTACACATGTATTCAGTTGACTCATGACTATTATTGAAAAGACCATTATTTCCTAATTATATTACAGAATGAACTATCGGGTGATTATTTGTGTCTGTTTCTAATTTTTATTCTTTTCTATTAGTACATTTCTCTATACCTATGCAAGAAAACAGTTTTTAAAATTACTGTAGTTATACATGTCTTGATGGTAATAGTTTAAGTCCTTAAGCTTTGTTATTTTCTTCAACATTATCTTTGTTAGTTTTTGTATGTTCTTACTGAGACACAATTTGCATCCACTAAAATGCAAAAAGCTTAAATTTTTAGTTGGATGGGTTTTGGTAACTGTACCGATGTATTTTAGAATGACCCAAAACAAGAAATAGGGGCTGGGCATGGTGGCTCATGCCTGTAATCCCAGCACTTCGAGAGGCCAAGGGCCATGGCTGGCAGACTGCTTGAGTTCCGGAGTTCTAGACTAGCCTCGGCAGCAGGGTGAAACCCCATCTCTATAAAATAAAATAAAATAAAATAAAATAAAATAAAATAAAATAAAATAAAAACATATAGAGAATTACTATTTTACTTACCGTATCATTCTGTTGCAAATTCCAGTATCATACTCAAAATATTTTAGTTTGGGAGGCCGAGGTCAGAAGATCCAGACCATCCTAGCTAACATGGTGAAACCCTGTATCTACTAAAAATACAAAAAATTAGCTGGGAGTGGTGGTGGGCGCCTGTGGTCCCAGCTACTCGGGAGGCTGAGGCAGGAGAATGGTGTGAAACCAGGAGGCGGAGCTTGCAGTAAGCCAAGATCATGCCACTGCGCTCCAGCCTGGGTGACAGAGTGAGACTCCAGCTCAAAAAAGAAAAAAAAAAAAAAAAAAAATTAGTACATATGTCTTAAACAAAAGGATTCTTAAAAACATAATCACAATCCCATTATCACTCCTAAATTATAATTCCTTAAAATGTAAATATTTTACATTTTAGACTTCATTAAAAAATCATGCTTTCTTGACTTAGAGGATGAGTTCTAGAAAGTTAAAGCCAGAGAGATTCCATACGTACAACACATTTAACTTTTCTCAAGGTCAGTTCCATTGTGGTTGTAATGGAGACTTTAAATATTTGCCTTTTTTCAATCATAACATATTATAGTGAGACAAAACATATGAAAACTTCATAAAATGCATACAATCCTAAAATTCAAAATACATATAACAAGAATTATCTCTGCCAAACTCCTCAATTTATATAAGCCAAGTGAAACCAAAGGGGGGGTTGAATTTGAAATATTTGGAGACTTGGTACAGGGTCCTGGATTCTGTGAGTTCCTGCAACCCTCTTTACTAATGCAGTCCCTCCCCTCTCCTCTCCATGGGCAAAGACATCTTTGGTGAAGGACTCTTTTCTGCACCTCCAGACAGATCTCTTTTGAGGCTGCCTATGTCTACTACTTATTTTCCTGTTTTCTGACCATTTCTAAAATCAAGCTCATCATGTTTCCCTTATCTCATTTTCCCATCTTTCCTCAAATATCTCTATTTTTTCAGTGATACCAACATTTGCTTAGTTTACCCAGATAGAGAACCCTGATGATGTTAACAACATACCAGGCCATGGTTCTCCTTTCTTTGTAATTCATCCTCCTTGGATTTTGCAACATTTCTTGAGTCTGTAGATTTATGTCTTTTGTTGGTTTTGGTGAGGTTTTGGCCATTATTAAATATCATTCTGATGTGTTTTCTTCATTCTCTCCTGAAACTCCAACTGCAACTAAAGTAGACATTTTACTTTTTCCTCATGAGTTTTTACTCTCTTTTCTCTGTATTTTGTTCTTTACCTTCCATGTGTTAGTCAGAATATTTTTTATTGCCCTTCTCTTCCAGTCACTTAACCCCTTTTGCTCTGTACAATTTGCTATTTAGTTTATCTTTTTTGTTCTTAAGTTTTTTGATATTTTGAATTGTAAAAATTATATCCTTTATTTTTATAGATTCAGATTCTCTGGTGAAATTCTCCATTATATCATCTGCTTTCTTAAACTTAAATCACACTTATTTTAAAGTACGTTCCTAGTAAACACAATATCGAGGTTTTCCTTTGGTTACATTTTATGGTCATTTATTTCTCTTGGTATTGTCTCTTGGTATCTTGGGTACTTTCTCATTGATTGTGGGACAACTCACATTTATAATTTCAGAGTCTCTAAACAATGTTCTCTTCTTCTAGTCTTTCTTTTTTTGAGTGGCTAGGATGAGGCAGATTACCATAATCTAGTCAACAGCTGAGATAACTCACGCCTTTACCAAGAGTCCTTCTTCTTGATATGCCCTTTATGTTTTTTCTTTTTAATATTATCTCTTTCACACTTTAAGATTGTCAAAAAATTTTGTAATATTCTTGAGCAACTATTTGTTTAGTTTTTTGCTTCTACTCCTGTGTAAATTAAGATTTCAATAAATGCTGCAAGAGGAAAATCACAAAATTTTGTCTTCTCTATGCTTCACTTTTTCTGAGATCTTGGTATGTAAGGTTTGGCTGCCATTGCACCCTTAAGCTCAATTTTTCTCCCCAGTCTTATGAAATTGATGAAAGCTCTACTGGCATTCTGGCCTCTCAATAATAGTTCTATGTCTGACCTCACAGCCTTTCTGTCGTCCCTAAGCATCAACAAATACACTGAGTTTAGCTAGTACATCTTGCAGAACATCAGCCCACCTCTGCTAGGCTCCCTCAAATCCTGGCTAGCAACTCTAGAGACAGAAGATCCCATCATATTTTGTCTGGTTTCATTTTTTTCTGCAAGCTACTTCTTCATATCAACAAGCAGAAATCAACTCTAAAACCTGTTGATATTATTGCTTTTGATTTCTTATGAACTGAGAGGTAAAGTAGAGGTAAGAAGTTTGGATTGTTAAATAGAACTATGTTAAGTGTTCTATTGTCAATAAAATAAATTAGATTTTAGGAAGCATTATGG
Source organism: Pan troglodytes (assembly GCF_028858775.2). Taxonomy (NCBI): domain Eukaryota; kingdom Metazoa; phylum Chordata; class Mammalia; order Primates; family Hominidae; genus Pan; species Pan troglodytes. The sequence goes on along the minus strand of NC_072401.2, from coordinate 116,719,448 downwards.
TTATTTACAGTATTTTTACCTTATTTTTTTCCTGAGTATATTCTCGATAGGTAAGGTTGACAGGTAAGAAAGATATACAATAGGTCAAATTGTAAAACCTGTAAAGAGGAATTATTTTAAAAATCTAAGCTCATTTATAGTAAAACGTATGATCTCCAGTTGCCTTTATTTCCTTTTGATTATATTAATAATATTTTCAACTTCATATCAAAACTATTTAAAGTAACTACACATACTTTAATAATATAAAAATGTAGAATACTTTCTACAACTGCTTTACATTAAATTTCGAATATTTTTTCTTTCCCCAGTTTTAACCTTATCCTGTAACATTTTCAAGACCCAGAATATGACACATGTATTTAGGTTACTTCTTCTGACTGATTTTCTCTTTTTTTTATTGGCCACTTATTGAAATACAATTTATTGTTCTAAGTCCAGCTCAGTGCCACTTATTTTTGTTTTATTCCTGTCCTTATGTAACTAATATAAAAGACACTATACTTACATACACAGATTAGATAGGGAGGGGATGCATCACTGAACATAGTCTTGTTAAATGGACCTGTTTTGCATAGGCCCTCATGGCATTATCCCCACAGAAATGTGTTTGCAACACAGTACTGGTATTTACAGCATAGCAAACTTGCAATTGTTAGTTTGTTATCTTCACTTTCAACTGTCTCTTATATGATTCTTTTGCCATACTCTCAAGTTGCACTAAATTTCCTGATACTTTTTATAATATGAAAACCCATTCACCAGTTCTAAGTTATATGATAATCTTTGCCATCTTTTTTCTCAATCACTTTCTGAGGCTTTTCTGATGGAAATCTATATGACTTCCAATTTCATATCCTGTGTGATATGTCTTTTATTTTTTTGCAGCTAGTTAAGCACTATCACTTGCTTTCCTTTTGTCAGGCATGATCAAAACTGTTAACGAAAACGAAAAGTAAATGGCGGATAAAGTTTAGACTGATGTAAACCACACTTTATAATAAACTCAATGAATGCAAGCTAGATCAAATATTGGCTGAGAGAGAGTACAGAACAGAACTCAAATAAAATTACATATTGTACTAAAATAAATTGTTCTGTTTTAGTATATGCAAAATTATAGAAGCATTTCAGAAACAAATAGCACTATAATAAACCAGCAGGGTGGTATAAATGACACATCTGTGTACAATACTTGGCATATCCGTCAATAAATGTTTAACACATTTCTGAAAGTTATTTTATTTTCCTTTAGGTATAATTAGAGCTTTATCAATTTCTGCTCATATCATTTAAATATTCTTCTATTATGATTTCAGCCTGGGAGTTCTGTGAATTCAGGAATGACAACTGGCTTGTTCTCTTTGTGTCCAGAACGCTGTTTAGTGTTGTGAACCCTGAATATCTGAGACAGGTCTCAGTTAATTTGGAAAGTTTATTTTGCCAAGGTTGAGGATGCATGCCCCATGACACAGCCTCAGGAAGACCTGACGACATGTGCCCCAGGTGGTCAAAGCACAGTTTGGTTTTATACATTTTAGAAATACATGAAACATAAATCAATATATGTAAGATGAACATTGGTTTGGTCCAGACAGGCAGGAGAACTTGAAGCAAAGGCGGGACAACTTGAAGCAAAGGCGGGATAACTCGAATCAGGGAGGGGGCTTCCAGGTCATAGGTAGATAAGAGACAAATGGTTGCATTATGTTGAGTTTCTGATTAGCCTCTCCAAAGGAGACAATCAGATATGTATTTATCTCAGTGAGCAGACGAGTGACTTTCAATAGAATGGGAGGTAGGTTTGCCCTAAGCAGTTCCCAGCTTGAGTTTTCCCAGTAGCTTAGTGATTTTGGAGCCCAAAGATTTATTTTCCTTTCACAGAGTCTGACAGAGCCTGTATCTTCTTTAAGTATTTACAGATAAGATAAGCAACATACAGCATTTCTTCCCTAAACTAGGAATTCCCTAGGCCTTGAAAAGGGCTTGACGAATGATAATAGATGTTCAACTATTATTCGTGGAATTCACTATTTCAAATAACAACAATCTATTGAGTATTTATTGTCTGGCATAAACTATGCTGTGCTGAATAAAAATCGCTATGAGCAAATTGAGTGTATCCCCAACTACCTTTCCATCCACATATTCTCTTCCTTCCTCAGCCCATGATTTAATATTTTTCTATTGAGAACTCAGGACTTAAGTTTAAGAAAACTATGAGATAACATGTATGTCTCTTGAAAATCATTTACGTGTGAAGCTTTTATTTATTCCTAATGCTAGGCACAATTGTCTGTGTATTGTTTTGTTCCCCCCTCCCCGCCATGCTTATCTTCCATTATAAAAGTTCTGAGGACATAAGTTCTTAGAGGACGACTGGGGAGAAGATTGAATGCTCAAGGTCCAAATTTGCATCATACAGTTTCTCCCTCCTTGGGAATTCTTCCTACTTGGAAACAATTCCAATCTCTGAAAGACATTATTCAGGAATTCAGGAATGTGTATTTGAATATAATCTTATGTGGGGATGATTGGAGGAAGTAAGAAATAAGGGCAGTAATTATACTGAAATATCAAGAAATGATAATGAAAATTCAAATAGGATCTTAGATGATACAAATATATAAAATAAATAATTTTCTAAAAATTTGAAGTTAAGGCGACCAGCTCTTATGTCTCAGATTCTTTCTTGCATTCATTGAGTAAACATTTGTTGAAGACTTACCAAATTCACAGTAGCTCACTAAAGATTGTGAATAAAATATGAAATAAAATACAATCCATGGAAGATATAGTCTAAGAAAGCTCATCATTTATCATGGAGCCAAGAAAGCTAAAAAACACCTAGTGTATAATTGATAGCTGTTGTATATATTCAGGTTGTTCTAATACCGTATCCAAGACAGAACAATTCATTTCCTCAGTGAGGTTAGGTACATCTTCACGCACATAAAACCTGAATTGTCCTAAAGAACAAATAGGAATTCATCAATCAGACAAGAAAGAGAAGAAAATTTCAGGCAGAAGCAATAATATGTAAAAAGGAAAAAATTCTTGAAAATGAACAAAGTTCTTTGGGAAAAGATTGGCATCTAACAAGGCTACAGCGGACTGGAGGCAGGGCATAGGATAAAGAGAATTTGCAACATTATGAGCTAGGAAAGAAGGCTGGAAAAGATCCTGGAAAGTCTTAAAGAAGCTGTACACATTGCCATCAAGATTGTGTCATGTCTTGAATTGGGCAGGTGAGTGGGCATCTCATTACCAAAAGAAGGCATGTTTATTGGAGACAGTGAATAGGCTGAAGCACTTCCTTTAAGCCTATATACACAAAATACATAAAAGGTATTATTTTTATTTAAAATAAAACATATTCAGGGTATCCATGGGAGACCATACAGTCATGGGTTCTTAGTTTCTGTTTCTGGTTAGACCCGTAAAGCCCCTTCCTCATCCCTGTTTTCCACTTATCACTAGAGACAGAAATGAAAAACCATGGCTTCAGGCTGCTGAAAGCCTAAAATAAAAATAAAATAAAAATTAAAAAAAAGAACAAAAACAAAATATAAGGAAGGTTGGACAAGCTTGCAAGTTAGATAATAATATAGATTCTCTTTGGTTTTATATAATATATTCATATCAAAGAATGCTTTTACAACATCTCTGAAATACCCAAATCTGATTCTCTTGTGCTTACATTCAAGGATTTTCTTTAAGAAAAAATGGTATGACTAGGTCTACATTAGAAAATAATTCTTGTAATTTTGTGGAAGAGATGTAGAAAAGCAGAAACTGGGAACTAGAAAAAGGGCAGGAATAGAAAGATAGTTCACAAGCAATTCTGGTATAATTATGAACAGATGAGAGGCAAGGTATGGGAGAGAGTGAGTAGTAAATGGTGATTCAGGGGTTTTAGCAATGTGAGGACCAAAGAGAGAGCAGGAATGAGAGTCAACAGAATAGTAGGCACAGATGGGGATGTATCAGAAGGCTCCACGTGCCTCCAACTATCATACAGTAAAAGCACATGTGTAAAAATGAGCCAAAATGCCAAAGCAAACAAAAGAAAATACACTCTTTGTAATTATATATATATAAATTAAGATTGCTTATTGCTATTTTTAATGAATATTAAAGGTATAGTAAAATCAACAATATGATTATACAATGTCATGAATTACTTTATATTTATTGAATTTCTATTTTTCCACTTAGTGTCTCATCCTAGTGCCACTCTGATTAAAACAAACATAGTTACCAGGACAAGAGGACCTGGAGGCCCTCTTCTTCAGGAGTATAAGGAGTCCCTTATTTTGACAAATGCAACAGATCCTCCTGACTGTTCTTTGACATGTGTGATTAATTGCCAAGAGTCACTTACTTCCTCACTCGTGTTGCTCCTGCTCTGCTCTCCAACTGCCACACTGCATCTCTCAGAAGAATTTAAATATGCCTTTATATTTAAATTTCATTCTTGTGATCAGGCTGAACCTGTCATACACCTACCATCTTCACCTAATAATAGGCAAGCCTTAGAGAGTACTAGGACTCCTACTGTGTATTCAATACACTATCCATTGTGTGAAAATACTGACCTGTCTCCTGGAGCCTGCAGGTATGCATACATTTATTTGCTCTTATGTCCATTTTCCTTGCCATCTGACAGTTTTCATCAAACACAGTGTTTGGTTAGTTAATCTTTGCTCTGCTTTCTTTATTTATATTTTTACTTCAAATAGAAAAGCATGAAATTTAAAAACAAATTCCAGCCCTTGAGATTCCTGTAACTAAAAAGTACATAAGCCAAAATGTAGTCAGGTAGACAGTAGACTGGTAGCCAGTGTGAAGTCAAGAGTTACTAATGTTAAAAGGTATCTCGGAACAACATATTTAGCAAATTTTCAAAATAAAATATCTTTAAAATTAGCCAACCCATCTTAAAACACTTTACAGAAGGTTGAAAAAATGAATGTTAGTTGGATATACTTAATGTTTGTGAAATTATTTCTATTAATGATAGTTAAAATAAGTTAACATAGCATGTTATTACAGTGCTTTTTGATACAGATATTCTCACTCAATTCAAAACAACAATATTCATATTTTTCAAAACTCCCATTAAATTGTTGTGTAAGAAAATTGTGTTCCTCCATTTTTATATCTAGATATGACATTTTTCTAATCATTTCACTTTTTAAAAAAAATAGTGAGTTCAAGTGAAGGGCTGAATATGGAAGAGGCACCTCTGCTTTCATGTTTTTCATTTATTTCCTTTATGGTAACCTTTTAAAACTAAGTTTCACACATTCATTCCTTTGTGTATACTTCCTGCCACTTGTCCAGGAGTAAGCCATGGAGTCAGTGATGAATGTAAACAATGATCTGTCATTCTCCACAAGAACACCCGCTATTCTCTCTCGAGAGCTCCTACTCTGAATTCTGCAAGGAATCCCTCCTGTAGCTCCTATTTCTCTGCTCAGCCAGTAAGAGAGGTTGAATAAAGGAAGGATTTTTTCCCCTCTGCTTTCACAGCAGCACAAATTCATATTAATCTCAGCAAAGAAGAAAAAGTGTTCATAGTGATAAATTGGCTGCATTAAATACTCTGAACAGATTCAAATATAGTGTTCATAAATCTATTCAAATTTAGCTATTTTCATCCATACTGTTTCCATCAGCTCAGATCATAAAATTCTTGAGTCACATTATCTTTTATGTTAATAAAAATAAAGTAGCCACTGCCAAGAAGTTTATTCAGGTACCTTTCTCAAACTTCAGATACATTTTTTTTTACTTACCTATGCATTTATCTAGCCATTCACCTATCCATCTATTCAATCATTAATCACTTTTTCTACAAACATTTATTTTTAAGTGTTAACACAAAAATAATATAGCCAGTATTGGGGATTGTTAGATAATGACAAAAAATTAATTGCTGATAATTTCATTTACATTCCAGTTTTCACAATGTTAAGGCTTGCTGACATTTCACTTAATTGTGTATATTCCTAATATTCTTTCTGGGAAGATGCCTCAAATTAAGAAAATTTATTTATGTAGAATCAACTGTTTTTCTAAAAAATAATTAAGAAATTTAATGTTAGATGTTTGATCTTTTAGATTTTCCTTTCTCAGAAAAATAAATGTTTGTTAAAGCTTTGCGATTTTAATTTTTATAGATATATTTTATTGAACAAATTGGGTGTTTAGAGTGCAGTCAGAAAACAAATCCATTTCCTTCTTCCTCCTACTCATTTTAACCTACTCTGTAAGAATGGAACTTTCCTGCCTTAGATGGAATTTTTGACACATTCTTTAACTCTATTGCTTGCTCTTCTGTTTTCATTCAAATGAGAAGCATCTCTTTCAATAACTTTGTTTGAAATAAATCTTGTCCTTTTTAATGATCAAGCTTTCCAGAGGGGAAGTTTGCAGAAGGATATGGCTGAATGCATGATATATTTTCTATTTTTTGCCTATATCTGTATTCTTCTCCATCTCTCACTAGGCTGCCTTAAGCTGTTCCAGGATTAAAGGAAGTGGGGGATTAATGAGAAAAGAGGTAAAAGGTAGGAATTTTATTTTTGAGAGTGACTGATATTATTTGGCATTGAATTTCTCTGTGCTTTGCTGGTCTTTAAAGCAAACTCTGTCTTGAAGCATGCTCTTCTGAGATACTTTTAAAGAAATAAGGGATGCATTTTCCCTTGGTTGGTCGTATATAAGTTCCCCATCATTCCCTGATTTTGTTATGTTCAATTTATTGAGCGTTTCTCTGTTAGAATTCCCTTCTTAACCACACTCCTGTCCCTTTTAGGCAAAATCCCTTCAATGATGCTCTGATTCAGATGACTCTCATCTACTGTGAGAACATCCTTCGTTCTGATAAGCTCTGAAATTCAGGTTACTCCTTTCAATTTTGTAATTAGAAAAGGTAATCAGCCACCCTCTTTTTCCAAATGCATATCTGGCACCAATTTCTATCTTCCATCCCTCTAGAGAACTGCAAGTAAATGTATTCCTAAAGTGTGTGTGTGTGTGTGTGTGTGTGTGTGTGTGTGTGTGTCTGTGTTACAGTGAGGAAAAATTCTCACTCCTACCTCAACCATATTACTTAGTTGTTCCAACTTACTTTATAAGCTGGAAGATACACCACCTTCTTAATAAATCCTACTTGGGTATTCCCCTATCTAATTTTCAAATATGGTAGTAGTTGTCATTTCCTGGGAAGAGAAAAGGACAGGTTCTCACCTGAGTTAGAAATAGTTCTTATTTCAATAGCTCTGTTACATTTATGACACTTCTTCCATACTGATACATAAGAGGGCATTCATAAAAATTGTTTTCCTGTTAAAAATGCCAGCATAAAATTTAAAAATGGCATTTTAATGCTTTTCACTCAAGCACCATTTCTGAGAGTTCTTACTTATAGTGTATCTATGTTGATTAGTCTTTGACAGGGTTCCATATTATGATTTGAGGGACCTATAGTTTCATGCTGGCAATTACAAAATTTTTAAACCCAGAAACACTTTCACAAATATCTACTTTAAAATGTGTAAATAGGTTTATATTATATTAATATAACTTAAATTAGTCAACAATAATAAAGGAAAAAAGAGTTTTTATGTTGTCTAGATTTTGGCTCATCAGGACCCTATAGGAACTAGCTGCCCAGTGCTGAACTAAAGGAAAACCTAAATAAGTAGCAAATGCAAATAATAGAAGTCCAGGAATCTCATTAATTTTGAAAAGTTATATAAAAACTAAAATATATAAAGCACAAAATTATTCAAGAAGCATATTATAAGGAATTTGTAAGCTTTCACAAATGTTTTATTCACACTGTTACTCCCTTGACTCCTTCCCTCTGGGCTACTCTCTCACGCTTAAGATACATAGGTCTGCACTTTGAACAATCGTATCTCAATGGAAACTCAAGAATGCAAATAAAACAATGTGATTGGAATTTTGTAGCAAGCCCTTTTCATTACCTAAGTATACTCAGTAAACTCTCTGGCTACCTTCATTCACCACTTCCTTTTATTTGACTCAAAGCAAAATTGTAGTTCCCAATAACTCAACCTTGTCCAAATTCACTTCTCTCCAGTTAAGTATCTAGCCCGATGCTATTCTGATAGTCATCCAACAAATGTTTGCTTTTGTTTGTTGTTATCTCACCAAAATGAGGACAACTCGATATATTCTTGATAATTTTGAGATTAAGGTGAAGATTTGAGAGGGCAAAAACAGCAACAGAATGCTTTATTTTACCTTCCGTAAGCAATGTGTTGAGAGTTTTTATTGTCGAGCTCACGATTCTTTATCAAATTGTACTTAATATTATACAGACTCATTCTCTAAATAAGTATCAACTCTTTAATATGTTTTGGATCTGGTGTGTGTGTGTGTGTGTGTGTGTTTTGACAGATAGAAATTAGAGAGCAATGACAACGAAATAAATGAATGGAAAAAATCCTCAAGACAAACAGAGTCAAAACAAGAATAAGTCATATAAATAATTAAAATAAAATATGATAGTTAATGACATAGAAATAAATAACATGTGCTTTGGAAGCACAAAAGCAAGTTGAATAAACCAAATCATAGAGCCCCCATGGAATGTGTCAGCACTCATTTTCCGTACTGGAGGATCTTAAGGATGTCACTAACTGTCGCCCAATCTTGCCTTTATGAATAGCTGATGTGGCAGAGGTTGGAAAGATTAAAATTATAATTCTTAAACATGAGAAAGGCTCTATGTCAAATCAAGAAAATTATAGAATACTGAGCATTAATCCAAATTGGGGTGCAAAACCAATAATAAAGTATTGTTGAGGAAACCAACCCATTTTAGAAAAATCAACATTTTTAATGTCAAAAAATAAAAGTCATTTCAGAGGAAACATAAAGAGGAAATATTTAATAATATCTCTTAAAATGTTTTGCCAGGAATGTTCACGAGATGGAACAATAATCAGTTCGGTGTTGATTTCAGATAAGAAATATTTAAAACTAGAACTATGGTTTTTAATATGTGTCATGCATTACACCATTTACTCTTGACAATCCTATGAGGTACATTAATTAATATCATTCTGATGTTACCGGTAAGGCAATTGAAGTGCATAACACATGAATAACTCTTTTGCATTCCTACACTCTAACTCCGGAATCTCAACTGTGATTTTATGCTGTCTGTTTGGAAACAGAATATACCTCATAGAGGTAAGATGGCAGATTTTCTAAATGTAATTTCTTAGTTGTAGTTACTACCTGTCATTTCACTTGACATCTTAATACATTTTTCTGAAGAACACATACCATGAAACTCCCAAGTTTGAAAGTATTCTAAAATATTATGAAATCTAGTGATAAAACCAGGTGAAGTTTTTTTGTTTATTGTTTTTTAAACTATTGTAACCAAAAAGTTTGTTCTTCTCAAGAGTACCAGTTGGAAACAGAGAACAGATTCTACCAAGTCCTGACAGGTGTGTGAAGATCCAGGGCAATGAAGGTGCAGATAGAGAGAAAACAGACTGTGTGGGCAGAGGCTGTGAGGATAGAGAAGAGCAGAGTTTTGGGTTTGTGATTGTTTGTCCCTAATTCAGAGTTTGCTGAAAAAGAGTGGTGAGAGAAAGCAATGGCTAAAAATATATTTTCTATGGAGTATATTGTATTCCACTTTAATGGTGTCTACAATAAAGATCTACAATATTCCTCAGAGGTTTAAGAGTTGCCCCTATAACCTAATAATTTTAATATGATATCTCAGTAATTAGCTATTATGTCTCTCTTGATATATCTAGATTAAATCCATTTCTCTCTGTCTTCTCAAGACAAGCTGTTTTCTGTATATACAAAATATCTTACATGGGAACAACTCTAATATAAAGTATTTGTACAATGAACAAATAAAATGAACTGAGTGCTGATTTCTAGATAACAATATAAGAAAAAACATCTGAGAACTATTTTAAATTTTACTCTAAGATAATGAGCTTAAAATTCAGCCTTTAACAGTCAATGAAACGTTGGTTTCTCAGAAAGGTAATAGAAAGCCAACAGAAAATGTTCCTCCAATTTTATATGGCTGTGTGGTTACATTTACCGTGCATCAAGAAACACATGATGAAACCACAAATGGGCAATAAAATAGAGCCAATGCATAAGGAAAGGGAGATTATATCAGGAAATAGTAAAATTAGGAACTAATTTAAAATGAACAATTAAAATGAGAAGGATGAAGAACAGAATTTCAAAACCATGGTTGTGAATCCTTGAGTAAGGTAACCTCGGAATTATTCACAAATTTCCCAAAAGCAGGAAGAAGAGGACCTGTAATAAATGACTATTGTTTACTTACCATAAAGAATCTACCCTTCTTCTAGTAATAGAGTGTTTTTTTTTTCTTTTTGAGAGCAATTTTCCCCCATCCCGAATTGTCAGTCCATGGTATTAGTTTGGAGATGATCAGTGAGTGCCTCAGGTTTGAATCTTCCCAGAAAAATGCATTCAACCCAATGTGGGCCTATGAAAGACTATGATCAGGAATTGCTAGAACTGTTAAATTTAGTGAATTCACTTTTAGTGGAATGGTTACGCTGGTGGAACATAATTTTGTAATTTCCAGGGAAAGAGCCTGCACTAGACTGAAGTCAACAAAAAAGAACGCCAAATTGGGCAATGGGGAGAAAAGGAGTGAGCCCCTGAATTCAGCTATGATAAAGCTAGGTCCTTCTCAGAGATTTTTAGGTACGTGAGGCAATAAGTTCTCTTTTCTCAATGCTTAAAGTAGTTGTAGATAATTTTCTGTTATTACAACAGAAATAATCCTGATTAATAAAAGCACATTTGGAAATCCAAATAAAATATTTGAAAATAGACAAAATACCTCATAATTGTTTACATTTAGTAGAGGAGATGTAACATTTGTATATATTCCTAAGGCAATAGCAACAAGAAATATAAATGGATAAAAAATTAGCTTAATTTCTAAATAACACAGCTATCTATAGTTCTAAATTTTAAAAGTAAAAAACTAAGTATAGTATCAGGGAGAACAGCCATATCTGCCACAGAAATTTTGGTTAATAATTTTTGTTAATAATGCAATGGGTTCTAGAATTGGATCTAGATTGGTCGGGTTGAGTGTAATGTTTATATACCTCATTACATAAAAAATACTAGGTTTTTTTTCTCAAAATATTTTGGAACTATCTGCTCTAAAAATGCAGATATAAAGTCAGTAGGAATCATAGGGGGAGACATATGCTACTGAGTAACATTTTAATAATTTTTTCTTGAAATAAAATGTATAACAAATTGTAGATTATATCACAATACGGTCCAAGAGTTTGGAGGGCTCTTACAGGCCATCTAACCATTTTAAACCTGTACAGTTTAATTAACAGGTGAACATGTAGTTTCTACATTTTTTTTTTGCACACGTCTTTCTGAATAAGGCAACTTCATTCATTGAATATTTCAGTTGTATGGAAGCTGTTTCTTGCACTGAAGTGAAATATGCCCTCTTTCAAATTCAAACTACTATTCATCACTCTGTATTTTAAAACAATACATACTGTCTCAGTAAAACTATTGCATTTTACTTTAAACTTCTCTAGTTCAAATATTCTCAATATATTAAAACATACTTAATTCATGTACATCAATGTTTTTCTATGTGTCAGGTATAGCTTGGCTAGAAATACAGAAATAATCAGTACAGAGACATTTTCTGCTCCCATGAAGCATATTATCTGGATGACATATATGTAGATATATAAACATAAAATGATGTTTATTACTGTGAAAATAAATAAACAAGATGATGGGAAGGTGTTGCCTTGAAAGAGAAAAGCGTTAGGTACAGAGAATAACAAAGCATTCATCTACAAGAGGTGAGATTACAGCTGAAACCTGAATGATTAGAAAGGGCCATCGTGAGAAGATCTCAGGAAAAAGCATTTCAGGCAATGCTAGGCAAAGTATCTCAACAGAAAATCACTAGGAGAAAATGCTTTGCTTATTGTATGATTTCAAATCTCTTTTCTTGTATAGTCTAGCACGGCTTTTATTTGCTCAAAGTGCAAATCCTTGAGATACATATATTTTAAACTAACTTTTAATAAACTCAAGTACAATCAAACTACTATTTCCTGTGATTTGGTGCTCTGGTTTAATTAATGAAGCTTGAGTATGCATTAGCCTTTTCAGCAGTCAAATTGCATTATTGATTCATATTAATGAAGCACCATTTTCAGTAAAATTTTTAAAAATAATTTTTACCAGGTAATTAGTTTCATCAACATAGCTCCTTTTCCTTGCACTCTTGAGATATCTAAATTAAGAAATAGAGACTTTTACAACAGAGTTGTATTAATAGGTATAATTAACACCAAGAAACTTTAATTCACTTTCTGTTATATGACTCTGGCAAATTTTTTATCATTTTCACTTGATAGCTGATTTCTTAATTTTCATGTTTGCCAACAGGCTTACAATAAGTGGAGGTGATGGTGGGTGGTCTTCTATTCAGAATTCTTTAATGTCATGGCTTATCGAGATGACTCATTCACTGCAGTCCCTACAATTGTCTTCCTTTCAACACTGCTGAGATTCACTCTGCTAACTCCATTATTTGTTAGGGAGGATCTGCACTGCTAGAATATGTCATCCAGCTATTATAAATTTTTCAGTAATTTTACAAAAATAAAAAACTACTTTCTTTTATTTTTAAAATTTGATAATTGCCATCATTTTATCTCTTCCAAGCACTGCTAGATGTCTCCAGCGTCACTTTATCATCCCAGAAAGAGTTTGTTTCTAATTTTCAATGTTTAAATGTCCTCTTTAACGAATTCACAAACTTCTTTGCCTTTATCACTTCCCAAGCTTCTGAATTTTTCTAAAAATAATTTCCTGGGAATAAACTACAGTGGAATTGCACATCAAGACTGACCTTAGCTAATACTCATCTTGAAATATTGTACAGAACACGATTTATCCTTCAATATCGTCATCATCATTGCTTCTCGGGGCTCAATTCTAGCTCTCAGATACTTGCACTGTACTTTTCCCTTAGTAACTGCGGATTAACTGAACTATGTGCCGATAATCACAAGTGAGTTATTCCAGTTTAAAGTTTTCTCCAGAATTATTGGGACTAAACCTGGTTGCCTAAATCAATATTTCAAAGTGAATATGCCTCAGACACCTTAAATCTAAATATGAAATTGTAATAAGTAATATTCAAGGATCTATGAACTAATACATTTGTATTTATTTGTTTGTTGTATTTAACAAATATGCAGAATTCACTATGAACAAGTTCTTGGGTGGCCGAAGCTTCCACCTGCTTCCACTTTTGATTCCTGCTTGCTCTGCTCCACCACAGAAAATGATTTCTTCAGGAAAAAGAGTAATGGGAAAAACAACAACAACAACAACAAAAGGAAAAGCACAAAGAAGAGTTCATGGGATTCTTAAAGTTCTTTTATTATTATTATTATATTATATTTTAAGTTCTAGGGTACATGTGCACAATGTGCAGGTTTGTTACATAGGTATACATGTGCCATGTTGGTTTGCTGCACCCATCAAATCGTCATTTACATTAGGTATTTCTCCTAATGCTTTCCTTCCGCCAGCCCCCCACCCTCCGACAGGCCCCAGCTTGTGATGTTCCCTGCCCTGTGTCCAGGTGTTCTCATTGTTCAATTCCCACCTGTAAGTGAGAACATGCAGTGCTTGGTTTTCTGTTTTTGTGATAGTTTGCTGAGAATGATGGTTTCCAGCTTCATCCATGTCCCTGCAAAGGACATGAACTCATCCTTTTTTATGGCTGCATAGTATTCCATGATGTATATGTGCTACATTTTCTTAATCCAGTCTATCATTGATGGACATTTGGGTTGGTTCCAAGTGTTTGCTATTATGAATAGTGCCTCAATAAACATACATGTACATTTTAATATTTCAACAGTTTTGGAAGAACAGGTGGTGTTTTGTTGCATGGAAAAGTTCTTTAGTGGTGATTTCTGAGATATCAGTGCACCCATTACCCGAGGTGTGTACATTGTATCCAATGTGTGGTCTTTTATTCCACACATAACTCCCACCCTTCCCCTGAGTCCCCAAAGTCTATTATATTATTCTTATGCCTTTGCATCCTCATAACTCCTACTTATAAGTGAGAGCATACGATGTTTGGTTTTCTATTCCTGAGTTACTTTACTTAGAACAATGGTCTCCAACTCCATCTGGGTTACTCTGAATGCCATGATTTTGTTCCTTTTTTTGGCAGAGCAGTATGCTTGGTATAAATATTACACTATATATATCATTTATACATTATAATATATAATATATATGCATATATATATGAATGCCATGATTTTGTTCCTTTTATTGGCAGAGCAGTATACATGGTGTATATATATATATATATAAAGTTATATATATCATTCATATATATCTATATATCACTATATTTTTTATATATATTTATATATTTATATATATATATTTATATATATATATATATATATCTCAGATTTTCCTTATCCACTTGATGGTTGATGGACATTTAGGCTGGTTCTATATTTTTGCAATTGTGAATTGTGCTGATATAAACATGTGTGTGCAAGTGTCTATTTCATATAATGACTTCTTTTCCTCTGGGTAGATACCTAGTAGTGGAATTCCTGGATCAAATGGTAGTTCTAGTTTTAGTTCTTTAAGAAATCTTCATACTGTTTTCCATAGTGATTGTACTAGTTTACATTCCCACCAGCAGTGTAAAAGTGTTCTCTTTTCATCACATCCATGCCACCGTCTGTTATTTTTTTATTTTTTAATTATGGCCATTCTTGCAGGAGTAAGATGATATCTCATTGTGGTTTTGATTGCATTTCCCTGATGATTAATGATGCTGAACATTTTTTCATATGTTTCTTGGCCATTTGTATATCTTCCTTTGAGAATTGTCTATTCATGTCCTTTGCCCACTTTTTGATGGGATTATTTGTTTTTTCTTGCTGATTTATTTGACTTCCTTGTAAATTCTGGTTATTAGTCCCTTGTTGGATGCATAGTTTTGAAGATTTTCTCCCATTCCATGGGTTGTCTGTTTACTCTGTGAATTATTTCTTTTGCTGTGCAGAAGCTTTTAAGTTTAATTAGGTGCCATCTATTTGTTTGTTTGTTTATTTTTTGGGACGAAGTCTTGCTCTGTCACCCATGCTGGAGTTCAATGGCACAATCTCAGCTCACTGCAACCTTCACCTCCAGGGTTCAAGCAATTCTCCTGCCTCAGCCTCCCCTGTAGCTGGGATCACAGGTGTCCACCACCTGGGCTGGCTAATTTTTGTATTTTTAGTAGAAACAGGGTTTCGCCATGTTGGTCAGGCTGGTTTCAAACTCCTGACCTCAGGTGATCTGCCCCCCTCGGCCTCCCAAAGTGTTGGGATTACAGGTGTGAGCCACTGTGCCTGGCCTCATCTATTTTTTTGTTGTTGTTGCATTTGCTTTTGGGTTCTTGGTCATGAGCTCTTTGCCAAAGGCAATGTCTAGAAGACTTTTTCCTGTTATCTTCTAGATTTTTTATGATTTCAGGTCTTAGATTTAAGTCTTCCATCCATCTTGAGTTGATTTTTATATGAGGTGAGAGATAAGGATCCAGCTTTATTCTTCTACATGTGGCTTGCCAATTATCCCAGTACCATTCGTTGAATAAGGTGTCCTTTCCCCACTTTACATTTGTTTGCTTAGTCAAAGATCAGTTTGCTATAAATATTTGGCTTTATTTCTGGGTTCTCTATTCTGTCCCATTGATCTAATGCCCATTTTTATACCAGTACCATGCTGTTTTGGTAACTATAGCCTTGTAGTATAGTTTGAAGTTAGAAAATGTGATGCCTCCAGATTTGTTCTTTTGCTTAATCTTGCTCTGGCTATGTGGGCTCTTTTTTGGTTCCATATGAATTTTAGGATCCTTTTTTTCTAGTTTTATGAACAATAATGATGGTATTTTTATGGGAATTGCAATGAATTTGTAGATTGCTTTGGGAGTATGGTCATTTTCACAATACTGATTCTACCATCCATGAACATGGAATGTGTTTCCATTTGTTTGTGTTGTCTATGATTTCTTTCAACAGTGTTTTGAAGTTTTCCTTGTTCCAGAGGTCTTTCATCACCTTGGTTAGGGTTATTCCTAAAAATTTTATTTTTATGCAGCTATTGTTAAAGGGGTTGAGCTCTTGATTTGATTCTTAGCTTGGTCATTGTTGCTGTACAGCAGTGCTACTGATTTGTGCACATTGATTTTGATCCTGAAACTTGACTGAATTCATTTATCAAATGTAGGAGCTTTTTGGATGAGTCTTTAGGGTTTTCTATGTATACAATTATATCATTAGCAAACTGTGAGTTTGACTTCCTCTTTACTGATTTGGATGCCTTTGTAATAAGCATCTTTACCTCCCTCTATTTTCCTTTTACCTGCAGATTACTACTGTTTTTTTTTTCATTAATAATGGCCGTCATTATGCACTCTAGGTTGTCTATTTTTCCTGGAATATGTTGAAACCAAATAATAGTTATGATAATAAAGACTTTTAAAAAAACATAATTTCTTATTTATTTTTACTTGACTCCAAATACAGCAAAATCCCTTCAACAAGGGTGTCATTTGACCACTAAAATTAGTGGTAGCCCTTTATTTACATACATACAATTATGTAATACAATTATGGTTTTATTTACACAATTGAATACTTCTGTAATTTGCTTTGGGTTACGTATACAACTTTATATTTACTACATATTAAAATTATCACTTAAGAATTAGGCGAAAATTCATGACAATGTTTTTGAGCACTAGTATACATTGTATTTACCAACCATTTTACAGATTCCAGCTTCATTTAAAACATGAATCAATTAACGATTCAGTTTTTTTCTTCATTATATTGGATATCTATCATTTATTAATATGGTAGGTATGGTTGGGCGTGGCAACTTATGCCTGTTATCCCAACACTTGGAAAGGATGAGGCCAGAGGGTCCCTTGAGCACAGGAGTTTTAAGACCAGCCTGGGCAACATAGTGAGATCTTGTCTCTACAAAAAGTACAAATATGAGCCAGGCATGGTGGCATGTGCCTGTAGTCCTAGCTACTTGGGAGGCTGAAGTGAGAAGGTCGATTGAGCACGGGAGGTTGAGGCTACAATAACCATAAGTTGTGATTGTGCCACTGCACTCCAGTCAGGGTGACAGAAGGAGAACCTGTCTCAAAAATAATAATAATAATAATAATTAAAACAAAAAGATAGGCATGATGCTGGAAACTTTACTCCATCAGTGTCAGTGCTTACTACTTAATTACTACCATCTAGGAAAAAAATGCACATAATTTTCTGACACACAATAGGTTGGATTCAGCACAGAGTGCTTTATATATTTCATATTTAAATGTTACCTGATGGCAAAAGACAAACACAGGCATGTGTTAGAATTTAAAATCATTTTAAAACTACAAATAAATGGCAATAACAGAAATAACTTTTATTTCTTTGTTTGTTTGTTTTGAGACAGGGTCTCACTCTGTTGCCCATGCTGGAATGCAGTGGCACAATCATGGCTCACTTCACCCTTGCCCTCCCAGGCTCAGGTGATCCTCCCACCTCAGCCTCCCAAGTAGCTGGGATCACAGGTGCACAACACCACACCCAGCTAATGTTTGTACTTTTTGTAGGGATAGAGTTTCATCATGTTGCCCAGGCTGGTCTTAAACATCTGAGTTCAAGTGATCTGCCCACCTCGGCCTCAAAAAGTGTTGGGATTACAGGTGAGTGCCACGGTGCCCAGCCAATAACTTTTATTTCTTACACTATTTTTGTTGACTTGATATTAGTCAAACAGTTATTGTCAATGGTAGAAACATCTATGTAAGAGTAACATTTCTAATATTTTTAATATGTTTAGCTTCACCCAGGCTAAAGTGAAGTGGCATAAGCATGGCTTACTGCAGCCTTGAACTCCTAGATTCAAGTGATCCTCCTGCTTCAGCCTCCCTGAGTAGCTAGGACTACAGGCATTTTTTTTTCCCCCCCAGGCTGGTCTCTAAATTCTGGACTCAGGCGATCCTCCCACCTGGGTCTCGCAAAGTTCTCAGATTACAAGTGTGAGCCATGGCGCCAGGAAATCCAGCCGGAATTTCCTTTTTCATAATACTGGTACATGAGAAACCAAATGGCATGTATAATAGGGAGAATGCATTCTTTGTTTTGACATTATCTTTGTATATTCTGTTATGGCTGTTGTAAAATATGAAGTTTATTTAGATAATAGCATGACACTCCCCTCAGCTCAGCAAATCAGTTGTCTGAAAAGTGGCTCAATGGTTTAGAACATAAACTGCATATTCCTTTCCCATGATAAATCCTGACTTTCATGCCCCTAACTAATTGAATCTAGGATAAGACGGGGACATAAAAAGTGGCAGAATTATATTAATAATAGAAAAAGAGGGTGTAACCAAATACAGAGAACTAGAATAAAATTTCTAATAGAAAAATAATCCAAGTGAATTAGATTGTAAAAGAGATAAACCATTCTCACCTAACAAAAAAAACCAAATATTTAGTAAATGACAAATTAATGAATTAATTGAATCATCGTAAGTCAAGAATTCAAGGATTATAAGGACATTTAAATGTCACATTGTTCAACTATCTACATAATTATTTATAGAGCATACCTGCTATAGATATTTTAGCCTATACACCCATATTAGCTCTTCGGGAATTATTCAACTTTTGACAGCTTTGTTAAATAATTCTTCCATACATTAATTCTTTTATATCTACTTATATATCTGCCATTGGAATAAATTCTATTTTTGGAGCTTCTATAAAATTACTCTTATTATTCTTCCATAGAGCAATTCAGATTCAGTTCAAAACATGACCAGTTCATTCATATGCTTCATATGTTGATTCTATCTTTTAAAATCCCTTCAGTTTAATTAATAATCAAGCATCTCAACTCACATTTTATTTTTATTCTCTTAGAACTGAACAATATTCATGTAATCTGAGCAGTGTAGAGTAGAAACCTGATTGTCATCATTTCATTTTAAATGCCATGTTTTCTTTAATGTATGTGAGGAGTTAACTATTTTGACCATCACATCATGAAATATCTCAAAATGTTTATATTATAATCATTGCAAAACATTGAAAAATCTATATGTTGTAGCATTATAAGCATGACAGTCATCACCTTTCAAATTATTTTAACTTATGACAATTTTGCCCTCAATCAATTACATCAGCTATTCAGCTCTAGTCAGACACTTTGTTTAGCAGGTCAATGCACACTATTGCACTATAGTCTACTTGTTCAATAATGAAGTTCTATATTCCTGTTCAATAGCATAAAAAGTGAATTATGATAAAATCATGTTGAATAATCAGTTATTTGAAGATACAAATTAAAATTATACTGATTAATTGTGTAATATTGATGCATTTTCCTTTCAGGCATGAAACAAAGAAAAGCGAAGAAAAAAATCTTCATGACAGTTGTGCAGGTGTGACCTTCAACTTGCTGTGCAAACTTTACCTTCCTTGGGTAAAGCACAGTCAAAAGCATAATAATAATACTATCAATAATAATGACTATCTTCAATTGGATTTATAGATACCCTGACTCAGTTTTCCTCTTAAACTTCTAACTTTCTTAATAAGTGCAGTTTTGTGCACTTAATTTCCTATCGATACCACAGGTATATTATATTCTAGATACTGCTATTTTTATTTTTTAGTCTTCATAGTTTTTCTAAACTTTACAAGGCTTCTCTACATTGTTAACTTCTAAATGTCCTAGTTATGTGTTCCCTGTATCATAACCTTTGTTAATAGCTAACACTGGATTTATGCCAAACTAAAGTGTTTAGGATAAAGAGTGTCAACTGATTCAGGCAAGGCACTTTGAAGTCACAATAGCTGCAACATGTTGCTGGTTTTTAAATAATAAGATATGATCATAGTTGATTCAGAGGTAATCTGACTTTGTAAAGTTAATTCCCACTAAACAATCTCACAAATACTGTCAGACAAGACTTAGTATCGATTTGTTAATTTATTTTGAAAAATATAAATACCAGGTTATTATAGTATTTTTTTAAAAGATTGAGATAAAATCTTAGCTAGGCATTACTGGAACATAGCTAAAACAAAGCCTATAACTTACTCAGACTTACCAGTAAACATTTGAGGCAAGATTTGTGTCACATTAACACAATCCAGCCCATAAAAAATCATGGAATGTGACAAGATTGAAATCATATTTATTAAACAGAGGGAATATTCAAAAATGATTTTTCGTTAATAAGAGGTTTTCCACATTTCTGTTTGATCTTCAAATTTTCTTTGGACATTTCATTGTAATTACATCTTGGAATGTTTCAAAATTTTTCAAACTTATATGATCATAAGCAGATACATTCATCACACATGCAAAGTATCACTGTGATATTCTAAAATTATGTTTCCCAACTGGAGATGTGGAGCATGTAGGGGCTAATAGTAAAATCACCTAGGAATTTTTTCAAAACATTTATTTTTCTCTTCCCCAAATAGAGATATATGAGAAATGGGTTGCAGAGGATAAGTACTTATTTTGGAACATCACCCACAAATTATTTTGATTCTTCCTTCTCTTGAAAACCAGTACTTTGATCCAATTATGAATACCTGAATGCCCCCAAAATATACCAATTGCTCACAGCATACAAAGGAAAGGGTAGAAAAGAAGGAAAGGAAGAGAGGATGAAAGGAGAGAGGGAGGGAGAGGGCAAAGAGAAGAGGGAAGGGGAGAAAGAAAGGAGAAAGGAAAGAAGCAAAGAACAACAGAGAGAGGGAGGGAGGAAGGAAGAAGAAAATAAAGTATCCTGTTCTTCCACATTTAGGATATTTCAGCCATCAATAAAAATAAATTTAGTGACAGAGATATTGAAAAAAAGAAGAGCTGCCATATATCTTCATCCTCCATAATTATGTCTGAATCTTTCATTGTACTAGTGTAAGAGTAATTTATTTAATGTAAACTTCTTCCTTTATGTTACAAGAGGTAACAAAAAAACACAAAGGGGCATTTTAGTTTCTTAAAAATTGGCCTATACTTCTTATGATAACAGCTAAAAATGTAGAAACTGTATTATTTCTTTAATGATCTGAGTGAGATGTATGGATTCTGAAAGCTAAGAAAAACAGAAACAACCAAGAATCTTTACTTTGCTCATTTAGGCTCTCATATCTCTATGATATAATGTCCATAAATAAAATAAAAATTATTTTGAGAACAATATGCTGGCTGGAAAATTGGAAGCTCCTGTCATAATAATGTTTCTGTCAGCACTTCTACTAAAAGTGATTTTTGCAGCATCAAAGCATATTTGGATTAAAAAAAAAACTCTGAACATCTAAATATACATCCAAAACAACTTCCAACTTGAAATCCAGCTATCGCCTGTATTAGTCCAGGGTTTACATTGTTAATATTTAATTTGGCATTTGCAGTGGAGATGTGCTGAGCTTTGTGGTATATATTTAGGTAAAGAAGTCAGCGAACCACAGACAGACAACTACGTCTTGACTATATTTCTATCTTTATTTCAGATAAGCTTCTCTCACATCGACTTATACCAAAAATAGATCACACATTTAGGAAGTCAGGTTATATATATATTTTTTTACTTTTTATAATATTTAATGTTACTTTTGCTATATTAAGATGGTAGTAATATGCTAACAGTCAATATTCAAAAGATAATTTTATTTAGGCATACACAAAGCAAAACTTGTTCACTTTTTCCTCAAGCAGTAACTATAATAGACAAATACTACACATAACTTAAAAGGAAAGAATAAAATACTATATTTGTAAATATACAATTAGCTCAAACTTGAGTATGAGCTTTGGATTTATGTTGTTTTCATTATTTGAAGACTAATATATTTATATGTCTGAAAGCTTTCTTGCAACTTCAGCTTAGACAGTGTATTGTTTAGGTCACTTTTCTGAGGAATATTAAGCTTAGATAAATATAGAAAATACTATATCTATCTATCTTTAATTTTAAAATAATAAAAGATAATGATCATTGAAACTTAGAATTCTGATAATGAACAGTAGTATCTATCTGGAATGTAAAGCAACACAAAACATACAGAAACAATTAATGTAATTTAATATAAAATTTACCAGACATTTGGTCTGAAGTATCATTTTAAAAAACCTTGTTTGTTTGTTTCTTGTGTTGCAGTTCTATGTGTTTTGTTAAATTTTAATTGGCAAGTTTGTTTATTTATTTATTTATTTATTATTCATGTATTTTGAGACAGGGTCTCACTCTGTCAACCAGGCTGGAGTGCAGGTAGTGGTACAATCTTGGCATAATCATCCAGCCTTTACCTCCTGGGCTCAAGCAATTCTCCTGCCTCAGCCTCCCAAGAAGCTGAAAGTATAGGCACATGCTACCACATTTTTCTGTAGAAACAGGGTCTCCCTTTGTTGCCCAAGCTGGTCTCTAACTCCTGGGCTCAAGAGATCCTCCTGCATTGGCCTTCCAAAGTGCTGTGATTATAGATGTGAACCACTGAGGAAACAGCAGAAAGGCCCTGGGAGCTCACAGGGTCCCCTAGGAAGTCATTCCTGCTTGGCATCAGACGGATCCAATGCTGGAGGAACAGGGGGGGGTAAAACTACAGGGAAAAGCAAACCTCTAGCTGAACTTTGTAACAGTTTGAATGGGGTGAGAAGCCTCCTGGCCAGAACTCATGGGAAGGTGCAAATCTGTTGTGCTGGCTCCACAGGCAGGGAAAGAAGCAAGCCCATTTCTTTCGCAGCTGGGAAGCAGTTAGCCTGGGGCAGTTTTTCAAGCCTATATCACTCTGCCTGGAAAAGGTCTGAGGGCTGTTGGCAAGGGCATAGGGGAGTGAGAACAGCCCTTTAGTTTGTGTGAGTGCTAGCTGAGACCTGTGACTGCTGGCTTTCCCCACTTCCCTGAAAAATTTCATGACTCAGCAGAGGCAACCATAATCCTCCTAGGTACACAACTCCAGTGACCTGGGAATCTCACCCCCACCCCCGACAGCAGCCACAGCAAGATCTGACCAAGAAGTGTCTAAGCCCAGACTTGCCTAGCCCCACCCCCATCTGATGGTCTTCCCTCACCCACCTTGGTAGTGAGAGGTGACAGCGTGCTGGCAGTCCTCACAGCCCTCGCTGGCTCTCGGTGCCTCCTCTGCCTGGGCTCCCACTTTGGCGGCACTTGAGGAGCCCTTCGGCCCACCGCTGCACTGTGGGAGCCCCTTTCTGGGCTGGTCAAGGCCAGAGCCGGCTCCCTCAGCTTGCAGGGAGGTGTGGATGGAGAGGCGCCAGCGGGAACCAGGGCTGCGCGCTCGGCACCCGCGGGCCAGCTGGAGTTCCGGGTGGGCGTGGGCTTGGCGGGCTCCACACTCGGAGCAGCCTGCCGGCCCTGCTAGCCCCGGGCAATGAGGGGCTTAGCACCCGGGCCAGTGGCTGCGGAGGGTGCACTGGGTCCCCCAGCAGTGCCAGCCCACCAGCGCTGCTCTTGATTTCTCACCAGGCCTTAGCTGCCTTCCCACGGGGCAGGGCTCGAGACCTGCAGCCCGCCATGCCTGAGCCTCCCACCCCCTCCATGGGCTCCTGTGCAGCCCAAGCCTCCCTGATGAGCGCTGCCCCCTGCTCCACGGCGCCCAGTCCCATCGACCACCCAAGGGCTGAGGAGTGTGGGCGCACGGCACGGGACTGGCAGGCAGCTCTACCTGCAGCCCCAGTGCGGGATCCACTGGGTGAAGCCAGCTGGGCTCCTGAGTCTGGTGAGGACGTGGAGAATCTTTATGTCTAGCTCAGGGATTGTAAATACACCAATGGGCACTCTGTATCTAGCTCAAGGTTTGTAAACACACCAATCAGCACCCTGTGTCTAGCTCAGGGTTTGTGAATGCACCAATCGACACTCTGTATCTAGCTACTCTGGTGGGGCCTTGGAGAACCTTTATGTCCACACTCTGTATCTAGTTAATCTAGTGGGGACATGAAGAACTTTTGTGTCTAGCTCAGGGATTGTAAACACACCAATTAGCACCCTCTCAAAACAGACCACTTGGCTCTACCAATCAGCAGGATGTGGGTGGGGCCAGATAAGAGAACAAAAGCAGGCTGCCAGAGGCAGCAGTGGCAACCCGCTCAGGTCCCCTTCCACACTGTGGAAGCTTTGTTCTTTTGCTCTTTGCAATAAATCTTGCTACTGCTCATTCTTTGGGTCCACACTGCTTTTATGAGCTGTAACACTCACCACGAAGGTCTGCAGCTTCACTCCTGAAGTGAGCAAGCCCACGAGCCCACCGGGAGGAATGAACAACTCCAGATGCACCGCCTTAAGAGCTGTAACACTCACTGCGAAGGTCTGCAGCTTCACTCCTGAGCCAGCGAGACTACAAACCCACCAGAAGGAAGAAACTCCAAACACATCCGAACATCAGAAGGAACGAACTCCAGATGCGCCACCTTAAGAGCTGTAACACTCACCGCGAGGGTCGGCGGCTTCATTCTTAAAGTCAGTGAGACCAAGAACCCACCAATTCCGGACACAGTAGCAGAAGACAAAGAGGATATTATCTTGAGAGTTCTAGGGCCCTGCCAACTGCCAGTTCCTCCTCCTAATACCACAGCTGATGCTTTCTGGAAACCGCCACCTCGTGGCAGGAGGCCAACCAGCAAAAAAATAGAGCATTAAACCACCAAAGCTAAGAACCCAAGTAGAGTCCATTGCACCCACCCCTGCCACCTCCACCAGAACAGGCACTGGTATCCATGGCTGAGAGACCCACAGACAGTTCACATCACAGGACTCTGTGCAGACAATCCCCAATACCAGCCCAGAGCTGGGCAGGTTCACTGGGTTACTAGACCCAGAAGAGAGACAACAATCACTGCAGTTCAGCTCACAAGAAGCCACATCCATAGGAAAAGGGGGAGAGTATTACATCCAGGGAACACCCTGTGAGACAAAAGAATCTGAACAACAGCCTTCAGCCCTAGACCTTCCCTGTGACAGAACCTATCCAAATAAGAAGGAACCAGAAAACCAACCCTAGTAATATGACAAAACAAGGCTCTTCAACACCCCCCAAAAATCACACTAGTTCACCAGCAATGGACCAGCAATGGATTCAAACCAAGAATAAATCCCTGATTTACCTGAAAAAGAATACAGGAGGTTAGTTATTAAGCTAATCAGGGAGGGAGCAGAGAAAAGTGAAGCCCAATGAAAGAAAACCCAAAATATGATACAAAAAGTAAAGGGAGAAATATTCAAGAAAATAGATAGTTTAAAAAAAACAGTAAACAGTCAGGAAACTTTGGACACACTTTTAGAAATGTGAAATGCTCTGGAAAGTCTCAGCAATAGAACTGAACAAGTAAAAAGCAATAAATTCAGAACTCTAAGAACAGTTCTTCAAATTAATCTAATACAACTAATACTAAAAAAGAGTAAGAAAATATGAACAAAGCCTCCAAGAGGTCTGGGATTATGTTAAATGATCAAACTTAAGAATAATTGGTGTTCCTGAGGAAGAAGAGAATTCCAAAAGCATGGAAAACATATTTGGGGGAATAATCTAGGAAAACATTCCTGGCCTTGCTAGAGACCTAGACATCCAAATACAAGAAGCACAAAGAACACCTGGGAAATTCATCACAAAAAGATCTTCACCCAGGCACACTGTCATCACTTTATCCAAAGTTAAGACGAAGGAAATACTCTTAAGAGCTGTGAGACAGAAGCATCATATAACCTATAAAGGAAAACCTATCACGTTAACAGCAGATTTCTCAGCAGAAACCCCACAAGCGAGATGAAACTGAGGCCCTGTCTTCAGCCTCCTCAAACAAAACAATTATCAGCCAAGAATTTTGTATCCAGTGAAACTAAGCATTATATATGAAGGAAAGACACAGCTTTTTCAGACAAACAAATGCTGAGATAATTCACCATTACAAAGCCAGCACTATAAGAACTGCTAAAAGGAGCTCTAAATCTTGAAACAAATCCTGGAAACACATCAAAACAGAAAAATTACAGAGGACTTATAAAACAAAAATACAAGTTAAAAGTAGAAACAAAAACAAAAAAACCAAAGTACACAGGCAACAAAAAGCACAACAAATGCAACAGTACCTCACATTTCAATAACATTGAATGTAAATGGCCTAAATACTCCACTTAAAAGATACAGAACTGCAGAATGGATAACAACTCACCAACCATGTGCTGCCTTCAGGAGACTCACTTAGCACTTAAGGACTCACATAAACTTAAACTAAAGGGGTGGAAAAAGGCATTTCATGCAAACAGGCACCAAAAGTGAGCAAGGGTAGCTATTCTTAAATCACACAAAACAAACTTTAAAGCAACAGCAGTTAAAAGAGACAAAGAGGGACATTATATAATGGTAAAAGACATTGTCCAACAGGAAACTATCACAATCCTAAACATATATGCATCTAACACTGGAGCTCCAAAATTTATAAAACAATCACCAATAGACCTAAGAAATGAGACAGACAGCAACATAATAATAGTAGGGGACTTCAATACTCCAATGACTGCACTAGACACATCATCAAGACAGAAAGTCAACAAAGAAACAATGGATTTAAACTATACCTTGGAACAAATGGACTTAACAGATACATACAGAACATTTCATCCAAGAACCACAGAATACACATTCTATTCAACAGTGCATGAAACTTTCTCGAAGATAGACCATATGATAGGCCATAAAACATGCCTCAATAAATTTAAGAAAACTGAAATTATATCAAGCACTCTCTCAGACCACAGTGGAATAAAACTGGAAATAAACTCCAAAAGGTACCTTCAAAACCAGGCCAATACATGGAAGTTAAATAACCTCATTCTGAATGAGCATTGGATAAAAAATAAAATCAACGTGGAAATTAAAAAACTCTTCAAACTGCATGACAATAAAGATACAACCTATCAAAACCTCTGTGATACAGCAAAGGCAGTGCTAAGAGAAAAATTCATAATCCTAAATGCCTACATCAAAAAGACTGAAAGAGCACAAACTGACACTCTAAGGTCATACTGCAAGGAACTAGAGAAACAAGAATAAATCAAATCTGAACCCACCAGATGAAAGGAAATAACCAAAATCAGAGCAGAACTAAATGAAATTGAAACAAAAAAATTCAAAACATAAATGTAACAAAATCTGGTTCTTTGAAAAGATAAATAAAATTGATAGGCCATTGGCAAGATTAGCCAAGGAAAGAAGAGAGAAAATCCAAATAACCTCACTAAGAAATGAAATAGGAGATATTACAACTGACACCACTGAAATACAAAAGATCATTCAAGGCTACTATGAATGCCTTTATGTACATAAACTAGTAGACTTAGAAGAGATGGGTAAATTTCTGTAAAAATATAATCCTTGCTTAAATCAGGAAGAACTAGATACCCTGAGCAGAACAATAACAAGCAGTGAGATTGAAATGGTAATTAAAAAATTACCAACAAAAAAAAGTCCAGGACCAGAGAGATTCACAGCAGAATTCTACCAGACATTCAAAGAAGAATTGGTACCAATCCTTTTGACACTATTCCACCAGGTAGAGAAAGAAGGACCCCTTCCTAATTCATTCTGTGAAGCCAGCATCACCCTAATACCAAAACCAGGAAAGGACATAACCAAAAATGAAAACTACAGACTGATATTCTTGATGAACATAGATGCCAAAATCCTTAACAAAATACAAGCTGACTGAATCCGACAACATATCAAAAAGATAACCCACCATAATCAAGTGGGTTTCATACCAGGGATGCAGGGATGGTTTAACATATGAAAGTAAATAAATGTGATACACCACATAAATAGAATTAAAAACAAAAATTATATGATCATTTCAATAGATGCAGAGAAAGCATTCAACAAATCCAGGATCCCTTTATGATTAAAACTCTCAGCAAAATCGGCATACAAAGGACACGACTTAATGTAATAAAAGCCATCTATGACAAACCCACAGCCAACATAATACTGAATGGGGGAAAGTTGAAAGCATTTTCTTTGAGAACTGGAACAAGACAAGGATGTCCACTGTCACCATTCCTCTGCAAAGTAATACTGGAAGTCCTAGCCAGAGAAATCAGACAAGAGAAAGAAATAAAGGGCATTCAAATAAGTAAAGAGGAAGTCAAACTGTCCCTGTTTGCTGATGATATAATTGTTTACCTTGAAAACCCTAAGGACTTCTCAAGAAAACTCCTAGAACTCATAAAAGAATTCAGCAAAGTTCCAAGGGACAAGATTAATGTACACAAATCAGTAGCTTTTCTATACACCAACAGCAACCAAGTGGAGAATCAAATCAAGAACTCAACTCCTTTTACAATAGCTGCAAAAAAATAAAATATTAGGCATAAACCTAACAAAGGTGTCAGTTGACCTCTACAAGGAAAACTACAGAACACTGTGGAAAAAAATCATAGACGACATGAACAAATGGAAACACATCCCATGTTCATGGATGGGTAGAATCAATAATGTGAAAATGACTATACTGCCAAAAGCAATCTACAAATTCAATGCAATCTCCATCAAAATACCACTATCATTCTTCACAGAATTAGAAAAATCAATTCTAAAATTCATATGGAACCAAAAAGAGCCAAAGCAAGACTAAGCAAAAAGGACAAATCTGGAGACATCACACTACCTGATTTCAAACTATAGTATAAGGCAATAGTCACCAAAACAGCATGGTACTGGTACAAAAATAGGCACATAGACCAATGGAACAGAATAGAGAACCTAGAAATAAACGCAAATACTTACAGCTGATTGATCTTTGACAAGGCAAGCAAAAACATAAAGTGGGGAAAGAACACCCTTTTCAACAAATGGTGCTGGGATAATTGGCTAGCCACATGTAGGAGAATGAAACTGGATCCTCATCTCTCACCTTATACAAAAATAAATTCAGCATGGATTAAGGACTTAAACCTAAGACCTGAAGCTATAAAAATTCTAGAAGATAACATTAGAAAAACCCTTCTAGACATTGGCTTAGCAAGGATTTCATGACCAAGAACCTAAAAGCAAATGCAATAAAAACAAAGATAAATAGCTGGGACCCAATTAAACTAAAAAGCTTTTCACAGCAAAAGTAACAGCAGAGTAAACAGACAACCCATAGAGTGGGAGCAAATCTTCACAATCTATACATCTGGACAAAGGACTAATATCCAGAATCTACAATGAACTCAAACAAATCTGTAAGAAAAAAACAAATAATCCCATAAAAAAGGAGGCTAAGGACATGAATAGACAATTCTCAAAAGAAAATATATAAATGGCCAACAAACATATGAAAAAATGCTCAACATCACTAATGATCAGGGAAATGCAAATCAAAACCACAAGGCAATACCACCTCACTCCCGCAAGAATGGCCATAATCAAAAAACAGTAGATGTTAGTGTGGATGTGGTGAACACGGAACATTTCTACACTGCTGGTGGGAATGTAAACTAATAGAGCCACTGTGGGAAAAATGTGGAGATTTCTTAAAGAACTAAAAGTAGAACTACCCTTTGATCCAGCAATCCCATTACTGGCTATCTGCCCAGAGGAAAAGAAGTTATTATTCAAAAAAGATAACTTGCACATGCTGTTTATAGCAGCACAATTCACAATTGCAAAATCGTGGAACCAACCCAAATGCTCATCAATCAACAAGTGGAGAAAGAAACTGTGATTATATATATAAAATATATCATATACATAGAGATAATTATAAATATATGATGGAATACTACACAGCCATAAAAGAATGAATTAACAGAATTTGCAGTGACCTGGATGAGATTGGAGACTATTATTCTAAGTGAAGTAACTCAGGAATGGAAAACCAAACATTATATGTTCTCACTGATATGTGGAAGCTAAGCTATGAGGACGCAAAGGCATAAGAATGATGCAATGGACTTTGGAGACTTCGGGGAGAGTCGGAGCTGGGCAAGAGATAGAAGACTACAAATATGGTGCAGTGTATACTGTTCAGGTGATGGGTGCACCAAAATCTCACAAATTACCACTAAAGAACTTACTCATGTAACCAAATACCATGTGTACCCCAATAACTTATGGAAAAATTAAAAAATAAATAAAAATTAAAAAGAAAAAATGAAAAATATTTTACTTTTGTTTTCAAGAATAGAGGCAAAGATAATTTTTTTGCTTTAACTGTAACAGTTTTTTTTTTTGTTAAAATGATATGGAGAATATCATTACAATTTTAGAGAAACTGTGTACATTGTGAAAGTGTTTTTCATACTACAATGTAAAAATGAGAAATCAAAAAAGCATTTCCCTTTTTTCCAAAATTAACTGTCTAAATATTACCTTTTCTGAACTGTGTTTTGGAAGCTATTAATATTTTAATAGTAAATTTCATTATATCTACATATATTTAAACATCAAAATAACTGGTTAAATAGTGATTTTTAATGAAGAGCACATATTTCTTTAACAATAACTTTATATTATGTGACTTCCTTGCCCTCTAACATTGAAGATTGACACCTGTTTGAAAAGCATAAATTATTTGGGATAAAAGTCATTGTACTACATCACACATAGCAATTTAAGCCACAGCAAATATTTGTAAATTTTATAGAATCTTTTTATAAAGATAAATTCCAGAATGACTACTTATGAAATATACGAACACTGATTATCTTATTTCACAATTGCATGTATGTGCAATAATCTCTCAGCTGATAAAATTTATAAAACAACAGTCAGTAGCTTAAATGTAGCACGTTATTTATATTCCAAAAAGTCAAATGACAGTGGTTGAACTACATAATTGATGAGTTAAGTGTGTTTTATGTCCACAAAACAATTTTAAAGCTGAGTAACCCGAATTTATGAGCCATATTCAGAGGGATTATAAAGTCAATATATTGCTGTTTATGTATCAAGTCAGAGAAAATTATTAAGGATGATTTCAGCCATGGATGGTTAGGGTGGAGGACCTTGGTTAAATTTTGAGGCTATAATTCAAGGAAATTTTGGTAGCTACAAAGCTAGTGTAACAAATAGGATAACTGTGCTATAATAGACTTTAGCTGATTTATTTTCTTAATTTAAAAAATGTACAAATGGAGTTCAGTAGCAACTCCAAAAAACATTTCAAAATGTGCTATTGGAAACAAGTATTTTATTCAGGCTTATTGGGAAATTAGACTTCATGAAACTTGTAAAAAATCTAAATAGATATTTTGAATACAACTAAAATATAAATGAGCTCTTGGCAAGTAACAAAAAGTGATTCTTTTTTAGCACCATTTTACCATAAGAAATTGAAAGGATTTTTGGTTTTTTGTACAATGAAGTTTTGAATGGCTTTAGCTGAGCATAATAGCATATATTTTGGTCATTAACAATTATATAAACACAAATATAATAAACGAATATCAGAACATTTTGAAGGCATATAAAGGAAAGGTTAAAAATACATCTTTTTATAAACACTGGGGTTTTTCACTCTAGTATTAAGTGATATTTTATAGAATACATAGGCCCCAGTCCCAAAACCTTAAATTATTTACTGTGTAATTTTGGGCAAGATCTGTAAGTCCTCAAGACTAAGTATGGTCAAGCATTCTTCACCTAATATGTACCTTCATCTCCAACTAGTATGCAATTGTGAGGAAATGTTGAGATTTGAGATTTAACTCTATAACAAGATAACAAGTTAGCCTTCCACAGTTCCATGAATGCTTGGAGAAGCTATGAGACTTCTGGGTCAAAGACAGTGGACTACATTACACACAGTACAGCAAGCATCATTAGCATGGACAAATTTGTGTCAATATCCTTTATTCCCAAATCCCACAAGGACAAAGTAGATGGATGTGTGCACACACAGTGGATTGTGTTTTGGGAAAGGAATTGTGAGCATATGGAAAGCAAATATTTTATAATGGGTAATCCACATTCCTATCCTGTACTTGGGAGATAGAAATTATCTTTATTATACTAGAAAGTAAGCATGTTTCCCCTTGCTCCAGAGGAAAATATTAGATCTATCTTCAAAGACTGTTCATTACACAGACAATCTTGAAAAGACATCCAGAATAAAATGGGGCCAATGCCTCACTGTACAATATGCAGAAATGTTAAAGAACTATGGAAGATTGTCTCCTAACAATAGTAAGTACGATTCATTTATTCAGAAAATACATATGGCATACTATACTCTAGACACTGTACTAGGGATTGAGAATACAGTGATAAATGAGACAGACTACATTCCTGCTCTCATGGAGCTAAAATTCTAATAACAAAGTAAACAACTGAGATAATTTCTCTAAGCAGTTAAATTAATAATGCAGAAATAAAATGAATGTCTGTAACATAGTAATATAGCATAGTCAAGGAAGGCTTCTTTGAGATTACATTTGATTTGAGACCTAAATCATAAAATCTAGGGAAATAGAATTCCTAGCAAACAGAAAAGTAAGTAGAAAGACTGATATTTGAATTAAAAACAATAGAGATGCCAGTAAGTTTGAAATTAGGTATATGAACAAAAGTCTACAAAATATCTTACTTTTAACAAAATATAGAACATTAATATACCCATATAGCCTTCAAAAAATTATTCATTATTTAAATTTTTCCACAGTGGAAATATATTTGACAGGACACTTTTAGCAAATATATTATCAACAAATATATCTGAGAATTCTAACATTATATAAACCTCTGAAAATGAAAATGAATGAAATATAATTGATAAGTTATCTTTAATTCAAATTTAAACCTTCTGCTCTGCAAATGATAATGGTCCAAAAATGAGAAAACAAGCTACTGACTGAAAGAAAATATTTGTAAAGGACACATCTGGTAAAAGACTATTACCCAAAATATACGAGGGACTTAAGAAACTCAATAATAAAAAAAAAACTGAGTAAAAAATGGGCAAAGGACCTTAATAGACATCTCATCAAATACAGATATACAAATGACTTCAAAATAATTTTTTAGCTCCCAAATATCAGGGAGAACATTTGATATCTGTCATTCTCTGCCTGGCTTAGTTCACTTAACAGACATTTCTCTGGTTCCATTTACATTGCAAATGACAGAATTTCATTCATTTTCATGGCTGTATAATATTCCATTGTATACATGTACCATATTTTCTTTATCCATTCATCCCTTGATGGACAGACAATTTAATTAATTCCATGTTGTGACAATTGTTAATGGTGCTGCAAAAAAAATGGGATCACAGACATCTTTTTAATATACTGATTTCTTTTCTTTTAGATTTATACCCAGAAAGAATGATAAATGCTTGAGGTGATAGATATCCCAATTATCCAGATTTGATCACAACACATTCTACACATGTATCAAAATATCACATGTACTCAATAAATACGTACAACTATTATGTACCCATCAAATTAAAAATTTTTTAAAGTTTTAAGAAGTCTTAATATTTATGAAATCAGAGAAAACTATTTACAGATGGCAAATAATTATATAGAAAGATGTTTCACATCATAGGTAATCAAGGAAATGCTAATAAAACAAGATGCCACTACACATTTATTAGAATAGTCGATATTGAAAAGACTGGCTACACCAAATGCTGGAGAGGATGTGGAGCACCAGAAACTTTCATTCATTGCTGGCAAAAATGCAAAATGGTACAGCCACTTTGGAAGACAATTTGGCAGTTTCTGAAAAAATGAAGCATGTCCTTACCATACGATCCAGCAATAATGTACCTTAATATATATCCAAAGGCATTGAAAACTTAGTCCACACAAAAACGTGTACACTGATATTGAAAGCAGTTTTATTTATAATTTCCAAAGCTTTGAAGCAAGCAAGAAGTCCTTCAGTAGGTGAATGAATAAATTGTGATGCATTTAGAAAATAGAATATTGTTCAGTAGAAAAAATAAATGAGCTGCGGCTGTGATTCTGATTGGAAAAAAAAAGAGCTAACAAGCCATGCAAATACATGGAGAAAACTTACATGCATATAATTAAGTGAAAGAAGCCAATCTGAAGAGGCTACATACTATATGATTTCAACTATATGATATTCTGGAAAAGACAAAACCATAGAGACAGTAAAACATTCAGTGATTGTCAGGAGTTAGGAAGGGAAAAATAAATAGGCAAAGTACAGAGGATTTTCAGGGTAGTAAAAATATTCTGAATGATATTCTAATGATGGACACATGCCATTATACATTTGTCCATACCCATAGAATACACAGCACCAGGAGTGCACTATAATGTAAACTATGGACTTGGGTTATGATGTGTCAATGTTCATCAATTAAACATAACTTTGGTAATGATGTTAAAATTGCTCATCAATTTTAACAAATGTACCACTGTGGTTGGGGATGTTGATAATGAAGAAAGCTATGTGTGTGGGGAGACAGCTGTTATATATGAAATATCTCTACATTTCTCTTAAGTTTGCTGTAAACCTAAAACTGCTCTTCAACAAAATGAAGCCATAGAAAGAAAAAGAATGGAAACATTCCTTGACACATTGTACAAGCCTTACGTAAACTTCAGAAAACCAAACATTGCATGGTCTCACTTATAAGGGGGAGCTGAATGATGAGAACACATGGACACATGTCGGAGGGAACAACACACACTGGGGCCTGTCAGGGGGTTGTGAGGGGAGGGAGAGCATCAGGAAGAATAGCTAATAGATGCTGGGTTTAATACTAGGTGATGGATTGGTCTGTGCAGCAAACCACCATGGCACACTTTTACCTATGTAACAAACCTGCACATCCTGCACATGTACCCTGGAATGTAAAATAAAAGTTGAAGAAAAAAAAGCAAAGGATACCAAGGGCCAATCCTACTCAGGAACAAATAATTTAAAAAAATGCAATAAATATAAAATGTGTTTATAGTATGTATACATGTATGGAGAGAGAGACTGTGTCACATGTTCTGTATAACACCATTTCAGTCAATGACAGACATACACAATGGTGGCCCCATAAGATTATAATGGAGCTGAAAAATTACTATTGCCTAGTGATGTCATAGCCGTCTTAAAGTCTTAGTGTATTGCATTACTCACGTATTCATGGTGATGATTTTGTAAACAAACCTACTGAGCTGCCAGCCATATAAAAAAGCATAGTGCATACAATTATGTACAGTACCTAATACTTGGTAGTGATAATAAACTATTTTACCATTTATGTATTTACTGCACTATACTTTTATTGCAATTTTTGTGTGTAATTCTTTTACTTATAGAAAAAATAGTAAATGTAAAACAGCCTCAGGCAGATCCTTTAGAGGTACTCCAGAAGAAGGCGTTTTCCTAGGAGATGAGAGCTCCATGTGTGTTATTGCCCCTGAAGACTTTTCAGTGGAACAAGATGTGGAGGAGGAAGACAGAGATATTGATGACTTTGACTCTGTGTACACCTAGGCTAATGTGTGTTTGTGTCTTCATATTTAGAAAAAAGTTATAAAGTAAAAAACTAGTAAAAATAAATTTTAATAGAAAAATGTTTATAAAGATATAAAAATGTACTTTTGTATAGCTATAAAATGTTTGTGTTTTAAGCTAAGTGTTACTACAAAAAATTCAAAAAGTTAAAAAAATTAAATGTTTTTAGAGTAGAAAAGTAACAGTAAGGTAGTTAATTTATTACTAAAGAAATAAAAATTTTTATATAAATTTAGTGTTGCCTAGATTTATGGTGTTTACAGCATCTAAATTAGTATATAGAAATTTCTTAGGCCTTCAAATTCACTCACCACTCACTCACTGACTCATACAAAGCACCTTCCAGTTCTGAAAACTCCATTCATGGTCACTGCCCTATACAGGTGTACCAGTTTTAAATCTTTCATACCAAATTTTCATTGTACCTTTTTAATGTTTAAGTATGTTTAGATACACAAATATTTACCATTGTGTTATAATTGGCCTCTGTATTCGGTACTGTAACATACTGTACAGATCTGTAGCCCAGAAGCAATAAGCTTGTTTGTAAAGAGAGAAGATTTTAAGAAGAAAAAGGTGGTCAACTTGTTCCATGTTGATATAATTTGGCTTTGTGTCCCCATTCAAATCTCATCTCAAATTATAATCCTCAGGTGTTGAGGAGGGACCCAGTGGGAGGTGATTGGATCATGGGGGCAGTTTTCCCCATGGTGTTCTCATGATAATAAGTGAGTTCTCATGAGATCTGATGGTTTTATAAGGTGCTCTTCCCCCTTTACATGCTCTCACTCCCTCCTGCCACCATGTAATACATTCCTGCTTCCCCTTTTGCCGTGAGAGTAAGTTTCCTGAGGCCTCCCCAGCCATGTGGAACTGTGAGTCAAAGAAATCTATTTCCTTTATAAATTATCCAGTCTCAGATATTTCTTTATAGCAGTGTGAGAACATACTAATACATGTGTATTGCTCAGAGTTCATGAGTCACAATTAAAATTTTTCATCAACTCCTTCTTTGTGACCTTGACCATAGTCCTTTCAATGAAAGGGCTGAAAAGAAAACTCTACTAGTGTGAGTTGAGAAGGGAACATGCTTGTACAGTGAGATCATGCATATAAAACCAGTTCTTTTATTTTAAAGTACTAAGATGCAGCTAAATTATAATCTCCTTTCTGAAGTCCTCTTTAACTTTTCAGACTGATAAATATGTTCTTATTCTTATTATCAAATACCTTTTTTGTTAATATCACTCATAGATGTTGACCACCTTGAGAAAAGTTATCTCTTTTCTTCTTATCTTTCTTCCAAAGCAATGTCTATGTATGTCACAGTGAATAATAAAATTTTTGATAACCATTTTCAATTGAACTGAAAGATAACAATTTCATTGAATTCATAATTCTGCATATATTGTTCTTAAATATTGAGATTTATATTTTTCTTAATAAGACCTTGATTTATTCATAACTAATAATATTTTAACACTATGTCAACTGCTCAAATATTTGGGGAAAAACATAACACCCACCACATTTAGAAATGTGTTCACATGCAAGTATATTAGATAAACTCATAATGTTTTCCTAAAGATCATGTATTATTTGGAGGCTATTTATGCTGTCAAAGCAAAGCAGCAGGAGACTATTTTCACACTACTTAGAAATGTTAAAAATTTAGTTCATGTGGGGGCATGTAAACAATTTTAAATAATAACATTTTATCTGAACTTTATTCAAGCTTGTGCTGAAACATGAAATAAAACTGAATATAGAACTGAAAGTGTCTACTCCTGCCATCAAATATTCTTGAAAACTGCAGAGAACAGATATTAAGTGTTCTCACCACAAAGGAGGTAATGCATTTGTTAATAAACTAGATTTAATTATTCCACTATATATATATTTATATATGGATACCACATTTTTGTATATTTTATAAATTTTTACATATTTTATATATGAAATCCATATAAACATACCTGTATATGCACATATGTATATATATACTTCATATATATACACATATCTACACATACATATATTATACGTGTGTGTATACATATATACATATATATACACACACACACTTCAACACACAATTCATACAACAAAGCATCATGTTATACCTAATAAGTACAAATAATTTTGTCTATCAATTTTTTTAAAAGTTTTTCTGAAATCTTTTATTTTTCACTTTCATTCACTAGAATGTTTGATGAGAGCACTTGCTCTCACCTCTTCTTTTGGATGATAAAATATAAACCTATGAAGATATGTGGTTTTGTTTATATTTTATTTTGATTTGCAATAACACTCTCATGGCCAAACCAAGGGATGCACATGAAGTGAAAATAAATGTAGTTTTCACTTGATCATCATCACTTCTTTACATGTCTGAACAAAACTCTGTGAAATTGTGTAATTTGATGCATATGAAACTTGACTAGCCAAAACCATCCCTTTGATGTAAAGAAACTCATGTCACTATTTCTACTTTTTATATTGCTTTTACCTTACTATATTTATATCAAGTGTAAAACTTTAAAGATGGTTTGCTTGTAAAGACCATTGTGAATGAGTGAAAAACATGTTTTAGGCAATCCAGGGAAACACTGTCATGGATATGTATATGTATTGCTACAGTTTCTTCTGCAAAATACCTGGGAGAAATAGAGCCAGTGCTACCCAATCTGTGCTTTTATTTAATAGCTAATTGTATGAGTTACTGATCTAGTTTTAAAAATATCCTTAAGAACATACTGAAAAATAATATACAATTAAAAATACCTCAGTTATTAAAAGCTGAAGTCCTTACCAATAAAGGAAAATACAAATAAATCAAATAATGGTTTGCACATCTTAATTTAATTCTGATATGCTGTACTCTAATTAAGGTTTGGGAACTCTGATTTACTAGGATGAAATGCTGAGATTCACAGTAATTTGAGTCATTTTTATTTTAATTCCACTTCTTTCTCTGTCTTCTGTACCATATCACATCTTCTCTTTGTAGCCAACCCCCACAACCTTCTCAGTTTCCTGTTTCCAGTGTATTTTCATGAAATCATTCTGATATGACCTTTACCCCACCAGTCCCTGAAAAGGTAATTCATTATTTTCACTCTGCCAAATTTAACTGCCATTTTTCAGTCCCCTCCTCTTTGATCTATTAGCAACATTTGACACTTCTTGAGCTTTGAAACATTGCCTGCTTGGCTTCCAAATCCACATTGTACCAGTTTTCATTTTCTCCAATCTACCTGTCCCTTCTCAATTTCTTTCAGTGGTTTCACCTCATCTCCAGTATTGGACTATCTCAGCAATTAGTCCTTTAATTTTTTCTCTTTTCCATCTTTATTCAATTCTTTGGTGATATCATCCAGTGTTACCATTTTAAATTGTATTTTATCTGAATGACTTTCACGTTTATGTCTCCACTCCAGAATTCTCTCCTGAACTCTAGATTTATATTCCCCTGCCCAGAGTTTCTACTTTGATATCTTGCAAGCATTTGAAAGTTAAAATTTCTAAAACTTAACTTTCAATCACTAAATGCCCTCCTCCCCCTACCAAAACTGTTTCCTCCCATCATCTCTCCATTTCATTAAAGGCAATCTCAATCTCTCAGTTTCTCAAGCTAGAAGCTTGGGTGGCTCTCAATATCTCTTTTTCTTTCCACCTCATTTGCAATTTCCGGAAAACCTGTTAGTGTTTTCTTCAAAAGGTAGCCAGAATCCTTCGAATCTTTGTCACCTCCACTTCTACTCCTCTTGCCCAAACCACCAATATCTGCCTCATACATATTTGTAAATACTTAGTAGCTAGTTTTTCTGTCTCTGCCCACACTTTGCTCTGCCACAGCAGTGATATAACACTGTTGATTATGACTAAAGACATAAAACCCTCCAGTGGGTCTCATTTCAATTGGAGTAAATATAAAAGACTTTAGAGTAGTATATAAGGGAATACAAGATTACTATTTTCACTACCACCACCATAAACACCTTTTCGACTTAACCATCTACTAATAGACACTTGAGCCTAACCCATCTCCCTGCTGTTCTGGAATCACAGCAGGTATCCAGCTGACCCATTCTTCCTTTACCTGGAATTCTCCTACCCAGAATATCTATTTGGCTTGATACTTACCTTCTCTAGATCTTTACTCAAATGACATTTGAGTTAGTAAAGACTTCCTTTGCTACCCTATTTCAAATAGCAGTTTGCTCCATTTGTGTTTTTTCTTCATAGCACTTACCATCCGACACATAATTTGTTTTACTTGTATATTTTGTTATTCTCTGTGTCACACTACTGAAATGTAAGCCCATCAGATGACATTTAACTCTGTAAAATTGTGACTTTAGATATTTCAAAGGCATCTGTATTTTTTGTTATTGTTACATTATTTGATTTCAGTAAGTAACAAAGCACGTTTCACTTCATTACTGGATAGTGATTCGTTTTTATTTTATATTTCTTAAAATTAAGAAAAATTGAAGTCAATGTGGAAATGGAATATATTCTTTTATGAATTTGAAACTAATGTACTTCATGATTTCTCTTTTTAAATTACAGAATATATATGTTGGAAATAAAAATTATTTTCTCTGGAAAATACTTCAGTTACATATTGTATACTTCTTCATAAAAGTATATAATCATCCTTATTGCTTTAGAACCCTTATATAGTACTATTTTTTCTACTACATGCTTACTCCTGAAACAATGTAAATGAGAGAGAATAACTTCTAAGTTAGCCTTGATATACTTTTGGAAGAGGCCCTTTTCAGATTCAAATTTCTTATTCTAAATCAACCAATTCCTTACTCTTAAAATCCATTTTAATTAATGATTTGAGATGTAAGACAATTATGACATAACAGCAGCAAAAAGCACATAATGGCATAATTATTTTTAAAAGCCTGGAGAGAATAATGTAGATTAAATGGCCTGCTGGTGTCACTGTTTCTTCTGTCCAGTGTGTCACTGACTTTTCACATTTCTTGTCGTTTGTGAAAGGTTAGGTAGTTTGACTTTGTACTGTATGGCACAGACTCTAATTTTGGAAGTTGTAGCTACTTTTGCACAGATGATGTGTTCAATGGTGCTAAACAAAATACAGTTGCTTTGAATTAGCAAGGATAACATAGAAAATCACAGGAGCAAAGCAATCAGGAACACAGATTAAAGTAATTTTTAGAACTTTGGTTATTGGCAAAGTACTAAAAGTATCATTACCAAAATAATATATTATTTAAATGAATTGAAACATCTGAAAAAGAACATTAATATCAAGATTAGAATAAAAGCTTGTTAATATAAACATTTAAGTGAAAATAACCCAAGGTCTCTTCTTAAATTTATGAAGACCAAAATAATTAAGCAAATGAGATATAAGTAAAGGGAATGAAATCTGAGACCTATTCATTATTGCATTTTTTATTCACTTGCACACCCCAACAGTTACATAATACAATATTTTTGAATAATATAAAAATAAAATCAATTAAAAGAAAATAATATTATTAGGGATTAGAGACCTAAATCATGAATGTTGCTTTTGGAGACATTTTTGCCCCCTATAGGAGCTTAGAGGATGACATTAATATTTATTTCTCTCCATTCTTGTGTTTCATTAGATCTGATCAACTGTGCTTGATTGACTGTCTTTGATTAACAATGTCTCAATTTGATTAACAATGTTGTTAATTATAAATACTTATAAAAACATTTTGTTGTAGAGAAATATTGTACTATTGACTAATAGCCAGAAAATTCTGAGAAAACTGATTGACCGGGATAGAAGTCAAAATACTAGGTTAAATTGAATAATTTAATTCATTGAATAATTTTGTATGACTTGCTGTTGTTATCCTGCAATCACCAGGTATTCATTTTATTCTAGAATGAGGAGACATTTTAAAGGGATATTGAAACTTCTAGTAATATTTTTATTATTTCTTATAGTCAGGCTACAATTTTATTTAATGTATAGTTAATACTGAGATGTTTCCAAAATCAAAAAATTAGAATAAAATGTGTATTTAATGTTTAATGCAACTCATCAGCAAAGGAAATATTAATAGCTGCAGAACTATACAAATTGTCCTGTACACTCATTGCAATTCTGCTCACATGTCACTGCTATGATTATATCGTAATCTGGGAGATAAATACTGTATCTGACCTCGATCTAATATTAAGAGCCCACAGTATCTATTCTCATTACTGGAAACAATAGCAAGAAAAAGGGGGAAGACTGAAAACAAAGTGAAAGTAGGTAAGCAGATTTTGAGAAAGAAGAAATATTGGACAGCAAAGGATTGGATATTGGACATCTAAGAATGATAGAGAAAAATCTAATCATGGTAATAGTTTTCTCATTATAATATTTTATGAGTACTTTTCTCACAATAGTATTTTATGAGTATTATTTCTCACAGCAGAATTCAGTAGACTAAAATAGGAAACAATTAATAAGTAGACCAACAAAATTAAATAGAAAGCTAAATAATGTCTACAGGCTAAAGGAAGAGACAAGAGAAAAAATTCACAATATGAAAAGGTGTTCCCAGCAAAACAATTTTCATGTGAAATTTCCCATGAAACTTTCAAAACTTAAGAGACAGTAGCCAAACAAAGTTGTCAGAAAGAATTTCATAAGAGTTTTATCATAATATATGAATAAAAATGTCTTAATATTCTCTTAGTGTAAAAAATGGTTATGTGATCTTACCAAGTTGCAAAACTAATTCTGGGCCTCTGTGTCTCTGGTAGTACTTTGATTCCTAGTAAAGATTAACAAATATTATGTTAGTGACATAATTTCATGTGTTACTTAAATGCTCTGTTTTTGTTCTATGAATTAATGCCATTGGCAATTTTTTATGCTATTTTAATTGGCATTTCTGTGATCATTAATAAATTTAAGTATAACTTTTATTTACTGGTTAGCCAACCGCTTTTCTCCTTTTGTGAGCTGTCTATTAAAGTTCTTTACCCAATTTTTCATCACTTATTATTTACTTTTCCTCATTGAGTTATAGGATTTTATCATAAATTCTAGATATTAGTCTCATGTGAATTTTAAATGTTCTAAATATCTTTGCACAATGGGCCTTCTCTCTGTTAGCTTTGTCAATGTTTACACTTTTGATATAATCAATTCTTATCTTATGCTTGGTGCTAATCAAATACCACGCAAACAAACCATTGTCTCCTGAAGGTCCTTTTCTCCTATTTTTAATTGTATTACCTTTCTAGTTATCTCTCTCATATTTAAGTTTTTAGTCCAGCAGCAATCCACTTATACACAGTTTTATTTTTCTCCTTATATTAACTAGGTTTCAAAACAACATTTACTATACAATCGTAAATTTCCAAAATATACAAGTGTACATCTCTGAACTGTTTTTATACCATTAGTCTTCTTGCCTGGACTTACAACATCAACATCAAAATTTTACTAAGGTTGTCTTATAATTTATTTTACTATCTGCTAGGCAGTTTCTTGCCACACTATCTACTTTGCATCTAAGTTGACTTAGCTACGGAGAACTTTATTCCTCCACATTTTTCTTAGAATACGTTTTAGAAAACTTCAGAATAATTTTTGGGTGAATTCTAAATCTAGCTACAGAATTTGATTGGGACTACAATAAGTTTAAGGGATACTTCTGTGAAGCTGACATTTACAAACTATCAGACCATCTCAACTAGAAGTAAGAAATAAGTCTTATCTGTGTCTTTTAATAAAATGTAATTACTTTTCCCAGTTTAAAGTCTTGTAGTATATTCTTTTCTCAAGGTAATAGTTACTTAACAAATTACTCTATAGTTCCCGGATTTTGCAAATTATATTTGTTTTCCATTGAACTTTTTATTTTCAATGTATAACTTCTGATATAAACATACACTATTCTATTATATATTCTACTACATATTGCTAATGACATGAACTGAGCCATCTTGCTAATATTTTAATATTTATAATAATTTATACTTTATTTTGTTTTTTTCTATGTTGGTCAGTGATCTTCAAAACAGCTGCGTATTAAAATCACCTGGTGAGAAGTGACAGCATTCTGGCAGTCCTCACAGCCCTCGCTCGCTCTGGGCGCCTCCTCTGCCTGGGCTCCCACTTTGGCGGAACTTGAGGAGCCCTTCAGCCCACCGCTGCACTGTGGAAGCCCCTTTGTGGGCTGGCCAAGGCCGGAGCCGGCTCCCTCAGCTCGCAGGGAGTTGTGGAGAGAGACGCGCGAGCGGGAACCCGGGCTGCCCGGGGCGCTTGTGGGCCAGCTGGGGTTCCGGGTGGGCGTGGGCTTGGCGGACCCCGCACTCTGAGCAGCGGCGGGCCCCGCCGGCCCGGGCAATGAGGGGCTTAACACCCAGGCCAGCGGCTGCGGAGGGTGTACTGGGTCCCCCAGCACTGCCGGCCCACCGGCGCTGCGCTCGGGCCTTAGCTGCCTTCCTGAGGGGCAGGGCTCGGGACCTGCAGCCCGCCATGCCTGAGCCCCCGCCCCCGCCGTGGGCTCCTGTGCAGCGGAGCCTCCCCAACAAGCGCCGCCCCCTGCTCCGTGGCGCCCAGTCCCATCGACCACCCAAGGGCTGAGGAGTGTGGGCTCAGGGCGCGGGACTGGCAGGCAGCTCCACCTGCAGCCCCAGTGTGAGATTCACTGGGTGAAACCAGCGGGGCTCCTGAGTCTGGTGGGAACTTGGAGAACCTTTATGTCTGGGTCAGGGATTGTAAATACACCAATGGGCAGTCTGGATCTAGCTCAAGGTTTGTAAACACACCAATCAGCACCCTGTGTCTAGCTCAGGGTTTGTGAATGCACCAATCGACACTGTATCTAGCTACTCTGGTGGGGATTTGGAGAACCTCTGTGTGTAGCTCAGGGATTGTAAAGGCACCAATCAGTGCCCTGTCAAAACAGACCACTGGGCTCTACCAATCAGCAGGATTTGGGTAGGGCCAGATAAGAATAAAAGCAGGCTGCCCAAAGGCAGCAGTGGCAACCGGCTCGGGT
Organism: Pan troglodytes; assembly: GCF_028858775.2. Taxonomy (NCBI): domain Eukaryota; kingdom Metazoa; phylum Chordata; class Mammalia; order Primates; family Hominidae; genus Pan; species Pan troglodytes. Next base: position 116,674,750 of record NC_072401.2, on the reverse strand, counting down.
CCCCTTCCACACTGTGGAAGCTTTGTTCTTTTGCTCTTTGCAATAAATCTTGCTACTGCTCACTCTTCCGGTCCACACTGCCTTTATGAGCCGTGACACTCACCACGAAGGTCTGCAACTTCACTCCTGAGCCAGCGAGAGCACGAGCCCACCGGGAGGAATGAACAACTCCAGACGTGCCACCTTCAGAGCTGTAACACTCACCACGAAGGTCTGCAGCTTCACTCCTGAGCCAGCAAGACCACGAACCAACCAGAAGGAAGAAACTCCGAACACGTCTGAACATCAGAAGGAACAAACTCCGGACACGCCGCCTTTAAGAACTGTAACACTCACCGGGAGGGTCTGCAGCTTCATTCTTGAAGTCAGTGAGACGAAGAACCCACCAATTCCGGACACACTGGTAAAGTATTAAAAAAAAACAGACTGTAATACTTTCTGGTAGTAGGAGAGCTAAAAAAAACTCCAGATACTTTTATCAGATTTAGGGCAACCCTTTTCTTATGCTTTAGATTTCATACCACTTACTCTTGAGCAACAAATTATTTTGTTTTCTTAGCTCAACCCCTCACTGAATCTTTATTCTCAAAATATAAAGCATGCTCAAACCACTCTCTTTTAATAAGAAAATACACACACACAAAAATTCAGAGACTCCACATTTCTATTTACTATTCTATAGTCTTACTCTTAAATACTATATATGCATTCTCTTTATGGCCTAACTTTTCATTTGCTCCTTCAGAAACTAGTATTTAAACTGGTCTTGCCAAATTCAAAACAGGACTATGCATTGCCAAACGTAATGACCGCTAAAAATAGTTGATATTATTGGCCATAAATCTCAATGTAGAATTCCTTTCCTTTCTGGCCTCTATCACTCCCATTTTTGTTTGTTTCGTTGATCTCTGGTGGCTTCCTCTTAGCCACCGTTTTGGATTTTTCTTCTCTTTGCCCGAAACACAATACGACTTATCCACTTTCTTCAGCTTCAGCTCTTTTCTCTAAAAACATTTTATTTTGATGACATCATCTAACCTATGGGTTTTGTAAGGAATAACAAATTTATTAATTCATTCAACACATTAATTAGAAAACTATTACATGGAAAGCACTCTTTTTTTAATTTTTTATTGTTTAACTTATTATTATTATACTTTAAGTTTTAGGGTACATGTGCACATTGTGCAGGTTAGTTACATATGTATACATGTGACATGCTGGTGCGCTGCACCCACTAACTCGTCATCTAGCATTAGGTATATCTCCCAATGCTATCCCTCCCCCCTCCCCCCACTGCACAACAGTCCCCAGAGTGTGATGTTCCCCTTTCTGTGTCCATGTGTTCTCATTGTTCAGTTCCCACCTATGAGTGAGAATATACGGTGTTTGGTTTTTTGTCCTTGCGATAGTTTACTGAGAATGATGATTTCCAATTTCATCCATGTCCCTACAAAGGACATGAACTTATCATTCTTTATGGCTGCAGAGTATTCCATGGTGTATATGTACCACATTTTCTTAATCCAGTCTATCATTGTTGGACATTTGGGTTGGTTCCAAGTCTTTGCTATTGTGAATAATGCTGCAATAAACATACGTGTGCATGTGTCTTTATAGCAGCATGATTTATAGTCCTTTAGGTATATACCCAGTAATGGGATGGCTGGGTCAAATGATATTTCTAGTTCTAGATCCCTGAGGAATCGCCACACTGACTTCCACAATGGTTGAACTAGTTTACAGTCCCACCAACAGTGTAAAAGTGTTCCTATTTCTCCACATCCTCTCCAGCACCTGTTGTTTCCTGACTTTTTAATGATTGTCATTCTAACTGGTGTGAGATGGTATCTCATTGTGGTTTTGATTTGCATTTCTCTGATGGCCAGTGATGGTGAGCATTTTTTCATGTGTTTTTTGGCTGCATAAATGTCTTCTTTTGAGAAGTGTCTATTGATGTCCTTTGCCCACTTTTTGATGGGGTTGTATTTTTCTTGTAAATTTGTTTGAGTTCATTGTAGATTCTGGATATTAGCCCTTTGTCAGATGAGTAGGTTTCGAAAATTTTCTCTCATTTTGTAGGTTGCCTGTTCACTCTGATGGTAGTTTCTTTTGCTGTGCAGAAGCTCTTTAGTTTAATGAGATCCCATTTGTCAGTTTTGGCTTTTGTTGCCATTGCTTTTGGTGTTTTAGACATGAAGTCCTTGCCCATGCCTATGTCCTGAATGGTAATGCCTAGGTTTTCTTCTAGGGTTTTTATGGTTTTAGGTCTAACGTTTAAGTCTTTAATCCATCTTGAATTGATTTTTGTATAAGATGTAAGGAAGGGATCCAGTTTCAGCTTTCTACATATGGCTAGCCAGTTTTCCCAGCACCATTTATTAAATAGGGAATCCTTTCCCCATTGCTTGTTTTTGTCAGGTTTGTCAAAGATCAGATAGTTGTACATATGTGGCGTTATTTCTGAGGGCTCCATTCTGTTCCATTGATCTATATCTCTGTTTTGGTACCAGTACCATGGTGCTTTGGTTACTGTAGCCTTGTAGTATAGTTTGAAGTCGGGTAGTGTGATGCCTCCAGCTTTGTTCTTTTGGCTTAAGATTGACTTGGTGATGTGGGCTCTTTTTTGGTTCCCTATGAACTTTAAAGTAGTTTTTTCCAATTCTGTGAAGAAAGTCATTGGTAGCTTGATGGGGATGGCATTGAATCTGTAAATCACCTTGGGCAGTATGGCCATTTTCACAATATTGATTCTTCCTACCCATGAGCATGGAATGTTCTTCCATTTCTTTGTATCCTCTTTTATTTCCTTGAGCAGTGGTTTGTAGTTCTCCTTGAAGAGGTCCTTCACATCCCTTGTAAGTTGGATTCCTAGGTATTTTATTCTCTTTGAAGCAATTGTGAATGGGAGTTCACTCATGATTTGGCTCTCTGTTTGTCTGTTGTTGGTGTATAAGAATGCTTGTGATTTTTGTACATTGATTTTGCATCCTGAGACTTTGCTGAAGTTGCTTATCAGCTTAAGGAGATTTTGGGCTGAGACAATGGGGTTTTCTAGATACACAATCATGTCGTCTGCAAACAGGGACAATTTGACTTCCTCTTTTCCTAATTGAATACCCTTTATTTCCTTCTCCTGCCTAATTGCCCTGGCCAGAACTTCCAACACTATGTTGAATAGGAGTGGAGAGAGAGGGCAACCCTGTCTTGTGCCAGTTTTCAAAGGGAATGCTTCCAGTTTTTGCCCATTCAGTATGATATTGGCTGTGGGTTTGTCATAGATAGCTCCTATTATTTTGAGATACGTCCCATCAATACCTAATTTATTGAGAGTTTTTAGCATGAAGGGTTGTTGAATTTTGTCAAAGGCCTTTTCTGCATCTATTGAGATAATCATGTGGTTTTTGTCTTTGGCTCTGTTTATATGCTGGATTACATTTATTGATTTGCGTATATTGAACCAGCCTTGCATCCCAGGGATGAAGCCCACTTGATCATGGTGGATAAGCTTTTTGATGTGCTGCTGGATTCGGTTTGCCAGTATTTTATTGAGGATTTTTGCATCAATGTTCATCAAGGATATTGGTCTAAAATTCTCTTTTTTGGTTGTGTCTCTGCCAGGCTTTGGTATCAGGATGATGCTGGCCTCATAAAATGAGTTAGGGAGGATTCCCTCTTTTTCTATTGATTGGAATAGTTTCAGAAGGAATGGTACCAGTTCCTCCTTGTACCTCTGGTAGAATTCGGCTGTGAATCCATCTGGTCCTGGACTCTTTTTCGTTGGTAAGCTATTGATTATTGCCACAATTTCAGCTCCTGTTATTGGTCTATTCAGAGATTCAACTTCTTCCTGGTTTAGTCTTGGGAAAGTGTATGTGTAGAGGAATTTATCCATTTCTTCTAGATTTTCTAGTTTATTTGCGTAGAGGTGTTTGTAGTATTCTCTGATGGTAGTTTGTATTTCTGTGGGATCGGTGGTGATATCCCCTTTATCATTTTTTATTGCATCTATTTGATTCTTCTCTCTTTTTTTCTTTATTAGTCTTGCTAGTGGTCTATCAATTTTGTTGATCCTTTCAAAAAACCAGCTGCTGGATTCATTAATTTTTTGAAGGGTTTTTTGTGTCTCTATTTCCTTCAGTTCTGCTCTGATTTTAGTTATTTCTTGCCTTCTGCTAGCTTTTGAATGTGTTTGCTCTTGCTTTTCTAGTTCTTTTAATTGTGATGTTAGGGTGTCAATTTTGGATCTTTCCTGCTTTCTCTTGTGGGCATTTAGTGCTATAAATTTCCCTCTACACACTGCTTTGAATGCATCCCAGAGATTCTGGTATGTTGTGTCTTTATTCTCGTTAGTTTCAAAGAACATCTTTATTTCTGCCTTCATTTCGTTATGTACCCAGTAGTCATTCAGGAGCAGGTTGTTCAGTTTCCATGTAGTTGAGCGGTTTTGAGTGAGATTCTTAATCCTGAGTTCTAGTTTGATTGCATTGTGGTCTGAGAGATACTTTGTTATAATTTCTGTTCTTTTACATTTGCTGAGGAGAGCTTTACTTCCAAGTATGTGGTCAATTTTGGAATAGGTGTGGTGTGGTGCTGAAAAAAATGTATATTCTGTTGATTTGTGGTGGAGAGTTCTGTAGATGTCTATTAGGTCCGCTTGGTGCAGAGCTGAGTTCAATTCCTGGGTATCCTTGTTGACTTTGTGTCTCGTTGATCTGTCTAATGTTGACAGTGGGGTGTGAAAGCCTCCCATTATTAATGTGTGGGAGTCTAAGTCTCTTTGTAGGTCACTCAGGATTTGCTTTATGAATCTGGGTGCTCCTGTATTGGTTGCATTTATATTTAGGATAGTTAGCTCTTCTTGTTGAATTGATCCCTTTAGCATTATGTAATGGCCCTCTTTGTCTCTTTTGATCTTTGTTGGTTTAAAGTCTGTTTTATCAGAGACTAGGATTGCAACCCCTGCCTTTTTTTGTTTTCCATTTGCTTGGTAGATCTTCCTCCATCCTTTTATTTTGAGCCTATGTGTGTGTCTGCATGTGAGATGGGTTTCCTGAATACAGCACACTGATGGGTCTTGACTCCTTATCCAATTTGCCAGTCTGTGTCTTTTAATTGGAGCATTTAGTCCATTTACATTTAAAGTTAATATTGTTATGTGTGAATTTGATCCTGTCATTATGATGTTAGCTGGTTATTTTGCTCGATAGTTGATGCAGTTTCTTCCTAGTCTCGATGGTCTTTACATTTTGGCATGATTTTGTAGTGGCTGGTACTGGTTGTTCCTTTCCATGTTTAGCGCTTCCTTCAGGAGCTCTTTTAGGGCAGGCATGGTGGTGAGAAAATCTCTCAGCATTTGCTTGTCTGTAAAGTATTTTATTTCTCCTTCACTTATGAAGCTTAGTTTGGCTGGATATGAAATTCTGGGTTGAAAATTCTTTTCTTTAAGACTGTTGAATATTGGCCCCCACTTTCTTCTGGCTTGTAGAGTTTCTGCCGAGAGATCCACTGTGAGTCTGATGGGCTTCCCTTTGTGGGTAACCCAACCTTTCTCTCTGGCTGCCCTTAACATTTTTTCCTTCATTTCAACTTTGTTGAATCTGACAATTATGTGTCTTGGAGTTGCTCTTCTCGAGGAGTATCTTTGTGGTGTTCTCTGTATTTCCTGAATCTGAATGTTGGCCTGCCTTGCTAGATTGGGGAAGTTCTCCTGGATAATATCCTGCAGAGTGATTTCCAACTTGGTTCCATTCTCCCCGTCACTTTCAGGTACACCAATCAGACGTAGATTTGGTCTGTTCACATAGTCCCATATTTCTTGGAGGCTTTGCTCATTTCTTTTTATTCTTTTTTCTCTAAACTTCCCTTCTCGCTTCATTTCATTCACTTCATCTTCCAGCACCTTTCTTCCAGTTGATCGCATCGGCTCCTGAGGCTTCTGCATTCCTCACGTAGTTCTCCAGCCTTGGTTTTCAGCTCCATCAGCTCCTTTAAGCACTTCTCTGTATTGGTTATTCTAGTTATACATTCTTCTAAACTTTTTTCAAAGTTTTCAACTTCTTTGCCTTTGGTTTGAATTTCCTCCCATAGCTCGGAGTAATTTGATCGTCTGAAGCCTTCTTTTCTCAGCTCGTCAAAGTCATTCTCCGTCCAGCTTTGTTCCATTGCTGGTGAAGAACTGTGTTCCTCTGGAGGAGGAGAGGTGCTCTGCTTTTTAGAGTTTCCAGTTTTTCTGCTCTGTTTTTTCCCCATCTTTGTGGTTTTATCTACTTTTGGTCTTTGATGATGGTGATGTACAGATGGGTTTTTGGTGTGGATGTCCTTTCTGTTTGTTAGTTTTCCTTCTAACAGACAGGACCCTCAGCTGCAGGTCTGTTGGAGTACCCGGCCATGTGAGGTGTCAGTCTGCCCCTGCTGGAGGGTGCCTCCCAGTTAGGCTGCTCGGGGGTCAGGGGTCAGGGGTCAGGGACCCACTTGAGGAGGCAGTCTGACCGTTCTCAGATCTCCAGCTGCATGCTGGGAGAACCACTGCTCTATTCAAAGCTCACATGGAAATGCAGAAATCACCCATCTTCTGCGTCGCTCACGCTGGGAGCTGTAGACCAGAGCTGTTCCTATTTGGCCATCTTGGCTCACCCCCACCCCAAGCACTATTTCAGGCAATGGGAAGATGAGAGTGAACAAAATATAGTCTCCTCCAGGGTTTAGACGCTAGTGAAGAAAACATAACAAATTGTAAAATATTTTTTCTCTGGTATTAAAAAAAGCAAAATGAAAACAACAGTGGGTATCATAAGCAGGGGAGCAGAGTTGTTATTTGATAGAGGTTCGTAAAAGAATAACTTATTAAATTACGTTGATATTCCAGTCATCCAGTTCATTCCTGGCTCCCATGTTACCTCCTATGCCCTAGGTTGTCTTTATTGCTAACTCAGCCTGACATCTGGTATGCCAAATGTCAATGTAAAGAAAACACTGGTAATCAATGAAACCACACACTATTTAAAAATTAAGGCAAGTAATATGATATGTTAAATTTTGAAGATCAATGTGAACTCATAGCCAGAAAGGAAATATATTTAAAGCTATTTCACTCATAAAAGTGCTCTAGTAGCAGTATCAGGGGCAAAACACTCACCCACCACCAACTCACTTGTGAGCACATGGCTTCTACTAACATACTCCACTGAAGGGAACCAAGTCTCCTTTGAAGATGCCTCATTTCAGGCCTTGGGAGTATAAAAAAATGAAAGGTTGGGAATATCCTATTGCCAACAATGTTAAAGGAATAAGTGAAAGGATTATAATTCAATTTAAAGGTGCTTCCACTAGCCAAACTTGTGCAAATTAAGCATTTATAAATTGTCATTTTACTATTGTATATTTGAAATGAATTGACTGTGAGAAAAGCCATGAGTTGATAAGCACATCCAAGAGTTATTAAGTATAATAAAAGGTAGCTAGTTGTATTATAATACAGTTACAAATAACACTGTAAATTATTTTTTAAATGTATAATTTAATATAGGTGAATATTTTTATTCTAATTTATCAACATTTGTTTATAAAGTGCAGATACATACTTTTTTGATCTGTGTCAGCAAAAACTATAACTCCTATTTGTAACTTGCCCATTTTGACTTTCTACCCAATATCTAGGACTAAATAACTGGCATCTTGATTTTTTTTCTCATATATTCATTCATTCAACAAAAAGTTATCAAGTAAACATTATTTGACCAATACTCTTTAATATAGCGAGGATGTGGTAATATAAGGAATGATACAAAGTTCATAACCTTATACATTTTTCATTCTGATGGAAGAGAAATAAAAGTGACAGATTAAAAAGTAAAATATATATTATGTTAATAAAGAAGCAGATGAAGTCATGAAATGCCTTGAAAGGGTAATATTTAAGACAATGTGCTAGGAAAGTCCTCACTGAGAAGGTGACTTGAGTAATGGCTTAAAAGAAATGAGAGAGATAGTCTTTTAGATATACAAGTGAAGGACACACTGGTCCAAGAAACCAGCAAGCAAAAAAGCCCTGAAGCAAGACCAACCCTAAAAAGTGTAGAGATTAATAAGGAATCTGGATGGCTGGAGAAGATGCAAGGAGAAAAGCAGCAAGGTATGAAGTCCAAGGAATCAAAGAGAAATCATGTAAAGGTAGAAGGCCAATGTAATGAAAACCATTGGGAGATTTTATAACATGATCTCACATACATGTTAACAATGTCACTCTGGCTGCTATGTTGAGAATAGTCTATAGACATTAAGGGTAGAAGCAGGAAGACAAATTAAACAGCTACTGCAATAATTCAGAACAGACATAATAATGACTTGAAACAGAGTAATAGCTGCTGAGGTAATAGAAAGTGGATGAAAATGCTTATATAATTTGAAGATGGATGCAGGTGTTTTTTGTTTTTTGTTTTTTTTTGAGAGGGAGTCTCACTCTGTCACCCAGGCTGGAGTGCAGTGGCACCATCTCGGCTCACTGCAACCTCCACCTCCCAGGTTCAAGCCATTCTCCTGCCTCAGCCTCCTGAGTAGCTGGGATTACAGGCACCCGCCACCACACCTGGCTGATTTTTGTATTTTTAGTAGAGATGAGGTTTCACCATGTTGGCCAGACTGGTCTCAAACTTCTGACCTCAGATCCACCCCCCTTGGCCTCCCAAAGTTCTGGGATTACAGGCATGAGGCTGGCCCAGATGGATACAGTTTCAATGATGTATCACATGTGGAATGCAGAATAAAGAGACTAGTCAAGGGGAACACCAAGACTTTGGAATGATTTGGAAGAACAGAGTTAACATTAACTGAGATGGTGCTATGGTTGAAATGTGTATCGCCACAATTCACGCATTAAAACCATAACCCCCAGTATCTCAGAATTCAGTCTTGGATATAGGGTCTTCACAGAGGCAATCAAATTAAAATGAGGTCATCAAGGTAGTCCCCAAACCAATATAAGTGTTTCTTTTTAAAACAAGAAAATTTCAACACAGAGGCACAAAGGGAAGACCCTTACCTCATAGACCTCAGAAAGAAAAATCTCTCTGACACCATTATTTCAGACATCTAGACTTGAGAACTATCAGGTGATAAATTTCTTTTTTTTAAGCACTTTGTTATGGCATCTCCAGGAAACTAATACTGATGGGGTATTATGTTTGGAATGACATGAGTTATAAGCAAACTAATGGGAAAGGAAACTTACTTGTATACCTATTCTGACTAAAACAGAGGCTTTAAATAGTTGCTTAAAATTTTTAAATGTTTGGTTGAAAATGATAATTAATTTTTTAGGTTAGCCAATTTGCCACACAATGCAATTCAGAGGCCAATTTTAATAAAATGATTTGTCTTTGGCTATTAAAGAGAGTTTCTCAAGTTAAAAACTATTTTAAATTACATCTACAAAGCCTCCATTCCAACATGACAGCACCAGCTCATCTCTTCCTGGTTCTCTCCATTAAGTACAACTATGAGCCTAGGAAATAATTCCATAGGCAAACAATGGAGAATATTAAAAGGTGAAAAGAGGTATGCTAACTAGAGTCTCCAGGATTAGAAGACAGACATAACAACAGGGCAACTTACGAGCCCACAAAACAGAAAACACTATAGACCCAGCATTTTTCAACCTTCCAGTAAGCCGGAGAAGGCTGCTCAGATAGGTTTGTTCTTTATTCATGTCAAATTGAGGTCTTCCTGACAACACCAATAAGCCTGATAGTATGGGCATGGAGTATCAGTCACAAGCTAAAAATAGGTGGCTACACAACACTGGAAAGGGAAAGACAACCACAGCAATCTCCTGACCTGGGAAGTACTCTCCTTCCCCAACAGGCTAGAGATTCCTCTTCCCCATCAAGAGTCTATGGATGGCTGAAAAGACCAGCGAGGGAGATCTCACCACATTAAGTTGGCTAGTTCACAAAGCCTCTTCTTCCCCATGCATCAGGGATTTCTTCCCCCCTCTGACAGATAGCAGGTGGCCTAACCTAAAGAACTTCAGGCAGCAGCAGCAGGAACCTGTAGGAGACCCAAAAGCACCAAATCAACAAAGCGGACCAAAATAGCCCCACGAAGCCTCTGGAAAGTAAATTGTAACTGGAACCAAAACCTACAAAGGTAGCTCAAGACCTGCTTAATGAAACCAAGCAGATGACTGCCTTCTAAACAAAAGATTGAAATAGAACCCAGGGGCTCCTTAAATAATAGACACAATGTTCAGGACACGATAAAAAAAAATTCACCCCTCATACCAAAAAAACAGGAAAATCACAGCTGGAATGGAAAAAGAGAACTGATGTCAACACTGAGATGAATCAGATGTTATAATTATTTGACAAGTATTTTAACTCAGTCATAATAAAATACCTCAGGCCGGGCATGATACTCATGCCTGTAATCCCAACACTTTGGGAGCCTGAGGCACGAGGATTACATGAGCCCAGAAGTTTGAAATGAGTTTAAACAACACGGTGAGACCCCCATCTCTAAAAAATAAATTTAAAAATTAGCTGGACATGGTGGCTTGTGCGTATAGTCCCAGCTAATTGGGAGACTGAGGGAAAAGGATCACTTGGGTCCAGGAGATTAACCCTGCAGTGAGCTGTGATTACACCACAGCACTCTGGCCTCTGCAACAGAGTGAGACCTTGTCTGAAAAAGTAAATAAATAACAATAAAAACATCTAAAGAAATAATTACAAATTGTCTTCAAATTAATGGGAAATCTCAACAATGGAATGTTATTTTTAAAAAATGAAAATTATAGAACAAATACAGTACAATAACCAAAGGGAAAAATAGAAAATGAACAGATATTTAAGAACTTGTGGGACAATTAATAAAATCCAACTTTTATATAATTGGAGTACAGGAAAGTATGAAAAAGGAGAATGAGTCTAAAAGAGTATTTAAATAAATAATGGCTGAAAACTTCCCAAACTTGGCAAAAAGACATGAGCTTATAGGCTTCAGAAACTGAGCAAACCCAAAGTAGGAAAAACCCAAAGAAATGCAGGACAAGACATTATAATGAAACTTTTTAAAAGTAAAGAAAAAAATAATGAAAGCTGCAGAGAAATTTCACATTGCCTATAGGAGTAAAACAATTCCATTAACAGTGGGGTTGTCATCTGAAACCAGGAAGGCTAGAAAAAAATTGGCCCAACATTTTTAAAACGTTCAACTTAAAGGACTATCAACTGCAAATTATATATTCAGTGAAGCTTTCCTATGGGAGAGAATGCTAAATAACCTCAGTTTTAGGATCAATTTCCAAATTCTTAGCATTTTTATATTTTAAAAAATCTTTCTCTTTGTTTGTCTTCGCCTTTCACATAAAAATAAAAAAGTATGTTTCTTCCAGATTAAAAGTTTTATTGCTACATGAAATTAAACATGCCTCCTCTTACAATGAGTGTTTGCTTATATTTTCTGCTATCTATGGTAACAAATAACTCAGAATATCAGTAACTTGGAACAAAAACCACTTAACTTCCCATTCATGAGACATATTGGTAGTGGATAGAGGCCAGCATTGCTCAATAGAATTCTCATTTCAATATCCTGGCTAAATAATCAGTCTAAATTTGTTATATTGTAGCAACAATTTTGCAGCATTTTTCTTCATTGATTATTAATAATTTTATAAAATTTACATTCTTAGGACTCAATATGCAGTCACAGAACTCCAAAGGACATTCTTTCTGGTATTTATTAGAGGGCATCCAACTGAGCAGTGTTCACGTATACTCTTCAAAGAAAACAAAATCAAATGAATTTGGGAGCTGCCAGTCCATATATACTTGCTAAGCTCAAAACCCTTCATCTATTTGTTTTGCAAGTAACATTTCAACTATCCTACTTTGATTTCTACATTGGTCACTTAAAACCCCTGAGCATCTTAGTCATGAGGGATTTGTAAGTATTTGTAAATATATATATATATTTATATTTAACATATAATATATATATATATATATATATTCACATTCCATATCATATAGAGATTTGGAACCAGTTCTATAAGCCAGCAATTAGAAGTTTTCATGGCAATCACATATGATGTGAATCAATTTATCTAGAAAGAGTTGAATGTGTAGGAGTTTAAAAAGGAGCAGAAATCATTCTGTAGTTATAGTACATTAGGAAATATCTATCCAAAAGATAGGCAATAATAAATACTGGAGAGAATGTAGAGAAAAGGGAACCCTTGTAGTCCATTGGTGGAAATGTAAATTCCTGCAACCACTATGGAGAACAATTTGGAGGTTCATCAAAAAATTAAAAATAGAGCTACCATATGATCCAGCAATCCCACTGCTGGGTATATGCCTCAAAGAAAAGAAATCAGTACATCAAAGACCTATCTGCACTCTTATGTTGATTGAAGTACTTTTCACAATAGCTAAGATTTGGAAGCAACCTAAGTGTTCACCAACAGATAAATGGTTAAAAGAAATGTGGTACTTATATACAATGAAAGGAGTACTATTTGGCCATAAAAAAGGAGATCCTGTCATTTACGACAACATGGATGGACCTGAAGGACATTACGTTAAGTGAAATAAGCCAGGAAAAGAAAGACAAACATCAAATATTCTCACTTATTTGTAGGATCTAAAAATGAAAACAATTGAACACACATAGAGTAGAAGGATGGTTACTAGAGTCTGGGAAATGTATTGAGAATTGTGGGGGAGGTGAGGATGGTTAACGGGTACAAAAGAAATAATTAGAAAGAATGAACAATACCTAGAATTTTATAGCACAACAGGGGGACTATAGCTATTTTTAAAAAACTAAAAAAAGTATAATTGGATTGTTTGTAACACAAAGGATAAATACGTGAGGGGATAGATACCCCAGTTTTCTATGATGCAGTTATTACACATTGCATGCCTGTATCAAAACATCTCATGTACCCCATAAATATATAGACCTGTATACCCACGGAAATTAAAAATGAAAAAACAAAGAAATGTGATTACGCCATATGTTAATAGTTAATACATCTAAAACCAACAAGCATTGTTCATTATCCTCAGGAATTCCTTCCAGAGTCATAGAAATTTTATTCAGTCGTTGCTTAACTAGTATAACATAATTTTCTATCATTGGAATAATCTGTAAATAGGACTAACATACAAAATAAAAATACCCTAAGTTAAATGACTCCCTAAGTCACCGAACATAATCTAGGCAGAAAACTGAAAACAGAACCCAGATATCCATGGACATAATTGCATCATTAAACCACACACTCCTTTTGACAAAAACCTTCGGATGATTAATAAGCTTATGGGTTTGAGTGTACAAGAGAAACTTCCTCTACAGACCAACTAAAGGAGATGAACTCTCCTTTTATTCTAACATCTTAGCAAACCACAGATACATATATTAAAATTGCATCATGCTGGATGAGAAAAGGCTTTCAGAAATAAAAGATTTGTTACTGACTTCAAAAGATTTTAACAGAGCGATCTTTTAGATCTCTTAGCTTAAATAATGATGTTACTGGATAATATTTGATTTGACTTATAGAATTTGTTTCTCTACTAGGATTATGTAGACAATTTGCCTAGAAAATTTTAAAAATTACAAAAGAATAAGATATCATTGGCACCATAATTCACATTCACAGTAAACAAATTATTAAAGGTAATATATTGATTGTGGAACCACCCAGTCAAATAATTTTTGCCCGAGACTCACAAATAAGAAATAATTTTACATTTTAACCCCCCTCTTTAACAAATACATATATTACTGAAAGTTGAGGCAATATTTACTTTTAGTATTTGCACTCCACCTACCTATATTTTCATTTTCCTCTTTTTAATATATTTATTTAAAATATGTATTTTAATGCTGGACAAAATTCATTGTTTTAATTTCAGGACCAAGTGTAGTTTTCTCTAATCTATATAAATCTAGGTAGAATGACTTCAAATTATGTGGAAGATCTATACTGTATATTCTTACTAGTGATATTATTGAAGTATGCATAATAGAATATTGTAAGAAAGATGCTGACTCAAAGATTTGCAAATCCTCAGGATCCAAACATACAAAACTTTTTATCATCTCTTCTTCTGCTACTATAAAATAAAGGAAGTTTCCTCCTCCTATATAATGTAAATCCTCCCTCTTCTCAGAAATTTTATATAATCAGTTAACGTTTCTTTTCACCTGAATATTCCCCATTCACTTTGGCATATGCTCAACTCATTTTAATTTCATCAACCAAATATACAAAGCACTTTCTAAATTTACTTTAGAACCAAATTTCCAGAAAACAACTTTATATAATTATTACATCCATATATTTTCTTATTTATTCCAAAATTAACCATGATCTCAATTTTGACTTGATCATTTCAATAAAAAGTTCTCATAAGGGACACAAATTATCTCTATGCTTAACATTCAACTGACATATTTTCAATCCTGAACATATTTTGTATCTCAGCAGCATCTGACAGTATTTACCATGTCTTCTAAAACATCTTTTTTTTTTAAATTTAATTATACATCCCCTCTGAACTTTCATTTTAGACTCTGTTATAAAAAATCATTGCAGGAGTTCCTCAAGTCTCTTCCTTAGGCTTATTTTCTTCTCATTTCATATTTTCTAACTGTTGTTCTCAGTACTGAGCACAGCTTCAGTTATCATCTCTTTGAAAATTATTTATATGAAAATGATGTATTCATCCATATAAAAATCTGTATCTCCCTTCTAGATACCTTTTTTTAGTTTCAAATCAGTATAGTCAACCACATATTTGAAACCTCTCCCACTTACTTTTACCAGACCACGTTTTTGATATGTCTAGAAAGACTTCTTTGTATTTTTTTAAATGCCAAGAGAGTGACTGTTAAAGTTTTCTCACCACAAAAATAATAACTATGGGAGATCGTGCAGATGTGAATTATCTAGATTTAGTCACTCTTCAATGTATATATACTTCAAAATATCATGTTGAACAGAATAATTGCACACAATTTTACCTGTGAGTTAAATTTAAAAACTTAAATAAAGACTTCAAATTTAAGCTGTCCAAAATCAACTGTTACCAAACTCCTCGATCCTGCTCCCATCAAATGTATTATCTTCCAGTGTTACATGTTTTAGTGAATACCATCAACACATATTCCATCTTATACATTAAAAAGTCCATAGTTCCTTTACTCCTTATCCAGACTTACTAACTTTATTATGTCAGCATCCTTTAATTCTATCAGTTTCTATCCACCATGTCACTGAAGTTATAAACCATTGTCTTTTAACTAGTTTGTTATAACTGTCTCCTGAAATTTCTCCTTGCATAAAGTATGGATTTTCTGACAAAAAAAAATGCTAAATTGTGTCCCATTGCTCTGAAAGTCTGAAAGTCCAAAGTACATGGAAAAGCATAGAAAATCTAGCATGGCCCAATTTATACTCTGTGGCCCTCATTTATACTTGCCCTTACTCCAAGCTCTTGTGCTTTGTTCCTCTTTGCTCTTTAGGCTTAAGCCACGTTAAGATTTTTGCTGTTCATAATACACACTTTGTATCAGCCCACTTCCATTATAACTGCCATTTTCTCTATTTATAATGAGTTTTAATGTTAACTTTTCTTACTTAATTTTACTCAAACATATTTTACCTCACTTATCACTAGATCCAACCCCTTATATTTTCATAGCCCTGTGCTTCTTTATTTTAACATTTCTCAGACTTTATATTTTAGTTAATGTCTTCCTATCCCTACTCAGGTATAAGCTCTATGAGGACATGAGCTATGTCTGTTTTTATGTAACATTGGGTTCCTGGAGTCTAGAAAACATATTAACTACATATTATCATTGAATATGAACCAACTCTATCAAAGACAGTTACTTAAGAAAGGAGATTTCAATTATTATAAGAAAATGTATATAACAGATTGAGAATAGTATCTTGACAATAATTAGCAAATATTAAATAATAGAAATAAAGATATGATCAACAATTAAATGGGAGCCCAACTATCTATAATTTAGATAAAATCTCTCTCAGGAATTTTTGTAGTTATGAAGACTTCAAAAGGTCACAATTACGTAACTTAGCCAAAAGAGCATAATTTAGCTAAAATTACATGATTACATTGTACAACTATAGAATGAAGGACAAAGCTAAGATAATTTAAACTCATAATGTTTTGATTTAAAAGTTATAATAATTAGAATCTTGTCAGGAATTTTGGAAACTAAAAAATTCTCTTAACAATTTCCATACAATCACATTTTGTATCACATATTTAAAAGGCATCACATCCAATATAATAGTAATCAGGGGTCTCAAACATAAAAAAAATTAGACACAAACTTGATCTCCACAGCACCTACACATAGGCAACATGCGTGCACAAATGACAAAATGGCCTATTGGTATATATTGGTATATTTTCCCTGAAAATGAATGAATGAATGGTGAAAAATATGTTTTCTTTTCCCTTTTATGATACACTATACATTTGCAAAGCATATTCAGGTACACTAACATAACATCTCACTCTGCCCAAGATATTTGGTAAGAAAGATGAGAAGAAACTGGGATATTACAGTCATTGCTTAGTTAGCCATTATGTCAAGATGAAAGAGAAATGAGTAATAACTATCTCAATCATAGAATGATAACAATTACTTTAAGATATTGTATTTATCAATTCAAACTGATAACAAATGCCCAATTTACTTCTGTTACATACCTCAAAATATAAATGTGACTCTTGAGGTGTCTATCAACTGATTTAAAATAAGTGAAACTTCAGTGCTCTGAGACCTCAACACCCAGTGAAATCAAATGAAGTCACATTAGTGTCAATTTTCTAATATGCATTTTACTTTTCTCACTGGCATATGTAGGCAATTAAAATCTTCATCGTCTAATGAATAGACATCTCCTCATGTCTATTTCTGAAAGTGCCGAAAGGATGCCTTATGAGATCACACAGCAATCAATTGGTTATTCTCACTTCCCCCCACAGAATGCATCTGCCATGTTCTTCCTGTTCATCTTAGGTGCTAATACAATAATTCCTTACTGTAAAAACTTTGAAATTACCTCATGGTTGACATTGCCATCTGCTGCTCACCTGGAAGTTACTGAGCAATGTTGGTGTCAAAGTCAAAATAGAACAAAATAATATCCCCTAACTTCATGCCATTCTTTGTCATTTGGCATGTACAGCAAAACTTGTCCCCAGAAAACACCCTGTCCTAAACTATACTTATTTATTATATGTTTTTGCTTCAAACTGAGGCTCCAACCTTGTCTAAGGTTCTGGATGGAAACAGGTGCTACCCTACCCACTCTGCACTCTGTTTCACTCACTTTCCTCCTTATTGTCCACAAATACACTCACTTAC
Organism: Pan troglodytes; assembly: GCF_028858775.2. NCBI lineage: Eukaryota > Metazoa > Chordata > Mammalia > Primates > Hominidae > Pan > Pan troglodytes. The sequence continues at coordinate 116,657,329 of NC_072401.2, read as the reverse complement.
ATAATAACATCAAAATACTTTGGCTAAAACAAAAGGCCCTACGGATAACCAATGGCTCAAATAGATGCTTGGGCACAGGGTATCATTTAATGCAGCTAATGACTTGAGAACAAAATAAAGAAATTCTCTGACTATATTTTTACTACATTATTTTAGACTAGTGTCAAACAATAGCTAGCTAAATTGAAGTTATAAGTGAATGTGTTGTTTTTTCTTTTCAGATTTTGTTCATTCTAAGCCACTAATGAGTTGACAGTGAGACATTAGGATATACTGAATATGGTTTTGTTAATACATTCTTAAAGACCAGTGGCATACAATAGGTAACTTGAAGTTGAGTAAAACATACTTTATGCTTTGTTTTGTTTTTAAGAACTGAAAAAATAGAAACAGAAGAGTTGGCTTCCTCTATTACATTTTATAGACAAGGAAAATACAACTCAATATTGAAAAAGCATTTAATTGTGAAATGTGTCAGAGATCTAAACAGGTATCTGATTATTGGTTTCTTATAAATGTGACTATTTTATAGTTTTCAGAATTGCATTCATTATTTTTACTTTGAATTTGTAGGAATGGATGTGAAATTAAATAGTTAATGTTAGCACAAATTAATGTATTTTGGTATGCTTAGGCCAAGGGTATGCATTAATGTATATAAATAACATGATCTATATTCTAGAGTTTCAGAGGTCATCAGTGTCTAACATATCTATGCATATTGTGACCACCTGGAAAGCATTTGTAAAAATAAATAATAACATTTATGTAATTTCTCATTAATCTCCTTTGTTTCCAAGTGTAAAGATCACCAGTATAAAATGTGTATCATAACTTTTCTTCAGGATCATGGAAGTATTGGCACTCAGATGAGAAACAAACCTAAGAAACTGTCTACATTGCGTAGTGGCCAAGCATAGGCTTTCGAGTCACACTGCCGAGCTCCAAGGCCTGTCCCCTACACTTCCTAGCTCTACGACCTTAAGAAAACTACTTCGCTTTTCATTGTACTGTGTGCAAAATGAAGATGTTTGTTTTGAAGAGCGATTGAATGAATGCATTATAATAAATAGTGTCTGGTACTTAGTGAGTGTTCACAAAACATTTACTTTTTTCCTATTATCTAAGGCTCTCATCACATATATGAGGAAAAAGAGGCCAGCACAAGTTATATCGGGATATTATGGTTGATTAGTGATACTATTCCCAAAGGAAAGTGGTTTCATTTATACATTCTTCTTGATTTCCTGTGCCCCTCCTTTCTTTCCTTAAATATTCTTTAGTAGTGTAAAGTATGATAGCATAGGTCTCTCTGCTCATGTGCTTTAATGTTACATTGCTACATTATCATTTTGCACTTCCTGCTATCTTACTCTTAATGGTAATGTAAAAGAGAAAATGTGTCACCTAGGTCCCATGTCCCCTGTCCCCTGCCTTAAAGATTCAGTTCATGACCTGTCATTCCAAAACTAAAATACTAAAGTATCACTGATATATAACAGTATATATATGTGTGTGTGTGTGTGTGTATATATGTGTGTGTGTGTGGGTATGTATGTGTGTGTGTGTGTGTGTGTGTATCGCACTGCAAAGTTTAGAACAGTCAGTCTCCCTGTGTGGAAAATAAAATATGTAGGTGTTTTGCCCAACTTCTCTGTTTAGTCCTATTTACTTACTTTGTTTTTTCATATGCAACATAATACAGCATAATATAAAGAAGTAACTTTAAATACTGGTATTACATCACATCAGAGTTAAAAATTACATCTGTAATATAAATATAAATGATCATTTACGATTTTTGACAGAATAGCTGATTACAGTGAATTTTATGAATTCCCTTTCAAGATTTTCTTTACATATCAGTATAGTAATTTTGCTTTTAATTCCTCTTTGAGTAATCATTCTATTTCCTCATTAACTAAATCATTTAAAAAGTTGAAATGATTGTGTAACCTGAATTTTCTATTTGAAATATCAAAATCTTTTACCACTTACTAAAAAAACATTTTAAAAAATAATTGTCACTTTTAGGTAGATATTATGCATTTTCAAATGCATTATCTCTTGTTAGTGGTTACATTCCCATTGTATTTTAGTATTTTATTTCTTTAGAAAATATTCTTCTCTTGTGAGTTTTGTTTATAAGATTCTGAAACCCCCAAAACATTTTTAGCTCTCTTTTAAAACTGGTATTTGTTTTAGTTTATTACTCATTGTTTAGTGGCAGTGACAAAGCAGGAAAAAATGTTTCTCCAGATGATTATAACTAATGTGAGAGATTTGGGTCAGATGTTTGGATCAAGATGTTGGATTTAACTTTCAGCCGTTTTTCCTGACAGTTGGGATGGTCATCCTGGTCCTTTGAAAGGACAATGGTGGAGGCACTCGTATTTTGATATCATTAATGTTCAAATTATAAAACTAGCTGACCTCATGGTGATTTGAAGTTTGCTAAGGGACATTTTGATGTTAAGCTGACTTTCCACACTGACTAGAAATTTGTGAATTCACAAAACTACACATAACTTTTTGTAAGCATAACATCTGTCATCACCCTGAGAGAGGAATTCTCAGGGTGATTCTCAGATCAGAATTTTGTACCACCCTGATAAAATCATAGCTCAAGGTAAATTCTATCTTATGAGGCAGTAGCTAAGCTGGCCACATCTTATAGGAATAGCCCTTAAATAATCTATGATGGTATACTCTTCATTTAAAGCATCTATTGACAACATCATTTCCATGCCCAGTGTAGTGAAAACTACTGATTTGCCACATTGCATATTACCATTCTGCATTATGTAGAATGTCCACTAAAACAAGAATATTTTCTTTTGCAGTATGAAACTTTTACTATGTACTTGAGATTTCTCATAATTTATCTGACTTAATTATTATGAAAATACTTTAAGGTCTGTCTGTATATATGAAGAAACTGGAGCTCAGTAAGGTTAAATATTATGTCACTGTCACATCATGAGTGTTCAGAAGTCACTTTTGAGTCCAAGGACCAAGCTATATCCAAAATCCCTAGGAAATATTTTGAGTAAAGGAGGTCCCAGGGGGTAATAAGTTCATTAGCTCCCCAGGGAACAACTATGGAATGCAACATTCAGGGACACTTAAAGTATTTGAGAGCATCCTGTTGAAGTTCTTGCTTTTGACTCCTACGTATGAACATATGAAGAAAATGAAAATCATATATATAGGTCTTTCAGTTCTTGTCACCACTTCCAATTATAATGAAATTTTTCCTTTCATTCTTCACTATGTTTATTTTGCTGAAAGATTATTTTGGCTAACAGATTCTGAAGCAATTTTATTCCAGCTAAAAGAGTTGAACAAATTTCAAACATATGCATCCCACCATAGAAATTATTTAGCTATACTGAGGTCCAAGTGAAAAGAGAATAAAATTTCCAAGCATCTCTCATTATCGAGTCTTGATTGAAAGTTACAGCCAGAAGATGAGGGGTAGCTCATTCTTAGTGAATATGTGTATACATATATGTAGGTGTGATTTGATGGTGGTGATGAATGGTTTGTTTTGATCTGGTGGTATAGAATAAAAGGCAATAGGTAGGATAAGAGAATCATATCAAAAATAAAATGACATTCAAATCCATATTCTGAGACTATTTGGCTTAAAATATATAATTTCTTGTTTGAATCTATTTTTTTAATGTAAAATGCAGACATTGAGATAATCTCGCAGACTCATATCATAGCAGTAAATACAAATTAGAAATAGTTTTTAAGTGAAGGATTCCTAATGCTTATATCAGCCATCTTTGTCACATTATGACTTAATATTTTCCAGCAATAATATTAACAAAACAATGTATTATATGCCAGAGACATAATAGATAAGATTTATTATGTTTTAAATATAAATTCCATAAAACAAAATATAAGAAAGGAGAAGACACATAAAATCAGGAAGCAACAATAAATACGTTCTGGAAACAAATAAAGCACTCAAATAAATACTGAGGAAACACATGGAAGAAAACTTTTCATGAGAAGAGCAAAGACCAATCATTCCGTGTAATAAGGGTAAAAGAACAAATTTAAAAATGAAAACTCCTGCATGAAATTCCTATTAAGGTGATTGTATCAGTATCAGGTGTCATTAATATATAGTAATATATAATGTAGTAACAAAGAGTTAAATTTCTACTCTTTGGGATTAAATAATAACATTTAATCTGATTCAAAGTTAACCAGATCACTGTTCTATACAGCAACAATGGACTAAATATTCCTCTGGGTTTCATTAAGGCATGAGCTGATTTGAGTAAAAAGAATTAAAATAGAACTCATCTGCGGAAAACAACCAGAAGGCTAAAAATGGAGAGCAGTGAATGATATATTAATAAGAGGAAATAATAAGAAAGTCAGTGAGCTTCAGAGTCAAAGGATGTTTTCTACTGCTGGATTTAAGTCACATCTCTAAAAGCCATTGTGTCCTTGCTGCAAAAAATACATATAATTTAAGATAAGTTAAAACAATAACAGATTTTTTCCTTAGATGGATATCAACCTTTTTTTTTTGCTACGGAAAAAAATTATTTTTAGTGTTGAATGTTACAGCTTTCTGGAAGCAGCAGATTATGAAGAATCATAATCTTATACCATATCACATTAAAAATCTTTTCAGTTAGTACAGCATTGAGACCAAAATTTGTGTCCAACAAATAGAACTTGAAATCCCTACTTTTGTGGGGTTGGCTAATTGTTGCATGATGCTTGCTAAAACTCTGACTTCTCCCTCGACCCTCTCTTGGCTCTAATTATCCACATAAAATCACCAAATGCATGGCCCCGAGCCACTCACCTCAGAAAGCTAGATCATGTCTGGGATTGTGGAATCACAGGCACCACTAACATCCACAATTTGATTTCCTGATTTTACCAGTATTCTCTTCTTGAATGTTCTTTCACATCCTCTATTCATTAATTAATTAGGTAAATAATAATATTTACTCAGTAATATTTATACACTATAATAGGTGCTGGGCATAAAAGATGGATCAGACATACGCCCTGCCTCAATTGCTTAGAACACTATACACATACAGAAAAATGAAGTCATGTAAGAGGGTGGCAAGAGGTGCTGTTTTTAATAAGGTGTTCAGTACAGCCCCTATGAGGAGGTGACTAAAATATGGATGTGAGTAATATGCAAATCTGGGAGAAAAGTTCTCCAGGATAAAGGAGAAACCGGTGCAAATGCACCGGTACTTTAAATGTAGCACATCTCAGAGAAATCTCTGATTCTTTCTCCCTGAACTCATCCATTCCCCCAACCACACACAGACCAAATGTGCTGTTTTTTTATTTCCCCATTTTGGTAAATGTCAGCCTTCTGTAATATGGCAGCATTGAGAGACCTGACTTCACTTGGTGATTTTGCAGATCAAATAAATTTATATGTAATACTTAGCATGTGATATATAGGCAGTGAAGGTATGTTAAACAATAGTCACTTTCACTATTATTTGTTTTGCAGACTTTTCATTTGGTATTATGTTTTGTCTTGCTGAAATTTCAAAATAGTTGGAGTCTTGTTTGTGTCTTCTCTGTTTTGATACATTATTTCTGTCTTTGCTATTACGTTTTAAGTTTACTTGGTGTTTTTAAAGATTGTGATCTTTATGGTTGTAATGTACACATATAATTGTGTGAGCACAAACACGCATTTATTTTAGATTTCTTTTTTCTCCAACTTTAAGTCAATTTTGGTAAATTATATTAATATTTGGAGCATTGAAAAATCTTGCAATCTTTATTTGTAGAAAAAGTTTTAAAATATCAATTCAACTTTCATTGTTCTATGGTTTCTGTTAATAACAAGTTTTAATATTTTTCTTTTTACTTTGAGACAGCGTCTTACTCTGTCACCCACACTGGAGTGCAGTGGTACAGTCTGGGCTCACTGCAACCTCTGCCTCCTGGGTTAAAGCGATTCCCCTGCCTCAGCCGCAAGTTGTAATATTTTTCTATCAGATACAGAGTACCATGTGTTAACTTTCCCTTTTTCATCTATATTTGCCAATGTCTTCTCATATTTTTAAAATGTTTTGATTTATGCCACATTCCTACATGTACAAGGGCTTGTGAAGTTAACTTTTTTTACTGTAAGATTAGCTTACTCATCCCACTGAGTAGTATTTCTTTTAATTATGTATTTGATATTAATTTTATTATAATATTAGTTACTATTACTTTCTTGGTATCTTCTTTCTCTCCTAAAGGTAAATGTTATATTTAATTTATATTTACTAGAAAAATTTAAAGCTGTAATGCTTATTACCATTTCAGACCGGTATTTCCATCCAAGTGTTGTAGATTTACTTCCCTTTTTCATGCTTTGTAGATTTTTACTTTGCTTGCATCTGCTTGTTATAAGGAACTCTCTGTTTGCTTTTATGGCTATGGGGCAAGGGTTCTCAACCAGAGGTGATTTTTTGCTTCCTAGGAGATATTTGGGAATGCCTGAAGACACTATTGGTTAATGTGACTTCTGTGCAGAGAATGGTGGAGGGAGAGTGTTACTGACATCTACTGGGTAAAGACTAGGGATGCTGCCAAACATCCTAGAATGAACAGATGGCATCTCACCACAAATAATTTTCCAGCCCAAATGTCAGTAGTGCTAAGGTTGAAAACTCTTACATTTATGAGTTTGTGAAAGTTTTTGTCTTTTTAATATTCCATGAATATTTTAATAGGTGTCAGGTTATATGCAGGTCCAATACTATCTCTTTTCAAAATATCTTACATCCTTTTTTTTTTTTTTTCTAAGTTAGTTCATGTCTTTTTTATGAGAAGTCCTTCAGGATCACTTCTGTATATAGACAAGCCCCAGTTCACGGCTATTCTGACTTTTAGATTTCTTATTCTTTATATGCCACCAAGATGAACTGAATTCCATTTATGTCACTGGAAGGAGGTAAGAAGTCAATGACTTATTCCCCTGCATATGGCTATCTTTTATATTGCTGGTTTAACAATACACTCTATAAAAGTATTTTTAATCTGAGTTCAATTTGTCATTGTGGCTAACCTTCAAATCATGACACTGCATTCCTTTTGCATAATTCCAGGTATATCATTCATGTAATATTCTGTGTTGTACAAACATATAAAGTATGTATGTAAGTTACATCATGTGTAAGAAGTGTGGAGAAAAGGCAAGCATGAGGAAGGATGAGGGTGGAGAGGAGTAGGAACAAATTTTCAGCAGAGTTGCTCAGGGAAGTCCTCACTGAGAAGCTCACATGAGCAAAACTTGGAAGGATACTGAGGAAAGGGAGCTTTAATGGAAATGTAGCACAAATATAAACCCATAGAGTAAAAATCTGCTTACAATCTTGTCAGGCTCAAAAGTGCCATTACTCAATTTGTATGTGTTAAGTGACCACCAAATGTTATACCTAATTTCAATAAATGGCAAATCTGGGCAAAGAGAGGGAGAGTGCCTTGGCTAAAGTTTCAGAGGATTAATTTGGGAGCTGTAACTGGACCCGGGGTCCTTGACTGTTTTGTAATCCCACACATTTTCAAGTATGCACAGCACTTTATTTCCAACTGTCATTAGAAATCACAGCAAAAAAATCAAATAGAACAATGAATCAATAGCAATAGCAAAATGTGTACTTAGGAAACATATAAAATAAGTACTTTGAAGTATATGGTGACTATAAACTCGTCATTTGTATTTACAAAACAACTATTTTCTCAATATTGTCTACAGTAACATAATACAGTAACATAAATCTCACCACCACACTCTCATCCTCTATGCTTACTAATTTACTTATTTTTCTCTAATTTACCAAATTATGTTGATTTTGCCTCTTAAATGAGTCCTGCCTGCTTCCATGGTCATTATTAATAGTTTCCCAAAGGACTTGTCTGTAGTTTTATGGACAACACTGTGAGGGTTGATTGGGTGGACTGTAGCTGAGGACCTTACTGGAAGAAATAGCAACCTAAATGTATTCCAGAGATACTGTAACCTCTTGACACTGCTATTCTGTTTTTTTCTTAAGGTTCAGCTCAGAAGTAATGTATGCTAAAATATTACCTATTCATTCTCCCAAATCTTTCATTTCAAAAGTCAACTATAGGCCTCTCCCAACCAAACTGAAAAATTAGCTAATTCTAGTTTAATCTAACTTCTGCTCAGGTATTAGAACAATCTTCATTTTATCAGGCCCGTCTTTGCAAAGCATTTATAATGACTCTTCATTTTTATCATATTATATAAATATAGGTTGTGCTCAAAATTTTTTATCCACCTGTTTGTCTACCCTCACAGCTTCACCTCACAACTAATTTCACTACTTCCTTCTTTTCACATGGACACTGCATGCTTACCAAGGTCATTCACTGTTTTCTGGAATGTGACAGTGCTATTTACTGTTGAAGAAAATTAAAATTCTTAACCTTTACAGATTATATTTGCTGATGAGGCCTTTCTTGTATCTCTGTGCCTCACAATAATACTGTTATCTTGATTCATTTTCTCTGTGACTTCCTCTATGTGGATATCATGCTTGTGCTTTACACATTTTCATTTCACATACCTATTCTTTTCTATCTACAGATACTGTTTCTATGACTTAATATCTGTTATCACAAATTCCAATCCTAAATCCTGAGATATAATAAAGTCCAGGGTACTGTTCTTTTTAGGATAATATGTGGTGTTAATTATTTGAGAGGTGAAATGTGTAATACTCAAAAGAGTAATTTCTTACTACAGAATTTCTTAATAAAGATGTTTTTGGATTGATTGTTTTTTCCCCACACACTATTTGGGGGACATTTCAAGAGCAGTTCTTCAGAGGTTGGCTGGTCAGTATAACAGTGCTATAATGCAGAAGTTCAAATGTCCCCTATGAGGAAATAAACTGATATTTATGAAAGTAACTCTAATAGCTGTAGGAATAAAATGTCTATGTACCCTTTTAAAATAAGTTTCAATAGATAGCAGCCCATTTAAATACTTATTAAATAAAAGCAGAAGCATCCAAAATTTTGACCTTTTAAATCTAATAGGTTTTGCCAGGGAAGTAACTATATTAGATAATAGAGACAATTCTTTGGCAGGAAATTGATATCTGATTGAAATTCAAGTTATCAGAATTATTCAACAAAGATCTAGTATTTCCCCAAGGACTATTCTTACATGATTTGTGAAACTGTGAATATAAGTTCTTCAGATTCGATGTCAGTTATTTCTTGTAGGGTAGTGAGTGTTTGTAGAACTTCACACACAGATCTTTTTAGTGTGCCATACAGTTTCAGAAAAACAGTACTAAACTTAGAAACTTAGTATTTCTTGCGCTTTCATTCTGAAGACTAGAGAACCCTATTTTTAGAAAACCCTATGTAGTTTATCTTTAAATATACAAATGAGCAGAAAACTCTAGGGTCACATAAATATACAAGTTATCTTATGATTCTTTTTAAAGTTATACATGAGATTTCACTGAAATTTGAATTTTATGAAAACTATATTGATAGTCTCATTTTTAAAGTTATTTAAAGCCTATGCTTAATATTTTGTGTGTCAATGGTCATTTGCCATAGTTTTCCCTGTCCTACATCTAAATACCCCTTCTAAGATTGCTAGACTAGCAAAAGTAATAAATAATTAATTAATTGACAAATAGACTGACTAATTAATTAGTATAAGTACATCCTATCCAGACTTGCTAAATTTGTAAACTCTAGGAGGTAATTTGACTTGTGACCAAGAGCTTTGACTGATATACCACTTCTTATCCAGGTCCAGAGCATCCTCAAAGACCTGTCAAAGGGCCCTTATCTACGTGCTACTTCACTCATCCCCCAAAATATTTATAGCTTTAATCTAAATGATCTTAAGCAGCTGGCTTTACTAAGTCACTATAGTACTTGTAATAGTCTAACTGGTCTTATGGCCTTCTTTATAGTTGTTTGTCTGACAAGCAAATTTTGGATAACTTGGACACGATTAATTTTTGTGTCCTTTGATAGCACATCACCCAGTTCTCATTGTAGGCTTTCTGAACTGAACTGAAATAGGAAATTTGATTACTCTTTATAGATTTTTAGCAGTAGTTCTGTTAATTTCTGCATACATAGTCATATTTTTTGCCAGATTCCTTTTTAGTACCTGGGCATATACTAATGAGAAAACTTGTCTGAGTAGATACAATTATGAGAGAAAGGAAGGAAGAAACACAAGGAAGAAGGTCCAGAAATCATTTTCATAGTGACATGGAATGCACAACGTTGATCATGTTAACATCAGACACTACCCAACTAAGCTAATAAGCTATGGAAAATTGCAGATGTTTAAAAGTCAGTAATGAAATAAAACCCAGACTGTTGACCTACACATGTGAGTATGCCTAAATATAGGCCCTTAAAACTATGCCTCTGGATGAAAGGGAAAAAAATTAATAAAGATTGAAAGCTCTGTCTACATAGCTTTAGATGCTAGTGTTTTAAAAAAGCAAAAATAAACAAGGCTAATAATATTTCAAGGTAGAGCCTGAGATGGCAGTGTGTTCAATGTGCAAGATTTCAGATTACATGCTTTCAGTGTATACAACTTCAGACATTACTTCAAAGCAGGCAAAATGTACCTCTTTAAACTATGCATACAGTGTTCAAGGCTCCAGTTGCTGCTGCGCAATATATGGTTTGTTATATCAGTGGTTACAGCTTGAGACAGCCATATATAAATGGTTTGGTGCACAATTTAGGACTCCAGTGTATATGATCTATATAACTTCAGGTGCCAGAATTTATAGAGTACTCAGAATTCACATTTCCTCATATCCAGAATATATACCTGAATTCACTAGTGGATACAGCTTCACATGCTTAAGTAATTCAGATCAAAAGCTTTCCATTTGAAAAAACTGAGGCAAGAAAGGAATTTCATAAATAATATTCATATAGTGTATGGAAGTTTGGGTTTCCCAGAGAAACAAAACCAATAGGATACATATATACAAAGATATTTACTATAAGGGGTTGGATTATGTGGTTATGGAGGCTCAGAACTCCCATGTTCTGCAGTTGGAAAGCTGGAGACCCAAGAGAGCCAATGGTATAGTTTTAGTTTGAGTCCAAAGGCTTGAGACTCATGAAATTTAATGGTGTATGGTCCAGTATGAATCTGGGCCTGAGTTCAAAGGAAGGACATAGTTCTATTATCAGTCTTCTTTAAAAGATTTTCTTTAATACTGGACATTCAAAATAAATTATACTATATGCAGGCTAAATGCACAGTACACTTTAAATATGATTTAATACAGTTCAAAATGTTCTTCCACAATTCATACACCTCCAACAATTAACAAAATGAAATAATTACAATCTGTTAGGGCATGAGAACATTGAGTCCTGTGACACTTAAACTGACTGCCCTAACTTAAAGTTTTAATTTGTCTTTTTAAATTTGTTAGCTGCTGGCCCATTTATTAAATAAATCCTGGTAATGTTCAGTGATGCCAACTTTCTTCTACAAGTGTCAAGATAAAACGGGTGTAGAGTCATGAAGAAATAGATGTCATTGCTGTCATGTTGCTATTCTTATGGAAGACTGGTAGACCATGAGTATCAATGTATCAGAAAGAGAAGAGGTGGGGAGAGACGTTCATGCAGCCTTGACCTGAAAGGACAATGTTGATCTTAATATACATTGAAAAACTGTTATACAGATAAATAAGAAAATAAATACATGTTACACAAATATATACAGTATATTTAGTGTATATTTATATGAATACAGTATACACATAAATACTATATAATAAATGTGTGTGTACGCGTGTGTGTTTATGTGTGGGTGTTAGGTACTGAGAACAATATAGAGATCAATAAAATCTTTTAAAATTTAGCTGGTATTTATTGCCTACCTAGTAAGTTTCAGATAAACTCACTGTTGTTTAACTTTTTGCTCAACAATAAGCAGTATGTTCCATGCTGTATTCGTTTCTTAGGGCTATCTTAACAAAGTACCACAGATTGGGTGGCTAAAAATAACAGAAATTTATTGTCTCATAGTTCTGAAGTCTAAAAGTAGAAAATACAGGTGGCAGTGGGTCTTCTTACTCTTGGGAACACCCTACGCTCTCTATAGAGTTGCTGTAATTTCACTACTTTACTTTTTTTAATACTTACGTTTACTTTGCACTGCAGACTCGCCCTGAATTCTTTCTTGTGTGAAATCCAATAACTCTCTCTCTGGGTCTGGATCGGGACCAATTTCCTGTCACATTACAAAGGCCATACTCCCTCTGAAATCCTTACTTGTCTCATCCTATCTTCTGGTAGTTTGCAGGCAATCTCTGCTGATCTTTGGCTCGCAACTGCATAACTCCAATTTATGCCTCCGTTGTCACATGGTGTTCTCCTTGCATGTCTCTCTTTCCTCACATGTCTGTCACCTTATAATGAAACCAATCATATTTGACTAGAGGCCCACTCTACTCCAGTATGATATCTTCTTAACCAATTACATCTTCAATGACTCCACTTCCAAATAAAGTCACATTTTGAGCTATTGGGAGTTAGAATTTTAATATATATTTTTGTGGGAGACACAATTCAATCCATAACATATGTGTTATCTAATTTCATCCTATTTAATCTTATAATTTAATTTTTATTATCACTATTTTACAGATATGAAGAAGTTCTAAGTCAAATAAGTTTAATGAACTTCCACCTAATAACTGGAGAAATTGACATTTGAACCTCATCTTTCTAATCACAACGCCAGTAAGGGAATTCTTAGGAAAAACAGCTAACTAAAATACAAGACAGTTAAATCAGTGCCACTAGATACAATGGAAGGAAAAGAGGTAATTAATTACTTCTGACTGGAGAGATCATGAAAGGCTTAATATAGGTTATTAGAGTTGAGTTCAATCTTAGTAGGTGGGTTGGAATTTATTAGGGGAAGGAGAAATGTGTAAAGTTGGGAGGGCTTTGAAAATCACATGAAAAGATCATGGTATTTAAACCAATTGTCCTTTTCCACTCAAGTAACAAGTCTTAGAAAACCTCGCTCAATCTCACTTAAAAAGGGAATGTATTGGTTCAAGTAATTGAAAGTCTAGAAATAGAGCAAGATTCACAGTTAGCTTACTTCAGTGGCTTCAGGTCTGTGAATTCACTCCAATTTCCCTCAGCTCTATCAGCTTCAGACAGGCTTTCTTCTCAGGCTTTTTCTCTTACATGTCAAAATAGGTATACTCTATGTACACCAAGATTTGCCAAGAAAGAGATTCTATTCTCTCCTGGTCTTATAAGAAAGAGTCCTGAGATTCTCATTTATTTCACATATATCTATTCTTGACCCAATAACTGTATGTCATAAATGTGAATATAATTGTAAAGAAGTTAGAACAGTACATGGAACACATTTAGTATTAGGTAGGTATTAGTTGCTATTACTAGGTTCTCATTCTTGATGACACAGAGAACATTGTGTATACCTCTATCATTATACCTAACATATTATATATTTTATTATTTCAGTGAGTGTTTCCTTTTCTATTCAGAATTTCTTAATAATGGCCTATCACAGCTTACTCCTCTTGTATCCCCAATAGCTATCATGTAAAACATATGTCCAGTTGCTTTTTAAATGAAAGAATGCTTAGTGAATGTGAAAATGTATTAGAAGGATATATACAATGAGACTAGGTCATTTGCATAAGAATTGAGTAATAGACTAAATTCACTGTTATATACACCTTTTTTATTACATGAAAATTACTTTTTTAGTACTGAATTAAAAGAGTGAGAAAAATTATACAGTTATATTGCTTTTGGTAACTCATTAAAACTACATAGAACTCCAGGAACTCTTGGTAGTAGCAAGAAATTTAATTTCTCTCTTCTTAGAACTTCAACAGATTAACTAGAAAGTACTGAATATTTTCTACTTGATTCAACGAATGTTTACTAATCATTGATTATGGAAGGAACCAATTATACTACCTGATACTGGGGGGAAACAGTGAATCAGTCATTGTCCTAAAGATATATATTGTTAAGAAGTGTCACAGTTAAATCAACATGCCATGCCCATAATTTCAAAAGATTTTATTAAGGTTCCAGAGAAACATAAGGTTTCTGGAAACTATACATTTTAGATGTATTGTTAGAAATATAAATATTCTAGGTGACATGTATATTATAGTCAAGCTAATGTCACGCTTCATCAAATTGATTATATTTTATCTGTTGTTATCTTACAGGAATACAACTATCTGCTATCTAACTTCTTTCTAAGAAAAGTCTGATATAATTTCAAATAAATTTTTCTGTTAATCTCTGTTATTTACTGAAAACTGTCCACCTGCTTTTTTTGAATTTCAATTTTTGGTTTATTCCTTCTTGGAAGATGATTTTTAAATACAAGCATTATGGTTACATATGTTAAAATGTATGATGCCTTATGTTTATTTGAAACACACACACACATATACGGTGCTTAGAAAAATAAACTTCTGGAACCCATAATTACAGAGACAATAAGATGTTATCTCTCATCTGCCTCTTCTTCCTGAATCTATCGTGCTGCTTGTAAATGTGGAGAAGTTTATATTTTTAGCAGATGTGTTTAACCTTTTATAATTTAGATTCCTTTTCGCAAATACCTTAATATTCCATTAATCTAATGAAGTATTATGATTTTATAGAGAAGGAAAGAGGCTCAGAGAAGGTAAGTGATTTAGTCACAAAACCAGTAAGTAAACTATGTCACAAACCCATGACTTCTGAATACAAAGCCCAGTCTTTTTACTATGCAGTGCTGAAATTGAGGGCAAAATGGTCTATGCACAATGAACCCAATTAGAAAGCACCAATAGTTTAAATTTTGACCAGAGAAATCCAATTAAACAAACTAGAGAAATCCAATTAAACAAACTAGCTAGTCCAAGCTTTGAGTTAAATATTTTTTTCTGATTGCATTTAATCTTCATCTTAACCTTTGGTCACTGGTATCCTGAAATTTCTTGACTTCTCTGCTGTCAAGAGTTAAATTTTCCTTTTCTTCTGTTAATAGTTTCCAGCTGGTCCATTGTAGTTCAGTACAGGCTGTTTTGAGTCACACAACTTGCTCTATCAGTTGGTTTGAAGTTACAGCTTATGTACAAATAAATTTTAGCTTTCATTTTTGATTTTCAGCCTGGAGCAGTGGCACACTAATCTACTGCTGCATTATCAACAAACCTCCATGTTAACCATTGCCAAGGCTCATTGCAGGGTCAGAGTCTGAGATCTCATTGAAGCTCTTCCATCAGCAAACCAATACATTGATTCTTTACTTCTTTTCTAACTCAGGTCTGCTGTTAGTATTTATTGCAGTAATTCTCTTTAAAATATCATGCTAATTGTCCTAAGTTCTTCTTACATTCAGATCTTTTCCAGTAATTAGAGATCACATAATTCAAACATCTACTTAGCTACACTGGGTTCAGGCTGAGAGCCTGTTTCTCAGCCCAACCTCCTGGGGTAATCATCCACACACACCTGGCTTGGCTGCATTGACCAAGAGTAACAGTGCATCTGCACCTGTCTAAGCAAATTTCTGGGATCTTGCCAATACTTTGTAAAACACACATGCTCATTCACACAATCTTAGGGACTGAGTCTATTGGTCTCTGTATCCTCTACAACTATTATGTGTCAGGCACATGGCAGGTGCTCAGTAAAGAATTCTTAATGAATGAATTCTCAGCCTTCTGCTGGAATTCACTTCTATCAGATACAAACCACCCAATTTTAGTTTAGTATTTTTTTAACAGGCTATAAAATAGGCCTTAGCCATACCATCTGGATTAGGTATCTTTAAAAGGATCATTCGTTTAAACATATGTACTGGAATTCTTTCTAGTTCAGGAATCATTCAATGTTACAGAGAAAGAAAACTGTGGCTGGAGTATTGCTATACATACTCCTGCCCATGCACTGTGTTCTCTTTACCTGAGAGCTAGAAACAGGGATTAAAAGTACTTTAGTGCAATAACATGCATATAGTTGACACTATTGTATTGCACACTTAAAAATAGTTAAGATGATTAATTCTATGTTTTTACCACAGTAATAAAAAGTATTAAAAATTGTGCTTGCTTCGGCAGCACATATACTAAAAAAGATTTACTGGACATGCTAAAGATTCAGAACAACTGTTGGGGAAAAAAATCAGAGAAGCCCTCACAATTTCTTTGGAAACTCATTGCTAGAATACAATAAAACCAGCAGCTAGCTACTCAAATCTATACAACAGTCATCTCTCACAGAAATAACCTCTGGTTATGTTCAAGCTTTTTCACAGAATTTGCAAAGCCCTTCATGATCTGGCCTCTATTTTCTTATGGCCAACCATGAACAAGTCAGTGTTCCTTGAATAGACAATTTCTTCATATCTTAGGGCTTTGCAAATGGTACTCTCTTGCCTCAAACACCTTACTCACCGTTTTTCTTCTGGCTACGTCTTATTTATCGCGATCTCAGCACACCACAACCTCCACCTCCCGGGTTCAAGCGATTCTCCTGCCTCAGCCTTCAGAGTAGCTGGGATTACAGGCATGCACCACCACGCCCGGATAATTTTTTGTAATTTTAGTACGGACGGGGTTTCTCCATGTTGGTCAGGCTGGCCTTGAACTCCTGACCTCAGGTGATCTGCCCGCCTTGGCCTCCCAAAGTGCTGGGATTACAGGGCATGAGCCACCGTGCCCAGCCCCTACATATCATTTCTTTAGGGAGGTTTTTTTTTAATTCCCTAATGTGGTTTGGACCTCTTTTTTTTTTTTTTTTTTTTTTTTTTTGAGACGGAGTCTCTCTCTGTTGCCCAGGCTGGAGTGCAGTGGAGCAATCTCGGCTCACTGCAAGCTCCGCCTCCCAGGTTCACGTCATTCTCCTGCCTCAGCCTCCCACAGTCGCCCACCACCACGTCTGGCTAATTATTATTATTATTATTATTATTATTATTGTATTTTTAGTAGAGACGGGGTTTCACCGTGTTAGCCAGAATGGTCTCGATCTCGTGACCTCCTGATCCACCCGCCTCGGTCTCCCAAAGTGCTGCGTTTACAGGCATCTGCCACGGCGCCCGGCCCCAACCATCCACACTCTTATAGAAGTCTGGCCTTTTCCTTTGTAGCATGTAATACAATTGTATGTAATTATGTAATATTTAGTCCCTCCCACAAGACAGAAACTTACATGAGGTAGGGAGTATTTCTCTTGCTAATCACTTGTATTACCAGGGCCCCAGTATCTTGTATAGAGCAGGTATTCAATATTTCCTTTCTAGGTAAGGGAAGTATGTTAAAAGATATTTATCCTGCGAATTCATCTTAATAGATTTCTCAAAGGAGTAGGTGAAGAGGCACAGAAGATTTGTGAGCTTGGTGGTGGAGACAGTGGCTGCAGGGCCCTAGATTAAAGAAGTTTAGGGCTGGGTGAGTACTTAAGCAAGAAGCGAGAAAGGAGGACACTATAGGACGCTCAGTTAATGAGGTTTCCCCTCCATTGCTCCAACATCCCACCCCACCCCAAACCATTAAATATTAGCTTATGTATTCACTTCATTAGAGAATTAGGTAAACCTCACATTACACGGCCAAGGCCAAAAAAGTTTTGCACGGTTAGAATGTGTTCAACAAACCAGTCACAATTTAACTGGAATAGATTTCAACTAGGAGATAATTGTGTTTCTCCAAATAACCTTCATTTCAGAAGATGACATTACTCCAATATGTGGAAAGGCAATAAATGCACTTTCTTCTCTCTGCCACGGAGGAAGAAATTCTCCCTCTTGAGGGAGCAACCCGATTTCTTTTTTGCTGCTCTTTTCCCTTCTCGTTTCTTTGGTTTCCCCTTTCCACGAAGCTTCTTTAGTCCTTTTTGCTCATCTTTAAAATCTTGATGCTTATCTCTGTATAGTCCAAGAAATTGGAGTGTCCCCGTGAGTGCAGTGTTAAGTATTGTGATCTGGATATCAGTCATAAATTTCCTTTTTCTTGGCCACGGGAGGTTCACTAAATAGTTTCACCACTTTCATAGCCTTGGAATCAGTAGGCCTGACGACTTGACAAAATAGCCGAGCACTGAGAGGAGACATGCGCAAAGCATATTCTGAAAGGGGGGACATTTCTTGAGTGGCAAGGAGCTAGAGTTCCTGGACTTGACCTTCCTCACCTACCGCGCCCTCTTCCAGGCTCCTAGCTCACGCTGGCGACTATTACCCCTACCTGCTTCTTATAACAAACACACATAAAAAAGAAACATATTTTAACTGATAAAATATGTAATCAGATATTTAATAATTGCTATTCCTTCGAGTCATCCTCTAACACAAGTCACTTTTTTGTCATTACCTTATTCTTTTGTACTTCGTTATTAAAATGACTAATACGAACTTTTCACTGATTGATTCTCTTCTCTGTTAATCCATATAACAGATTTTCTTTGTAATTTGAATTTTAACATTGATTTTTTAAAATATTTATGAGCATATAAATTACTTACTAGAAATCTCTTTCTTTCAGGTATTGTATTCTTCAGACAGAAACATTTAGGGAAATTCTTCTTGTTGAAACCTTCAGTTTAGGCCTGACAGTTTTCTTTTGAAATGGTAGCAGCACTGAGTCTCCAGCACTCATTATTGTCTTTTATATGCACATAACATAATTAAATGCAGATGTTACTTCAAAATTGATTGATAACTGAGAAATTTATTGGGGTTTTTTTTCTGCTTTTATGAAATACAAGTTCATTAAGATTTTAGTAGAGAAGATTTAGCAGACAGAAGTAAACCATAAGGTCTGGTAACTTTTTTTTTTTTGGTGTTCATTCACGTTGAATATCTCTTTATCAAGTTCCAAAAGTTATGCTGCTCCCTTTAAGATCTAGCTCAAATATAGACAAAATCACCTATCCTTAGTTCTTATGAATCTCATAATGAGCTTTTGATAAAACACCGAAAGCCAAAATTGACAAATGGGATCTAATTAAACTAAAGAGCTTCTGCACAGCAAAAATTTTTAAATGAATTAAAAAGCATTAAAAAGTTTACAAAGCCATTTTTTAAATCATAGATGTCTCATTTCATTCCCTTTACCCAAAATTTTAGCTGTTTCTTCACATCAATTAATGGGTATCATTTAAGTGATAATGTACCAGGCTTCCTTCAGTCAAAATGCTGAATACTCATATTTTATCTAGAGAGGATCTTCTCTTAACCAACTTGAACGTTTTAAAATCAAATTTAGAGAATTTAGTTTCAACCTTAAATGCTACTTTGGCACCATTTGGAACTCTTTCAAAATTTTGGTGTATGATCTAAAGAACTTTATCTTTAAATAAATTAGTTGAAATGTTAGCTGTGTAATGCTAGATATCCTCTTCTGGTGAAATAAGCCAAAGTACTGAAAAACAAATACCACATTATCTCACTTATAGGTGAAGTGTAAAAATGTTGATCTCATAGAAGTAGAGAGTAGAATGGTGGTTAGCAGGGACTGAGGGATGGGATCTGGGGAGATGTTGGTGGAAGAATACACAATTTCAATTAAGAGCAAAGGAATAAGTTCAAGAGATCTATTACTCAGCATAGTGATTATAGTTAATAACAATGTAATGTATTGTATGCTTGAAAGTTTATAATAGAGCAGATTTGAAGCATTTTTCACCCCAGAAATGTTTGTGAGGCAATACATATGTTAATTATCTCAATTTAGCCATTTCATAGTGTGTACACATTTCAAAACAGCATGTTGTATACAATAAATTTATATAATTTTTGTCAGTTTAAAATGTATTTTAAAAAACAAAAAACTACAAATAACAGTAATTTCCTATGTACATGGCAGGATGACTTTCTTATGCATAATAGAAATGTGAATAAATTACAGTAATAATTGTCCAGGTATTTTAATAGTGAAAGAGGCCAGAAAAATTCTCAAGGTGCGAAAAGAAATTTTAATTTACTAAAATGCACAAAGCAAAGCACAAAGCAATTTGGAAACAACGGATAATTTCATTATTAATGCTAGTTAGCTTTGAAAACAGAGATGTTATTGAATTGTTTGTTATTATGTTGAAACCTATAACCATATTTTGAATTTTTAACCATAACATACAATATGTTTGAACAATCTTTCAACAATAAAAATATATTCATCTATCAATCACCTGAAAATGTTCTTTACATAACATGCTTGCAGTATTCTTGAAAAATTCTCAAGTATATGGAGGGCTTACACCAAACTATTTTCATTAATTCTAGATATATAAAAAATATTAAAACTTATTTTCCCTTCAGTCAGTAACAAGCTTCCTTTCGGAAATGCGGAGGTGGAAGGAGCATTGTAACTGTTCCTTATCAGATGCCTTTTCTGGAATCCTGTCCATGAACTTCGTATTGCAACAATGATCTACATAATCACAAGCTGCCAGAGGGACTTCATTATTCTATAACTATATATTTATTTTAATAGTTTCTCTGTCCCCCTTTATAAATTGTAAAATGAGGCTTAAATATTGAGTAGGGCTGGGCACAGTGATTCAAGCTTATAATTCCAGCACTTTGGGAGGCCAAGGCTGGAGGATTACTTGATCCCAGGAGTTCGAGGCCAGCTTGTGCAATGTAGTGAAACCCTGTGTTTACACAAAATTAAAAAAAAATAGTCATGCATTGTGGCTTGCACCTGGAGTTCCAGCTACTGCAGAATCTAAGAAGGTATGATCACTTGAGTCCAGCAGGTTGAGGCTGCATGAGCCGTGATTGCACCACCACACTTCAGTATGGGCAGCAGCAAGACCATGTTTCAAGACAACAACAACAAAACTAAATAAGAGCATGGCTTTATTCACCAACAGGTGATAGAACTAAGCTATTCAATCTCTAAAACCAAGGCCTGTTAGTAAAAAGATAAAGAAATAGAAAAGATAGCATAATACATGCCACTGAAAAAGTTTCACATTCAATCACATTTTTGGTGTATTGGTGGTGTACTTGAAATTTCTATTGGTGAAGGAATTAAAAAAATCTAAACTATCCGCAATACTATAAGAATGGCCTAGGGAGATCAGTAGCTGAGATGTTGGCAAGAGTTATCTCATTTCTTCACACAAAGAGACGAGGTGGCAGATGAACAGAGGGATAGGTCTATATCAGAGGACTTCTTAAAAGTCACTCTAACTCTACCCATCCTGTGCTGATTCAAAGTCCTTTTTTTATTCATTTGTTCTCATGCTACTAATAAAGACATACCAGAGACTGGGTAATTTATAAAGAAAAGAGGTTTAATCCACTCACAATTCAGCATGGCTGGGGAGGCCTCAGGAAACTTGCAATCATGGCAGAAGGGGAAGCAAACATGTCCTTCTTCACATGACAGCAGGAAGGAGAAGAATGCAAGATGAACCAAGGCAGCAACCCCTTAAAAAACCATCAGATCTCATGAGAACTTACTATCACCAGAATAGCATGGAGGAAAGCACACCCATGATTCAATTACCTCCCACTGGATCCCTGTCACCACACATGGGGATTATGGGAACTACAATTCAAGATGAGATTTGGGTGGGGACACAGCCAAACCATATCACCTTTCAACATAAATGTTAATATCCTTCCACTCCTGGCCTGATGGTTTTTGTACTCCTTTCCTCAAAGGACTTTTCCTTTGCCCATATTTGAGCCTCTCACTTCCATGTTTGCACCCTAAACCTTATCCTCACAAATTCTTGCAATTCCTCCTGTATTAGTTTCCTATTGCTGCTGCAACAAATTACCACAAATGGAGAGGCTTAAACAATTCATAACTATGGCCTTACAGTTCTGACAGATAAAAGTGGAATTCCCTGAGCATAAATCCAGGTGTCAGTAGGATTGCATTTCTTTTGGAAGCTCTAAGGAAGAATCTGTTGCACTTTCAAACTGCTAGATGTCACCTGCTTCCCTTAACTTATGGCCTTCCTCATGAATCCTAAAAGCCAGTAAGAACAGATGAAGTCTTTCTCCCTTCAAGTCATTGTGACCCCCTTTTCTGTCTCCCTCTTTCACTTACAGGGACCTATGTGATTACATCAGGGTCACCCAGATAACCCAGGATAATCTTCCTATTATAAATTCAGCTGATTACCATTTAATCCCACTGTAACTTTGATTCCCCTTGCTTTGTAAGGTAACATATGCACAGGTTCTAGAAATTAGGATGTGGACCACCTTGGGGACCATTGCTCTACCTACCACACCTCAGCATTTTCAGTTTTAAACATCTAATTCTTTGACCAACACCTCCTTTTTCCAAAATAGCAGGAATTTCCAATCTACATGGCAGGAAGACTTTCTTATGCCTAATAGAAATGGAATAAATTACAGTAATAGTTGTCCAGGTATTTTACTAGTGAAAGGGGCCAGAAAAATACGGTGAGAACAGAAATTTTTATTTACTAAAAGGCACAAAGCAAAGCAGAAAGCAATAAATCTCATTCATCTAGCATCTCAACTCCAATATTTTGATCTACTAAGACCCACGAATTGATGTTGGAAACTTTTCACTATCTCTCTTCTCCCCCAGGTCTTCATGCCCCACCTTTAATTGGAAGTACAATAATTATAATCACCCCTGATAAATACAAATTCCATATTTGTCCTCTCTTTAATTATAAACTTTTGACAAAATGCCAACTTTGATTATATTTCACTCCTTAATTTTCATTTGCTTTAATGCAGCTGAAAGTAGCAGGTAAAAATTCTCGGACTAATTATACTTTACATTCATGGCCAGTACCTACATTTTTTTGGCTTATTTACCACACCTTTCTCCTAGATGTTTATTTTTTAAATTTTTTTCATCTCTTCAAATGTTAAATATTTCATTCTCATCTTCCCTTTCAACATTTTTTCTTGCTTCACCCAGGAAATGGAAGACATTAAAAAGACCATACACAAGCTCACATCATCTTATTTACTATCTACTGCCTCCATATGTACTGCCTTCCTTTCTACTACTCTAGAAGAACTGTCCATACTATCAAAAACTAAGTTATCATTTCATTAACAGATTCCTCCCTTCTCTTTTACTCAAGGACGTTATTTCATTAGTTCACCATTTCTCTTTTCTATCATGATTTCTCATTTTCATTGGATCTTTCGTATCAGTCTACAAATATGTTGTGATTAGTCTAATCTTAAAATAATAAAATATTCTATTATTTAATATCTATTTTTGTTTTCTTCCCCAGAAAAACTTGTCAAAACTATTATCTGTCCTCACTGTTTCAAATATCTCTTCTACTCTTTGAAATTCACTCAAAATGAAATGTTGTCACTATATTCCCCCAGAAAATTATTATTTTTTATTTTATTAATCTTTTTTATTTTCTTTTTTTTAATAAGCTTTTAATTTCTTAAAAGCCACCTTTATTTCATTTTCTCTATCAGTTCATATCCTTTGCCAATTTTTAACTTCAGTAATTGTTCTTATTGATTTGTATGAGCTTTTTTTTTTTTTTTTTTTTTTGTAGGTGCTATTTTTTTTTTTTTTAATTATACTTTAAGTTTTAGGGTACATGTGCACATTGTGCAGGTTAGTTACATATGTATACATGTGCCATGCTGGTGCGCTGCACCCACTAACTCGTCATCTAGCATTAGGTATATCTCCCAATGCTATCCCTCCCCCCTCCCCCCTCCCCACCACAGTCCCCAGAGTATGATATTCCCCTTCCTGTGTCCATGTGATCTCATTGTTCAATTCCCACCTATGAGTGAGAATATGCGGTGTTTGGTTTTTTGTTCTTGCGATAGTTTACTGAGAATGATGGTTTCCAATTTCATCCATGTCCCTACAAAGGACATGAACTCATCATTTTTTATGGCTGCATAGTATTCCATGGTGTATATATGCCACATTTTCTTAATCCAGTCTATCATTGTTGGACATTTGGGTTGGTTCCAAGTCTTTGCTATTGTGAATAATGCCGCAATAAACATACGTGTGCATGTGTCTTTATAGCAGCATGATTTATAGTCATTTGGGTATATACCCAGTAATGGGATGGCTGGGTCAAATGGTATTTCTAGTTCTAGATCCCTGAGGAATCGCCACACTGACTTCCACAATGGTTGAACTAGTTTACAGTCCCACCAACAGTGTAAAAGTGTTCCTATTTCTCCACATCCTCTCCAGCACCTGTTGTTTCCTGACTTTTGAATGATTGCCATTCTAACTGGTGTGAGATGATATCTCATAGTGGTTTTGATTTGCATTTCTCTGATGGCCAGTGATGATGAGCATTTTTTCATGTGTTTTTTGCCTGCATAAATGTCTTCTTTTGAGAAGTGCCTGTTCATGTCCTTCGCCCACTTTTTGATGGGGTTGTTTGTTTTTTTCTTGTAAATTTGTTTGAGTTCACTGTAGATTCTGGATATTAGCCCTTTGTCAGATGAGTAGGTTGCGAAAATTTTCTCCCATGTTGTAGGTTGCCTATTCACTCTGATGGTAGTTTCTTTTGCTGTGCAGAAGCTCTTTAGTTTAATTAGATCCCATTTGTCAATTTTGGCTTTTGTTGCCATTGCTTTTGGTGTTTTGGACATGAAGTCCTTGCCCACGCCTATGTCCTGAATGGTAATGCCTAGGTTTTCTTCTAGGGTTTTTATGGTTTTAGGTCTAATGTTTAAATCTTTAATCCATCTTGAATTGATTTTTGTATAAGGTGTAAGGAAGGGATCCAGTTTCAGCTTTCTACATATGGCTAGCCAGTTTTCCCAGCACCATTTATTAAATAGGGAATCCTTTCCCCATTGCTTGTTTTTCTCAGGTTTGTCAAAGATCAGATAGTTGTAGGTAAGCGGCGTTATTTCTGAGGGCTCTGTTCTGTTCCATTGATCTATATTTCTGTTTTGGTACCAGTACCATGCTGTTTTGGTTACTGTAGCCTTGTAGTATAGTTTGAAGTCAGGTAGTGTGATGCCTCCAGCTTTGTTCTTTTGGCTTAGGATTGACTTGGCGATGCGGGCTCTCTTTTGGTTCCATATGAACTTTCAAGTAGTTTTTTCCAATTCTGTGAAGAAAGTCATTGGTAGCTTGATGGGGATGGCATTGAATCTGTAAATTACCTTGGGCAGTATGGCCATTTTCACAATATTGATTCTTCCTACCCATGAGCAAGGAATGTCCTTCCATTTGTTTGTATCCTCTTTTATTTCCTTGAGCAGTGGTTTGTAGTTCTCCTTGAAGAGGTGCTTCACATCCCTTGTAAGTTGGATTCCTAGGTATTTTATTCTCTTTGAAGCGATTGTGAATGGGAGTTCACTCATGATTTGGCTCTCTGTTTGTCTGTTGTTGGTGTATAAGAATGCTTGTGATTTTTGTACATTGATTTTGTATCCTGAGACTTTGCTGAAGTTGCTTATCAGCTTAAGGAGATTTTGGGCTGAGACGATGGGGTTTTCTAGATAAACAATCATGTTGTCTGCAAACAGGGACAATTTGACTTCCTCTTTTCCTAATTGAATACCCTTTATTTCCTTCTCCTGCCTGATTGCCCTGGCCAGAACTTCCAACACTATGTTGAATAGGAGCGGTGAGAGAGGGCAACCCTGTCTTGTGCCAGTTTTCAAAGGGAATGCTTCCAGTTTTTGCCCATTCAGTATGATATTGGCTGTGGGTTTGTCATAGATAGCTCTTATTATTTTGAAATATGTCCCATCAATACCTAATTTATTGAGAGTTTTTAGCATGAAGGGTTGTTGAATTTTGTCAAAGGCTTTTTCTGCATCTATTGAGATAATCATGTGGTTTTTGTCTTTGGTTCTGTTTATACGCTGGATTACATTTATTGATTTGCGTATGTTGAACCAGCCTTGCATCCCAGGGATGAAGCCCACTTGATCATGGTGGATAAGCTTTTTGATGTGCTGCTGGATTCGGTTTGCCAGTATTTTATTGAGGATTTTTGCATCAATGTTCATCAAGGATATTGGTCTAAAATTCTCTTTTTTGGTTGTGTCTCTGCCAGGCTTTGGTATCAGAATGATGCTGGCCTCATAAAATGAGTTAGGGAGGATTCCCTCTTTTTCTATTGATTGGAATAGTTTCAGAAGGAATGGTACCAGTTCCTCCTTGTACCTCTGGTAGAATTCGGCTGTGAATCCATCTGGTCCTGGACTCTTTTTCGTTGGTAAACTATTGATTATTGCCACAATTTCAGCTCCTGTTATTGGTCTATTCAGAGATTCAACTTCTTCCTGGTTTAGTCTTGGGAGAGTGTATGTGTAGAGGAATGTATCCATTTCTTCTAGATTTTCTAGTTTATTTGCGTAGAGGTGTTTGTAGTATTCTCTGATGGTAGTTTGTATTTCTGTGGGATCGGTGGTGATATCCCCTTTATCATTTTTTGTTGCGTCTATTTGATTCTTCTCTCTTTTTTTCTTTATTAGTCTTGCTAGCGGTCTGTCAATTTTGTTGATCCTTTCAAAAAACCAGCTCCTGGATTCATTAATTTTTTGAAGGGTTTTTTGTGTCTCTATTTCCTTCAGTTCTGCTCTGATTTTAGTTATTTCTTGCCTTCTGCTAGCTTTTGAATGTGTTTGCTCTTGCTTTTCTAGTTCTTTTAATTGTGATGTTAGGGTGTCAATTTTGGATCTTTCCTGCTTTCTCTTGTGGGCATTTAGTGCTATAAATTTCCCTCTGCACACTGCTTTGAATGCGTCCCAGAGATTCTGGTATGTTGTGTCTTTGTTCTCGTTGGTTTCAAAGAACATCTTTATTTCTGCCTTCATTTCGTTATGTACCCAGCAGTCATTCGGGAGCAGGTTGTTCAGTTTCCATGTAGTTGAGCGGCTTTGAGTGAGATTCTTAATCCTGAGTTCTAGTTTGATTGCACTGTGGTCTGAGAGATAGTTTGTTATAATTTCTGTTCTTTTACATTTGCTGAGGAGAGCTTTACTTCCAAGTATGTGGTCAATTTTGGAATAGGTGTGGTGTGGTGCTGAAAAAAATGTATATTCTGTTGATTTGGGGTGGAGAGTTCTGTAGATGTCTATTAGGTCCGCTTGGTGCAGAGCTGAGTTCAATTCCTGGGTATCCCTGTTGACTTTGTGTCTCGTTGATCTGTCTAATGTTGACAGTGGGGTGTTAAAGTCTCCCATTATTAATGTGTGGGAGTCTAAGTCTCTTTGTAGGTCACTCAGGACTTGCTTTATGAATCTGGGTGCTCCTGTATTGGGTGCATAAATATTTAGGATAGTTAGCTCCTCTTGTTGAATTGATCCCTTTACCATTATGTAATGGCCTTCTTTGTCTCTTTTGATCTTTGTTGGTTTAAAGTCTGTTTTATCAGAGACTAGGATTGCAACCCCTGCCTTTTTTTGTTTTCCATTTGCTTGGTAGATCTTCCTCCATCCTTTTATTTTGAGCCTATGTGTGTCTCTGCACGTGAGATGGGTTTCCTGAATACAGCACACTGATGGGTCTTGACTCTTTATCCAACTTGCCAGTCTGTGTCTTTTAATTGGAGAATTTAGTCCATTTACATTTAAAGTTAATATTGTTATGTGTGAATTTGATCCTGTCATTATGATGTTAGCTGGTTATTTTGCTCGTTAGTTGATGCAGTTTCTTCCTAGTCTTGATGGTCTTTACATTTTGGCATGATTTTGCAGCGGCTGGTACCAGTTGTTCCTTTCCATGTTTAGCGCTTCCTTCAGGAGCTCTTTTAGGGCAGGCCTGGTGGTGACAAAATCGGTCAGCATTTGCTTGTCTGTAAAGTATTTTATTTCTCCTTCACTTATGAAGCTTAGTTTGGCTGGATATGAAATTCTGGGTTGAAAATTCTTTTCTTTAAGAATGTTGAATATTGGCCCCCACTCTCTTCTGGCTTGTAGGGTTTCTGCCGAGAGATCCGCTGTTAGTCTGATGGGCTTCCCTTTGAGGGTAACCCGACCTTTCTGTCTGGCTGCCCTTAACATTTTTTCCTTCATTTCAACTTTGGTGAATCTGACAATTATGTGTCTTGGAGTTGCTCTTCTCGAGGAGTATCTTTGTGGCGTTCTCTGTATTTCCTGAATCTGAACGTTGGCCTGCCTTGCTAGATTGGGGAAGTTCTCCTGGATAATATCCTGCAGAGTGTTTTCCAACTTGGTTTCATTCTCCGCATCACTTTCAGGTACACCAATCAGACGTAGATTTGGTCTTTTCACATAGTCCCATATTTCTTGGAGGCTTTGCTCATTTCTTTTTATTCTTTTTTCTCTAGACTTCCCTTCTCGCTTAGTTTCATTCATTTCATCTTCCATTGCTGATACCCTTTCTTCCAGTTGATCGCATCGGCTCCTGAGGCTTCTGCATTCTTCACGTAGTTCTCGAGCCTTGGTTTTCAGCTCCATCAGCTCCTTTAAGCACTTCTCTGTATTGGTTATTCTAGTTATACATTCTTCTAAATTTTTTTCAAAGTTTTCAACTTCTTTGCCTTTGGTTTGAATGTCCTCCCGTAGCTCAGAGTAATTTGATCGTCTGAAGCCTTCTCTCAGCTCGTCAAAATCATTCTCCATCCAGCTTTGTTCCGTTGCTGGTGAGGAACTGCGTTCCTTTGGAGGAGGAGAGGCGCTCTGCATTTTAGAGTTTCCTGTTTTTCTGTTCTGTTTTTTCCCCATCTTTGTGGTTTTATCTACTTTTGGTCTTTGATGATGGTGATGTACAGATGGGTTTTCGGTGTGGATGTCCTTTCTGTTTGTTAGTTTTCCTTCTAACAGACAGGACCCTCAGCTGCAGGTCTGTTGGAATACCCTGCCGTGTGAGGTGTCAGTGTGCCCCTGCTGGGGGTGCCTCCCAGTTAGGCTGCTCGGGGGTCAGGGGTCAGGGACCCACTTGAGGAGGCAGTCTGCCCGTTCTCAGATCTCCAGCTGCGTGCTGGGAGAACCACTGCTCTCTTCAAAGCTGTCAGACAGGGACATTTAAGTCTGCAGAGGTTACTGCTGTCTTTTTGTTTGTCTGTGCCCTGCCCCCAGAGGTGGAGCCTACAGAGGCAGGCAGGCCTCCTTGAGCTGTGGTGGGCTCCACCCAGTTCGAGCTTCCCGGCTGCTTTGTTTACCTAAGCAAGCCTGGGCAATGGCGGGCGCCCCTCCCCCAGCCTCGCTGCCGCCTTGCAGTTTGATCTCAGACTGCTGTGCTAGCAATCAGCGAGATTCCGAGGGCGTAGGACCCTCCGAGCCAGGTGTGGGATATAGTCTCGTGGTGCGCCGTTTTTTAAGCCGGTCTGAAACGTGCAATATTCGGGTGGGAGTGACCCGAGTTTTCCAGGTGCGTCCGTCACCCCTTTCTTTGACTCGGAAAGGGAACTCCCTGACCCCTTGCGCTTCCCAGGTGAGGCAATGCC
The DNA here is from genome assembly GCF_028858775.2 of Pan troglodytes. Taxonomy (NCBI): domain Eukaryota; kingdom Metazoa; phylum Chordata; class Mammalia; order Primates; family Hominidae; genus Pan; species Pan troglodytes. Next base: position 116,627,902 of record NC_072401.2, on the reverse strand, counting down.
TCGCCCTGCTTCGGCTCGCGCAGGGTGCGCGCACCCACTGGCCTGCGCCCACTGTCTGGCACTCCCTAGTGAGATGAACCCGGTACCTCAGATGGAAATGCAGAAATCACCGTCTTCTGCGTCGCTCACGCTGGGAGCTATCTCTTTTTTATTTTCATTTGTCTAGGTTTAGGGAGTACAAGTGCAGTTTTGTTACATATATTGCATAGTGATGAAGTATGGTTTTAGTATCTCCATCACCTAAATAGTGAACAGTGTACCCAATAGGTAATTTCTCATCACTCACCCATTCTTACCCTCCCACATTTGGAGCCTTTCATGTCTATTATACCACTCTGTATGTCTATGTTTACACATTATTTAGTTCCCACTTATAAGTGAGAACATGCAGCAATCAACTTTCTGCTTCTGAGTTATTTAGTTAGATAATAGGCTCTACTTCAATCCAGGTTGTTGCAAAAAATATGAGACATCATTCTTTTCATGGCTGAGTAATATTCCAGAGTATAAATATACCACATTTTCTTTATTAAATCCTCGATTTATGGACATTTAGGTTAATTCCATGACTTTGCTATTGTGAATAGTGCTGCAATAAGCATTTGAGGGCAGATGTCTGTTTGATGTGACAATTTCTTTTGCTTTGCGTAGATACCCAATAGTGGGATTGCTAAGTCAAATGGTAGTTCTATTTTTAGTTCTTTGAGAAATATCCATACTGTTCTTCATAGAGGTTGTATTAATTTACATTCACACCAACAATGTATAAGTATTCCTTTTTCTCTACATTCTCACCAACATCTGTTGAGGTTTTTTGACTTTTAATAATAACCATTCTGAGTGGTGTAAAATGGCATTTCATTGTGGTTTTAATTTGCATTTCTGTGATAATTAGTGATACTGGGCATTTTAAAATGTTATCTGCTTATGTCTTCATCCTTTTCCCACTTTTTTTTCTTTTTCTTTTTTTTTTTTACAGACAGGGTCTTGTTCTGTCACTCAGGCTGGAGCGCAGTGCTGCCATCTCAGCTCACTGCAACCTCTGCCTCCTGGGTTCTAGCCATCCTCCTGCCTCAGCATCCTGAGGAGCTGGGAGCACAGGCATGTGCCACCATGCTCAGCTATTTTTTTTTTTTTTAATTTTTAGAAGAGACAGGGTTTCACCATGTTGGCATTTTGCCCACTTTTTAATGAGGTTATTCAATTTTCTTTCTTATTGAGTTGTTTGAGTGCCTATAGATTTTGGATATTAGTTTATAGTTAGATGCACAGTTTGCAAATATTTTCTCCCATTCTGTAAGTTATCAATTTGCACTATTTGTTTATTTATTTATTCACTGTGCAAAGCTTTTTAGTTTAAGTCTTATTGATGATTTTTGGGTTTTTTTCTAAATTCCTTTTGAGTTCTTAGCCATCAGTTCTTTCCCTGGGTCAATGTCTAGAAAAGTTTTATCTTGGTTTACCTCTAGGAATTTACAGGTTTGGGTCTTATATGTAAATCTTGACTCCATCTTGAGTTAATTTCAGTATATAGTGAAAGACAAGGGTCCAGTTTCATTCTTCTGCATATGACTATCCAGTTTTCTCAGCACGATTAATTGAATAAGGGATCTTTTCCCTTATGTTTTTGTTGACTTTGCAAAGATCACTTGGTTGTAGGAAACTGGCTTTACTTCTGGATTCTCTATTCTGGAACAAAATAGATTTCTGTTCCAGAATATCTTTATCCTGGAAGAGAATAGATTACTGTTCCATAATAGATTTATGTGTCTTTTTATACCAGTACCATGATGTTTTGGTTACAATAGCTTTGTGATGTACTTTGAAGTCAGGCAATATGATGTCTCCAGCTTTCATCTTTTTGCTGAGGATTCCTTTGGCTATTTGGGCTCTTTTTGGTTCCATATGAATTTTAGAATTGTTTTCTCTAATTCTATGAAAAAAACACATTGGTTATTTGATAGAAATTGTATTAAACCTGTAGATTGCTTTGGGCAGTATGGCCATTGTAATTATATTGATCTTTGAATTCCATGAGCATGGGATAGTTTTACATTTGTTTGTGTCTCCTACAATTTCTTTCATCTGTGTTTTGTAGTAACCCTTGTAGAGATATTTCACTTCCTCAGTGAAACTTATTCCTGGATATTTTTTGTAGCTATTTTAATTTAGATTGGTTCTCAGCTTGATCATTATTAATGTATAGAAATGTTAGTGACATTTGCATGTTGCTTTGCATCCTGAAACTTTACCAAAGTCATGTATCAAGATGTCTAGGAGTATCTTAAAATAATTTGTAGGGTTTTTTTTAAGGTATCAATCAGATCATGAAATATCATATTTAGATTACAGAGATAACTTTAATTTCTTTTTTTCAAATTTGGGTGCCTTTTATTTCTTTTTCTCACCTGATTGCTCCAGCTACATCATCCAGTACTTCGTTGAATAGGAGCCATAAAAGTGGGCATACTTGTCTTCCTCCAGTTTTTAGGGGGAATGCTTTCAACTTTTCCCCATCCAGTATAATTTTGGCTATGGGTTTTTTGCATATGGCTTTTATTATTTTGAGGTATGTTCTTCCAATTCTTAGTTTGTTGAAAGTTTTTATCATATCGAGATGCTGAATTTTACCAGGTTTTTTTTTTTTGCATCTATTGAGATGATCATATGGTTTTTGCATTTAATTCCATTTAGGTGGTGAATCATATTTATTGATTTGTGTATGTTGAAAAAGCCCTGCATCACTGGAGTAAAACCCACTTGATTGTGATGTATCATCTTTTGATGTGCTGTTGAATTTGGTTTGCTAGTAATTTTTTGAGGATTTTGCATCTATGTTCAGTAGGGATATCATCCTGTAGTTTTCTTTCTGTGTAGTGTCTGGCCTGACTTTGGAATCAGGGTGATATTGACATTGTAGAATGAGTTAGGGAGAATTCTGTCTACCTTGATTTTTTAGAACAGTTTCAGTAGGATTGGTACTAGTTCTTTGTATGTCTGGTAAAATTTAGCTGTGAATTCATCTGGTCCTGTGCTTTTTTTGTTATTGAATTTTAAAATTTCTGATTCAATCTTACCACTTATTAGTAATCAGTTCAGAATTTCTATTTCTTCCTGGTTCAATATTGAGAGGTTGTATATTTTCAGGAGTTTATTCATTTCCTTAGGTTTTCTAGTTTTTGAAGGTAGTTGTTCATAGTAGTCTGTGATGATCTTTAATATTTTTGTGATATCAGTTGTAATGTCTCATTTTTCATTTTTGATTGTGCTTGAATCTTCACTCTTTTAATCTTGGTTAAACTAGCTTACAGTCTATCAGTTCTGTTAATCTTTTCGAAGAACAAAATTTTGGGGTTTCTAATTCTTTGTGGGGTTGTGTGAGTGCTTATTTATTTAGTTTTTGGTCTCAATGCTATTTTTCCCTGTTCCGATTGTTACTTCTTTTCTTCTGCCAGCTGTAGGCTTTTTTTGTTCTTGTTTTTCTAGTTACTTGATGTGCAATGTTAGGTTGGTATCCTTTGTAATCTTTGTATCTTTTTGATGTAGGTGTTTAGTGTTATAAATTTCCCTCTTAAACTACTTTTGCTGTATCCAGCTATTTTAGTATGTTATGTCACTATTGTCACTTATTTCAAATATTTTTAAGATTTCTATCTTAACTTTGCTGTTCTCCCAAAAATCAAGCAGGAAGAGGTTTTTTTTCCTTTTTTTAAATTTCCATGTATTTGTGTATTCTGAGGGTTCATTATGGTGTTGATTTCTAGTTTGTTTGTTTGTTTGTTTTTCTGCTGTGGTCCAAGAAGACACGTGAAATTATTTCTTTAAAAAAATTTACCGGGACTTGTTTTGTATCCTAACATATGGTATATTTTAGAAAATGATTCATGAGCTGATGAGAAGAATGTATATTCTATGATTGTTGGGCAGAATATTTTGTAAATATCTGTTGGTATCATTTGGTGTAGAGTTCTATTTAAGTCCAATGTTTCTTTATTAATTTTCTGTTTCTATGACCCGTCTAGTGTTTTAAATGAAATGTTGAAGTCTCTCATCCTATTGCATTGAAATCTATCTCTTTTCTAGTAATACTTGTTTTATGAATCTGGGTACCCTGGTGTTGAGTGAAAATGTATTTGGAATTGTTATATATTCTTGTTGAATTGATACTTTTATTATTATACAGTGACTGTCTTTGTCTTTTTTACTGTCATTTATTTAAAGTTTGTTTTAACATATAAAACTATAGCTACTGTTTCTCACTTTTGATTTTTACTTATGCGAAGTATCTTTTTCAAACCCTTTACCTTGAGTCCATAACTGTCTTTACTAGCACGTAATTAGACTCTGTTTTTTACATCTATTTTGCCAATGTATATCTTTTAAGTGGATCATTTAGTCCATTTATATTCAATGTTAATATTGATGTTTTATTCCTATTGTAATGTTAATTTTGTTCTTGTTGCTTTACAGTCTCAATTTTGTAATTGTTTTATAAGACCTGTGAGTTTTCTAATTTTGTTTGTTTTTATGATGGTGAGTATTGACCCTTTGTTTCCATGTTTACAGCATTTTTTAGCATTTCTCATTGGTCTTGTATAGAGGTGACAAATTTCCTTAGTGTTTGCTTGTCTTATTTCTCCTTCATTTATGAAGCTTAGTTTTAGCAGGATACAAAATTCATGGCTGACAGGTATTTTATTTATTTACTTTTTTTTTTTTTTTTTTTACTTTTTCTTTAAGAGGTCTCAAAATTGGCCTTCAATATCTTCTGGCTTATAAGGTTTCTGCTGAGAAATACACTGTTAGTCTGATGGGATTTTCTTTATAGATGATTAGATGCCCCTCTCTTACTAATTTTAAGATTTTTTAATTCATGTTGACTTCACATACTTGCATTAGTCCATTTTCACACTGCTGATAAAGACATCCCTGAGACTGGGCAATTTACAGAAGAAAGAGGTTTTGGACTTACAGTTCCACATGGCTGGGGAGGTCTCACAATCATGGTGGAAGGCAAGGAGGAGCAAGTCACATCTCACGTGGATGGTGGAAGGCAAAGAGAGGGCTTATTCAGGGAAATTCCCCCTTATAAAACCATCAGATCTCATGAGACTTATTCACCATCACAAGAACAGCATGGGAAAGACCTGCTCCCATGATTCAATTACTTCCCACTGAGTCCTTCTCACAACACATGGGAATTCAAGATGAGATTTGTGTGGCGACACAGCCAAACCATATCAATACTCTAATGACTATATGAATTGGTGAAATTCATCTTGCAATGTAGCTTCTTGAAGTTCTTTGACCTTCTATATCTAGAGGTCTAAATCTCTCACAAGACTAGGGAAGTTTTCTTTAATTATTTCATCAAATAAATTTTACATACTTTTATTTTTTCCTTTTCTCTTTCAGGAATACCTATAATTTATAGGTTTAAACATTTTACATAATCCCATATTTCTCAAAAACTTTATTTTTTAAAATCCACTTACTTTATTTTTGGCAGACTGGGTTAATAAAAATGACCTGCCTTTAAGGTCTGAAATTCTTTCTTCTTCTTGGACTAGTCTAATGTTAAAGTCTTCAACCGTACTTTGTAATCCCTCAATGAATATTTTATTAACAGAAGTTCTGGATTTTTAAAATTAATATTTATCTCTTTAGGAAATCTTTCACTCATATCTTAAGTTATCCTTATGATTTATTTGTATTGGTTTTCACCTTTCTGTTGGAGCTCATTGAGCTTCTTTAAAATCAATGATTTCAATTCTTTATCAGGAATGTCAAAGATTTCATTTTGGTTAGAATCCTTGCTGGAGTTAATGTGATCCCTTGGGGATGTTGTAACACTGTTTTTTCATATTACCAGAATTCTTTTTCTGGTTTCTTCCCATCTGAATAAAATATCTTTTCCTTTATTCTTGAATTTACTTTCATTTGGATGGGATTTCTTTTCCCCTTGAGGATGTGAATATAATACAAGTTGTATATGGTCATTTGGTTCTAGTTCTGAGTGCTTTTAGTGCCAAAAACTCTGTAGGAGTTACTTAGTTATAGATTTTTGTGGTAGCTTCCTCAAATGCTGGTTATAATAGTGATGTATTAGGCATATGAGCAGGTTCCCTGCCTCCTGTGGTGCTGGGATAGTGGAGGTCTCAGGAAGCTTATCTTATTCCCGTGCTGTACACTCGTGTTGGCAAGTTTTGCATTGGGTATGTAGTTCAACCTCCAGGCCAGATGCTTATGGGTAAAAGTTGGCTGTGGCAGAGACCAATGAGTATAAGCTTCTTTTTCTTTACCAAAAGATGCTCTCTGTGGCCTCAAGGAATGGGTTGGTTTGTGGAATACCCAGTGCCCTCAGATCCATGCTCAGCCCCTGAGGAGGGGACAAAGCTGGATGGAGCTGGTCCACCAATCTCACCCTTGTATCCCTCAGTGGTGAAAAAATGCACCAGCCCTGATGGGGGTGGTAAGGAAGGTGCTGATGAAATGCACTGAGGGCTTTGCAGGTGGTGAGGGAGCTGGCCAAGCTCCATGGCCTGGGCAGGCAGGAGTCCACTTCAGTGGAACATTCTCCTTCAGCCCCAAACACAGATCTGAGGCTTTCCTGCTCTCTACTGGAGCAATGCTACCACTCTGTGTAGAGTAGGGAGAGGATCTGCATTTCATGCAAACCCAAGCCTGTTGTACACACTGCCAATGGGGGCACTGCCACCCCTAATAGTCCTAGAATGGCCATCCACTTGTACGCCTATGCCAGTCTCCTATTGGATCTCCCACAGCTGTGTCTGTAGCAGTGAGTAAGAAAGAGAACTTTCTCTCTCCATGTGTGTGTCTAAGTACGTAGGATGCCTGGAGCAAAGCACAATGTCTGCATCTCTAGTGGAAGAGGTGTAGTCCTTCTCAGCCCACATGCTGGAAGTTCTCAGGTACAGCAAAATACATGCTTTGGTTTCCTTTGTCTCAGGGGATGCTCTTGTCTCTTGATGTTCTGTACTTTCCCTTCCCTTTGCAGCAGCACGCCCTGAGGGCTAGACCACTGGAACTCCTGCAGCTCCCCTGGGTCCAGCCAGCTCTGTGTGGCTGCCACAATCTGAATGGGTACTGGAGAATGTCTGTGGGGGCATTCAGTGATGTGGAGACATAAAGGCTACAGTTCCAGCAGGGCAGAGTCTCACAATTGATATGTACCCAGCATAGTAGCTTGCTACTATAGCTCAGGTTTGGAGAAAGGGCGAGTGGCCCTGTGCAAGCTGGTAGTGTAGCATAATGCCCTCAAGAAGTACCCAAATCATTGCTCAACCAAGTGCTTGGGCTTGTGAGGGCAGGGGAGCTCTCTGATAGTTTGGGAACAGCAGTCTGCCCCTGGGATGAGGGGAACCAAAAACACTCCCATCTAACCTTTTGACAACATACCAAGTCCCTCTGGGTTCGATCTCTGCTAGCCTCTTGCTTCCTTCTTTTTCTGTCCCCTAGTTCTTTCTGTGACTTCTCTGATAGTTTTTTGCTTACCTGGTCAGGAGGAGCACAATTTTAACAGAGTCATAGTCTTCTCTCAAATGAGAGGGTAAAGGTTGTGTATTCATGAGACTTTTGCAGTCTTTCAATGTGGGGATTGAAGAGGGCATTATTGGCACTGGGTAGGGATTATGATGGAATAGTTTAGGATTGTTGGAAACATCAGAGTGAGGGCTTTGAGACAAACGTTTTAAAGAATCATGAAGAGTAAGAAGTTAATTGAAATTACCTGTTGAGAAGATGACAACTTTGTTATTCATTAAATAGATCTTTGAGAAGTCCCTGAATAGATAGTAAAGTCATTTGCAACTTTTATTCTTACTGGGCAGAAGTTTCCTGGAGTAGTAAAGTAATATTGCTGTATTGTGGACAGTAAACTGCATGTTAAATGTTTTATTTCCTCAGGAAATATGTTCAAAGATGCTAAGATCCAAGGTCTAGTTGTTTGCAGATTCAGACCTAGGAATTCAAGTCTTCTGAATCACTAGGTTGGGATTCTACTTTATCACAACATATTAATATTCCCAATTCTATTATTTATACCAACAAGGATGGAATAAGGTCTAACCTCAAGTTTAATTGACTTAATATGGCATATGAACATGGAGATAGGTTAATTCTAATGGAAAATAATTCTGTTATGAGAATGATGGCAGATAAGGCCAGAGTGCATAAATATCTATATTTGGGAAAACAATAGATATCCCCTTGCAGCAAAATATAAAAGACTCCCAAATTTTCACTGAGAGAATTCACGAAGAGTCATTTCCTATGCATCAACAATATACCCTAATTTAATTATTACACATTGTATGCTTGTATCAAAATCTCCTGTTTCCCATAAATATGTACAACTATTACGTATCCATAAACATTTTTTAAAACCTAAAATAATATATAATTTAAAATGATGGGTTACAAAATTCCAATATGAGATATAAAGGCATACAATGAAATAAAAAGACCCTGAATTTCTTCCTACAATTCAAGATATTCCAAAGTGCAATATACAATTAAAAAACTAAATTGTCTACATATCTTGAAATCATATAATTTGATTTACTCAGTACTTACTTTGCCTTTATACAACTTAATTTCAATGCTTTTTGTTTGCAAATTTTGATGTTAATGATGTCAGTAAACCTTGAAAATGAAAAATTGTTAGCACTCCATTCATCAAATGCTTGTTTCAAGTTTTTTTAATGCATTAGAAAAGACATAAATGGTGCGTGCCTGTAATCCCAGCTACTTAGGAGGCTGAGGCAGGAGAATCGCTTGAACCAGGGAGTACGAGGTTGCAGTGAGCAGAGACTGAACCACTACCCTCCATCCTGGCAACAGAATGAGACTCCATCTCAAAATAATAATGAATAAATAAATAAATAAATAAATAAATAAAATACCACTCTCACTAGAGTAAGATAATATCCATTGTCATTTTAATTTGCATTTTTCTGGTGATTAGTGATGTTCATCTTTTTTTGCCACGTTTCTTGACCATTTGTATAGCTTCTTTTGAAAAATGTCTCTTTCTGTGTTTTGCCCACTTTTTTAATGCTTGTTATTGTTGTTGTTGCTGTTGTTGAGTTATCTGGGTTCCATGTAAATTCTGGATATGAATCCTCTGTTGGATGCATGGTTTGTAAATATTTTTCCCATTCTGCAGCTTCTCTGTTTATTCTGTTGATTATTTCTTTTGCTGTGTATAAGCTTCTCAGAATGGCTATTATTATGATAAGATATGACAGAAAATAACAGATTTTGGCAAGGATGTGGAGAAAAGGGAGTGCTTATATACTCTTGTTGGAAATGTAAATTAGTACAACCTCTATGAAAAATATTATGGAGATTTCTCAAAGAACTAAAAATAGAACTACCATGTCTTTTAGCAATCTCACTAATTAGTATCTACCCAGAGGAAAATAAATTACTATATCAAAAAGATACATGCACTCATGTTTATTTCAGTGCTCTTCACAATAGTAAAGATATGAAATAAACCTGCGTCCCTCAAAGGATGATTAGATATAGAAAATGTGATATACATACCCAATGGAATGCCACTTAACCATAAAATGAATGACATCATGCCTTTTGCAGCCACATGGATGGAAGTGGAGGCCATTATCTTAAAGAAAACAACTCAGAAATGATAAGAGGAATACTGCATGTTCTCAGTAATAACTGGGAGCTACATAATGTGTACACATGATTATAGAGTGTGAAATGATAGACAATGGTGACTCAGAAGGGTTAGGGGGTGGGAGAAAGGTGGATGATGAGATATTACTTAGTGGATACAATGTAAATTATTTGAGTGATGGTGATGCTGAAAGTCCAGACATCAAATTAAGCAATTCTACTTACAATCTTTAAATTTATACACATTTTTTAAAAAAGAAAAATAAATACCTTTATAAGGACACTTATGTTGATTTACAAAATAGTTCTTCAGAAGATGAAATACCTCTAAAATCTGATTGATCACAGCAAAGAAAGCACATCCTGCTAGGCTAAATATATATTCAACACACACACACACACACACACAGACACACACACACACACATTATATATGTATGCATATACATATATTCAACATATATGTATGTATATACATATTTTCAACATTAGCTATCAGCTTCTTTACAAAAACATTGTAGTTCAAAACTCTAGCTGTGTATATATACAAATATTTGAAAATTATTAAAAGCACACCTTATCTTGCATTAGAAAAATATTAGATTGTTTGAAATCAATTATGAATTATTTATGCACTACAATTTCAATACATTCCAATTCCACTTTATAACTTATTTAGTAAAAATGTTGTTCTTATGATTATCTGCTTTACCAAAACTTGCACTTTTAATTACAAAACCATTCCTTTTATCTTTAATAGTGAGTTTTAATTGAGTTTATGATAACATGTACAATGATGCTAAAAGTCAGATTAAATTCCAGTAGCTTTTCTTTGATTCCAAGAACTAGAGAAAAAATTTTCAAACCATTATTAAATTTTTATAAAATTAAAAATTTATATTTTACATTTCAGAATGTGCTATTTTCAAATTATTTTTATCTTCTTGTGCTACTTTTATTCTAAAGGCTCAATACTTACATTTCATTTTTCATACATACAGAAAAAAATCTTAGAATTCAAAAGAATAAAAGTTGGCTTAGAAGAAGTCATATGATTTACTTGAAAACTCATACTTCACAAAATGATATGTAAGTGCCCTTCTGGAGCTCTGTATGATAAATCATTGTGGGCACATTCGAGTTAAACTAGCTGTAACATTTTAACTAGTTCCTAGAACTTGTTTAGCAGACTTGCAGTGGTTGTCTTCATAAGAAGTAATATCACATAGCCTTTAGTGATTCTATCAACAATTTTTGAAGAGGGAAATAACATACTTTTTTTAATTAAACATGGACTTTTAAAAATCGGATTGCTGCAAAGTACTATTGCAACATAAAAAGTATTTTCAAATAGTAGCATAAATAGCAGCTAATTATGTCATTGAATTATACTGCAAACTACAGAAGAAAAAATATTTGAACTTCTTTCTATAAACTGTCTTTAAACTCTATGGTACAACTCCTTATTATTTATTACCCACACAGATTTCACATTCACAAAAATAGAACTTTTACCTCCCACTGATCCCACTGATGTGTTCTGGTGGCTTCATGCATCTGGCAGCCTTCTGCACCACCATGGCCCCCGTCTCAGCATGAGGTATGTTCTTGACTACAAGTATCCAAGTACTTTCCTTATATCAACAACTATCCTGAATGCTGAGGTGGAAAGAGAGGTGGGAGTTCAGACTGAAAAAAATCTAACAAAAGGAAAAAAAGAGATGTGTAATTAGTAATCTTCCATAGTTAACTACATGTTAAAGTAAGAACTCTGTGCTTTGCATGTGTTTCTAACACAATACAAGAAGAGAATATGGCAAAGGCAGGCAGTAGCAAGTTAGAGTCTACCAACCCCATCCTGGCATATGCAACTATTAACAGCTATATTTAGTTCAAAGAAAATAAAAAATTCAGGAAAAGGCTAAGCCTGAACAGCAGGAATTAGCTATAACTGCCCATGTCAAACCAGGTTGTATAGGTAACTTTATGTACTGGTTTCTTTTATGATTAGATAAATCCTGACATTTGATTCTGTCATTTATTTCAATTTGCTATTGATTTGTTCAATTTATTGATTAGATAAATCCCGACATTTGATTCTGTCATTTATTTCAATTTGCTATTGATTTGTTCAATTTATTGATTATCATCTGGCAGAGATTTTCCTTCCTTTTTAATAATTTGCCTCTAAATGTATCTTAGTAATAATTTAATGTTTTACTGTACTTTCCACTGTGGCATTGTTCTCTGTTTCATAATTCAGACATTCTAAACTATAAGGATTAGATGATTTAATAGTGCTTTGAAAAGTAGGGAGTGAAAGAACCAAACAGTACTGAAATTTACCGATATTGGGTACTGTGTATCTTCCCATTTGTGTGGTCTGAGGTTAAAATTGTGGGCTTAGAAGCTGGACCAATCAAGTTCATATGCCAGCCAACCACCCTGGGCAAACTAGATACTTAACCCCTCTGTGCTTCAATATCTTCATTTGTATCGTATGAGGTAGGTTTTTTAATGAAGCGTAAGAGTGTTAATTTTTATTTTATTTATTTATTTATTTATTTTTTGAGACGGAGTCTTGCTCTGTCGCCCAAGCTGGAGTACAGTGGCGCCATCTTCGGTCACTGCAACCTCTGCTTCCTGGGTTCAAGCAATTCTCCTGCCTCAGCCTCCCGAGTAGCTGGGACTACAGGTGCCTGCCACCCCGCCCAGCTATTTTTTTTTTTTTTTTGTATTTTTAGTAGAGACGAGGTTTCACCCTGTTAGCTAGGATGGTCTCGATCTCCTGACATTATGATCCACCCACCTCAGCCTCCCAAAGTGCTGGGATTACAGGCGTGAGCCACCGCACCTGGCCAAGGGCATTAATTTTAATAAAATAAAATGGCTTAGAAGATACCAGGCTAACTCAAAGTTTGCTATAATCATTAACATAAGGCTGTGGCTTCATTTCTTCTCTGTTCTCATTTTGCTGCTCCTCTTCCATTTCTCTTTCTGTTATTCTTAACTCTTAACAAATTATAAACTATAAATGCATACAGACACATAGTTTACAGAATCTAATAAGGTTCACATGATACCTATCCCAATTTGGTCTTAAATGTATTATCATGAAGGGAACTCAAACCATTTAGCACATTGCCTCACCCCTATAAAGGTTTGAAAAATAGTACTTGCTATTATTATTGGCATTTCTGTTACTTGATGACATTAGTTGTGAAACTATTATTGTTGTGGTCATTATTACTACTTGCTAGTATTATTTGAGGATTATTATTCTCATTTCTCAGTACTTAAAAGATAAGTGATTTGATGTACACAGTTGTCCTTTAGTATCCATTGAATATTGGCTCCAAAACCTCCTGTGGATGCCAAAATACACAGAATGTTCAAGTCCTTGATATAAAATGGCATAGTATTTGCATATAACATACGTACATCCTCCAGTATACTTTGTTATCTCTAGATTACTTATAACAACTCATACAATGTAAGCACTATGTAAATAATTGTTACACTGTACTGTTTAAGGAATAATTACAAGAAAAAATGTCAGTACGTGTTCAGTGCAGCACAACCACACAACCAGTCTCTTTTAAAAAGTATTTTGGATCTGTGGTTGGTTGAATCCATGGGTCAGGAATCCACAGATATGGAGGGCCAACTCTACTAGCCATTTGTCTACGTATTTCCTACATAGAAGTATTAATGTGTCTTAATTTTAATAGAAAATGGACACAGCAAACCAATAACTGCATTTTTGAAATTAGAAATCAAAGTATTTTTTCTTTGTTTTACATTTTTGTCTTGACAAAGTGAAATGATTCTGTAGGTGTGAATCAATGAAATATTAATTTGTCCTCATTTCAAGCAGACTAAATAACATCAACTTAAAAACTTAGGTTGAGTGTCTTTAGCTAATACATTTTATTATAGTTAAATCTACTTAGCTTACAGTTGCTGCTTTACAGTAAAATTGATGGTACTCCAATAATTCATTCATAAATAACATCAGTCAAAAATGTCTTCCTTCATAAATCTAGGATCATTTAGTACCAAAAATTCACTTACTTTAAAAAGGTATGACTTTCACTTTATATCTTGGCTGAAAGTAAAAAAGAAACAAACAAACATTGCTGTGGAGTTATGAGTGCCATTTCTGCTTTGAACTCCATATTTACTTTAACAGTAAAATAGCAAATTGTTTAAGAATCATAGAATATGTTTGCTCCATGGAAATAGGCAGACCTAAACAGGGTAAAAAAAAAAGCTTGAAATTTACTCACATTTTAAAGAGTATTTTAAAAAATTTACTATAGATAGAAACATTTTAAAATCATATAACAATTTCTACTGATAAGGAAACACGATCATTATTTTTTCTTGCTTCAATTCATATAGCTATATATTAGGTAGAATAAGATATTTTACAACAACTTTAGCTGGAGAGAAAACAACTTTATGTCAATTAAGTAATGCTGTGTAACAAGCTATCCAAAATTTATGTCTTAAATATACATTTTTGTCTTTAAAATTTTTAAGACAAGCATTTCTAAGTTTTTATCTGAAAACCCATAAATCCAAACAATTGTACTACCAAAATGAATTAATATTGTTTGCTGTTATTGATATAAAGAGGTGAACATTAATATATAACTCAAAGCTCCATTTATTTTTATGTTCATTGCATTAATATAATTTGCTTCTGTCTCTATTCTCCTTGCAGCTCATGGATCAGCAGGTCTGTTTGGTTCAGCTGATCTGGTTGTCTTTTGCTGGTATTGACTAGGCTTGCTCATGCACATATAGGTGATTTATGGGCTCTGCCCTAAGCTAGTCTTGGCAAGAACACCTAAGCTGGGCAGTGTTGGTCCATGTGCCCTGGCATGTCCTTCTCACAGTGATGACGGAATTACAAGAAAGCAAACCCGAAATTAGCATAATGTCCCTTCCCCCTCATTCTACTGTCAAAGCGAATCATGTACCACCACCAAAAGAAAAGGGGTGGGGAAATATGGTAACCTTCTTATTGAGAGGAACTACAAAGTCACATGACAAAAGGCTGAAGAATTAGACAAATCATGCATTCTGCTACATTTTTTCTTCTTTCTTCTATATTTTGAAGCAATGATTATTTTCCTCAAATTATAGCTACACATTTCACAAAAGAAAATAACCTTTTAAAATTTTCGAATTAGGTCAGAACTTCTCACTCTACAAACAGTACACAACTAAATGAGCTTAATAGTAGCACCCTAAAATTCTTCCAGACTTGTAAGGCAGCAGTGAGATAGCATTAAGGTAGTGATAACATTTCTATGATTTTTTTCACAGTAATCATGAAAAAATACTGAGTGCTACACTGCATAGTTTTATGAAAACTCATTTTTCCTGTTTAATTGGAAATTTGGAATTTTTAAGTGTTTATCTATAAATTTATAATTGTAAATAATTAAAGTACTAAAAGGAATTAGCATATTAGTTATTCTGGTGTTGTCTACATGAAGAGAGGCCAGTGCTATTATTGTATACCTCAAAGCTCCATTTAATTCCATGTTTGTATGACAACCTGGTCTGCCTCTTTGCCTCTATATTCCCAAAGAATAGCATTCTCTATTGACAGTCACTTTGTGAAATAATAATGGTGTTCTGCTTAGATTATTAAAATAGCTAAATGAAAAATTAGGGAAAAGTTCCAATTATTATACCATGGAAATGACTTGATCTTTTTTATATTCAGTACTGTGTAAATACATAATGAATCTAGGTTCATTTTTTAAAATTCAGTTCATGACTCTTTATATGCATTTACATTAGTAGATTTAGGTCAGCATTTCAAAATGTTTATACAATGGAATGGAATGGAACAAAAAAGAAAATCAAATGCACTGCACACAGTCAAAGTAAGAAGTAAGAGTTATTTTCTGAAATTCTTGTTTAGTGTCTCTGTGTTGTGGGTCACAAAAATTGGACAACCAGTGATCTAGATTGTGATATCTTAGCACCGGTCTGAGAAATTCTCTGATCCACCTCTTTCTTCAAACCAGAAAAAGAAATTGTATAATTTAAATAAAAATGAACAGAAAATAAAATCTCACAAGTTTCCCTCATTTTAATTCTCCCCTTAGCATATGCCAATGACTATGAACTATGATTCCCTGTGCTGCCTAGTATTTCTAAAGCCTAATTAAATCTTTCCTTCTCTACTATTCTTTAGAACAGATCTTGGTATAGATAAGCATTTGTATAAAACATATTCATGGAGAAGATACCAGAATTTCAATGCTACCAAATTATTGGTAACTTGCCATATAGAAAGGTTAAAAGCATAACTCTTGTTTTATCTATATATTACCAAGTGGATTATAAAGCACAGGGTTTTGAATGGCCACCTGAAAGGCCACTCTGCTTACAGAGTAATGAAAAGGGGCATTCTCCAGGGACGTTCATTCAGATGACTGTTTGGTATAGTGGAAAGACCACAGGGCTAAGGGTTAGTGAGTCCTGTTGCTGATCCCAGGTTTGCTACTTGTGTCTCAGTGTTCTAACCTATACAATGCAGATATAATACCACAATAACTAATAATAGGATCATTGTGACCCTCAAATCAAATAATCTATGAGAACATCTTTTGAAAACTCTGAAGATTTTAAATGAGTTGAAGATTACATAATGTTAGTATTGAATGTATTATGAAAGCAAGTAAATTGGAACAAACCTCTACTATCAACTGTGACTCAGAGTATCAGGTTCAACAAATAGCCTTTTTCCCTTCATCATCCTAACAGTGGTCATGAAGGGTCAGGCCAAATAGTGCTTTATGCTGGAGGAATAACTCCTTTCAAAGTAATCTGGAAATTTGAGAGAGGGATTTCAAGAAACCAGATTGTTCTAAATGTACCTCTTGTTTAATTGCAAACACACACAAGAATTGCTTGATTACCATAGTTACTTTGGCAGATTGAAGAATATTAATTATTTAGACTTGAGAAGTTGTACTTGACAAGTAATTAACGTTATTTTAAAGATTCACATAATTTAATTTGAACTAAACAGTTTACTCTAGTTTGATTTAATATTCAGGTACAAATTGGATGTCCTAAATAAAAGGACTAGATTTATATTTCTTATGACTAAATCTGGCTTATAGTCGTATTAATTTTCATTTATTTACATTAGCCTTAAAATAATTTTTATAGGATATAATCATAATGATCTTGTATAGGACATCTCATAACGAGGGAACTGAGGAGACTCATCTCTCTGAAGGTAGAATTGCATCTGTGGCATAGCAGACAGGTAGAACGTTATAGTATGCTTCATAATTCCATGTATTCCATATCACTATGTGTATTAAAATCTGTAGATAATTGAATGTTTAAGATAATAGTTTGTTTTAATGATACTACAGAATGCACAATGTCTTTTCTTTCAGTATATGCTAAATGCAAATTAGCAGCTATTACGAAGGTCATTTAAGAGCAAATGTTTCAAGTTCTAATATACTTAACATCTTTGAGAGGAAAGGGTTTACAGTGAAGCAATCTTTCTGAGTTACAAGAGGGGAAAGTAAAGGAGTATATTTAAATAAGGAAGGTAGATGAGTGCATGATGATTTTATAATAGAAATAAATTTGAGAGATATAGCTAAGTGTAATTTTGCATTCTCCATGGCCCAGCCCTATTCTATGGTTAGATCCTTAGAGTTATATTTGAATCATTGACAAGACTTCAATTTTACAAAATTTGCGGCACTTTATGTGTTACCTGTAGTTTACCTTTACTTTCCAGGCACTGAAGAAGGCACTACCTTATTAATATTTCAAATAAACTAAATGGTATTGTGTATATATATGTACATGTGTGTATTATAGATGTAAGTTGTATAGTAGAATTCAATCTGCTATCTGAGATCTGAGATGCAGTGATTAAATCAAATTAAAGGTGAAACTGGAGGCTATTCACTCAAGTAATCTTCCAGTAAGTAGGATACCAGATTAATTTTCTTTGCCTTTGATGAGACTCTGTGTTACGTTTTTGTGTGCATCAGTTTATATATTAGAGTTTGAGGGGAAGTGGAGCTCCAAATTTATGGTAACAGCAGTTTTCTTTAAAGCATATCAACAGAGATGAATTGGCAGATTCTTGGTTCACCATCTTTTATACAATATTGCCCTCTATGGGAATATTGTAAAATATTGAATATTTTAGCAGGGTGATAAGTATATTCTTTCATACACTCCTGTGTTCATCACATGATTTTTCTTTCCTCTTAATTTAATTACTTTGCTCTTTCCCACCCTCTAACAGGTATAAACAGCTGAGCTGACAAAAAATTTCATCATTGTTTTATTATATAGTAGGTTTAGAGTATCAGAATTCATTTTACTTTATTTATTTTACATTATATTTAATTATTTGTTTGGTTTTCTTTTGTAAAATATCTCTGTTTTCAGAGTACTATATTTTCATTTACTTCATATCATCTCATCTATGATAATTCCTTTTCGGAAAAGGGAAACACCAATTAAAGTTCTAAAATAAAATTATACTTAATATGGAAGACAAACAAATCATTTTACATAAAGGAATATTTAGAATTTACAGTGCCATTCTTCTGATTCTATAAATGCAAACCAAATTACAGTAATGTATAAAATATTTTCAATTCTTTAAAATATATGACAATATTTTTACTAAAATATTTTTATTCATGAATAATATTAGGAAGATTAAATGACATGGATTCTAAAAAGGAAAACTAATCTGGGTCTTCTTATCCATGGGGAAAATTGCTTTATAATGTATCTTTGCATCTTCCTTTTGAAATGAATTGTTGCTTCTATTTGTGACACACAGAACTGGTGCAACAGTTTCATTGAAAATATATTTGTAGGGGAAATGTTAATTTCTGGTTCCCTATTTTCTAGCTTTGGGTTGCCATCATTCGTTCATTCATTCATAAATTTATTTTTTTACATGTCAGTAACTATGCCATGGCACTGCTCCAAGTATTAAGGATATAAGCCTCAAACAAACAAACCAACAAAAACAAAAGAGATTATCTCTGTCCTCAAAGAATAAAGACTTCATTGCTAGCATTATGTGTGTGCCTACAAATCAGGCAACGATAGCAATATAATGCTGTGTACCCGATTGCTAGCTGGTTACAGAGGGCAACACTGGGTTTACAGGTCTTGGAATACAGGATGAATTAGAATTCACAAGTATTGCTTCTCAAGCTTAAGGAGACTTTCAGCCATTGTTGACTTGCTTTAGAACATCTCATGTTCTTATACCACTTCCTCACAACTTACCATCTCAACATGGTCCCCCAACACACACACACACACACACACACACACACACACACACACACACACGGCTTAAACCAAACAGGAGAAAGAGTGACAGCATCCAGTGAATTACGATCCAGAGTGACGATAATTTACAGTGAGGCACTGAAGCTAACAGGACAGAAACTGATTTACTAAGGCTTAGTAAAAAATTAAGATTTCCCATGCTGATCAGAGCATTAGCCAAATAGTTCATAAACGAGATGTCTTTCCCTGAAGGACTAGAGCAGGCGGAAAACAAATGATATTGGGATATTTAAGATACAAAAAATTTGGTAACAGATGAAAGAAAATATCCAATATGACAAAAAGAATTTTATCAAACTTATCACTGTGATGCTATGATTCTGGTCTGCAAGTAGCTTTCTCACTTTGAACATTTAGGACTTCAAATTAGAGAATGTAAAATGACTTGTAAGGCGTAAGTCAAAAGGAAATCACCATCAAACCCTAATAAAATTTGGCAAATGAAAATTCCAAAGAAAAGAGAAACAAAGAAAGAAACAAACTGAAACTGCCTATCCTAGATAAAACTTATACAACCCCTGTAAGGTATTTAAAGATCCTACTCTGATGAGACACTCCCACTGGAGCTGGGGCCCAATTAATGAGCTTTATGAACTCTCCTCACCTTTGTGTACCCTCTAAAAGAGAAACTAACTGAAAATTCTCATAGCAAAGATCAGACCATGGAAAAATCATAAATTTAATTTTTACTGTCCTCCCCCACCTCACCCTGGGTCTCTCACTTGAGTGCTAACGTTTTAGTGACAACAAAATTTCTTGTGATGCAATGGTGTTTTGGCCAACAACTGCTATTTATTAAAAATCATGTTCCTTTAAGTAGTTGTCTGCCAGACTGGAATTGGACTGTTTAGTCTGTTTGTTCCCTCACTTGGCCTTTCAAGTTTTGCATCTTCAAAGGATTTATTTGAAGCATTAACATGCTGATTTCTCTCTTGCTACAACAATGCACTAGAGTGATACTGGCAAAAAGATTCTTTCTTCCAACCTGCTCTTCCTATTTTTTTCCCTTTTTCTAATAACTTGCTAACAAGAGATCCAGATGTGTAATAAGATAACTTCTAAGTCTGTGACTGGGGTGCTCGTTATCCACGTAATGCTATTTGGAACTTACGATTTTTTTATCATGTATTATGATACCATTGAAGCAAAACTGACTTTATGCACCTTCTTTCTCACATAAGTTCTTATCCTAATAATTGCTAGCAGAAGATTTTTTTCTCTTAATAAAAGTTTTTGTATTAGTCACTCACAGCCCAATTAGAGGCTTCCCCTGCTCCCTGAAGGCATAAACTTTGAACATAGAAGTTTCTTTTATTCATGCTTTTTCTTTTAAAAAAGAGTTATAGCCTTTCGTATTGGTACAACAGGATAGTTGCTCATGTTAAAAAATAAAATTACAAGAAAAGGATATAGACAGAAAGTGGTAGTGTGGTAATAGAATCTTGTATTTGTAAGTTTCAGTAGTGAAGACTGTAAATTAAACTAAACACATTCAATCAAAATTGTGAGAACTATAAATTTAGTTGGTTGTGCTCATTCAAAATTATTTTTGCTGTAAAAGTAACAAAAAAGATGAAACTTGAAATGAATAAAAATGTACATTTAAAGATCTAAATATCTTCTGTTTATAGCCTGTATATGCATGTGAATAATTTTTTAAAAAGTAGAAATTATGAAGTACTTGCAATCTTGTTTTAGTATTTTCTGTGCAAACCTTTATTTATTTTAGAGGCAAGCATTTAAAACTTACCATTAGTAACAATTAGCAGAACAAACTTAATGAGAAAGAAAATGATGAAAATTTTAGAAACTGTTAAATTTACCGAGTTTTTTGAAGTTTTCTAAGATTTTTATTAGTAGATATTACTACCCTCTCATTTTCACTGTAATAAAGACTTGACATACGAACAAAAAAAAGACCTTCCTTTTAAAATAAACATCTTTTTGTTTTTTTTCTTCTATTGAGTAAGTATATACAAAGATATATGTGTGTATTATAAAGAACAAAGCGTATATATGTATTTATAAATTAAATTGAAAGTATATTATGTTCTTAGATATATGTTATAAGTGTATATTATATAATGTTTTCAATGTTTTTCACTTTTAAAATTTCCAAATAATGCATATAACACATACACATTTCTTGAACTTCCAAGGAAACGCCACTGAAAATTTAAAAGGTAAATTCAAAGATAAATTCAGGTGAATGAAAAGGTTTTGTAGTGGGCAAATACTACTTTAACTTTTGCTGAATCAAGAGAGCAACTGAATAAAAATATGTGGAGCTCTAAAAGTTTATTAGTTCAACAAGTTCAATTCAATTTTTTAAAAATCCATTGAGGTCTTAATATAAGTCTGGACCTACATCTTAATAGATAAAGGAACAATTATATTATACTTTATAGAGTGCTTAAAGAAACATAAAAGCATCCACTTTCTTCTTAAAAGTCAACTATAAGCAATTGGGTGAATGCTTTGCATTGCGTGTATTGTTGAAAATGAGCTGACTTGATGCTACATTTTGATATTTAAGTGCAAGCCCTGTAAATTGTGGAACACAAGTTAAATGATTTAAAAAATTAAAACACTTTGAGCAAGTAATTATTTCCTCTTTTCTCTCTTGTGTATTACATTTCTTCCCAGAAATGTCCAAGGTCATTTATTTCATTTTCCCAACATGACAGATGAGAAAATGGTAAAAGATTACAAATTCACAAATATGTTTGTTTTAGTCATTTGCGAATACAATATACAAAGAAAATTATAAGAAAAATATTCAAAATACTTTGAGGATTATTTTGTTTTGTTTTAGTGTGAGTGTTGTGAATTTCTCTAGTTTTCCCCAGGAATAGAAAAGAAAGCACTTTTTGGTGGGTTTCCATTCATTTATACATATGTATATGGTGGGACCCTCTGCCTTCAGTACTTAGTATATTTCTGAATGAAAAATGAGGCAGGGAGAGTAAAGTTGGGTATTTTTTCCCTAAATTGAATTTTAATTACTCATCTCTGGATTTTTTGAATTTCAAAGTTCATGTTTCACAAATATTTAAAAGAATTTTACCTTTAATAAGAATATCTTCTATTAATATTTTATATAGCATTTTTACATTGTGAAAGTAGTTACCTCTTCAGCTTAAAACATTGTTTATAGTTTAATGCTAGAGAAGAAGTTGATCAACATTTTTCACTTGTAATCATCAATGGATATCAGCTCTAGTTTATCACCAGAGCCGAGGATATAAACCCTGCTCCATGTTTTAATGTGATGGGTTTTATCTTCAGATCACTGTGTTGCCATTTAGTTCCAATAAATGACAATACTCTGATAAAGTGGCATTCTTGAGTTGTGAAATAGAACTATGTCAGTAATATAAAGATGTTGAGCATTTATAATAGTTTTTCATTTAAATTATTTTTCTAAAGTTAAGACTTAAAAATAATTACCCAACTTGAATAAAGAAGAAGGCATTATTAGTAAGCCAAACTACATACAACAGAAAAATCTTCAATTGGCTTTTACAATTTACACTATTTTATGTTATTTATCAACTGTTAGTTTTTCCCATGATGCTACTCTAGTAATAATTATTTTATTATGACATCTTTGAAATATTTAACTGCAGTTTATTTATCCATTTTGAATTTTGATGTGTATCACTCTGAAAATTCTGACTTGACTTCAATGCATCTTTGCATTCCAAATGTTTTAAAAGGTAGTAAGAAGTACCTGAACTCTTTAATTATTTTTAAAATATAAATTTTTTTCTTTAATATATTTTAGCCTGTGCACCTGAAAAACTGATACATGACCTATGAGTTACTAGGTTTTATTTATTGCTTATGAATAACTGGTAAATATTTTTTCTAACTTGCTAGATTTTTTTTCCCTATCCTCTGTATAGCATATGTCTATGGCTTGCTAACCCTCAAAACCTTGTGCAGTATAATAACACTAGTAATCCTGGATGCATTAAAATTATTCTTCTGAAAGACCGCGTCATCAGTAAATGCTGAGTTTTGAAGGACTCCCTCCTACCCTTACCTTCCAGTCTTATAGAGGATTTCATTGAAACCACACCAGTATTTCAAGTGGAACTACTACGTACAACCAAAGACACCCATATACCTGAGGAGGGCTTGGAGTTGAGAAAAGCTTGTAGCTCTGTTCTGCAGCCTATTAGGGGTGTTGAACCAAATTCTCATTAGCCTATCTTATTCCACTAAATTAAATGGTAGAAACTAAGGGATGTACTAAAGCAAGAAAAGCCCAGGGAATCATGTAGTCTGGAATGAGGAGAAGTACCTGAAAGCACTTTACTTTTACTTTTACATATATCCTAATGAATAAGTTTAAAGAACTTTACATAATGTATATAAAAGTACTAGATAATATCTTTATGTGTTTACATGAATTAATAGAAAACAAAGAGCAGGTAATTTTCAACTTATATTGCCACGTTAAAAAGAAGAAAAGAGACATAGAAAAGAACTTTTCCATAATAATCCAGTAGTTTACCTTAATTACTAAAACAATGCACACAATAAATTCACACGCACATACTCTTTCTTTTCTTCTAACATTTATCATGGTCTGAAATGCTATTATTAACTTCAGGACTATGTAGCTTACTAATACTTGTCCGAGTTTCCTATTGCTCATTGTTGGCTTTTGTTGAGTTTGTAATTTTTGTGTTTAACTGGCACACATTTACAGCAGAAAATCCTGTCTTGAACTTTTCTTATTTTGTCCAGTAGAATCTCGTGGAACAGTGTCATAGCTGCAAAGTGGAATTCTATCCTCAAATTTCATAGGAAATAGTCGAACTGTACAATGAAAGATTATGCAAATCTTCAAGGAGCATCTAATCAATCACCGCGGTGTGAGCGGAATGCAGCCCATCGCTGAATTAGCTTCTGTTGGAATGTATTCATGTGTAACATCCCACTGACTGGATGACATCACAACAGCTCCAGGTCCTTGAAAGTCTTGAGGATGATTAGCTGAAGGAATTGGCTGTTTCTGCCAATCATAATCCGGCAAAGCTGCCTTTATAGTTCTGGAGATGTGAGAGAGAGGGAGGGAGGGAAAGACCGACTACAGCTAAACAAGAGGCACAGCAGCACTAGCAACAGCAGAGCAGGAGCAGCTGGTATTCCGGTGATTAAATAGTTCTCATAGCCTTTTTGCTGTACTCGGTCTGCTCCCTGGTGTAATTCTCGTGTCCAAGAAGGAAGCTGCATTTTAACGGTGTGCTGAACAGAGGTTTGAATCATTCCAGCTGGCTGCTTGTTTTGAAAAGGACAATGTGTGTATAAATAAAAGGACTCTGCTGGAAGAGTTCAGACACTAAGACTGGAGCTAGAGAGTGCTCTTGGAATATTGTTGAGGCAGATTGCATGAACTGAAAGCTCCTTCTAATTAACCTGGAGCCAAGTGAACCTGAATACTGGATATCTCATGTTCTAACACGGGATAAATTCAAGTTAGAAAAAGACAAAATATTGAAATGCTTCTCTAGGTAAGTTACTGCTTAATTTGCTGAAATCGAGGTGTGTATCATAAATGAATATGCGTTGCTTAGCTATGTAAACAAGTCGGACACAATAAAGTTTTATTTGTGAAAGATTTATGTAGAAGCAGATAATATCTTAAAACCAAATTCAATCTCCCTTTTCCGCATGTGTGTGCTTACCTGTCATCATGCTTTATAGAAGTTATATTTGCACGTAAGTAGAAAATACAGTCGTACATAAAAAAAAAGAGATACAACTTGATAAAATTTAAACAGTTGCCGGAACATTTGCATAGGAAATATCTTATTTGATAACAATTTTAGCCTTTTCAAATTAAAAGCACCAATTTTACAAACTCAACATCCAAAGTTAACTGTAGGGTTATAAATGTTTCCCTAATAAGTGTTACTGAAAACATGGCATTCAAATTACCGAAGATGGGAACTCCTGTTTTTTGGACCTGAGATTTATAGGCATGCTCTGTACTAATGGTCTGCTTTAGAGAAACAGCTGTCACAGACATGTGAAATTGTATGTTACAGTCATAAATTGCTTATAAAGAAATAGGTGTTTTCCTCCTACCTCCTATTAGAAAAGAAAAATAAATTCTTAGAACAATATATGTCATATGCCCTAAGCATAGTTTCCTAGGAGGACAGAAAGCTTTATGGTATACCTCCAATTTCCTCAAGCACAGAATAAGTTGGAAAACAAGAAATGTTATTGGAATATGGTTTTACTCATTCTTTTCAATATTCTTTTTGAGAAAGCTAAATAAGGAAAATTAAACCTTATTTTTCTTACAATTTGTCCTGATTAATAAAATACTATATTCTTCAGAATTCCTGTCATAGTTTTTTTAAGTGATTATATGTTTTGTTTATTATGATAAGTTATACTGTGAGTTCTCATACAGCTTTAGAAAGTTTTAAGTTTATGTTTTATCATGTCTCTTTCAAACTCACCTTTGCTTGTTTTCATGGTGCCTTTTATCAGAATATTTTTCATTTGCACAGTTTCATAAATGCTTTAACATAGATTGCATACCAAGATACTGATGTGTTTCTGTAACTCTCAGAATGATTTTAGTTTTCCACTTTCTCACCAACAACATGGTTAAAATCCTGTGAGGTTTCTGCCCCAAGAGGAAATTGATAAAGATGAAAGTTATTGTAATTGGTTGAATTTCCCCAAAACTAGGAAGCAATGAATTTTCCCACAACGATGTAAAGGTTTTTTTTTCCATATCAAAAGAGTAATTTATTCTACTCTATTAAAAGTATGCCAGTTAGCTATATCCCAGTGTCATATAGGTTCTGTGCTGGTCATTTGTGTACGTGTGTGTGTGTGTGTGTGTGTGTGTGAGTAGCAAGTTTATGTAAAGAATATAAAGTCCACTGACTACAACAGTCTAAGTTTTCAACTGGAATTCATAAAAAACTAACTAATTAATAAGCAAAATATAATTGCCATTTACATTTATCTCAATATATAAATGGGAAGTTAAGCCTACTATTGTTGACATTTTTAAAAATACGAAATCGTATGACAATACATTATGATGATCAATATTAAACAATGTTTACATTGATAGACATCTCATAATAAGCTAATTGGGAAGATTTTTAGAAATTGAATACTAAGCAGAATGGGCCTTTTAACTCTATCTGAATGGCACCTGGTCACCACTAAGACTGATACATAAAAACCCTTTGAAAAAGTTATAATATATATGAGTTACTAATATAACTTGAAAATCACCCTTAGATCCAATTTAGAAACTCAGGCATTATTTTTAAATAAAAGGAAGGTAAAACCTCCTGAAAATTTGAATGTTTTAAATTGATTAATGCAAATATATAAATAATAAATAAAAATGCAAATATACGTAAATTACATTTTGTTTTCTCCAAGATAGGCTTATTATTTAAGAAATGTGTAATTTTAAATATATTATCCTAAACATCAAAAGGAAGTATATGGGGACTATTTTTATATATAAATATATTAAGTCATAATTTGGAATTTCTATAATTGATAATCAAAATAGAAACATATGCTCATGCTTATGTTCACCTCAGGAAAATAAGAATCTTTCATTTTTTATTTGAGATTAAAACTGTTATACCTATTCTTTCTTCTCCCAAAGAAAAGCATTCTATACTTGGATTTAAAATAAACTTAATTCAATCTCAATACTAACATTAGTTCTTAAAGGTACTAAATAAATGTTTCCAACCCAGTAGAACAGTTGTCCCCAATAGGTTAAATGTTCATATGATCCCCTTGTACTTTCTGTTTGAGTTGAAAGGGGGCCTTTGGAAATAAAATCCAAAGATCAAACTTTGTGTGCATCATTTACAAGCAACTACTAAGGGTGAAGAGAGAAGCATTTAGCATACTGTGTTCAAACTAGAAGATTCTGGCTGGCACTGCCTCCCCAGATTTAGAAAGCAGCTGGGGAAACATAAAATAAAGCTAGAATATCAGCCCTGGCCGGAAGCCAAGACAGAGAAGCTGTGCACCCAGAAGGCTAATTCTTTCTGGGCTAAAATTCATTGATAATGCATTATGTTTAGAGTCTAACCTGAAGTGTTATTTTTTTCTCCAGTACAAACTGTGGGATATTTAAAGAACAAATATATTTTCTAAGTAGAACTAAATTTTAAACTAACAAAGGTTTCTTCTTTATTAAAAGTTGCTCTGTTGAAAAAATGCAAATAAGCCTACCAGAAACTCCTATAAAATACAGTTTATTCTCAGGAAAAGAAAAAGAAATAACGATGAGATGCATCATCTAACCATGATCTTGGAGAGGCAGAGAGATCAGAAATGACACATATGGATACATGCCAAAACAAAGAAATGTGAAAGTTTTATTAAAATACCTGGCCTAGTAAAATTTACAGTAAAGATACACACACTAAATACTGTTGTAGCATATATCTTCTGAAGGTAGGCAACAAACATAAGGTAAACTCTCATTACGTACCCCCAAATAACTAGGAAAAAGAGAAACCATGTTGTCTGTTGATTTATTTGAAGTTTACTAAGTGAGATAAATGGGTCAGGTGTCAGACACAATGCTACCGCCTTCAGCCATCATGATAAAACATCTAGCCAGCCTTTTCTTTAACACTTCAGGAAACTTTCAGCTATGCTGTTATGCAGGGTGTTAAATGCACTATTTTTAAAAGTTATTTTCAGCAAGCTTAAGGAGTTAGAGGTGTTATTTGCAATGCAGAATGTGTACACATATATACAGGCATTTCTAATAGATATAGTTCTATTTCCAAGCTTTCTTTATCTCAGTTTTCTAAGGAAAACTATCACTTTCTAGAGGTGACAAATCTAAAATTTCTTTCAGAAATAATATTGAATTGAAAACAGATTTCCTCAAAAGCTAAAATAGTCTGAAAATGAATTCCAAACTCATCAATAGCCTCAGGCATTTCAAGGCAAAAATATTTTTTTGAAATGTGAATAGTAAATTACTCTTCATTCCAACAGGTAAACATGTTTGCTGATATAACTTAATGTATTTATTTTCTTTGCATTGTTATAGTTTGTCTATATTCATCAGTATTCAGAAAATTCATGCCATGAAATAGGTTTTAATAAAATAAACTACACATGACAGGCTAAATAATGGTTTTCAGGTGACCCTTTGAGGTCATTTACATACATAGGCTATTTTAGATATATCTTTTAAAAGAGATAATGTACTTCATTAACACTAAATAAATAGTTATGTTTAATTAGTTGAAATTTTGAAAAATCTGAGAAAAAAGTGTTAAAACTATGTCTGAATGCTTGAGAATATTATTTGATATTGTACTCAGAAAACAGAAGCGAGACTTTTGTTGAGAAACAAAAGTGATGACTCTAGTGAATTATAGAATTGGGACTTCTGTAATAAATCCAATTTGTACTCTGTTTAGAAATTATTACTTTAAATATTTGAAGAGTTCAATGAAGAAAGCAACTTTAGCAAGCTAATAAACACATGAGTTTTATGTGCGGCCACATGCTTCATTTGTTCCCAAATTAGAGGAATTTCTCTATTTTGCAAATTCCACCATCAATTGAACTTATGTTGTGATTTATTTCAAATATTTAGCCTCCTTTTAAAAAGTCCTTAATGGAATGCATCGTCAACTATAACTACATAGAAGTTGAAAGTTAGCTTGGCCAGGTTCACTATATTCAAGTAAAAAGTAAATGGAGAAATGCTTCCTTAATCTCTTTTCATTAGCTCCTTTCTTTCTTCTCTTTCTTTTACTCATTTTTCTTATTTCCCTTCCCTTCCTCTCTTTTTCTATTCTATTTCTTTATTCTTTTCTCTCTTCTCTTCTTATTTTACCACTTTTTCCTTCCTTCCTTCCTTTCTTCCTTCCTTCCTTCCCTTTTCCCTCTTTCCTTCCTTCTTCCTTCTTGCTTTCCTACCTTCCTCTTGTCTTTTTTCCTTTCTTCCTCCCTTTTTCCCTCCTTCCTTTATTTCCGTTCATTTTTGCCACTTCAGCTTACATGCTCTCTTGTGTAATTGGAAAGCAAATCACTCATCTTTAGTATTGTGGCAATTATTAATCTAATAACCTGGTTTGAACACAGAGTAAGTGGGGAAAATGAAGAGAAAGAGTGGGTTAAGTTGCAATAAGCAATCGAGGAAAAGTAAAATAGGGTGGGAGATTTATTTCAGAGAAATAGTGATGTTGACTTTAACATATGGGCTGTTCTTCCACCTATAAATTTCCATTTAATTTACTAAATTATTTAAGTGGAATTCTTTTTTTTCCAACACTCCCTTTTTAATATCAGTCACGTCTTTTCCATATAGCAGATGCACCTTAGTGGTAAAAAATAAAATGATAATAATAAATATAAATAATTATTCCTTAGAAATTTTAAATCCTCTAAATCATTTTTATATCTAGTAGTTTAAGGATATTAACATTCATAAGCAACCCAAAGGCCAACTGCCATGCTAGTGGAAGAAAAAGAGAGAAGGGAAAGTGATTTCACACATTTAGATGCTTTGGCTTGATTCCATTCCTGAATCAGAAATTCAGTTGTAGACTGCTGATCCACAGAATTTGTCATAGTTCATCAGACACCTCAAAAGAGTTCTTCTTCTTCTTGATGTATTGAATAGTCTTTCATGCCTACATAACAATCATTTAAACATCAGAAATAAATATAACATCACTAAAGATTAATGCAAGGAAAGGTAACAGATGCAGAGATGCATATGCTCCTGTGAATGCATATAACAGTCCTAATTCTATTCATTACTCTGAAGTGCAAGTGAATAATTAGAATCAGAATTTAAATTTGGTTTCTCAATCAATCTTTCACTAATAATTATGTCAATTCAATTGAGATTCCATGTACTGTAATAAGTAAAATAAAACACAATCAATAAATTATACTACCAACTTATCTAAAGTATTATGGTTCCTGATAACACAGTTTTTGAAGTTTCTTTCCTTGAAACAGGACATTTTCTTGATATCCATAGAAATAATGCTAAAATTGATCAATCGAGGTTGAACTCAATTCAGTACTTAAATTACTCTATCTGTCTGGACATATTTTTCACCTTAGACGGGAAAAAATAGCATTTTTACTTTTGCTCAATAATGTTCATAAAAATAAGGATAATAAATATTATTTTCTATTATTTTTAATATGTGTCAGGCACCATGCAAGTTACTAGGGTGAACAAAATAGCTCTCAGGAGGCTTATATTCTCATGGTAGAAAACTGACAGTAAATAAATAAAGACCCCACAGTAGTGCCTGTGAGTGCTCTAAAGATAAGTCAAGGTGGCACATTAAAAGCTGTATGTGAAAGTGATAGGACTGGTCAGGAAATGCCTTTCTGATAAGGCAGAAACTCAGTAAATCCATATAAAACATAGATGTCAAATTGAGTAACATTATTATTTTATCTTGTAGAAAAATGTGATGAGGAGTAGCAATTTCTTGTAATGTGCAAGCTGACAAGCTGAATTTTGACTCTGTCTATTGATTATCCTCCTCAGGTCTGTGAAGTTGTTTGGGAGAATTTAAGATATGGCACACTATTTAGTGTCACTTTCTCTGGAAAGTAGAAAAACTAATCAGTTTTAGAAAATAGAAGTCTCACCTTTACTTCTATTCTTTATATTTCTAAGTATTAAGAAGTATTATGTGTGTAAATTATCTCAAATTACTGGTTTTTAAATTTTTTTCTCATAGACTGAAATTCAATGCTATTTATTTCCTTCTTTAATTTCATTTAGAGATAGGCTCTTGCACTGTCTGGCACCCAGGCTGGAGGCAGTGGAGCAATCATAGCATACTACAACCTCAAACTCCTGGGCTCAATCAATCCTTCCACATCAGCCTCTCAAGAAGCTGGGACTATAGGTGCACACCACCTCACCCAGATAATTTTATTATTCATATTTTTTGTAAAGGTGGGGTGTCATCATGTTGCCCATGCTGGCCTCGATTTCCTGGCCTCAAGCTATCCTCCTACCTCAGCCCCACAAAGTGCTAGGATCATAGGCATGAGCCACTGCCTGGTCTCAGTGCTATTACTAAAACTTACGTAGCAGAGGAGCTGGCTCCATATCTCATTCTCCCAAATTGGTGGCAGTAAGAACCAATATTCCAAAACATCACCCAGTTGGCTGGAATGATGGACCTAACATAATGAAATGAAGATCGATGTAATTCTTAGTATCCATGGGTCCATCTGTGAATTCAACTAACTGAAAATGAAAGATATTTTAAAACATAGATGATTGTTTCTGTACTAAACATGTGCAGGCATTTTTTTCCTGTCATTACTCTCTAAATAGTACAGTATAACAATTATGTACATATCATTCACATCATATTAGGTATCATAAGTCATCTAGAATTGAGCTAGAGTATACAGGAGGATGTGTATAGGCTACATGCAAGTACTATGCGATTTTATACAGAGGTTTCAGTATCTCTGGATTTTGGTCCTGGAGGGTTAGGGGGTCCAGGAACCACTCCTTATCACAAGAGATGACTTTCTTTTTTAAAAAATTTCTCCAATTATAAAATTACCTCAAATTTAACAAGAACCAAAAGTTTGATGACACTAATACAATGCTAATACAAACTTAGAATGCATTAACAGAACCATAGTGTCAACATCCAGGGAACAGTTATCTGTGATCCTATTTAATACAAGTCTGACATTATTTGGCCTGTTCATCATTCTCAGTTTCCGGATGCCTCATGTTAATAGCAGTCTTCTATGACCTTCCTCTTCCCCCATGGTGAACCAGATATTTTTGCCCTACCCCCACACAGTTCCATCAGGGCACTTATTACCTTATGATGTAATTGCTGTGTGTGTGTCAGTGCTCCCCATTTATCCAAAAGCTTTTTGATGGCAGAAATGCTTAGAGAGTGCTTGACCAATAATCAATAGATACTAAGGGTTTGATAAATGTAAAACGTGAGAAGACATCTGGCAACTATGCTATATGAGTAACAGTTGAAAAACACAGTGATAATTAAAGGAAAAAAGCTAAAAGGGAGCAGTATAGTTATCTTTATATATTAGATACTTTTTTATGCAAAAGGAATTTGTTTTATGTTATGTGACGCTAGCAGACTAAGCTACGAAAGGTATGGAAGTTGTTTCTATGCAATGTCAGGTAAAACAATACTTCCTAAAAATCAGCGAGATTCTACTCAGTCAAAGCAACAAACACAGGCTGGAATGCTACCTGTCCAGAAGACTTTTGTGGAAGGAATTTCTGCCTTGCATAGAAAATAAATGCTGGCTACCAAGATTTCTTGTTGTTTTTTGTTGTCTCACTATAAGAACTATGGACAAAGGTTTTAGAATGAGCACTTGGCCCACCTAAATCCAGCTCTAGCAGTTGGCTGGAAGACTGGTCAACATAATTCAAGTAAATAACCACTGGGTAAAATTACACAGTGGAAATGTATTACTCAGGATATGCCCTAGAGTAAAAAAGCAAATTTTCATAATAGAATTATTTACAAGATGTACCATTTTATAAAGAAAATAAAATAATACATTTCTTGAGTAAGTGAAAGTTTGTTCTTTAATGTAAACATATTATTTTACTATTCTTTTGAGAAAGTCCAAGAAAGATAACATGTCAACATTAGAGGAATGAATAAGAAAAATTATTTTTCTTTCCATAAACTTCTAAATTTTAAGGAATGCAGAGATTGACCTAATTATGATGCCTTTTTGTAGAAGCCTTCATGTAAACAAATGTGAATTAAAGATGAGATAATATTGTGACATATTGGAAGGCCGGTGTTAACCTTGGTTTCCACGAGATCAGGATTCCAAGCCTTGCTTTGCCCTGACTCATGATATAACCTTGAAAATTCTAACTCTTCTCTGCTTCAGCTTCATGATCTGGGATGGGGTAATAATAATTCATAGACTTGCTGAGACAGCTAAACTTAACAATAAGTCCAAAGTTTCTAATACACAGTGGGAAACATGAGATTTTAAATTAATAGTATCAAGTTTTGATTACATGTGTCAGTACTCTGACTTTGGCCTGCAATGCCACATTTTGTACTGATTTAAAGTATCCCCTGAGTGATTAGTATTGACTGCTCCCAATCTTTCTCACTTGGAGATAATGATCTAAGTCACCTTTTTCTACTATCTCTACTGTATTATTGATCATATATTTTAATATTAATAACATTGAATCTAACTTAAAGGATCAAATTTCATTCACCAACATTTTAATGTGATTTATCATGATCTTGAAAATTAACTAACGTTCAAAAATTTTCAGGAAAACATACTATATCCCAGAGAAAAAAATGTTAGAAAAAGGGGCCAAATAGTTTTCCTCTATTTTCTGTCACGCTGGAGTAAGCAGAAACATGGAATTTGAAGAAGACAAAGACAAAGATTCAGAAACTAGAACTGGATAGAATAAAAACAAATGCAAATGTTTCCTAGTTGGTCTTCTGACCAACTGCTAGAGCTGAGAGGTAGGTGAAGAGAGTATTTATTCCGAAGTCTTTATCCACACCCCTTATAGTGACACAATGTAAACACAAGAAACCTTCCTGGCCACCATCTGTCTCCTTCTCAAGGCAGTAGTAATTTCTTCCACAAAAGCAGTTTGGTAAACATAATAAGCTACTTTAGATTACTAATTACTAATGTTAACCCAGGCTGAAAGTAAAAAGATATAAACTATATTCTAAGTTTTGCCACAAATGTGCTGATAAATTTTAAATTGATCTCATGGTTTCCACATGTAAAACAAGACGACTTTCACTCCTATTCTTTGTTTCCCCAAAATATATTTTGAATATAAACACAATATTTCACATTTCTAAATCTCCCAGTATTTTCCACCAAAGCAGTTTGCTAAGTGAATTATTTTGGTACGATGTCTAGTATTCTTTTAAAGGATCCATAAGTAACTATCGTGATAATTCTAGATGCCAGTCATCAAGTATTAAAATAGGAACATCTCAAGAAATGTTGTCTCTGACAAGAAGCAGAATATGTGAAATCACTCCAGATCTCTTCTCTTGAGTTTTTATCATGCTTTTCTGATGTTTGAGAATTGTGTAACCTGGATTAGTTTTTGGTGGGAGAATAATATTCTATACAGGATATATTTACATGTTACTATCCACGTTATTTCTGGTTTATGGCCAAGTTGGCATTTTATTTGTTAATATCTAAAAGACAAAATAACATAAAACAGAAGGAAATTAAATTAAAAATAGCAGGTTTACCTGTGAAATTGAATGGAGTATGCCTCTTACGATAAAGAATAATCCAATCATTTTGTGTGTTGCATAAAATTAAGAACTCTCTGAAGTAAATAAAAGGTGGAAACCATAACTACAGGGTTTATTAAATATATAGTTAGAAAATAATCAAAAGAAAATATCAGTATTTCCTATTTCGGTAAGATTCTTTATAAGTCTTGAGTACAGCAATGAAAATTTTACTTCATGATATTTAAGGTGCCAATATAGAGCAGTGGCAATGAAAGAAGAGATTTATAATTAATTTTAAAATGTGGGTTCATATTGGCTGTTTAACAGTGGATTGGTCACTTCACTTCTTTGGGCATTAAATTCTTCATTCATTCATCCCTTGAGTTCTCTGAATAATAATTTTGATAATTAAAATTTATAGCTTTTTGTATTATAGATTTAAAGTGACAATTTAGAAAGAGTTTATTTTCCATCACCAGCAGCACAAAGTCAGAATGTCACATAGATACTTTCTTGATAGAAAGGTAACATAATGAAAAACATCTTGCTAGACCTTTCTGTAAACTAGATAATAAACTCTTGTTATATCACCCAAAAATGATCCAAATTTTTGGACAGCATTAATGTATTTACTGTGTCTCTAGATAAGAAAGTCAGTGGGGCTGGGAGCAGTGGCTCACATTTGTAATCCCAGGACCTTGGGAGGCTCAGGCTGGTGGATCACCTGAGATCAAGAGTTCCAGACCAGCCTGCCAACATGGTGAAATCCCGTCTCTACTAAAAATACAAAAATTAGCCAGGCGTGGTGGCAGGCGCCTATAATTCCAGCTACTCAGGAGGCTGAGGCAAAAGAATCGCTTGAACCCGGGAGGTGGAGGTTGCAATGAACTGAGGCCGCACCATTGCACTCCAGCCTGGCTGATAAGAGCCTAACTCCATGTCAAAAAAAAAAAAAAAAAAAAAAAAAAAAAGGAAGTCAGAGGTATATGGTATATAAGTGACCATTGATGTGAATTTTAAGAGATAGTAATCTTTTGTTACATCTGATGCAGGCAAATTCCATTTATGATGATGGAAGTGACTGCTTACCTAAATTCAGAAGCAGAATAATTAAAATATTACAAATATAGCTTCTAAGAGACTATGGATATTAATGTAACTTCTGAATATAATTGCAATACTATTAGCATTAAATTTACATTAAAAATAATGGAAAATTTGATTACTGTTATCATTGATATTTTAATAACTTCTTTTGTGATTTCTTGAAATTAAACTTTAATGTTAAATATTAGGCAAAATTATTTTTCTCTCTCCTTTATTTATGCATCAGTCTGTTAGCAAATTTCTACATTCTGGTTTCATTCACTTGTCTCTGTATCTTATAGTTTTTTTGCCTGTAAGAATACAAGGGTCAAATGAGCATTTTATGTTTCATGGATAACTGCTTCCATGATTGTCTTCTGAGGCAATTAGCAAGGATGCAAATCAATACTAAATATAATAATGGTTTTAAATAATGATTATTGAGCTAAAACAAAGCAATTATCAGTTGATGATAATCATTTTATTGCTGCTGGCTATAAGTTGATTTAACTTAAGTGTACAGAAAAGTACAGAAAATAAATACTCCATTGTAATATTAAGGACAAAGTTGATCATGTCACTCCCCTGACTTGTCACAGATTTGTGTTTTCTCTTCTTTTTCAAATCTCTCTTTTCTCCTCAAAATCTAAATCCTCTCATTTTTTAATGGCTAAAACAATTTACATCCCTCTCCAACCCGTCTCCTAATGACGTCAGTCCATGGGAATCTCCACTCTCTCTGAAATCTCATATCGCTTACAGAGTTCTCACCTGCTAGTAAGCATATATTCCTCACGACAGAAAGTTTTGTATTCCTATTAACTCTTTCAATTCCTTTTCTTTTTCTTCAAACTATTCTCAGCTTCTTCACCACCACTTTGTTTTCAACTCACTTTAACCTTTTACTTGACTTCACTATACCACTGGACTGCTTTAACACCACCACCAGTATTCTCTTGATTGACAAATTCAAGATCAATTTTGTGTTGTATTTCTTGACTCATAAATAGTATTCAGCTTTTATCACAAATATTTATTTTTATATTATTTACGTACAGCTTCTACTACCCTCTTCCACCAACACCATTTATTTAGTGTTATTTCCTAAGATTTTCATGGCAAGCCTTTATCATCTTACCGTGCACCCTGTTCCTTAGTGTTCTTCCTCAATATTAGGGTTTTTTTTCTATCCTTTAACTTACACTTCCTGCAAAGAATTTAAATTCCATTTCTATTAGTCAGCAAACTAGTGGACATTTCCTTTTTGATATTTCACAGACTTTTCAAAAATGATATATTATAATTTACTCATTTTCTCCTCACACTTCTCTACTTCTAAATAACTTTGTATCTTCCCCACTATTACACTTATCATGCCTTATTGCAATTGCCTTTTTATGTCATAGAATATGTCACAGAATAAACTTCCATTGCTTTTGAAGAGTAGAGATAGTGTTTGTCAGATGGATAGTGCATCTGGCTATTAGAGAGCATTCAATCAATTTTAAATGAATGACTGTGAAAGCCTGAAGTCTTTGGGTGATTTTTTTTTTCCTCTACATCCAATCAATCACCAAATCATGACACTTCTATTTATTATGTGATGGGACAAAAATAATTCGTATGAAAATATTCACGACCTTGTCTCCTTAACAAACAACATAACCATCCACGCTTTTTACTTCCCCTTAAAGATAAGGGCATCTTGCTTTCTGAATGTGAGGTTAATTATCAGTACAATAGGAACTTAAAGAAAGGAGGGCAGAGCAGGATGGAAAAAAAAAAAGGATTGAAGCATTTGGCAGAAACGAAGTATTGTAATGAGAGTATTTCCAGAAATTCTCCATGCTTTGGGGTGCAGGGAAATTGAAGAGTAGAGAAACAGGTATTTTAGAAGTGTCATTTTGTCTTATGAATCAGACTATTTAATGTTATTAAGGAAATATACGTGAAGAACATAATTCCTTTTAAATAAAGTATTGTGGCTCTTAAACTGTGCTTCTTAAATGTATCCTACTGTGCATGTGTAATAGTAGCCCACATAGGGCTACAAATTTATAAGAGCTAGAAAGTTATATATAAATGTCATGAAACAGCTTGCTCTTTTTTTGAATAGACTTAACTTTTTAGAGCAGTTTAAGATTCCCAGCAGAAATTGAGCAGAAAGTACAAAGACTTTCCATATTTCCCTGTGTACAACTTTTCCCACCACCATCTCCTACAATCAAGAAACCAGTACTGACAGGTCATTATCACCCCAAGTCCATAGATTACATCAGGGCACATACTTGGTGTTTTATATCCTATGGGTTTCAACAAATGTTGTATTGTCATTACTTTTTAATTATGTATTAATTTTCATAGTATTAAGTAGAAAAATTTCACTACCCTAAATATCACCTGTGTTCCACCTATTCATCCCTCTCTCCCTGTTCCCAAACCTGTGATAACCACCGATCCTTTCACTCACTCTATAGTTTTGCCTTTTCCAGAATTTCACATAAATGGAATTATATAGTATATAACCTTTTCTGATTAGATTATTTCACTTACTAATATACATTTTATGTTCATCCATGTATTTCTGTGGCTTGATAGATCATTTATTTTTAGAGCTGAATGATATTTCACCATACAGATGTACCAAAGCTTATTTATTCATTCACTTGTTGATGGACATTTTGGTAGCTTCCAAGCCTTGGCATCTATAAATAAAGCTGCAATAAAACATCCGTGTGCAAATTTTTGTGTGAATGTAAATTTTTTAACTCATTGAGTAAATACCAAGGATCATGATTGCTGGATAATATGACTATGTTTAGCTTTGTAAGAAACTGCCAAATTGTCTTGCAAAGTGGCTGTATCATTTTCCATTCCTACCAGCAATGAATGAGAGCACTTGTTGCTCTATGTCCTCCCCAGCATTTAGTGTTGTCATTGTTTTAGATTTTACCCATTCTAAAAGGTGTGTACTGGCATCTCATTGATACTTTAATTCACAACTCCCCAGTACCATATGATGTGTACCATCTTCTCATATGCTAACTGGCCATTTGTATTTTTTCATTAAGGAGGTATCTATTTAGGTTTTTATTTCCCATTTTTGAATTGGGTTGGTTTTCTACTATGGAATTTTAAGAGTTCTTTGTATATTTTGGAAAACAGTTCTTTATCAGATATGGCTATTGCAAATATTTTCTCCCCGTTTGTAGCCTGTCATCTTTCTCTTCAGAGTTTCTGCCACCGAGCAAAAGTTTATTACTTTAATAACGTTAAAAGTATCAATTCTTTCTTTTGTGGATTGTTCCTTTTATGTTGAGTAAAAAAAAATCAAGGTCATCTAGATTTTCTCCTATATGATCTTCTAAGAGTCTTATAGTTATGTATTTTACATTTCAATAAATTTATATCTACAAATAGTCTAAAATTCACTTGAGTTAATTATTAAAAAGGTTGTAAAGTCTGTATGTAAATCGCTGTTTCTGCGTGTGGATGTTCTGTTGTACCAGCAGGGTTTATTGAAAAGGCTATCCTTTCTGCATTGCATTACCTTTGTTCTTTTGTCAAAGATCACTTGACATCTGGGCATGGTGGCTCATGCCTGTAATCCCATCATTTTGGGACGCCAATGTGGAAGGACTGCTTGAGCCCAGGAATTCAAGACCAGCCTAGGTAACATAGTGAGACCACTGTCTCTACAAAATATATATATATATAAAATTAGCCAGGTGTGGTGGCACATGCTTGTGGTCCGAGCTATGCAGAAGGCTGCGGTGGGAAGATCACTTGATCCCAGGAGGGCTAAGCTGCAGTTAGCCATGCTGTGATCATGCCACTGCACTCCAGCCTGGGTGACAGAGGGGGAACCTGATTAAAAAATAAAAAAGAAAAGGAAAACATTAATCGACAATATTTTTGTGAGTTTATTTTTGGGATCACTATTCTGGTCTGTTCTTTCATTTACACCATGGTGTCTTGATTACTATAGCTTTATAATAAACCTTGAATCTTGAAGTTTGTTCGTATCTATCCTCCAACTTTGTTATTCTCCTTTAATATTGAATTGGTGACTGTGAGTCTTTTGCTTTCCAAATATACTTTGCATGTTCTTTTTAATCCATATTTTCATTTTTAAGTCTTCCTCTGGACTATTGTAACTAATTATTAACTGGTCTCCTACCTGCTGGCTTTAATCCACCCTCTTAGTTCCTCAAAAGATAACTTTCTAAAAGGAAATGTTTACCATGTCAGTCTTCACATCGAAGTATTTCAATAGTTGTCCAATTTTAAACAAATTTAAACTCTCTAGAATTTGAGTAAGACCTTTTTATCTTCTATTACCTACCTACCTTTTCAATCCAATTTCTTGCTACTCCTTTGTAAAGAGAGACATAGGAACTAGGAATAAAAGGTACAGAACAGAATAATATTCCAGCTTCAAAGAGCTTGCATTTTAATTGGAGTGATAGACAAGAAGAAATGTAATATTATGTATATGGTGTAATAGATTGTTAGTATTACACACACAACCAAGGAGGGTTTAGGAAGTGTAAGGAGGGAGTTTGCAATTTTGCACCGGGAAACCGGAAGCAACTATACTGAGGATATTACATTTGAATAAAAGATTAAAAGAAATGAGGACATCTGCCATGTTTATATCGGGTTCACAAGTATTCTAGGCAAGAAGAAACAAGAAGTCCAGAAGCCTAGAAGTACATATGTAAAGAACACAGCATGTTTGGAGAATATAGAGAGGCCCAGTAGGGAAGATGTAGTAGAATACTTGGTAGAACTGTGTGGACCACTCTGTGAATTTGGCTGTTACTCTAAGTAAAATTCGGGCCGATTTTGGTGGTGGGGAGTTGATCAGAGGAGAGACATAACCTTAATTACATTGTAAAATGAGAACCCTGGTCAATGTATTGGGAAAAAAATGATGTGGAGCAAGGGCTTAGGCAGAGATCAATTAGAAAGAAATTTCAATAGTCCAGTGGAGAAATAATGCTAATTTGTGCAGAGGTGATAGCCATGGGAACCGTTAAGATATGTTCAGATTCAAGATATATTTTATGGGTAGAGCCAATGGATGGGATGCCTGGTATGTCTGACGGGAAAGAAAGAGAAGAGTCAATGGCCAGCCCCAATAGAGATAGAGAGAAAGAGAGTTCCTAAACAAATTTAAAAATGAAGCATCATTTACTTATATGGAGAAACAGTGGGAAGAATAAGTTTAGGATAAAGGAAAATGTCAGATAATCAGGCTTGGTCTCATTTAAGTTGGAAATGCCCATTAGATATCCAAGTGAAAATATCACATATGTGGTTAGATATACAAACGGGTTGGTAATAGATTTAGCTGGAAGCGTAAAATTTGAAGTCAACTTTATCAATAGTACTTAAAACTAGAACATTGTAAGATATCCCAAGGAAGTGAATATAAATAGAAAAGAGTAGAAGAGTAAAGAATAGGCCCTGGGGAACTTCACATTTAGAAGGTAAGGATTAAGAAAAACCATAAATTGTGACTAAGTCATAAAGAAACTCAAATATACGATTTCCTAGAAGCTTACTAAAGATAGTTTCTGTGTGGTTGAGGGGATGATCAGGGGTATAAAATGCTGCTTATAGGTAAAGTAAGATAAGATGAGGAGCAAAAATTGATAATTGGATTTTACAACGTGAAGTTTATTGGTGACATTTATAAAATAAATTTCAATGAAGTCGTGATGGTAAGCCTGATTGGAGTAGGTCCTAGATAAAATTGGACTTAGCATTTCAAACAGTTTTGCTGTAGACAGGAACAAAATATAGCGATAGATTGTGAAGTAAGTGAATCATGATAAAAAAGAACAGAATGCCTGTGTTAGAATGGATATTTTAGTCGAGAAGGAAAATATTATTGCTACATGGGAGTGTGAAAAGTATTACTGAAGCAATATCTTCAATGAGTAAGTGATAATGCATTAGAACTGGTGAACAAGTGGAGGGTGTCCTTAGCTAGAATGGATAACTCATCCTAAAGAGAACATACACTCACATAGTGAATAAGTGTTTAATGAGTGCTTATGAAAATCCTTGTCTGCTTGCTACTGTGCTCTCTATGAAATAGAAAGCAAGATTATCGGATGAGAATAATGAAAAGGAAAGAAATGTTAGAAGTTTGAAGATAGAGAAAAATACGAAACAGTCATCTAGAAGAAAAGATAGTTAATGAACTAAAAAGAGATAGCAAGACTTATCACAGAATTAAAGGCTCATTTGGGTCTACTGATCATGAATTTAAGTCAGTTGAGTAATGTTCTATCCATTATCAGAATTGCAAGTGTAGATTTGGTGGACAGTGGGATTTAGTCAGTTTTGTTCTAAAAAATGTGTTGAGTAATGTTCTATCCATTATCAGAATTGCAAGTGTAGATTTGATGGACAGTGGGATTTAGTCAGTTTTGTTTTAAAAAATGTACATCATGAAATAAAAGACTGTAAAATGATTTGAGAGTATATAAAAGAGAATTAATATAATAACTGATTATGGAATTTAAACTGGGTAAGGGGGATTGTGAGGCCATGAGAGAGAGAGTGTAAAGTTAAAGGATAAATGACTTAAACATTTTAGAGGTTTGAAATATTGTTGATGTTGGATTAACAGGTGAAGTGAGCAAAAGAAATAGAAGATTGTGATTGGATAGCACAATATATGAAATATTATTAATTGCTTACTGTTATACAGTGATTAATTATAATGAAAAGACCTAGCATATGACTATGGGGCCTGTTAACAATAGTAGGGAGAAAGAAGAAACATTTAAGAGGATGCATAAAACCTCTATAGTGTTGGAAGGATCATCCATATGGATATCTTTATTACCAATAATTATTCATGAGTACTTTTTTAAAAGCATGAGAGTTTTCTAAAAGATAAGATTTTCTAGGATTAAAGGAGTCTAACCCAGGTACTAGTTGGTAATTGCTTTAAGGAGAAGAGGCATGTGGTATGGTTTGATAAGATGAAAAGTTAGAGGATTTTAGGGAGTAGAAAAGAAAAATAGGCTATTAGTGACAATGAGAAATAAAAAGGACATCTAACCAATAGACCCAATAGTAGACTAACTGGGAGAGAAAACATATACCAGAGAGCTCTGAGGTCCTAAGGGGAAAGCCAGATTTCAGTTAGAGCTAGGAATATGAAGAAAACCTTTGGAGAATCATTTCACCATGTAAGGAAATACTTTTTCTGATGATTGACCATGATTTCTGCTAAGCACACTGAAAGGTTTCAAGAAAAAGAGAGGGTAGGGAATAGGATCACAAACAGTATTAGCTAGGTGGATAAGGAAAGTCCTTGGAGTGCTGAGTGTCTTTGGTAACTGATATGGCCGGGGATAAATGGCATAATGAAGGAAGTTGTGAGGCTCCTGTTTGATGAGTTAAGACCTGAGGAGCCCAATACCTATAGCAGTTATCATGCTGTAAGATTCGAATGAGGTGGGAACATGCAAAGAAGGGCTGGAATTCTTGG
The DNA here is from genome assembly GCF_028858775.2 of Pan troglodytes. Classification (NCBI taxonomy): domain Eukaryota; kingdom Metazoa; phylum Chordata; class Mammalia; order Primates; family Hominidae; genus Pan; species Pan troglodytes. Next base: position 116,584,957 of record NC_072401.2, on the reverse strand, counting down.
TAGACAGCTGTCTCTGACATTGTGTTGGGAGCCTTGATGAATTTTTAAAAATTCAACTAACTTTGCAATCCACAGATAAAGTATTAGTTTGTTAGGGCTGCCATAATAAAGCACTAAAACCTGAGTGCCTTAAACAACAGGAATGTATTGTGTCACAGTTCTGGGGGCTAGAAGTTCTAGATCAAAGTGACAACAGGGCCATGCTCCCTCTGAAAGTGGTAGGGAAGGATCTGTTCCAGATCTCTCTTCTGGCTTCTGGTAGTTCCTTGGCTTGTGGCATTCTCCCAGTGTGCTTGTCTGTCACATTTCTCCCTTCTATAAAGACAGCAGTCATATTAGACTAGGGACCTACCCTACTACAGCATGACCTCACCTTAACTAATTACACCTGCAACAATCCTATTTCCAAATAAGGTCACATTCTGAGATACTGGGGGTTAGAAAATCAACATATTAATTTTAGAGGGGAAATAATTCAACCCATAATGGCTGCTTCCAACTTTGTCATTATGTTTTATTCTTTTTATAGATAACTGGCTTGGTTTATGTTTGTTTACAATTTTTACATGTTATATTCATGAATTATGTTGTTTGTAATTTCTTTTTTTGTATTTTCTCTTATTATTTATTACTATCAACATTATGTTAGTCTTATAAAATAAGGTTGACAGCTATTACTCTTATCATTTCTCTGAAAACAGATTGTGTTAGGTTGGAATTACATTATTCTTTGAAGTTTTGATGAGATCTTCTGTTGACATCAGTGACTGGAGGTTTCTTTCTGGAAATATTTTTGACTATTCAAATTCTATTTTGCTTTATTCATTTTGAGGCTTCTCTAAACCTTACATTTTAATAAAGCAATATTTTATAGGAACTTTGTACACGTAATTGCACTGAAGATTAAAATATTTAATAACTTCATTAATAATTTTCTTTTATTTTTTTTACATCTGAAGCAGATGTAGTTTTCTTTCTCTTTTTCATTTCCATCAGTTATGTTTGCTTTATCTTGTTTTATCTTCATGTCAGCAGAGGTTTGTCAAATTGATTAGCTGTTTTAAAAAAATCAGCTTCTTGCTTTATTTTTCTCTCTATTGTATTTCTTATCTGAATATCTGAATGTGTTCTGCTCATCTTTGTTGTTTCTTTCCTTCTACCATCTTTTTATTGTTTTATTGCTTTTTCTAGCTTTTTAAGATGACCGCTTACATTATTAGCTTATTAATTTTCAGACTTTTTCAGGTACATGCTTCTAAAACTCTAAATGTATTTTACTCATATCTTATTTATAATTGTTTTTAATTATGTTTCTTAAATTTTAAATACAGGAGCATTTTCTAGTTATTTTGTTATTAGTTGCTGGGTACATGGCATTACAGTCATAGTGCATATGCTCCATGTGATTTTTAGCTCTTTAAAATTTGTTGAGACTCCCTTTGGGGCTTGGAATGATTTGTTTTTGTAAATATTCCCAAATTCCCTAATATTTTACAGGTCTTGAGAATCATATTTTGCATATGTCTTTTAGACCAAATTTGTTAGCCATATTATTTAGGTCTTCTTTATTTTTTTCTTATTTTTTGAGACGGAGTCTTGCTCTGTCACCCAGGCTGGAGTGCAGTGGCGCTATCTCGGCTCACTACAAGCTCTGCCTCCCGGGTTCACGCCATTCTCCTGCCTCAGCCTCTAGAGTAGCTGGGACTACAGGCACCCGCCACCACGCCCAGCTAACTTTTTGTATTTTTAGTAGAGATGGGGTTTCACCGTGTTAGCCAGGATGGTCTCGATCTCCTGACCTCATGATCTGCCCACCTCGGCCTTCCAAAGTGCTGAGATTACAGGCATGAGCCACCGCTCTAATGTTCTATCCAATTTATTATAAAATTATTCTTGAGAAATGGTATGAATTCTTAATCTGTGATTGGGAATTTATAAATGTTTTATTGTAGTTCTGACTATTTTTGCTTTGTAAATTTGAGGCCACAATATTGGATGCATACACATTTAAATTTTAATGTCTCTCTGGTGAATTGAACTTTCTATCATCACAAAATAATTTCTGCATATCTTTTTCATGATTACTTTCACCCATTATTTTATATCCATTGTAAACAGCATATACTTGGATTTTTTCAGTCAATCTGCAAATTTTTGTTTTTGAAAGATAATTTAGTTAATTTACTTTTAACGTAATTACTAATCTAAGCAGACCTATTTATTTTGTGTTTTCTACTAGTCTTATGTGCTGTAGGTTTCTACTAAATTTTTTTAATTGAATATTTTTCTCCTATTTTATTTTTTCTCCACTACTAGTTTTGATGTTGAAGAATATGCATAGATAGGTATATTCTTTATTAGTTTCACTAGAAACTACAATATACACCCTTAACTTACCAATATGCAAAGTTAACTGATATTATGACCTTTGCAGAAAATACAGCATTTCTAGAACATTTTACTCCATTTATTCCCTTAGTACTTTTATACTATTGATCTTATTTATTTCAATTATTTGGTTTTGATTTTAATCCCTCAAGATTTTATTATTACCATATTCTATACTCAAGTTCATTTAGACTAACTGACATTTTATCATTTTTTAACTTCACATATCCAGCAACTTGAACATGCTTCTTACATTTGAGAAATTCATGATTATATGAGTTTCCCCCTCATTTACAGATATCAAATAATTGTTTTCCAGCCTCCCTCACAGCCAAGTCATGGGCATGCCTACTGAAAGCAGCTATTCTGAAATACCTCGGGCAGACTTTGAATCAGAAGCTAGTGAATGAGGGAATAAGTGGGTGCAGAAAAAAAATTCCTTTTAGGTTGGGGGTCTTCACCTACATCCATATTTTAAGGGCACCAATAGCAGTGGCACTTGAAGAACTCCCAGATCCCAGTATTGCCCAGGCTGGTCGTGCAATATTTGCTCTATGGCTACTTTTCAAAATGGACTTTTCTGATATTTTTGTGTGTGTTTACATGCCCTTAACCATAACTTCAGTAGAGTAATGTTACTAAATCTAATTAAGGACTATTTTTTGAATTACATGTAATCATCTCGATGTTTGCATTCCAGTTATATAGTTTGCACCTTATATTATAGTGTTATTTAGTACTCATTTATGACAAATTCTGTGATAGTTACCAAAGGTTTGTTAGTACCAAAAAATACTTTAACAAATTTTAATCACTTATTTAGGGAAAGCAACTTTGGAAAAGATTTCAAAACATGAATAAAAATAAAATCTATTATATATATGTGCATTTTACTCAGAATGATTAATCTGAGTATACTTCATTGCAAGCACAACCTCCTAATGATACATTATCTTTCAAATCAGCTACAAAACAACTGCATATGAACATGTATTTTCACAAATTCTCATGTAAATGATAAATTATAATGGAACCACATAATGTGACAACTTTAAAATATAACTATGAACAATAGAAGTTGGTATCCAGAAAGCCTAACTTACAAATAAATTATAATGCCATTCTAAGTAGAAATTGTAACCATAATTTTAAGTTATTTCAAATATAGCTCTTATGTTTTTTCTTTCTACCTCATAATTGAGAATAGTAGATGGAGAAATAATCTAAACCATGGTGTACACATTTCTCTTTTGTATATAAGTTGTTCATATTGTTCATTTTATGTTGATTTTAGATTCTTAAAAAATAAATGATTAATCCTTTGAGCAGATTCAAATATTTAGAAATTTTGTCATTTCTTGTAAATGAAATTATTACACACACATGTTTGCATAACAGAGAAATATAAAATGAAAAAGCAAATTTATTTTGCCAAAACAAATGCATATTATTGTATATACTTAAAATAAAATAAATATAATACTAGACAAATGTTAATTTGAAACCAAGATGTATCAAAATTTGTTTTAGATATATATGAATTGTAGATATTGTACCTCTCTTCCTTTCAGAAAAAGATTTAGATCTTAAAAGTTCACAAAAATTAGCAGAATATTAAACAGAGGTGATGTTTTATTTTTTCTTCTTTTGTGCACAACAGTAACAAAAAGATGTATATTGAAAAACAGAAATAAAACTTCAGAAGCAGGGAACCATACAAGCAATATAAAAATGGCTGTTCATTACAAATGTGAAGAAGAGAATTGATTAAAATGTATTTGGTGTGCAATTGTGGCAAAATTAGTATTTTAACATTGAGTCACTGATCTTTCGCTGATGTCAACAGCACGATGCTCATCCTGAGAGCCAGTTACCTATACTCCCTGGACTTATCTAGTTAACACTTTCTTTAGTTTAGTAACCTGTCAATGGAGAACAGGTGCTGTTGACCTATTTTTGCAATAAAAGCAAGAGTATATTGCCCTCTAGTGTTGAAAAAGTTAGGAGACCAAAAGAGTGTTCAGAAATACCCATTAAAAAAATCAAATTTTTTATTTTCTCCTTTCACATAAACGTGATATACTGATAGACAGGTTATTATTTCCTAATTCTAGAAAAAAAATCAAATATAATTAACAAATCTGTTTTATGGCCTGTTATAAAAAAAGGTGACTGGATTGAGAATAAATTATTTCATTTTATTATGTTATCTTTCTGTAATTTAATTAGATCCTTTTTCACTTTAGTTTTGGCTAAGTATTTTACAACTTTAGGAAATATTCATTCCTTACAATAAATTATCTTCTATCATTATTTTGGATTTTTAAAAAATAAAAATTAGGTGTAAATATCAGTTTTTAAAAATGTTTTAAAGTCAAGAACATAACTCTGTAGAATAGGTTATTCTATTGGTAGAGGTACTTTATAGGTCCTTTATAACTGGGTTTTGTGCCTAGTAAAAATATATATTTCTGAAATACAAGAGAAAGGATTGAGTAGTAAAAAATTCATTAGAAAAAGTCTTCTAAAAATAACATAAAAAATTAATGATTGAGGTAGAAATGATATATTTATCATTGTATTTAAAAATAATCAGCTGAGACTTTTAAATAATACTGCAATAATACTGCATGTTACACTTAAAGTTGGTGAAGACGGTAGATCAAATTTTGTGTGCTTACCAAAATATAAAAATAAAATTAATATAAATAAATAGATAAATTCTGTGGGGACATATACCAATATTAATATAATCCAGATTTCTCCAGACCTACATATCTTGTGACTACAAATGGGGTCTGGTTGATAATCAGTAAACTTAGAGATAATTTGGTGCAATTGGTTTTCCAATTTTCAAAACTTTAGGCTTGATTCTGAGATCATTGTTCCAATAAAAAACTATTAAAACATTATAACATTGAACATCAATTTAACTGACTTACTCAAGATTGTTACTAATCTACTGTGTGTCTAATTTAGTATTGGGTTATGTTTGAAGGAAAATAAACTAAGTAGCTTATTGTGAAAAGAGAAGCTTTTTATATAGATTAGGCTATTGAAAATGTACCCACAGTCTTCTGGGGAAGACACATAAACCAGTTATGTAAAAATGCAAAGGTATTATAAAAAGGATAAGGACAACGTATTCTTCAGAGATTTAGAGGAAGAAAGACTACCAGAGACAGGCATGAATAGGAAAGGCTTGTTATTCATAAGATTATAGAATTTTATAGTTTGAAGCAAACTTACAGTTATGAAACTCACCCATTTAAAAATTTTTCCTACATTTTTGTGCTTTTATACAGCTAGTATATGATTCTTGAAAAAAATGAAATAATATAGAAAATACAAAACAGAGACGAGCAATATTTTGTTGAGCATCCTTCCAAATCTTCCCTGATGAGTGTATACATGGAAATAGAAATATAAACCATTTTATATCCTTCATTTAGAAAATGAAGAAACTGAAGTTCAGACTCCTTCCATCCACCACCTTTCCCAGCAAGTGTCTGGAGAAAAGATCATTTGAGTTGTACCTTGGGGTAGAGAAAGAAGGTGAATATATTCAAGACATAAATATGGTTATTGTTGTTTTGGCATAATTGTTTTGTGCATTAAATAGCAGGAAGTTTACAAAATGCAGAAGATTCAATTCTAAATAAATCACAGTTCCTGCCTTGGTGGAAATCCATGAATAATTACTCATTTAAAATGTCTGTGTTATAGGCTGTACTATGACAGCATTGTGGAGACAGACACACTCACTAAACTAACTTCTGTAATGCCAGGGGTGACATTTTTGAGGTAGTTTTATCCAAGCTGAATCTTTCTAAAAATGAATAAGAACTGATTAGACTTAAAGATAAAAGAGATAACCTGGGTCATTCCAGAACTGTAAATGGTTCAACACATAAAGTGCAGGAATAACAAGATGAAACAATTTATAAGAGTAAACTCTCAAAAAGCTTGACTGAAGCTAAAGAGAAAAATTAGGGCAGTTGCTTGGATTGGGGGCGGGAGTGGGGGTGAGAGTGACAGAAAATGTTATGAACATGGGCATGAGCTAAACTTCTTAACAAAATGATACCTGGAGTCTCCAACTAAAATAAACACAGAACCCAGAAACTAGGAAAGGTGAGGAAGTGGTAGGGACTGAAGCCATTCAGATACCTGAAGATTATAATTACAAATGAAACATATTTAGAAGGTGTTTATGGTCTACAGATGAAACATTTAGATGCTGTTTATGGTCAATTACTAACAAAGCATTATACCAGTTTTTTAAAGTCCCTAGAAAAGAGAGGCTGAAGTTCTAGCAAATAGGTAGAGGCAAAAAAAAAAAATTAACTTTAGAAGAGATATACATTATCTATGGAATCAGGAGGCAGATAAGGACAGTGAGAATTTTTCAGTTTGGGAAACATTAGTGGGAGGGAGTCAGCTTGGCTCCCTGCATAATTTTGAGCCAGTTCAACCTTCACTTTCTGTTTTTTTTGTAAAGTAGAAGATTGTGGAGCTAGGGAGAGGGACCATGTGGCTTAGAAAGTTATTGAAATCATCAAAATAGTATAAGTTGGGGAAATAGAAATAAAATAATGATGTATATTTCAAAGATGTCTCAATCACATTTCCCCTTTTATTATAACTATCATAATCTAAGTGTAAAAATAAGATAAAAATTATATTTTAAACTGTAAAAACACATTATACAGAAAAATATAGAAAGAAATAAGAATTTGTTAATGTTCATTTTATTTTTAATATTATGGGTTTTCAAAATTTATAATACTTACAAGTATAAAATATACATAAATTTTGTTAAGAAAAAAAGCAGTTGAGTTTCTAAAACATTTTCACATCATCCTTGCTGATAAGTTACAGAAAAAAAGTTTACTTTTGAATGAAAATGGCTAATAATATTACATCTAAACAGGAAAGCATATCAAGATATTATATATGATATTATATTTCCTCAGTCATCCTTTGTAGCTTCCATATAAATTGTTTATATGGAGTGAAAAAAAATCAAGATAGGAAATCACAACATTGTTACATAGATTAGCAGATTAATGCCAACAATTTTCACATGAACTCCATTAGCATAAGCTTAAGTCAGTAACTTTAAAACCATCCACTGTCAAGGAAAAATATAAGAAAAGAAAAAAATTCTAGAGATGAAGGGGAAATAGGAAAGGGAAGAAACAGAGAACAGATTAAAACAAAATAATTTAGATGTTTTTGCTGATAATAAGAGAAATACTTGAATTTGCAGATGTACCTGGCAAATAGGCTCTTGATAAATGTTAATACATATATTTGCTGAATGGATGTCAGATAAATGCCTTGGCTTCTTACATAAAAGAGAAAAATAGGAGCAAATCCACGATTGAACTGAATTTTAGATAGCCTGTCTGGTTTCAGTTTGATTATAAATGTCCCATTGTAAATATTACCTCCAAATCTATACAAAATGAGACAGAGTCACAGATTTATCCCAAAGTCATCCTAAGTAAGGTCCTGAGGAAACTTTCTGAATGTCAGAAACCCTGGGGCAGATCTAAGCATTCAAAAATTGTTTAATCCTGTTTAATTCTGGTCCACACATTCTGGGCATTTGATTATTATTTTAGTAGTATAAGGGTAAAATTCAGTGATGAAATCTTAGCTATAAATATAAATACAAAGTTCCAAGCAGTGATTACCAGACCTCTCAACTTGGCCACGGATAGCATTTCTACTACTCTATCTAAATCTTATATGGCAAAGCAGAAGAAATATCCACATAAAAGTTTCCTTATTTGCAAAATCCCCATGTTTTTCTAATAAGCAAGATGAATGCATAGAAATTTGCAGTTGCTTTTAATAAATTAGACTCTTTATTTTTAAAAAATCATGTCGTTTCTTTGCTTTAGAAAATAAGAACTAAGAAAATGGTGAATAGGCACTATACATATTTCTGCAGGAAATGGTGATAAAAGAAACCGCCTGACATTTACTCTTCTATTTACTGAGTTGACTTCATAATCTTTTGAAGTATGAATGTAGCTGATAGCTCAGAGCTATGAACCTAGTATAATATTATGTTACAATATAATATTATGGTAGTAATGTTATCATTATGTTTGAAATGACACTTTTAGGAGTTTGTACTGGTAAAAATGCACACTTTGGGGACTAAAATAAATTTATATTATGTCACTGAAATCAAGAATATATGAAGTGTATGGAAGTTAGGTGATATCAACTGGTTATTTATGGGTATAGAAAAGATCATTTCTGCAGAAAATTATAAACTGTGCATACTACCTCGATTTTGATTAAATATAACAATTACTCATTACTTTGTACCTCTATTTTGAAAAATTTATGATTTATGTAGCAGTGGTTGCTACTGAAAATAATATCATAATATTTTTTGGCCTGGAAGCTGAAAGGAATTCCATGGGACCAACCATGTGATATCAACCATTTCATAGTCTCAACTACCATTTAATCAATATTGGATATTTTCCGAAACCACTCAGAATCATAAGAGACTGCATTGATATTTAGCTAAAACCTTTATGATATTTATAATTCTTTTAACCAGATTAAATAATTTGAATTAATTGTGCCCTACTGAGTAGTGCTCCTCAAACACTTTTGACCATGACCCAGAATAAGCAATAATCTTACATTGGTATCCAAATACACACACATGCATATACGGACACCATAACATAAAGTTTCATAAAGCACTACTTACCTCTGCTGTACATGAAGTATGACAATATTTCTATTCTGGTCTACTTCATTTTCACTTACTTGTTGGTGACCTGTAATTTGAAAAATACTGCATCTCTCTTGAAAGATGAGGTACTAAGTCATTCTCACACTCTGTGGAGAAATACCCAAGACTGGGTAATTTATAAAGAAAAGAGGTTTAATTGACTCACAGTTCCACATGGCTGGGGAGGCCTCAGGAAACTTAAAATCATGGTAGAAGGCATCTCATTACAGGGTGGCAGGAGAGAGAATGAGTGCTGAGCAAAAGGGGAAAATCACCTTATAAAACAGTCAGATTTTGTGAGAACTCACTCAGTGTCATGAGAACAGCATGGGGGTAACCACCCTCATGATTCAATTACCTTTCACCGGGTCCCTTCTATGACACGTAGGAATTATGAGAACTACAATTCGAGATGAGATTTGGGTGGGAACACAGAGCCAAACCATATTATTATGGCCCTGCCCCTCCCAAATCTCATGTCCTCACATTTTACCCTTCCAACAGTCCTCCAAAGTCTTAACTCATTCCAGCATTAACCCAAAAGTCCAAGTCCAAAGTCTCATATGAGACAAGGCAAGTCCCTTCTGTTTGTGAGCCTGTATAATCAAAAGTAAGTTAGGTACTTCCTAGATCCAATGGGGGTACAGGCATTGGGTAAATATACCCCTTCCAAATGGGAGACTTTGACCAAAACATAGGGGCTACAGGCCCCATGAAATTCTGAAATCCAATAGGGCAGTCATTAAGCTTAAAGTTCCAAAATTATCTCCTTTGACTCCATGTCTCACATGCAGGTCATGCTGATGCAAGAGGTGGGCTCCCATGGCCTTGGGGAGCTCCACCCCTGTAGCTTTTCAGGGTACAGCCCCCCTCACATCTGCTTTCACAGTTGGTATTCAGTGTCTGTGGCTTTTTCAAGTACATGATGCAAGATGTGGTGAATTTACCATTCTGGGGTCTAGGGGATGCTGGCTCTCTTCTCACTAGGCAGTGCCACAGTAGGGACTGTGGAGGGGGGGCTACAACCCCACATTTCTCTTCCACACTGTCCTAGAAGAGGTTCTCCATGAAGGCTCTGCCCCTGCATCGAACTTCTGCCTGGACATCCAGACATTTCCATACATCCTCTGAATTATAGGCGGAGGTTCTCAAACTTCAATTCTTGATTTCTGTGTGCCAACAGGCCCAACACCACATGAAAGCCACCAAGGCTTGGGGCTTGCACCCTCTGAAACAACAGTCAGAGCTATATGTTGGCCCCTTTTATCCACAGCTGGAGTAGCCTGAGGCACGGGGCACCAAATCCCAAGCTGCACACAGCAGGGGGGAACCTGGGCCTGGTACATGAATCCATTTTTTCCTCCTAGGCCTCCAGGCCTGTGATGGGAGGGGCTACCATGAAGGTCTCTGACGTGCCCTGAAGATGTTTTCCCCATTGTCTTGGTGATTAACATTCTGCTCCTTGTTACTTATGCAAATTTCTGCAGCAGGCTTGAATTTCTCCCCAGAATATGGGTTTTTCTTTTCTACTGCATCATCGGGCTGCAAATTTTCCAAATTTTCATGCTTCGCTTCCTCTTGAATGCTTTGCCACTTAGAAATTTCTTCCACCAGATACCCTAAATCATCTCTCTCAAGTTCAAAGTTCCACAGCTCTCTAGGGCAGGGCCCAGTCTCTTTGCTAAAGCATAGCAAGAATCCCCTTTATTCCAGTTCCCAACAAGTTCCTCATCAACATCTGAGATCACCTCAGCCTGGACTTCATTGTTCATATTGTTATCAGCATTTTGGTCAAAGCTATTCGACAAATCTCTAGGAAGTTCCAAACTTTATCTTACTTTCCTGTCTTCTTCTGAGCCTTCCAAACTGTTCCAACCTCTGCCTGTTACCCAGTTCCAATGTTGCTTCAACATTTTCAGGGTATTTACAGCAGTGCCTCACTCTCTGAGGTACTTGCTTAGTGTATTAGTCCATTCTCACGCTTCTTTGAAGAAACACCTGATACTGGGTTATTTATAAAGAAAAAGAGGTTTAATTGACTCGCAGTTCGTCATGGCTGGGGAGTCCTCAGGAACCTTACAATCATGGCAGAAGGTATCTCTTCACAGGGTGACGAGAGAGAATGAGTGCTGAACAAAGTGGGGAAGCTCCTTATAAAAGCATCAGATCTCATGAGAACTCACTATCACAAGAACAGCATGGAGATAACCACCACGATGATTCAATTACCTCCCACCAGGTCCCTCCTACAACACATGGGGATTATGGGAACTGTAATTCAAGATGAGATTTGGGTGAGGACACAGCCAAACCATTTTAGATGGTTACAAATTTTGGAATTCACTCCAAAGAAGCACTGGTGCAGTTAATGTACATGAACAAATAGTTAAATGTTTATAGAATAATTTTTGTGTTTTCTGGTTTTTGTGTGTTTCCAGACAGGGTATCCCTCTGTCACCCAGGCTGGAGTGCAGTGGTGCAATCATAGCTCATTGCAACCTTGGACTCTTGGGCTCAAGGTAAACTCCCTGCCTCAGCCTCCCAAGTAGCTGGAACTACAGGTTCACACCACCGCACCTGCCTAATTTTTTTTCTTTTTTCTTTTGTGTTGAGACAAGATCTTGTTTTGTTGTCCAGGCTGGTCTCAAACTCCTGGACTCAAGCAATCCTTCAGCCTCAGACTCCCAAAGTGCTGGAATTACATGTGTGAGCCACAATGCCTGGCCTATGTAAGAGCTTTAATTAAAAATTCTGTTTCATTAATATAAAATATGAGCTAATTCTTTATGATTCTTAAAAGCAAACAAAAAAACGCATGAAGCATGTAAAAACAAGGTATATAATAAAATAGTTCTTTCACAGCCATCACGAAAAGTCAAGGTCAGTGAAATTATTGCAAATTCTTAAGTCATTCCAATTTACAACACAGCTGCTTTCAAATCAATTTAATTCACCTCTACAATTTTTCTCCATTTTTGGTAGACATTTTTGGCTTTGAATAGCTGAACTTTTAAAATTAAAATAAAACTTGCTGATTTGCAGTTAAATTATTTAATTATGCTGACTGCTAAGTTTTTGGCTTCACTTAACTTAATCTTTGTTTCTTCTCTACAGTGCAACTGTAGAATCCTAGTATCATAAATCATTAGTAGTTTAATCTTAGTTCCGTTTTTAAACCTTCTAAATTTTAATTTTGTCATTTTAAAAATAGATCCATAAAGAGTAAACAGGATGATGAATACAAAGAATATAGCATAGTTACTAGCAAGCAGTAGCCATTTATTAAATGCTGGTAAACGTCGTTGCTCTTGTTCTCAATTTCAGCTGAATTTTCAGGAGCCTCTTTAGTGATCTGTACAGCTCATCAGATCACCTTCAACAAAGAAACAACCACACGTATATGCAATGTGATTTAGTATCTAGCTTTCTTCTGTATTTCAGCCTTTCCAAAAGTAGCAATAACTACAGTAGTACCTGTAATTGCTTTGTTTACTAACTCACTTCTCTGCTGCTACCAGAGATTACTAGAAATTTACCATGATTATGTGGCAAATGAACTTTGCAAACTGTATTTTAGAGAATCTCTAAACACATTTTGAAAATGTCAAAAGGCAATCTTATAACAGATATATAAAACAATAATGTTAATATCATCATATAATATTTTCTAATCTTGAAAGAGAGTCAAAGATTCTAGGAGATATTTATTCCACTACCTAGGTGATAAGCCACATTTGGAAGGATAGAAGGTAAAAATAAGAAAACAAAAATGAGAACAGGAAAATCAACACCTACAAAAGCCTCCCTTTTTTTCTCATCAAAGCCTGTGCAGGGGTCATGAAGCCCACATTTTGTGACAGGTTGTCATGAAAATAATGAGTAGATCTCTCCTTCCAAGTTTTTCACGATAGATTTATTAGAACATGGAAAGTCAGATTAAGAAGAATTGGGACCAAAGCCTGTTTAACTTACTTGGTTTGATGGTTAATAAAATAGTTTTTCCACAGATGGAATTTACTCAGTAATCCACATATTTGTCTGTTATTTCTATAATGAAAGGTCAACATCACCATATAAGGGGAAAGTGGGGAAAGGAAAGCTCTCAAATGTTTCTGTTTCTTGCTAACTTGTCCCAGGGTCTTCCTGAAGAAGAAACTAATTAAGGTAAAATAAAAATTTTGGTGTATCACCTTAGACTACTTAAAAATAATTGCCACATATTTTATACCATTATAGCAGCATTTTAATGTCTTCGTTATTATCCTGAAGTAATTTTTTTAATTTTATATGACTCATTTAACACGTGCCTTTGAAAATTAATCTCAATTGTCTTATTCGACTTATGGTAACGACGTAAGATTCTTATGTTGGTTGCTCTCCCTATCCATATTCCTGCATGCCTTTTCCCCCACCTTTTCAAGGGTCACACAGTAGGTAAGAGATTCAAACTAATCACAGACTACACCTTTTTGGCATCCTAAACAATGTCATAATACCATTTCTTACTTCAGGTGTGAGACATAGGTAAACACTTATGGTATATCAAGTTTTATGGTCCAGGCTTCCTCATCTCCACTGGCCAGTTTTGCTAGGGAAGGAGAACTGGGAGAATTGAATGGGAAGGATAACTCCTTTAGTTAAAACACCTACATTGAAAACACATATGTCTTCCATGGTGGTAATATGTATCTATCATTCTTCTAACTCTGAACATATTACTGTTAAATAAATGTCACATTTAAATTTTATTTATTCTTTGGGTTGGCAGATTCTTGCCCCATATGTTTTTTTTTAATTTATTTTTCACTATTGCATTAGGAGGAGATAGTCTAAATATGCAAAACTGACATATTCTCTTTTGTGTATTCAAAAATAAAAATCACATTTTTAATGTGAGAAGAAGTAAAGATTAAATGAAGTATTAACTTGTCCTACATTTAATTTCTCTCCGAATCTCCTGGTTAAATTTATTCCTAAAATACTAAGCAATCCTCCAAAGCATGTAAGTAGGTATCTGCTCTTATTGGGTTATTTGGGGGAGTTGTGTGGATGGGGTGGGTCTGATTTTACATTTGTTTAAATAGATTTTTAAATTAAATATGTGAGCTTGGATAAATCTAAGAATTGATATAAGATTAATAATCTCCTTCAACAAGTTCCAAATATCTTTCACTTTCATTATTATTACACACACACACACACACACACTACACACTATATATATGTATATATGTATCTTTTAATTGAGTTTTTATTTAAAAAATTTACATATGAAAATTTTCAAGCATACATAAAAGTAGAGGATATAATATAATTGCTTTATATATTTCAGACCAAACCAAAGCCTTTTTATTGCTGTATTCCATTTCTTTTTAGTAAAATGCAATCCAATTTGGTTAAAGGGAGCTGAGTTTTGAAACAAAGACTTTTGCAAAGCAGACAATTATATTAAAGAATTTCATTTGGCTGGGCGTAGTCACTCATGCCTGCAATCCCAGCATTTTGGGAGGCCAAGGTGGGTGGATCACCTGAGGTCAGGAGTTTGAGACCAGCCTGGCCAACATGGTGAAACCCAGTCTCTACTAAAAATACAAAAATTAGCTGGACTTGAAGGTGTGTGCCTGTAATCCCAGCTAGTAGGGAGGCTGAGGCAGGAGAATTACTTGACCTTGGGAGGCGGAGGCTGCAGTGAGCCCAGATCAGGCCACTGCACTACAGCCTGGGTGACAGAGCAAGACTCCATCTCAAAATAAATAAATAAATGAAACAAATAAAATTTGTAAATAGAGTATTAGTAATTCCCCAACATGTGGGATTCATTTGTTTTTAAAGTCCATGTGAAGTCACTGGGGAGACTGCAAACTGGTACAATATGTTTCACAGTGAAAAGCTAAGGTCCACTTATATATTTGTAATCTGAAGTGTTAAAATATTTAAAATATTTGATGAAAATTTTTAATTTTTTGAAAAAGTTTAAAAGTTATTTTCTGACAAAAACAACCATTTCAACATCATGCAGATTTTTAAAACTTAAATTACTAATGAGGTTAAGTAGTATAGAACATAGAAATATAAAATGAAAAGTAGCGACATAATTTTGCAATGTTTAACTATTTAATCTAAAAAGTTTTCAGTCATCATTAATAAGCATTCATCACTCAGATCCCCCAATTAAAAAATAAAGAAATCCATAAAATATCCACAGTGTGATAGAACATACCACTCATTAAAAAGCATGCTAGTTTAATTCTCTCTGATGTAATATGTCTGATGTAATGCATATCTTAAATATATATATCACACATTGATAACATGAACTATTTTCACCCAAAATAGTTATCCTAGGGAAAGTTTGGCAAACTGGGAAATCGAAAATTATTTAAGTACTCTAACAGTGTAGAGACAGATGAAGTAAGCTTGTATAGAAAGTAATTCATTGAAGTCAGAATCATCTATACAAAGAAAAACATCTAATAATAATGGAAAATTCTGTCCATTCGTGATGAAGCAGTTTGGGATTTTTTTTTTTTTTCTGAGACAGAGTTTCGCTCTTGTTGCCCAGACTGGCCAGGCTGGCATGCAGTTGTGTGATCTCAGCTCACTGCAACCTCTGCCTCCCAGGTTCAAGCATTTATCCTGCCTCAGCCTCTTGAGTAGCTGGGACTACAGGCATGCACCACCACACCCAGCTAATTTTTGTACTTTTTTAGTAGAGACGGGGTTTCACCATGTTGGCCAGGATGGTATCGATCTCATGACCTTGTGATCTGCCCACCTTGGCCTCCCAAAGTGCTGGGATTACAGGCCTGAGCCACCGCGCCTGTAGTAATGTAGTGTATAATGGGAAATTTTTTTTTAATGCTGTGTTAGTTCATTCTCAAATGACTATATAGCTGCAACTGGGTAATTTATGAAGAAGAGCTTTAATTGCCTCACGGTTCTGCTTCTCCTTTAAATATCAGTTCTGACTTTAGGTCATTTCTTTGCTTATGTATCCCAGTATAGGTTGTTAGAAGCATCCAGGTCACTTTTTTTGGGCGGGGGTTGGTGGGGGCGGAAGAGAGTTGTGCTCTATTGCCCAGGCTGGAGTGCAGTGGCACAATCTCAGCTCACTGCATCTTCCGCCTCCCGGGTTGAAGCAATTCTCTGTCTCAGCCTCCCGAGTAGTTGGGATTACAGGCACCCACGACCATGCCTGCTAATTTTTTTTGTATTTTTAGTAGAGATAGGGTTTCACTATCCCTACCAGGCTGATCTTGAACTCCTGACCTCGTGATCCACCCACCACTTCTTGAATGCTTTGCTGCTTAGAAATTTCTTCCACCAGATACCCTAAATCATCACATTTAAGTTCAAGTTCCACAGATCCACAGGGCAGGGGCACAATGTAGCGCAGTTGTTCGCTAAGGCATAACAAAAAATGACCTTTTCTCCAGTCCCCAATAAGTTCCTCATTTCCATCTGAGACCTCCTTAGCTTGTATTTCACTGTCCATATCACTATCAGCATTTTGGTCACTACCATTTAAAACCAGTCTCTAGGAAGTTCCAAACATATCCTCATCTTCCTGTCTTCTAAGCACACACTCTCTCTTTTGCTCCTGCTTCCACCATGTGAGATACCTGGCACCCCCTTGCCTTCTACCATGATTGGAAGCTTCCTTATATCTCCCCAGAAGCAGAAGCTTCTATGCTTCCTGTACAGCCTGCAGAACTGTGAGCCAATTAATCCTTTTTTTCTTTATAAATTTTCCAGTCTCAGGTGTTTTTTTAGAGCAATACAAGAACAAAATAATACAAATGCATTCTACATTCATTTTTTTTGAACTAAAGGAAGTGATAGAGAAATAGAACATCTAATTCTTGGATAAAAATTGACAATGAGTAAGAGTTTTAATTCTTATTACAAGAGTAGGCAAAATTAGGAAATATGCTTTGAGACTAACATGTCAATGTTCTTTTCACCTAAGCGTTCTGTCCTCTGTTTCATTAGCGAGATCTGAGAATGCCTGTTCCTGCAAGAAGAAGGAGCAGTCCTATGTATCTGGACTGTAATGCTGAAGAGGGCCAAGTGGCTCCCTGTGAGTCCAGATGAAGGATATATTATTCAAGAGAAAAACTTGTAACTACTCTAAACTTAAGACAGATTTATTTAGTCAGCTGGGAATTCCAGAGACTCAGGCAGATACCTAAGAGCATGTTTAATTGCTCTAAGCCCCTGATTCCTGATTTCCTAATTTTATATGTATATAATGGTTATCAGTTCTGTAGAATAGTTTTATGGTAACTGACATTCTTTGTTAAAGCTTACTTTCTTACTTCTTTTCTTTTTTGGTGGGATTAGTTAGAAAATGATCTCAATACATGTTTCTATATACGTATGGATGTTTAGGCCAAAATAAAATTGGGTTCTGTGTTCTGGAGGTTATCAAAAAATCTACTATACTCTAGGTAGTTAAGTCTAGACTGTAAACATCAGGTTGTTAATATTTTAGCATATTAACACACTAAAATTATCATTGCTATATATGTTTCTTGAGCATCAGCATTTATATAGAAATAAATATTTATATTTCTATTTTTATCTTAGTTATTACATCTCTCCTCTCTTTCAGATTATGCTTAGAGGATTCTGCAGCAATTCTCGGTATTGGACATATTCAAAATCTCCTCAACTTATATCCTTCCCATCTATTGCCTTCCAGCTTTAACTCAGTTGTGCTCCCTTCAAACGTTTTACATGATTTGCGATGGTTACATGAACTCTGGGGAAGTGATATTTGCAACATCTCATACTTTATTCACTATGGCACTTTAGGAAACGAAATTGGGAAAAAGCTTCCAAAACATTATTCTAAAAAATGAATCTTATTGTGAAACTTCGGAGAAGTTTTCGAACATTGATTGTTCTCTTAGCTACCTTTTGCTTGGTGAGCATTGTCATTTCTGCCTATTTTCTCTACTCTGGCTACAAACAGGAAATGACACTTATTGAAACCACTGCAGAAGCAGAATGCACTGACATCAAAATTCTACCATATCGGTCAATGGAGCTGAAAACAGTTAAACCTATTGACACATCCAAAACGGACCCTACTGTCCTTCTCTTCGTGGAGAGCCAATACTCTCAACTCGGTCAAGATATCATAGCTATTTTGGAGTCCAGCCGATTTCAGTACCACATGGTTATTGCCCCTGGAAAGGGAGATATACCTCCTCTTACAGATAATGGCAAAGGGAAATATACTTTAGTTATTTATGAAAATATTCTGAAGTATGTCAGCATGGACTCATGGAATCGAGAGCTTTTAGAAAAATACTGTGTGGAATACAGTGTTAGTATAATCGGTTTTCATAAAGCCAATGAGAACAGCTTACCAAGTACACAATTAAAAGGCTTTCCGTTAAACCTTTTCAATAATCTAGCTCTAAAGGACTGTTTTGTTAACCCTCAATCTCCTTTGCTGTATATTACCAAAGCCCCCAAGGTTGAGAAAGGCCCTCTTCCTGGGGAAGACTGGACTATTTTCCAATATAATCATTCAACCTACCAGCCTGTACTTTTAACTGAATTACAGACAGAAAAATCCCTGTCATCCTTGTCTAGCAAAACACTCTTTGCAACGGTGATTCAGGATCTGGGGCTTCATGATGGAATTCAGAGAGTACTTTTTGGCAACAACTTGAACTTTTGGCTGCACAAGCTCATCTTCATAGATGCCATCTCCTTCTTGTCAGGGAAGAGGCTGACATTGTCCTTGGACAGGTACATCCTTGTGGACATTGATGATATATTTGTTGGGAAAGAGGGAACAAGGATGAATGTCAAAGATGTGAAGGTAAGCTTATTTATAGACAACATCGAAATTTGTATTTCAAAATATGGTACTGATAAAATATTACTAATATGATAGATTACTAATCCCTAAAGTTTTAAGGTGCAGTAGAGTTGAAATAAGATAGCCATTTAGAAAAATATTGAACCAAGACTTAACCATTCTTTACACACACATACACACACCAGAAGCTTCAGAATGGGACAGAGCTAAAATATTAAAATATCCCGAAGAGTTAGTGAACTTAATCTCTTTGCCTTTTTTTTTTTTTTTTTGGAACAGACTCTTGCTCTGTCGCCCAGGCTGGAGTGCAGTGGCATGATCTTGGCTCACTGAAACCTCCACCTCCTGGGTTTAAGCAATTCTCTGCCTCAGCCTCCCGAGTAGCTGGGATTACAGGTGCCTGCCACCACGTCTGACTAATTTTTGTATTTTAAGTAGAGATGGGGTTTCACCATCTTGGCCAGGCTGGTCTTAAACTCCTGACCTCGTGATCCACCCGCCATGACCTTCCAAAGTGCTGGGATTACAGGCGTGAGCCACTGCACCCAGCCTCCTTGCCTCTTCTTAAGTCTTTCCCATCCCAGCTAGAACCACTTAGAACTGCCTCCCTTATTATAGTACATGCTGCAGTTTGTAACAGTGAAACCAAGATAGTCATATAACTCTATTTCTGGATTATTACCCTGCCAAATCCTGCCAAACTCGGGTTTGAAAATTGTGGTGTAAATAGAAAATGGAGAAACAGCACAAGACCTTTCTATAATCTCAAACAAGCATAATATTTGCTCATATGAAATGTTCAGATATCTGAAAATATAGATATTAGCAAAAACAAATCATTTTATAGGGAATGTGGTATTGGATTAGCCTCAGGTAGCTTTCATTATTATACCTATTATTTATTTATTGCATTATTTGGGAAAACACAGCAGTGTTACTGGTAGCACTTCTAGGTTTTGATCAATTGACTGAATAACAGATTCAGCCTGTGATTGCTACTAAATAAAAATAAAGCCAATATGTTACACTAGATTAGGTGCACAATTCTAAAGATAATCATCTTTTAAACAATCTTGATGCAGTACTCTCACCTGATCTTTTACTTGTGACTGTCTCATCCTATGTATAACTAAATTTATTTTGTGTGCAAATAATTTTAGCAAACACATAAAAAATTAGAGGACACAACTAAGAATAATAAAGGAATCAAAGAGTGTTAAGATGTTATCGACATTTTTGGATCTTCTGTTAAAGTGTTTATCTTCCAAAGATAAAATTTGGATACTTCTTCAAAATAACAGGGTATTTTTTTCATCCTAAGACCTGATGGCCACTGTAAAGCAAAATGATTGAAAGCAGTAGAATAAGTTCACTTTTTAAAAACCTTCAAAGTATATGTGAACCAATGAACTCTGTTTTTAATAAGTTCCTATGAAGCACTGCTTGACTGTGACCCAAATATTTCATTTTGTGACTGTTAAGAAGAGATAAAGTGACCACAATTGAGTTCTATCCAGATTTTTCTCATTTTTTCTTTTACTTTTTTAGTATGTATTATTTCCTTTAATTAGTATAAATGACAGTTTTCTTTTTCTTTTTGAAATCATAGGCTTAACAAGAGGACAGTTACTTCAAAAGGTTCTTTGAGTGGTTGGTTCCTATCTTCACACGCTAAAAATATAGCATTTCCTAGTTTCAGGCTAAAGAACAATATGAGTTAAAAAGTTCTTTATACGTCTAAATGAACTTAACCAGCTCGAATTCAACTATTTCACTTTTTCTCAATAGAAAAACAAATTGTCACTCGCTGCTACTCAAAATAATATTCAAAAGTCACTGATGGCTATCTTAAGTGACATAACTCCAAATAGAATACAATAATTTAACAAAGGCTTGAGCAATATCACACATGGAGAGAGAATCAGAAAGGCTATGTGTGTGTGTATGTATTTATTAGTATGTGTTCATATGGATAGAATTATATCCTATATATTGAGTAATATATAATATTTATTTATGTACACATATTAATTGAACTGTGCTTTTGAAGAAAATACTCTTTACTGCCTCTTTTGTTGTGATTTCTGGTTCTCCCTCAGAATTATTTTTATTTTTAATTTTTAATTGACAAAAACAGTATATAGTTTTCATGTACAACATAATGTTTTCAAATATGTGTAAATAATGAAATGTTTAGATACAGAAAAATGACATAGGAATTAATTATCCCAGATACTTATCATTTTTGGTGAAAACACTTAAAATCTACTCTTTTAGTAATTTTCAAGAATATGATACATTGTTACTATTAGAATCTACTATAGGTTTCTTCAACTTGTTCTTCCAATCAAAATGAAATTTTGTGTACTTTAACCGAATCTCTCCAACCTCCTCACTCTCAACCTCTGGGAACTACCATTTTACTCTCTGCTTCTTTGAATTTAAATTTTTTGGACTCCTTAAAAAGTGAGATTATGTATTTATCTTGCTGTGCCTTGCTTATTTCACTTAACATAATGTCCTCTAGTTCATCCATGTTGTCACAAATTACAGAATTTTCTTCTTTGTAATGTCTGAATGATATTTCATTGTGTATATGTACCCCATTTTCTTTATCCGTTTATCCACTGATAAGATGCTTAGGCTGATTCTATATCTTGGCTATTGTAAATAATGCTTAAATGAACAAGGAAGTGCAGATATTGATTTGGTAAGTTGAATTCATTTCCTTTGATATATACCCAATAGTAGGATTGCTAGATCATATGGTAGTTACATTTTTAATTTTTTGAAGAATCTCCATATTGTTTTCCATAGTGGCTATACTGTTTACATTTCCACCCATGTATATGAGGGTTCCCCCTTCTCCACATCCCTGCCAACACTTATTATCTTTTGTCCTTTTGATAACAGCCATTCTAATAGGTATGATGTGATATCTCATTATGGTTTTGACACGCATTTCCCTGATAGTTAGCGATGTTATTTTTATAAACCTATTGGTCATTTATGTTTTCTTTTGAGAAATGTTTATTCAGGCCTTTTGCTCATTTTTAAGATGAGTTATTTGTTTTCTTACTATGAGATACTTGAGTTTGATATATACTTTAGTATTAGCTCTTACCAGATGTATAGTTTGGCAATTTTTCTCCCATTTCATATGTTGTCTCTTCACTCTGTTGCTTCCATTGCTGTATAAAAGTTTTTTGTTTGATGTAATTCCATTTGGTTTTTTTACTTTTGTTGCTTGTGTTTTTGGGTCATATCTAAAAATCTTGCCCAGACCAACATCATAGAAGTTCCCTCTATGTTTTCTTTTAGTCATTTTATGGGCTTAGATCCTACAATTAAGTCTTTCATCTATTTTAAGTTGATTGTTTTATATAGTGTGAGATGAGGCTCTAATTTCATGCTTCTGCCTATAGATATCTAGTTTTCCTAACACTATTTATTGAAGAGACTGCCCTTTCCCCATTGTCCGTTCTTAGAAACTTCGCTGAAAATCTATTGCCTGTAAATGCAAGAATTTATTTCTGTGTTCACTATTTTATTCCATTGGTCTGTGTGTCTATTTTTATGCTAGTATCATGCTGTTGTGATTACTATAGCTTTGTAGTATATCTTGCTTTGTTTTGTTTTCCTCAAGATTGCTTTGGTTATTTGGGATCTTTTGTAGTTTCATATACATTTTAATATCTTTAAAATTTTTTTTCTATTTTTGTGAAAAATGTCCTTGGAATTTTGATAGGAATTATATTGAATCTGCAGATCATTTTGGATATCATAGACATTCAACAATATTAATTTTTCTACTTCATCAGTGGGGATAAGCTTTCCATTTATTGGTGCCTTCTTCAAGTCCTTCAAGATTATTTTGTATGCTTTTCTCTTGCTGCTTTCAAGATCCTGTGTCTTTGATTGTTGACTCTTTGACTATAACATGTCTTAGTGTAGCCTTGTTTGGCCTTCCTCTGCCTGAATATTTGTATTTTTCCTTAGATTTGAGCAGTTTTATTCCGTTATTTTATTAAATAAGCTTTATGGCTTTTTATCTCTGTGTTTTTCTTGAACTTCTATAATTTGAATATTTCCCTCAGACCTATTAATGAATAAATATGAGAAATTTGAATGAAATTGAGAATTGAGCACTATTTATCTACTGTGTTACTTATATGTCCATAGAAAAAATATTCTAGTCACAGTTTTGCTTTTTGACTTTAGTTTTTGGACAAATATAATTTTGTGGGAAATAATTTCAATTATGTGCCAAAAAGTTTTGACAGTCTCATATTCTTCATTCTCATTTTTTTTTCTGGTAGTACAACATTAACACACTAGTGCACAAAGAGAATTTCATCCTCCTTCGAACTCTACCCCAATTCTAGAACAATGGTGTTGCATAGCTACCGACAATTTTCTATATTACTCTGAAATAGTATAAAAGAGGTGTTCAATAGGTATTTTAATAGGTATTTCATATATATTTCAATTCATATGAAATACCTATTTGAATTTGAAATTCAAATGTCATCCCTATTTCAAGGTATGAAAGAGGTATTCTGTTCCTCAATAAAACAAATTAAGGAAAGCAAGAGTGTTAGGGATAAAAAGTCTTGGTTATGTTTGTAACTGGACTCTTCCTTGGCCACTTCCACAATTAGACTGGAATAGCGAGAGCATTAACAACAAATTCAGACATAGCCTTATCCTCAGTACCACCTCCCTCTATCAATGTGTGTGTGTGTGTGTGTGTGTGTGTGTGTGTGTGTGAAGGCATACTTTCATTTGAACCAAATTTTCTATTTTGAGATAGAGATTCTGAATCATACTGTTAAAGAGTAAATACTTTTAAGGCAAAGAATATTAATGTATTGAAAAGAATACGAGTTTATTTTTATTTTTTATTTTTTTATTTTATTTTCATTATTAGTATTTTTTGAAATAGAGTCTTGCTCTATTTATTGCCCAGGCTGGAGTATAGTGGCACAATCTCAGCTCATTACAACCTCCGCCTCCTGGGTTCAAGCAATTCTCCTGCCTCAGCCTCCCGAGTAGCTGGGACTACAGGTGCACACCACCACGCCTGGCTAATTTTTGTATTTTTAGTAGAGACAAGGTTTCACCATGTTGGCCAGGCTGGCATCAAACTTCTGACTTCAAGTGATTCACCCACCTCGGTCTCCCAAGTTGCTGGGATTACAGGCATGAGCCACCGTGCCCGGCCAGAATACGAGTTTTTTGACTGAAGTTAAATGCTCATTATTTCTAATACTTAGATATAATTGGCCTAAGCTATCTACAATATATCTTTTTTTTGGAGAATTATTCATGCCTTATCTCATTTTATCATTCTCTTCTCCAACCAATGCTACTGAGATAAAAATCAATGTCCTTTTGTAAGGCAATCAAAATTAAATTCAGTTTCAATAACTTTCATTTGTTTATTAATAAAATTTAACTGTATACCTAAAAACTCAAGATATATAAGAAAGATTATTCATGTATATAAGCTCCTAGAAACTAATTATGTTTTTAAATATGGTGAAATATTATCTATCAATTAGGTCAGAGATATGGTCATGTTTTGACCTGTTAATATTCCTGTGGCCCTTAATGCCATCACCCTCCTCCCACCCTCCACCCTCCAGTATCTGTCATTCCCTTCTATGTGTCCATGTGTTCTCATCTTTTAGCTCCCACTTATAAGTGAGAACATTTGTTTTTTGCTTTTCTGTTTCCATATTAGTTTGCTAAGGATAATGGCCTCCAGCTACATCCATGTTCCTGCAGAGGATATGATCTCATTCTTGTTATAGTATTCCATGGTGTATATGTACTATATTTTCTATATCCATCCTACCATTAATAGACATTTAGATCAATTGCATATCTTTGCTATTTTGAAGAGTGCTGCAATGATTGTATGCATGTATGTGTCTTTGTAATAAAATGATGTATATTCCTTTGGGTATATATACAGTTATGGGATTGCTGGGTCGAATGGTAGTTCTGTTTTTAGGTCTTTGAGGGATTGCCACACTGTCTTCCCCAGTGGCTGGACTAATTTACATTCCAACCAATAGTATATAAGCATTCCTTTTCCTCCACAACCTCTTCTGCAACTGTTATTTTTTTAACTTTTATTTTTATTTATTTACTTATTTAGAGAAAGAGTCTCATTCTGTCACCCAGGTGGGGGTGCAGTGGCAAGATCTCTACTCACTGCAACCTCCACCTCCCAGGTTCAAGCAATTCTCTTGCCACAGCTTCCTGAGTAGCTGGGAATACAGACGTCTGCCACCACACCCAGCTTTAGTAGAGATGGGGTTTCGCCATGTTGGCTGGGCTGGTCTTGAACTCCTGACTTCAAGTGATCTGCCCTCCTCAGCCTCCCAAAGTACTGGGATTACAGGCATGAAGCCATCCTGACTAGTGTGAGATGATATCTCATTGTGGTTTTGATTTGCATTTCTCTAATGATCAGTGATGTTCAGTTTTTTCCATATGCTTGTTGGCCGCATGTATGTATACTTTTGAAAAGTGTCTGTTCATGTCATCTGCCCATTTTTTAATGGGTTGTTTGTTTTTTTCTTGTAAATTTGCTTAAGTTCCTTATAGATACCGGATATTAGACCTTTGTCAGATAAATAGTTTACAAAAGTTTCTTCCCATTCTGTAGGTTGTCTGTTTACTCTGATAAAACCAAATTTCTTATTTCAATGTTCTTTGTGAGCCAGCTCAAGTTTACATTTCAATATCTATCCTTCCCAATTCTCAATATGCACTGTTTTTTGTTAGACTTGCCCACTATATAGTTTTCAACTATGACTATCTCATGTCTACCATGACCTATTTTTCTTAGCTTCTATGCCTTTACTAAAATACTTTTCCTGAATCTACCCACATTTTAAGTTCTACTTTTTATAAGAATATGACACATCCCCTAATGACTCCAGCAGATGGTTATTTCTTTTTAACTTGAGTCCCTGCATAATCACTGACCTTAATTCTCAGTTAGCATCTTTATGTATGTAAGTCAACTCCAAAATTAAGAGGTGACAGTTTTTCTCATACATCTAGTTATGCCTCAAGGAATGTATTACACAACCTTACAAATGATTAAAAAATATTTAATTGACAATTATTATATTGTCTTTTGACTGGTGAGGGCAGAATCAATTAGTAACATAACTATTTACTTTCTTTTTCCTTTCTTTTTTTTTTTTTTTTTGAGATGGAGCCTCACTCTGATGCCCAAGCTGGAGTGCAGTGGTGCAATCTGGGCTCACTGCAAGCTCCACCTCCGGGTTTGTGCTATTCTTCTGCCTCAGCCTCCTGAGTAGCTGGGAATGCAGGCACTCACCACCACACCCGGCTAATTTTTTTGTATATTTTTTTTTTTTTGGAGACGGGGTTTCACCGTGTTAGCCAGGATGGTCTCGATCTCCTGATCTCATGATCTGCCCTCCTCACCCTCCCAAAGTGCTGGGTTTACAGGCGTGAGCCACCGCACCCAGCCAGAACTGATTTACTTTGTAAAGAAAGAATAATTTGAGGATAGTTTTGAACTTCATCTTGAAGCAAGTGATTTGTGTATTTTGCATATAAGACAAAAGTAGAAAACAAAATCTGTATTATAAACTTGGAGTCCAAAGCTAGCAGGCTATTTGGTTTGATTTTCCTTCCTACGTAGTGTTTTCAATGGATATGAACCTAGGCTGGTATTAAGGCTTGATCTAGATACAAGTAATTTACTGATGTCTTAACATGAACGTTTTCATGCCTTTATTTTACTATGTATTTTATGAGTTGAAAACCATAGGCTCAAAACTATAAAGTGAAAAAGTAATATATTGTACAAATTTGATGATGAAAACAAAGATGATAAGTTAACAGATATTAAAAAAAAACAGTTAATAGAGGGTCTTGAAAACACAGGGAAATAAGTTTCAGTTAGTTCCAACAGCCATTTGAAATCTTCTCTTTGTAGGGACATGGATGAAGCTGGAAACCATCATTCTCAGCAAACTATCACAAGGACAAAAAACCAAACACCGTGTGTTCTCACTCATAGGTGGGAATTGAGCAATGAGAACACTTGGACACAGGAAGGGGAACATCACACACTGGGGCCTGTCGTGGGGTGGGGGGAGGGAGGAGGGATAGCATTAGGAGATATACCTAATATAAATGATGAGTTAATGGGTGCAGCACACCAACATGGCACATGTATACATATGTGACAAACCTGCACGTTGTGCACATGTACCCTAGAACTTAAAGTATAATAATAAAAAAAGAAAAACAAAAAAAAGAAAATGATAAGGTTACTATATTTAAGAAGGACTCTTCCATTAGTAATGTAAATATCTGAAAAAAATTCCAGTCAAAATATGTTTAAGAATTATCATATCATTAAACAGGAGACAGGTTGCTGTGAACAGAAAAGAAGAAACCTATTATAAAATAAAATCTTAAAATTTGATTCCTAATTTGAATAAGGGTTGAATGAGAAAGAAAAAAAACCCTCAAGATTACTAAGTTTGTGTCTTTAGAAAATAAGACATTATTTATCCTATGAACGTTAGTACAGAAGATGAGAGGCTACACTGGTAAATGAAACTATTACTTTTCTATATTTTATGATAATAAATAAGTTTGTTGTATTTGGTAAACTAGTAGAAAAATCTGTTTTTAGAATATTTCATACCTCAGACTCAATAAGGTATGAATCATTTTCAGAGTTAGAGATAAACACAAAGTCTGGTTTGTGGTAAATGGAATCCAGATTTGATGCATATCAGCTAGTATAGATTTAGTAATGCAAAGGAGTCCAGGCAGCAAGAATTGGGTGGATGGCCCAGCCAGTCAAGCAAGCAGTATGTGAAAGTTGCTGGCAGTTTCTAGGTGGGTGACCCAGCATGCAATTGGCAAGTGTAGCATAAGACCTGGGCAATGGCCCGGGCTTGCGGGAATGAGCATTTATCCAAGATATTCGACAGTGGAGAGAAGGTACCAAATCTCTGGATTCAGTTCTATGGGCAGCAGTCATCTTGAGAAAAATGGCATAGACAGCAGTGGCTTACTCCTGGAGGAAATGTGGGATTGGATAATTACATCACAATGTGGAGTTTGACACAGGGCATACAACAGAGAATGTGGTAGTTAAGAGCTCAGTCACAGCAAGCCTGTGCAGGAGAGAGGAGCCATCAGCAATACTTCCCTGAAATGATGGTCTTGATATCCTGTTATAGAACTCCCTAGATCTCCCTTGTCAGGGAGGGATTACATTTAGAACATCATGAAATCTTTAGGTGCCCAGCTGTGAGAATTCAATGTACTATTTGAAAGTCCTCAGTTGATCAAGGAGAAAAACAGGCAGTATCAAAGGCTTATAATAAGAATGGTTTATATTCCATGTAAACAAAGAGTATCACTGTATCAATTAAATTGTTTTAGTAAGTAGAATTTTGCTTGTTTGAAAAGAGAAGCTCTATTTTCATGTATTTTGGCAGTCAGCAGTGACCTCAGAGAACCTCAAACTTACTGGCAAGAGGACAGTTACTGTACAGGATACAGTTAATCATAATTTTTCTTTTATTGAAAATATCATTGTAAGTAATCTAGGTTTTCATTTCTTCTGAATTATTTCAAGTAGCACCACACATTTAACTTTATCAATGGAAGGAAAAGTCATCTGTTTTAAAGAGATTCCTTTATGGAAGCAAATAGGGTTATTCTCCACTTAAAAAATGGCCAAAATTGTATAAAAGTACGTTTTAAAATAAGAATTAAAAAGTTGAGAAAATACATACCAGCAATACCTTTTCCTTTGTGTATCAGTCTTTATTATAGAGTTCACACAAATATGTAAAGTATTCAGTTCCTGATTTCAGTAGTAGAGACAGGACATATTCACAGTTATCTGCATTACAAGGCAGAATGCAATATATATCATGCCAACATGATTGTACACAATGGGGACCAAGACAGGGTGACAGTAATTCTTCCTCTAGGAACCAGGAGTGTTTAATGGAGGATGCGGTATTTGAGTCTTCTGCGATCACTGGACAGAACTGCAGCAAAGCTAGCTGGGCAGTGTATTCTAGGGCAGTGGATCAGCCTAAGCTCAGACTTGGCTGAAAATATCAGGACATTTTTGAGAATGGTAAGTTGCCTGTGTTAATTGAATTATAAGGTAAATGAGAAATAGTGGGACTAAATGTGGGTGCTGTTTGTGGCCAGAATATAAATCCCCTATTCTGTTATAGAACATTTGCCTTTATTCTGTTGAAAATAGGATACCACTGGAGTCACTCAGGATTTTTAAGCCAGAAAGTGGCATAATCAGAGTTGGAATTGAAGGAAAATATATTGTTTGAACCAGGGAGTTGTTTTGAGGAGACCAACTAAATAATGTTACAATAATAATCATACTAATGATTGTATCTTAAAATAAGGTATTCATTGAGCATATTAATATATGCTAAAATGTGCTAATCATTTACAAGCCCAAACAATATTAACTATATCCACTTTGAATGAATAAAATGAGGCTTAGCGATATTAAGATAGTTGTCTAATATATGGCTAATAAGTGACAGAACAAGGAACAAACCCAGAACTATCTGTCTTGAATGTTTAAACTTTCTTTTAAAAGACAAGGGCTTGGCTTGAGTTTGAATCTTAACTTCTGCACCTACTAGTTTACCTTAACCTAATCTCTTCAACCCTCATACCATATATCTGTAACACCAATGTAAAGAAACCCAATTCAGAATATTTTGGTGAGCATTAAAGAGATAAGGAGTGGAAAGTAGCTAAGACAGAGTTTGGCCGGTAAGATAGACTCAGCCCATCTTGGTGGTAAACAGGATAGAAAGGGAAAATCAGGAAAGTCCTCGCAGAAGTAGAATTGACAGAATTTGAATATGTACTCAATGGAGGAGCAAAAAGAAAGCTGGAAATACAATGTCATCACTATTGTTTTCAGCCTGGATGTGTTCATCAAAATGTATAGAATCAGACAGAGGTAAAGATGCTGGAAGGATGAGGAGTTTGATTTATGGTCTCATAATTTTAATGGGTTAAGGTCTAATGATTTAACATGGGCATCCATATTTGTCTTCTGAAACAATAAATGTAGATTTTCTGGCCCCATTGGGTTGGCAGTGTACATTTAGAAATCATCATGCTTAACACTTGCAATTTTAATGGTAATCACTAAATAGAAATATATCAAAGAAGAAGAAAAACAGATTGAATAAAGTATTTGCAATATTCGGTGATAAACCAATAACAAGTTAGTTTCACATAGAGGAAAAATGTCTCATGCACTGAGATAGTAGCCTCTTGTATGCCTTTCATTGGTTATAAGGAAGAAAGCATGAAAGCTCAGTAGGTACAATAAGTCCTCAAAGAAAGAAAATTAAAGGAATGCCTGACTCAAAAGAGAACAGTGTTTATGAAACAAGGAAATTACAATATTTATCTGGAATTTGGAATTTGGAACTCCTTTTTTTCCTTCCTATTTATGACTCCTTGATGAATAAGAATTTCAACATGAGTGCCTCCTACCATCACTGTGAGATGTACCAACTGATACTGTGTCACAAATATTCCTAAACTTAGAGTGTTGTATAGGGGTTAAGTGTCAAGACAACAAGGAAATTAAATCTTTATTTTAAGTTGTTCTGCCTAGAAATTATGATCGATTGAAACAATTTTATTTAGTTTTATGTGTTTATTTTCTTGAGGACGGAGTTGCAAAGATGTCTATTTTTTGTTAGAAACAAGTGGTTTATAGGCATGCTTTCATTTATATTTGTTTCCTGTGTGGCAACCAGCTATTAATTTTTTAAAATATATTTTTCAAAACAAGGCCTCTGACCATGTGAAGATTTTCTGCTCAGAATATTTTTACTGTTTTTAATGCAAATTAAATTTTAATTTAAAAATTGGACATTGCCTAAATTTATTAATACTCAAAACAAGCTACATAGTAATGGATGTAATACTAACGTTAAGTGCTGACTTTGGTTACTTTACAGTATTAGATAATTACGGAGCTGAGAGCAATTTCTTGAAACACCAGGGAAGAAGACAATTAATGTCCATGAGTTCCATTTCACTAGTCAAGTTGTAGCAATTGTATACGTGAGGAAAAGAAAGTATTAAGAAGTATTTTGGTAAAAAAAAAAAAAAAGTATTAAGAAGTATTTGGTAAGAAGCTAGCAAAGTCTGAGCAAGGTAAAAAAGCAATCTTTTATAAGAGTCCTTAAATCTTGTGGTTAATGCTTTAAAAGCCCTGGGGGAAGTCCACTGGGATATTTTCTGGTTGGTTTTCTATGCTTTGTCATTCTCTGTGGCGAGATAAATTGTAATTAATTCGATAATTAATTGGCTCAGATTATAATGAGCCTCCTCAGCTAAAGCCACTGTGTTCCTATTATGATAACCAGCAAAAGATACCACAAAAAGGTTTCATATCTAAAGAATGACTAAAGAGAAAAAGAAATAAAACAAAAATTTGCTATTTTCATGCTCCTTATAGAAATACACATGGTGCCCTGAAATAAATTAAATTATCATGGAAAATAGCAACTAGTTTACAAAACCCTGAGCAAGCTAGAATATATTTTCATTATAATTTAGAAAATAGTTTAAGCTGTTAAAGTAGTCATAGACATTGTGTTTTATTTTTATTCAACTCATCATTATTCATGTGTACTCTGAGCCTAGCTCTAGAGCATTGCTGGGATTGATGATTTCTACCCATCACTTTTTCTCCCCCAAATAAATCAAATAGTCTTCTGATGTCTTTTCTTTATTTTTATAATTTTGAAGCATTTCCTACATTCTAAAGAGTTTGTATAACAATTTCTATAACTTAAAAGATAATAATAAGAACAGTTTGGCACAAACCATTTAGTTTAGAACAGAGAATAATACCACCACCTTTCCAATCACGTCACTTTTTTGCTACCACTGGAGAGGCAACACATATCCTGAATTTCAAGTGTATCATATTCTTAGCTTTCTTGTTACTTGTATCACATAAGAAAGCACCCCTAAACAATAAATTGCTTAGTATCTAGATGTTTTAAATTTGAATTTATATAAATATGTTCCTACCATACACATTTTCTTCAAATTGCTTTTTCTCTTACTTTTACTCATATGGTTCACCCACATTGATACCTATAGCCCTAGTTTACTAAACTAATTTTCTTTGTAGTATTTACTGTCTCCAATGTTGGTATTGTCAAACATTAAAATTTTTATATTTTCTTGATTATGTGGATGATTAGCTATTCTTGTATTTAATGACTATTTCTTTTTTATGTAGTTTGCATACTCTGTATGCCTTTTTCTTGTTTTAATTTAGAATTATTTTATATTTTATATTAATTTTTTAAAGTTCTTTAGATAGTCTGCATGTTAATGCCTGATATGCCTGCAGATATCTTCTCCTAATAGTATATTTCATGTCTTTTTATATCTTTTAATGATGATATTTGATTCATACAACAACTTAATTTTATTGTAGTTAAATATATCAATATGATCATGCATCGCTTGTGGGCATTTTTTCATATGTATATTTTGTCATCTCTAGAAGTTTGTATACTGGCCTTATTTATTATTTAAAGATCTTCTAAAATGATCTGAGCCTGAAAATTTAATTTTGAAATGTGTTAAAATTACTTAGTTTGCTTACGGTTTATTCTTTGTTGTTTTGCTTATGGTATATTCTTTCTCTTACAATCTTTATGAGTTATTTGCAGTTTATATTTTCAAAAAATATTTCAATTGCCTTGCTTAAAAATTCTAGTTTTGAGTTGTTCATAACAGATCGTTATGATACTTTAAAACTCTCTACCCATTGACTATGTCACATTTTCTTTTTGAGTGTTGTTCATTTTTGTTTTCTCTCCTGATTGTTCTATTTGACAGAAATTGGCTCACTTCATTTTCCCTTTTCTTAATCCTCACTATTTTGCCTTCCTTTTCTGTTTCAATGTTTGCTTTTTCCTTTGTGCGTTCGTTCCTTCTATAATTTTTATTTTATTCTGGTATTCGTTCCATGTCTTCCTAAAATATATGATTAACTAATGAAGTGTCACTTTTTTCCTCTCATATAAGCATTTAATATCATTTATTTAAAGATTACAATTTCAACTAAGTGCGCCATGCTTTTTTAAAGTAGTTTAGCTATTAGCCTGCAATTTTGAACACTGTCTACTTTTTTTAAAATTATACTTTAAGTTCTGGGATACATGTGCAGAATGTGCATGTTTGTTACACAGCTATACATGTGCCATGGTGGTTTGCTGCACCCATCAACCTGTCATCTAGGTTTTAAGCCCCGCATGCGTTAGGTATTTGTCCTAATGCTCTCCCTCCCCTTGCCCCTCACCCCCTGACAGACCCCAATGTGTGATGTTCCCCTCCCTGTGTCAATGTGTTTTCATTATTCAACTCCCACTTATGAGTGAGAACATGTGGTGTTCGGTTTTCTGTTCCTGTGTTAGTTTGCTGAGAATGATGGTTTCCAGCTTCATTCATTTTCCTGCAAAGGACATGAACTCATTCTTTTTTATGGCTGCATAGCATTCCACGGTGTATATGTGCCACATTTTCTTTATCCAGCCTATCACTGATGGGCATTAGGGTTGGTTCCAAGTCTTTGCTATTGTAAATAGTGCTGCAGTGAACATATGTATGCATGTGTCTTTACAGTAGATTGATTTTTAATTCTTTGGGTATATACCCAGTAATGGGATTGCTGAGTCAAATGGTATTTCTGGTTCTAGATCCTTGAAAAATCAGCTCACTCTCTTCCACAATGGTTGAACTAATTTACACTCCCACCAACAGTGTAAAAGCATTCCTATTTCGCCATTCTAACTGGCATGAGAGGATATCTCATTGTGGTTTTGATTTGCATTTCTCTAATGACCAGTGATGATGAGCTTTTTTTCATATGTTTGTTGGCTGCATAAATGTCTTCTTTTGAGAAGTATTTGTTCATATCCATCACCCACTTTTTGTTGAGGTTTTTTTTTCTTGTAAATTTGTTTAAGTCCTTTATAGATTCCAATATCTTATTTCAACGTACCCAAATATAAATTATTCTAAACTACTAATTGAAAGAAGAAAATTAGCTCATTTTCTTTCTATAATGTCATTTGTGTAATTTAAACAATTATTTTAATAATTTAAATATTTATAAATGCCATGTTGGGACTACACTGAACAAAGTAACTTTGTGTATCTCTCTGTGTGTGTGTATTTTTGTGTGTGTAAATGTTCATTTGAAATACTGCTGCTAGAAAAAAAGGTATCATTATTACATAAACTCCCAAATTTATACAGTCTTCCCAAATAATATTTAACATATACCTAAGGTGGACCATCACAATTAGTTCCCTATTACTCCTTGCATTCACGACATAAATTTTAAAGTATAATTTATTTTAAATATTGAAACTCTATCCTACTTGAATATTTAATGCAAATTTTAGTTCAGGTATGTACAGCTATTTTAAATTTTAATTTTGATTATAAGTCTCTCACAGATTATCAGTAATAGTTTACTTAATTTCAGTTAGAGTTTTTATGATGCTTAAAGACTACTACATTGACCTCTCAAAATGAAAATGCATTTTTCATTTTCACAATGTAAGAGAAGTTATAGAAATCTACAGTAAATAGAGTTAATTCCTTTCTTAGAAACTTTTGCCAAATTGAGACGTCAGAATGTTTCTGCTGAGAGTTGCTCACCCTAAAACCCATAAACTTTTTTTAGGCTGCACAAATGAAGAAAATACCTAGCAACTTTTGTAGAAAGAAGGAACACATTGATTGGCATCCATATAGCACTTACCCTACAGTATAAATTAATTCCCCTTGAATGATTTTTATGCCCAAATAGCCACTATTTATTACTGCACAGTATTAGTCTCTGTAGGATATAAACAATGAAGGCTTGTTTTTATGTAGCAATATGGGGACAGTGGAATGGGAACTATCTGAGAAAACAGAAGAAAACCAACATTTAAAAATAACAGGGTTGCAGAGGTTTAGTGGGAATAACCCTCAAGGTAGGAGATGCCAATTAGTTCCTATACTGAAGCTTTAGAGAAAGCTAACCTAGTAAGACTGAGTACCAGAAACACTATTATAAAAGTTATAAGAGCTATTGCAACTTCTCCTCATGTGTCTGTGTGGAATTTCTTTCCCTTAGTTGCTACTAATTAAAAAGTTTAGAAAACCTTGAAATGACTTGTCTTACTTCTAAGGCTAGTGGAGAATAGAGGAGCATGTGAATGTACCCGCTTTTTAAAAAAGAAACCAAGATACAACATTGCAAAGTGAAAGACTAGAAAAAGCGGGTGAAAAGATAGATGGTCTGTATGAAAAAATGTCTCTAGAAGAATTTTTTAAAGTAAAAATAATAGAACTCCTTGGGTTAATAATTTTGTTCACATCTTTGAGATTTTCCCAGATGTAGGTTCTTAGTGCACATTTGTATTTATTCTCAGCTCTCAAGCCTGCAGAAGGCCAAATGTATTTCTTTGTAATTCTCCTTGTAAAATATTACATCCAAGGATAGTCACATGTGTACCATATGAAACCCTTTTCCATATGAAGGTAATCACAGTGTGGAGAGGAGATATTTTACATGTCTACAAATATGGAGATGGGGTTCTGTAAGCAATGAGACAAAAGGCAACTTTCATTTATTTCATTAGATTGTATTGTTCATTCCATACCTAACTTGATGTCCCTTCCAATCCATTTCTGATCTGTTTTCTTTGGTTATGATTAATTCTCATATTACCATCTTGTTGGTACAATCAGAATTCAGTTGATTGCTTTGTTTTCTTTTGGTTCTTGGGGATAAAGTTATTACATTTTGGAGTTACTCATCATCCCACTAAGGAATGTCCTACTACTTTTCTGTTCAGTGCTATGTGATAATAGAAAGATATGAGTGCTTGGTTCTTGACCTCAATAAATCTAATTTTGAGCGTGTGTGTGTGTGTGTGTGTGTAGCTTCAGAACTCTTTCCACAGTTTCAGCTATTCCCATCTATTCTGACTCTATGAAACCATTTAATTTTTTTAAATAAAAAAGCACAATTAGTTTTACTACCTGCTAAGATTATATAATTTAATGCTAAGCTTTTCTTACTGCTCTATCTTTTAAAAAATAATAAAAGTTTGGAGCTCCTGTGGAGTACAATTTCACTTTGTATCATTAATACTGAAAGGAAAGGAAATTGAAAGAGACCTTGAAATTGAAACTGGTTCTGAAAACGTTACTTTCAAACGTTGTTGCCTTTACCTCAAAGTAGGAGAAATCAGTTCAAAGCATTGTGTTCTATAGAAAAGCACATCTTTATTTTAAATGTCTTAAAATTTAAAAAAGAAAAAGAATGGAGGGAGAAAAGTCAAACTATATTCTAAAAATTCAGTATAAACAGTAACATTTGTCAGGAAACAAACATAATTGTTTACATATTGGAAAACAGCACATGGAAAGAAGATAAAATATCATGCTAGGATATTTAGCTCATCCAAACTTAAAAAGCAGTCAAATAATGATTAACTTGAAAGCCCTTGTTGTAGTAATAAACCCATTACAAAAATTGTCAGATCTGCTGCATTTCCATTGGCAATGGTATGATTGAAGTTGCTTTGCTATCCAAATACAAGTACAAGAGTATACACTTAGGGTAATAACATGATTGAATATCATTAACATTATACAAGGAATTTTTAAAAAGTCACATTCCTCAGTGACAGTAATGGCTTAGGTGGTTGGATAGCTATGAAAAGGTAAAAGTATCATTTCTCTGTGTTTACAGAGGAGACACATTGCCTTTGTGAGCTCCACACTCATTTCATTTTAAAGAAATATAAATACTTTCTGGATTTTTTTTTGTCAGGGATATTTCATTAACAGAACGTGAAATAAATTCAAAGCCATTTTGCATTTTCTATGTTGACTTCCAAGTGGCCTTTCATGATTTTAAAACATATATACATATACACATGCTTACAGATATACATATTTACATTTGCCTACTAGTTTTATTAATCTTTAATATTCCATACTTTTTATGAGCCTTGCAACAGTGATGTAATATCATGCACACATAGTATATATATTATTGTTAAGCTTACATTCAAAAATAGATATGATTTAATCTATTAATTTCATCCATTATGGAGATAAATAGAAATTTCATATCTGAACACTGCCCTTTTTGGTGTGTGTGTGTGTGTGTCTGTGTGTGTGTGTGTGTGTGTGTGTGCGTGCGCGCGCATAGCTAAGTGGAAAATTTCTATCTACAAATAACAAAGCCAGATACGTGTATAAAATCACTCATTCGAGTACTAAGGCTGAATCGATGTGTACTATAAACTAAGGTTCAGTTATAAACGTTAGAAATAATACAGAAATATAACCAACATTGTCTGATGTCTGCCAATAGTACTTTCAGGTTGGCGTTTTTCTGCAGGCCGCTCATGGGTTGCTATATTGCTGGGCAGTTCTCTTTCTTCTCTCTCTCCTCCTCTCCTTTCCTCATTCTTCTTCTCTTCTCCTTCCCCTCCGCCTTTTCATCACTCTCTTTCTCCCCTCATTTTCTCCTTCTTCTCTCTCTCTGGCTCTATTTCTCCTTCCTCCTCCCAGTTGCTTAATGTTTATACTAGAATGCCAGTTTGAAATAATCTGTTACCAAGGAAAATTCAAAACCTCTTTGTTTAGCTATCTTCTCTTCCTTTCCAGTCTTTGCACTTCTGCAGGCAGACTACTGTACCACTGTACCTCCATTGATATATTTGCTAACCACGGACCATTTACTCCAGAGAAAAACATTTCTTATAACCAAAAGAAGCATCAGCCTCTGGGATTATATAATGTCGAATTACTTACATATGTAAATTCATCCTGTTTTAAGTAACTACAGTGCACGAGCATGTGTGTTTGGGGAAATGTGTGAAAGAGAAATAGAAAGAAAAAATCCAACAAAGTGAAAAAAAATTATCCAAAATAATGGTCCTTTTTCTTATCAAAATTTGTTATTACTGTTGTTATTACTAGGAATTACTACAACATAGTTTTCAAAATTGATCTCTGACCGTAATCATCCAAAAACATGAAGGATTTCTTTTTCTATAATTTAAATTTCATAAAAGAACATCAATTGGTCTTTGGAAATAAGGAAACCATATTAATGTGAAGAGTCATGGTCTTGACAGTCTATAAACTGTGCTTAAATCATAGTAAAAAATAAATATTTTTTTCTGAGCATGACCAAAAATGCAGGGAAGAGTTTGGTTTTATGGAGAAACAGTAGTTTCTAATAAAAGTTGGATGGTTCATTGTGAGAGTGGCATTCTATCATGCACTTGGTAGAGGGAATCTGATTTCAAGTTTATTTCCTATGGACAATGAAATGGCCTTTCACAATGCTTTATGAAATTACAAATCATTTCAGTTGTTCCCTGGTTGAGAAACTTAAATTAAATGGAAAATAACCTACAATCAACAGTTGTTTGAAACTAAGTTAGCTCTATCAACATCATCATCACTCTTACATGATTACAAGTAATTTTGGAGCCTATAGGTGTTTTACTCTTTATATTATAAGCTAATACTATAAATGTTTTTGAGACAGGGTCTCACCCTGTTGCCCAGACTGGAGTGATCATAGCTCAGTGCATCCTGGGCCTCCCAGGCTCAGGTTGATCCTCCTAACTCAGCCTCCCAAGTACCTGGGACTACAGGCATGAGCCATCATGCTTGGCTCATGTTTATATCTTTTGTAGAGATGAGGTTTCACCGTGTTTCCCAGGCTGGTGTTGAACTCCTGAGCTCAAGCCCTCTACTCGCCTTGGCCTCACAAAGTGCTGGAATTACAGGTGTGAGCCACTGCGCCTGGCCTAATAGTATAATATACTCATAATGCAACTTAATATTAATTATATTATTAGTCATGCCCTTATTAGTATTTTTCAAATTTGAACATTTTACAAGTTTCTTTTAAAAAATATGACACACTGTGATAATTTAAATCTAATCTGATGAATGATATTGCTGCTTAAATTAAATGTTCCCCACACTGTGAGTAACATGAACAATGAATATGGGATTATCTGCTGCACAGAGATTGATTACAGTTCAGCTTTCTTATACTTACTCTTTCTGGCTCATTTGTATATCTTGCTGGTCTTTAAGTGGTGCCAGCTTACCCCTTATCTATCATCCCTCTATTGTTTCTCATTAACCTACAGAGTCAAGTATTACTTTGCACAAATTTGATTTAAAATACAGACTCAAATTAAACATTGAAATCACCAGCATTGAGCCACAGTAATAAGTTAAAAAGGCCCCCAAATCTATTTGGACTCAATAACCGATATGATCAATGACAACTTGAACTCAGGTTAAAGTTGCTTTCACTTAGTTTGCTATCAAATGAATAAACAACAAAATGGTTTATACATATCAGTAACACAAGCATAAAGATACAACTTCCTGTTTATTCAAGGGTGTGTGCCAACTTTATATTTAGCAACCTAACAATGGAATAAGCCAGTGATCCCCAATCTTTTTGGCACCAGGGACCAGTTTCATGGAAGACAATTTTTCCACAGACGAGAGGTAAGAGGATGGTTTTGGGAGGATTCAAGTACATTACATTTATTGTGCACTTCATTTCTATTATTATTACATTGTAATATATTATGAAATAATTATACACGTTACCATAACGCAGAATCAGTGGGAGCCCTAAGCTTGTTTCCCTGCAACTAAATGGTCCTGTCTGGAAATGATGGGAGACAGTGGCAGATCATGAGGCATTAGATTCTCATAAGGGGCAGACAACCTAGATTCTTCGCATATACAGTTTACAATAGGGTTCACGCCCCTATGAGAGTCTAAGGCTGCCACTGATCTGACAGAAGGTGGCGCTCAGGTGATAATGCAAGTGATGGGAGCAGCTGTAAACACAGATGAAGCTTTACTGGCCCACTGCTCACCCTCTGCTATGTGGCCTGGTTGCTAACAGGCCACAGACTGGTACTGGTCCATGGCCCAGGAGTGGAGGAACCCTCAAATAAGCAACCTTCCATGTCAAAAGATGGGTTCTGGATTTTCTTAATGTTATAAAACCATCTGCTAAGGAGTAGGAACCACATCAGGAAACAAGGACCTAAAATTTCAGGATAATACTAACATATAAGGAAATTCTTGATCTGTAATTGTCAGGTCTATACAATAAACTCATAGTGCATCACTGACTGCCATTGGTGTTCCTCTGGAATGGTCTACAAAGGAAGCTGCATACACCCCCATTGAAATGTCAGAAGAAAATATTAGCATTTCTGCTCTTTAGGCTTTATCTCACTTTTCCAATAACTATATTTTGTCTTATATATGTTAAAATCTATATAAAATAAAAATATTGGTGACAATATTTCTTCATTTAACATAAGCATTGCACTTTTTATGATTACTTCTTTAAAACATAAAATTTCTTATTGTATGTGTGTATAATTTAGAAGTTGTGTGCCCACTAGAGTA
Organism: Pan troglodytes; assembly: GCF_028858775.2. Lineage (NCBI taxonomy): Eukaryota > Metazoa > Chordata > Mammalia > Primates > Hominidae > Pan > Pan troglodytes. Next base: position 116,544,359 of record NC_072401.2, on the reverse strand, counting down.
AATATCCAAAGATTTATTCTCATTTGAAAAATACTGCTCTAAGTAAATACACCAAGTCATAAAGAAAATAATTCAGTTCAGCTAGTTTCTGTCTAATAGTTCTTCCTTATTTAGTTAAACTGATATGCAAGAACTCCCTCCAGTGATTGCTTGCCTCATGATAGATACAGAAGTTCTGTTTCTTTGTCTAGTTTTCCAATAATTCTACTATTGAAAATAAGCCTGCCATATATTATCTTCTTATAATATGTTATATCATTTTTAGGTAAATTATGTTTTAAATATTGTAAATATTTATTATTCAATATTACAAAATTTTAAAACTTTAATAATTTGGGTTATTTTCTTCCTTTGAAGGACATCACAGTGACCTATTATCATTTAGAGATATACAGTGGGTAACATGCTTAATAGATACAAAACTCTTTACTAAGAGCCAAAGTGATTAAGATCCATTAGGTTTCTAAACATATGTAATAGTGTGGAATTACTAAACAAAAAATAACCCTTTAGATTTTTAGATACATTTCTTACACTCAGTGTAAGAAGAGGTAGTATGATTGTCATAACTGTGTTGTTACAGGAAGGTAGAGAACAGTAGAATGTTGATCAAGGAGGTCAGAAGTTCAGAGACATTTTTAGGGAACCATATACATCCCAAGTCATGGTCCTTCTCTCTCTGAGTTGACTGCTTTATTTTCCTGCACAGTGTAAAAACATGTTAGGACGGTAGTTATTGTAACACATTTTGGTGAATAGTCTAACAGATTTTTCATTCCTAGGAAAGTTGTCATATCTTTGAGCATCATTTTGTATGTGACTGTGTTTATCATTCAAACATCAAAAGTACAGAAGCATATAGTAAAATGTCCCCAGAGTGCAAGGACTGAGAATTTAAAGGCCAGTGAAATTGCACAGGAAAGGGTGTGGCAGGAAAAAGGATATATATGCAGGAGTATATACTTTATATGAACTTATATAAACTAGATGAAGAGGTTTGGGAATTTGATAGCATTAGGTTTCAGAAAATTATTTAAATGTAAAGCCCTGAGACAATTATCTCATCCTTTAAAAGAAAAAGTCCATCCTATTTAAGTACATTGAGTATGTTTTTCTGAAATTCCATTACTAATTCTTTACTAGTGTTAAAATGTTCATCACTGGTTACTATCTAGATTTCTTCGTAAATAAGACAACACAATTTTATTTAAATTGCCTGTTTCAGCTGTGTTTGTTGCTCTCTGGGTCTGAGAGAAACATGTTTCATTCAGTTTTACTTTCAGTCAATACATTATGTCTCCCATAACATATTGTGGTGCTTCCATTTATTGATATTTCAGCACATGCTCGCCACCCTAATTTTTCCAAAAAGTCTTATTTCCTTCTAAACATGTACCTTTTGTTCGAGGAATGAATAAAATTTTGAGAAAAAAATATTTGTTATTTTCCCTTTAACGTGGTTTACATTTGTTGTGTGGCTTTTCTGCAGCAGAAATCACAACAAAATTTACAGTGACTACTGTTTTTTCATAAATATCTTCCTCTAGACAGGTACTTAATAATTAGGCTCACTGGGCTAGAATGAAGGTGTTAACATGGTACAGTGTTTCTAGAATTAACTGAATATTTGTTGAATTAATGAATGAAGGAGTGAGTTGTATTAGTCTTTTCTCATGATGCTAATAAAGACATACCCAAGTAATTTACAAAGGAAAGAGTTTTAATTGACTCACAGTTCCACATGGCTAGGGAGGCCTCACAATCATGAAAGAAGGCAAATAAGGAGCAAAGTCATGTCTTACGGGAGGGCAGGCAAGAGAGCTTGTGTAGGGGAACTGCCCTTTATAAAACCATAAGATCTCTTGAGACCTATTTACTGTCAGGAGAACAATACGGGGAAGACTCGCCCCCATGATTCAGTTACCTCACACCAGGTCCCTCCCACCACACATGGGAATTATGGGAGATAAGATTTGGGTGGCAGCACAGCCAAACCATAACATGAATGGATAGGTGAATAGAGTACTTTATCCTGACACACTACAAGGATGAAAATTTGTATCTACCTCTTTTCATTATGTATCTTCTGAAAGTAAAAAAGTTTTAGGAGTTAAAATGGTGTTTAAATCTAATTGTCTACTGACATTGCTGGCTTGTGGAACAACCAACACACAACTGCTGATTTTAAAAGAAATTCCGATGGAAGAAAAGTGTTTCTGTTTGAATTTATGTAAATATTAATTCAATCTATCAATATTCGGGAAGCTCAAGACCAGTTTAAATATATAATACTATTTAAAAATAGACAAAAGATCTGAACAGATGTTTCTTAAAAGAAGACATACAAATGACCAACAGGTATATGAAAAAGTGCTCACATCACTAATCATCAGAGAAATGCAAATCAAAATTACAATGATATATCATCTTACCTCAGTTAAAATGGCTTGGATCAAAATCTGATGTGGATATGTCAATATTTTTCATTAAAACTTTTCTGAGAATGTAAATTTTGTTTGTGAGAATGTAAATTCTGTATTGTGAGAATGTAAATTAGTACAAACACTATGGAGAATAGTGTAGAGGCTCCTCAAAAAACTAAAAATAAAACTTCCATATAATCCAGCACTTCCACTACTGGGTATATATCCAAAAGGAACAAAATCAACTATTGAAAAGATATCTACACTCCCATGTTCACTGCATTATTCATAATAGCCAAAATATGGAATCTACCTAAGTTCTTACCAACAGATGAATGGTTAAAGAAAATGTGCTACATATACACAATGAAGTATTATTTGGCCATAAAAAAGACTGAAATCCTCCCATTTGCAGCCACATGGATGGAACCAGAGGCTATTATGTTAAGTGAAATAAGCCAAGAACAGAAAGACAAATATTTCATGCTTTCACTCATATGTGGCAAATTAAAAAGTGGGTTTTTTGAAGATAGAGAATAGATTGGTGATTAAAAGAAGCCAGGAAGGATAGGAAGGATGGGAGAATTAAGGGAAAGAAAAGAACGTAAATGTGATTATTACTACTTAAATGTATACTTCAGAAGGGTAAAGGTGGTAAATTTTGTATGTATATTTTACCGCAATAAAAAAACAAAATAAAAAATGTAAAATTTACAGATGTTTATCCTTTATATGCACTTAAATAAACGAGATGAAGACACTGAAATTTGAACCACTGTTGAGAATACATTAAAAACTGAATAAAATCATAAAGGCAGGCCATAGTTCAATAAAATTAGGAAATATAAACAATAATCAACTGGCATGGAAAAAAGTAAATATTGAAAGGTAGTAAGCAATTTCTAGTTCACTAAAATCTTACAATTTTAAATAATTCTATCTGGAACAATTGTTTAACTTGAAACTCTTACAATGTAACTAAAATGCATACAATCTAAATAAAATTCAGTATGTCACTCTGAGAAGCTATTTTCACTGGTTAATCCGGGGATTTTCTCCTGGAATAGAGTTCTCTGCACTACAAACCCATAATGTTTTTATGTTTGAAGAAGATTGTAATTCATCAAGCCACATATAAAGTACTTATTTCTATAGTCATAAGAATTTAATGCAGTACAAAGTCTCATGTACTTAAAATAGTAACTAATGATTGCTCTTTTGGTGGGAAACATGCAAATGAAGACTGAATTCTTTATGACCTCACAAACTGTGCCTGTTTCCTCCCAGTTGTACCTGCTAAGATTCATGAACACAATAACCCAGCAAGATAAGAATGTTACAAACTATAATTCCACTCTATTTGTTATTGAAGATGAAAACAAAGTTTCCCATAAAACAAAGTTATTACTTCTTTGAAATCTAGAATCACACTTGTGGAGCATAGCTAGAAATTTTAATTCCCCATAAATGCCATGAATATTTCTGGGCAAATTCTGGAGTATTTAATTCCATTAAAAACCAATAGTCTTACATTCTAAACAGCAGTGTGTGTGTGTGTTGTGGTGTGTGTGTGTGTGTAAAGCTTCATTTTCAAAGCAGTACTTGGCAAGGAGGCAGGTATAATTTATGATTGATTATATAGATTCTTACCTGTTTACATGCATTAGGTCACTTTGCAATATTTGTAGATGATGCTTTCAGAAAAGTTTTAATGAAAAATATTGACATGTTTGAGGATTCTGATTATCCAGGGCATTGAGATAGAACAGACCAAAACTATTACCATTAAGGATATTTATGCATATACAAGAATAAAAGTTTGAGAATTCACTCAATTTGTGTTCTTATGGGAAAGAAAATGTAAACTGTATGGGGATTGGTAGGAATACATAACATGAAAGCAAGATATTAAAGTAAAGTTATCAGGTGAGAGATTTAAAAAAAGGCAAGGACTCATGATAATCAGAAAGGTCTGGTTTTGGTTCTTCCTCTGACAGAATTTTAGGCAATACCCTCTCATTAATATTGCTAGGTCTTCATTTGTAAAATGAGGGTAATGAACTAAGGTGCCTTAATGGGCTATAAGGCCTTCTGTGAAACTACGAATTGATTATTTTGTGTGGATGTAACCAAGATAGCACAAAACATATGTTTTACATAACCTGAATTTTAAACTTCCCACTTGAATGCCATAACCTCATATTTTCTCTCCAATACCCCAACTCCAACAACTTTTACGTCACTGGCCCTCATCATCCAAATTGTCTCATTTTCTGATTAATTCACTATAGATTTAATCCCTGCTCTACACCTTTAATCATTGCCCTTCTCTCACAGGGCAAAACTCCTTTCCATTTAAGTCTAACTCTCCAGTTACTCCGTATGCAACTTCAGTTGCTGAAATATATTAGAGAAAACAAACAATTACATATTGGTTCAATTTAAAGTGATTACTTTTTTACCTGGAAAAGATGTTTGGTCTGGAATGCTTGGTCCCCCTACATGATTATCCTAGTGTAGGGGTCTACCAAACAACTGGTTTATGTGTAACCCTAGAGGTACACAAAGACATTTCTAGCAAGGGCATAGTTTTAAGCTAATCAATGACATAATCCTCAATTTCCTATGTACTTCTTTCTATACATTATCTGCTTGAGAAGGCACCCGAGATCCTGACATCTTACTGGTCTCTTTTTCCACTTTCTCTTTAATGTTTGCCCTTTTCCCAATTTGCAGAAGACACGTTATTTCTCATCAAGCCAAATTTTACCATGCTGAAGGTTTATCATCTCTGGGCTGCGAAACAAAAGTTTCAAAATGTTGTTGATAGAATATACTGACTGTAAAGATGAGGCAACACATTCTGTTACAAGTCAAGTGGTTCTAATTACTGCTTTCAACAAAAATAATTGAACATCCTCAATCATGCATTAGAGAGAAAACATAGTAACCATGAGAAAGCACTCTTTAATATTCACAATATTTATGTTGTTTTTCTCCTACAATTATTTCACTAGATTTACTGCACGCACAAAAATTCATAATGTGGGCCGGGCGCGGTGGCTGACACCTGTAATCCCAGCACTTTGGGAGGCCGAGGAGGGCAGATTACTTGAGGGCAGGAGTTCAAGACCAGCCTGGCCAACATGTTGAAACCCCGTCTCTACTAAAAATACAAAAAATTAGCCGGGTGCAGTGGCACTTTCCTGTAATCCCAGCTACTCTGGAGGCTGAGACAGGAGAATCGCTTGAACCACGGAGGCGGAGGTTGCCATGAGCCCAGATCACGCCACTGCTCTCCATCCTGGGCCAACAGGTATATGAAAAAGTGCTCAACATCACTAATCATCAGAGAAATGCAAATCAAAATTTTTACTGCACGCACAAAAATTCATAATGTGGGTCGGGCACGGTGGCTCACGCATGTAATCAAGCCTTAAAAATTCTCGTAGACTGAGGTGGCATTACTAATAGTAAGATTTTTGATCAAAATGCAATAATCTGCAAACTTTCCAAAGGAATTAGTAAACATAAAATGTTTTATTCGAAACGAGTCTCTTGAAGAGGCTGAATAAGGATTTTTTTCAATAAGTGTATATTTTCATGAATGAATTTGACATATGAAAAGGAAGTTCAGCACCAATTTTCTTTCAATGATTTGTTTTTATAAATGTAAATGCTAAAAACCTTGTTTTTCTAACTAATGTGTCAGAGTAGAAGTTTTCTTTTGGTAATTTTTTCAGTTCTTTTAACTGCTTCAAAATAGATGCTTAAAAAGTCTGCATGGCTATCCCTCATTAAAACAAACAAAACAAAATTAAAAACCTTAAAGACCTATCAGCTAAAAAGTTTGTCAGGTCTGGTGCTGCTTCAGGCAAAAAAAAAAAAAAAAATTATAAACTTCCTGCTGTATAAGAGGATGTATTACCCAGTCATTAAATTTGTCTCTTAGTAAGTTTCAGGAAAGAATACAAAATAGCTTTTACATACTTATCAAATAACGACACTGCATGTTAAGAGTTTCACATAATGGCACCTAATTTAACCTCATACATTTAAAAAAGGTTGAAAAAAATCAAATATTATTAATTCTATTACAATTTGACAAGTCATTATTTGTATAATATTCTTTTATTGAAGGTCATAGATCAATTAATAGATCGATAAATGATATATAATAGGGGAATAAGGATATAGGTACATAGATATATAGCCATCAAAACAATGGAGATCTAAGATTTGACTCAATTAACTTCTTCAATTTATCTGCCGTCAAACCTAATTAGCAAGGGCAATCTTCATGTCAACTTACCACCCAAATCAGGCTTATTTTAGCTCAAAGGCCATCCTCATTATTAAATTAAAAAATATTTTGTGTAATAGCATTAAAACTATTCTAAAATAAAAGTTGCATCTTGTAAAATAGATTACAAACAAAGCTATCAGAATTAAAATCAAATGGATGTAATTTAATTACCTTTTGAAAAATAAGTTATAAAAAGATAAATATATATGCTATTTTCATTACTTACTTTGTAATAATAAATGCTAGAATATTTTCATGTACCAGGGCAAGGAATATGCTAAAACCCATGGTATTCTTTTGGTAAATGTGTGCCTGTCTGTCTGGTTTTGGGCCTTGAAAAGTATTTAACAACAATATTGTAAAAACTCAAAAATTACTACATTAATTTCTATGCAGTTAAAATAAATATATTGACTGTTAAAACACAATGTTTGACACATAAAACTCATTTTTATTTTTGTTAATAGGTTTTTAAAATATTAAATATTTTATAAGGTGAAAACAGATAATAATTGACTCTGGATAATGTTGTGATATAACAGATAAAATAAGTTTTACCCATCTTACTATTAAATCTGAAACAAAATCGTATTTTTTTTCCAGTGGATTTTGTTCATTGTATCTTGCAAAATTTAGAAGTCTTGGGAAATATTCAAATTCAATTGTAAAGAATGAGCATCATTAAGTGCTTAAGCTGTTAGAATGTGCTTTTAACTCCAGTTAAATTGTTCTTGGGATGAATTTTGAGGCTATCTGCAATATATTTAAATATATGAAAAGGAAGTCATTTTTAAGAGTTAATATTTCTTACAATTTTCTCTTTGATTTGCTCTCAGTGGACCTTTCTTCAAGTGCAATGAATTATTGGGCAATAATTCAGAGATAGAAGATATACTAATAAACAATTGTGATTCCTCCATCACCACATTCTTCAAATTCCTGAATAAACAATTTTCCAGTATAAGCTAAAACACAGGCTTAACAGAAATAACTCTTAAATTATGTATCATCTATTTGTCCAAACTTATCTATCTTATCATCTATCTGATACACACACACACACGCACACACATCACACAGGGAAAAGTAAATTCTGATGTGTTTATGGTACCTTGATTAATGATTAAAGGAGGTTACCCTGAAATCAGTATAATGAATTACTCCTTTTTCCACTCTTCCATGTACTCCAAACAGTTTCTCACCTTGGGAAAATATGCTACAGTAGGACTCAACTGAAATAAAAGTTATGGCTTTGTTTTACTGAGTGACAGAAAGACTGCCATGAATACAGGCAAGCACTAAAGAGATTTTTAGTAAATGGAACCTATGTTAAATAAGGATCTGGACAAGTGAGTCTCTTAAAGTTCTCATCTTAGTTTTCCTTCTCTAGAGGTAGAATCTGAGAAGGAGATTCTCAAGAGATTGATTGAGGAAGAGCTTGGGAACAGGCCATAGGGAGGCAGAATGGGGCAGGGCAAAAAGCCAAGGAAGAAGGAGATACCAGCTAGGAAGCCCCTTCAGTCTTTCCTGAAAGGAACTCTGGAATGAGTTGCTTCAGTCATTGGCCTGGATGGCGTCTGAGAGTCGCAGGTGTATCTGTGTAACTACCAGGGCAATAACGCTCCTGTTTGGCCTAGGTTATAGGTGACTCATCAGAGAAGGCGACAGGTGTGAGCTATTAGCAGAAAAAACTTCCACAATTGGTGGATGGGCGTACCTTCTGGTAAATATGATTGAGGCAGAACACCTCCAGATCCACTACAACTATTCATAACCCTAATCCTTTGCCATTTCAAGAATTAGTAGTCACCCCAATGTGTAGTTCATTGCTCATGGACTTGACTGTGGCAATTCTCCCATTTTTCTTCCACATCAATTTTTCCTTCTACTTGATAAGACCTATCACATCCTCACTTGCTATTATATTCCCACCTCGAACTAAAAACATAAAATAAAATAAAACAAAAGTACTGTAGAAAGGGAAGGCAAACCCATGTTAGGTGCAGGTGTCCTTCTGTAAGACAGACTCAGTGGCCTCTCCAGAATGAAAAAGGTCTCCAGGGATGGTAGGAGATCTGTTGTTCAATATCAGTCTACTGCTGGGAGGTCAGGCATTCAACAATAGCAAGAGGAAGATCACTCTTGTGAGAGAGAGTCCATGCATGAAACCTCTGTACCAGAAAACACAGCCAGTCTTTTCAGGGATCATTTCTGTGGAAACTACTAGAAGACTCAATTAAGTATAAGTTCTTCTAGAGCTCTACATTTACTTATATCAGTCTAATGAGCAGGGATGGGAGGACTACCAACAGAAAGATCACTTAAATTAGCTAGTGAGGTTTTTGTCTGGTTTTGTTTTTTTTTTTCACAACATAGGCAGCTTGATTTTGAACTTAAAACCTATATAAAGATTGGCTTGATTCTATATTTTTTCATGCCTAAGGCAAATTTTCTCTATCATTTCACGCCATAGACAAATTTCCTCTTTCCCCTTCTATGTATGGAAGGTTTATTTCCTCTCTACCCTAAGACTGAGGATGCAAAACTTGAGGTCTTATTTTTGTGGATTTCTCTTATTAGACTTCATTCAAGTTTTTCTAAGAGTAGAATTCCCAAGTTGTATTCACATGTTCAACTCTGTTACTATCAGATTTTTTATAAAATTACTCTACCAACTTGCATTTCATATATACCAGGAGAGTATAAAAGTTCCAATTGTTCCACATTTTTGTCGACACTTAACATTATCATACTTCTTGATTCTCCCTTATCTAGTGTGTGTAAATTTGAATTCATTTTAATCAGATTTGAATTTCCGTGATTATTAATTAGTTTAAACATCTTTTCATGTCTTTATCAGCCATTTTCATGAAACTTACCTGGCCTTTTCTTTTTCTCATTAATTTATACATAATTATATTGTATTATTTATCTAGTAACCCCAATATCTGATGTTCTTGGTGGTCTAAATGTTTTTTTTTTCCTTTTTCCTTCCTGCTGACTTTTACTCATGGTGTCTTGTTTCCTAACATGTTTGGTATATTTGGTTTTGAGTTTCATCTATCAAAATACATAGGAGTGTTTTTCACCAGAGTGAACTTGAATTTCATCCTACTATTCAATCAATAGTTATAAATGATCTGGAATATTTTTAGCCTTGCCATGGGCTTCAGTTTAATCACAGAATCTCTGGAGGACCTTCTTCACTTTGCCGTGCCTTTAGAATCTTTTGTTTTCCCTCACTAACATTAACATGGGCTTGTGCTCTAATGGCAGGCACAATGCACCATACCCTTTTCTTCTCACTTGTTTCTTCCTTATTGCCCTCTGCTTATGGTTCAGCTCACGGTTGTGTCTGTTTGTTGCCCCTGAATCTTCAATCTTCTTTTAATTTTAGTGAACATATTAATGTAAAAGATATATGTTACTGTAATTTATTCCAGATCTTAGGAGTTTCAGTGGCAATCTCTGTAGCATATCTAGCCTACCATACTTTTGGAAGGAAGGATCAGTCCCTACCTAGATACTATTTGATTCTTAAATCAAAGCTTCAATTCAGTCTCTGCCCAAGATTTGAATCAATGCCTTTCAAACTAAGAGACATGAAAAATAATTTAGTAGGTTTTAAACAGGATGCATCAAATATAGAAAGAAAATGTATCTTTTGAATTTGTTAAAATTATACAAACACAACATTGTAATAAAGCATCTAAAACGCATGTTTATTTGGTCATGGTAATGAAATTTGAAAGTCACTGCTCTAAGCTATCCTTAAAAGCCAGTCGTATAACATCTTTTTGACCTCTCCAGTGGTAAGTAATTTCCTCCCTGAAATGCTATGATACTTCATACAGTAACTTTTATATTATATCCCTTCTTTATTTCATTTATTCAACATTTAATGTATGCCAGGAAGTAAGCATTTTAGGGATCTTATTTAAATCAAAATAATAACTTTCAATTTGAGTATTATATGCCCCATTTTACAGATGAGACACTGACATCCAGGAGATAATTAGTAGCTTTTCTACAGTCATACATTTATTGTGCCCTCTGAATCAACCAATCAGTCCTTGGTTGATTCCACTCCGTCTCTTTCATATCTAAAAACCTATGTTCTTATCTTCCTCACTCCATGATGCCTCTATATAACTCTAGACAGTGGTTCCTGACTTCATTTTTTCTGCAAAACTGTGACTTACAATGAACAGTGTATAGTGCCTATAGTCATTAGTGCATCATTTATACAAATATTAATGCACAATTGCCAATGAGCTGGATAAACATATGAGAGTATATTCCTTCTACTAACTAAAGCATGCAGAAAGTATATTTTAGTGATAACTTAAAATGTACATCATCCCCCAAACTTGGATACCTTAGCTTATATTAAAATTTTTTTATAATACTTCTGCCAACTCTTGAGACATATTCTGATGTATCAGTAAAGACCATGATTGACAACCAATATTTTGCATATTTATCATAATTTCATTTTTATTTTTAAAGTTATATTTGATGTATATATTACTTTGAGCCTTTAAAATAAATTTTAAAACTGAATGAATATTGCTGGCCTAGACTGAGAGTAGACTGTTTTTCATATGTAAGCAGCATGTGTAGTGGTAAATAAGTTGATCTGCATTTTTAGTGTACCTAAACATCCAGTAAACTCCCAGAGTACCAAAAGATTTTTAAATATTTGAAAAAAACACAGAGACATCTGTCAGGCACAACATATGCTAGTATTGTTAAGCTTGGAGACCTAAATACATGATAATGAAACACTAGGATGTTTCTTTTGGTCTTGTAACATTATTAAATAAATTACCAAGACACTCAAAGTGTCATTGATGAAAAAGTTTGGGAACTTCTGATGCAGAGTCTAGAAACAACATCTCTGAGTTCAAACAGCAGATCTGCCAGTTGTTAAGATGCCTAGTATATAATGAGTGCAGTAGTCTCCCCTCACTGCCAGGGGATACTTCCTTAGTGGACTCCTTAAACCTTGGATAGTACTGAACTCTCTCTATATATACTATACTTTTTCCTATACATACATACATATATGCGTATAATAAAATTTAATTTATCAGTTAGACACGGTAAGGTTTTAACAAAAATAACAGATAATAAAATAGAACAATTATAAAATATACTGTAATATAAGTTATGTGAATGTAGTCTCTCTCCCTCTCTTATTGTACTGTACCTACCCTTCATCTTGTGATTACGGGAGATGATAAAATACCTATGTGATAAGGCAAAGCGAGGCGAATGACATAGGTCTTGTGACATAGCAGTAGACTACAATTTATCCTTCTAAAATCATCTGCTTCAGGTGATCTTGGATCATTGAGCCATAACGATGTCGATGGCTGGATCTCAGAAGCTGATGACGTTGATGGCCAAAGGGCGGGTAGTGTATATAGCATAGATACACTGGACAAAGGGATAATTCACATCCAGGGACAAGATGAAGCAGGGCAGCACAATATTTCATCACACTCATCAGAATGACATGTAGTTTAAAACTTATGAATTGTTTATTTCAGAAATTTTCCATTTATTAATATTTTCAGACAGTAGTTGGAATCAGGTAAGTGAAAATGGAAAATGAAACCATATTAAGGGTGGGGCTACTATACTATGAAACTATTGAATAACCTTAATAAGTAAATCATTATGTCTTCAGCACTAACCTTAGAAGTTGGCATATGATGAACATTTGGTAAATATTTGGTGACTGAAATTCATTCATGATCGAATAAGCCCTTCCACAAGAAGTCATTTCTTCATAAGGAAGAAAAGTACCACCTCGGTTTTATTTTTCAAATTACCTTCGTAAATATCTGAGGGGTATAGTCTTTCCTGAATGTATGTTGAGAAAACTTAAACCCATAGGCAGAAACTCAGACATCTCACAGGTATGTAATGTGATGTGTCAGGAAGAAATAAATGGAACACACCAAATTCTGGTTATAATGATCAGTAACATTCTTCGAATGAAAAGGAGAAAGATATCAAAGGTCTGTGATTAAATTAACTTCAAAAAAGACATTTAATCTTTTTTTCTTTACATTCATATTTCAGCCATACACTTTCATTCAGAGGTAATCCTTCTCAGAGAATATCACTAGCTAGCCTGTCAGCACACAGCTAACCAGAAATCACCTTGAACTGATGCATCATATCCATATTTAATATTGAGATTTTTTTCAAACCTGTTTGAGTTTGCCATCAATGAACTGGGAACATTTTTCTGGAAGGCTGAGGCACTTTATAAATAATTATCTCTTTTAAAAATATGTATTTTTTAGGTAATAAAAAGAGATCCCAAAAAAGTCTTTTGTTAAATAAGTTGTCTAATAGTCTGTCCTTTAACATGCTCTGTATTTTCTGTAAATTGAGAGTTGGATATAGAGATTAGATCAGATCCAGTTTCAATATTTAAGTCAGTCTGCTTCAAAAAAGGGAGTTGTCTTGTCTTCTTCCATAAGGAGTCACTTAACGTCTGTCTTTGTGTGATTTTAGCAGCAATCAATGATCAATGCCTCTATGCATTAATTCATTAGGGGTTGTGAAATAGTGACATTGCAATTATTTCTTCATTTAATAGCTGGAATACCTTTCTAAAGAGAAACTTCTCTTCTATTTGGTTACTCAGAAGTAGAGTTCATAAAGGAAAGGTGAAAGAAACGTAGTTCTTTTTACCTATTAATTTTGAAAACAGAGTGTTAGAAAACTAGCATTCTCCAACTGTGGGCAATTACTTGTTTTTTGTTTTTATTATCCTTTTGATTTAATACATTTAAATATATATATATGCACATATAGATAAACCTATTGCAGACATTGTATTCTATTATTGATGCTCAAATTATTCTAACTTTGGTGGGAAGCTGTTCATCTTACTATTAGTAGAGCAAAATGTTTCAATTTTGTCTTGTTAATTTTCTGGCCTAGGTCTGGTTTTAGCTACTTTGCCAAAGAGCCCTAACTCCTGCTAAAAGTAAAGGCATTTCATGGCTATGAACTGTGCTGTAGGGATGCTCATTGTTTTAATATAAAATATATTCCCAGCTTTGGCATCATACTTGGACTTCCAACGCAGAGGAAGACACAGTGTTTCATTTCTGTCTCACATTTTGTATCTCCTTTCTCCTATACAGAGAGGTGATCAAAGACACTGAGGATAACAGAAGAGTTCATATGGATGACTTATTTACCATATCTCATGATATGAACACAGCAGTCTTAGAATAATAATTTCAATGTGATTATTGATAAAATCTTGGATTTTTTGGTAGTTCATATTGTTCTTAAGATGTATCTCGTATGGATGTAGAGAAGAATTGCTTTGCTTATAAGGCCCTTGGAATAGTACCTTACTGTGTTATTATACCTCTAACTGGATATATATTTAGATCTATTGTATATTTTATTTTTAATATTTATAGATTACTTCTTAAAATTTAACTTAAAAAACCATGGAAAAAAGTTGCATATTTTCAAAGAAAAATTCACTAAAAAAGAATATTCAAAGAAGTCTAGTTTTTATCTTTGCAAAAACTATAAATAATAAATATAAATCAAAATTTATTCATCAAAAAACAAGTATGTGTGTGTATATATATGGGTATGTATGAATATATATGCATATGTACATACATATTCACACACACCACTTACATCTTAGTATTGGTTGCGTATAAATGTTGGGGTTATCATGAGATAATGGAAAATGAATTATTTGAGCTCTTTTATTATTCTCAGTGTTGTTGAAAAACTCTTAGTATGGGAGAAAGGATATATAAATGTAAGACTTATATAAATGTAAGTATATATCTGTGTGTGCATGTATTATTTACACACCCCTCTTTTCTTAGGTAAATGTTATTATACACCACACACTCTTGTCTAAGTTGATTTTCTTTTCCTTAACAACAAGCTGGAGATTGATCCATTGTCGTATAGAGAGACATGGGACATGGTGTACATTTAGCTTTGTTAGACGATGCAAATTTTTTATTTTAATAAATGAGTTAAGTGGTTTACATTTATTGATATAGCTGTTATGAATAGCTTCAGTTCTGTCATATTTTGCACATATGAAGGAATAATGCACACACACCTTTTATATCAATTTGTTTGTCCTATTTTCACTTCTTGCTTAATTCGGATTTGACCAACAAGTTTTTTTTTTTTCTTTCAATGTAGAATGTGTCCACACTGGAAACTTCTGTTAGTTAGCTCTGAGGTTCATATGTCCAGATCCCTCCAGCCTCTACAGATTTTAGGCTAAATTTAGTGAAAAGAAATACATAAAAACCTTTCTAGCTCTAGCAGCTCTTCTAAGGTTGATGTGCAGTGATTTCCAGTGGGTATCCTTCAGGATTTTGTGTTCTATTCTTGGTGTTTCACACACCCTCTTTCTTTCCTTTGCTTCCTCCTCTACAAATGCTGGTACTACATGAATCTCTTACCTGTAGGTAGTTTGGCCCTACCCACTCATTTTGTGGATTTCACTGAAATGCCTGCTCACTGGATTATTTTATAGATATAGTCCATGATTTTCAGTTTATCTGAAGTAATTGCTGCTTATGTTTATAAGAAAATCAGAGAGATATGCTGCTGACAACATATTTTGAGAATTTTTTTTTTCTTTCTGAGGTAGTATCTTGCTGTCACTCAGGCTGGAGTACAATGGGGCAATCACAGCTCACCGTGGCCTTGACCTCCCAGGTTCAAGTGAGCCTCCTAACACACACAGCCTCCTGAACAGCTGGGACCACAGGCATGGGCCATCACACTTGATTAATTTTTGTATTTTTTGTGGACACAGGGTTTTACTATGTTGCCCAAGCTGGTCTTGAACTCCTGGACTCAAGCAGTCTGCCTTCCTGGCCTCCCAAAGTGTTGGGATTACAGGTGTGAGCAACCATGATCAGCCCACAACATTTCTTATAACTTAATTTTTCAAGGGGAGAAACACATGTTAAAAATATCTGTTCTTAATTACATGTCCTTTACTTCTTTGAAAATAAATGTTAAGTCATTTTACAAATGTACAATATTGATATTAGAGATAGGGTACCTCAGGGCTTTTAAATTTGTTGAATATTAAATTCAGTGAGTGGGTATTAAGCCCCTGGATGTTTTTTCAGACTTAGGCTGTTTTTCCCCAGGCTTTCTTTTACTGCAGAAAACCAGAGGGATTTAGTCTTCCTACTGTCTTTGATGGCTTTCCTTGTCCTTTCCTTTGCTGAGGGCTCCCTTTTCCATTGTCTTATCCTTTTCCCCAGCTTTCTCCTTTCAGTTGTCACTAAAGTTAAGAACAAATCTAATTATAATGATTTCCTATTCAATAACTATATTAAAAAAACTAAGGATAGCAAAGTAATAAACATGAGAAAGCAGGAAAGGTTATAGGACTTTCTAAAATTTATTACAGTAGTTCCTGTTTATAGTTTCTCACTTCCTCGTAAAAAGATAATTGAAAACCCCATTTGAGTTCATTTATTCGCTAAACAAATATCAATTGAACAGGTATTATATGTCAGCACTGTGCTTGATTCTAAACTCACAAAATGCACAGTGTATTCTCCATGGAGGATATTCTGAATTCTATTTTCATCCTCTCTTTCTGATTTTTCCTTCAGCTGCAATTATAGTCAAAACATGTGTTTTACATAGAACTCACCTGTGAACTTACCTTAAAGTTTGTTATTTTGCCATATCGCTTTCCTTTTCTCTTGCTACTCTTTTCAAATATTTATTCACAGTTTTTTTCTTCTATAATTTAAGTGTAGGCTACTGAGGGAGGCATAATATCAATGGCCTATGTTGTTGAATACCTGAATCAATACTGCTATGACTGACATGGACTAGAATTACTAGGATCCTAACTTTGGCCTTCTGCCTTAGCTTTTTTATTGGGAGTTACTCAAACCAACTATTTAGTCATTAATTTAAAAAAATTGCTGAACATTTACAAGATTCTGGATGCTAAATTTATGCTCTGAAAATACATAAAGTCCTTGATCACACAGAATATTCTGGAAAGAACGGTAGATACATACATATTTACATACATGCACATAACAATATAATAAGAATAATTTTAAAATTTGGCTTCTGAGGATTTGTGTGATGTATAGACAGAAATGTCAAAAGATAAAATTATATCTTTCTTAGCTCACTTTGAGTTTATATACTTAACTTTTGATCTACAAGTTAGCAGTCATCTGTCCAATTCAAAATTAAATTCACATATGCCAACTCAAAGTAGCAATCTTCTGTCCAACTAAAATACCATCTATAGTCTCTTTCTCTTCCCAAGTGTTACCTTTTGTTCATTTACCTTGACTTGTCTTGCTTTAACTCTGTTTTCTTGGGTCACTGGTCTCTACCAATGTTCACCAGACTGCAGATTACTCTCTCTTCTCCATCTTTTTTTCTTTCAGGAAGAATCATTAATGACCACTATCCTTACAAAGGAGAAATGGTCTTGGAATCACAACCTCATTGATCTTAATTATAAAATCCTGTTCCTCTTTTCATGAAATCTCTTGTAGCACACACATACATTATTTCTGTTTCTTTCTCCCATCTTTTTCTCTATTAAAACACATAATTTATCAAGCAAAATAATATATAAAATGCTATTTTTCTTTTAAATGTTTTATCCAAATATTTTAACTAACTTGTGCTTTTTATTTAACCCATTTTATTTGCAGATAAATATATTATCAGTATGAAAATAAAGAAGTTTGAAGGATATTATAAATTGTGTTCCCTATTTAATATCAATGTAATGCTTGAAAATTTTTTGTAGTATTGAATAATGATTTCATTTTAATATCTTTATGTTTAAGATCATCCTTTGAGGTCAAGAACTTTGGAAGTAAATTACTCATGTACCATTAAAGTATGCCTTTATGATAATTCTCTACCTTTAGAAAAGATGCTCAACTTGCAACAAAAAACTCAGAGTGGAATTTGGGTTTGACATCTGTGCATTATATGACCTTGGCAAATTTATTAAACTCTTGTGTCAGAATTATCGCCTAGGAAGAAAGAATACATGAAGATTTTTATATTTATTGGTCTGCTGAAATGACTAGATGAAATTATTTATTTTGAATCACTTCATAGATACTATTATTAGTTTTCCTTGTTATTTATAATGTTTTGAATCTAACATATACATATATGCACACACATACTTATTATCCTTAAAATTATATAAATATATAGTTTATATTAAATTTATATTAAAATTAAATCCCCATATTAATAGCTGTAAACCATGACAACCAGTGATTAGTTATAATAATAATGAGGTGAACAGAAAAATGAGATTCACTTTAAACTGATGTAAATACCTGTTACAGACAATACTGTATTAAGAAACATTATATAGTAGTCAAATTAGAAAACATTTTCCAACCAGATAAAAATATCTTTCTCTTTTGAGAAGTTAGGCTTTTGCTATAAAAAACATTAAAAATAATTTTTGTGTTGCTACATTACCTATTAAAACAACTATGCTTTAATAAACATCAAAGAAAGCAGTCTGATTATTCATTTGAATTTTTATTTCCAAAGATAAGTACTCAAAAGCTTAGAGTCCCAATTATTATCTTGTCCTGCATGAAGTGATAAAAGATAAATTCAAGTTATGCTCTCATTATCTTTCTGTATTTTTACTGGTAATGACATTTTTCATTGTAAATACAATTCTATAATTGACTTTCATATAGAATTATGAATTATATGTTTTACTAACATCCTTGGTATGCAGCCAAGAAAGGAAGAAGTAGAAATCAACATGGCACTTCTATCTCATATGTGATGGATATATTCACTATGTTTAAACATTCATAATGCACATAACCTTAAGTTAGATGTTCTGACTCTTCAACTCATAGTCATATAGGTACACATATAGAATAAAAGTCAACTGAATACAGATTGCATTATGTTCTCTTAAAACTAAAAACATGTCGCTATGTTTTAAATAACACAGCATGTATTTTAATATTTAACATTAAGGGAGATTACAAATTATGTTTCCACAATTTGTTATCCATTACTCTTAAAACACATTTCTTCTGCTGCCTTTTTTATTATTTCTACTTCCCCTTGTCTGTAAAACCTCTGCCATTCATAGTGTTTCTCTATGTTATTTAACTTTGAAGAATGAACTCCAATCCTATGATCACATAGACTTTACCCACTACTTCAACTATAAGATATATCTTTCCACAATTTATAGCACTTGTTTTCTGTTGTTTTCAATCACATAATGAAATTCTATCTGATGCAATTTCTTGCATTATTGTTTTATTACTATTATTTGCATATTCTTATTGTTTAAGTTATAACCAATCTTGTTTCTACCAGAAATGCATAAGTCTTTTGATGGTATAGACCTATCACTTAATAGGATGACATTAAATTTATGTTAAATAAATGAAAGTTGCAAGCAAATGAAATTATAAAATGATGAGTTATAGTTTTACTATGTTCTGCAATTGAATATAAAGATTTTGGAAAAATTGTGTTAGTTTGGGTACACTAAGGAACAGATGTAAAGTTGGTATTAGACATGCAAGAAATTTATTGATTGGGGGAGAAGATGGAGAAGGTGGAATGAGCTTTCAGGTTGTAAGGCTCTTCTGACTTCTGTAAAAGAGAGGAAGAAGAAAGGAGGGTAGATAGGAAGAGTTTCAGATTGCAATACAATTCTAAGAAAGTTTAGACGAGGCTGACGATAAATCCTTGAAATAAAGACACCTATTGAAATAGTCATGCATCTTAAAGAAATAATCTTAAATTATTATTACTGCCATGGTCAGTAATCAGGTTGGAGCAGGCTGGGGGAGCATTTGGTGCAAAAGCAGTGGCGGATCAAGGCGGGGGCCATGATTGGGGTCATCAACCAATGTTACTCCCTATAAAAGATTAGAACACCACATTTTCATGGCTTCCACATCAACAAAATGAATATTTTTAGTATACTTTCTCCCAGATTAAGGTAAACATATGTCTTTAAAGCAATAGAATTTTGATTCCTACATATTTAAACTTAATGTGATGACAGGCACTTCAAATATGACTCAAATTGTTGTAAATGTTTATTAATTATTATAATATTTTATTATTGTTGTAATCACCTCTTATTCCCCTCATTGCTGAGGGAAGGATTCTTGCCTCTAAGTTTGTGAGGATAGTCAAACACACAATTCCTGACACTGACAGATGAGATCAATGGCAATGTACTGGTCAAATAATACTCACAGCCAGTGGAAGGAGGAAGGAGGACACGGCATCGGCTAGCAGGGCAGATGGGGACTGCACTTGGGACAGAGTAAACAACCAGTGGATGTCTCAGGAGGAATCTGTATTTCCCTTGGTGCCTTCAGAGAATGTAATTAACATGTTTGAATATTTCTGTGAGCCAGCAGGAAGTGGGAACCTGCTATTACTCAAGAATAAGCAGGATCGAGTGTGGTCCCCATAAGAAGGAGGATTTTTGGCTAGGGACCTTATCCTCTGGAGCAAAGTGAGGAGAGGAACTTGTGGTTAGGGCATTTGAAGCTTTTACTGTTTCACCAGATGTCAACACAGCACATAATATTAAACATTGATTTTAGGATCAAAATACAATAAATATTGATAGTGTCAAAATACAATTAATTTCTTTTAATATTGAGTCTTTAAGTTGTTTAAAACTGTCAAAACTTTTAAGTAATTCTGCAGCTAGCATATTGAGAATAATCTTTTTGTAATTTATGTTAATTATAAACTAGCTTTTAAGAAGTATGTTTTTTATTACAGAAGAAATAAAATTTTTAAATGCTTGATAAACATCATTTAAATGTTATTCAAAAAGACTGAACAACCAACCTGCCACTAATGGTTTATATTGTGCAGTCTTTCTGTACCTTTGTCACTAATGACTATTCACTTAATGAATAATAAATGTTGTAACCCTAACTTATGGGTAAATTCTGTATTATTAAATAAATAAAATTGGTTTTGGGGAAAAATCAAATGAGAGCTCTTACTCCACACAATTTGTCAAATAAATTATAGATAGATCAAAAAGTTAAATATTAAAATAAAAAATGTAAAAGAAAACATTTTAATCAATATTATGAGCAAATAAGTTTTATAAAAATTGAAGACACAATTAACTACTTAAAAATTAATAGCAGGACTACGCGGGGTGGCTCACACCTGTAATCCCAGCACTTTGAGAGGTGGAGGTGGGCAGATCACTTGAGCCCAGGAATTTGAGACCAGCTTGGGCAACATGGCAAAATCTTGTTTCTACAAAAATTAGCCTTTAGTCCCAGCTACTCGGGAGGCTGAATGCTTGAGCCTGGGAGATCAGTGCTGCAGTGAGCCATGATCACACTTCTGCACTCCAGCCTGGGCAAAAGGTGAGACCCTGTTTCAAAAAAAAAAAAAAAAATATATATATATATATACACACATATATATATACATATATATATAATTTTTGCATTCAAAATAAACTTAATTGACAGATTATCAAAATTTAAGCCCCTTTAGAGTTCTATAGATAAATTGACAAAGTAATCAGACAAAAATAAAAGATAAAATATTAGTGGTAAATAGACATTGGTGAAAGATATACTACTAATACCTTATTAGTAATCAAAAACATACAAATTCAAAGGAATCAACATGTCTGCTTATAAAATTAGCAGTATTTATAGAGGAACAAGTTATGAAAGTTGGTGAACAAAACAGCATGTCTTGGGAAACTCAAAACACATCATTAGTCATCTTCCAACTAATGAATTTCATTATTGTTGACCAAACCTCAAACTTCTATAACATCAACAACAACTATTACCTACCAAAAGCTCTTGCAAGGACATAAGCTTTGGTCAGAAGACAGTAATAAATGTGACTGTGATAGATAATATGTAGTACAACTGAGGTAATTTCATGAAGATTATAATGGAAACTATGCATTACTCTATTATTTAAGTATATAATCTAATACAATTTTAGCTCTAATTTTTGAGGCAGGCAGTGCAAAGAAGAGAAAATGCTCAGTTCTTTCAAATGTGGGACAGGCATTATTATCTCTTCTTTTTTGGTTTCTGAATGAATGAGGATTTAGCTTTTACCCTGAAGCTTCTCAAATGAGTCTAGTTACATAGAGTAACCTCTTAATATAATTTTATGTAATTAAGCTATCAGAGAAAGTATTCAAATAAACAAAAATGGAGATTAGTTCTTACATAAAAATTAATCATGATTCCACTGAAAAACTAAATTAAATGAGAGATAATAAAAGTACAAATGTAGTCAATGTTATTGCTGACTATTACCGTTTTTCGGATTGTTTCTTGGGGTCATTTTAATTTTTATTTAGAGAATTAGAATTTTTCCTGAAGACTAGGAAGCAGACTATATAGTTTCACATCAGGACCTTGTGGTTCTACAGAACATCATGTGTACTTAAATGTGATTTGTTTCTGCAAAGTCATTAATTAGTTCCAAAATCAATTTTAAAGTTTCCAGAGAAGAAGAGCTCATAATTTTATGATAGATAGAACTCCCGTTTTATATTGCCAGTTGGAGAGCGTGGTGGATCTTGATTCTGCTTTCTGTAATTAGGAAAAAATATGTTTCTGATGTCCTGGTCTTCAGTAACCTCTAGCCACAGTAAACATTAAGCTTTGTTCAGAATAACAAATATAACAGAATGTTCCATGGGACTTTTCCTTTTTTGTTGAAGACCATGGCATTAGATGCTGACACATCCCAAAAAGAGTAGGTGTTGGATGGCAGATAGACTCTTAGCCCCTTTCTTAATTCTGGTTTATAAAAGGGAAGAAAAAAATCTAAGGAAGCTCCAGAGTAAAGTTTTATTTTTGTATATAATTACTAGGACACCTTTTCACTCTCTTCTGTTTGGAGAGAAAGGTGATTTCTACTTTAAACTTGCATACTTTAAACTACATGAGGGAGTTTAGTGAGTCTCAGAGCTAGCATGGAACTTGAGTGTGGGTAGAGAAAGATTTCTTAGGAGAACTTGAACAGAGTTCCCTGGAGTTCAGAGAGAAGAAGGCTGGTGGCTTACTCTTACTTGGAATAATCCCAGGGGATGAGGTTGGTCAGGCAGTAGTCTACACCAGAGTGAAGAGAGGGCATTACTGGGAAGAGTCTGCACTTTCAGAGTGGATGGCACAAGCTATATTCACCTTGCAAAAATTCCACTCAAGCAGTGAATTGATCTCAGCAATTGATCTCCTTTACTCAAGCCAGGCGTTATTCCTTTCCCACTCATCTATCCTCCGAACAATGGAGGAGCCAGAGCAACATGTCTGGAGCAGGAGGCATTAAAAACAACAATGACAACAACAACAACAGGTAGAGGAATAACAAATGAACAGACCACTCCCCTTTCTCCCATCACCAAGTTAAATCTGGGCTGGGGAGATGAAGATGTGTATTAAATCAGATAGGCGATCAAATCAGTTTTTAAAGGGAATATATTTCTTTTAATCCCTGAAAATTAAACTGTTCTAACAATGACAATGAACAGAAAAGTTATGAGCTATCAAAGAGGATTAGAGAAGCAGGAGATAATATAGATGGGGTGATGACATTGTAAGAGAAATAATGAATTCAACTAGTTATATTGGCTACAGTTGTTTACAGGGTGTGATATTAAGATTTTGAGGTGTTCTTGTAACTCTTTTCTGAATTACCTACATTTCTAGATTAAAGTTGAGGCCCAATACTTATCTCATTGTAACACTATTCTCGATAGAACATGATGCAGTTTTGTCTTCATCCCCAGTAACGTGTTCTTCATTTTATCTCATACACATGTTTAAAATTTTAAGGTCTTTGGCAAACTCTCTGCCAAACTGAATTTGTTTTTCCTATCTCTATTTAAAAATTTTATTGTGATTACACACTTATATGATCAGTATTATATTTTTGACATTCTTCCTCCCTTTTGAGTTGACATTTCAGTTTCACCATGGGATAATAAAAAAAGTTTCTGTTTTATTATATTTCTTCCCAAAAGTCTGACTTGCCTGTAAGACTTCCCTTCTTTCTCTGTTAGATAATTCAGGATGACCCAGTTGCTGTGACTTATGGTTCCTGTCAAGATGACGTTACAAAGAAGCATTTTTGTGTGGGTGAGAATTAAGTTCAAACTGGCAGTTTCTCTTATTATTTCTTTCTTCTGAGTAAGACAATAGTCTGAAAATACTGTTATGAACTTTTTAGATGCTCAGTATTAACAGAATAAAAATTATAATATACATTCAAATGGATACCACTTCTAATCACACCACATTTTGTATATTTTTATGTTGTAATTTGTGTTAGAAAAGCATCCCTGATGTCTTCTGGCTTGCTGGTAGACAAGCCAGAATATTTTCACAAACCTAATATATTTTCACAAACCTATTGTTTCTGTTTCTCTATCCATTTACAAGCATTCAAACTTCTTGTTTTCAACACTGTAGCTCATGAATTCTCACAAAGGAATGTTCCTTTTTCATTGTTCCTCTTCATTGCATAGCATAAAACAGTAATAACAACAAAATTACACAATAAGGTAAAATAGATTGACTTCTTTGTGTTGAAAGAAAATAATTTAACTAAGCATACTTTGTGCTCTTTCATTCCTGGTTTATCACAAAATTATGCCCCATTCTCAGCTACAAACTTTTTCCCTGAATTCTCTGAAACCAACTTGCATACACTGTCAACCTTTCTGCAAGATCCTTTTAGCCTATCTTGTGCCTTAACTGAAAACTAGATCCCTTAGGAACACTATTTTCTCTACAGTTCTCTCTGTAGCTAAATATGACTGGTCCAGTAGGGAAGTTTGGGATCCTCCTGCTTTACTGTGCCTCCAAACATCACTCCTTTACCACCATGGGCATTTGAGGTGTTTCTAGCTCCTCATTTGAGCATCTGGCCAACAGCCTGTATGAACCTCAACCTATTCCATTGTCTTCTAACGGCCCCCACATCATAAACTAAAAAAAGTTAGGCTTACTCCTTCCTTTCCCTCCCAATCCCTACTTTATCCTAGACGTCAAATTAGAAGTCAGCTTCTAAGTAGAACCTGGCCCAGTCTCATCAGAGCTACCTGAGAGGACAAGAAATTTTTTTCTAGTTCCAATCTAGACTTACTGAGTCAGCAAATCATAAATCTATTCCCTAAAATAAGAGAGGAAGAAGAGTCCCTTTTGCTGTTTAAAACCAATGCCTTAACCTGTGCCACAATCCCATCTCTCTCTCCTATGATATTAGTGAACAGCTCTGGCTGCTCTATTTTTCAACCGCTCCTTCTCTAAGGCAATCTTCACACCCTATTAACAAGCTCACTGCTTATTCATCTTAAAAACCCTTCTTTGACCTGACATCCCTTTCTGTTTGCAGCCGATCTTTTCTTCTCCTCCTTATTGATATTTCTTTAAACAGTAATCTACCCTTGATTTGAAAGTGTGATAATGACATATTTCCCTCTGGGACTGCTGCACCCTGACTAAGTTTCTTGACTGAAGCTCTCACTTTTTTCAAGTGACCCTTTCTACATAGAATTATTTTTCTTCCAATTCTGGTAAACGCTCCCTCCTTGTCACCTTAGTTTTGGAGCAGTAATAGAGTCCTGCCTTTAGGCTCTGAGCTACTGTATTATCTTTTGTGGTTTTTCTGCTCCCTGCCATCACTTTTGTAAATCATCCCTTTATTAAATTTGCCTCTAGTTATCTAATTTTAATGTGGCATGCTTCCTGTGAGGATCTTAACTAATGCAATGTTCAGTTCTCACCCAATGTAATCTGGCTTCTACCACATTTTTATAATAAAAGTGTTCTTGCTAAGTGCTCCAAATACCTACTAATTCCTATTCATAATTAGTCTTTTCAATTTTTATTATATTGCCATACATCTAGTGACACTCTCCTGCAACTTGCTATTTTCACAAATTCAAATGTACAACAGTCCTCTTGTTTTACTGTAGCTCCTCTCTTTCTTCGATTAATACACATTTTTTTTGGTATTCTCTTCTAATTTGGTATTCTTCTCCAGGAATTTTGTTGCTACCTCTAGGGCCAGCTCAGCCCATTTTTATTTCTTATTCTACATTTTCATATTAGGGAAGCTAATCAATAGACAGAGTTTCAGCAATCACATGTATGTTAAAGTATCCTAAATCGATATATGTACACGTATTTCTTTCCGGACATTCATATTTTAATACAGACATCATCTCCTGGAAGTTTCTGTCCAAAGTGTTTCCATGAACCCTGCCCCTTGTTAAGAGTGTTTATCCTGTTTATTATTATTATTATTTGATAGCAAATTGATACAACCAGACATTCGTGGTAAGAATCCTAAGAGTTGTCTGATTGTCTCCATCACTTCCAACATCTAATCAAGAGTTATCACTGATTATATCTCCTAAATACCTCCTTGAATGTATACCATTCTGTCCTTCTCTACTACAAGTACATTCATAGGAATCATTGAGCTAATAATTTCTTCCACTCAGGATCATTCTTTTTTTTTTTGGACGGAGTTTTACTTTTATTGCCCAGGCTGGAGTGTAATGGTGAATCGGTGAATCTCGCCTCATCGCAAACTCCACCTGCTGGGTTCAAGAGATTCTCCTGCCTCAGCCTCTCGAGTAGCTGGGATTATAGGCATGCACCACCACGCCCAGCTATTTTTGTATTTTTATTACAGATGGGTTTTTCCATGTTGGTCAGGCTGGTTTCAAACTCCTGATCTCAGGTGATCTGCCCGCCTTGGCCTCCCAAAGTGCAGGGATTACAGGCGTAAGACAAAGCGCGTGGCCGTGAAACTCTTATAACAATGCTTACCAAAGAAGTTCAATGCTCAAAATGGTGTTTTAACATGATATTAAAATTTAAGTTTCCAACAAGATACCAAAATACAGTATGTATGAAATTACAAAATCAATCAGGATATAAAGGATCTTCAAAGGAAATAATCAAAATTTGTATCCGTGTTATTTAAAACTTCTCACTTTTTATGAGTGTATAAAAAAGAACAAGAGAGCAGTTTGAGAAAATTTATTCTAAA